>NC_064646.1:492066194-493523765 GCF_023864345.2 Schistocerca serialis cubense | reverse complement strand
CTATTACTGTGTACTTTGTCTTTAATATAACCCCAGAAAAAGGAGTTCCATGTGTTCAGATCCGGAGAATATAGCGGGCAATCGAGGCCCATGCCAGTGGCCTTTGGGTACCCCAGAACCAGAATGCGGTCCCCAAAATGCTCCTCCAGGACATCAAACACTCTCCTGTTTCGATGGGGTCGAGCTCCGTTTTGCATGAACCACATCTTGTCGGAATCAGGGTCACTTTGGATAGTGGGGATGAAATCATCTTCCAAAACCTTCATGCACGGTTCGCTAGTCACCGTGCCATCAAGGAATATCGCACCGATTACTCCGTGACTGGACCTTGCACCCCAAGCAATCACGCGTAAGGGGCTGAAGAGACTTCTCGATCGCGAAATGCGGATTCTCAGTACTTCAAAGGTGCCAATTTTGCTTATTGACGGACCGATGCAAATGAAAGTGAGGTTCGTCGCTAAAGCAAAGCACGCATGCGCATACATACTAATTCCCATCATGCCCCGCGGCCAACCATGCAGAAGTTATGACGATTTTATTTCATATCGTTCAATAATTGTCGCCCTGTATTTTAAAGATGTGATTGCTGCCAGTGAGTGTTTACAGCCGTGTAATCTGATAATAATGGGTCTTTCTGCCTGTGTATGCGAAATACGCTACTTTTGTGTATGTTGAGGGTCAAACGTGAATAGCTGCAGGAAGCGTCGATCCCCTCCAGGTCTTGCTGTGTTTCGCTGCAAATTTCTAGCTTTGAGGCTTCTCTGTATACGGCAACGCCGTTCACGAAAAGCTTTGTGGAAGTTACGATGTTATCTACTATGCCATTTATAAATATTTTGGAAAGTAATGGTCCTATAACACTACCTTGTGGTTCTCTCGAAGTTGCCTTTACGTCTCAGAATTTATCTCCCTGAAGAGGGACCGACAGAGTCTACATCTACATGTACATCCACACTCCGCAGGCCACCTGACGGTGTATGGCGGATGGTACCTTGAGTACCTCTATCGGTTCTGCCTTCTATTCCAGTCTCGTATTGTTCGTGTAAAGAAATACTGTCGGTATGCCCCTGTGTGGGCTCTAATCTCTCTGATTTTATGCTCATGGTCCCTTTGCGAGACATACATAGGAGGGAGCAGTATACTGTTTGACTCCTCGGTGTAGCTGTGCTCTCGAAACTTCAACAAAAGCCCGTACAGAGCTACTGAGAGTCTCTCTTGCAGAGTCTTCCACTGGAGTTTATCTGTCATCTCCGCAACGCTTTCGCGATTACTAAAAGATCCTGTAACGAAGCGCGCTGCTCTCCGTTGGATCTTCTCCGTCTCTTCTATCAACCTGTCATCTCCGCAACGCTTTCGCGATTACTAAAAGATCCTGTAACGAAGCGCGCTGCTCTCCGTTGGATCTTCTCCGTCTCTTCTATCAACCCCATCTGGTACGGATCCCACACGGGTGAGCAGTATTCAAGCAGTGGACGAACAAGCGTACTGTAACCTACATCCTTTGTTTGCGGATTGCATTTCCTTAGGATTCTTCCAATGAATCTCAGTCTGGCATCTGCTTTACCGACGATTAATTTTATATGGTCATTGGCCGGCCGGGGTGGCCGAGCGGTTCTAGGCGCTTCAGTCTGGAACCGCGCGTCCGATACGGTCGCGGGTTCGAATCCTGTCTCGGGCATGGATGTGTGTGATGTCCTTAGGTTAGTTAGGTTTAAGTAGTTCTAAGTTCTAGGGGACTCATGACCTCAGAAGTCCCATAGTGCTCAGAGCCATTTGAACCATTTTTATATGGTCATTCCATTTTAAATCACTCTGCCTACTGCCAGATAATTAGTGGAATTAACTGCTTTCAGTTGCTGACCTGCTATATTGTAGCTAAATGATAAAGGATCTTTCTTTCTATGTAGTCACAGCACATTACAATTGTCTACATTGAGATTCAATTGCCATTCCCTGCACCATGCGTCAATTCGCTGCAGATCCTCCTGCATTTCAGTACAATTTTCCAATGTACAACCTCTATACCACAGCATCATCCGCAAAAAGCCTCAGTGAACTTCCGATGCCATCCACAAGGTCATTTATGTATATTGTAAATAGCAACGGTCCTACGACACTCCCCTGGTGCACAACTGAAATCACTCTTACTTCGGAAGACTTCTCTCCATTGAGAATGACATGCTGCGTTCTGTTATCTAGAAACTCTTCAATCCAATGACACCATTGGTCTGATAGTCCATATGCTCTTACTTTGTTGATTAAAGGAGTATGGGGGAACTGTATCAAACGCCTTGCGGAAGTCAAGAAACACGGCATCTACCTGGGAACCCGTGTCTATGGCCCTATGAGTCTCGTGGACGAACAGCGCGAGCTGGGTTTCACACGATCGCCTTTTTCGAAACCTATGTAGATTTCTAGTCTCCAGAAAAGTCATCATACTCGAAGATAATGCGTGTTCCAAAATTCTACAACTGATCGACGTTAGAGATATATGTCTATAGTTCTGCACATCTGTTCGACGTCCCTTCTTGAAAACGGAGATGACCTGTGCTCTTTTCCAATCCTTTGGAACGCTACGCTCTTCTGGAGACCTACGGCACACCGCTGCAAGAAGGGGGGCAAGTTCCTTGGCGTACTCTGTGTAAAATCGAACTGGCATCCCATCAGGTCCAGCGGCCTTTCCTCTTTTGAGCGGTTTTAATTGTTTTTCTATCCCTCTATTGCGAGTCCAGTCGGAAAGCAGCTCTGATATTCTGTGCTCTCGTATTTCGTTCGTAAGGCGACACTGCGGGACAGTGTCGATGGCCATCCGGAAGTGAGAAGAAAAAGCGATTCGGTTGCTCGCGAATGCGCGCTATGACGCCGGCGCCGTGGGCGCGCACTGGCTGTGGCGGCCTCGTTTGCATACAAGCCCGACCGGCTGCCGCTCGCCGGCTTAGACAACAGCAACGCCGCGGCCCAGGTGCAGAGGCGGCCCACGAGGGGACGCGGCGGCGCGGCCTTGCCCAGCCGGCAGCTCGCGCCGCAAATGTTTTGCTAAAGCAGAGAGAGTCGCCGCCGGTTTATTAAGTAGCGTTACGCCAGCACTTTCAGCACAACGAGCGACACTTCGTCTCTCGGGAAAAACGCGTAGCATCTGAATTGAATGGCGTCAGGCACTTCCAACTCGCAAATAACCGTGATTAACAATAATAATAACGGCAGAAGTGCCTGTTTATTTTTATAAAATTTATTGCAGCGGCGGACTGTGTTAAATGGCGAAGACGAGATAGGAACGGACAAAAAGCAGTTACAGAACTCCAGCAAGAGACGAGGGTAATGTAAATAAAAACCATGGAGGTCGGATGATTTTATTCAACTTTAGCGTAGGGCTTTTTGGCATTGGAATATACAGAGGGGTCCAAAAAAATGTATCCACTGTTTAAAAGTCCATAAATTGCAAAGTAATTCACGGAGTTGTCTCATTTTTGGTGAAAGTGTAGCTTAAAGTCCAACTTAAAGGTATTACTGTAGGTGTTCGAAATGGTCACCGTTAACATCCACACACAAACGATGCCACCGAACTGCAGCACAAACTACTGACTGCAACGAATTCAGTTGGATATTTGCACATGAATGTAGGATGGATTCTCGAAGTTCATCCAGTGTGCGTGGCTTTTGTCGATAAATGACGTCCTTTTGTGTTCGCCACAGAGGAGCTAGTTCTGGGGAACGTGGTGGACACTCCACAGCACCTCTACGGCCTATCCATCTTCTTGGTAGATTTTCGTCGAGATACGCCCTAATACGATTTTGGTAGTGGGCTGGGGCACCATCTTGTTGAAAGTGAACTCGTCCGTCTCCATACAAGTCTCGGATAGCAGGTAAAATGGATGTCTGAAGCGTCTGAAGGTACACCTCACCGGTAACTCTGCCGTCAAAAAAAAAAAAAAAAAAAAAAAAAAAAAAAAAAAAAAAAAAAAAAAGGCCCAATCAAGCCCCGGTAAGACAACCCACACCACACATTTACTCCTCGCAAATTTATGGCTTTGTCTACATGGACGTTCGGATTTTCGGCGGCCCAGTAGATGCAATTGTGGCGTTTTTCTATACCATTGAGTTTGAACTGTGCCTCATCAGACCACACAATCATCTCTGCAAACTCTTCATCGTTGCGCACCGTGTTAGTAAACCACTCGCAGTACTCCATTCTACGATCTGGGTCGTCCTGGTTCATTGCGTGTAGCAATCGTGGGATGTAGCATTTCCACTTTGCTGTCTTCAAAACACTAAAGGATGTCGTTTATCGTCAAAAGCCACGCACATTGGATGAACTTCGACAATCCATCGTATATTCATGTGCAAATATCCAACTGAACACGTTGCAGCCAATAGTTCGTGCTGCAGTTCGGCGGCATCGTTTTTGTGTGGATGTTAATGGTGACCATTTCGAACACGTACAGTGATATCTTTAAGTTGGACTTTAAGCTACTCTTTCACCAAAAATGAGACAACTCCGTCAGTTAGTTTGCAAGTTATGGACTTTTAAACAGTGGATATATTTTTTGGACCCCTCTGTATACTCGCGCTATTTCTGTTTGCCTAAATTTCAATCTGTAAATTTGTGTCTTTGTGTATATGAGTGGGCGTTCCAGCCAAGGAAAAAAAGCTTAGTATCCCATGACTACAGTATCAGTGAGTTACATTTGGAATCGGTCAACTCCTACAAATACCTGGGAGTAACAAGTTGTAAGGATCAGAAATGACAAATCCCAACGGCTCCGTCGCAGGTAAAGCAAGTGGCAGACTTCTCTTCGTTGGTATAATAGTGGATAAATGCAATTTGGCTACAAAGGAGATTGCGTACAAAACAGTCGTGCGACCCATCTAGAATATTGCTGAGACGTGTGGGACCAACAGGGTACAGTGAACATATACAAAGGAGGGCGGCGCGAATGGCTACAGGTTTGTCTGAGTCACGGGACAGCGCCAAAGGAATGCCGAAAAACCTCAATTGGCTGGCTGTTGAAGACAGATCCAATTTATCCTCAAAAAGGCTTCTTGGAAAATTTCAAGAACTAAAAGACATTCTTCAGCCCAGTGCTTAGCACTCCTGTAGGGGACTTGAAGACGAGATCAGAGTAATTATGTCACGCATAGACGCGTTTAGGCCTTCATTCTTCGCGTCCTCCATAAGCAAGTGGAACTGGATGAAGCTCTTATAACTGGAGCAGTGGGAACTATCCTCTGCCGTGCTCTTCACCGTGGTTTGTAGAGTATATTTGGAGATGCAGTATGCAAAACATCAAACAATTTCAGCCAAGCTTAGCACACATGTCACTGACTACACGAGTATGATGGAAGTGACACACCCTTAGCATTCCCAAAATTGTGGTTGGGGATGAGAATGCTTAACTTGAGTCGAACACAACTTTTCTGGAAAGTTTTGCAAACGAATGGAACTTTGCAGAATCTTCTAAAAGAATTAAACATGCAAATCTCTTTCCCATACGTGTATGTTCCTTAAAATTGACGTAAACAGACGACAGGGCAACATAGAGTCATCAACTAATGTTACAGAAAAAATGTGTGTGAAATCTTGTGGGACTTAACTGCTAAGGTCATCAGTCCCTAAGCTTACACACTACTTAACCTAAACTATCCTAAGGACTAACACACACATCCATGCCCGAAGGAGGACTCGAACCTCCGCCGAGAGCAAACTAATGTTACATAAAAATAGGCTACATATTCACCCAAAACATGACATTCAACGTCCCTTTATCGTTGTTTCAGTCTCAATTTATAAGCCACTGCGACCTGATAGAAATTAATAATGCACTTGCAGCAACCAATGAGTTCGCCATGTAATTGTTTCTTGGACCGCGTTGTTCCAAAGTGAAATAAATGAAAGTAACCGCCGAAATACGAGCACCCTGGCTCGCAATTTTTATAGAGAATGTTATTCTACTATAATTTCTTTTCAGAAACTGTTATTAGAGATGTGCTACCTGTAATTCCACTGAATTTTAATAATTTTTTGATCTTGTGACACGTATTTTTCTTTTTGTTGCAGGTTTGTTAACTTCTGCCTGCTTGACATGGAAGTTGCGCTTGATCATCAAAATTTTATTGTGAGTACCATGTATGTTTGTTATGTTGCGAGACGTCAGTGATTACTAGTAGCATTTTTCACCGAATAGATCCTACAAGACACACTCAGACATTAAATATGCTGCTATCAGTAGCCGCATATAAATCACACTGCGTCGCAATGGTGTAATAATTATAAATTCAGGCTGCGAAGTGATCGTTTGTGTATGTCTGTTACTCGTCTTATATCTTGGATTGTTAAGCATTCTCGACGGAATTTGTCACTGAAACAAATACCTGTTAATAGGGGGGAATAAAAATCCTAGGTCAAGATAGCTAAAATACCATTATGTAACCATGATGTCCTACTTTTGGTAAGGTTATAGCTTTATACCACTTACAGATGTACTTTATATGTCTTTATTTTTGTCACGATCTAAAACAATTTTCAGTGAGCACGTGACAACAAGGGCGATACAGCTCAGTATGTTATGGCGACATGTAATACCTGGTGGCTGATACACACTTAACTGAGTAATCATTTTCCTTGGTATGTATCTTAGTATGAAATTATAAGTAGAAAATATAATTTCCTATTGTTCACCTCTTTTAGATATGAAGATGGCTCGTCAATGAGCTGATATACAAGTAATGAGTTTTAGCGACCTTGACCTACGATTTGTATCCACACATTTTAACATAACAGATCGCCTGTCTTCCGATTCAACAGTGTCAAATAATAACGTAATTGCTTGCTACGCCGTAAATCCCGCACAGCTTACACCGTTCGGTGCGGTGCATTACGCATGCCAGTATTAATGCTGTAGATGCCTGTTACCTCTCTGCCAACATTCTTGTGTGTGTGTGAAATCTTATGGGACTTAACTGCTAAGGTCATCAGTCTCTAAGCTTACACAATACTTAACCTAAATTATCCTAAGAACAAACACACACACCCATGCCCGAGTGAGGACTCGAACCTCCGCCAGAACCAGCCGCACAGTCCATGACTGCAGCGCCCCAGACCGCTCGGCTAATCCCGCGCGGCACCAACATTCTTCACGTATTTTTCAGAAACGATCAATATAAGTGACTTCATAATTGAATACAAATATTTAAAGAAATATTAATGTAATATGTGAAATTACGTTAAAATTCCACACCAGCAACTTCTTATTAATTATTAGTTCAAACAATAACTTCGATTTACGTGACTGGTTTCTAGATACAGTGGAATATATAATCGGAAAACGTAATCAAAACATGTAGCGGGATCGGATAAATGCTTCACAACGATTATGCCTCTAGAAACATGAGTTTGTTTAATTGCCCTTGTGACATTCTTCGACATCTATAATAGATATTCGCTGCACTTAATAAATTGACAGAAATGGAAAATGTTGCACCATGAACACCTTGACCCATCTACTTCCATACTTGGCCGTTTCTGACCCATTTCTCCACTACATCCTTCCTTCCCGGCCTGCTGGTCCCACAAAGCATGCATGAGAACTTCTGTGGAGTGTGGAAGGTAAGAGAGAGATACAGTGAAGCTGTGAGAGAGGGTCGTGATTGCAGCTTGGATAGCTCAATCGGCAGAACTTTGTCAGCGAAAGGCAAAGGTTCGTGGTTCGAGTGCCGGTCAGCGTGCCGAGAAGTGGACGTTCCTCCCGGCGGAGCTTAAGCAAATTGTGTGCGTTGCAAAACCTCTCCTCCCCTGAAAGTGACGTGACCTCTCTGGTTTTCGTGGCGTGATTGACTGATGGTGTCGAGATGAACTTCACGGTCTGGTTGGAGTACAGCCGGCGAAAACGCACAACTCGCAGCGCGTGAAGAAGGCGACTAGGTCGGTAAGCCAGATGCTGCGCAGAAAAACTGAACCATCAACTCGTCTGAACGCCTGGAAGCGTACTATTAATAGAGCGTGGCGAGGAAACCAATCACAGCATCGACGAGGTCGACGGGCCTCACTCTTCTTTCTGACGAACGATTCACAGTCGACAATATCACGTATTCACACTACGTGGGATGCTGCGGGGGCGTTTAGGGGTTAACACACGTCATTGGGGGCGTTTAGGGGTTAACACACGTCATTGGAGCACAGCCTGGTCATCTGGAACGACTAAATACATCCACATACGTGCTCCGCAAGCCATCTATGATGCATATAGGAGGGTACCTTATACGCGTGGTAGTCATTCCCTTTCCTGTTCTACTAGCAAAATTTGTATGCATCCGTAAAAGCCCTAATTTCTCTCGTCCTGCTTCGCGGTCCTTCCGCACGATCTACGTTGGTGGCTGTAGCTTCGTTCTGCCGTCAGCTGCACATGCCGGTTCTCTAAACTTTGTCAACAGCGTTCCCTGAAAAGTTTCGTCTTGTGCCCTCCAGAGATTCCATCGTTACACTCGCGTACTCAAGAATAGGTCGCACCAGCGTCCTTTATGCGGTCTCCTTTACAGATGAACTACTCTTTCCTAAAATTCTCCCAATAAACCGAGGTCGAGGATTCGCCTTCTCCACGACCGACCTTACGTGCACGTTCTGTTTCGTATCGTTTTGCAACGCCACGCCGAGACATTTGGTCGATGTGGCTGTGTCAAACAGCACACCACTAATGCTGTATTCGAACGCTATGGGACTGTTTTGATAGTCATCTGCGTAATGTATTTTTGTACACTTGGAGCAATCTGCTGTTCATCACAGTAGAAAAGAAATTCTGTACAAGCCATCCTGCGTCCTGCCACAGCCACTCAGCGCCGACATTTTCCCGTACAGTACAACGTCATCCGCAGACGCCCGTAGATCGTTTTATACACGGGCTGTTTATCACTGTCACAGGTACAACCAAAAGTGGCTACTAGAGGACATTGAAGCGAGCAAATATTCTCATAGGTCCAGAAACCACTTTGTAAGCACAAATGCAGTCCTGCCAATGTTACGTGACTGTTCATGTCCAAGGCTACGTTTACGTCGAAAGATCGCAAGCGAGGCGAAATTACAAAGTGATGAAGTGACTTCATTGACAGTATTATCGTGTTGCATATCTAAGTACTGGCAAATAGCGTATGGGCCATAAGCTTATCGGTCTTGATTCGACAATGCCGTACCCTCCAAGGTACCCCGACTTGAACCCTTTAAGGGCTCTCAGACGTTCAATAACACTGTCAAACTGTCAACATACTGACCGTCTGAGGGCGCTTGTTGACGTATTGTGAATACTAGAAACTTTGACGAGCAGTATTGATGGACCGCAAACTATTTTCAGTATCGTCTCAGGTCGAGAATTGACAGATCGCCATTCGTATGTTGATAGAGCTCCATGAAGCAGCCACGCGACGTTAGTTTTCACTGTTTATGTCCAACGTCTGTGCAGAAGTTGGTTTATGTTTTCACTTCGCCTTTGACCATAACGTACCTCAGATTTAATTGTTCCAGTAGTGTTTTAAAACATAACAGTTTTAGTAGGACTATGCAGTGATAAAAGTATTTACTACTTTAGGATGATCTAGGGATTATTCACTATGGCATTGCTTTCTTTACTGACTTGAGGACATAGTACACCTCGCCATGAATGTGTGATGGCTGTAAAATACCTGTCAGCGTGTTACCACATTATCGCAAAACGTACATACACTGAAGCGCCAAAGAAACTGGTATAGGCATGCGTGTTCAAATACAGAGATATGTAAACAGGCAGAAGACGGCGCTATGGTCGGCAACGCCTTTATAAGACAACAAATGTCTGGCACGGTTTTTAGATCGTTTACTGCTGCTACAGTGGCAGGTTATCAAGATTTAAGTAAGTTTCAACGCGATGTTATAGTCGGCGAACGAGCTATGGAACACAGCATCTCCGACATAACAATGAAGTGAGGATTTTCCCGTACTACCGTTTCACGAGAGTACTGTGAATGTCAGGAGTCCGGTAAAACATAAAATCTTCGACATCGCTGTTGTCGGAAAAAGATCCTTCAAGAACGGGATCAACGACTACTGAAGAGAATCGTTCAAAGTGACGGATGTGTAACCCTTCCGCAAATTGCGGCAGATTTCAATGCTGAGCCATCAACAAGTGTCAGCGTGCGAACCGTTCAACGAAACATCATCGGTATGGCTTTCGGAGCCGAAGGCCCACTCGTGTACCCTTGATGACTGCACGACACAAAACTTTACACACAGGACTGTTGGTCCCTGGAAACATGTTGCCTGGTCGGACGAGTCTCGTTTCAAATTGTATCGAGTGGATGGACGTGTACGGGTATGGAGACAACCTCATGATTCCGTGCATCCTGCGTGTCAGCAGGGCACTGTTCAAGCTGGTGGAGGCTCTGTAATGGTGTGGGGCGTGTGCAGTTGCAATGATGTGGGACCCCTAATGCGTCTAGGTACGACTGTGACGAGTGACACGTACGTAAGTATCCTGTCTGATCACCTGCATCCATTCATATCCATTGTGCATTGCGACAGACTTCGGCAATTCCAGGAGGACGAAGCGACACCTCACACGTCCAGAACTGCTACAGAGTGGCTCCAGGAACACTCTGCTGAGTTTAAACACTTCCGTTGGCAACAAAACTCCCCAGACATGAACGTTATTGAGCATATCTGGGATGGCTTGCAACGTGCTGTTCAGGAGAGATCTCCATCCCCTCGTACTCTTACGAATTTATGGACAGCCCTGTAGGATTCATGGTGTCATTTCCCTCCAGCGCTACTTGAGACATTAGTCGCGTCCATGGCACGTCGTCGCGGGGGCCCTACATTCTTCGGCTGTCCAGTGTACTTTCTGGGCAGGTTGTGTTTCGTCCAGCCTGTTCTTCCGCAACGTTTCGTGTGCCTGGTGGACCTTGGGCTGGGCGGCCAGGTTGACAGCGGCAGGCAGAGGTCAGCACCTGCAGCGCCGCCGCCGCGCGGGGCGTTGCGTCAGCGGCGGTGACATCAGACGGGTGCGCCGGCGCCGGGCGTCAGCTCCGGTAATAAGCCCCGGCGCCCCCACGTGCCCCGCGCACCTCCCGCCCGGGGATTAGGCGACATTCCGATCGAAAATGTGTAATTAACGAAATCGGCGCCCGCCGCTGCCGCCTCCGCAATTAACCGATAATCGGGCACCGCTTCCACTGGCAGCCGCTGATGTCATCTCGCTTTCTCTTCCGACGCGAGCTCCTCGCCGCTCCAATGTTACCTGACTGTTTCCCACGTAAACTGTTTTCACCGGTGAAGACACCAGTCGGTCATCGCTGCTGGAAGGAGCGGCTTACGAGAAACAGCGCTGACTCAGCTACGCGTTTGCCACAGGCGTGATGGGAGGTCCCGACGGCGAGCTTTAAGTAGCTACCTGCCACAAGTTGTTTGCAGAAAATTTTTCCTACCTTCTCATATAATTGTAGCGTGCAAACGAGCGTGGATTTCGAAAACAATGAACCTCCGGAACTCAACATCCGCTTTCGATACAACATAATGGTAGCCTGGATCAAGGAAATTCGATGTATGAAGGACCCACGGAAGAAACGGGGTAAAACCATTTAATTAGGAAATGAGTTTATGCCATAGTCTGATGGCCAGCCATCGGTACTACAAAGTTGAAATGTTTTTCGAATAACATGGCAAGCCAGCGAGATACAGAGGGTTTTACTTTTAGTGGTAACGGAAAGAACGTTCTAAGATGGGGTCTTCTCAAGGAAAAAAATGGGGGAACTCAAAGGTTTGTTTCCACTGTTTGCATTACATCTGTTATGTCAGGTAGGTTGCGACTGAAAATGTGATCTGTTGAGTTTCTTACTCTGTGTTGTTTCCATCTAGTGATACTGTTTGATTTGAAGTCCGGTAGTAATGTGGTTCTCTTCGGATCTTTAAAACGTGTGGGTCATCTCAAGATGAAGGCGAGAAGCCACCTGTTATTTAACCTTCCTAGGTACCTTAGGGCAGTGCCACATGAGTTAGACAGTGACTTCAAATGCTCATGGTTTCAGTGTTTTTTTTTTTTTTTAATTTGTTAAGTAAGTGGACGACCAATCTTCCTATTTAACCAGGTTAATTTCTGCGACATTAGTTGCTCGTAGGAGGCCTAACCATGACATTTAAGATGCCAGAGATGGCTCTTTCCGATACGCTGTAAGAAAAATACGAAATGATACTACGAGTGAAATCCCTGTCTGTCAAAAGGACTTTATTGATTTGCAGGTTCAACATTCAGCAAATGTCCAACAAAGATGCAGTATTTTATAGTTACTCTGAAGATGTAGGCAATAAAGCAGCGAATGAAGTTATTAGATTTTTGCACAATTAGGTGAGTAAAGTTCTTGATCCAAAACTAAGGGTTGTTGTAATATTCTGTGATTCGTGCTCAGAACAGAATAAGAACCGTACAGTGTTTTTACGTTCACTATCTCGTTCATGCCATTAAGAGATTAGATAGTGTCAAAGTAGTATTTCCCATAAATGGTTTAATGCTTTTCAAATGGCAAGAGTGAATCAGAGATCTTAAAAAGTCATCCCAGTTCAGCAAGAAATCGTACGACATTGGACGACCGTCTTAAAAGCATGTTACAAACCGATGTTATTTCAAGATACGACCGCTCAGAGAAGCTTTGGTTGTGAAGGAAGGTAAGCTGTTTAAATAGAGGGTTACTTACGATGGATCCTGGACACCAGTAGATTTACAGCATTCTGGTGATCTATGCATGTAGACGTCGAGCCAGAGTACTAATCGCAGGGACTTGACAAACTGTTATTGCCTCATGGAGCATGTAATCGTAAGAACTGTGTAATGTGAAAGTTATTATACGGCAAACAAGGCTGTTTTGCAAATAACTAATTCTAGGGGTATACTATCAGAGCTGCTGCCAATACCTTATGAAAAATATGCAGACATTCAAGAACACAAAAAGTGTTGTGGTCAATACGCAAGAAATTGCTATTACAGTCCACACTCGTTATAATACCTCGCGCGTTCAGGTATCACTGCGCGAGTGTGATCCGCCATGAGAAAAGGTTCTACGTTAGCAGCAATCTAATTGGCTACGTTACATATTAATACGGGGATCGGCGGAAGCAGAATTTGGTCCGTCTCTAAGACAGCGCCATCTCGTAGTGCGGAGACGGACGAGCGCTGCGCCTGCGCTGTTGTGCTTAGCGGGGCGCGCTCCAGTGAGAAAGTTGTGTACGCAGAACTATGTACACAACAGCTGCTGATATAGTATTTCTCGAGTTTCTAGAGCATTTGTACTCGGTACCTTATCAACGATTACTTTTTATACCAAACGAGGAAATGTAGTGTGCTGCGACCGACAAGTCAGCTCACACAAATACCTGTGTGTAACAATTTGTAGGGATATGAAATGAAGTGATCACAGAGGCTCACTTGTAGGTAAGGCAGATGCCAGACATACTCGGGAAATGCAGTCAGTCTACAGTGAAAATGCGTTCCATCTTAAGATATTTCTCAGGTGTGTGAGACTAGTACCAAATATGATCAACAGGGGATAGTGGCGTACGCAAAGACGAGCAGCACAAGTTGTTACCGGTTTCTTTGACGCGTGGGAGAGCGTCACGGAAATCTTGAATACATCTGCGTCTACATACGTACTCCACAATCCACCTTATCGCATCATGTAACACTGCTGGTCATTTCCCTTCCTGTTCCCTCGTAAACAGAGCGACGGAAAAACGAGTGTCTATATGCCTCCTTACGGGCTCTAATTTCTCTCATTTGATCTTCGCGGTCCTTACCTGGAATGTACGTTGGTGACAGTACAATCGTTCTGCAGTCAGCTTCATAATTTTCTCCATAGCGTCATCTTCTGTCTGGGGATTTCCATTTGAGTTGACGAAGCATCTCCGTAGTACTCGTGTGTTGATGGAACCTACCGGTAAGAAGCCGTAACACCCCGCCTATGAATTGCTTCGATGACTTCCCGTATCCGACCTGGTGCGGATCCCTAAAGCTCGAGCAGTATTCGAGAATGAGGCTCACTAGTGACTTACACACGATCTTCCTTACAGACCAACCACACTTCCCTAAAGTTCTCCCAATAAATCGAATTCATCCATTCGCCTTCCCTGCCAGCTTTCTTACGTGCTGCATTCATTCCGTATCACTTTGTAATGTTTCGCCCAGGTATTTATATATGTGACTGTGTTAAGCAGCACGCTCAGGTATGTTTCTCCTACTGACCTGCATTAACTTACACTTGTCCACACTTAAAGCAAAATGTCTTTCACTAACCAACTAGAAATTCTAAGTCATTGTCTCGTCCTATGGTCAGCCATCGACGTCACCATCTCGTACACGGCAGCATCATCAGCAAACAACCGCAGATTGCTGTCCCCCCCCCCCCTACCTGTCCGTCAGACCATTTATATATACAGAAAATCTGAACGGTCCTGTCGTACTTCCCTGCACCGCCGCTGACGATAGCCTCGTGTCTGATGAACGATCGCCGTCGAGGATACTTAAAAAGTCTGCGAGCCACTCACATATCTGGAAACCTATTCCGTATGCTCGAACCTACTTTAAGAGTATGCAGTGGGGTACAGGGTCAAACACTTTCCGAAAATCTAGGGATATGAAAACTGCATATTGCCTCTCATCCGTGGTTAGCAGGATGTGCTATGAGAAAAGGGAAGCTGAGTTTTCCACGAACGATGCTTTGTAAGTCCGTGCTAATTTGTGGACAGAAGCTCTTCTGTCTCAAGAAAATAAATTATTGTCAAATTCAGAATGTTTTCAAGAAATATGGAACAAGCCTATGACAGAATATTAGTCTGTAATTTGGCGGGTAAGCTCTTTTATTTTTCTTACGCACAGGAGTGACCTGTGCTTTTTCCCAATCGCTTGGCACTTTGTACTGGGCGGAGATTCGCGATAAATGCAACCTAAGTCTGAGGTTAATACCATACAGTAATCTCTGTAGAACCGAATTGATATCCCATCCGGTTCTGGCGACTTATTTGTTTTCAACTCTTTCAGTTACTTCTCCACGCCAGCGATGCCTGTTACTATGTCTGTGCAGTGGTCAGATGACATTACGTCTGTACGATCCCCCTGCATGAATGACTTCCTAAACGCGAAATATAAAATTTCGGTTTTCCTTTTGTTGTCTTCTATTGCCACACCAAACTGGTTAACGAGTGGTTGGGTAGACGCCTTCGACACGCTTAGCGATTTTAGGTAGGACCAGAAATTTTTCGGGTTCCCAGGAAGATATTTTGCTAAGGTATGACGGTGGTAGTACCTACCGGCCTTGCCGCAGTGGTAACGCCGGTTCCCGTCAGATGTCCGAAGCTAAGCGCTGTCGGGCTGGGCTAGCACTTGGATGGGTGGCCATCTGGTCTGCCGAGCTCTGTGGGCAAGCGGGGTGCACTCAGCCCTTGTCAGGCAGAGTAAGGAGCTGCTTGATTGAGACTGATTTACATAAATGATCTAGGTGATAATCTGTGTAGCCTCCTTAGATTGTTGGCAAATGGTTCAAGTGGCTCTGACCACTATGGGACTTAACATCTGAGGTCATCAGTCCCCTAGACTTAGAGCTATGTAAACCTAACTAACCTAAGAACATCACACACATCCATGCCCGATGCAAGATTCGAAACTGCGACGTAGCGGTCGCGCGGTTCCAGACTGAAGCGCCTAGAACCGCTCGGCTATTCCAGCCGGCAGATTGTTTGCTTGTTTGCAGATGACGCTGTAATTTACCGTCTAGTAAAATCATCAGACGACCAATTCGAAAATGATCTAGAGAGAATTTCTGTATGGTGCGAAAAGTGCCAGCCGGTGTGGCCGTGCGGTAGGCGCTTCAGTCTGGAACCGCGTGACCGCTACGGTCGCAGGTTCGAATCCTGCATCGGGCATGGATGCGTGTGATGTCCTTAGGTTAGTTAGGTTTAAGTAGTTCTAAGTTGTAGGGGACTGATGACCACAGATGTTAAGCGCCATAGTGCTCAGAGCCATTTGAACCATTTTTTTGCGAAAAGTGGCAATTGGCACTAAACAAAGAAAAGTGCGAGGTCATCTACATGAGTACTAAAAGAAATCCGATAAATTTTGGGTATACGATAAATCGCACAAGTAAGGGCTATCAATTCGGCTAAATACCTAGGAATTACAGTTAGGAGCAACTTAAATTGGAAAGACCACATAGATAATATTGTGGGGAAGGCGAAACAAAGACTGCGCTTTGTTGGCAGAAAGAAGATGCGACAAACCCACTAAAGAAACAAGCTACAATACACTTGTCCGTCTTCTGCTGGAATATTGCTGCGCGGTGTGTGATCCTTACCAGGTACGACTGACGGAGGACTTCGGAAAAGTGCAAAGAAGGGCAGCTCGTTTCGTTTTATCGCGCCATAGGGGTGAGAGTGTCACTGATATTGGTTGGTTGTTTTTGGGGAACGAGACCAGACAGCGTGCTCATCGGCCTCATCGGATTAGGGAAGGATGGGGAAGGAAGTCGGCCGTGCCCTTTCAGAGGAACCATCCCGGCATTTGCCTGGACTGATTTAGGGAAACCACGGAAAACCTAAATCAGGATGGCCGGACGCGGGATTGAACCGTCGTCCTCCCGAATGCGAGTCCAGTGTCAGTGTCACTGATATGATACACGAGTTGGAGTGGCAGTCACTGAAACAAAGGCGGTTTTCTTTGCGGCGAGACCTATTTACGAAATTTCAATCACCAACTTTCTCTTCCCAATGTGAAAATATTTTATTGACATCCACCTACGTAGGAAGAAATGATCATCGTAATAAAATAAGAGAAATCAGAGCTCGAACGGAAAGATTTAGGTGTTCCTTTTTCCCACGCGCCATTCGAGAGTGGAATGGTAGAGAAAAATGAAAATGATTCGATGAACCCTCTGCCAGGCACTTAAGTGTGAATTGCAGAGTAACCATGTAGATGTAGCTTCGGTCTCGTAAACTGACAGACGTCCGGGAGGGCGGTGTCCTGACCACGAGCCCCTCCATATCTGCATCCAGTGACGGCTATAGTGAGGATGACACGGCGGCCGGTCGGTACCGTCGGGCCTTCATGGCCTGTTCGGGCAGAGTTTAGTTTATGACGGTGAAAGTTGTTCGCTGCGCCCATCTTGAAAATCATGAACTGGCAGACTCTTGAAGATAATGGGAAACTATCCCGCGAAAAGCTACCTACTAAATGTAAGAATCAGTACGAACTGAAAAATCTAGAGATACTCTTCATCCGTCTACGTGTTGCTTCAGCAGGTGCTTTAAGACAGAATTACTGCGACAGCAGCGCGCACATTTAGAAGTTATTTTTCCGCGCTACACGCGATTAGAAACAAACCCTAACAAGTGGTACCTTGTGAGTACCTTCTGACAAGGATTTCGGCGTGGTTTGAAGAATGTGTCTCTATCTGTACGTGATGCAGGTCCGTATCGAATGGTCAGGATGCATTAACGGCTAAAGATGTGGTAGTACGCTGGACAGCATATATGTCGTCACTATGCGATTTCCGACACCTAGTATGGAATGTAAACGATTTACAGGCAGATAGCGTACGCGACGTTCCTTTAGCCAAGCTAATGGCGGAATGGCGCATCAGGAAGGCCATCGGGTCACAGAAACAGGTGCCAGATGCCTTCAGTCGAGGACCAGTTTGCGGCTGAAGGACACCACCAGACAACTGAATACATTTGCTGCTGACATTGCGCGTTTAGACTGTCGCGTTCTGAGTGGTAAGTGATGTTGTGAACGCTGATTACGTAGATTTTGTAGTGTTTACTATATTTGTTAGATGGATACCTCATTACGCATTTATCTGCTAGCGCGTATTTTCCTTCGCCTGCCTCTGCTTTTTCCTTAAATTTTATCAGATTTTGAGTGGAAATATTTGACTACGTATTCTTTTGGTCCAACATTCTGGCGGCACCAGCTCTGCAATAAACAAGCATTTACTGAATGAAATCATATTCAGAAACGTCATAGAGCTACACCCACATTTAACTTATTACCACCTGCGCATGTTTCTGGATGAATCCAGTATCAACAGACAGAAGTGAAAATGTGCAGAAGTAGCAGATGTTAGGACGCAAGTGTTCTGGCGTAAGCACAATCGCCGGAACGAAGATGCTTCACGCAAGGCCAGAGAAGGTGAGGAAACGTCGGCCAATGGTGCGCGGAATCGGACCGCGCCGCGCCAGGAGCGCCGCCGCAAGAAGTGAATAAAAGCGCCGCTCTCCTGCCAGCCTCGGGTCACAGATCGCCTCAGTGTCCTGACGTTAGTGGAACGTATTTGCGGAGCGAGCTACAAGAACAACTAGTTGTGATCCTTATCAGTTACTTGTGTGGACTTTGACTATAGCGAAGACTATTACTGTTTGCATGTCACTTTCGACACCGATGTAAAACCAAAGTTAAGTAGTGTCAAGCTAGAATGAGACTTTCACTCTGTAGCGGAGTGCGCGCTGATATGAAACTTCCTGGCAGATTAAAACTGTGTGCCGGACCGAGACTCGAACTCGGGACCTTTGCCTTTCGCGGGCAAGTCCTCTACTATCTGAGCTACCCAAGCACGACTCACGCCCCGTCCTCAGAGCTTTACTTCCGCCAGTACCTCGTCTCCTGCTTTCCAAACTTCACAGAAGCTCTCCTGCGAACCTTGCAGGACTAGCACTCCTGAAAGAAAGGAGTGAAGTTTGGAAAGTAGGAGACGAGGTACTGGCGGAAGTAAAGCTGTGAGGAAGGGGCGTGAGTCGTTATTGTCAAGCTGCTTATACAGGGTGTTTCAAAAATGACCGGTATATTTGAAACGGCAATAAAAACTAAACGAGCAGCGATAGAAATACACCGTTTGTTGCAATATGCTTGGGACAACAGTACATTTTCAGGCAGACAAACTTTCGAAATTACAGTAGTTACAATTTTCAACAACAGATGGCGCTGCGGTCTGGGAAACTCTATAGTACGATATTTTCCACATATCCACCATGCGTAGCAATAATATGGCGTAGTCTCTGAATGAAATTCCCCGAAACCTTTGACAACGTGTCTGGCGGAATGGCTTCACATCCAGATGAGATGTACTGCTTCAGCTGTTCAATTGTTTCTGGATTCTGGCGGTACACCTGGTCTTTCAAGTGTCCCCACAGAAAGAAGTCACAGGGGTTCATGTCTGGCGAATAGGGAGGCCAATCCACGCCGCCTCCTGTATGTTTCGGATAGCCCAAAGCAATCACACGATCATCGAAATATTCATTCAGTAAATTAAAGACGTCGGCCGTGCGATGTGGCCGGGCACCATCTTGCATAAGCCACGAGGTGTTCGCAGTGTCGTCTAAGGCAGTTTGTACCGCCACAAATTCACGAAGAATGTCCAGATAGCGTGATGCAGTAATCGTTTCGGATCTGAAAAATGGGCCAATGATTCCTTTGGAAGAAATGGCGGCCCAGACCAGTACTTTTTGAGGATGCAGGGACGATGGGACT
This sequence comes from Schistocerca serialis cubense, assembly GCF_023864345.2. NCBI lineage: Eukaryota > Metazoa > Arthropoda > Insecta > Orthoptera > Acrididae > Schistocerca > Schistocerca serialis. The sequence continues at coordinate 493,504,248 of NC_064646.1, read as the reverse complement.
GCAACATGGGGCTTTTCGGTTCCCCATATGCGCCAGTTCTGTTTATTGACGAAGCCGTCCAGGTAAGAATAAGCTTCGTCAGTAAACCAAATGCTGCCCACATGCATATCGCCGTCATCAATCCTGTGCACTATATCGTTAGCGAATGTCTCTCGTGCAGCAATGGTAGTGGCGCTGAGGGGTTGCCGCGTTTGAATTTTGTATGGATAGAGGTGTAAACTCTGGCGCATGAGACGATATGTGGACGTTGGCGTCATTTGGACCGCAGCTGCAACATGGCGAACGGAAACCCGAGGCCGCTGTTGGATCACCTGCTGCACTAGCTGTGCGTTGCCCTCTGTGGTTGCCGTACGCGGTCGCCCTACCTTTCCAGCACGTTCATCCGTCACGTTCCCAGCCGTTGAAATTTTTCAAACAGATCCTTTACTGTATCGCTTTTCGGTCCTTTGGTTACATTAAACCTCCGTTGAAAACTTCGTCTTGTTGCAACAACACTGTGTTCTAGGCGGTGGAATTCCAACACCAGAAAAATCCTCTGTTCTAAGGAATAAACCATGTTGTCTACAGCACACTTGCACGTTGTGAACAGCACACGCTTACAGCAGAAAGACGACGTACAGAATGGCGCACCCACAGACTGCGTTGTCTTCTGTATCTTTCACATCACTTGCAGCGCCATCTGTTGTTGAAAATTGTAACTACTGTAATTTCGAAAGTTTGTCCGCCTGAAAATGTACTGTTGTCCCAAGCATATTGCAACAAACGGTGTATTTCTATCGCTGCTCGTTTAGTTTTTATTGTCGTTTCAAATATACCGGTCATTTTTGAAACACCCTGTAGCTGTAAAACTACTAATGTTATTTGTTCGAATTGTTGTATAGCATTCCGAGAACGCAGAATCCTTTAGGCACCCTATAAGCAACGAGTGGGCAAGATCCAACAGCAAGTACTTTTGAACCGTAGTGCAACTGAGGAACCGGACAGTTAGCGACGCATTTAACTCCGTGCATCTGTTCAGTGATTCGCCAGTCTTTAGTTACAATGGTCGGAAGAGTGCTGAGTGGCACGTGGCCTTACGTGTAATATGATGTCCTCTCATTTCAGTTTCTCTTACTTGTTATTGAATGTAGGCGTACGATGCTGCTAAGTACGTGACAGTCGTATCTTCTTCTTTTCTTTTGTTTCTACAGCTTAGTGGCGTCTATAAGTAAACAGTCTTAGATAGAAAGCAACAGAAGAGTTAGTAAACAGTATTTTCCAAAGAAGTATTAAGTGATTCTCTGAAAATGGACCCCAAAAAATTTTGAAATAAGATACTACATTCAGTTCTGTACGACAAATAGTGACATACATCGATCAGCCAGAACATTATGACCACCGACTGCCATTTAGGCAATAGCAGCGTCACCTGGCGAGGAATGACTGCTAGTCAGACGTGCGCGCGTTAGTGCAGAGTAGAATGAGGAAGGAGCGCGATCTATTTGAGTATGACCGAGAGCAGATTGTGGAGGCTGGGAAGTTCCCCACGAGCATTTTGGAAACTGCGCGACTTGTCGGGTGTTCGAGGAGTGCTGTGATGAGTGCGTTCAACACGTGGTGAAACCAAGGCGAAACCATGTCCACGGGTCGTGGGGTTGGACGGCCACCCCTCATTACAAATGTCAGACATCGTAGGCAGGGCGGACCGCTAAAATAGAAGAGGAACTGTGGCGGAGCCAACATCAGACTTTATAATGCTGGGCAGTTTACAAGTGTGTGTGAACACACAGTCCACCGAATATTCATAACGATGGGCCACCGCAGCCGACGACCCTCGCATGTGCCAATGTGAACACCACGAGATCGGCGACTACAACTAAAATGGGCACGTCACCATAGGCTCTGGACGTTGGCGCACTGGCAGAGCGTTGCATGGTCTCATGAATCCTGATACGTTCCTCATACCGATGGGGTGGGGGGCAGGGGTGCAATCCGTCGTCTTCCACTGGAACAGGTCCTTGTTACCTGTGCTGCGGGACGGAGGCAAGCTGGCGCCGGCTCCATTATGCCCTGGGGAACGTTCACGTGGGCATCTATGTGTCATGTGTCCAGTGGAGTTCGTGCAAGGCATCATGAGGGACAATGAGTATCGTTCATTGGTTGCAGACCACGTACATCCCTTCGCGACAATCATATTTCTCGACGGCAGTGGCATTTTTTAACAAGATAATGCGTCTTGTCACAAGTGCAGGAGTGTAATGGAGTGGTTCGGGGAACACAGTGGAAAGGGCAGGGGTGTAATGGAGTGGTTCGGGGAACGCAGTGGAAAGGGCAGGAGTGTAATGGGATGTTCGGGGAACACAGTGGCGAGTGCTAGTTGATGTGACGGCTCCCTTTCTCGCCAGATCTGAACCTGATCCAACACATTTGGGGTGATTGAAGTAGAACCGGCTCGTAGGTGAATATTTGGTGTATAAACTGCAGGATCTGAGAAGATAGTCTGAACGGATGCTCCAAGCGGTTTGTAACTGGGAGAAAACTAGGACCTAACGAGTCCGTAGACTGTACGTGGAGACAGTCTGAAGAATAATTTAGACCGTAGCGAATGGAGGCTGAAATAAGCGAGCGAGCACTGGCAGACAGTTCGCCAGTGTTCACCGCCATCCCGTGAACAAGCGTGGACACTTGGAGGGAACGGAAAAGAAGAGCATGTGAACGATGCGTTATTGTTTTCTTTTGCGCAGACGGGATACAACTCTATATTTAGTTGGAGCCACGATGCAAAACTTTCATATTCGGAGCACACTGTACTTGACGACGTAAGCAAAATAACGTAGGAAAAAAGTATTTAGATGTGGGAATTCGCGCGTAAACTTGAAATGGATGAAGATAGTGCACTTAACGTTGAGCTGCTGAACTTACTTCAGCATTATTCCAAATGGTTCCCCGTATGTCAGTTGATAATTTCCGGTGACTTCCCGTTACAGCAGAGGAGTAAATTTAAAAGCAGAACGCGAGTTACAGATGAGCAACACAACCCGCAAACATTTACGCTCTCGTTATTAGTAACGAAAGAAATTTAAGGTAGTGGTTGTTTCGCATTTTAATAGCTGCTATATGTGAGGTAGTTTCTGATGAGTGCAGTGATATATGTGAAGCAGTTCGAGGATTTTATCAAACTACGTATAAGGGGAATAACGTCAATAACGTGTGTAGCACACTAGTACTGCTCGAGTGGTTAATACAATGAGAAATGCACGTAGCAGCCGTCACATTGATTATTTGATAAAATCTGCAGTGTATTTTGCTAGAGGACAGACAGCGTCATCCCGGGTAAAATCTCTAACGCCACGTAATTACAGCTACCGTGAACTTAAACAGCGGGAAAGATCAGGTCCTTTTTAATAAACAGAAATACAGAGCTTGTGCTTATTCAGTCCAATAAAGTATGATGCGTGAAGAATCAAATGAAACCATCCTCTTCCTCACATGCTTCGGTAATTTTCTACCAGTTGTGTTTCATTTTCCATCTGATTCCAGAAGCATCTACGTTATTGTTCTATCGGCAACGTTACAGTCTCTTGAGACCACCTCATCCAACTCGTGTCAACAACGAAAGTAGACAAGATAGCAGACGAAAGCTTTTCTTACTGCTAGCGCAGAACTGGAGAGGACGAGAACTTCCTTGTACAGCCCAAAAATGGTTCAAATGGCTCTGAGCACTATGGGACTTAACTACTGAAGTCATCAGTCCCCTAGCACTCAGAACTACTTAAACCTAACTAACCTAAGGACATCACACACATCTATGCCCGAGGCAGGGTTCGAACCTGCGACCGTAGCAGTCGCGCGGTTCCAGACTGTAGCGCCTAGAACCGCTCGTCCACCCCTGCCGGCCCTTTGACAGCTCGCTAAAAGACCGACAATCTGCGAATGTGAGACCTAGCCATTCCAGCAGAGAGAATTGACGTCCTGTGATAGTCGCTCGTTTCGGCTGCGGTGTAAAGCAGGCTAGAAGGGGGTCCCGCCCACCTGACGGAGCAGCCGCCACGGTGCTGCCCGGCTGCTGGGGCAGCCACCTCCGCAGGACAAACACCGGCTGGGCGCGGCCGGCGGCCGGCGGCGGCTCCTTTGATGCGGGCGCCGTGTCTGCCGCCGCGCCGCCCCACCTCGTAACGAGGCGATCCGATGGCAGATAGCACAGCGGAGAGTGCCGGCCGCTACCAAAACCAGTAAATAGAGCAACAGTTCACGTAAAGAAGCCTCTCTTCCGACGGTTCTCGTCTTTTGCGTAGACTAGAGTTTCCAGGCAGATGCAGATGCGCCAAGCGGCTATTTCGCGCGCCTGCTTTAACCAGTCACGTAACACTATGTTGTATACGTTTCTGCCTCATTGTTGTCGCAGCTGCATAGACGACTATTGCTTTCGCCTGCAACCATTTGCGCTACGCAGTGCAGCGCTGGCACCTGTTAAGGGGACAGCGGGAAGAGTCGCGTGTGGCTACGCGCAAGTAGTAGTCGGCTACCTGGGAGTGAGAGCGCGTCGGTCGGGATGTTTCACGACGACACGCTCTCCCGCTTGACAGTAAATGCACAACTGTCCTGGAAGGATTCCCAGTGCGATGTGTTCTGTTACGACGCGTTTACGCCCGTGCGCCCTGCGGTTAGTCGCCGTGCGGGCGTGCTTGCCCCACAGGGAAGTCACCACTGCAATTGTCTGCTATGTCACCGCTTGTTTCCGGTAACGGTCACGAAAGGGCAAGTGCAGTAATGTCGTGGTCGGGCAGTAGACCTACTGCGGGCGTCGCGTCGAGTGGTGATAGGGAATCGGCAATTCTTGCTTTCCCTGCAGTCGCTGCACTGTATGTCGTGGCAGTGAACAACGTGAAGAGAAGAAGGCGTTCATTATGGGAGAAAACAATGGACGAGCAAACGGGAGAAGAGGGCGAAGCCTGACGTGTCTTCGAAAATAACTTGTTTTAGAAGACGGATACTCTTTTCGAGAATTCCTACTAGATCCTGCCGCAGGAGTTAAAACAGGAGGACACTATGGTGCGAAGACCGATTCGTTATTGCTGTAAGTTGGCGCTTACTCTCAAATTCCGTGCAATTCCACAGGGGAATCGGACTGAGTCAAAAAACTGTAGCTGCAATTATGATGTACAGCACGTTCTATCGATTATGTTCAAACAGATTCTTATGACAGTTACGTATCTTCTACGTCACGTTGTGTTGTATTTGACGAAAATGTAGCCGCGCGTTCTGAGGCGCCTTGCCACGGTTCTCGCGGCTCCACCCGTCGGAGGTTCGAGTCCTCTCTCGGGCATGGGTGTGAGTGTTGTCCTTAGCATAAGTTAGCTTAAGTTGGATTAAGTAGAACCACAAATTTCCAATTTCTGAAACCCATCCCTGACTATAGACCAGTGCATAACACGCCTTTCAGTTGTCCTAACGCCAAATGAACACATTCTTGTCACAGTTCAGTTGTATTGTGCGCAGACCTGGTAAGCCTTAACCCTTTTGTGGGATTACTTCACCGTGTACTTGTTTCTAAAGGATTAAAGTAATCAGACTGTAAATTTCGTTTCTTGACGCAGCATTTTATTAAAAGGAGAGAATCGAACAGTAAACGGGATTCAAACCTAAGTTCCTGAAGCTACAGTAATAAATTGAGACGAGATATACCACAAAAGGTTGCCAGATCTTGTGTGTTGTCCTAACCGTACGTTAGTTTAACTTAGATTAAGTCGTGTGTAAACCTATGGACCGATGACCTCAGCAGTTTGGTCCCATAGGAACTTACCACCACCACGAAAATGAATTTTTTATCCATTCATGTACACTGTTTTTCTCCTGTGAAGATGGCTGTTATAACTGAAACCGGTAGAAAATAAATACACGATTCCACAGCTGACCGCGCAAATATACTTTTTTTTTTCAAAATTATACTTTTGCTGTGTAGAGATCCGCATTGCCAACGGCTCTTCTCTTCACTGTCTCAATAGCGTGTTATCTTCTTCAGCTCTGTGAATTCAGAGTTCTTCTTTTCTTTCGAATTTCGTCTGTTGTTGTCTCCGACCTATTCTCTCAACAAACAGCACATTTCCTTTAAATCTGTAGCAAGTTTGTTCCTGTTCTTATAATCTGCAGTTCTGATTTCAAAAAGACGCGGCTTCAGTTCATACTGTTCCAACAAATGCATTCACTTGCACCAAGTTACCATATCCTTCCTTGGTTCTCCTCGAAGCCACTTCTTGGGCGCGCCTTGGCACCTTTGCAATATTGCAAAATGTCTTCTGACGCACCACAGTCGGCGCATTCTGTTTAAGCTCTGAAATGAACGCGTAAACTAGCACTGTATGAAACGGCGCCAGCACCGGACACACGCGCTCAGCGTAGACCGGCGCGGAACGGAGCACAGTGTTCGTATCGGCAGGTGTTTCAGAGACCACTACTAGTTAGAAATTGTTTCGATTTACATAAATTATTCAATAAAGCAACATATCTGGTGGCACAAGCCTCATATTCAAACTACAATGACAATACAAAAAAACATTCCTTTTAAAATATGCATGTAGGTACTGACGCCGCTCCTTACAGTCTTGGTAATCTGTTGTGGGCATCCTGCAGAAAAACAGAAGGATAGTCTAATATGAGGCAAGGTCCGGTTCGTTTGTTCGTTTGCTGTTGACACATATTTTTTGAGAATAATCGCTGACTTTCTTCATACGAAATGGCTGTCGTCTTTTGCCGTGTTCTGTTACCTTTACTGCTGTAGCTCCTTGGGTATTGTTAACCACTGTTTAGAAACTTGCAAAGGATTCTTAAAACACATCATCAAGATTAACTGTGCTAATTAGTAGAAACAAGATGGCAGAAGTCTGGGGCTACCTTTCTGCTTTTTTTTTGGCGGGGGGGGGGGGGGTGATTGAGAGAAGCGATATCCACACTACGGAAAGTTCACGTGTCGCCTCCCACTGAGCCCGCGATCTTCAAAAAAATAAAATGGCTCTGAGCACTATGGCACTTAACATCTGAGGTCATCGGTCCCCTAGAACTTAGAACTACTTAAACCTAACCAACCTAAGGACGTCAGACACAGCCTTGCCCGAGGCAGGATTCGAACCTGCGACCGTATGGGTCGCCCGGTTCCAGACTGTAGCGCCTAGAACCGCACGGCCACACCGGCCGGCCAGCGATCTTCTCCACAACACCGAAAAAGGAATACAGCTCAGTTTTAATAGGGAAAAGAGTCACACAAAAAAACCACCCCTAAATTTCCAGGGAAACCAATGTAACATTTTAACTTCTGCCGAATTCTATCGTCCAGCTAGCTACTGGATCGGCGATTTGCCTACCGAGCACGTACTAGTTCACTTAAAGAGAACGCTCGCCAAAAAACCGGAATGGTTCGACCCGAAATCAACGGCCGCACACGGGACGCATTTTCGGAAGCTCTCAGTTTCTATTCTGGAGGAAATGATTCGGATGACGGCATCTGAGCTGTGAAACGCACTGCGACAACACCACAGCCACCGCAAACGGCCCACCACAGCTGCCCGCCGAATCTCGGTTTCACGAGTTCCCAAGATAATTCTGAAATTATTTGCATTTGGGCCTTTCAGACATTCAGAATCAGGAGCAGACTGTAGGCATTTTCATTTGCTATTTCTTGATCATAATTTTAGTACTTTCCTCAGGTGCTGTTTTTGGCCAGACTCCGACACGTTTAGGGGATCAGGGAAAGGCGGGCCCTTATGAAAGCATCTCCTGTCCTGACGCACATGATAGCCACAGAAACGAGGAAACAGGCGCGGTGCTTACTACAACCGCCACAATCGTTGATCCTCTGCGTGTTGGTACCATCCTATAGGCAACAATATGGCGCGCAAATAGCTTCATCTTATATGAACGACGCCCGCCTTCGTAGCTAACTTCCATGCGGGGGAGCCAGGTTCGATTCCCGCCAATGCGAGCGATTTTTCTTTTGTAGGAGGACTGGGACGGGGTGCACTCATCCTCGTTACGCAAACTTAGCAGCTACTCTACCAATTAGTAGCGATTTCAAGGTCAAGAAATGCGCCATCCACACGGAGAGCGATGATGTGTTGACCACGTGCTCCTCCATACCCGCGTGCAGGGTAGCCGCCTGGTCTGGGGCGTCTTGTCACGGTCCTCGCGGCTCCCTCCGTCGGAGGTTCGAGTCCTCCCTCCGGCACAGGTGTGCGTGTGTCGTCCTTAGCGTAAGTTAGTTTAAGTCAGATTAAGTAGTGTGTAAGCTTATTGACGGATGGCCTCATCAGTTTGGTCTCATAAGTCCTCATCACAAATTTCCAATTTCCTCCATACCGCAACCGGTGACGAGAGTGGCAGAGGACGATACGGCGGTCGGTCGGGCCCTTCTAGGTCAGGAAAGCGGAACTGTATACTGGACAGCCCTGTGCAGGTGGAGCAGTGGCACTGGGCGGGCCCCCAGAGAAGCCGGCGCGGCCACTTAGGCATAAACCCACAGCGCGTCGCGAGGTGCGAGCCGCCACCAGGGCTGAGTGCCGGCGCGGCCGCCGCCTGTAATTACGGCGCAGCGACGCGGCGTCGCCCGGTGCCCCTCCCTCCCTCCCCGCTCTGCTCGCCCCTGTCGTCATTTTTTGTCGGCGGTCGCCGGCCGGCCGACCGCAGCTGCTGGCAGCACACACGGCTCGGCCCCTCCTCCCTCGCCGCTTTATTAATTTGTACGACGACACTCGAGCCGTCGAGGGTTCCCTTCCGGCCTGTTTGAACGACAGAACTGTTTGACCCCTGCGGTGTGAAGCGTGGGAGCGGCTGTCGTCATACAATTACGGGGGACCGCAGTAGCCTACGTGTAACCTGTTACCATCTGGGTGTTGGTCTTAGTGCAGGTTGCGAGGCCTGCTCTTATCTGTTGTCACTAGTGCAAGTGCACGAGAGGGCGGGTGACTACCGCCCCGTCAGTTTCATAAGTCATGTTTGCAGATTACTGACACGTTGATTTAAAGAAGAACCGAAAAAGAGTTAGACGCCGAACTCTGGGAAGATCAGTTTCGGTTACAGACAACACCGGAGGCAGTGCTGACCCCAAGACTAATCTCAGCTGATAGGTCGAAGAAAAACGAACCCATGCTTATACCAGTTTCAGTTTTAGAGAAAGCTTTTCACGATACTGACTGGAATATAATTTTTTTTTAAATTTTGAAGATACAGGGTTCGAAAGGCTGTATAGAAATCTATAACAGTCGAAGGTTATGAAAGGGAGGCAATAATTGAGAAAGGAGTGAGAGAGGGCGGTAGCCTATCCCCTAAGGTATTGAACCTGTACATTCAGCAAACTGTAAGGTAAACCGAAGAGAATTTTGCAAGGGGAATTCAAATTGAAGGGGCAGAAATAAGAAGTTTGGTGATTGACAGTGATACTTTACTTCTGACAGAGACAGAAGAGGAGATGGAAGAGCAGTTGACCGGTAATGGATAGTCGCAGAAATAACGACTTTGGTGACTGGCAGTGATACTTTACTTCTGACAGAGACAGAAGAGGAGATGGAAGAGCAGTTGACGGGTAATGGATAGTCTCTTGTTTGTAAACCCTCGTCACTACTGCTGCGGAGGCCGAGTTGTCGCTCTTACTGTAGGTCCAGATTGTGAGTTCGCGAAACGGCTTCTGGTGCAGTACGCCACTAGGATGATTTGTCCCTGCCACTATTACACGACTGGACGACGGTTCAGTCCCGCGTCCGGCCATCCTGATTTAGGTTTCCCGTGATTTCCCTAAAATCGCTCCAGGCAAATGCCGGGATGGTTCCTTTGAAAGGGCACGGCCGACTTCCTTACCCATCCTTCCCTAATCTGATGAGACCGATGACCTCGCTGTTTGGTCTCTTCTCCCAAACAACCCAACCAAACTACTAAACGGCTATGCCCCAGGGTCAGGCAATAACATAGGAGAACGAAGGTTCTACAACACTCCAACAAATCGGAAACTAAGTCACACAAATGAAGTAAAAGGTTTACTTATCTTTGTGACTTGTTCAAATATGAGTCTGCAGCACTGCTTGTAATATAACAAAAAGACCCTCAAAGGATAAGTGCAAATAATCATAGATAAACTTCACAGTACAAAGCAAATGAAATTTACAACTGTCTGTTCACTTCTAAGTGCACTATACGACGTTCCATGTCTAAGTCAGCCCTGCATGATGATCTGTAACCAAATGGCCAGGAGCTGCTCTCCTTTCTTCCGAGTAGGCTTCTGTCCGTTATCTTCCGGTCATTGGCGGATTGTACTAGGCCGGCAAATGGCCGAGACGAAGTCGATATCTTCATCCTCAGCGCCGGCCGTGGCGCTGGTCGAACTCGCGCAAGTGGCGAGTCTCTATGGCAGTGGCACCAGCTCGCATCTTTGCGCCTGTGCTGCTTTTGCCCTGGCTGTGTCTTGTTCGGACGACACAGCATCTTGAAAATAAATTATCAGATTAATATGAGCAAAAGTGAAACATGATTACTGGACTCTGCGGGCACGGATTCGGTAACTAAGTTAATCAGCAGCGCTTCTCACCTCGATTAATAATGTTGATGCAGCCACGGTATCATTCCACGTGTCATACCGCTTTATGTAGCGGCTGTAGCCGCGGAGGAGACGTATTTGCGAGAACAGTTACAGGTGTTGGCCGTCGAAGCGGAAGATCGCGGCTCGGAGAAAGCAAGAATCGCGCAGCGGGTGTGCCGGGCTGTGAGAGACGCCTCGGTATCCGGCGGCACGAGTGCCCACCCAGATGCAAATCGAGTCGCGCTGAATGCGTGCGGCGTGGCACAACGAGATCGCCGGTGGCGGGTTCCTGCAGTCGCGCTCCCGACGCAGCCACACAATGATGTCGTTGTTGGGGCGTCTGTAAACGGCGCGCCACGCTCCGTCCTTGAATGCGTAATACGAAACGCGTTCTTTTGCATCTCACACACGACACGCATTAATAAGAATGGCTCGGCCGTTATTACCATTATTTACTGCTCACGACGCCCACCCCAGCGTCCCACGTTCCGCGCCGAGATGTGGTTGAGCGCCCCGTTACCTGCTGCGGCTTCCGCGTTATGGCCGCGATGAAGGATCGGCGCGCCAGCCGAGCTAATAAATGCGAAACTCGGGTTTCCGTATACGCGCCGCTCGTTATTTGTCGACGCAGAAGTCGATTGACGCCTATGCCCTGCGAGCCGACAGGAATTACCTGTGCGATTGCTTGGCAGATCGTAGGCTCTAAATTCGTTTCTTTCATCTACATCTACATCATACTCCGCAAGCCACCTAATGGTGTGTCGCGGAGGGTACTTTTGGTACGACTATCTGATCCCTCTAACCCTGTTCCACTCGCGAATAGTGCGTGGGAAGAATGATTGTCGGTAAGCCTCTGTATTGGCTCTAGTTTCTCGAATTTTCTCCTCGTGGTCAATACGCGAGATGTATATGGGGAAAGTAATAAGTTGTCCGACTCCTCCTGAAAAGTGCTATCCCGAAATTTCAATAGCAAATCTCTCCGTGATGCACAACGTCTCTCTTGTAACGTCTGCCAGTGGAGTTTGTTTAGCATTTCCGTAAGGCTTTCTCGCCACCTAAACGATCCCGTGACATAACGCGCCGCTCTTCGCTGCATCTTCTCTATTTCCTCTATCAGTCCTACCTTATAGGGATCCAAAATAGATGAATAATACTCAAGAATCGGGCGAGCAAGCGCCTTATAAGCCACTCCTTTCGTGAATGAGTTACATTTCCGTAAGATCCTTCCGATGAACCTGAGTCTTGCGTCTGCTTTTCCCACTATCTGTTTTATGCGGTCATTCCACTTAAGGTCGCTCCAGATAGTTACGCCTAGATGTTTTACGGCACCTGTTTGTCATCAATAGTGTAGCTGTACAGTAGTCGATTTCTCTTCGTGGACTAGTTCAGTGCCAACAAGTACACAAGGCACTTTGATGATACTCGTGAAAAAGTTTAAATTTATTCAGCTGCATACTAGAGATACAGAAAGATACAGAAATAAATATTTTGTATCACATATATAAACATCGCCGCACACTTTGACGTGACTAAAGTCGGACTGATGTCGCTCCAAAGGAAGCTGCAACAAAGGTCGTCGTCTTATCAGTCCCGCGTCGGTCCAGGCGTTGTCGCTCTGGTCTGTCTGCATATAGTCTCGCTGTCAAAAAGCTACTTTTCTGTCTTCAGACAAACCGAGACATGCCTGTTAATAACGTTTGTGTTATGAAAATTACCTTGTCTATCCTCGACTGTTTCTGGTAAATTGAGACATTCAGTATTCGTATTGCATAGCGGAGCTTAGCTTAAAACCCTCGTTATACGTTTTCCTGAATGTCGACGGAACACGAACATGATGTAGTGACACAAGAATCTATGATTGGTTCACGTTAATTTGCCAGAACAATTGATCACGTTAACCAGTTCGTGATACTATGGTATAGTATTACTTAAAAGTAGGTACTCTATCTCATCCCACCACGTCATTCCCGAAACTTTCGAGACTTGGTTGATAAAAAATAGAAAGAAGTTAAGATGGACGCTTTAATGCCTCAGGCTTTCTACATAACCTGCTCGCACTGGAGTACAACGCACAAGAAACCATGTCACACTGCCAGAAAAGTCCTTCTGTGGGATGTTCTTCAACTCGCATATGACGTTGTCTGCAACCAGGTTTGATTCATGTGGAAACAGATGTGCCCAGAGACTGTATTTATTTCAAATGATAAAGAGAACGGCAATCAGTCGGAAATAATATTTATTGCAAACCCAGTTTCAGTCACTGTGTGGCCACCTTCAGCTACAATAATGTCGTACTGTATGTACAGTTGTACAAGCTTTACATGAGAGGCAATAATAAAATACCTACCAGCAAATGTTAAGTTAGAGCATTACAGCCAGTCTTACTTACACATTGTAACAAGTGCACTAACCATGTGAAAGACCGATTTGGCACTGATCTCTCTGTGTACATTTATTACACGGCAGGGATCAGTGTACGTCACACCAGTCTACAATGCTGTCTAAGTGTGATGCATTCCTAAAATATATTACCTTTATTTTGCAATCCGCATATTTTATCATCTTATTTATTATTTTATGATTAAAAAAACCGTATACACATGAAACAAATAACGTGGTTGTAACTAATAAAGGTGTAAAAAGTTTTACTGCTATACGTATGTGGTGATAATAGTGTGAACTAACCAGTGCATGTTACCTTACTGTAACTGAATTTTTGTGTGTTTTTGACCACTGAAGATCGCCACACAGTTACCAAAGTCGGGATTTGCAATTAACATTGTTTGCGACTGATTGCTGTAATCTGTACCGCTTGTAATGATTGACAATCTTGTATATTCAAAGGTGTGCTCACGCTGAGCAGCCGGCCGCTGTGACCTAGCGGTTCTAGGCGCTTCAGTCCGGAACCACGCTGCTGCTACGGTCGCAGGTTCGAATCCTGCCACGGGCATGGATGTGTTTGATGTCCTTAGGTTAGTTAGGGGTAAGTAGTTGTAAGTCTAGGGGACTGATGACCTCAGATGTTAAGTCCCATAGTTCTTAGAGCCATTTTTTTCAAGCTGAGCACCATTGCTCACACCAGACTACAAGAGTCTATGGAAGGGCATTTCATAACACTGTAGGAGGAATTTGAGGCCAGTGAACAGAACTTGAACAGAACTCTGTCACTGATCATTACCGCTGACGACTCCTGGGTGCCTCATTGTGAGCTGGAAACAAAAGTCAGTCGCTGGAGTGGCATCACGCAATAAATTAAGGCTACTACTTGTGCTGGCAAAGACAAGGTGACAATCTTTTGGGGTAATATTGGTGCCATTCTTGTGGTTGTGTTTCCAAAAGGGTCAACCTGAGCCGTGCTGCAGCTCGCGTTGGTGCTGCTTGTAGGTTTCCGCCCTCTGTTGGAGGCCAGACGGTATCGTTTCGTTGGCATGGTTGCGGTTGTTTGTCTTCTTCTTGTGTTGACTGCCGCCACTTGGTTTCACAAGCGTTGCCTGTCCGCTAGTGGCAGCAGCGGCAGTTATCGATATGTAGTAACTATTGCCCTATCTTTGGGGCGACGTCGTTGTTTGCCCGGGTCGTGTGAGTGGCGAGTTCGGTTGGGGATTCAGGAGGAGCCAGGTCCGCACAGTGCAAGAACACGCCGGGACCGCTGGCAGCAAGCATGGACTGCCGGATGGAAGGGCTGTGGTCACAAGGGTGCACGACTTCGTCGTAAACCAGATCCAGCAAGCTTTAAGATGCGTACATTTCAATCCAAGTAGAGAAACCTCCACCACTGTGATATCCCGCGATTCTCCAGTGACTTGGGTTCGTGTTGCTACTCGTAGTGTCGCCGAGGCGAAGAGCAGCGAGTGGAGTGCTTGGGGAAGGTGGATCTGATTAGCTTTCCTCGACGTCTTATTACTATTTACTGCATTTAACTTGTTGCAATTTGTTAAGTTCAACCAGCGGTAATTTTTCTTGCCTGGTAGCCGCTAATGTCCCAGTTGCCTGCCCTGGGGGTTAGCGTATGTAACGGCAGTGTACGTTTCCTCGCCTTGCCGCTGCTGTACGGTAAGGTGTGTAGTTTTGACAGCTTTCTTGATTGTAGGCCGGTTGGTGATTCTTCTACTCTGGTGGTAGTGATTCCTTTCTCGTTTCGGGCGCTCTAAGGACAGTATTCTGTGGACGTAGTGCATACTGCCGGTTCCGGCTTTGGAGTATTGTTCTATCGTTGCATTTTGTTTATCGGACGTCAGGTAGCTTCAGCAAGATTGTCATTAGTCATTCATTAGACTACCACTAGTCTGAGTTACCATCTTGTGAAGTGAATGCAACTCTTGGCTGTCTATCTCATAGCTCGCGAAAGTGTTTGTTGCCGGACTTCCCTGGAGCACCGTCTGGATCAGTTGCTTGTTTTTTTTTTATTAATTGTTGCTATTGTATTTGCTGTTTTACTGCATGTTTCAAATTTTTTTTATATTATTGCCGTTCCTGGCGTGTAAGGCCTTCAGCCGTGGTTGTGGTCATTTGCCTTAAAATTTTAATTTGGTATTTGTATTTTAGCAGTAAGCCTTAAAGCCTTATTTACTGCCATTCCTGGCGTCTGATGCCTTCTGCTGTGTTTGTAGCGACTTACCTTAACATTTGAATACCTGTAAGTTGTAAATCGCAGCGAGTTCTCAAACAATTCGTAATTTATTGCCATTCCTGGCGTGTAAGGCCTTCTGCCCAGATCACAGTGGCTTGCTTTTAAAACAGTATCTGTTGTATTTGTATTTAATGGTGATCTGCTAAATTGCAAGTCACTGAAAACACTATTATTTACACTGTTCTTTATTGCTTCATTAATAACGTGTGGTATCTTTTTTCAGTTGTTGAGTCCGCAATTACTGGTTTAAAATAAATTGTGTGTAATTGTAAAAGGCAACCAATAGTAACTGATTACGGGGGCTCAGCCCCGAATCCTCCCGCGGTCAGAAAATGGTACCGAATCCTCCCAAGCCTGCAAGGGTCGGGAAAACGATGGGACCGAATCCTCCCGTTTGAAGCAGGTAGCAGTTCTAAACGTTACGAATACTCCAAGCAGGCAAAGTAAAGCATAGGAAGTTGCAGTAGAAGATGTAAAAATTTGTATGTTTAAAAGTTTTACCTTTCATCTTATTGAGCGCCAGGGACTAAGTCCTGCTCAAGGTCACGCGCAAAGCGTGCGTAAGTGAATCAATATTTTTTTGTTTAAAACATGGGAGGAGTAGGGGAAGGAGATAAGGAACATTGTAGAGATAATTATATTATTGTCTATAATACAACATACAATGTGTCATCCCGGGTTCGATTCCCGGCGGGGTCAGAGATTTTCTCTGCCTCGGGCATGGATGTGTGTGATGTCCTTGGGTTAGTTAGGTTTAAGTAGTTCTGAGTTCTAGGGGACTGATGACCATAGCTGTTGAGTCCCATAGTGCTCGGAGCCATTTGAACCATTTGAACAATGTGTCACTTTTGGAGGATTCGGTCCTGTTACCGGCTTACCTACCTGGTTTCTGGAGGATTCGGGGCTGTGCCCGATTACGGCCCCGTCCACAATAGTAACCGAATCCTGCCTTCCCTTGACTCCCACCAGGTTTTACAACCATTAATCCAGAGACACCTTTGAAGACTTTGAACAAATTCAAGAACGGAACAAACTGAGTAACTGTTTCCTACGTCATGGGTCTGACAAGAAAACGAAAGAAATCTTGCTCCAACACGATAGTGCATACCCACACACACAAATCTCAGAACCCAGAAAGACATCGGCAGATTGGGTCGGACACCCTCGGCCGATTCCCCCTGTCACGCAAACCTAGCGTCCTCGCACTTGTATCTGTTGGGGGCACTTAATATCTACGTGGAGCGCACTCTGAAGATGATGAGAGCGTAATTCGTGCAGTGAAAACGTGGGTACGAGTACAACATAGAAGTCTTGACCAGCAGACGATACATGCTGTCAAACGTCGCAAGCGTCACATGATGGGGACGGTGGAGGAAAATGGTGCACGTAGAGGAAATGTTGACTAAGACTGTCACCAAATTCTAATTCGTAACTGGAAACAAGTACTGAGTGAAAAAAAAGTGGGGCATTATGTATCGAACGACCGCCGTAATTGGGGAATGTAGATCATTTATTAATTGACCGGTTTAAATCATGGCGTTATACAGTAGACGAGTTTAGGTAGACACACAGACACGTAATAAGCCATTTCAACTTTTAATAAACAATTCTATCAGCCCGTTTTGTTACACCTTACATGTGTAATTTGTCCCGCATTTTGAAAGACGAGTTCGCAGTGAGAGACCGGCCTCGTAAGGCGTCAGGGTCTGACAACCAGGGCGCCGCGGAGTCGGGCCGGAGCCTCAGCGTTGCCAGATAAGACTAAAGCAAATAGAGGTCAGTGCACGACAGCCGTCAGTGACGAACAGTATGGACACTGTGCGGTGCGGTGCGGCCTCTGGGAACGCAAACACTGCGGCAGGACGAGGAGGGTGTGGTGGCCGCCTGCGTTTTATTGCCGCCACCGCCACCGCCACCGCGGCCGGAGAACGGCTCCCTTTGCGCCCTTTAAATCACTGCTGGCTGCCACCACTGCTAGCACCCCGTGGCCCCCACCCCCAGCGGGAGCGTGGGAGTAGACTCCGGCCGTGCTGCGCCCAGAGCTGTCTGAGGCGCAGGGGCAGCCTCGCCTCGCGGCTCGCCCCCACTTGTGTTTACCTGCGGCTGTATTCAGATTGCCCACGTTGGGGCAGTTACAGCCCGCCTTAAAGCGGACTACACCTTCGACGGTTTAAGTCAGAAGCGTGACTACTTGCAGGCGATAACATCTACTTCAGCGTTTACACGTACGTCTGTACTTTGTGGCCTCTGGTGCAGGCTACTTTGCGCCGTCATTTCCTTCCCTTCCTGTTATAGACGCGAATGGTTTGCGGGTACAACAGTTGAGTCCCCTAGAACTTAAATCTTGATAACCTGCCATTGTAGCAGCAGTAACCGATCTAAAAACTTCGCCAGACACTTGTTGTCTTATATTCCAAAAAATGGCTCTGAGCACTATGGGACTTAACATCGATGGTCATCAGTCCCCTAGAACTTAGAACTACTTAAACCTAACTAACCTAAGGACAGCACACAACACCCAGCCATCACGAGGCAGAGAAAATCCCTGACCTCGCCGGGAGGTCTTATATTCGTGTTGCCGACCGCAGCGCCGTATTCTGCATGTTGACATATCTCTGTATTTGAATACGCATGCGTATACCATGTTCTTTGGCGCTTCAATGTAAATGAACCTGTGACGAAACGCGCTGCTCTTCTTGAGATGTTTTCTATTTCCTCGATCAATTCTATCTGGTACGGATCCCAGAGTGACTGGCTATTATCAAGTATTGGTCGAACGACGCTTTTGGAAGGAATCGCTTTCGTGGGCCGATTACATTTCCCTAGGGTTCTCCCAATGAATCTCAGTCTCTGCTGTGCTTTACGTGCGAATAATTTTGTGCCGTCGTCCCACGTTAAATCGTTATGTACACATACTCTCAGATATTTTATGGAGGTAACTGCTTCCAGTGATGTTTCTGCAGTCGTGTGACTTTCTTCCTTTTTATGCGGAATACACATGTTGATATCGAGCCTCCGCTCCCTGTGCCAGTCGTGGACCCTCTGTAGGTCTTCTTGTGTTTCACTACAATTTTGTAGCTTTACGACTTGTGTATATCCAACAGCATCAGCCGCGAAGAGCGTCACAGAAGTTCCGTCGTTCTCCTCTAAGTCGCTTACATATATTTTGTGAAAATTAATAGCTCTAGGGCACTCCGTTGGGGTTCGCCTGGAGTTACTGTTACATCTCAAGATTTCTGTCCGCTCAGAATGACACGGTGGGTTTGACCTGTTTGCTAGAAACTCTTCGATCCACTCACAGAGCTGGTCTGATATTAAACTTCCTGGCAGATTAAAACTGTGTGCCGGACCGAGACTGGAACTCGGGACCTTTGCCTTTCGTGGGCAAGTGCTCCACCAGCTGAGCTACCCAAGCACGACTCACGCCCAGTCCTCACAGCTTTACTTCTGCCAGTACCTCGTCTCCTTCCTTCCAAACTTTACAGAAGCTCTCCTGCGAACCTTGCAGAACTAGCACTCCTGAAAGAAAGGATATTGGGGAGACATGGCTTAGCCACAGCCTGCGGGATGTTTCCAGAATGAGATTTTCACTCTGCAGCGGAGTGTGCGCTGATATGAAACTTACTGCCAGACTAAACTGTGTGCCGGACCGAGACTCGAGCTAGGGACCTTCTGAGTTCGAGTCTCGGTCCGGCACACAGTTTTAATCTGCCAGGAAGTTTCATACCAGCGCACACTCCGCTGCAGAGTGAAAATCTCATTCTGATCTGAGATTGTTCTCTAGCCGACAGTGCGGAACTGCATGGAACTTCTTCCAGAAGTGAAGGAAAGTGAATGAACTAGAACAGCAGTGTACACAGCTTTCTGGGTATCGTGGTTTTCACACGATCGTTGTGTTCGAAACGCATGTTATTTCTACAAAGGAAATTTTCGGTTTCCACAACAGTCATAATACAGAACCATAAAGTATGTTCCAATATTCTACAACACACTGACGTCGGACATATAGGTCTATAGTTCTAGGTGTCTGTTGGACGAGACGTCTTGAAAACAGGAATGACCTGCGCTTCCCCAACGACCCATGGCGTACTGCTGCTAGAAGAGAAGTTCTTTCGCATACTCCATGTAGAATCGTACTGCTGTTCCCTCGCGTCCGGTATTATTTCCTCTGTTGATCAATTGCATTTGCAAACGTCATAATAGACAAAAAACGCCCTTGAAAATTGGAATCATTTCCCTAAATGCGTCTTCCGAAAGGTAAGTAAAAGGAAAATCGTGTCCGGCAGCAGTTATTTTATAAACAAACTCATCCGCAACCACTTACGCCCACAATTAGCGTCATGTGATCCCGTACCTGCCACGTAACCTAGACTAGCAGCGCCCACGTCAGCTGGGCGCCTCGTTCGCAGCGGTGTTGGGTGGCGGCCCGCGGGACTTTTCTAGCTGTTCCAGCGCCGCCGGCTGCGCAGTGTGTGGGCGGCACCGCCCCCGCGGCTCCTCCGAGGGCGGGGAGGCCGGCGCACTCCGCCCCCGCCCCTGCGTCCCGTTCAGGGGTGCACAAGAAATCAACCACAGTGGAGCAGTAGCGCTGCGGCTGTAACTGACGAGCGCCTTCGTACCTCTTTTTCTCCGTCGTTGTTGCTTTCGCGCTCTTCAGTCTGATGAACGGTTCGACGCAGCTCTCCGCGCTACTTTATCCTGTGCGGACCTCTTCAACTGTGCATTAACTACCTTCGTACAGCTGGGCCTGCTTACTGCATTCGTGTCTCGCTGTCCGTCTACCAGTTTCACTCCCCACACTTCTCTACATTAACAGTTTGACGAATCCTCGATACCTCAGGATGTGACGTATCAGCCGGTCCCTTCCTTTAGTCAAGCTGTGCTGTAATTTTCCCCTTAATTCGGTTCAGTACCTCCTCATTACTTATTCGGTCTACCCGTGTCATAATCAACCCACTCCTGTAGCACCACATTTCGAGCCCTTCTGTTCTCTTCTTGCCTGACCTGTTTACCATCCGGCCAAATACATTCGGGAAAGGCTTCACAACAGTAACATTCACATTCGATGCTAAAAAATTCTTCTTCTTCAGGAACGCTTTTCTCGCTGTAGCCAGTCTGGATTTTACATCCTCTTTTCTTCGACTATGTTCACTTTATTTGCCGCACAAACTCAAAATTCAGCTACAACTTTTAGTGTCCCATGGCCTGGTGTAATTTTCTCAGCATCATATAATTTAATTCAGCTACATGTCGTTACACTTATTCTACTTTTGTTGATCTTGATCTTCTAACCTCTTTTCAATACACTATCCATAACATTATTCCAAGTCACCTGCTGCTTCTGACAGAATTACGGTGTCATCGGCAAATCTCAAAAGTTTTATTTCTTCTCCATTATCCTTGATACTCTCTACAAGTTTCGCTCGGTTTGCTTTAGTGCCTGCTCCAGACTGAATAACGTCTGGGACAGGCTACAACACAGCTACTGAATCCCTTCCATACCATTCCCCAAGATTACATAATAATAAATAACTAATTAGATATGCAGTGTGCTGGCGAGGTGTTAAGTGTGGGAGCTCAGTGTGTTTTCGTCAGTATTCACCTGAAGATGGCCGCAAGACTCTGCACCGAGAAATATCGGGACAGCAAGTGTGTGTGTGTGTGTGTGTGTGTGTGTGTGTGTGAGAGAGAGAGAGAGAGAGAGAGAGAGAGAGAGAGAGAGAGAGAGAGAGAGGGAGGGAGAGAGTGCCTGTCTGTTCAAAATGGTTCAAATGGCTCTGAGCACTATGGGACTTAACATCTGAGGTCATCAGTCCCCTAGAACTTAGAACTACTTAAACCTAACTAACCTAAGGACATCACACACACCCATGCCCGAGGCAGGATTCGAACCTGCGACCGTAGCGGTCGCGCAGTTCCAGACTGAAGCGCCTAGAACCGCTCGGCGACACTGGCCGGCCTGTCTGTCTGTGTGAATTCCTAAGGGACCAAACTGCTTAGGTCATCAGTCCATAACTTACACACTACTTAAACTAACACGCTAAGAACACACACACATGCCCGAGGGAGGACTCGAACCTCCGGCGGGAGGGGCCGCGCAGTCCGTGGCATGACGTCCTAAACCGCGCGGCCACTCCGCGCTGTGGCCAGCAAGTTGCCGGCAGCTGGCAACTGTAAGTAGTTGTCTCTTGGAAAACAATTATTTGTATTTTAGTATTTAAAAACATTGCGCCATGTAGTACCATCTTAAACTGAAGTTTTCTTTTATTCTGTAAATCAAACATACGCATTAAAACGATCTTTACGCTGTTCAGGGAGAAGAGCAGTTTTCAACTAATAGACCATTTCCGTAAGTTGGAAATCGCAGGGTGTTTCACGTACGGCGTTGCGCTGAAGTCAGTCCCACAGAGGCGATGGGAGTCTCCGGTCTCCTTGTACGCTCCAGCTCGTTGCTCGGACTCTGGCATGTGGCTATCGGCTGTAGCCGGACTAGGCGAGGCGAGCAGATGCGGGGAAACGGGAGCTCGCAGACTCTGCTGAGTAAAGCCATTGCGTCGAATGAGCAGTTCAAACACTGTGGCTCCAAGTCAGTACTGCAGCACGTTTGCGCAGTCTCTGCATAACGAGCAATAGCCTTTCATTCCTGATTGCATTTTGGAAGGCTGGCTTTCGAACCACCGTACTGCAGCCACATGTTTTGCAAATGTGACTTGTGCTGCCATCTGTGGATTTCGCTTGGAAGCATTGTTACTGTACGAAACAGCGCTCATGTAACGTCCCCAAAAAGTGCGTGTGTTCTCGTTAGGGTTGGTTGGTTAGTTTCGAGGAGGGGACCAAACGGAGAGGTCATCGGTCCCATTAGATTAGGGAAGGATGGGGAAGGAGGTCGGCCGTACCCTTTAAAAGGGTACGACCGACATTTATCTGAATCGATTTAGGGAAATCACGGAAAACCTTAATCAGGGTGGCTGGAATGCGAGTCCAGTGTGCTAACCACCGCGCCACCCCACTCGTTCTCTTTTTGTGGAACAACTGCAAATTTGCGTTGCGAAGTCCGTAGGATAGATGTCAAATTAAGTACGAAAAACGGGCACGAAGCTCATCCAAACTGAAGAGCTGGTCATTGAGGTCAGACAACGAAATTGAAAATGGAGGCAGCAAACAAAGGGTGCCGCTGCTCTTGGTACGAAGGAAAACACTGAGAGCTGTGAGTAGAGAACATAGATTTTGCCGTTTCCAGATGACTTGATCCAGTGCATTAAGTGTGGGAAATGGTGGTACGAACAGTGCTCTTCATTTGAGGGTGATGTTGCGTTCATTTGTGACATTTGGTAAATGCCTGCTCTGTGGGCATGTTTTGCGTACTCCTAGGCGCAGGTGAACGAAAGCGTGCGCATTTCGCGTTTTTTTATGTTTTTTATTTTTGAAACGTTCAATGAAAGCATTACCTCCCTGCTGCTATAGTTTTCTGAACATGTAGATTTTGTGTTCATAAATATAAACGTAAAATGATTTTGTTTTCCTATTGATAATAACCCAGATATTTACGGATATTCCTCAAATGCGCATTCATGGGTATTTTTCCCCTATGCTTTGTATATGCTTGAAAATGGCACAAATGCTGAAACTGTAATAGTGAATAAAAAGGGTAAACGCGAAAAGGAAATATCAAGTATCATTTGATAAATAAATGAACAGTTTATCGGAAGTTTTTTTCTTCTTCGAAGAACTTACCGACCTATGGTTATTTCATACAGGATAGTGAAACAGCGCCTGCCGCCTGCGATGTGAACTGTACTCGCAACTGTGGAGAGAAAGAAGCCGATGGTATCCGATTACAAAGATAATGACGAACATGTGGAGCCCGTCAGATCGTTAAACGACATCGTTAACTGACATTAAGTGGGACGAAAACGTAAACTGAGTATTATACGGAGCGATTGGAATCTAAACTTGGTGGAAGCGTGCCGGGGAAGTGCCGCGCAGCGATAGGGAAATACTGTACAGGACACCAGGGCAGAACAGCAATTAGCTTTGACGTACTTTATCGTCTGTTGAACACTTCAGCTATATTCACATTATTATTAATAAGTGTACTTAATTAATGTTCACTTCATTTCATGACGTGTTTTTTGACTCGGTGGGACGATGTACGAATCAGGAAGATAAACAGGAAATTGGAAGAATCTGTATTTAGCCGTGAGTAAAGTTCCTGGAATAGTGATATAAGAGATAGTGATAAAGGATACGTTGACTTGCAATGCCTCGCAGCGCGAAATTTGTTTTTGTGCATTGGATACCGATATTATTAGATCAGACACTAGACTAAATGCAGCCCTATATCCACACGACCTAACACTGATTGCGGAGCCTAAAGCCGACCTTCAGATGAGAGCCTGTAACTTGTAACAGATAGCCTCAGAATATAACCTAAAATTGTCTCTAGATAAAACAAAAGTGATGGCGTTTCAGGGCACGAAACCAGTAAGATCAAAAAATGGTTCAAATGGCTGTGAGCACTATGGGACTTAACGTCTGAGGTCATCAGTCCCCTAGAACTTAGAACTACTTAAACCTAAGTAACCTAAGGACATCATACACATACATACCCGAGGCAGGATTCGAACCTGCGACCGTAGCAGTCGCGCGGTTCCGGACTGAAGCGCCTGGAAGCCCTCGGCCACCGCGGCCGGCCCAGTAAGATCAGCAGTCGTCTTAAATAATAACAATTTTGGAGCAAGCTAAATATTTTAAATATCTAAGATGCGACGTCGCATACGAATACAGCCACGATGTGTTCCAAAAATTAAATAAATTTATTTGCGTATATGGAACAACTGTAAAAAATGTGCAAAATAGGACGAGGAAAAAAACTCAGCAGGACGAGGAAAAAAAAACAGCTGAAGTTTTACGAAATTATAGAAGTAACGATCCTTACTTTTGGAAGAGAAGCTTGCATGATGAGAAGACACCAAGAAAGTAGAATGCAAGCTGAAGATATGAGGTTTGTAAGGAGAGTGGAAGGATATACTAGAGAAGATCATTAAAGAAATATTGATAATTATAAGGAAAGTTTTAGGAGCATGTAACCTAAACGAAAAAATAAAAGAAAATAGGACAAAATGGAAGGAACATGTAGACTATATGGATGAAAAAGGGTTCTCGGTAAAGACTGTCAACTATAAATGTAGTGGAAGAAGAAATGTAGGAAGCCAGTAGCGCAACACGAAATTAGTCGAATAATACATGAAGTGAAGAAGAAAAATAAGAAGGAGGGATTTGGAGGGGGGGGGGGCGAGTCTTAATGTTTGTGAGTTCTTGCATAATGTGCAATAAATACTACTTGTGAAGGGAGTCAGTTTTTGTGTAGGAGCGTGGAGCTCGTTCGGGGAGAGGGATGGGCCAGTGTGGGGGTGCGGGTTGTTTGTGTGGAGGCGTCCCGGCCACCCGCCTGGCTGGCTTCCTAGCCGCCCCTCTGCCAGTTGAGGGGGCTCCGCTTCATCGGCCAGGGTCACCCTGGGGAGGCGGGCGGGCGGGAGCGCGGCCCTGGCCGGGTCACTGCCAAGGGCGAGCCGCGGCGGCCGAGCAGCTCAGCGCTGTCACGTTACAGGCCTGCCCACCTCAAAAAATCTCTCTCCACACACTTCTGTGTTCTCCTTTTCTCTGTCGTCCGCGTTTCTCCATCTCCCTAAGGTCGGCCAACGCATTGTTGACCCGTCCTGCTCCCTCCTGGAATACAGACTCCCTTTCATTATTGTTTTGGACATTGTGTTGTCTGTCATATTTACATTCCTTACCGAAATATTCTCCGAGATCTGATAAATTTAACTGTAGTATAAGTAAAATCTTGTATGATGTTCGGTTGCGTCATGTTCATCTTTAAATTTCTTCTTCACCTAAGGAACACCGAGCGAGGTGGCGCAGTGGTTAGACACTGGGCTCGCATTCGGAAGGACGACGGTTCAATCCCGCGTCCGGCCATCCTGATTTAGGTTTTCCGTGATTTCCCTAAATCACTCCAGGCAAATGCCGGGATGGTTCCTCTGAAAGGGCACGGCCGACTTCCTTCCCCATCCTTCCCTACTCGGATGAGACCGATGACCACGCTGTCTGGTCTCCTTCCCCAAACCAACCAACCAACCACCTAAGGACATCACACACATCCATGGCCGAGGCAGGATTCGAATCTGCGACCGTAGCGGTCACACGGTTCCAGACTGTAGCGCCTAGAACCGCTCGGCCACTCCGGCCGGCAATTTAATAGAAGTGTGATCTGAAATACCCTGTGTTATTTTATTATAAACAAGAGCGCTCTCTATCCAGGGCAGAGTTTCTTCGATTTCTTTCAAAGTGCCGGGGAAAATGGGGTCAACAAATTGCAAGACTGCTCTCTACGTCAGTGGCTGAGTCTTTATTTCTTCGACGATCGCCACCAGAGTTAACGTGCGTCCCTTTTCGTAAGGAGATTGTGTGATGTGCGCGCCAGATGCAGCGGGCAACTGCCGCTGGAGAGGGGGTCGGCCGAATACCACGACGACGAGCGCGCTGCGTAGTGACACGTAGGCACGTGGTTTCAGAGCGTGCAGCAACCACGTGTGGCGGGCTATGCGGCGAGAAACGGCTGTGGGTCACCTTCACGACTGTGCCGTCAGGAAGGGCATCCTGACAGAAAGTTAAATAGTAAGATAAAATTAAAATCTGCCGAATCCTGAAAAAGCGGACCCTGTACGAGACGAGTTAAAAGCTGGCGGAAAGAAGCGTAAGCTTGGACGTATCGCTAGATCAGAATGCCAGATGAGAGGCAGGCAGAGAGGTAAGTTCCGGTTCCTCAGACGACCTGACGTCTGGAATCCCTTCAGCGGAGGCGCGCCGTGTTTCCCCAGCCTGGCGTGTCCTGATAATTCCGCGACGGCGGGCAGCCGCAACGCAGGCGGACCGCTCGTCCAGACCGGTCCCCTTCATTAGGGTGGCGGGCGTGGACGGCGTTTTGGGGGGAGGTGATCCTGCTGAACTTGTAAACCTTGCCTGTCAGTCTTTACCTAAACGTCGCAGGTAAGTCATGCGTCACCTCCGGAGCGTTCCTCCTGTCACCATTACCGCGGCAGCGTCGAATTTCTCGTCTAACTATAGGTGTTTCTGCCGAAAGAAGCTGCCTCAATATACTGGGACAGCCGGCCGCTGTGGTCGAGCGGTTCTAGACCCTTCAGTCCGGAACCACGCGGCTGCTACGGTCGCAGGTTCGAATCCTGCCTCGGGCATGGATGTGTGTGGTGTCCTTAGGTTGGTTAGGTTTAAAGTTCTAAGTCTAGGGGACTGATTGACCTCAGATGTTAAGTCCCATAGTGCTTAGAGCCATATACTGGGACAAGTAGAACGGTTACTGACAAAGAACAGTTCGCAGAATTTCTACTTGAATGAGCTATATTCTTCGGTACCAATGAAAGGTGAGGTAGTCTTTCCATTTTGGCAGTCACTAATCCACAGTACAGGATTATTATTGGAAACAGCCAAGTCACACATGCGAAGTTATTAGAACAAAATAAGTACAATATTGATAGAGAAATTCGCTTACTCCAGTCCAGAGCGTTTTAGTGACAGAACGACAAGGCGACAGCAGACCCAGGCTTGTGTAAGAAACAAAGAAAATCGTTCGAATTTTATTACTCTGCGTGGGGGAAACTGTGCTGAGACTGAATGGGAGTTGTTAACTAGCCAAGAGGGTTCTGCGGATTCGAGGGAAGTGGCGACCAAGACCCTATCGCTCACCTACGCCTCAGCGAAGTATATTAGCTGGGCGGCAAACCGTAGCATCTATGCCAGGCGTGTGGCGTCTCTACTCAGGCGTCGGGTGATGCCACAGCCTCGCTATGTGACGGAGTTTATAGTTAGGAAGCTCTCTGCCAGTCTGGCTCCAGAGTCACGGTAGCGGACGCGGCCTGGCACGGCGGCAGACTCTGCACCAACTTACGCTTTGACGAGAAACGAGCCAGGCGGATCGCGGTGTCTCCAGCGTATTTGTAACGTGGGTGGTGTGCCTCTACAGCTAAAAAAAAGTAGTTTGTGCTCCCAAACCTACAGCACAGTTGCATTCACCTGTCTCTGTGATCTCTTTGTGGCTGACTGAGGACCTTTGTAGCTGTAGGGCTGCACTCTCCTCATGGGGCCAACCTGAAGATACGCAGATAAAAGTCTTCCATCACGAACGCTTGGACCACACACAAAATTTCAATGCAAACTGCTTTTCCTGACAGCCACTACCATATTAGGAACTTTAATAAAAGTCATTTGTAATAACCACGTAATGGTTCCCACGCCGTTGTCTGATAGTTCAATCGTTCCACCATACATTTTTACTTTCAGAACTTAGTGCATAATTGAGTGTCGATCAGAGATTTGCATATTATGCTTATGTACATACTTAATATACATGTAACCGAATCGTGATTGCAGTAATTTCATCAGATGTCAGAATCTTTGATCTGAATTTAATTATGTGAATATGAAAAGCTCTTTATTTGTTTGGGCTGGGTATAACGGATGCCTTGGTCTTGCCAACGTAAAAATGAATCGCTCTGGGGAAGTCTGTCGTCTGAAGACCAGTGGTGGCAGTTGTAGTAATATCAGTAGTTATTCATCTTGTGGCCGCAACTTTCTAATACGGTGCTGCCCTGAGGAAACCCAGCACCACCAGCAAAGCAATACACAGTAACTCAAACCACAAGTAACACAAACAAGCCAGTTTCCAATGCATGCTACACAGGTCGAATAAAACTTTATTCAGTGAGGACAACTACAAGAATGAGCTGCAAACTATCAAACAAATAGCTACTGAAAATAGTTCAGAAACAAACATGATTGACAATCAGAACCACGAAGTTTAATTAAAAATGGAAGAGATATTTAACAACAAACAGATCAACACCAACATGCAAAGGCACACAAAACTTAGACATGTATAACACAAACACACACGACACACCTGAACAAGAAACATCCTGAACAACAAATGACACACATTCATCTGCAACAACAAAGCAGCTCACAGAGTTGGCCAGAATGACTGGAAATAGGCTACAGAACTGATAATTCCACACAAAAGAAACTGAGGAATCTATCACATGTCAGGATTGCAATTCAGTTTGTATTAGACTGACAGGTAGAAACGTCAGCATCAGATACACTGAACACAGAAGGGCACTTAAGAGTAACAGAAATCATTCTACAGTTACATACTAATTTATAGATATGAGACACCGACCAACAGACACAAACACGGAACTAAAAATTCTTAAATCCGGCAAAGACACTCCACAGAAACTTATAACAATAAAAAGTTGTGGTATACAACTAGCCATGATAGAAAGTTAAAGGAAATAAAATGATGAATTCGCGGCACTCTACTATAGAACCCGGTGCTTAGCTCAAAAAGAACAACTACAAGATAATGCGCATAAAACACACACACACACACACACACACACACACACACACTTACATATCCTGTAGAGGCATGAAAAAGCAGAATGAACAGAAAGTACTACCCATTCCGTACCCTAACACCGACATCCTTCATCATACATTCATGACCAACAGATGCCTGAACAGTTTTGAAAATTTACACTTTAACCTCACAAACGATAGTTAAAGAATAAAATAACAGTTCTGTATTGGCAGCAGAATGTATGATAACAACAGTACTGAATCTAACATTAGCAAACTAGGAAAAACAACAATTTCATTATCGTCTAACATTTCGGTAAATATACGTATCATAATATTCAGAAATCTTCATTAACTAAACAAACACCGTTTCTTAGCCTTGTTTCACAATTTATTATTAATGTTATTGCACAACTTAGGTTTCGGGTTGTATGCCCATTTTCAAGTACAGTACTGATTCCCAATTATGATAATGCACAGATAAACATGGTGACAAGGCAAAGACAATTTCAACTTCTTAAGGTATAGTAGTCATTTTAATCAAGAGTGTTAGGGAAAGTAGTGGTGACGGCGGAGTCGCGTTTATGATTATAGAGTTACTTTCTGCGGCGGTGTGAGTTCCCTGGTTATCTTATAACGGATAGTTTCCTTTTCGATAATTGGAATGAAACAACAGACAACCGACGAACTATGACGTAAGGCAGCTGAGTATGCAGTGAAGTTCACGAACAGACTGGTAGTTACTGTTCTGCAGCTACTCTCTGATATAGGTCAGGTTGGTTCGCAATCGAAATCACAGAGTTGTTACTGTAGCTGCGTCCATTGAAATTATAGACAGCGTTTCTCCCACATTTCCTCATCCGGCCAATTGGTATGCGGTTCATACGTGCCGCGAACGCCCACGGGAGTCACTCTGTAAACGAATTGTAACTGGCGTAGTTCTCAATAGAAGCGTGCGTCGGTGTGCCAGTGTTTTAGCACTCCAGCGTTTTCGTGACATCTCAGCGTAAACAGCTGAGCTTCTTGTCTCGAACATCCGTGCGTTGCCCTACACTTGAAGATAGCAGATGTAAGCCATGTTTATCGCGTAACAACATGATAATCTTAGCAGGTAACATGTCATGATTTGGAGATTACAGATAAGGCGTCACAGAAACAGCGAGGGGACGAGAGAGACATTCCTACGGCTGCCGCTTGATACAATTTCATTTCGGGAACTTGCTTCGATAAAGCTGTCACGGGAGATAGGTATGATGTTTCTACGCGTTCCGAGTTAGCATTCCACAGATATCCGAGAGGAAGCAGATATCTCCGACAGTAGGCGGACCGGGTCTGCAGGGTGTTTAAAACACAGTGCCACATATTCCTGCAGGAGGTAGTATCTGTCAAAACTAGACAAACTTTCTATAATGATGTGTCTGGAAACCAGTACCTGATCTCTCTTTCCCATCTGCCTGTGACGCAGAAGTAGGCACTGTTGGCAGTTCTTGCATGTGGTTACCACGCATCCTGACCCATCCTTTAGCCCTCCTTCGCGGCGAATCACGCAAACACACGTGGCACCGTTTCGATTGCGTCACGTGCATTAGCCACGCGCTCCTGTGCCGTCTGCGATGGGTGGCATACGCCAGTGCCCATATATGACCTGACAACCACAGATCTAAGGGAATGAGGTCCGGTGACCGGGGAGGCCATGCCTACAGGAGCTCCTCGACCGATGCATCGCCCATGGAAAACTTCGGTGAGCGACTGTCCCACAATCAACAGAAAACCGGACGGTGCACCGCCGCGTATAAACTACGATCCTTGTCTTTCTGCAAGGGGAGCGTTCTCCAATAGAGCTGGTAATTCATCGCGCGGAAATCGATGATACGCAGCTCCTGTTAATCGGGTTGGTAAAGAGTGTGGCCCCGTGAGGCTATCACCGACAGGTCCTACCTGTACGTCGATACTGATTGCTCGAGGATTTGTATCTGCCCACAAGTGCGTATTGTCGTAATTTACTTGACCGTCTCTCGTGAATCCTGCCTCGTCTGTAAATAAAATGCAGGCTGTCATCTGCGGACCTGCAACAACCCATATCTCAACAGGTATTTCTTCCCAGACATTATTTTAGGAATTTTTTTCTAGATCTGAGTAATTCGACACTTTTTTAAGCACCCTTTAAATGGAAAGAAGGGAGAGGCGTGGGATGTTTACTTAGAACAGACCCAACTCTTCAGTTACATTCTACCGTGGACATACACTTTCATTGTACTGTTCGCTTTTAGTGAAAATAGATTTTAACGTATAACGGAAAAAATGAAGCGTGCAGCTATGACAGCAGGCGTCCAAGCGAGCTGTAATAAGATTAAAATATTGTATATTAACGCAGCGAAAAGAAAATTGTACAAATTACTGGTTTAAGCATGCAATCAGCTGATGAGCTTTTGTATTTTACGCAGTTAAATACTCCAATGAGGCATTTAGAGGATTTTAATCTGTAAGTTCCAAAATAGCCATTAATACCGTAGCAACAGAGCAAGTTAAATTATTTTATCTTGAGTGTGATATTACATATCAAATGATGTCAATAGAAAGCTACAGATTTCCAGTAGGTACGTGGCGTAATCAAACGTCATTTTAAAGCAGTGTCCGGCCCTAGTAGCTGAGTGGTCAGCGTGACGGAATGTCAATCCTAAGATCCCGGGTTCGATTCCCGGCTGGGTCGGATATTTTCTCCGCTCAGGGACTGGGTGTTGTGTTGTCCTAATCATCATCATTTCATCCCCATTGACGCGCAAGTCGCCGAAGTGGCGTCAACTCGAAAGACCTGCACCAGGCGAACGGTCTACCCGACGGGAGGCCCTAGCCACACGACATTTCATTTCATTTTAAAGCAGTGGAAGAGACACATTGCTTGAGCTGTACAAAGTAATGGGAGTAGTAATGTTTGGTATGCATGTGAATGTTGGACACTTACTAATATAAACGACACATCAGAAGGATAGAAAGTGCACAGGTGGGATTTCTGAGAGCAGTGGCACTTTGCGCGAAAGCACTGAAGATATCACGTCAGAAATAAAAACATTTAATTTGAATGAAGAAATAGTGAAGCACAGAAACAATGGAAAGACATGCGACGAGAAAGCGAGTATTAAAGAAACCAGTCACCGTTAAAGTATTAGGCAAACCGAGGAAGGAGGAAAATGCAATTACAGTGTTACGGGCTACCGGGGAGCACGGGTTCTCCGTACTAAAATACTTAGGAAATATTCCTAGAAACCGTTGTCGGTGGTGCATCGGTTGGCCGCGTATAAAATAATTTGAAGCATCCTTACCTCCGCGAGGCCTCTGCTTTCATAGAGACACAGTTCCTTTTCTTTTATTTTGGTTATAGGCTGCCTGCCCTTTCAGAAGACAGTGTTTGTGAGAGGGAAGAACCGATCCGCGCGCACGCAGTCTACTCTGCAGCTTTAGCAATTTAGAGAAGCGTTTACTGGGTGGCATCTACTGAAACTGTTTGTGTACTGAATACTGTTTATTTATTCACACTTGTGTGACCGGCGACTTTAAGTGCCAGCTTGTGAGGGCGTCGGTGTCTGCCGAGTAAGGCCACGGGCCGCCAGGTTGACCTTAATTTCCTGACGAGGCTGTTTGCAGTTCTTCTTGAACGTTTTCGTGCAATCGTAGAAGGACTGTTGATTCTCCTGCGGGCAGGTACCTCGGAAACGTGGTGGCACTTGAAGTATTCGTCTTAGCGCCTTGTTCTGAAGTATCTGTTGTGGTGGTAAGTTCCTGTGGGACCAAACTGTTGCGGTCATCGGTTCCTAGGTCTACACACTACTTAACCTAACTTATGCTAAGGACAACACACAAACCCATGCCCGAGGGAGGACTCGAAACCTCCAACCTCCGACGGGGGGGGGGGGGGGGGGGGGGAGCCGCGCGAACCGTGACAAGGCGCCCTAGACCGCGCGGCTATGAAGTTTCTGGACCGTTGAGCTGTGGAGCCACGCTAAGTTTTCACACACACTGCTCCATTGGTCTGATGAAGGCACGAGAGATTCTTAGGCCACAATGGATGGAGAGGTCAGATCTTTCGTTAGGTAAGGGCTAGTGTGCCGTAATCTTTGCAGTGTCTCGTGCTGGGTGTCCTGAGTAAGGTTGCACCAGCTGAGCTTTGAGTCGAAATTGACAGACACATACAGCATTTCGTTTCTTTCCCAGTGTTTGTGTTAAATTGTCGTCGCTCGGTGAAAACTACGACCAGGCGTTTCGTCGCGCTGACGCCCATCCTCTATTTTGCTGTCCAGATTTCTAGATGGGTGGATGGTTCCTGCAGCCTGTGGTGTACCGCTTGATGTCGTATGTTACGCTTTAGGAGTGCAAAGTCGTCTGCGTATACTGACTGCTCCGGTGGCACAAAGCGTCTCGGGCAGGTCAGCAGTGCGGAATGAGTACAGTAGTGGCCCAAGTATTGAACCCTGCGGCACGTCGTTTTCAGTCGGTCTGGAAACTGAAGTGGCTTTTCGTGCGATAATCGCCCAGTTTCTCCCTTGTAGATATGTGTCGTCAGTCACTTCATATGTTTGTTATTTAAATTGTTTATTTGTATGTATAAATTCGCCTCGTCGATGTTAGCAGTTTGAATATAGAACAGGAAGTGTGCTGAGGACTGCTGCACTGCTGTGAAGATCACGTGAAAGGTACATGTTTCGTTGCCGTCAACCCTTGCGTACTGTCCTCATTATAGCAGCGTGCAACGAAAGTAGACGCACCCAGTAGACGGGGTGCCAGGCTGGTGAGTCGGGCAGCGATGACGGATGAGAAATTTATCATTTGGGACGGAATGTCGAGGATGGAAGAAACACGCGAGTGTTACGAGTGAAACGATACAACAAATACTCAAGTGGTGTCAGTATTCGACGAAATGTCTAACTTGATTAATCAAGGTTGTACAATCGGTCCTAGTTTTGGGTATTACCAGCTGATAGCGAAAACCCAAAGTGAATTGTAATTTATGACTAATCGCGGGAGTCTTCTTTAATTAAGTCGTTTTCCCACAAAACGTCAACATGAAAGGAGCGGAGCGGCGCGCACTCTCCCTATTTCTGATGCAGTTTATGCGTCAACATTTTTTGTTGCCACAGGATTTCATGGATCCATGTAATTATTGGAACAATCTCCTTATCAACATGTTTATTTTTACATTCAGTAAATCAATTCTCGCCAAGACATGACCTATGATTTGAGGCCGCAACATGATATTGATACTTTGCAGACGTAGTTTGACTATTCTCATGTATCTCAATTTATTGATAAGGTAGATAACACTTGCAAGTTAAACGGAACACATTGTAGGCGTGCTTTAAGCGTAGAAAACGTACCACGAGACTCTTTTTAACACTAAAACTCTGGGTGTCAGTGCGAAAGAATATATATAGCGTGTCACAGATTCTCTCACCAACATTTCCTTTTGCGGTCGGATTATATGATACAAAAATTGGCGAAGAAATAAAAAAAGGAAACAAATTGACATAAACATTTATGGAGAGTTCATGTAATAAAGTGCGAACCTTTAAAAGTGATGCTATTAATTAACAATAAACGAACTGCAACAACAGTTTCACATCGCAGAACTGCTGTCGAAGCATATTTGGGTATGAAACCCGCGTGTGAACAGCTTGCGGGCTGTCCCTAAGGCCAGACGAAATCAGAAGCCCGGGGCATGTCCAATAAGGTAGCGCCGCAATATTCCTCTTGTCGAAGGCGACAGCGATTTCTTCAGTCACACGAAGAAGTTGCACTGTGGACGAGTGGCCTTTGCGAAATCTGGATTGTTCCTGAGACGGATGTTTTCTCGTGTAGTCTTCGCAGAAAATCGTTGTGGAAGTATGTTTGCAGGAGCTGAAGTGGGCTGATTAGGCCTGCAGTTAGTTTTCAGGGATTGCTCGTAGCGCAGCGCGGACGGCCGCCTTCCGCCCGGCGCGGGCAGCACAGCCCAGCTGAGCCCTCCTCCCTGCTGCCGTGCTGTCGTCACATCCGCGGCGCCGCTTCCGCCGTACGACGTGATCCACCGTGGCCCGCCGGGCGCCGCCTCGGCAATACAGCTGGGGCCCCTGTGTGTGGCCGGCTCCCAGGCGGCAAAAGTACGGCGAGCCAGCGTCACCACGTCAAGTGTGAATAGTCTAGCAGCTGTGTTACTGGTTAGACGTTTCCAATGCCATGTCACACCACAAAATATCGGTTTCCAGACAGCCTTTACTATTCTCGCCTTCCTGGTTAGTTTTTTTATTTTTTGGTTAATCGAACCGTAGTACAGACTGCTCGGTAAAAAACTAGAACATACAAAGAGAGATATCCCAAAAATAAATAGTTTGAGCAAGGATTCAAAACTATTTTACAGTCTTGACATAGGTACAATACTTATACCTAAGGAAACTTGAGTTAGTACAATAGAGAATAGAAACGATTCAACAGAGATTCGGAAGCATACTCTTGGAGATTAGAGTGTCAATGCAACCAGAGATAGAACAAAAAAAATTCCTACATTCAGGCTACAGTTTCTTAGAAAATAAAAAAGGGCTTCTTACGTTCGAGGATCGTCATGGCATAAGAAAACAAGAGCGCCACACAACGTTTCCTAAGAAGTTTCGCTGCGTTTCAACGAAATTGCAGGAAAGCAGCACCTGGTTGACATCTCCCTCACCTTTTTTCTGATTCTTGCAAAGAGATTATTCTTGTGCTCATGCGATGTAGGTGGAAAGAAGTTGAACAACGGCTGGTACGCATTCGTACCAAGGCAGCCATCAGCTGCTTTTTCGACTGAAATTTTCTAAACCAGCGGGTCCTTCTGACTGGATTGCAGCGTAGTGTTGATCTTTGTGGCAGACTGAGAGCCGCCAATCTTGTGTCCATTCTTCCTCGGCCGCTTGCCGCAATTCATAACATGAACTCTAAGGATGGTAAAATGACGTTCGTTACGCTAAACTCCTTCACCAACTAGTGGACCTTGTCATTGTAGACCAATCATACCTGAGCTGGAGGAGACTGTAGAAAGGAGATCTTCATACCCTTTCGTTGTACCTCTTCGTTTATTTTGTAAAGATTTCAAAATGGTTCAAATGGCTCTGAGCACTATGGGACTCGACTGCTGAGGTCATTAGTCCCCTAGAACTTAGAACTACTTAAACCTAACTAACCTAATGACATCACAAACATCCATGCCCGAGGCAGGATTCGAACCTGCGACCGTAGCGGTCTTGCGGTTCCAGACTGCAGCGCCTTTAACCGCACGGCCACTTCGGCCGGCCTATTTTGTAAAGATTCTCGTATAATTTCCAGTATTAGAATATTCACCTTACTGTTCCATTTCGGCTTTCAGTACATTGTAAAATGCTTTTCGAGTCTGATACTATCAGCAAACTCTCTAGCTCCGCATGATAATCAAATTTGAGAGCCTTTCAAGTCGCTATTTCTACTGAGGTAAAAAGTGAACAGTACAGAGACAGGACGAAATTGCTCAGGATATTTCAGTTTCGGGACAAGAAATGAACATCCTACCGCTAAAGTCTCATGCCATCAGTATACTCATGAAGTTGTTGCGGCCAGTGAACATTAGTGTGAGCGCTGAACCGTGAACTGATATCTGGATGTGGTCCCAGATGAGATCATACAGGCTGTCCAGAAATGTCGCGATAAACTTCGAGGGGCTGTAGAGGGCGTCTTGAGAGACAAATCCTGGATAGGAATTGGTGTGAGGAAACGTCATCCGACAACGCTACAGAGCGTCGAAGTTACAGGCGCCAGCCCTTGCCAGTAGGCCAGCCCTTCGGCAGCAAACGTGACTGTGCCCTGACGGACCGTAGGCGGGACGTCTCGCAATGTTGTTTGCTATTGAGTGGTCGCGGGTGAATGCCACGAATAGGACTGGAGAAAATGGAGCTAGCCGAGACGTAGAAAGGCCTAGTCTCGTATGAGCGTGATGCTGTTTTACGTCGATTGATGACGGTTTCAGACAAGGGTTTCCAGCTGCAGTTTATTTTTCTCCAGAAATCCTCTACAATCTCCATTGTTTTCGGTACACGTGAAAAAAACTAAAGATGGGAACCGTCGCGTAGCAAGGCAGCAGAGCATGGCATTCATAGGAGACGTGGCGTGTCTAAGCAGCAGCTGGCTCCATCTTCTCCACTGGCGATTACGGGAATCAGTCCCGTTCATAGAATAACGAACAACATTGCGAGACGTTCCGCGTACCCTTAGTCAGTGTACAATGCTACGTTTGCTGCCAAAGCTCTGACACCCCTAACTTCGACACTCTGTAGCGTCGCCGGATGACGTTTCCGGACACGGGTTCGTATAATCGATTTGCCCCTCGAGCTGCCCTCTACAGCCCCTCAGAGTTTATCGCAACATTTCTGGGACGCCCTGTATAAATATCATCCTCATTAAGTTAGCTGCCCATTGGATGCGTCTTTCTTCATTTATCAAAAATACCACTGCCATGTCTTTACAGTAAATACATATCAATTTGGTATTGCTCTTTGTTTTTCTCAAAAATTACGTAAGCCTTTTCAGCTACATTCATTCAAGCCCTTAGCAATGAATATGAGGGCTACTCAAATTCGTGTGAAAGTGTAATATCAGTCTCCGCAGATTCTACTTACAACTCGTTTCTTTTGTCGTTGTTAAATGACGTTAAATAAACCGACAGAAGGATAGGGAAAAATGCACGAAGACTTTCTATATTTCTACCTGCAAATAATCATGCCACGGTGTAAGTTTCGGTACTGAAGCCACAGTGAAAACATGTTATGTAAAAGTATGGTGTCCTGAGCTGTCAACCATTCAGCGTTGGTATCACCTTTGACCACTCTTTCTCTTTGTAGACTGCAAGTGAGCGTGCCATCTGCCTTACGGGAGGGTAGCGTACTTGTCTGTCTGACGCGGGAATGGCGTTTTTTCCTTCTGTGTCTACGTCTACACCAGCACTCGGGAAATCACAAGGCATGGGCTTCTGCCCGCTGTGCTACATACTGCACGTTCTTTCCCTTCCAGTGACGTATGGAGCTCGATTCCTCACTTCATATTGGTTGTCTAAACTTCGTAACAGCGCAGAGTAGATGTCTATCCTGAAGCGTCTGACAGTTCGTCAGGTTTCTCAGCATTTCTGTGACACTGTCTCGTGTTTCAGACAAACCTGGGGCAATTCTTTCCATACGTTCAATATCTCCTGTTATGCGTCCCATACACTTAAGCAATATTCTAGGATACGTCGCACGAGTTCGTTTGCAAGCAATCTCCTTTGTAGACCCATTGCATTTTCTTAGAGTACTACCAACGAATAGAAGTCCGCGAACTGCTATATCATCCACTCAGTCTACGTGATGATTCCGTTCCATACCTCCTCAAATTGGTACATCTTCGTATTGGTATGAGTCGACTAATAACGTGAGTCATTGGTATTACAGTCCCGTGAAACGTCCTCGTGTTTAATAAAGTGTACAATTTTACATTTCTGAACACCTGAAGAAAATTGCCAACCACTTTGAAAACTTATCAAGACACAACTGCACAATAGTGAAGCTTTTTTCAGGTAACACTTCTTGCGTGTAACCGCGTCATCAGCAAAGTGCCTGAGGCTGCTTGCTGTTATTATCCTCTGTCAACTAATTTCTATATAAGAGGCAGTTAAATAAAAAAAGAGACAGGTGGGAAAAATTAGTGAACTGTTCATTATTTCAAAAATAATTGTTAATACATTTATCCAGTGTGAGACAAGACGGTCAGTACCTTGGTAGAAAAATGTCTGCGCTTGGTTACGGAACCATCGTTGTACCCAGCGAGCATCTCTTTGTCCGGAGTAGATCGACGGCCAGAAATGTCTTTCGTCGGGGCTCCAAACCTATGGAAATCGCATGGGGAGAGAGCGGCATTTTATGGAGCACGTCTAACAGTTTCAAGGTGAAAATTCTGCAGCGTTGTCGAAACAGGTTTGACGACATGTGGGGTCGCTCACATGTTCGCTGGGAAGCCCTTTCACATCCTCCATAGAGTCCCCATCTCTCCCCATACGATTTCTGTATTTTTGGAGCCCTGAAGAAAGACATTCGTGGCCGCC
Organism: Schistocerca serialis cubense; assembly: GCF_023864345.2. Lineage (NCBI taxonomy): Eukaryota > Metazoa > Arthropoda > Insecta > Orthoptera > Acrididae > Schistocerca > Schistocerca serialis. The sequence goes on along the minus strand of NC_064646.1, from coordinate 493,465,539 downwards.
GATTTGCTTCCGACAAATAGGTGCACCCCTGGGTACAACCAAAGTTCCTGTTAAACCGCGAACATGTTTTGCAAGCAGGCACTGACTGTCTTATCTCAATGTGGATAAATTTATTAACAGTTATGGCCATTAGTTTTTAAATAATAAACAGTAAGAATTGGGGGCTCGCCAGTTCTTCAGCGACGCGAGGCACGCTACTTGGGAATCATCATTGATGAAAGGTGGAACTCTGGAAAGCACATCGAAACTGTTACCCAAAGAGCCCTACAAGTACTTAATAACCTTATCTCCATTGGTCACAAAAGATTTCATCTTCCCCCTCATTTGATAAAACTATATCACAACAGCATCTTTACGTCAATAGTGGGTTACGGGTCGGGAGTCTGGGCGCACAGGCTCGCGAGGGTGGTGCCCTCCATGTCAGTGAGAAGGGTGCAGAGGATATGATATTAAGGTCAGTGGGAGCCTACAGGACATCTCCAGGTGGGGTCCTGTTAGTGATGATGGGGCTCTGCCCTCTGGACATCAACATTAGAGAGCACGCAGCATGGTTCTGGGCTAAGAAAGAGAATATTGAGAAAACAGAATACATTCTGGGTGTTCGGGTTGGGGACAAGGGTGGGGTTAGGAGAAGAGGTGAGGAACTGTGGCAGGAATCGTGGGACACTGATGATACTGGTAGTAGAACATTTCAGCTTCTGCCGGACGTGAAAGAAAGGTTAGGAATGAAGTACTTTGAGCCAACTCGGGAACATTTCCACTTTCTCACTGGTCATGGGCCCAATCCGACATATGTATCTCGGTTTGTGACTGGCGCACCAGAGTGTACTCCCGACCATGTCGTTTACGAGTGCCCCCATTTCAATGTTGTAGCTGCCGCGTTACGACTTTAACTACCCAACAATGACACGTACTTCCTACTGAGACGTGAGGAGACATTTCGAACTCTGAACAAACTAGCCAACAAGGTATCACGGAAAGTTTTAACAGAATATCTGATGGAAAACCAGGAGTAGCAGGAAATGACTAAATGTGTCCCAGTACCCTGATCCAGTACCGCCTTTGCGCGGATAGGTCGACTCACAATACGGTTACAATCCGCCACGTGCAGGACTAGGAGGATAGGGTACAACAACCGAATTGAGGCATGCACCGGACTTGACGAAGGATAGGATCTTAGTTAGTAGGACGTAGAAATAGGAAACACAAATAGGAACCTGCAGCGATTCAAGCCATCCTTGGCCTGGCTGGTGTGAGGGGCACGCTCATCGGGGTTAGCTCGGTGGGCGAGGCCGCACGGTAGGTTTATACAATCACTGACGCACCTGTGCCGCTGCAGCCAGTAGAGGTGTTACTCGTAAGTAGCCATTAGGACCAAGTAGAGTACTAATAGAATAGAAAGCGCCCATTGTGAAACTGTGCTGTAGCTCACTTGTAATAAATGTAATTAGCTGCTAACAGTAATGACATTGTAACATCTTAGGACCCACTAATCATGTAAGGTGGCGTGTTGCATATGTATATTATAAAGATGGAGAATAAAGAAATTTGTTTCTAAAGCAGTTTACTTATTTTTTTACATCTGTGTCTTTTTCATTTCACTGCTACTTATACAACATGAGCAGCAATGTTTCCAACACAGCTGCCAGGGGCACGCTTGAAGTTACTTCCACATCTGTTGATGACTCTTCATCAGAGGTAACATGCTGCTTCCCACCTACGAAGTAATTATCAGTTCAGTCAGATATTTCGTTTGATATTCCACTCAGTCCTACCTGTTGTTGTTCTGAGTCAAATGATTTGCAGCTACTTAATTGGTCTGATCCATGGCTTTCAAGTTATCGTGTTAGAAAAACATTAGTCGACTTTATTATGACCGATGTTTTTCGGAATCCGTGCCGATACCCATTGAATAGGTCATTCTTTAGGAGAAAACTCAATACGTTTAACATCAGAATACGTTCTAAGACTGGTCAATAGTTTAGTGCATTACGTATCCTATCTTACTTACAAATTGGATTGGCCTGTGCTTTACTCCAGCTACACAGTTCGCGCGGTTGCAGTAACCGAGTGTGGAACGTAAACTATCGGAACCTGGAATAAGCAAATGACTTCGTCGTGAGCGAGTTGGCCCCCGACAGAGATCAAGTGCCGTGTCGTTGCATTACGCGGACGGCAAGTGGACACGCGTGGCCATGTTATCAGCCGCGGCTGCCCGTCCAGAGGCGACTGCGTCAGTGGATTAGAGGTCCGATGATGAATCGCACGGGCCGTCCTGATTTATTAATCCACGCGCGCTACACAATGACCCATTTCGTGCCGCTCACAACATATTGGCTATACTGCTGTTCGTGATGACGATAATAAATTGAGCGACGCAAACCGGACCGGGACACGCAGACGGCATAATAGAATGTCATCCACTGTTTCGTAAGGGCCGCTGCTGCTCTGCCTCTCTCTCTCTCTCTCTCTCTCTCTCTCTCTCTCCCACTCTGCCCGCCCCTGATTTATCTCCTCTATACGCGATTGCCTTCCACGCACTGGGACCCCGCTGTTTCGCTCAGTTGTAAAATGAATTACGTCATTTGGATAGCATAGATCTATATTTCACGAATTTTTGTATTGGTTTGTTCGGGCAAAGTTATTTGTACTGGGAGCTGTTGCATTCATACGAAACTAGAAGACACTGTTTCGGAACTGACGACGATAATTCATTTCATTTATAAAGCTCAACAACAACGTTGCCCAGGTATAAATACACAAGTCGAACGTAGACAGTAAATAAACGTACACTGGTCAGCCAGAACGATATGAGCACCTACCAAATAGCCTTTAGCACAGATATCAGCGACGACGCGTCGTCGCGTGGAAACAATGTTATTGTTGTTGTGGTCTTCAGACCTGAGACTGGTTTGATGCAGCTCTCCATGCTACTCTATCCTGTGCAAGCTTCTTCATCTCCCAGTACCTACTGCAGCCTACATCCTTCTGAATCTGCTTAGTGTATTCATCTCTTGGTCTCCCTCTACGATTTTTACCCTCCACGCTGCCCTCCAATACTAAATTGGTGGACCCTCGATGCCTCAGAACATGTCCTACCAACCGATCCCTTCTTGTAGTCAAGTTGTGCCACAAACTCCTCCCCAATTCTATTCAATACTTCCTCATTAGTTATGTGATCTACCCATCTAATCTTCAGCATTCATCTGTAGCACCACATTTCGAAAACTTCTATTCTCTTCTTGTCCAAACTATTTATAGTCCATGTTTCACTTCCATACATGGCTACACTCCATACAAATACTTTCAGAAACGACTTCCTGACACTTAAATCAATACTCGATGTTAACAAATTTCTCTTTTTGAGAAACGCTTTCCTTGCCATTGCCAGTCTACATTTTGTATCCTCTCTACTTCGACCATCGTCAGTTATTTTGCTCCCCAAATAGCAAAACTCCTTTACTACTTTAAGTGTCTCATTTCCTAATCTAATTCCCTCAACATCACCCGATTTAATTCGACTACATTCCACTATCCTCGTTTTGCTTTTGTTGATGTTCATCTTATATCGTAACTTCAAGACACCATCCATTCCGTTCAACTGCTCTTCCATGTGGTTTGCTGTCTCTGACAGAATTACAATGTCATCGGCGAACCTCAAAGTTTTTATTTCTTCTCCATGGATTTTAATACCTACTCCGAATTTTTCTTTTGTTTCCTTCACTGCTTGCTCAATATACAGATTGAATAACATCGGGGAGAGGCTACAACCCTGTCTCACTCCCTTCCCAACCACTGCTTCCCTTTCATATCCCTCAACTCTTATAACTGCCATCTGATTTCTGTACAAATTGTAAGTAGCCTTTCGCTCCCTGTATTTTACCCCTGCCACCTTCAGAATTTGAAAGAGAGTATACCAGTCAACATTGTCAAAAGCTTTCTCTAAGTCTACAAATGCTAGAAACGTAGGTTTGCCTTTCCTTAATCTAGCTTCTAAGATAAGCCGTAGGGTCAGTATTGCCTCACGTGTTCCAATATTTCTACGGAATCCAAACTGATCTTCCCCCAGGTCAGCTTCTACTAGTTTTTCCATTCGTCTGTAAAGAATTCGCGTTAGTATTTTGCAGTCGTGACTTATTAAACTGATAGTTCGGTAATTTTCACATCTGTCAATACCTGCTTTCTTTGGGATTGGGATTATTATATTCTTCTTGAAGTCTGAGGGTATTTCGCCTGTCTCATACATCTTGCTCACCAGATGGTATAGTCTTGTCAGGTCCGGCTCTCCCAAGGCCGTCAGTAGTTCTAATGGAATGTTGTCTACTCCCGGGGCCTTGTTTCGACTCAGGTCTTTCAGTGCTCTGTCAAACTCTTCACGCAGTATCATATCTCCCATTTCATCTTCATCTACATCCTCTTCCATTTCCATAATATTGTCCTCAAGTACGTCATCCTTATATAGACCCTTTATATACTCCTTCCAACTTTCTGCTTTCCTTTCTTTACTTAGAACTGGGTTTCCATCTGAGGTCTTGATATTCATGCAAGTGGTTCTCTTTTCTCCAAAGGTCTCTTTAATTTTCCTGTAAGCAGTATCTATCTTACCCCTAGTGAGACAAGCCTCTACATCCTTACATTTGTCCTCTAGCCATCCCTGCTTAGCCATTTTGCACTTCCTGTCGATCTCATTTTTGAGACGTTTGTATTCCTTTTTGCCTGCTTCATTTACTGCATTTTTATATTTTCTCCTTTCATCAGTTAAATTCAATATTTCTTCTGTTGCCCAAGGATTTCTACTAGCCCTCGTGTTTTTACCTAAATGATCCTCTGCTGCCTTCACTACTTCATCCTTCAAAGCTACCCATTCTTCTTCTACTGTATTTCTTTCCTCCATTCCTGCCATTTGTTTCCTTAGGCTCTCCCAGAAACTCTGTACAAGCTCTGGTTCTTTCAGTTTATCCAGGTCCCATATCCTTAAATTCCCACCTTTTTGCAGTTTCTTCAGTTTTAATTTACAGTTCATAACCAATAGATTGTGGTCAGAGTCCACATCTGCCCCTGGAAATGTCTTACAATTTAAAACCTGGTTCCTAAATCTCTGTCTCACCATTATATAATCTATCTGATACCTTTTAGTATCTCCAGGGTTCTTCCATGTATACAACCTTCTTTCATGATTCTTGAACCAAGTGTTAGCTATGATTAAGTTCTGCTCTGCACAAAATTCTACCAGGCGGTTTCCTCTTTCATTTCTTACCCACAATCCATATTCACCTACTACGTTTCCTTCTCTCCCTTTTCCTACTACCGAATTCCAGTCACCCATGACTATTAAATTTTCGTCTCCCAATGAGGCCACGGTATGTCTCTGGAGAGAGTTGACACCACATCCGGACACAGAAGTCACCTAATTCTCGTGAATTACAGGCAGGGAGCCGATGAGCTCTGACGCCACGTTCAGTCACATCCCAGATGTGTTCGATCGGGCTCAGTTCTGGCGAGGGGGGGGGGGGGAGGGGGAGACACAGCGCATCAACTGGAACTCGCGACTGTGTTCCTCAAATCACTCAACCACATTTCTGGCTTTGCGACGTGACGCATTATCTTCTTGAGAAATGCCACTGCCGTCGGGAATCACGACCGTCATGAAGAGGTGTATGCGGTCTGCAACCAGTGTTCGATACTTCTTGATTGTCGTGGTGCCTTGCACGAGCACAACTACACCCATGGATGTCCACGTGAATGTTCCCCAGAGCATAATGGAGCCACCGCTAGCTTGTCTCCATCCCGCAGTACAGGTGTCAAGAAGATGTTCCCCTGGAAGACGACGGATTCGCACCATCCTATCGGCATGATGAAGAAAGTGGTAGGATTCATCAGACCGTGTAACACTCAGCCACTGCGCCAGTGTCCAGTGCCGATGGTCACGTGCCAGCTTCAGTCGTAGTTGCCGATGTCGTGGTGTTAACATTGACACATGCGTGGGTCGTCGGCTGTGGAGGCGCGTCGTTAGGAGTGTTTGGTGCACTGTGTGTTCACACACACACTTGCACTCTGGCCAGTGTTAGAGGCTGATGTTAGTTCCGCCACAGTTCGCCGTTTGTCCTGCTTTACCCGTCTGCCCATCCCGCGACGCGACGTTCGAAATCTGTAACGAGGGGTGGCCACCCAATCCCACGACGTCTGGACGTGGTTTCGCCTTGGTCTCGCCACGTACTGAAAACACTCACCACAGCATTCCTCGAAAACCCGACAAGTAGCGCAGTTTCCGAAATGCTTGTGCCGAGCCTCCGGGCCATCACAATCTGCCCTGCGTCAAACTCGGATAAACCGCGCGCAGGAAGGTGGTGTACGGCTTGCTATGACAGTGCGTGTAGAATGAGTGAGCGTTCTGTCCCTGTGTAGAATGATGGGAAATGCGAGACAGGTCACTCTGTAACTGTGACGAATCGTATGTTGCACAAATTTCTTAATTATCACGAAGATTTTGCAAACTGAAATTATAAATCATTTGTAATTGGAAGTAATTGTAATTATTAAATAATTTTTTTTGTAAAAGAACTGAAGATGGGCATCTGGTCCGAAACCGATGATACGTAACTGGACGGAAGCGATATGGGGACTGAATTTGGATACTGTTTTGAAGAGAAGCTGAACTAAACATGAAATTTGCCACACTTCTCAATTTCAAAAAAATTTCGAAATCGGTAGGAAAGTCTCACACACGCTAGGCTAAAAGCAGAAAATAATTACTTAAATAAATAATTTTTTAATGTAACATGTTTTTAAAACAGACTAAAACTTATAAAGTAGTTGCTCCTAGCCCCATATAGATTCCTAACTCCATACAGGTTGTACTAAAAAATTTTACTTTGTGAAAATCAAAAACGAATAACCTGTGGCGTATCCAGTAGATAATAGTAACAATTGTTTAGAGTAATTGTTGTTGAAAAAATCACACACAAGTACATGTCATATGCGGTGCAATAAAATTGTTAGTGAATTAGGTAAACGATTCATGCATCTATTATGTAATGCACGCGCCTTACGTTTGTCATTTTAAATTTTGCGAGTATTCTCGGCTATTAAAAATTAACAAGATCATGTTTTCAGGATTATCTGTATAGGGTTAGGAATCTGCACGGGGCTAGGGTAAATTGTTTGATACTTTTTAGTTCGTTTTAAAACACGTTACATTAAAAAATTTTAGTTAAATAATTATGATGTAATTCAAACAATCTGTCGTTCCGATAAGAACTTCAGCAAAAATTTTCATATTAAAAAAATATGATGAAAGTGAAACTGTCTTGTGGGTTATCGGTAGACTGTGTCGCAGCAAACGGCGGGTAAGACGCTTTAGATTTCTCGTACAAGGAACCGTTGGTGGCAGATTTGCGTCGACTTTTGCAGTCGACGACGAGGAGCTACTGTCTCCGTCTGCCAATATATTCTGGTAGCTACTCAACGGTGTGTGGCGGCGGATGATTCCCTTCCTTTGCTGTCGCTTTGTCGAATAGTGCGTGGTAGGAACGCCAGACCACAAGCGTCCTGTGAACTCTTTAAGTCTTTTCACCTAGCCGCCACGGTCTTCTCGCGCCGTGCACCCAGGGCGAAGCAATACGCTGTCCGGCTGTTCCTAGAGCGTCCAGTCTCGGAATTCCGGCAGCAGACCTCTCGACGATGTGCCGCTGTCCTGTATCGTCTGCCTCTGAAGTCTGGTAATCGTGTCTGCAACGCCTTCGCGCTTACCAAACGCGCCCGTGTCAAAGTGCTCCATTCCTCTCGGAATCTTCTCTCTTTCCTGTATTAACTTTGCTCTCTGAGGACACCGCAATCATGAGCAGATCTGAGGAACCAGTCGGCGGAGTCATCTGTAAGGCACTTCATTTGTGTTTGAATACAGTTTCATTAGAATTCAACTACGTACTTTATATCTGTTACTGTTTCCCGTGACTGGCCGCTAGCAGTGTAATCAGTAATGGGTTTTTCTTAAAGCGTTTATTAACTATCCCAGTCAACAATTACAATAATTACATTAGGCGATTAGTTTCGAACCTTACAGGTTCATTTTCGAGTCAGGTCTACTGAGGCTGCACTAATAGTACCTGATCTTAATAATAAACATCAAAATGGCAACACATGCTTTATAATTGTTTGCAGAGTGAATGCCACAATCCACACGCGTCTCTTACAAAGTCAGAATTGTTGACATTTGATGTTGACTTGGTAAGAGACGTCTGGCATTAAGTCTGCAAACATTAATAAGTTATGTGTTGGCACTTTGATGTTCTTTATTAAGATCAGGCGTTGTCTGTGCAGTCTCAGTAGACCAGGCTCGAAAATGAACCTGTGAGCTTCGAAACTAGTCGCCTAATGTAATTATTGCAACTGCTGAGTAGAATCGTTAATAATCACTTTAAGAAATTTAAAAAAGTTGCTGGTTTCCTGTCAACAAAATGTTGAAACTGAAAAAAAAGAATCTTCCTGTTATGTGTGCACAATACATTACACGTATTTACACTGAACATCAACTACCAATTGTTGTACCAAATACAGATCCTTAGCAGCTCTTCCTACATTCCGCAACAGTCTTCTGCCGTTGCTACTTTTCCTTATACCACTCATGGAAAGCCTCACCGTTTACTCTATGTTATGCACCAGATTATTTATAAATGTATTGAACATTTTTTACAATTTTTTTGAGGAGCAAGATAATATTGTGGGTAGAACAAACTAAAGACTGTGATTTATTGGCAGAACACTTAGAAGGTGCGACAGGTCTACTAAAGAGACTGCTTACACCACTCTTGTCCGCCCTATTCTGGAGTACTGCTGTGCGGTGTGGGATCCGCATCAGGTGGGACTGACGGAAGTACAAAGAAGGGCAGCTCGTTTTGTATTATCACGAAATAGGGGAGATAGTGTCACAGACATGATACGTGAATTGGAAACAAAGGCGTTTTTGTTCAAAACGTTGAAATGTGTGTGAAATCTTATGGGACTTAACTGCTAATGTCATCAGTCCCCAAGCTTACACACTACTTAACCTAAATTATCCAATGGACAAACACACACACCCATGCCCGAGGGAGGAACGTCCGCCGGGACCAGCCGCACAGTCCACGACTGCAGAGCCCTAGACCGCTCGGCTAATCCCGCGCGGCAAAGGCGTTTTTCGTTGCGACGGGATGTTCTCACGAAATTTCAATCATCAATTTTCTCCTTCGATTGCGAAAAGATTCTGTTGGCACCCACCTACCTACATAGGGAGAAATGATCGTCACGATAAAATAAGAGAAATCAGGGCTCGCGCAGAAAAATTTAAGTGCTCGTTTTTCGCGCATGCCGTTCGAGAGTGGGACGGTAGAGAGACAGTTTGAAGGTGGTTCATTGAACCCTGTGACAGGCACTTTATTGTGAATAGCGGAGTAGTCACGTAGATGCACGTAGATGTAGAGTTTGTTGTGCCCACCACAAATTCCTTTTCTTGTGCCAGCCTCTTCGTATGGGAGTAGCACTTGCACCCTGTGGTATCACGTATCGGTACCCCCCACGGGCGTCTTTTAAGTTGGAAACAGAACTGCAAGTTTCCGTCTGACGCCGACAGCGGTGGCGCGTGGTGTGGCGGACCCAGTGGTGCGCGCCCACTGAGCCATAACTCAGCACTGCGGGCGTCCCCTGCCGCCGAAACACAGCCACACAGCCCGCTCGCACTTGGAGCGCCTTTGCTACGACACCATCGTTTGTGTTAAGTTCAGAGAGCCTCTTCCTTGTTGACACTGAGAGCTGGGCTCTACTTCTTTCTGCATTATTTGTACTGAGGCTTCGTACACTTGGAGAAATACAAGTTAAACAAATCTTCTGTTTGCTGTGTTAACTTGTTCGCTAATCATTTCTGCTCCTGTCCAGCTTTCCTACAACGACAATTACTGCACCACTCTGTACCTCACCTCTCCCTACCGTTCTGCACATCCTATGTCCTTAGTCATTTATTGGATATATTCCAGCCTGTCTTACCTTACAGCTTTTAGCCTGTACAGCTCCCTCTATTACTTGATGCCGTAACACATGTCCTATCATCCTCTCTCTCATTCGGTTCTAGGCGCTACAGTCTGGAACCGCGCGACCGCTACTGTCGCAGGTTCGAATCCTGCGTCGGGCATGGATGTGTGTGATGTCCGTAGGTTAGTTAGGTTTAAGTAGTTCCAAGTTCTAGGGGACTGATGACCTCAGATGTTAAGTCCCATAGTGCTCAGTGCCATTTGAACCATTTTTCTCTCATTCTTGTCACTGTTTCTCCACTTCGTTCTGTAGCACCACATCTCAAACGTTTCCACTATCTTGTTTTCCAGTTTTCACACAGTCCATGAATGACTACTGTACAGTGCTGTGCTCCAAACTTCGTCAAATTAAGGTCGATGTTTGATACCAATGAACTTATTTTGGCCAGGAATGCCCTCTTTGCATGCGATAGTTTGCTTTTTATATCCTCCTTGCTTCGACTGCCATCCGTTAATTTGCTTCTAAGGTAGCAAAATGCCGTGATTTCGGTTAGGCCCCTACTTCGTTGGGCCCAATTTTTATGTTAAGTTTATCGCCAATCTTATTTTTGTTACTCATCATTACTTCCGGCATTCTTCAGTTTATTCTCAAACAAGATAATTCTTCCTGAATCTGCTTAGTGTATTCATCTCTTGGTCTCCCTCTACGATTTTTACCCTCCACGCTGCCCTCCAATACTAAATTGGTGGACCCTTGATGCCTCAGAACATGTCCTACCAACCGATCCCTTCTTCTAGTACGCATTGGGTTGCTCATTCATTCAACAGATCCTGTTCTCTTCCTCACTTTCATAGTAATGCCATCAACAAAACTTATCATTCATATCCTTTCATCCTGAATTTTAATCCCGTTTCTGAACCGTTCCTTCATTTCCAGTTATTACGTCTTTGATGTGTGTATTGAACAGTAGCGCTAAAAGATTGATCCCTGTCTTGCATATTTTTTAATCCGAGTATTTCCTTCCTGTTCTTTCATTCTTGTTCCCTCGTGGTTCTTGTACATACTGTACGTCACCCATCTTCGTACATAGCGTATCCCCATTTTTCTCAGAATTTCAAACCTCTTGGACCATTTCCAGTACACTGGCGAACGCTTTTTCCAGGTCTACAGATCCTACATCTACATACATACTCCGCAATCCACCATACGGTGCGTGGCGGAGGGTACCTCGTACTACAACTAGCATCTTCTCTCCCTGTTCCACTCCCAAACAGAACGAGGGAAAAATGACTACCTATATGCCTATGTACAAGCCCTAATCTCTCTTAACTTAACTTTGTGGTCTTTTTGCGAAATGTAAGTTGGCGGCAGTAAAATTGTACTGCAGTCGGCCTCAAATGCTGGTTCTCTAAATTTCCTCAGTAGCAATTCACGAAAAGAACGCCTCCTTTCCTCTAGAGACTCCCACCCGAGTTCCTGAAGCACTTCCGTAACACTCGCGTGATGATCAAACCTACCAGTAACAAATCTAGCAGCCCGCCTCTGAATTGCTTCTATGTCCCCCCTCAATACGACCTGATAGGGATCCCAAACGCTCGAGCGGTACTCAAGGATCCCAAACGCTCGAGCAGTACTCAAGAATAGGTCGTATCAGTGTTTTATAAGCGGTCTCCTTTACCGATCAACCACATCTTCCCAAAATTCTACCAATGAACCGAAGACGACTATCCGCCTTCCCCACAACTGCCATTACATGCTTGTCCCACTTCATATCGCTCTGCAATGTTACTCGCAAATATTTAATCGACGTGACTATGTCAAGCGCTACACTACTAATGGAGTATTCTAACATTACAGGATTCTTTTTCCTATTCATCTGCATTAATTTACGTTTATCTATATTTAGAGTTAGCTGCCATTCTTTACACCAATCACAAATCCTGTCCAAGTCATCTTGTATCCTCCTACAGCCACTCAACGACGACACCTTCCCGTACATCACAGCATCATCAGCAAACATCCTATGAATGTGTCTTGATTTTTATTAAATCTTACTTCCATTTTCAAGCTCAAAATCAGAACCAATCCTTTGAAGTCTTTATCTTTCGTAAAGTCAACTGATCTTCACCTTCCAGTTCCTTTATTTTCTTTTCCATTCTCCTGTATATTATTCTTGTCCGCGACACGAACAGTGAGGGCCTTATAACCGTCTCTTGAGTTGCTGCAGAAGCTATTTGTAGTGGTGTGAAATGCCTGACGTGCTCGATATCTGGGCACCAGGTGTCTCGTACCTAGTAACGCTACGGAGACTAGATGACCTGACGGGAAAAGACTAGTGAAAAATCACTACTTCATTCTGTGAGTGAATTGGTGTGGAGACGTGTAGCAGTGGTAATACGGCCGTTGTCGAAGGACGTTAATTTTAGGCCTCGCGATGAGTGTGTGCATTTGGTGGAGCGTGAAGAAACGGAGCGGAAGTACATCAGGTAGCTTGCGTGTCTGCTTAGCCATCCTCCCAGCCGCGTCCCAGAAATAATAATAATAATGATCTCGTCAGATTAGATCCTACTCAGGTGTGATGTTCTGCCGTGCGCTGGCTTGTTACGGAAAATAAGGCGCGCCTCTGGAATTGGACGGCCTGCATCAGAGATGTAATAGCCGTTTATCACGTGACAGACGAGGCGCCGCAGGTGTCAGCCCAGAAGCTAATTGTAAGGCTGTGCGTGCGCCCGGGGCGAACGCGTCTCCCAGGGTCGGCTGAGGTTCTCCAAATTAGGTGCTGGGACCAATGAAAGCGCTGGTAATTGGAACTTTGGCTAACTGTATCCACTACCTGAACAACAACTTTCGATGGAGACAGACAAAATAAAGCGTTTTACAACACTGGTGCCAAGGCTCACACACACAACTCACTCGAGATTGGGTGGTGGAAAGAAAGGTGTCTCAGAGAGGAGGCGAAGAGGATAGTTTATACGGACTTGGACTATCCCTTTCAGGATTTCTGTTGTTGGTTAAAGAAAAAAAAGCGAAGAAAGGAAGCAGCGCTTCCAGCAGCGACCGAGTGTGACTATATTGTGGCGAGGTCTCAGGCAGTTGCTACTGCTATGTGTTCTTCGGTTTTCTGCCACCACCAAAAACATCTTGGAACATAGTATGTCACAATGCATACTTGAGGTCACTCTGCGCCGTGCCCTCAAAAATAACACTTCAAATAACGTGTTGTTCGCAACGAGAATCCAATTAGCATGGTTTCGTATAGTTTTCTGTCCGGCTTCAAGTATTGTTGCTTCAGCACAAACGCTCAATAAGCCTCTTTTCGCAGCGATGCTGTTCATACAAATTCCCGTGTTTTCGACCAGCTAATTCCATGGAATCTCAAGTGATGCAGTGGTTCCATAGACTACTCTCGTGTCCTTCCCCATCACTGTCCTAATGAGCTAGTGCTGCGGCTCAAACGACATCCACGTCGGTGACACATTAAGCTCAAGCCTTCCTGACTTGTTCCCATCCAATATTGCTAATTGGCTCTGGTTTAGGTCGCATTTCTGTGCGCTATCTTCTCTCATTAAAACAAGCTACGAGGTCTGGAGATAAAAAAAAAAAGAACCAACGTGTATGCTTAAACTGCAGGGTTATTCATAAATACTTCTGTTTTTTTTCAGCCCTCCTAGTTTTTTACACACATTAACGTGCTCGCCGTGGGTACTCTTTGTGATGCGATGAACGTCAGTACGTGCGCGTAGTTCATTGAAGTCGCTGACGCGAACTGCCCGGAAAGGCGCGACAGCGGCCCGCTTTGGAAGTACGTTTATTGGCTCGCATGTATGCAGGCGCCAGCTAATTTAATGCGACAGTACGGATCGGACGATTTGTCCCCACGTGTTCTGACACTTCTGCCTGCCCCCGTGTGCAACTTTGTCACGAGTATCACAAATCGAAACTTGTGGAGGTTCTCTGTCCACTGATGTGTGTGTATTGTTTCTGTACGTCTGATAATTTTAGCGCAGTCACGTTCTGAAACCGCAGACGTACTTATAAATAACCTTGTATTTATATAAGTCTGCAGGCTTTCGTGGCCGTTGTCACGGAAGTTAAAACCTTCTGTGTTGTTCGGCCGCGTCATATTTCATCAAACAATCGGCGTTTCAATCCATCTGCTGGAATCTTCTTCAGGATCTTGTGGAGTCCACTGTTGACTGAGCACTTGAGTGCTCGGTCTACAGCCTACGGTGGACACTACAAGATTCAGAAGAAGATTCCAGCAGAGGGGTCGAAAAGTCAATTATTGGAAGATTTTAACTTCAGTTTCCACCTCTCATTTGCCGTGCCGTGTTCGGGGCAACCTGGAACCGTCTGCTGTCATTGTGACACGTCCGTCACAGTGGATCAGCTCTGTGGCAGTGCCTTCCGTTGTGTTGCCGTATACTGAGCCTGGCACAAAAGGAATGGAACGAGTAGTTGCTTGGGCCCTCAGTTACAGCCAACTGTATGAACATTTAAACCATTTTAACTCCTTCGGGTGTTCTCAATATTTGATGAATGCTTTTTTTATTTTAATTTTCATATCCTAACAGGAGATTCCGACCCTGGCCGTTATCAACTGCTTCATCTGCGATAAAAATCCAAGTTCTCTCTAGAGTTCACAATCATTAGAACAACCACCGAGTGTGAATGAAACTCTTCACTTGAAACATACTGTCCAAAGCCTAAAATCATGCTGGCTGCTGTGGCCGAGCGGTTCTACGCGCTTCAGTCCGGAACCACGCGGCTGCTACCGTCGCAGGTTCGAGTCCTGCCTCGGGCATGGATGTGTGTGATGTCCTTAGGTTAGTTAGGTTTATGTAGTTCTAAGTCTAGGGGACTGATGACCACAGATGTTAAGTCCCACAGTGCTTGGAACCGTGAAAATGAAACGAGCTAAAATCATGTGCAGGAGATAGTGCCCTTGCGGTACATAATTATATTTGTACTACAGTCCTGTTCCATGGGTTCTGAAATTTCCGTAGAGCTTTGATTTGTGTCGTGCGTGAAGCACTTGGTAACCAGCAAGGGTCGAAATCAGGTGTTACTGTACGTCAAGCAAATTCCTTACAGAATTCAAAACAGCCGATCTACATCTACATAACTGTTGTCCAAATCATACTTAAGTGCTTGGCAGAGGGTTCATACAACCACGTTCAGACTATTTCTGTGCGGCTCCACTCTCGAATAGCACGTGGGGAAAATGAACACCTAAATCTTACCGTGCTGAAATGTGATTCTCTTATTTTACTACGATGTCCATCTCTCCCTCTGTAGGTGGCGTAAAAATTTGGCTTCAGAATCTAAGTTTGGTGTTCGTAGTAAAATCTCGTTTGAATGAAAAGAGCCTTTGTTTTAATGATTGCCATCCCAACTCACTTATCATACTGTATCCTTGACCCTCTGTCCCTTATATAATACAAAAAGAGGTGCCATCCATTCAGTTTTCTCGATCCCCTTCGTCAGTCATATCTGGTTAGGATCCCGTACCAAGAAGAGGACGGACAAGCGTGGTGTAGGCAGTGTCTTTAGTAAATTTGTTGCATTTATTGCATTTTCTAATCTAATGACACGAATTCTTTGGTTCTTCTCCCCAATATTTTCTGTGTGATGATTTCAGCTTAAGTTGTTCGTAATTGTAACCCCTTGATACTTAGTTGAATCGACAACCTTTAAGTTTGGTAACGAAATTTAACTGAATTGTTTTACATGACATATGGAGCACCTCACGCTTTTTGTTGTTCAGAGTCAGCTACCACCTTACGGATATCTTATCTACATTATTTTCTAATTCGTTTTCATCTTCTGGTGTCTTAAGTAGACGGTAAAGAACAGCATAACATGCAAATAAACTATGAAGGCAGCTCAGATGTAACTTCGGTTACACTGTATGACTTTCCATCAGTTAGTATGAAATGCGGTCCTTCTGACTAGGAATAACAGATCTAGCCGCAGAACAGAGTCGATACTCCACAGGTACGCTATTTGATTAGAATCCGATTCTGAAGAACAGTGTCAGAAGCCTAGAAACATCGAATTACCTTGAGGTTCGCTGTCGATAACTCCCATTAACTGGAGTGAATTCGGGACTGCTACGGTCGCAGGTTCGAATCCTGCCTCGGGCATGGATGTGTGTGATGTCCTTAGTTAGGTTTAAGTAGTTCTAAGTTCTAGGGGACTGATGACCTAAGATGTTAAGTCCCGTAGTGCTCAGAGCCATTTGAACCATTTTTTTGGAGTGAATCAAGAGCGAGCTGTTTTTCGCAAGACCGATGTTTTGTGAATCCGTGCTAGCTGTATGTCTAGATATAGTTTCCTTCGAGGTTCTTCATAATGTAGGAACACCGTGTATGTTCCAAAATCCTACCATAAGTCGATGATGCTAAGACGGTGATAAGCGTCACGAGACAATGATGGTACAAATTTCTGTGCACAGTCATTGCACTTTACTGCCCGTAGCGTGTCTTGAGATTATATGTGCAGGGAGGTTATAATTAATCGTGCGCTACTTGAGAGGGTCCCCATGAAAAACAAGTAATCGTGGGACAATGAAACTTTGAAACATTTCCAAGGACATGCAGAAGAGAAATAAGAAATAAACCATTGAAAGAAGCACATCTAATTTCCACAAGAGAGGGATATATTTGTTAACTCCGTACCATTTTTGCTTTCCAGTTAACAAACGTAGCTCAATGTGACGACCATGTGCACCCACGGCAGCCCGGAACCGCCCTTTGAAATACCATTGCACAATTGTTCGCAGCACGGTGGACCAAGGAATGTTGAACACACCTTATTCATCGCTTGAAGATCGCACCTTGCGTCCAGTGTTCTGAGCCGTGACAACAGCTTCTTCTACAGTTTGTGGCGCAGTTGGCCGTCGGCCTCTCCCACGAGCAATTCCCAGATCGCCATTTAATTCGAACTTCCTAATCATGTTGTTCATCCCCGGTGGAGAAAGAGGCACCTCTCCGTGTTCCTTTGACGCGTCGATATTCGCGAAGACCAGCAGCGGTGTTGGTGTTGCTTTGATAAAACAGCTTTACAAGTAAAGCCCTGCACCTTGTCCAGACACATCTTGATTGTCTGCAACAGTAAAAATGGTGGTGGTGTTAAGTTCCTATGATACCCAACTGCTTAGGTCACCGGTCCCTAGGCGTGCACACTACTTTTTTTAAAAAAAAATTCTTTATTTCCAATCATAATAATTATACGGCTGTACATCAACTGCACCACCTCTGCCACAATGCCGCCTGGCCCGGGCGCTTTCCCTCTTTTTAGTGGCTAGATGAGAGCAGCAACCTCCTCCTCAGAGAAGGGGAGGACTGCTCCATCATTTTCATATGTAGCAGGATCTTCATTTCGTAGCTGTTGCTGGCCTTCAGTATCTTCATTGCTAGCATTATCAGGCAGCAGGGACCGGAGGAGGACCTCAGCAGTTTCCTGCCAGGATTCCGTCATCCCGCCCCCGTGCTAAATCCCCCCCCCCCTCCCTGTGGTACAGTGGCACAAGGGACGAAAATGGTGGAAAAGTGGAGGAGATGATTATGGCTCTCCAACTTGTGGCGGCAAATAGGCCCGGTAATCCTCCCACCTACGTGGCGGGACGGGGGCAGGGTACAAACATTGACGTAACGCTGGTCACGCCGAATGCTGCTGCTGCTACTTACTCTGCCTTAAACGAACTTACGCTAAGGACTCGAACATCCGACGGGGGAACCGCGCGAACCATAGCAAGGCGCCCAAGACCCTGCGGCTATTCCGCGCGGCTCTGCAAGTGTAATAAACGCTCATGCTTCTGTTTCAATCATACATCGCTGTACCAGTAGAGGCTCCAACCTGCAAGTCATGACACTAACACTGCTAACGACTCAAATCCTGCAGCGCACAGTCTGAACATCGTTTGCATCAAGTTCGATAACCATGAGGTAAATAGTTCTCCGTCTAGACTGCACAAATAGGGAAAGTTTGATTATAACCACCCTGGACGCTGCCGACGTATCGTCAGGGTCGATGCTGCGTCATCAGGTCCGCAGCCTGTTCTCGCGGAGGCCGTGTCGCCGGGCCCCGCCGCCGCACACCTCATCCAGAGCGCCATTGTCTTCCAGCCGGCAGCCCCGAGCCGCGCCCGCTCAATGAAAGATGGATTTTCTTTCTTTGTAAGCGCTACCACTGCGGATGCTTAATTGACGATTAGCTTTCCAGATGAAACACTCGAGCTTCTAAATTGTTCGGCGATGTTTGTACCGCAGGCATTATGCGTGCGCGAGGGAGAACTGACAATCCCAATGTGCGGGTCTCTAGCTATGAAAGCAGGCTCTTCACTTCAACTTGGCAGCAATCTTAGTCGACGGCGGAGAAACGTATTGCATTCCAGCAGGTTGTCTGTAGCCGCCATTCGGTCACGGTTTTAATAACAGCGACTCACTTCCTCGTGCGGCGAAGAGTTTCTGCGACAGTCGTCAGAAATTAGGTGAAGGAAAACACTTGAGTTTGGTATCCGGTCGAGAACGCTCGCGGTCTCCACACACGATAATCAAATGCACTGCTCACTGAATGTTCCACTATATCACAACAGCGAGTATTACACCCGTATACGGTAATTTGTTACATTCTAATGATACTGCAGTTACATCTACATACATCTTTGCGAGCCACGTTGTGGTGCATGGCGGAAGGTACCTTGTACCACTACTAGTCATGTCCTATCCAGTTACCACTCACCTGTGTAATATTCGCGTGTTGCTATAACCTACCGGTATCAAATCTAGCCACCCGCCTCTGAATTGCTTCGCTGTCTTCCTTCAGTCCGACCTGGTGCGGATCCCCAACACTCGAGCAGTACTCAAGAATATGTCACACGAGTGTTCTGTACGCTGTCTCCTTTGCAGCTGAACCACACTTTCCTACAATTCTCCCAGTTAACCGACGTCGACCATTCGGCTTCTCTACACAGTTCTCCCACGCTCGTTCCACCTCGTATCGCTCTGCAGCGTTACGTCCAGCTAACTGAACCAACTGACTGTGTCAAGCACGACACTACTGATACTGCATTCGAACGTTATGGGAATGTCTTCCTTACTCATTCGCGTTAGCTCAAATTTTTCCTCATTTAGAGCTAGCTGCCAGTCATCACACCAATTAGGAATTTTGTGTAAGTCATCTTTCCGTACAACACAGCATCATCAGCAAACAACCGCAGGTTAATGATCACACTTTCCGCCAAATTATTTATGTATATAGAGAATAAGAGTGGTCCTATCACAAATCTCTGGGGCATCCTGACGATTCCCTTATCTCCGATGAACACTCGCCGTCGAGGACAACGTAGCCATTCGTATATCTGGGAACGCTCGCACCTTCATTAACAATCTGCAGCGGGGCACCATGTCACATGCTTGTCAGAAATCTCGGAATATGGAATCTGCATGTTGTCTTTCGTCGATGACGCGCAAGATATCATGTAAGACAGGGACAAGCTGGATTTCAGAGGACTGATGCTTATGAGTGCGTGTTGATTTGTAATTTCCGTTTCATGGAAATTTATTATATTTGAACTCGGAATATGTTCCTGAACTCTGCAGCAAACCGATGTTGAGCATACTGGTCTGTAATTTTGCGGGTCCGTTGGTTTACGCTTCATATATAGAGGAATCACATGCTCTTATTTCCAGTTGCTTGTGGCTTTAAGCTGGGCGAAAGATTCGCGATAAATGCAAGCTTAATAGGAGGTCAATGTCGTAGAGCACTCTCTATAAAACCAAACCGGATCTGGAGGCTTATTGGTTGTACATTCTTTCAGTTGCTTTTCTACGGCAGGGTTGGCTATTACTGTGTCTTCCATAAGGGAGTCTGTACAACGGTGAAGAGACAGATCATCCTGCGAGAATAATTTCCTAAACGCGTAATTTAAAACTTCAGCTTTCCTTTTGCTGTCTTCTGTTGCCACATCAGAGTAGCTGCGACTGGAAGAAGCTTTAGACCCGCTTAGCGAATTTACGCACGACAGAATTTTCTCGGGATCTCGTCAAGATATTTTGCTAAGGTACGACCGAGGTAGTTGTTGTATGCTTCGCCCATAGATCACTACTAACTTATGCCTATCGTCGTTTGCACGTTCTTTTTTGAACCATTAGTAGGACAGTCTCTACTTCCTCAGCAATTTCCAAATTTTGTTGTTAAACCACGGTGGGTTTTCTCCGTCCTTAATCCACTCACTCGACACATAGGTCTCCAGGGCGTGATTTACAATCCGTTTAAACTTTGGTCATAACTCCTCTGCGTCGATCATATTAAATGATGTGCATTAATTTTCTAAGTGGGGTCCGATTTTGTTCTTTTCAGGATTTCTCACACTCTGTGGTTCGCTCCGTAAGATGCTGTGGCCCAGATGTTTGTAACTGGAAATTCCTTCGTCAAATTAAGGCCTATGTTTGATACTACTATGATTATTTTGGCCAGGAATCTCTTCTTTTCCTGTTACACTCTGCGGTTTAAATCCTCCCTCCTTTGTTCGTCTTGTGTTATTTTGCTTCCAAGGTTGGAGAATGCAGCTCATTGCGTCTACCTTGTGGTTTCCATTTCGCATCAAGATAATGCGACATTTATCGCTAATTTTATTTCTGCTACTCATCATCTGTTGTGACTTGGAAAGACAGCCAAGCCACTATGAGGTAGCCGAAAGGCACGCGTTTAAGCTCACGCAGGCTGGCGTGAGGTCTGGAACAGTTAAAGGAGTTGAGTCTAGTAAAAATAATACGTAGCTTCTGGAATACTTAACTTTAATCCATAATTGGTGAACATCGGTCTGACGGTACATGCATCACAAGATAAATAGCAAATGATAATGGCGCCTTGCTAGGTCGTAGCAAATGACGTAGCTGAAGGCTATGCTAACTATCGTCTCGGCAAATATGAGCGCATTTTGTCAGTGAATCATCGCTAGCAAAGTCGGCTGTACAACTGGGTGAGTGCTAGGACGTCTCTCTATACCTGCCGTGTGGCGGCGCTCGGTCTGCAATCACTGATAGTGGCGACACGCGGGTCCGACGTATACTACCGGACCGCGGCCGATTTAAAGGCTACCACCTAGCAAGTGTGGTATCTGGCGGCGACACCACATCATCTATCTTCGGTTTGCTCTCAATTCACGTTCTGCACTTGATGGAGTGCTGTTCATTCCACTTAACACGTCCTATAATTTTTGTTGACTTTCAGTAAGAATAACGCTATAACCGAATCGCCTTTGTCGTCACTATCGAGACAAATAGGAGGCATTAATGTGCAGCAACGGGCCTTCTGGGAATTCACACAGCGGCACGTAGCCCAGGGGCGGCGATTTTCATTTCGGCGGCGAATACGCCGCCTCGCGGGCGTTCCTGCGTGTGAACCCGGCTGGGCGTGGCTGCACTTCTAACCGGAGAGTCTAACCGGAGAGTTGGCTTCCTTCTGCGGAGGGGGCGCCTGTCCAGTACGGCGTAGCGATCCGTAGGACCCATTAGCCACACGATACAGAGACCCGCCTCGCGCTGGGGACTGATGCGGTGTCGTCGCGTGCGTGAGCTGCGCATGCGCTCCTGGTTATATTTATTGCCTCGTTCGCGTGTTTTGCTCCTGATGGCGGTTCGCGCTGTACAAATGAGCCCTGCGGACGTTGAGTCGGCCGGGCCCGCATGTTTTCGCTGGAAGCCACGGTAACACTGCGAGGCAGTTCTCCGGAAATCAATCGAGACGTCGCCCCGGCAGTAGAAATGTAGCCAGCTCACTTTAAAAATGGTGTAAGAGACGCATGGAATCTCATCAACCTGTGTATGGAAGAAGCGATGAACGAAATGTTACTGCTGTTACTGTTTCCAGTCATAACAGTGTAATCCAACAGTAATGACCCCTTATACCTGTTTACGGCGAACGTGTTAGATTTATTTAGCTTGGCGGTCAACTACCGCTACAGTTTGATACCGCTAAGTTCAGGTCCTATTGCACAGACGGGAAAACAGTAATGAGAATACAGTGAACAGTGTTCCTGCTGTGGATAACTTATCGCTCCGACACTTTTGAATTTTCCGATTTAGGAGAAATATTTCAAAGCATTTACATATACACTCCGCAAAACACTATGAAGCAAACTGCGGAGGGTATTTTTTATTTTGCCATTTTAGTATTCAGTTGTTCTATTATCCATACGTTTTGATTTACCTATCATTGCGACCCAAGGACATGTCTTCTACTTCTTACACAAGACACAGTAGAAAACAGCAGAAAATATATTGCACTACCTTTCTTACGGAGCATATCCTATAAAATAAGTACCCTGTTTAAAAACACAAACATTAAAATAAGCTTTCGCACAAACAACAAACTCCAGCAGTTAGCAGCTCACAACTTAAAGAATAACAACCGTCCATACACAAACCCAGCTGTCAAAGTTGCCCCTCTTACTACGCATGACAAACTGGAAGAAGCATTGTGTCGCGGTTCAAAGAGCATAGATCTGCCATACGTTTAAACAACATTTCAAAATCCACATTTGCCATGCACACAAATACTAACAGTCGTGGAATAAAGAGCATTGAAGACCAGGTACAAGTATTGCACCATGCTGAGAAAGGTAGCCATACGAATTTGTGTGAGGAGATTGAAATGTACATAAAATCAAATCACCACAAAATCTCCTCAATGAACAAACCGAGTTAGCCAATGCAGCCTTTCTTCAAAATTTCATTCACCTGCTTTCCAATTTAAAGTTAAAAAGAAAGTCCATCCTTGTAATATTTATATATTCATATACATCCGAACCCATTTACAGTGCTTTAATGTATGCCATAATATGTCCATAGTTGTAATATTTATTTATGTACATCTAGCCCGTATTATTTACTTTTGTTGCAATGTATACCGCAATATTTACGTAATATCACAGCGGTAACACTTATAGCTGACTGCTTGATTTGTTTATCTTAATTTTAATCAGTTCTCGTTCAAAGTAAATAGTAAGTAATGTAAAATTAGCAGTTTTTAAATTTCTACTGTCACGTATAAGTGAAATATCCCTGAGAGTGGAAGTCTTTGGCATTGTTATGGTTGTAATATCGCCATCTTTGTATACACACCTCCATGTGAAACTTCTTAGTGTGTGAGTGGTGCCTTACATTTTGTGAATATATATACACAAAAAAGTGCATTATACAGTTTTCGCTGCTGCAAGGTGATGAGCAACCTGCAGTGGAAGACAATGGCGCGGATTTTTCATCGTAATTAACCGAAACATCTTCCCTTTAAAAATAACAATTTGTTTACATCACTTAAAATCGAAGTGAGGCACAGTTACATTTAAAAAGACGTTGTCTCACATCTTGTTTTGGGTGTAGGGCGTCACCACCCGAAGGAAATTTCGTCAGGTGGGGAAACAAAAGGCGAAATCTAATGTGAAACGTGAACTGGTCGTCTGAAGATGAACCTGGCGGTTCGAAACCGGTAACGGCGCTGTTTAAATAAATAAATAGCATTGTAAAAAGTGGCTGGTTGCTGTAATCTTCTGTGTAAGAGTGAACCCATGAAGTACAGGGAACGAAAGGCTGTTTATAACTTATACAGAAACCAGATGTAAGACTCGAGGGGCATGGAAGGGGAACCAGTAGTTGGAAAGGCAGTGCGACAGGCTTGTACTCTATCCCCTATGTTACTCAGTATGTACATTGAGCAGAGGGCGTCATGGAAATATTGAAAAACCTGCATCGACAGACACGTGGCAGACGTAAATTATCCCGTGATGGCCTAGTCCAGTAATAAGTAATAAGTGAAAAATCTTGAGATAGCGTCCAGTTCCCTACGTATCGCTTCCGTGAGGAGCATGAAGACATTTTTAGACCAATTGCACAGACGTATTTAAGCATTTATTCTTTATGTGCTCCATAGGCACCTGGACCGTTAAGAAACCTCCACGTGTGATCCCCCGGTAAGTACCCACTGCCATACGCTTTTAACAGTGGTTTGCAGAGTATGTATACAGATGGTCATTACCGTGTCCCTGGTACTAGTTACTGTTTTGTGCGCATTCTGTGGAGACGCTCTCCAGTTCTTACCTCTCGCACTTCGTTTTGAGCATCGCTCTGTTAAGTGAAATAATCACATAAAAGCGAGTGCAGGAAGATCAGGTAAATGGCTGAGATCGTACGGATAACCTTGAGGAAAGTAATTATTAATTCACGACAGAAGCGGTTCAAATGGTTCAAATGGCTCTGAGCACTATGGGACTTAACATCTTACGTCATCAGTCCCCTAGAACTTAGGACTACTTAAACCTACCTAACCTAAGGACATCACACACATCCATGCCCAAGGCAGGATTCGAACCTGCGACCGTAGCAGTCCCGCGGTTCCGGACTGCAGCGCTAGAACCGCACGACCACCGCGGCCGGCGACAGAAGCGTCTGGAACCCTCTACACTGCGTCCCTTGCCAGCTGCCTCCGTTTTAATTGGTTGCGGTTAGTCCCGTTTTTTCTGCTGCACCTTATTTTCAGCTTTAGCGGTAGCTCTCCGATGAATAGTGGGCGCTGCGGCTCTCAATAACCGACCGGGGCTGGCAGTGTTGTGGGATCCCTGCCCTCCTGCTGACCTGATTATTTCTCTCACCTTGTTTTATTTTTAGCGGTCCAACTGAGGTCGGCTACGTTTTTATCCTTTTCGATTTTACTTAATCTCCCGGCTAGAAAGCATTCTGTACTTTATACGATCTTTGCCCTCAAATGTTCAAATCTGTGTGAGATCTTACGGGACTTAACTGCTAAGGTCATCAGTCCCTAAGCGAACACACCCCTTAACCTAAACTATCCTAAGGACAAGCACACCCATGCCCGAGGGAGGACTCGAACCTCCTCCGGGACCAGCCGCACAGCCCATGACTGCAGTCTTCGCCCTCAATCGCGTCGACGTGTGTCAGGTGGGGGTGGAGTTTCTCTCGTCACAAATGAAGCCCGGCGGACACGTTGTGTGCCGTCACCTACGTACCGGCCGACCCAAACATCTCCACTTTGCCTTACATTATTTCTCGGCTCTGGCTTCAGTGTTCCTCTCAGTGCCTCGATTTTTCCCTCTCCTACTTAATTTTATGACCTGATCATATTTCTGGCGGCCGCAAAATTTCTGGCGGGCTCTTAACCAAAGGAGTGACGACCCCGCTATTCAGTCGTTTAATCCTCCCCCTCTCCCCCCCCCCTCCTTCAACCATTCAACCATTAACAGACGTGTTCGACCGATCGTTGAGTATTGCGCACCAGTCCGGAATTCTTACCAGACTACTAGACTTAGAGAAGATCGAACGAAGAGCAGCGCGTTCGTCACGGAATCTTTTGTAAGCGTGTCACCGTTACGGAGATGCTCAACAAGCTCCAGTGGCAAGCGTTACAAAGGAGGCTTTACGTATCACGGAGGAGACAACGTTTCAGAAAGACAGGAGCAATGTATTGTCGGGTTGGTGCGTAAGTGCGTAGCGTTTAAAAAAAAAAAAAAAAAAAAGTTCAAATGGCCCTGAGCACTATGCAACTTAACTTCTGAGGTCATCAGTCGCTCGGCTCCAGACTGTAGCGCCTAGAACCGGACGGCCACTCCGGCCGGCGTAGCGTTTTTCCATAAGTTTAGTAAAAACAACGGATACACAGAACAGAGAATTTAGCCATCAATAATATATTCTCCTTCTCCTCCTGCCAACGCTGGGGTAACTTTTCGATTCCGCAAGTGTAGAAACCACGTCGTTTGAGGCGAAGAACTCAATGAGCCATGTTCGCAGCACATTTTCATACGGCAATGAAGCTGCTTGAAGGTTGTTCGATAGAGAGCGGCGCAAGACCAGGTGAATAAAGTGGGTGCGGAATGACTTCCCACCGCAACTACTGTATCATATTTTTTGTCAGTCTAGAAGAATGTGGGAGGGCGTTGTCATGGCGTAGCGTCGCTTGACGCACTCTTCCTGGTCGTTGCTCTCGGATTGCCTCTGTAAGACATCTCCGTCGTTGGCAGTAAATGTCAGCAGTGATGGTTACACCTCTGGAAAGTAATTCGTAGTACACCACACTGTCACTGTTCCACCATACGCATCTTCTGTGGATGCGAAGAGGTGTTTGTTAGGGAAGCTGCTGCTTTCTTTGGGCTCAACTGTTCCTTTCATTTCCTTTCCTTACGTTACCATGCAGACACCATTTCTGGTCACCAGTAACGGTACAGAATAAGAATGGCCAATGTGTTTCACGAACCAACTGATGACGAGCAAGGAGAGATGCACATATGATGGCCACTCGCTGAGTTTTGTGATTGTAGCTTAGGGCATGCGGCGTCCATACACCCGATTTTTGAACCTTCACCATTGCATGAAAATGTCGCACGATACTGCAATGATCACATGGATTAATGTGTTTAAACGGTCTTCACTAAACCCCTAAGGTCGTCAAGGACGTAGAGAGGCGCTAATGTCAAAATGACCCTCCTTAAAACGAGAAAGCCATTTCCTTGGCGTGTTCTGTCCAGTGGGATTATCCCCATACTCGGCATAAATGTTTCTGGCTGCGTCCGCTGCTGTCACCCCTCTACCGAACTCAAACAGAATAATATGTCGGAAATGTTCAGACTTCTCCACTTGGCACTTCTAGCGTCCGCTCACTGTCTCCAAATGACTGTATGTAAACGCAAATAACAACAGTGTAATGCAAATAAGTAATGAGGATCGATAAATAAACCCATAGCAACCGAAAGACCAACATGCCCGACAGAAACGCTACGAACTCACGCACCTACATAATACTTCGTCCAATATACTTCTTACTAAACGACCACGGCGAGAAAATGAGATAAATTGAGCTCATACTGTGACTTAACAACATCATTCTTCACATGAACCATACACAACAGGGAAAGGGGCAAATGGTGTCCGGCGCGTCACGTCGTAAGGTAACTTGTGCGACGTAGATGTAGGTGCAGCATGGAATGGGAATAGACCTTAATGCGTGGTACGATGAAGAATACAGTTTGACAGTCGCTTCATAGTGATCCGTAGAGCGTATATGTAAATGTTTTTGCGATAATTGTGTAATTCAGATAAATCTAAAGCCTCATGTGTTAACGTTAAACACCCTTCAGATATATTTGCAAGTCTCATTAGTGGGTAAAAATTCACTGTATTCCTGTCACAGATAAGTGATTATTCTTTCCAGAATCACCCCAGTGCCACTTCAGGCTGTCTGCTTCGTCTGTCTCCATGAAAATCATGTTAGCTGTTGGTTAATGGGACTTATAGTTTATTCCTCTCTCTTTGCATCAATGAACTTGGAGGACATTAACTGAGTTCAATGTCGTGTAGACAAGGAAGCTGCCATATATCACGGATAAAGTACTTGCCCTGTTTCATTAATAGTAGGGAACAAGTAGCTTACGCAGTTATACGTTGTGCACACCTGCCGTGTGTGCAATGCACACCGATCAGAACTGTTCATGAAAAACCCTGATATTAAATAATGCAGCGGAATCCCCCCAACGAGTCGGTCTGACTTCACACAGATATCGCATGCCTCAAGAAATTCCCTTATCTCCCATACTCAATTTAAAAATATTGTGTGTGAAAAAAATGAAATGTGGACTATTCGTAAAACGGTTCTCACTGATACTTTTTATTTAGGTGTTTAATATCTCACACTACATACATGAACTAACATTGAAAGCAAAGTGAAACTACTTTCACTTCTTTACAGAACCCTCGCGTTTGAAACTCAAATTACACGGAGAATCCAGCATGTTCAACGTAAGGACGGGGATAAGAGAAGCTAGGAAGCGCGTAAAGAGTAGATAATCCCGAATTAAGTATTTACTATACTAACATATAAATGATTAAAAGAAAGAACAGCTCATTCTGTCACAAAGTAAAAAATCACAACCTCCCACTAAAAAATGTAAATTCCATATTTGTTTAACGAATCGAGAGATATTTGAATTGGGGTTTATTTTGCACAGAATGTGCTGTTGTATACACTAAAATAGCCTGTGCTTGCAACATCGTTACATCGTCTACGCGTGGTTCGTCCCTTCAGAACCTCAATCTGGTTTAAACGTACGTAATGACCACAACAGAACCATAACTTCTGTGACTTATAAAGGAAACGTTATTCTTAAACGAAACACGTGCTTGCTCCCGCGTGAACAGGTAAAAGTACCAATATGAGCATCAGTCACGAAAATTAGCGGAAAAACTCAACAAAACGAAGAAAAAAGTGCTTCCGAATAATCCACGATTTAAATGAAACTATTCGTGATTAACAAAACAACCCGACTAACAGAAACAAAATTATACCGAGATGTGTTCCAAGGAATATCACTTCTAAGCACGGCAGCGCCGGTTCCTTCAGTGGTGTTTCAAAAAAGCCAGTGGAGGCTGTCGATCCCGCAGTCCGATTCTCTAAGTTGACGGCGGCGGGGGGACACCTCCGAATGCTCGGTGTGAAAAAGTGGGAAACGTTCTGATTAGTAAGGAAATAGCTTTGTTACACTGTCGACGCCGGTACTACATAGCGCAGAATGGACAAGAATATCTCTACTTCCATGACACACTTTGCACAGATTATACGGGGAAACATATAGGATATAGGGAAGGCGCTGGTTGACACACAAAATAAATATATTTGCATCCTGCGTATTTTCTTAGCAGATACAATCCGTGCCAACCGGAACAAACATCTGCACAATGTATAAAATGGCAAGTAAACAATATCACACCGCCAGAAACGGAAGTTTCTGAATCTGAGTCGGAAAAACGTGGCACCTACCGCTTTGCTCGCGGAGGCAGAAGGTAGACGCCTGACTTCTCGGGACACTGACAGAAGTGGAGGAGGAGTGTACCGCCGTTACTTTAACGTCGGCAGTGTCTGAGCTTTCTTGCGCTCCTTCTGGAGGTTATCGGCTGTTGTTTCCGCGGGGACGCAAACTGCGGGCCGAGTCCGTGACCCCGGAGGCCGGCTGCCAGGACAGAGCACAAGGAGCAGAGCACTATAGCACTGCCGCGTGAAATACGGCCGCCTTTTCAAGTGCGCCGTGCACTACTCATTTGGCGGCATCTGATCTCTGTTTATGTGCGGCGGAAAGCTCGTTTGGCTAATTTTACTGCGCAAAAACCGTACGCGCGGTTTATAACTGTTGTAAATATGCTGGCCGCTCTCGATTTCCGCAGCCCGGAAAGAAGGGCGCGCCTTGACCTTAGGCAGAAGTTGAGGCGGTCTGCTTTCTCCGTCGTTCGCAGCCCCTCGGCGAGCAGAGTGCGGGCGGCCTCGGCTGCCGGAGGCGGACGTGTGTGGGCGTCCACCTGCCGCGCCGCCGCCTCAGGACGCGTAACGGGGCGGCCTACCAGCTACGAAATGCCGCCATAGTCGCCACTTCCTTAAGGCAAATCAGTTGCAGTGGCATTAAAGTGAAGTAAAAGAAGCCAGTACGATGTCGTGGATGACGAGTTTTCATCAGAGACAAGGGCATCGTCAGCAGTGCATCAGAGAAGTGTGGTATGACCACTCTTGTTCTCCGCGAACGTAAACGAGTTGCCGGACAGGCTGAGCAGTAATCTCATGCGGCTTTAGCCTCGTCATTGAGTGACTGTAGAATAACAATTTAAATTCCCGTCAGCACGCCTGTAGGTACAAGATGGCTCTCAGCACTATGCGACTCAACTGCTGAGGTCATCAGTCGTCTAGAACTTAGAACTAATTAAACCTAACTAACCTAAGGACATAACACACATCCATGCCCGAGGCAGGATTCGAACCTGCAACCGTAGCGGTCGCTCGGCTCCAGACTGTAGCGCCTAGAACCGCACGGCCACTCCGGCCGGCCGCGCCTGTAGGATACACAGCGTTTCAGTTCGGCGTGAAGACAGGCAGCTTGTTCTAAATGTGGAAAAACGTAAGTTAATACAGACGAGTAGCAAAAACAATATCTGCTGCGCTGCTTCACGCAGTCACGTCCACCAAATATCTCCAAGTGTAACTTTGCTAAGGGAGTTGATGTGGAACGAGAGCATAAGATCGACTATAGGGAAGGCAAGTGGTCGACTTCGGCGTACAGGGACAATTCTAGAGGTGTAGCTCATCTATATATTGCTTTTTAAATGACTGCCTAAAGAACAGCTTCTTAGATCTAGTCTCGAGTACTGCTCGTGCGTTTGGGATCCATACCAGGTAGGTTAAAGGAAAACATGGAAGCAATCGATTGGGGTGCTGCTGTATTTGTTACCGGTTGTTTCCATTAACGAGACAGAAAGTATGCTTAAATTCTCCGGGAACTGAAATGGGGGTCCCTGGAGGGAAGAAGACGTTCTTTTCGCGAAACAGCATTGATTTTGTTCAGATTGGTTCAAATGGCTCCGAGCACTATGGGACTTAACATCTGAGGTCATCAGTCCCCTAAAACTTAGAACTACTTAAACCTAACTAACCTAAGGACATCACACACATCCATGAACGAGGCAGGCTTCGAACCTGCGACCGTAGCAGTCGCGCGGTTCCGGACTGAAGCGCCTAGAACCGCTCGGCCACCGCGGCCGGCGATTATCTTCAGATATCCGACATTTGCGACAGACTGCAAAACGATTCTTCTGCCGCTGACACACTTTTCGTGTAATGACCGCGATGGTAAGAGGAAGTAGGACACGTACGGAGGCGTATAGATCAGTATTTTTCCGTCTCTCCATTTGCGAGAAACGGAATGACTAGCAGCAGTACAAGGCACCCTCGGCCATGCACCGTATGGTGGCTTGCTGGTTACTTATGTGTATGTAGATTTGGAATTACACATAAACTCGCCCCAGAAACTTCGATTATGGTACAATAAACAGTGATTTTAGTGGCGATGCAGTACGCTTTTCAGAACTTTGATCTGAAATTATACTGTCAGACTCTGAAGCAGTACTACAAGTGCTGGAATAGCATCACAGACGGCACCCTAGCAAGTGCGTCTGCTGTACAATATAATGTCGTGTATTTGCAGAAGAGAAACGGCCCGGCTACTATTGTGTCGTGTCCGAGAGTCTCTAACGCTGTCGTCGTCGACGGGACACGTACCCAAGTATTTGTGCAGCATGTCCAGCCACTCAAGGAATATTTAGGGATTCAGTTTAAGTAGCTTACAAACGTTCGTCTAGTGGAATTTGTGTCTACGTGATGAAAGAAGTTGCTTGCCTTTCAGAGCTGAGGCAGTTCTGTCCAGTTAAGGCCTCTGACAAGAGACGCCATCAGCCCTCTGCTGAAGTTCCTGGTGATTCCGCACCATATTTTTCCACGTAATCGCCATCCCGTTCTGTGGCCTTCCTCCAGCGCGAAACAACGGTGCGTATGCCCTGTCGATACCAAAACTTGTCCTGGTGGCGGAGCCAGCGCTTCACTGTGTGAATCACCTCTTCATCGTCCTCGAAGTGTCTTCAATGAATGGCATCCTTTAACGGCCCAAACAAGTGGAAGTCCGAGGGGGCTAGGTCAGGTGCGGCAGGTGTGACAGCCGTGGATGGTCTCCCCGACGGCTGCAAATCGTGGCGCTCCGCCGAACCGCCTTCTGATGCCCTCCTGTACTGCTGTCGACAACAGATGCTCCATAGACTTTGCACAAGCGTTTGTGAATACTCACCACAGTTTCTTTCTCTGCAGTGCGAGATTCAATGACGGCACGATGCTTGTAACGTACATCACCTACAGACGCCATCTCGGGACTGTCCTGCAGCTACGCTATCTGTCGGAAGTGACGGAAACTTGGCGCGCTCACCCACGAGGCTTCAAATAATACATACGTAACGTTTCACATACGTAGCATTGTTTTCGGCTAAAAAAAATGCGGCGCATAACTTTCTGGGCAACTCTCGTAGCTTCTTGTGATTAACTCTTTTAATTCACCGTCTCCTTTCGGACGCTCTCCTGTCCCGCTCCGTATGAAGTATATTTTACTTTCTTTTCCCAGTGCTTCCTCCTATCCGTCGACGGCGGTCAGTAGCATGTAGAAGCCGATAGTATGCAGAAGCCATCCTCTGTACGAATAGCTGTGCCTCAAGTAAAAAGTAATACGCTTTCAGAAGTTTCGTCCAAAAGACCGTTGCGTTAAAGGGAAGTTATCGGTAAAGAGCCAGTATACAGAGCGATTCAGTTACCCCAACAGATGTCTCTTTATGCAACCCGCAGTTCTGTACCCGGCCTTCAAAAACCACAAGCGAGTTTTTCGTATTCTCTAAGTCGCTACGCGCAAACTATTAGTTCTACAGGAAAAAATGAACGGGACCGTTTTGTAGGAAAGTTATTGTTGAATTTTATACTGGGATACGTTTTCGCTAGAGGCCATAATTTTCGAGTTATTAAAACAAAACGTACAAAAATGCCTTTCAAACTCCTCCCATTTCCACACTGTCTCCACCAGTCAGGATATCTAGTATGTTGTTCATGGCGCTCCCTATTGCCTCTGTAAAGAAATGTGCGACTTCAGACTTTACTACGCCACCGGCGTAGTCGAGCACTTACCAATTGTGAAACTGAAGTTTGTGTAGATTTTACCTAACAATTTTCTGAATTTTAACAGCATAAAATAAACAATTACATAATTGTATTCGTCAGGCCTTCTGACTTCGAAATTATGGTGCTGAAGATTAGATGGGTAGATCACATAACTAATGAGGAGGTGTTGAATAGGATTGGGGAGAAGAGAAGTTTGTGGCACAACTTGACTATAAGAAGGGATCGGTTGGTAGGACATGTTCTGAAGCATGAAGGGATCACCAATTTAGTATTGGAGGGCAGCGTGGAGGGTAAAAATCGTAGAGGAAGACCAAGAGATGAATACACTAAGTAGATTCAGAAGGATGTAGGCTGCAGTAGGTACTGGGAGATGAAGAAACTTGCACAGGATAGAGTAGCATGGAGAGCTGCATCAAACCAGTCTCAGGACTGAAGACCACAACAACAAGGGTTCAACTTCGTAGTTATTTTTAGCGTAACGTTTACGAAAGTCGTTTTTCTTTCATTGCCTTCAAGGGCGGGCACGTTCAAATTAATAATGTTAACGGTGGAGCTGACTATGCTGGTGGTGTAATAGCTCAATGAATAGAGACAAGAGAATGTCGTCTATCGGGAACTGTTCGTGTAGTCGGAAATTTTTGTACAGTGCCGCGTACAACACACCACAAATCCTGACCGGTGGGAGCTGAGTGTGGGAGTGGGGGTGCGTTTCATGATCACTTTTGTAGGTTTTCTTGAATAACTCGAAAACCGTGACGTGCAGCTGAAACTTATCCCAGCACAATATTTAAGTACATTAAATTTCCTATAAAAAGGTTCCTCTTCATTTTTTCTATGTGATTAATGGTTTGCGCGCTTGTCTTTTGCAGTCTAGATATAGAGTTGTAGGTTGCATAAAACAATATAGGTAGTGGGACCTGAATCGTACTGTATGTCGTGTATGTCAAGTATTAATATTCGAGCTTTGCCAAGAGATTTTGGGAAGACAACGCGATGGAAGTATGTTTTGATAACACTGATTATCCTTGATCACGGAAGGACTCGTGCTGTATTTGAGTCTCGAATAACCAGTGCAAAACTGTTCTTCCAGCAAATACAAATCGTGCGAAACAGTGTTGTCGCTATTCACTTCCAGTATCCAGCAAGTATTACATGAAAATAGATTCGATATTCCTAAGGAACTCGACTCTGTACATATTGTCAAGTGATAAACGAGATAGCGTTATCTGCAGAAACATGATTGCACCGAAAAATCTTGTGCGGTAGAACCCGACCCGTTTACTAAACGACGAATGTTCAACAGATACCAAAGTAACATCCTCTGTGCTCCAAACGAGTGCAACAGGACTGGACTGCTGACGAGGACGAATCATCAGACGGGCGCAGCGGCCCTCTCAGAGTGATCGCTGACGATTCCGCTCTCTACGTATAAATACGAACGCTGAGTGGTAGCAAGGAAACGCGAAGAAGCACAGTCTCACCGATCGGCCGCCGTGTCATCGTCTACCACTGGCGTGATTCCCATGCGATATGGACGGGAATGGGGTCAGCCGCTATTGCTGGCGTTGTGAGTTTCTCAGACTTTTGAGCCGGAGCTCCTCAATTGGCATCACGATTCCTAGTGCCTCCCACCGAGGGAGAATACCTGGCAGTATCGAACGCGGACTCTCCGCGCAAGACACGCTGTGCTCTAAGCTGGTGACGCGGACAGTAAGGAAACGTGCGCCGACCGTATTCCCACTTGACGTAGTGAATGACGGCTTTGTTTAAATGAGAATAAGTGCAATGTAATTGCCATCAGAAAGTAAAATTTTCAAGTAGCACCCCATTATAGCGTCAATCTTGAACTTCTGCAGTCCATTAACAGCCCTCAGATATTGGAGCTAGTAGCAGGGGGCGTGTGGAATACAACTAACACATACAAATCAGTGGTAAGGAAGACGAGTGGAAAACTTGGATTTTTTGGGCAGTTCCTGGGAGAGTGGCGTGCTCCCGTGCTCCTGAGAAACAAACCACGTACAGGGTGTTAGTGCGAGCAATTCCTAGTACTGCTCCAGTCGCTCACGGCGGGCATCCAAGAAATTCAGATTGCGGTTGCGGGATCGTAATATATAAGTGCACCTCAATCGGAACTGACGGGAATTTGTATATGACCGTCGATGCTGTTCTCGTTGGTGCCCTGTTGACTGATGAAGACTACATATAATTTTGCCGCCTCCGCTGAATTAAATCGCGTAATGTCGACGAACATAAGACGAGGCGGGGCGTGTGCCGAGGTACGTAACCTCTGCAACCATTCATTTCCCCTTCGGCACTTGTGCGGGTAGAGTGGGGAAACTAATCGCTAGTATCGATGCGAAGTACCCTCTGCCATCCACTTGATAGTGACTGGTAGAGTATAACTGTCTGCAGATGTAGGTATAAATTATTACATCGCGAGCATCTGATGACGACGACGATGATGATGTAACGATGTGATGGCGTCACAGGCACACGCGAAGTCCGGTGTAGGGAGCGTATACGGCAGAGGACTTGGGTCACTATGGTCCGATGAAAATTACTCGACACTTGACGTCTGTCACTCGCTGATACAGCGCTGCCACATCGGCTGCCGGCTACCGCTCGGTTATAGATGACACACAAACACGGCAAGTCGCTTCACATATGCTGTTAATCTGTAACGCGGAGAAATGCTGGAAGCGGTTGCCCGCGAGGTACGATGAAAATACGAGAGTCTCTGTCCACAGCTGATTTTAAGTGACCAGTCACTGAACTGCAGCACACGACGCGTTTTGTACCCCTACATTTCAACTCATATGCCAACCTAAACACAAATGTGCAATTTATATGACAAAACGGTAACTAAAATCACGATCGGTTTGTTAACGGCGATTACAGCTAACCTCTACGAGCAAATTCAAATGGCTCTGAGCACTATGGGACTTAACATCTGAGGACATCAGTCCCCTAGAATTTAGAACTACTTAAACCTAACTAACTTAAGGACATCACACACATCCATGCCCGACGCAGGATTCGAACCTGCGACCGTAGCAGTCCCGCGGTTCCGGACTGAGCGCCTAGAACCGCTAGACCACCGCGGCCGGCTACGAGCAAATTGAATACAGAAAAATTTCAGTGTCAGCGCTAAACAACAAATTGTACTTTCCTGATAACATCCAATGGTTAATTGAAACTATCCTCACATTGGCTACACGAAATGCCGCATTACCAACCGATGAGCAGTTTTGGTTGGTACTTGGGTGCAGATTATACACGATACTGGTAAATTCCAAATGAAGAAAAGAATGATAGGAAGAAAAATAAGGACAAATAAAACAGTCAATGCGATAATGAAAATGACACGGCAAAATATCGGAAATTAAAACATATACACATAAATGAATTAAATGAATGAAAAAATAATGAAAATCTTTTGGTTAGGTCTAAAATTAAAAAATTCGCTGTGTCACGAGTTTTGAATATACGACCTTCTTCTACACGGCAAGCTTATGTGCTAACAACTGGTTAGGACGTTACGAAGCATAATTCCGTTATATTTCTCACTCTGATAATCCAGTAGCAACGATGAATTGCAGCCGTCAAAAATTTGGATTCGTGTAATGTCTTGCGAAACTTTTCGAACGCAAGTCGATCTTAATGATTACAGTAACTGTATGTGTGGCGCTGAATCTCATCTGCTGCGGAAGGGTCCAGTACCGTTTGGCTAGTCGGAAGAGTCCACTACCGTTTGGCTAGTGCTGTGTCTGAAACTCGTGTATATCCTAAGCATCGTTCTGTTTGTGTTTGTGGTTATCATGTGTGATGGAATACGAAATTGACGAGTCGGATAGAGGATTCGGGATCCAAAAAGAAGAAAGAAAGCCGGTCAAGGTGAACTGACCTGTTGTTGTGGCAGGTTGGCAACTGCGAATGGCTCGGGCGTGACGTTGAGCGCTCTTGTTGGAGGAAACCAGCTCCAGGCAGTGAAGTGTCAAGTAACTGGGAGTCCCAATGGTCTGCGTACAGAATATTCGGTGTACGGCTGGCTTTCTTGCGATGAGATCCTTTCGCCCGCAGGCCGGCCAGCAGTGTGCATTTGCCCACTGACGAGCGAGCGCTCGCGGTTGACAGAGGCAGGCGACCACCTGTGTTGACGGAAGCCGCCGCCAAACAGAGGTGCCCGCTGCGATCCCACGTACAAACAGGCGCTGCGCTTCTCCCGGCCGCGGCTGCCGTGTTGACTCCTCTGGCAACGCGGGCGCACCGCGCTGGCTGCCAGCCGCTAGCTGCCAGCGTTAATACGCCGGTCAACAGCCCGGCCCAGCCCACGTTTGGACAGCAGTCCACTTGCCGTCGTCTCCAACCAGGGGCGCAAATATTACCGCCGGCCGTACTGGGGCTATGATTTTTTATTTCTATTATTACACACTGCAATCGTGAAACGTACGTCTTGTGGTGCCTCCCAGAGCTCTGTCTAATCAGCTATCGAAGATTTTCGCTGCGACATCCGTCTATAGAATCATTTCGGGGTTCACATCGCGTCAGATCGGAGTTAAAACTCGTGCTTTTGAAGATAATGGTGATTATCTTTCTGGGGAAATAACACTGTTTCTGGAGCAAAGTAGGTCTCCTTTACAGTGGCGTTCAAGCTTCTCATTGCTCGTGTGACGTCGCTCAGAATCCGAAATTTAGTTGGCAAAACGACGTCACTGAAACGCCCGCTAAACCCGCTGGGTAGAACAGGTAGTTAGGATTGTGGTCAGGTTGGGGACAGTTTCACCTTCTAATTGTAATTTATTGTAATTTAATAACACATTTACAACCAAAGCGGCACATAGCCGAACAACCAAATGCAACTCTTTCACGGCTGAAGGCCTCCAAACAAGAAATCTTAAAAATCAACAAGATAAAAATCCAATTAAAATAGAAAAATAAAATAATTAAAAACTTATATCACAGCTAGGTGGAAAGCCTCGAAGCAAAGTAGATAGAACAAACATATGCAAGGTGCAATACAAATGGTTGAAGGCCACAATTAAGTTTTAAAAAATTTTAAAATATATTACCGTAATCTTTTAAAGGGCAGAAGGCCGCAATATTTAAGCTTGAAAGATAATTTTAAGAATAAGGCTGCAAGGCTGAAAGCCCACAAGTTTGCAAAATTTTTAAGGAAAAAAACATAAACCTTAAATTTTAAGTAGCTGAAAACATAATTAAACACCGGCAGGAAAGACAATAAAGACAACGGCACTCAGAAGCCTCCAGGAAGGTCGGTCTGCCCTCGTTCACTTACGTGAGACAGGTGGTGAGCCCAACTATACATGATCCGCCGGAACCCAAGCAGGGGACAGCCACGGACCGATGGACACGACGTGCTTCCCGTGAATCAGTACATGAGAACTCAAACACAAAAGGTTACAAACGTGGTAATCCACAATGGAGTATGTATTAGTTGTCAAAATTACACACCATGTTGGACAGCGACAACAGATGAGGAAAGGACGCTGCCTGAATTCACGCCAGTGCCCAGGGCAGGTAACCAGAACACTAACGGCCACAAGGCAGAAAATTCCACTGGTGCACTCGAATTGTAGTCAACCAAAATAGTTAATTTGCCCGCATGACGGCTAAATTTCAGCAATACAAACACTCGGTGTTGCTCACAGGAATACCTCCCCAACAGGGAACCACACAACATGAAAGGACGTGGCTTGGGTAGTTGAAACCACTACTCAACTTTGACGTGCAGAGTCGGTGAACCACGAAGCTCGTAGCGACCGGACAGCTCCACACACTCTCCGACACTGCGCAGGGACCGGCAGCGGACCCAGCCGACTGCACCACACCCTGGTCCGCAGCAACCGACCGACTCGCCGCAGAATGCCGATAACATCTAAAATAGTCGTCAGGAGATAACGCCAACTACACACACATCTGACAAATACTTGCACGAAGACTTTAACGATACCCACCAGTAACTAAACACACACCCCAAGACAAATCGGGAGTCGATGCACGCACACACACACACACACACACACACACACACAGTCGACTCATGAACGATCGGCGAGCCAAGACGTGTCGTCCGGTAGGACGACCGACCGTCGATCTAGCAAGACCGTGGCCCGGCTCAAGTAATGCGTGACGGCAATCGTCGGGCGAGCCATGTCGACGCAGACCTCACTGCTCCAACCCGACTACACTAAAGTGCGCGTCATATATCTTGGCGGCCGAGTTTAGGTTCGTTCTGCGCATCTGACGTCACAAAACACAGTCAGCCAATGAACAGAGAACGACGTTGCCAGATCTCGACTGCAGTGCAGAGCACGGACGAGTGTCTTCAGTTTCAGAAACGTTCAGTCATAAATAAAGTAATAGAACAAAAGCCATGTCTTGATAGCAGACTTTCTTTTATAGAAAGTTTGTAAAAAGTGTTCTTTATACCAATTGCTTCATATTATATTAATTAATTAAACCAAACAAGCAATAAGACTCCTAATTCAGGCGATAACAAGGGAAGGTGTTTGTATCAATCTCACGAACCGCTTTTTCGCAATAAAGAACAGCGGTAATTGTTTATTTCCTATTGTACTTCGACGAAGCATGAGTAATTCATAGTCATACCAATAGTGTTTGTCAGTATTTTACTTGACATATTCGAATCCTTATGGAGTATTATTACTAGACAAGCTGCGTTAGCGGAACGGTTAAAGTGCTGAGCTACTAAGCGAAAAGTTATGAGTTCAAACCTTGTGCGGTGTATATATTTTTATTTATTTAAAAAAAATATCGAAGTGTCTTACTTCAAGAATTTTATTCGTTTGAATGGAGTTTTTTGAAATTTCTAGTGCTTTGTCTCTTCAGTAACCCTTTCGCTGCTCCAGACACGTGCTCCCCGCATTCCGCGCTGTGCGCGATTTTGTCATCACTGCACTGCTCGCCTGTGCAGACACACGGTGTTTCCACTGCTTTGACACACTTATCATTCGATTTGACAAAAACTATTTGGACTATTCAAAATTTCGTGGAATGGTTTACTACATTTAATGCTGCACAATAACTGCGTTGAACATCGAAACAAAATTAAGTCATTTATGGGGGGAACGTATCAGTCAAGACGATAGGTAAAAATCTAATTTTTAAGCCAAATAGTTTTTGTGGAATCGAATGATAAAGAGTGTCAAAGCAGTCGGAACGCAATGTGTCTGCACAGGCGAGCAGTGCAGTGACAAAATCGCCCACAGCGCGGAATGCGGGGAGCACGTCTCTGTATCAGCGAAGGGGTTAATGCGGCCGTGGTGGCTTTACTTCATAAACTGCGCGCTCCCCCCTAAACGTAAGTTTGCGAACTATGCTATACTATGGCGCTGCTTCTCTTGGCGCGTGCGTCGTGTGCAACTGGCAACGCAGCAATCTTCCGCGTCTAGGCGGGCATGCGCGAGCCGCCAACATAAAAGAATTGAACTATAGTGCCGCATTGCAGCTCCCCGACTGGCAGATCCGGACTGCGCTCCAGACGCGTTCCAACTGACTGACAGCCCGAACTCGCGACCCGAACTACCCTACGACAGACAACGATCAGGAAGTAATAGCGGTCGAGCAAAGATACTACTAAAGGGGATATATCGATACGCGTTGCTAGCGTCGCTCACGGTCGGGCAAAGCAGCAACTCAGTCACCTGGAGGACAGTATTCGCATGCACAATTGCAAGAAATCTGTAATGAGGCAGTAAAAGCCCCCTTCCCCGCCGGGCTGCGACTCAGAGGCGGAGAGGGACAGAGACCACTTCCTGCGTCACACATCGCCATAATAATTACGGTTTGTGGATTTATTTCTTTGACGGCGCTCCTTGTTCGTCTCAAGGTATCATTGAGATTGCAACTTCCGTCTTTGTGAAAAGTGTTGGAGCACGTGCGAATTTCTACCGCCTCTTTTATGACAGAGCACAGTAAGTCGATGCTTTGGAGAGGACGTTCAAACTCTCGCCCGTACAAGTTGGAATACTGAGCGACGCCGCCCGACCACTGACGCGCACGAACGCCAGTGTACACTGAAGTGACGAAGAGTCGCAGAATAGCGGTGCGCACATACACAGATGGCGGTAGTACCGCGTACACAAGATATGAAAGGGCGGTGCATTGCCGGAGCCTTCATTTGTACTCTGGTGATTCATGTGAAAAGGTGTCCGACGTGATAATGCGTGCACGACGGGACTTAACACACTTTGAAGGCAGAATGGTACTTGGAGCTAGACGCATGGAGCATTTCATTTTGGAAATCGTCAAGAAATTCAGTATTCCGTGATCTTCAGTGTCAAGAGTGTGCCGAGAATACCAAGTATCAAGCATTACCTCTCACCACGGACAACGCATTGGCTGACAGCCTTCACTTAACGACCGAGAACAGCGGCTTTTGCGTAGAGTTGTCTGTGCTAACAGATAACCAACAGACGATTGGAAAACCATGACCTGGTCAAATGAGTCCATATTTCAGTTAGTGAGAGCTGATGGTAGGGTTCGAGTGTGGCACAACGCCTCGTAGCCATGGACCTAAGTTGTCAACAAAGCACTGTGCAGACTGGTAATGGCCTCATAATGGTGTGGGCTGTGTTTCCATGGACCGGACTGGGTCCTGCGGTAGAACTGAACCGATCATTGACTGGAAATGGTTATATTCGGCTAGTTGGAGACCACTTGCAGCCATTGATGAACTTTATGTTCCCTAACAACGATGGAATGTTTGAGGCTGACAATGGACCTGTCACTGGAGCTCGGTTGTTAGCGATGAACATTCTGGACAATTCGATCCTTCTGGACAATTCGAGCGAATGATACGACCAAACAGTTCACCCGACAAGAATCCCATTGAACATTATGGTACATAATCGAAAGGTCAATTCGTCCACAAAACACTGCACGGGCAACACTTTGTCAATTATGGACGGCTATAGCGACAGGATGATTGAGCATTTCTGCAGGAGACTTGTAACAACTTGTTGAGTCCATGCCACGTCGAGCGGCTGCACTACGCCGGGGAGAAGCAGGTACGACGCGATATTACAGGATATTCAATGTCTTTCGTCACGTCAGCGCCGGCCGCGGTGGCCGTGCGGCTCTGGCGCTGCAGTCCGGAACCGCGGGACTGCCACGGTCGCAGGTTCGAATCCTGCCTCGGGCATGGCTGTGTGTGATGTCCTTAGGTTAGTTAGGTTTAAGTAGTTCTAGGTTCTGGTGGACTTATGACCTAAGATGTTGAGTCCCATAGTGCTCAGAGCCATTTCAACCATTTTTGTCACGTCAGTGTAAATGAGAGGTGGTGATTGTCTTCGGAGACTCGAGTTATAGCTCAGATTGGACCCAGTTTACACACCGAGAAGATCTTATACGACGATGGCACCTGTTGGTCAGTCATATAAAGGAGGCCAGTTCTGATAGCGCAATCACAAGGACACTTACCGGGAAACGTCTCCGGGTTAGAATTCGGGATGGACATTCAATTGTAAACCACGGCGAATGTTGGATAATATGTGTCATCTTCATTGTCATGGATCTGACGTGAACCGCTGGACTGTTTGAACGTCATGGTCTCCAGACATACACACCTTTGTTGGACCCGCATGTTGTTGTTGTCACCTGCCCACGTTCCAAGGGCTTGTCTGTTCTGTGTCTTGTGATCCATCAAACGACTTACTTGATTCGTCTACGATCGCTTCATCTAGCGACATGTCCCACGCACTTCGATTGCGTTTTAATTACAGTCTTACACTCGATAATTTTTGTAAACTGTATATTGTTTATCGAAAGCAATTAAGGCACTTGTACTCACTTGTCTATTACTTTTGCTGTCCTCTATTTATCATCGTCATTTGTTCCAAATACGGAAAACTATCGTTTATTATCTGACTGCAATACTGAATTGGGTTAGTGTCTATTCGATATTCTTCTGCTTATGTATTAACGTTGGCCCAGTAGCAACTGTTTGTCAAGCCTGTTTTCAAAATTGTTGTAAGTTGCTCCGTTCGTTGAAAGAAGCCAAACGAAGGTCCCGAGAAAAGTTTCCAACACATATCATCCACACTGGAAGAAATTTATCGCCACAGGTAGAAACTAACGAAGGTACCATCGTCTTAAGTAGCTAAGGACAGGAGTCCCCTTTTTGGTAAAACTTTGTTATTAGCGCGTTTCTGGTTGAGCCAATCATCAAAATATCAGAGAAAAACTTAATACAGAGTATCGTGACAAGTGACGAAGTTGGTGCTCATCGTATAACAACAAATAAACTCTTGTTAGTTGCGAGCTATATCCGTGATAAGGACGTGCTTGGTTTTTCTGGACAATGTTCGCAGGGCTCCAACACGACTTAATGTTGCGGGTTAAACTCCTCAGTAAGTATCCAAAACACGTTTGCAAGCGATCGGAACAAATGAATTTCAGCCCATCGTTCGGATCTGTCAGCAGACTCCGTTGAAACGCGTGCAGCGACTTTGAACAGTTGCTGTAAGATGTCAGATGTTCATGTGAATAAAAAAACCTAAATACTCTTTACTTCTCTGGTTCAGTATCGTAAAGTGCTGCTTTTTCTATCCTCAACCATCTATAAATTTTAACCTTAGTGTAAATCGTGCAATAAAAGTAGTCTGAAGATTAAAGTGGTATTAGGTTGCTGCATAAGTTCGTAGCGTTTTTGTCGTGCATGTTGTTCTTTCGGTTGCTACGGGTTTATTTATCGATTGTCATTTCTTATTTGTATTTCACTGTTGTTATTTGAGTTTACATATTGTCATTTGGAGACAGTGAGAGGAGCTGTGGCCGCTAGAAAATGGAGTGACAAGTGGAGAAATCGGAACATTTTCGACACATTCTTCTGTTTGAGTTCGGTAGAGGGGTGACAGCAGCGGACGCAGCCAGAAACATTTATGCCGAGTATGGGGATAATCCCACTGGACAGAACACGGCAAGGAAATGGCTTTCTCGTTTTAAGGAGGGTCATTTTGACATTAGCGCCTCTCTACGTCCTTGACGACCTTAGGGGTTTAGTGAAGACCGTTTAAACACATTAATCCATGTGATCATTGCAGTATCGTGCGACATTTTCATGCAATGGTGAAGGTTCAAAAATCGGGTGTATGGACGCCGCATGCCCTAAGCTACAATCACAAAACTCAGCGAGTGGCCATCATATGTGCATCTCTCCTTGCTCGTCATCAGTTGGTTGGTGAAACACATCGACCATTCTTATTCTGTACCGTTACTGGTGACCAGAAATGGTGTCTGCATGGTAACGTAAGGAAAGGAAATGAAAGGAACAGTTGAGCCCAAAGAAAGCAGCAACTTTCCGTAGGAACACCTCCTCGCATCCACAGGAGATGCGTATGGTGGAACAGTGACAGTGTGGTGTACTACGAATTACTTTCCCGAGGTGTAACCATCACTGCTGACGTTTACTGCCAACGACAGATATGTCTTACAGAGGCAATCCGAGAACAGCGACCAGGAAGACTGCGTGAAGTGATGCTACGCTGACTAAAAATAATACACAATAGTTA
This sequence comes from Schistocerca serialis cubense, assembly GCF_023864345.2. Classification (NCBI taxonomy): domain Eukaryota; kingdom Metazoa; phylum Arthropoda; class Insecta; order Orthoptera; family Acrididae; genus Schistocerca; species Schistocerca serialis. The sequence goes on along the minus strand of NC_064646.1, from coordinate 493,421,449 downwards.
GGTGGGGGAGTCATTCCGCACCCACCTTATTCACCTGATCTTGCGCCATCAGTTTTTCACCTTTTCTGCCCTCCATCGAACATATTTCAAAGGAACTTCATTTCCGGTTGAAAATTCGCTCCGCACTTGCTCGACGAGTTCTTCGCCTCAAAACTACATGATTTCTACAGTCGCGGAATCGAAGAGTTACTCCAGCGTTGGCAGACTGTTGTACGTAGTGAAGGAGAATATACACATATCAAAAAAGTTTTGCATCGCCCCGGTTCCCAGAACTCCTGAAGATAGACATTGACTGTGGATATTCTATCACAGACATAATTCCTTTGACTGTTCGCCGGCCGGAGTGGCCATGCGGTTCTAGGCGCTACAATCTGGAGCCGAGCGACCGCTACGGTCGCAGGTTCGAATCCTGCCTCGAGCTTGGATGTGTGTGATGTCCTTAGGTTAGTTAGGTTTAAGTAGTTCTAAGTCTAGGGGACTGATGACCCCAGATGTTAAGTTCCATAGTTCTTAGAGCCATATACTGGGACAAGTAGAACGGTTACTGACAAAGGTTAGCAGAATTTCTACTTGAATTAGCTTTCCATTTTGGGAGTTACTAATCCACAATACAGGATTACTATTGGAAACAGCCTAGTCACACATGCTACGTTATTAGAACAGAATAAGTATAATAATGATGTAGAGTTCTAGGCGACTGATGACCTCAGAAGTTAAGTCGCATAATGCTCAGAGCCATATGAACCTTTCACTGTTCAGAGATGTCACTAAAACCGCCCAGGGATGTAAACAACCATGCATGAGCAGCGCCTATTAGACGGAGGGCGTCCGACAGCCGATCACTTCCAGTTATTCCACCAGGAAGGAGGTACACGGCTCGTGCTGTCTGTAGTTCAACAATGCCTAGACGGTAATACCGCGGTTCGATCGCGTCCGCATTGTTACTTTGTGCCAGGAAGGGCCCTCAACAAGGGAAGTTTCCAAGCGCCTCGGAGTAAACCAAAGCGATGTTGTTCGGACATGGAGGAGATACAGAGAGACAGAAACTGTCAATGACATGCCTCGCTCAGGCCGCCCAAGAGCTACTACTGCAGTGGATGACCGCTACCTACGGATTATGGCTCGGAGGAAACGTGACAGCAACGCCACCATGTTGAATAATGATTTTCGTGCAACCACAGGACGTCGTGTTACCACTTAAACTGTGCGCAATAGGCTGCATGATGCACAACTTCACTCCCGACGTCCATGGCGAGGTCCATCTTTCCAACCGCGACACCATGCAGCGCAGTACAGATGGGCCCAAGAACATGCCGAATGGACTGCTCAGGATTCGCATCACATTCTCTTCACCGATGAGTGTCGCATTTGCCTTCAACCAGACATCGTTGGAGACGTGTTTGGAGACAACCCGGTCAGGCTGAACCCTTTAGACACACTGTCCAGCGAGTGCAGCAAGGTGGAGGTTCCCTGCTGTTTTGGGGTGGCATTGTATGGGGCCGACGTACGCCTCTGGTGGTTATGGAAGGCGGCGTAACGGCTGCAGGATACGTGAATGCCATTGTCCGATCGGCAGTGCAACCATATAGGCAGCATATTTCCGAGGCATTCGTCTTCATGGAGGACAATTCGCGGCCCCCATCGTCTACGTCTTATGAAGGATTTCCTTCAGGATTACGACATCGCTCGACTAGAGTGGCCAGCATTTTCTCCAGACATGAACCCTATCGAACATGCGTGGGATGGATTGAAAAGGGCTGTTTATGGACGACGTGACGCACCAACGAATCGACGTTGAGGAGTGGGAAATTTTGGACCAACATTGCCTTGATGTACTTGTGGATAGTATGCCACGACGAATAGAGGCATGCATCAATACAAGAGGACGTGCTACTGTGTATTAGAGGTATCGGTGTATGCAGCAATCGAGACCACCACCTCTGAAGGTCTCGCTGTATGGTGGTACAACATGCAATGTGTGGTTATTATGAGCAACAGAAAAGGCGGAAATGACGTTTGTGTTGATCTCTGTTCCAATTTTCTTTACATGTTCCGGAGCTGTCGGAACCGAGGTGATGCAAAATTTTTTTGATGTGTGTATTATTGATAACTGAAGTTGTATTAAGTGTATATGTTGTGTTTATGGAAAAACGGTAGGAACTTATGCACCAAGCTGATAGACGCTGTTTAAGAAATTTTACGACTCGTTTTTATTAAACTGGAGTGACAGATATGCTCCCTGAGGGGCGAGAATACACACACACACACACATAGCGAGACACAGGGAGAAAGAGATGGTGTGGGGTGGAGGTGTGGGGTGGAGGTGGGGAGCGGGGTGGAGAGAGAGGGATAGGTGAGGACAATAGCGATAGCGTCGTCTTAATGCAGTGTGTATGAGTTGTTTTCCCAAGAGTGGCACAGGTTGGCCGACCGATGTTCTAGTTGTTGGACGAAACGAATAATTGACTGTCTGCTGCCGTCAAGTAGACAAGACACGTAATGTATTTCTTTCGCGTAGAAACGTCCGAGAGCGAGACTGACATGCGGCGCGGCCTCTTGGGCGGGGCGACGCCCGCGGCCGCCACCAGAACCGGGGCCGGGCTGGGCCGTGCTGTGCTGCGCTGTTCCCTGCTGAGACTGCGACTTCCTGCACGCCGCATTTCACGCTCCGCCAGTCGCGAGCGTGGCACGCAGCCCTTGTGTGTGTGTGTGTGTGTGTGTGTGTGTGTGTGTGTGAGTGTGCGTCTGCGCGCCACACCTATCCGATTCGATTCGGCTGCGCAGCTCACAGGGCGGGCCGGCACGGCTGTCTAGCGGCCCTACACTCCTGAGGACCACTCGTTCTCTGCAGTGCGTTCATCTGCTAACCAAACATACACTACCGCGGTAACGAGTTCAGTTAGTTAGTTAGTTGCGTGTTCCATTGATCAGTCGCTCGGTGAGGTAGCCGTTATGATGTGGAACGTGTCAAGTGCACAAGAAATGCACACATGAAACAAATTTTTTTACTAGAGTGTTAAAGATTAATATTTCTATTATTTACCCCATTCCCTTAAATGCCACAAAATGCATATACTATATTTATAGATTTATTTATTCCTATTCAAGAGTTCATCTATGGTATAGAAGGAGTTGTCAAGGAGATGTGATTTCAATTTATTTTTGAAGCTATTACTGCTGTCTGTCAGACACCTTATTTCATTTGGTAATTTGTCGAAAATTTTTATAGCAGGATATTTTACCCTTTTTTGTGCCAAAGATAGGTTGAGCAAAGGATGTGTAAGTCTTTCTTTTTTCTGGTATTATAATCATGAATATCACTGTTGTTTTTAAGCTGGTCCATGTTGTTGAGAACAAATTTCATTAGTGAGTAGATTTATTGTGAGGCTGTTGTAAATATCCCCAATCTTTTAAAAAGATGCCTACAAGATGTGCGACTATGAACCCCACACGTTATTCTAACCACTTTCTTTTGAGCAGTGAATACTTTTTGTCTAAATGTTGAATTACCCCAAAATATTATTCCGTGTGACATCAGAGAGTGAAAGTATGCAAAGTATGTTAGCTTACTAGTTTCTATAAGCTTACTAATTTCTATATCCTAAATATTGGCAATTGTTCTGATCGTGAAAGTTGTTGAACCTAGTCGCTTTAGGAGATCCAAAATATGAATTTTCCAATTAAGATTCTCATCTATATGTACACCCAAAAACTTAGTATGCTGTACCCTGGCTACTGACTTCTGTTGATGTGTTATATTTATTGAAGGAACTGTACTTTTTGCAGGAGAAAATTAGATGTACTGTGTTTTTTCGAAGTTTAGAGCAAGCCCATTTGCAGAAAACCAATTCACGACTTTTCCAAACACCTTATTTGTATCATTTTCAATTGGACTTTCCTTTACTGCATTAATAATGATGCTTGTACCACCAGCAACAGTCATTATTAGCCTCTCCGTATGAAGCTCTTTGAAGTTTAAGTGTGTTTTCCACCAGATGCACTTCGGTTTTATTTAGGAAGTATCTTCATTTTTCATGTGGAAATATAGTAGCCATAATACGTCTCTAAATGTTGATATTTATACATTAAAACAGTATTTATTTATAAAACTGGCACACAATGTACATACGGTGTTTTGCCTCTTGTTGACATGTGCTGAAGTCCGCTGCTTTTTTCTTCGTTGTTAGTGGAGGTTGAAATGGAAAAAACCCTGGAAAAACCCTGGTTGCACATTCACTATTCGCAGTTATGCGGCTTTTATGAACACCTGTTTTCTTACGCTGCGTTTGTGTTTCCATACACTTTACCTCACTTTTACAAACTCTGCAAGATAAGTAATACGGCAGTTTCACGTGTTCCTCACTCCACCACAGTGCTATTTTTTTCTGTGTAGGTTATGACTATTACCAATCTTGTGAATGCAATTTTTTCCGACTCTTCTAGACGTGTACACATTTGTGTGTGTGTGTGTGTGTGTGTGTGTGAGAGAGAGAGAGAGAGAGAGAGAGAGAGAGAGAGAGAAGAGAGAGAGAGAAAGAGAGAGAGAGAGACAGGGAGGGAGAGGCGGGGAGGGAGACAGAGAGAGAGAGAGAGAGAGAGAGGATATAGTTCTGTTTTTTATGAGGGGGTATGACATTCCACCTTTTAGGAAGCTCGTGCAGTATAGGTAACATATATGAACACCACATTTGTAAACTAAGAAAAGAAGCGATAACAATAATAACCGAAAATGGTGATCTAACATATAGTAAAGATCAGTTCAAAACGCTCTTAGCTGGGTGGTATGATTATATTTACTAACCAGTTATTCACATAAAAAACCTTGATAATTACTCCACACGCAGATCTATCATGGCAGTGGAACAACACTCGGACTGGTATTTGAGAGTGCATAGTGTCGTACATTTATTAATTGGTTATCCACTTGAGAAACGTTGATAATCACTGTAGAAACATCTCTGTCATGACCATGGAACAAGACGCGGGGTGTTATTTGTGGACGTATTGTCTGGGAAAATGGATCGTATGAGACATAGGATAAAAGGCAGGCCATGGCTACAGAGAAGGAAGCGAGAGTAGTATGAGAAAGGAGACGGGAAGCATGACTAAGAAGAGGCTGCAGTGGTTCAGTTTCAGTCTCTTGCGCGGTTTCTGTTGTATCCTCGGTAGGGAGGGACTGCACAGTTTACGCTCGTACTTCTCGTTTGAGAACGTAAGTTGGAATGCCTATCTTAAGATGTATGAAATATTTTCCAGGCCAGTTTAATCTTACCCGCTCCGCAGAACCTGAAACTTGCAGACTGCTGTGCTAGCGATCGTAGCTCTCTGAATGCCGTCGACTGAAAGTCGGGCGAGTCGTATCGGCGCGACGCGGCGTTTAATTTCCGAATGTAAATGAAACGCCGTCTGGCGGTAGCTTTGGGTGCGGCCGTGGCGGCCGATGGGTTGCACGGCACGCGCCCATAGCCGGCCGGCGCCGCCAGAAATTTCCATTTTTATGAGCGACTCGGTGTACTGCGGTGCGTTCCGTAAGGCGAACGTCTCCACGCGTCTGGTGGCTACGAAGTGTCTGTTTTGTATGTGTGTGTGTGTGTGTGTGTGTGTGTGCAGCCGCGGTCGCTTGCCGCCTGTGCCGACGCAGACAGTACGCAACTGCCTCCGCACTACTAATTTGGCCCCGATCTGCATTAGAAACTCAGTCACCACTGTAGTTGAGTGTTGTCGACAAGGGGTTTCAAACTGATATCGTATTTCTCGATTTTCAAAACGCTTTTGACACCATACGTCAAAGGCGGCTTGTAATCAAATTGCGAGTGTATGGAATATCGTCTCAATTGCGCGACTCGATTCGCTGTTTCCCGTCAGAGAGTTCACAGAACGTATTAATTGGCGGAAAGTCATCATTAAAACCGAAGTGATTTCTGGCGTTTCTCAGTGCAGTGTTATAGGCCCTCTGTCATCAGAAGATAAAAACCAACTGCAAAGCGATTTAGATAAGACATCTATAGGGTGCGAAAATTGACAGTTGACCCTAAATAATGACAAGTATGAGGTCATCAGTATGAGTGCTAAAATGAATCCGTTACACGACAAATCAGTCAAATCTAAAGGCAGTATAGTCAACTAAATACGTAGGAATTACAATTACGATCAACTTGAATTGGAAAGAACTCATAGAAAATATTGTGTGGAAGGAGAACCAAAGACTGCGTTTTATTGGCAGAACACTTAGAAGAAGCAACAGAGCCACTAAGGGGTCTGCGTACTCTGCAGTTGTCCGTAGTGCTGCGTGGTGTGGGATGCTTAGCATGTATTATCGCAAAGTAGGGGAGAGAGCGTCACGGGCATGATACAGGATTTGGGATGGACATCAATGAAACAAAGGCGTTTTCCGTTGCGGCAGGAGCTTGTCACAAAATTTCAGCCACCAACTTTCTACTCCAAATGCGAAAATATTTTGTTGGCGCAGACCTACATCATAATAAAATGAGGGAAATCAGAACTTGCACGGAAAGATATAGGAGTTCGTTTTTTCCGCACACCGGCCGGGGTCGACGAGCAGTTCTAGGCGCTACAGTCTGGAACCGCGCGACCGCTACGGTCGCAGGTTCGAATCCTGTCTCGGGCAAGGATGTGTGTGATGTCCTTAGGTTAGTTAGCTTTAAGTAGTTCTAAGTTCTAGGGGAATGGACCTCAGAATTAAGTCCCATAGTGCTCAGAACCATATGAACCATCTTTTTTCCGCACGCTGTTCGAAAGTTGAACAAAGAGAATTATTGTGAAGGTGGTTCGATGATGCCTCTGCCAGGCACTTAAGTGTGATTTGCAGAGTAGTCATGTAGATGTAGATATATATGAATAAGGCGGACAGTTGCACCTGTTCTTCACTCAAGAGAGCAGTACTTGTCCGACGCCTGTTGATCGTCGTAGAAGAGAATGGAGGTAACCAGGCGTCAGTGCACGTGTGCTGCATGTATTCTATTGTTTAAGCGACGAGTCGTACGCTTCTAATCGTTATAGCGTATACGGTACTCTGAGGCCTGGGCACCATCCTCATAGAGTCCTCCAACTTACTAACCGAACCCGACAGTCAACATTTCGGCGATGGGTCCGTCTTTCAAGACGATAACGCACGAGCGCAGCGGCCCACCTCGGTAACACCTGTTTCGACGAGACAGGAGTCAAGAGATTCCTGGAGGTTCTGCTCACGCCAGAATCCACCCACCCACAATTCTGCAAAGAATCAAACTCTCACGTGTAAAACAGCAACACATGTGTGATCAATCTGCAAATGAGTTTATGTGTTACATGTTTATGTTAGCTATGTTCATTTTATCAGTTAAGTAAAAAGAAAGTCGAAATCAAAACTGCGGAGTTGTAAGCAAGAAGAAATTTAGAAAATGCTTGAAACTATATTCAAAGTTTGTTGGAAGTGACTAAGTTCTCTCATTATGAAACACTGGGTAAAGATAGTTCCGGTAATTTTTCGCCCCTTTTCAAACAGAAGGAAGTTTTCACACATCTCAACGTTTACGACGCCGTATCTCCAAAACTACCCGTCGTACAGTGATATAACTTTGCGGCTACGTTCAGTGGTATATACGAATACCGTCTGCAGAATGTGTTGCGAGTAGAGGAAATAGTAAAGAAGTAATAAACTAAAACATCATGCCTGAAGCTGAAATTTTATTGCAAGAACAGCGAAAACGTACAAGGGCGCTGACAACTAATGTATCCGAATTTTTTATGAGAAAACTCTTTAAACCTTTTAAATAAAACAAACTTTATTACGATTCTACATTTTTATTCTTCATGTCTACATATCCTAGAGGGTTCCGAAATGTAGGGTGTTAGATGGCGGTGTGAGACATCGGTGCGTGAGAAAGAGTGGGCTGTAGTCGAGTGGAGTTGGTCCACACATGGGGCACCGTCTCCTTCAGTATGACGATGCCAGACGACACACGAGCGCTATCACATCTGCAACAGTCCTGCGACTTAGGTTGACTGTTTCGATCGTCCGACATACAGTGCCGACTTGGCCCCATCCGATTTTCATCTGCTTCTGAAACTTAAAGAATACCTTCGAGGACTTCAGTTTGATAGTGATGAAGCGGTGCAAGAAGAGATGAGGTCGTGAGTCCGTGAACAAAGTCAAACTTTCTACAGTGACTTGACCGAGAAACGGGTCTCTCATTGAAAGAAATGTGTTCGTCGCCGGGGTGACCATGGTGAGGAATAAATATGTAGACTATGTAGACATGAAGAGTAAAGACGTGGAACAACATTTGTTTTATTTAAATAGCTTTAATAGCTTACACATGAAAAATCTCAGATGCATTACCTTTCAGCACGCTCTCGTACCATGCTGTCATCCGTTCAAAAACGGCTCTGAGCACTGTGGGACTTAACTTCGGAGGTCGTCAGTCCCCTAGAACTGAGAACTACTTAAACCTAACTAACCTAAGGACATCACACACATCCATGCCGGAGGCAGGATTCGAACCTGCGACCGTAGCAGTCGCGCGGTTCCAGACTGTAGCGCCTAGAAACGCTCGGCCATCTCGGCCGGCTGTCATCCGTGCAGTTCCCACAATCCGCTTCAAATGTGCTTTAACTGACTTTCGTAGTGTACACTTGGAATTGTCAGATAGTTCAGTGGCAGCCTACTAATTCTTTGGAGCAGAGACATTTTACATTCGTTAGTACGATATCAACATCTTGGCCCGGCCTAGGCTTTGCAACGTGTTCAAAAGTTTAAAAAGTGATTAAGAAAAAGGCAGGTGCAACATAGAGTGGATGTAAAACAATTTTGGAGGACCGTATCTTACTACTCTTATACCTCCATATTTACTTCAAACGCTGATTTCATAGCAAACTGAGAGGATTGTGCCAAAAAGTAACGAAACAGCACTGCAGTTTTGTAATACTAAGTACCAAGGAAATGAAATATTGTAGAAGTAATGCTGCTGCATCACAGAACTTAAGACTAATTTTTATTTCCTATTGTTTCAGGTAAGCCTTCACGGATGAACAGCGTAACACCTTACTTCTTGAAGTCAGAAGTTGTCGAATTACCGCGATTACCCAGCAACATGCATTCACAGTAAGTTACTACTACTCTTTTGGAACAGCACGGTGAGTCCAAGTAATGCTGGATAGCTTCACGTCTCTCAGCGGTGTGATTGCAACATTCAGGACCAGGCAGGTCGAGGCAGAGTACCGATTGTCACAGCTGATTACAATATGCCAGTCATATATGAACTCACCGATAGTGACAGTTTGATCGCCGCGAGACAGGTCATACAGTTTACAGGTATAGGGAAAGGAACTGTGTTAACGCTACTCAAGTAGTCGGAGGAGGAGGAGGAGATTAGTGTTTAACGTCTCGTCGACAACGAGGTCATTAGAGACGGAGCACAAGCTCGGGTTAGGGAAGGATGGGGAAGGAAATCGGCCGTGCCCTTTCGAAGGAACCATCCCGGCATTTGCCTGAAGTGATCTAGGGAAATCACGGAAAGCCTAAATCAGGATGGCCGGACGCGGGATTGAACCGTCGTCCTCCCGAATGCGAGTCCAGTGTGCTAACCACTGCGCCACCTCGCTCGGTAAGTAGTCGGAATACGGAAAATATTGAACTCTATGGGTCTCTCGACTGGTGGTTTGTGTGGTGATCACCGTAATGGTTATACTCCAGGAGCAAAGCAGTGTCAGTGGAATGGGGATAGGGATAGTGTCAGCGCGGAAGCAACCCGCCAAAAAAATGGTTCAGATGGTTCTGAGCACTATGCAACTTAACTTCTGAGGTCATCAGTCGCCTAGAACTTAGAACTAATTAAACCTAACTAACCTAAGGACATCACACACATCCATGCCCGAGGCAGGATTCGAACCTGCGACCGTAGCGGTCGCCCGGTTCCGGACTGAAGCGCCCAGAACCAAACGGCCACCCCGGCCGGCAGCAACCCGCCGATGCCAGGTCATACAGTCGTTTTGTCGGGTTATTGGGGAGCGATTGTGATAAAATTTTATCCAACGCGGAACAACTATTATCAGATTTTGATATGTTATGAACACAGAGGAAAGTGTGACACTCAGCATGATAGTTTAGAAGACTTCAGGCCTAATGTTGTGCCACACAGCGGGATGGATCAGTGCTTGGGAAAGGCACTATGGCTCCCATGTGCGGGAGTCAGAAGCTGGATTTGGATTCCCGTACAGCTGTCGTGATTTGCGTAGAATATGTCCTATGGTCAGAAGAGCTCAAGTTTATCTGGTTGCCGGTATTTAGTAGTTCATTTAGCGTTACGGATGGCGCACGTCTAGCCTTCCACTACGGACGCGAACTAGCTTTGCACTGTTCTGCATCGAGGAAGGATGTCAAAGAAAACTTAAAACTTCCTCTAAATTCATTGACCTACCAGCGACCTCCGATAAATTGTGGACAGAAGGTGCGGAATTCGAGCTGCTTCTTGTAATTTCTTACAAGCTGCTCAACATATCGTATCGTGCGAAAAGAACAGAATATTCCAAGCACTCGCCCGCATCTCGTGGTCGTGCGGTAGCGTTCTCGCTTCCCACGCCCGGGTTCCCGGGTTCGATTCCCGGCGGGGTCAGGGATTTTCTCTGCCTCGTGATGGCTGGGTGTTGTGTGCTGTCCTTAGGTTAGTTAGGTTTAAGTAGTTCTAAGTTCTAGGGGACTGATGACCATAGATGTTAAGTCCCATAGTGCTCAGAGCCATTTGAACCATTCCAAGCACTCGTGGCATTCGAAATCAGCAATCAAAGGACTCTATTCCTCAACTATCAGTCCGTGCTCAACTTGTCTTCAGCTTGTACACTGCAGAAATGTCAGCAACGAGATCGAGGGAGTTTGGTTACGGCGGCGCTGGGTACTTGTAACAATGCTTAGCTCTGCCGCACAATCAGAAGAAATGGTGACGGTGGATCTAGACGTTGTGGGCAAGTACTTTCAAATGGTTCAAATGGCTCTGAGCACTATGGGACTTAACATCTATGGTCATCAGTCCCCTAGAACTTAGAACTACTTAAACCTAACTAATCTAAGGACAGCACACAACACCCAGCCATCACGAGGCAGAGAAAATCCCTGACCCCGCCGGGAATCGAACCCGGGAACCCGGGCGTGGGAATTGAGAACGCTACCGCACGACCACGAGATGCGGGCCGGCAAGTACTTTCGCAAATGTGGAAGCGTTCTGCTTCCAACTAAGTATTAGGCTCGGCGGAAGAAAACTCAACATACAGTTTGAAAACATTACGCTTACAATAAAGCACCAAACCATCTTGCGTAACCTGTGACAGAAGAACTCTGTGTTCCAGAGACCACCTGTCAAAAACATCCGAAAAACTGAAAGCAAGTATCAACATCACACAGAAGCCCATGTGCCACACATCTTAAGGTGGCTTGCATATGTGGACATGTATTGAGCGGCATTTTCAAAGGACCAGTGCTTCCATCTGCAAAATTTCGGTTCACTATGGATAACGATTATCAATATTATTACTTTGTGCGTGATGTTTTTATATGCGATCAGCTTAGAATACGCAATTCACGCACAGAAAAATAAAATACATCTCATTTTATATACTTGCACATATTACATTAACCGTGGGAAACAGATAGGTACATGCTGTATCAGCGGATAAGTTGAATTTCTGCGCGCCTGCCTAGCTGAGTGGTAACGTGTTTACCTACCGTCCAAAGGTACCGGGTTCGATTCCAGGTCTCGTTGGAGATTTTGTCCGCTCGTGGACTGTGCGTTATGTTGTCCTCATCATCACGGACACGCAAGTCTCCCAATGTGGCGTCACCATAAATAATACTTGCAAACCGGCGGCCGAACTTTCCCAGTTGTGGCCTCCCAGGCGTAAATGCCGCATTTTCATTTAATTTGAATTTCTTACATCGGATGTGGAAATTGCAATACTGTACTGGATGTTAGGTGTATAAGTGCAGATATTTGTATTGTTGACTGAGGACAGTATACTGAACAACATTAATGAGTATTTACTTCATTTGCAGAGTAATAATTGAAGCTATTTGTAGTAGTATGTTTTTAGGTTGGTTGGTACCACCACGTGCGCGTGACAGAAGATAATGTTTGTTTTGCCGTGGGCACAGATCATGTACTGAAGTGTGCAGACGTGGACGCAAAACGGTGAGTGTGTACTGGCAGATGTAGTCCACTTCACGGTGTAGTCATGGCCGTGCCGAAAACATGAAATAGTACATTATGTGACGTGTTTGCGGGAAGACTGTTAGACGCAGATAAAAAACAAGTAACGCACTGAAATAGCTAGATATTAGGGTAGCAATTATCACAGTTCTTTCTCGGAGCCTTTGTCCCGCTCGAACGCGGGGTCGGCCTTGTTATTACGGAGTTGGCCGTGTTAATTGCAGTTGGTGGCCGGATGCCCTTCCTGCCGCCACACCGAACCCCCTGGGACGGAAGTAGTGGACCCCAGCTGTCATGAAAGAGTGCGAACGTTGTCAGATGTCTGTGAGTCGTGTAACTTGGGGACCAGCCCGGTATTCACCTAATGGGATGTGGTAAACCGCCTAAAAACACATCCAGGTTGGCCGGCATACCGGCCCTCGTCGTTAGTCCGCCGGGCGGATTCGATCCGTGGCCGGCGCGCCTACCCGAGTCCAGAAAGCAGCGCGTTAGCGCTCTCGGCTACCGTGGCGGGTAGTACCTATACCCGTAACTCCCTCCACAGCGCCTCAATCGGTTCACTCCTCCGCTATCTCACAGGCCTACTGCTTGACTTATAATTTCTCGTTATCCATTTATGTTTGTTTTACACGGCCGGTTCGACACGCGTGGACCAACCTCTACTTCGATGGGTTCTAGACGATTACTTGCAGCATGGGGATAAAACGTTTCCGGGCATATTTTCGTCTCCTGTGTGTGAAGTCGAGTTCACGGCGTGCACGCATTCGCAGTTCGCACAGCCGCCTGCAGTGCGCCGTATTGCGGTGCACGGCCTTGACCGGTGGCTGGGAGCCAGCAGCCAGCAACCGGCAGCTCAGCTCGCCCGCCCGTGCCTGCCGCTGACTCTTCTTTCGCAAGAGTTGCGCCGCGACCGGACGGCCGCACTGTCCTCGGAGATCAAGGATCAGCCTTTACGGCGTCCGGCAGTTGCCTCACCCCGCGGCTCACTAAAAATTCAGCATCTAGATAAGGGCGCTGTTTACGAGAACGCGCGCGTCTCCACTTTCTTGTTTGCGGCACAAGCCGTGGCCGGCGCTCACTCGCTGTGACGTCGCGCGGCGCGTTTTACCCGTTGCAACCGCGGGAGCAGGATGCGTGTTTATCGCGCTGTTCGAAGGTTAGCCGTGTTTCTGTTTTCCTCGAGTTCCGCCTCCGAGAGGATAATGACGTACGAATGCTGACACAACACCCGATCCCGAAAGCTTTAGCTGACTTCAAAAACTGAAATTAGACCAGTTTGATTGTTTCTTAGCCGTGTGAAAGCAGCACATCAAATTGCGGCGGTCGGAAAAAATTTGATCATTCGTGCGTGAATCGCAAGAGAATTCGGCCGTAAGAGCCTTGCTGTCCCCTGTCGGTTGCGGAACCCAGAAAGACCCTGACGTTTCTAAAACGGCAACAGTACCGACATCGCCGGCCGGAGTGGGCGTACGGTTCTAAGCGCTACTGTCTGGAGCCGAGCGATCGTTACGGTCGCAGGTTCGAATCCTGCCTCGGGCATGGATGTGTGTGATGTCCTTAGGTTAGTTAGGTTTACGTAGTTCTAAGTTCTAGGGGACTGATGACCTCAGCAGTTAAGTCGCATAGTGCTCAGAGCCAGCCAGTAACGACATGGGCTGAAATTATTGTTTATTTTCGACCATTCGTCGATTTCGGCATTGTCAAGCGGTAGCTGACGGTATGTGGACAGGCACCAGCATATGGCGGGCAAACAAAAACTCGTGACAGCTATGCAAGAGGCCATTTGAAAAGGTGCGAACGGCTTCAGTTTTGTGACGCCACCGTTATTCGTTCACGTAACTTTTAAGAATAACTTTTAAGAGTATTTTCATTATAGGCCGTGACATACAAGAACAGCGGTTGGGCCGCTGCATACACACACACACACACAGCCGGTCGGAGTGGCCGAGCGGTTCTAGTCGCTTCAGTCCAGAACCGTGCTGCTGCTACGGTCGCAGGTTCGAATCCTGCCTCGGCCATGGATGTGTGCGATGTCCTTAGGTTAGATAGGTTTAAGTAGTTCTAAGTCTAGGGGACTGATGTCTTCAGATGTTAAGTCCCATAGGGCTTAGAGCCATTTTGAAAACACACACACACACACACACACACACACACACACACACACACACAGAAGCCTATTTACTGAAACATGCAGTACGAAAAGGGTTGAGGAATATTTATATTTTTTTATAAGGAAAAGATTTTTATTGTAGTCATGTAGCTGTTACAACTAGATGGAAAATCAAACTTGGGTTGTCAGTGTTAAAAAGAACTCAGTGGAATTTTTGACATTTTTTGTCATTTACGAGAGAATCAATACCTCGATTAAAACTGCAAATCATTAACTACATTCAATCTATTCCTGTACTTATTTTTCAAAGAAAGTGTAGTCGAAAAGTCTTGTCCACACAGTAAGTCTGTCGGGAAAGTCGTGCAGTGTATCAGTGAATAGTAATTCAGCAATATCTCCACGGGGACTGTGTGAAGTGCTGCAGTGGCTAACGCTCTCAACACGCGTTCAAGAGACCCGGGTTCAGTTCTCGGGTCGGCCATCTAGATACTAGTTTTGCTGCGGTCGCCCACTTCACTCCATGCAAATGCCGCGATGGCTGCTTCCTCCTCCTCAAGTAGTAAGAAGTCCCAAGCAAAGCTCCGTCTCTCATAATCTTAGCCGTGGACAAGTCGTAAAAAACTAATGGTCCTCCCTTCTTCTTGTTTCAGGATATTAAACGAGCAAATTCCAAGCGAGTCGTTCTTCTGGAAAGTTGTGTCCGAGAAACTACCAACCTGACAAATTACGATCGGATTTTGTAACGTTAGGAGTTAACGCCATGAGCAGCTAGTCAAGGCCGCACGCTACTAGCCCAGGAGCGCAGGCTGTAGGAGGGCACACTTCCAGCCGCCGGACTGCCCGGCATTTTTCATCAGTTTAGGAAACTGGCAAGCATTTGAACTCTTGTTTCGTTATGTTCTCGCTGAGTTTGAGGACCGACAAGCGAAACCTTGACGCCTGACGAGCGAAACCCGTGAAGTTCCAGATAATTTTTATCTTGTCTTGGGCTGTCGACCAGCTCTCACAACCCAGTGTCCACATCGGGCCGCGGCCCGTGGTATGCACTTATCAACAGTTAAGGTCAGCAGGACTGCGCCTCCTTTTGCTGCGAATGGAAAGCCCAATTATGTTGAAATAAATGGTAGCATAAATAAGTACAGATAATGAAAACAGATTCATTAAAATGAGATTTTTTAAAAATATTTGTAGTAAGACGATAAGCAGAGTTTTGATACAGATAAGATAGTGTGTGTAAAAATGTTCAAATGTGTGTGAAATCTTATGGTACTTACCTGCTAAGGTCATCAGTCCCTAAGCTTACACAGTACTTAACCTAAATTATCCTAAGGACAAACACACACACCCATGCCCGAGGGAGGACTCGAACCTCCCCCGGGACCAGCCGCTCAGTCCATGACTGCAGCGCCTTAGGTCGCTCGGCTAATCCCGCGCGGCTAGTGTGTGTATGTATGTATGTATGTATGTGTGTGTGTGTGTGTGTGTGTGTGTGTGTGTGTGTGTGTGTGTGCAGAGAATTATGTTACGTTACTATTGTTAATGTGGAACAAGAAGGTGAACCGCTCTACCGGTCGAAAGTGGTCGCCAAGCTGATGATCTTCCAACGAACGGCTCACCGTCAGTAGTGAGGAGCTGGGCGAAGGTGAGAGGTCTGAACCGAGACTTATCGTGTAAGCCATACAAAGTGCAACATGCGTAAGCAGTGGGCGTGCAGTTATTCCAGAACGAGCTGTCCCCTACACTGAAATACAGAACCTGCTCGAAAAGGATGGTTTAACTAATAATTTAGTGCTCAATAATGAGACGAAGTTCTACACGAACTGTAGGATCAATCACCGTAATGCTAGGATCCAAGACACGGAAGACCAGCGGCGTATCGTTGTAGAGAACGAACGTGCTTTTCGCAACGAACATACGCCATGCGTAGTATATACTCTTTATTCTACACAAGTGCTGTTGCCATTGGTCTCTGCTGTCACTATGTGATAGCTTATGCAATAACCAGAGAAAGTGAATAATCTTGTAGCTGAGGAGGAAGAACAAATTACTACCAACGGATAACGAATCAGAATGAAATTTTCATATAGCGGAGTGTGCGCTGATATGAAACTTCCTGGCAGATTAAAACTGTGTGCCGGACCAAGACTGGAACTCGGGACCTTTGCCTTTCACGGGCAAGTGCTCTATCGCCTGAGCTACCCAAGCACGAATCACGCCCCGTCCTCACAACCATGTCTCCACAATATCCTTTCTTTCAGGAGTGCTAGTTCTGCAAGGTTCGCAGGAGAGCTTCTGTAAAGTTTGGAAGGTAGGAGACGAGGTACTGGCAGAAGTAAAGCTGTGAGGACGGGGCGTGAGTCGTGCTTGGGTAGCTCAGTTGGTAGAGCACTTGCCCGCGAAAGGCAAAGGTCCCGAGTTCGAGTCTCGGTTCGGCACACAGTTTTAATTTGCCAGGAAGTTTGATAACGAATCAGTTACCTTCAGGCACTGAGTTTTGTGGACACAAAGCAACGCGTGGAAGGACTGCGACTGGCAGCGTGGCGTGGTCCGCAGCTGGCGGCCAGCTGCGACACACGTGTGTCACACGTAGCGAGCGCTTCCTGCCACCGGCCGCGACGGGGACCAGGGGAGCACTGCGCAGCGCATCTAACGCCACAGCCTGGCAGGGGAAAGAACTCGTGCCACGGCGACACTCCAGTCCGGATTTCCAGCCGTTCCAGACATGTCGCCCTAACAGGTCGCCTCCACGCCCGGCTCGAAACTCTGCTTGTCACTCACGTTTCCACCCATGACATTCCTGACGAAAAGCGCCGTGAGGACCGCAGAGCTAAACGTCCCCCATCCGAAGGACGGACAGGCGCTAAAGTGTCACACGGCTTTGTGCTATGAGAGGTCTGCGGTTTAATCTGGCAACTTAGCTCAGTGTCTAGCGATCGATCAACATCAGGCATATCCGAGCGAAGTGAACTGCGACCCTTGACGTCCGTGTTGGATATGAATGACCTGACAGATAACGTTAATAGTAACGTAGACTTTTCGCGGATGATGCAGTGTGTTTCAAAAATACTTGCACAAACTTTGCAGACAGGTTCCTTACAGCAAAACAAGAAGACAAAGTTTCATTAACGTGGGCTCTAAAATGCATACCTTAAGAGCTAAGAACACTTGTTCAAGATAAAAGAAATGTTTCACGGCATAGGAGATGAACAAGTGCTCATATATGTTTGCTACACATCTTTCTCTTGGTTTATTGTAAGGAACTTGTCGCCAAAGTTTGTACAAGTATTGCTGAAACAACCAGTATAACGACGTACTGTTCGAAAAAAGCTGCTCCGAGCAAGCAGGAACCGTAGGATCGAATCACGGTCGGGCACAAATATTCAGTTGCTCACGACGTATTCTTTACGATGAAGAGTTTGAAAATGTTTGGAATGCTATGGTTCTAAAACGGATGAAATTTCCTTGTATTTGACTGCTGTCTCCTTATGTGTTACGAGTTTATTTCCATGTAGTTTATTCGACTTGCTGTAAAAGTTTATTAATTTTCGTCATTTAAAGATTTTGTGTGCTCCGAAGA
Organism: Schistocerca serialis cubense; assembly: GCF_023864345.2. Taxonomy (NCBI): domain Eukaryota; kingdom Metazoa; phylum Arthropoda; class Insecta; order Orthoptera; family Acrididae; genus Schistocerca; species Schistocerca serialis. The sequence goes on along the minus strand of NC_064646.1, from coordinate 493,403,565 downwards.
ATGAATTTGATTGGACAGCATTTCCCTGCTATGGTTTGCTACAGTTTTAAATTCAATGTATAATTCGTACAACGAATTCAAAAGAGATCAGTTTTATCTTAGTGATGAGTTTCATGAAGGACGCCGGAAAAATGTAATTACTGATGTAAATATTGCTCCTGTTCCAACAATGATTGACGAAGATAGACGGACATCTTCGAATTTATTCGCGCGATATTGTGCAGTGATATGAGTCAATCCTAAACGCACAAGCTTGCCGCTTTTACAGCATTAGTCAACAGTGCTAGCAGTATACCTATGGATAAATATGCTAACCTTGATGAGCTTAGTACAGTCAAACCATAAAAGCAAACCGCTACAGCAAATGGCGCGCTGTTTGACAGCGTCAGCCAAAAAAAGATAAAATATAAAATAAAATAAAATAAAATAGCTTGCCTTCACAACACATAACAAACTGCAGCACACAATGAGACACAATATGAATACACATACAGATAACACTCACAATCAAGCATTTATATAACAAACAGTACGTAATACCTGCAAAGCCGTCTATGTAGTCCAAACCGAGCGAGTCACAAAAAAAAGATACATTGGACATATAAATGCATGCCACACTAACAACTATAATAAATCAGCAATAGAAAAATAAACAACCAGGACCGTAAACTTACTTTTATGAACAATTGGCAGTATTCATTCATGGCATAGTACGTGGATATGTGTTACTTAACGACAGACTTGAAAGTAATAATATTAACGTCGTTTAAAATTCTCCAATGTTGAATACCTAATTCACTGAAAAAAAAGGTCTTTACCAATTACTCACCTAATATTTGCCATTACATAAATACATCTATTTGTAAATGTTTCATTTTCACTATATAGTACTGTTTTATCTTTAGAAACTTTGGTACTTTTTTATCAACTCATCTTTCCACCCCGCCAAAAAACAATGGCATATTTCAGAGCGATGATACATCGAATTAAACAAGTACCAATGATTGACACAGACCAAAAAATGAAATCAATATAATTAAAACAGTTTCTTATAATAATGGATATAAACCCATAATAATAGAAAAACTCCACAACAAAATGCAGAAAAAACCTTAGATCCACTTAACAGCAATCCACACAGCATGCACTCCAGATCAAATCAGTGTGCCACAGAAGCCAAACCTAAATATGCTCCTCTCCCATACATAGGCCCACTATCATACCAAATAGCAAACTTATTTAAAAAGAAAAATATCACAATCACCTTTTTCACAAATTACAACAAAAAGTAATCCATGATGTAAGTACCTCCAAGAATCCGTACCGTAAACCAGGAATATACAAACTCCAATTTCGATACGTGCCCAAATTTGTACATTAGACAGACAGGCAGAAGTTTTGAAGTTAGATAAAAAGAACACGTTGATGCTTTAAGGCTTGGCAACTTGAATACATCTGCATTTGCAACTCATATCGCTGAAGGAAACCATTCAGTGAAAACTGTCTGAAGATGAATCATAACTTTTCGAAACCGGTAACGGTACTCTTTGAATAAAGGAACTGAAGATAAATTTGTGGCTGATTGCTGTCTCAACACCATCAACATTTGTCTTCAAATAACAGCAGCGGTCTCCAACCACGTCATCATATGACAAAATTGCAATTTCAGACTTAGTCCCATAAGTGAATTTTATTTCGTGTTTCTGCAGCCAAAGATGGCTCTGTTTGACAAAAATATAAAAAGCATGAAGAAGAATAATTCTCGAGAATTGAGATATAAAACACATTAATCGACACTGAAAGATGCCTAAATGACCGGAAGGCTACCAGTTTTATTGGCATGCAAACTAAGATGAATTTGAACAAATTAAAGACTGAGAACCCTAACCAAGAAATAATTTATTTCGAAATCTGAGGAAGAGACAATGGCTTTTTATACCATAACGTTTGTTATTTAGAAAAACGGTCCCTTTCTTTCAATAAATATCAAGTATTTGATTGGATGACGCTATCTGAAACCCCAGATTGGGTGATAATTGAAAACACTGTTATATATCTGACTGAAAATGGTGTGAAGATTTCAGACGACAATTGTTTCCAATAATGTATGTATCTGAAGAGCTTCTTAGAAAACAAGTTTGACTCTGAAGAATTTAAGTCTAAGCACTCCGATGAAGAAAGGTGGATTTATTTTCTTGAGGAAACCGAAAATCCTGAACGCAAATGCGAACTGCTTAAATTATACGAGTATTTGTTTTCTATTCCCGCTCATAGCGCCAGTGTGGAAAGAGTATTTTAGCTGATGTCGGCCCAGTGGACCGATTAAAGAAATCGACTGCCGCCACGGACTGTGGAATCAATCTTACAGTGCCAGTTTAATTACAAGCTGACTACGTAAAAGAGAAAATAGACTTGCTGAAAAAGGTGAAATCTTCCGAAAAAATATGGTACTAACTACTTCCGCCGCAACAAGTTCCATGTAACTGTGTTCCAAATTAAAAATAATTATATTGAATAAATATTTTTCCTCGTTTCTACACCCCCGCCTCAGAGAGTCCCGACGAAGTCCCAGTTAGGTATGGCGACGGAAAACCTCCCCTTCCAATTCAGCGCTGACGGCACCTGTCTTTCAGGTGCCCACGGACGCTAGTAAATGGTTCACATGGCTCTGAGCACTGTCCCCTAGACTTAGAACTACCTAAAGCTAACTAACCTAAGGACATCACACACATCCATGCCCGAGGCAGGATTCGAACCTGCGACCGTAGCAGTCGCACGGTTCCAGACTGAAGTGCCTAGAACCGCTCGGCCATCGCGACCGGCAGGACGCTAGTAACGAGTAAGTGTGCTGCACTGTCCTGCTGAAAGCTCACAGTCTCGCTGACTGCGCCAACAGATCCCAGAGGAACACCACATTACACTGTAGTACGTATTCCATTCCAATCAGCATGTAACAAAACTAAACATCAGACGCAGTAAATGCATTTTAGGTACTACTTAATTATCATTAGGAAAAAAATTATTAGAAAGTATGATTTACTTATCCTTTTCTATCGCTTCCTGCTCTTTATCTAAGGTCGTGTTTGTGATGTGAGGATTAAAATACGTTTTTTCGCCTTTTCCGTCAGTCATTATCATCAGATCTCCGGTTCACGACTCAACTGCTACAGACAAGTCAGACAAATGACAAGCATCATCAGACGAGTGGCATACTATTTTCCAAGTAGTAAGTCAACCACAGACTGTCTGCCATAGTTAAATTACATGTCAGAAGCTAAACACAGACTCCCTAGTTCAAATGGTTCAAATAGCTCTGAGCACTATGGGACTTAACATTTGAGGTCAGCAGTCCCCTAGAACTTAGAACTAGTTAAACCTAACTAACCTAAGAACATCACACACATCCATGCCCGAGGCAGGATTCGAACCTGCGACCGTAGCAGTCGCACGGTTCCGGACTGCGCGCCTAGAACCGCGAGACCACCGCGGCCGGCTCACACAGACTCCCTGAATTTTTGCTTCGCGCCAGTATTTATAATCTCGGATTTCCTTCGAAAATTTCCTCGAAACAAGAAACCTTTTTTTTTTTCAATAACATAATGCGAGGCACACTAATTTAGACAAAGTATAATTTTTGGCTGGTTGGTTCGTTCATTTGAGGGAAGGGACCAAACAGCGAGGTCATCGGTCTCATTGGATTAGGGAAGGACGGGGAAGGAAGTTGGCCGTGTTCTTTCAAAGGAACCATACCGGCATTTGCCAGAAGCGATTGACGGAAATCACGGAAAACCTAAATCAGGATGGCCGGGCGCGGCTTTGAACCGTCGTCCTCCCGAATGCGAGTCCAGTAACTTTTGAGGAACATGAAAATTAGGATTACGAAAATACGATGTCGATTATCCAAATATTATTGAATTTTACAAAATAATTTTCTAGGATGAGAAAGTTTTATTCAGTAATAACTCTTCAAATAAACTATTTTTACAAACGAGAATTGTTCTTTCAGAAATGGAGAAAAGGAAACTTCTATTGAGGTTGTTGTTGTTGTTGTTGTGGTCTTCTGTCCTGAGACTGGTTTGATGCAGCTCTCCATGTTACTCTATCCTGTGCAAGCTTCTTCATCTCCCAGTAACTACTGCAACCTACATCTTTCTGAATCTGCTTAGTGTATTCATCTCTTGGTCTCCCTCTACGATTTTTACCCTCCACGCTGCCCACCAATACTAAATTGGTGGTCCCTTGATGCCTCAGAACATGTCCTACCAACCGATCCCTTCTTCTAGTCAAGTTGTGCCACAAACTCCTCCCCAATTCTATTCAATACTTCCTCATTAGTTATGTGATCTACCCATCTAATCTTCAGCATTCTTCTGTAGCCCCACATTTCGAAAGCTTCTATTCTCTTCTTGTCTAAACTATTTATCGTCCACGTTTCACTTCGATACATGGCTACAATCCATACAAACACTTTCAGAAACGACTTCCTGACACTTAAATCTATACTCGAAGTTAACAAATTTCTCTTCTTCAGAAACGCTTTCCTTGCCATTGTCAGTCTACATTTTATATCCTCTCTACTTCGACCATCATCAGTTAATTTGCTCCCCATATAGCAAAGCTCCTTTACTACTTTAAGTGTCTCATTTCCTAATCTAATTCCCTCAGCATCACCCGACTTTATTCGACTACATTCCATTATCCTCGTTTTGCTTTTGTTGATGTTCATCTTATATCCTCCTTTCAAGACACTGTCCATTCCGTTCAACTGCTCTTCCAAGTCCTTTGCTGTGTCTGACAGAATTACAATGTCATCGGCGAACCTTCTCCATGGATTTTAATTCCTGCTCCGAATTTTTCTTTTGTTTCCTTTACTGCTTGCTCAATATACAGATTAAATAACATCAGCGAGAGGCTACAACCCTGTTTCACTCCCTTCCCAACCACTGCTTCCCTTTCATGCCCCTCGACTCTTATAACTGCCATTTGGTTTCTACACAAATTGTAAATAGCCTTTCGCTCCCTGTATTTTACCCCTGCCACCTTCAGAATTTGAAAGAGAGTATTCCAGTCAATATTGTCAAAAGCTTTCTCTAAGACTACAAATGCTAGAAACGTAGGTTTGCCTTTCCGTAATCTTTCTTCTAAGATAAGTCGTAGGGTCAGTATTGCCTCACGGGTTCCAACATTTCTACGGAATCCAAACTGATCTTTCCCGAGGCCGGCTTCTATCAGTTTTTCCATTCGTTTGTCAAGAATTCGCGTTAGTATTTTGCATCTGTGACTTATTAAACTGATAGTTCGGTAATTTTCACATCTGTCAACACTTGCTTTCTTTGGGATTGGAATTATTATATTCTTCTTGATGTCTGAGGGTATTTCACCTGTCTCATACATCTTGCTCGCCAGATAGTAGAGTTTTGTCAGGACTGGCTCACCCAAGGCTGATGTAGTTCTAATGGAATGTTGTCTACTCCCGGGGCCTTGTTTCAACTCAGGTCTTTCAGTGCTCTGTCAAACTCTTCACGCAGTATCGTATCTCCCATTTCCATGATATTGTCCTCAGGTACATCACCCTTGTATAGACCCTCTATATACTCCTTCCACCTTTCTGCTTTCCCTTCTTTGCTTAGAACTGGGTTTCCATCTGAGCTCTTGATATTCATACAAGTTTTTCTCTTTTCTCCAAAGGTCTCTTTAATTTTCCTGTAGGCAGTATCTATCTTGCACCTAGTGAGATAAGCCTCTACATCCTTACATTTGTCCTCTAGCCATCCCTGCTTAGCCATTTTGCACTTCCTGTCGATATCATTTTTGAGACGTTTGTATTCCTTTTTGCCTGCTTCATTTACTGCATTTTTATATTTTCTCCTTTCATCAATTAAATTCAATATTTCTTCTGTTACCCAAGGATTTCTACTAGCCCTCGTCATTTTACCTACTTGATCCTCTGCTGCCTTCACTACTTCAGCCCTCAGAGCTACCCATTCTTCTTCTACTGTATTTTTTTCCCCCATTCCTGTGAATTGTTCCCTTATGGTCTCCCTGAAACTCTGTACAACCTCTGGTTCTTTCAGTTTAACCAGGTCCCATCTCCTTAAATTCCCACCTATTGAGGTATGTCAAGACAAATATAAATAACTTTCACCAGTACAGGGATTTTAGTTATTGTACACATAGTAGGCACTGAGATTTCATCATATTTCTTTAAAAAGGTTTTCGTAAGACTAATTACGCTATTACAATCCTCAATAATAAATTTTAATTTGAACATCTTTAATAAAATTTCGACAACTTCTGGAATGCATTGATTACATTTTTTAATTTAATACACAGTATAAAAGAAATATAAAGTGTTATTTGGATCAGCACTTTACCCTTTAATTTGCGTACTTTATTGTAAAATAAAGTTTTATTAGTAACAAAGCATATTACTAAAATAATTAGTTATATCTGATCGCCTGTTCAGACTCGAGATCATTCAGCAGAGAATTATTTAGCATTCGAAATAAGGCTTGATGAGGTGTGAAAGTATACTTAAGATAAACGTCTCATATAATTCAGCCGCATCAAAAAGAGAATCAAAACCAAATTTTGTGTGGAGCTTCATGTATTCTAGCCCATAGTTTTTTTCCTAGTACTTTGGGAGTATCATTTATTCTGTTTTGCTTCACTTCATGATGGCGAGGCTGCTCGATGGAATGTCCAACTCGCTGAAGTGGAGGCGAGTTTGACGTAAGGCGGTGCATTGTTTGTGGTGAGCCCCAGTGTTTGTCGGCCGATGACGTGGCGGTGCCTTATCTTGTGGAACGCTGAGTAGCTTAGTCAGTCTTCCGGGAGGCTTAGCAGCGAGAAAGTGAGTCTTAAATTCGGCTACAAACAACAGTTTATGTGTCCGCGTAGCGGTGTTAAGTTTATGGAGGATTGCACAGTGCATTTTGCGCATATTTCCATCGGAAAATTTCACTGCTGCGGAAATAGGTAATCGGATAGCTTCACTATAATAACTGGATGAGTTTTTCATCTTATGGGGCGAGTACTCAGCAATAGGGACGGGTGTCCAATCACACAACTACCCTCATCTGATCTCTATGAGTCATTTTAGGCGAAACCTGGAATGGTTCCTTGAACAAAGCCATCGTCGTTTCCTGGCGGTTCTTTTTCCACCATTCTGCTGTTGTTTCCCTACAATGAATTTATTTTCTAAACAACGGCGATAAGTAACAGAGAAAATCGTAGGACAAACAGGGGCTCGAACCCCAAACTCTTAGACTTGTTGTCTGGGACTTCACCCTCCGAGCCAGCGAGGCACGTTGCAGTACAAACAAACCATAAGAAGTTACTTATGAAATGGAAACGGCACTGAGCCAAGGGTACGAACACTAGCGTTTACGTCCGAGAGGCAGGCAGGGGAGGTAGACCCCACTAGGTGAGAGTTTTGTACCGCGCCTCTAGCCAGCTTTTTAATACAAATTAAAGTGACATCATTCACTTTTAATGTGCTGCAGTCTTTTTCTTAAACTACAAAATATTACTTCAGGTAAGTAACGTTTTTCCGAGAGTGATAATCTGTTCCAAGCTACAGAATGGTCTTGTACCTTGTACCTAATATACTATTGAAATCTGAAAGCGTTGCAATCGAGAAAATCTCGCCAATACTGTATTTAGTAGTCTATCTGATACATTAGTACTCTATTACATACCAGCAGTCAGAAAGTGAAATCAAACTAAGTAACAGTCGTATCAAAAACCGGCTAGAAGTTAAATACGTTTTGAAACAGAAACTATTAAAAATTGCAGAAATTTCCAATCTCACGGCAGATAAAGTTGGTTCCAATGGCTCTGAGCACTATGGGACTTTACTTCTGAGGTTTTCAGTCTCCTAAAACTTAGAACTACTTAAACCTAACTAACCTAAGGACATCCCACACATCCATGCCCGAGTCAGGATTCGAACCTGCGACCGTAGCAGTCGCGCGGTTCCAGACTGTAGCGCCTAGAACCGCTCGGCCATTCCAGCCGGCAGATAAAGTTGTTAAGACATTAAATAACCCCATTTTGTTTGCAAATAATACGCATACTATGGTGAAAGACCTTATTCATTTCAAAGTACATGTAGTGCACGGCTGAAGAAGTATAGCTTAAACGTCCGCAGCCTATACAACTACACTCCTGGAAATTGAAATAAGAACACCGTGAATTCATTGTCCCAGGAAGGGGAAACTTTATTGACACATTCCTGGGGTCAGATACATCACATGATCACACTGACAGAACCACAGGCACATAGACACAGGCAACAGAGCATGCACAATGTCGGCACTAGTACAGTGTATATCCACCTTTCGCAGCAATGCAGGCTGCTATTCTCCCATGGAGACGATCGTAGAGATGCTGGATGTAGTCCTGTGGAACGGCTTGCCATGCCATTTCCACCTGGCGCCTCAGTTGGACCAGCGTTCGTGCTGGACGTGCAGACCGCGTGAGACGACGCTTCATCCAGTCCCAAACATGCTCAATGGGGGACAGATCCGGAGATCTTGCTGGCCAGGGTAGTTGACTTACACCTTCTAGAGCACGTTGGGTGGCACGGGATACATGCGGACGTGCATTGTCCTGTTGGAACAGCAAGTTCCCTTGCCGTTCTAGGAATGGTAGAACGATGGGTTCGATGACGGTTTGGATGTACCGTGCACTATTCAGTGTCCCCTCGACGATCACCAGTGGTGTACGGCCAGTGTAGGAGATCGCTCCCCACACCATGATGCCGGGTGTTGGCCCTGTGTGCCTCGGTCGTATGCAGTCCTGATTGTGGCGCTCACCTGCACGGCGCCAAACGCGCATACGACCATCATTGGCACCAAGGCAGAAGCGACTCTTATCGCTGAAGACGACACGTCTCCATTCGTCCCTCCATTCACGCCTGTCGCGACACCACAGGAGGCGGGCTGCACGATGTTGGGGCGTGAGCGGAAGACGGCCTAACGGTGTGCGGGACCGTAGCCCAGCTTCATGGAGACGGTTGCGAATGGTCCTCGCCGATACCCCAGGAGCAACAGTGTCCCTAATTTGCTGGGAAGTGGCGGTGCGGTCCCCTACGGCACTGCGTAGGATCCTACGGTCTTGGCGTGCATCCGTGCGTCGCTGCGGTCCGGTCCCAGGTCGACGGGCACGTGCACCTTCCGCCGACCACTGCCGACAACATCGATGTACTGTGGAGACCTCACGCTCCACGTGTTGAGCAATTCGGCGGTACGTCCACCCGGCCTCCCGCATGCCCACTATACGCCCTCGCTCAAAGTCCGTCAACTGCACATACGGTTCACGTCCACGCTGTCGCGGCATGCTACCAGTGTTAAAGACTGCGATGGAGCTCCGTATGCCACGGCAAACTGGCTGACACTGACGGCGGCGGTGCACAAATGCTGCGCAGCTAGCGCCATTCGACGGCCAACACCGCGGTTCCTGGTGTGTCCGCTGTTCCGTGCGTGTGATCATTGCTTGTACAGCCCTCTAGCAGTGTCCGGAGCAAGTATGGTGGGTCTGACACACCGGTGTCAATGTGTTCTTTTTTCCATTTCCAGGAGTGTATTTTTAAAAAAATTATACAGTTTTACTGACCGTGAAATTCTATAACTGAACAGTTAACAGTATCTTCCAAATAGCTGTAATATACGAGGGTTGGTTGAAAAGTAATGCCTCCATCTTCGTAACTCTTCAATAGTTGGCATCATTGGTATGCGGCAGGTAATGGCTTGTTCCGTAGCCTCTTCTCTACAGCTCCAGTTGGCGGCAAGCCTTATCATTGAACGGTTGTGTTGTTGCAGTGTAAAGTATGGAACCCTGAGCAGACGGTCGGTCAATGTGGTTTAAGCAACGTGCAGTCATTGAATTCTTGACACCAGAAGGTGTCATTCCAAAGGAGATTCCTCAGAGAATGAAAGCAATTTATGGTGATTCTGTTGATGTGAGTTCTGTGCGTCGTTGGGCGAGTAAGTTTAAAAATGTTGAGGCGGGAACATCTGAACTGCGTGACAAACAAAGAGTTGGACGTCCTGTGGTAGCAACCACCGAGTTTCACAAGCAAAACGTCGACAGACTGATTCAGGACGATCCTCGTATCACTCAGAAAGAAATTACAAGCACAATCCGTATTTCACAAGAACGCGTGGGTCACAATATTGCTTTGCTTGGCTATCGGAAGATCTGTGCACGATGAGTACCCCGGATGCTGACTCCTGAAATGAAAGCGCACAGACTTGAAATTCGCGTTACGAGAATGAAGACGCACAGCACTCACATCAACAAAATCACCATAAACTGCTTTCATTCCCTGATGAATCTCCTTTGGGGTGACACCTTCTGCTGTCAAGAATTCAGTGACTGCACGTTATTTAAATCGCATTGACCGACCGTCTGCGCAGGGTTCCATACCTTACACGGAACAAGCTAGTACCTGCCGCATACCAATGCTGCCAACAGTTGAAGAGTTACGAAGGTGGAGGCAATACTTTTCAGTCAACCCTCGTAAGATCGTCGGGCTGGAGCTCCACTTTTAATACACTTAGTGTCAAAGTTAAGAAGGTGAACGTCGGTGTTGGTGTCGGATAAGAGGGCGGATTAGGCGGCGGGACGATTTTGGAGCCTGCGAGGACCTCGCTGAAGGGGGCGCGATGGAAAATCCACAACAGTATCAAATTTCATGAGAATGATAGCGGTAGAGATGAAAGAAATACTCTTCATAATTGGGCCGAAAATTGGCAATCTAAATATTATTATGACTAAATCCATTACTGTTAAAGACAGACTGCTTGTGAGACTAATAGTTAAAAGCATCAACTACGGTTATTCTGTTTAATATTGGGTAAAATAGCAATGACGATGAGATAACATTTGACAAATTTCATCCCAATACCCACAGAAGTTCAAAAGCCAAATAGGGCAGATATCTGATACAGGCAGCATTTCCTAACGTACATTTATTTAAACGTTCTACTTGCATTCATTTAAGGAACCACTCGTAAATTCCTGAAGGTCCTTTCTTCAACAGCCAATGTAGTAACATAATAAATACCACGTCATATAAAATTATAGGCACAGATGCGTTACTTGAAGTTAATGACAATTATCCGAGTTCCAAAACGACTACTTTCAACATAACTTCACTTGGATCTATTTGTTAATTAACCTATGTTATAAAACTACTCTGCCTAGTCCTTTAAGCAATGGATATTCTGGTAAATTTCTCCTATGGAGCTGTTAAAAACGGTAGCCCTTTCAGCAAACAAACTTCGCTTCTCCCGTAGTCCAGCGAACTGTACATTTCATAACGCTGGCCTTTCCCCGTACAAGCTAATTAAACGTACACCATCGTGCTCAGTCCACTTCCTGGAAGCTTTCTTGGGTACTTTTTTGCCAACCCAACGCCGACTTCTCTCACGGTGCGTGTCCATCACAAAAGTAACAATCCCGCTACACGTGTAGAGAGAGGCTGCTTGCACTGTTAATGTGGCGAACAAGTAGTGCCCTAGACTTTCATTCGTATTTTCTTATTAACATGCGATCGAGTCACTTCAATAACAACTTTTTCTTTTTATTTCCGTTTCTTAATTCTGCACAGAATATCTATGAGATTTTATATGTTATTTGCAGCGTAGTGCTTTTTAAGTGTAGAACATACGAAATACGCAAGTTGCTCGTACTGTTCGTTAAGGAGGTGAAACGATCGATTCCTTCTCTCAGAAACATGCCACGGCCATATATTATCGGTCAAAACAGGCAGTTTTATTTAACGTGCCCGGCAAAGTCTATTATAAAGATGTGGTAGTGTACAAACTGTGAAATCTGGGACGTAATATGGCCGCTCAGCACTCTCCGATTACTCTCAGCTCTGCCAACAGCGCCGGTAAAATTTTTCTTGTCTGAGAGCTACGGCGAGCAGCTCTCGAGAGATGGTGGTTGCGGTCTACAGGACACATCTAAACCGACACCCCCGGGATAACAAGGCCGTCCAGCAGTGTTAGTGACGTCACACTAAGCGGCCCATAGCCGACGCAGCAGTCCACGGACACCTCCGTACAGACGCGCCTGGTGCTAACGATCTTCTGTCCGTCATAGAGAAAGGAGCGAACTATAATTCGAAACAAAGACCAAATTATATATATTCTTGTAAACAGCATAAAGGTTCATAACGAAATACCGATTACATATACGGGCAGGAATAAGATTAATCGATTGAGGAACTTTGCCACTATTTCATAATTGTCAGAACACTATTTAGCTTTAAAACTCGCATACAGGTGGTGACAAATGCCAACTGACAGCAGGACTTATCATTTTCAAGCTATTACACTGAAAGTAAATTATCTTAAACACTGTCATACACAGCAAAACCCTCACAACTTTCGTTTACAATAAGGTAACAAGAGTTCGCTTTATCTCATAAAACACATGACTGTTGTGAATTTACTCATATGTTCATGGTGACAGCTCTTTTCAAGAATTTTTACAAGTGTATCCCCAGTAATAAAGAATGGAATCAAAAGATAGATATCAAATATTCTCCTTTTAACATAGACATCACTGAACACAAGATTCTGTCTTGCACTGTGATACTAAGGGACTGCTCTTTCCTTTAAGAAAAGCCTGACAATTTGAAGTTCACCCTGCTATTGAAGATACACTTCTTGAAACAATTTTAAAAATGTTATGAAAGGTAAGGAAATGAAAAACAACCAAGTGCATTACATGTAAGAATGTGAGCAAAAGGCTGAGGCTCCCTTTACTTACCATTTTCAATCTCTCTACACCTTTTCCACGTAGAAATCACCAACTGCAAGTTTCATATTGCTGTCTGTTACTAACAAAGTGCTTTTCTATTTAGAAAACCTGACAATTTGATGTTCATTCTGGTACTGAAGATAAACACTTTTCAGAGGAGTTCTAGAACCTATTCCTGCCCGTATATGTAATCGGTATTTCGTTATGAACCTTTATGCTGTTTACAAGAATATATATAATTTGGTCTTTGTTTCGAATTATAGTTAGCTCCTTTCTGTATGGCGGACAGAAGATCTTTAGCATCAGGCGCGTCTGTACGGAGGTGTCCGTGGACTGCTGCGTCGGCTATGGGCCGCTTAGTGTGACGTCACTAACACTGCTGGACGGCCTTGTTATCCCGGCGGTGTCGTCTAAATTCGATGAGTGCGACTACCTGAGAGCTCGGCCCAGTCTCGGACACCGCAGGCGAGTGACTCTCGGCGCTGTTCATGCGACAGGTATTGCTCGCAACAGCTCCCTCTCACGTGTATACCTAGCTTCAGCACGGTGTCGGGCGACGTAACGCCCACGATGAGGGGCGCGGAATCCCGCACATTGGATAATGCCGCCATAACGCTGGCGCCACTTCCCGAGTGTACGGTAAACACAATGAGGCAACCGGCAGGGAGAAAGTGAGCGCGCGTCGCTGTATAGGTGGGCCCGCGGGCCGAGCGCTCTCGCGTTTGGCGACTGCGGCCTGCTTTCGCAACCTTTCTCGGCGACGATCAGCGGGTCGCCAGGAGAGCTCTTCTGCGAGAACTCGCTGCGTCACGCGTCGTACGTAACCCACCTGACGTATGCTGGCTCCACGACGCGGAGGTAGCCAGTTCGAGTCCACTGCTAGAAGAAATTCGACCCGTAGGCCGAAAAATCAGCGAATGAAGGATAAAAAAATATTCCGGAAGTGAACTTCGAGGGAGACAGATACGGCGACGATATAGGTCTTCCGGCCGGATGTTCGGAAGACTTCCGACCTCGTAGTTAGGAATGGTCCGCCCTCCGTAACTGAATAGTCAGCGTGACGGATTGTCAATCCTCTGGGCCCGGGTTCGACTCCCAGCTGGGTCGGGGACTTTTCTTCGCCCAGGGACTGGGTGTTGTGCTGTCCTAATCGTCATCCTATCATCCTCATCGACTGCAGGACGCCGAAGTGGCGTCAAATTGAAAGACTGGCACCCGGCGAACGGTCTGCCCGACGGGGGGCCCTAGCCATTCAATTAAATAAAAGATAGGAACGAGGGGGGAGGGAGGGCGAAGAGTTTTACATATCACAGCTTATGGATAAACAAGGCATAGGCGACGACGATGAAGAGTTTTATAAAGGTACACGGAACCTGGTGGTATTTTCGTTACTCAGTAGAGTGTTCTATTGGACGGAGCAGGCAGGCGCCGCAGTGCAGCGACCCAGTGCGACCCGGGAAGGCCGGCGGCGGCACCTGGCTGCGGCTGGTAACCTAGCAACCGGCCCACGCGCGGCGCGGCAGGCGTGAGCGGTGCGTGGGGACGGAATGCGCGGCCACGCCCGGCACGCAACCACTGCCGACTGCCGACTGCCGCCCAGCGAAAAGCTCCCCGCCCGCCTCGCCTACCTGCCCGCTCCCTGCGGCAGCCAGATCACTAAACTCCTCCCACAATACAGTGGCTGTTGAAAATTAGATTTGAACCGAGCAGTTACAGCTTTACACTATGTTAACAGTTAACAGCTGAGTGTTGTCGAGATTTTATTCACGTGACGGAGGAAACCATACGTACATCGCGAGGCAAAAATTGTATTAAAATTCTGACTGTTAAATTTTTGTTCTAATTAACGATTCACTACAGTTTGTAATTAATAAATTTATTTAAAAAAAAGTTCGGGCTCTACACAGACTCTCCGAAGTTCACATCCAAACACCATCGGAAACGAGTCTGATCTCATAAGCACGCGGAAACAGAAAGACGACAGACCCTTAGCGAGAGGATGTATTTATAAGATAAGAGGAACAAGAGCGCTATAGACAATGATCTGTGTTTTCTTTATCGGGGCGACAGGGACTAATAACAGTACCGACAATCACTTCTGGGTGCCACTGGACGAGGCGATGTACAAGGAGCGTTTCGAGGGTCTTCTTTTAAGTTTTTCTTGTGCCGGCATTACTTTCAGTATCTCAGAATGGCCTCTCTTCCGCTCGTCACACCGAGCTGTTGCAGACTTGTTGGGATTTTCTGCCAGTCCAACTGTCCAGGCTCGACGTTTTTTTCTGAAAGTGTTTGAGTTTTGTATACCAAGCTGCGTTATCCCTGCCTCCTCCAGGTCTTCTCTTCCTGCAGTGACCCATCACAATGTTCCCATTTTAGCTTTACTCAGGATTTCATAGAATTGTAAAACCTGTCCAGTTAAACCGGTTGCTTCCATCCTTTTAATGTGCTCGTACAATTGTAGGAGTAAATATCGGATTCGTTTCAATATCTTCTTTCTTAGTCTGTATGTTCGTTGTACAGTGTAATTTGAGAATACATTTTGCGGAAGATGTTTCGTTCTCTCTTTTGGATTTCTTCAATGTCCCCCTTTCTGATTAAAATGTTTCAGTCCCATAAAGACACCCTGGTTTGATGACTGTGTTGTAATTTCTCACTCTGGTTCGTTTCGAGATGAATTTTTGTCTAGAGACGTCTCTTTACCTGAAAGCTGTTTCCCTTTTCTGATAACGAATTTCGTTTCTTTTCCAGGCCAGTTTCCTGAATGGTTTTAAAAAAAATGGCTCTGAGCACTATGCGACTCATTTTATGAGGTCATCAGTCCCCTAGACTTGTTGTTGTTGTTGTGGTCTTCAGTCCTGAGACTGGTTTGATGCAGCTCTCCATGCTACTCTATCCTGTGCAAGCTTTTTCATCTCCCAGTACCTACTGCAACCTACTTACAACTACTTAAACGTAAGGACATCACAAACATCCATGCCCGAGGCAGGATTCGAACCTGCGACCGTAGCAACAGCGCGGTTCCGAAATGGAGCGCCTAGAACCGCTCGGCCACCGCAGCCGGCCGAATGGTTTCACTTGAATGATTGAACTGACAAACTTTCTTGATTATGGCTTATTTCTTTTTTACAATTTTGGGTGCCAGGTTGTTGCTACACATATACTTTGGGTTTTTTTCTTGCTTTAGATATTTCAACCGGGAACTGGAGCCCTAATCTTTCTGCTGTTTCTTTAAGATCATTTATTTGTTTTTGTGCTGTATGAATGTCTTGACAGAGAATCGCCAGGTCGTCAGCAGAAGCTAAGCAGTCTGTCCTAGTACTGGTTATTCCTACTTTGGTTCGTCAGCCTATCTTAAGCTCTGATACAAATATTCCCCAGCCTCTTATTACTTTTTCCGAGACACAATCGAAAAGGTGTGGAGAGAGTCCGTCACCTTGTTTCACTCCTGTTTTAATTTCAAAATGTTGCGAAATTTGACCATCGAATTTTACTTTAGAATTTTCGCTAGTAATAATAATAAGAACTACATTAAAAATGTTGTTGGGGAAGTCGACGGAGTAAGAGTGGGAGTGGGACGGGGACCTGCTCACCGCCGCCGCATTGTCCGCAGGCCTGCCGCGTCCAACTGCCTGCCTGCAGCCAGGACAAAAGACGGGCGCGCATTGTCTGCAGCCGCAGCCGCAGCGCCCGCGGGTGCCAAGACACCTGTCACACTCACCGCCTCGCAAACAGCGGCAGGAGGAGCGAGCGGCGCGGGCTGGCTGCTGGCCACAGCTGATCCCCACCGCACGCGAAAGCAAACGTGCGCGTGGAGCTCCTCCAGTTGTGTGGCGCCACGGCGTGTGATCTCACGTCGCGGAGCGTTCCCGAGCGTGAAAGCCAGAATCTGGCGCGTCATTTTTTGCATCGCGGAGAGCAACGTTGCCAGTAAGATGATAGATCGCTTCCTACCTTACAAGCTGGAGACGAAACGTACGCAATTAATACATACTGTTTCAAAGTACCGCCACATTCTAAAACGCGTTGTTTTTTGTACGACTTTTAGGGAGAGAATGGCGGGAAAGACATATCGATGGTGAGAGCCTTTTCGTATTTGGTGTTTTTCGTATTATAACTTCTGTGCTATGAAAGTACGCTGTTAGAAGGCGCCAGTGCATTGAAGAATTATCAGCAATTTGTCGCTTTTGGTACCATCTGTTATAATAAAATGTTAGGCAGTGGTATATCGGCTGTTAAAGCACTTACACCATAGTCACATCAAAGGCATTGACTAACGGAACATTTGTGAACTGTGGTGTAATGGTCAGGGACGCAGGTTATATACTGAATACGATGTATATATGGAGAGTGAAGCGACGAATGAAAATTTGTACCGAGGTTGAAATCCTCAGTAGGCGGACCCGCTAACCACTACGCCACGCTGGAACAGTGACTTCGATGTGCGTACATACATCACACATCTTTGAGACTTGGAGCCATATAGCTCCATTTGTTTAAAGGACCTCTGCTTGGGTTTCACTCAGGATCCCACATTTCTTTCGATGCTAAGGGGCTACTCCAATACAGTTGAGGAGCCTCTGCAACGTTGTTCGGTTTAGGGAGAATACTAGAGAGTCGATGCGTGAATGGGAATGTGGACTGAGAGGGGACGCATGCTAGGGTTTTCCGTGCAGTTGTGCAAAGCCAATAGTAGTTAACGCATCTGCCCAGTGAGCCAGAGACCCGGGATCGAAATCAGGTCTTGGTACAAATTTTCATTCATCGCTTCACTGATGTTTGAAACTTGAAAAGGTCTCTTGAATCTTATAGTCTCATTTGATGTGCTGAATAGTTGATGTTGCGTGTCCTCCTCACTACAAACAATTTTTAGTCCCCTCCGTGGTTTCGAAAAGCTTATGGTTCTTTCCTGCTAATTTGACGGCAGAACGATCCGACATATTCCATAATAAATATGAATAACTGTACAATTCGATAATAAGATACATACGAGTGTTAACAATAAAATTTTCTGAACAATTCGATATTACGTGTAAATAAGTGCGCTAACAGCAAAATATTCTGAATAAATATGAGGGCTCTCCGTTCAGAAGTCAGTCGCTTCGACTTGTGCATGTGTCGCAGAGCATGGCCCAATGAATTGCAAGAGTGGTGTCTATGTGACTGGCTGATTTCCTCGCTGTCTAGTACAGTGTACACTATAGATTATATTACTAAACGCCTAAAACGGTCACCTGCCCACCTGGTCCCAGTTGCAGAATATCTATTTAACAGCTTCCACAGCCAACAAAATTTTGATTTTCATTATTTCGTATAATTATTTGCCGAATTTAAAAATTTAAAATTATGTCATAATCTACTATAGTTAATAGGTACACCCTTACGTCAAGCCCGCATCTCGTGGTCGTCCGGAAGCGTTCTCGCTTCCCACGCCCGGGTTCCCGGGTTCGATTCCCGGCGGGGTCAGGGATTTTCTCTGCCTCGTGACGGCTGGGTGTTGTGTGATGTCCTTAGGTTAGTTAGGTTTCAGTAGTTCTAAGTTCTAGGGGACTTATGACCACAGCAGTTGAGTCCCATAGTGCTCAGAGCCATTTGAACCATTTTTGAACCTTACGTCAAAGAGTAGTCCCCCTTCGGAGCAGAGCGGCCTTGCGGAGGACCAGAGTTCATTTCCGGTACTGTCACTCTTACTTGGCGGGAAGACTGGCGCGGAACGCGCTTGGCCTCACAATGCCAAATGAGGATCTACTTGTTTGAGAAGAAGCGACTCCACGGCAGAGCGGCGTGCTGGCCACATGGCAGAGGATGACCCCGCGGCCGGTGGACGTCCTTTGGGCACTCGTGACTTGGTGGAGGAGTTTGTTTTAAAAGAAAAAATTGAGGATTAAACTATGTACACACATTAAAAAAAGTCTTGTATCACCCCAGTTCCCAGAACTCCTGAAGACAGACGTTGACTCTGGATATTGTATCACAGAGACAGTCCCTTTGACTATTCAGTGATGTCACTAAACCCATCCAAAAACGTAAAAAACCATGCATGAGCAGCGCCTTCGACAGACTATCAGTTCCAGTCATTCCATCAGGAAGGAGGTACACGGTCGTGTTGTCTGTAGTTCAACCATGCCTAGACGGTCAATACTGCGGTTCGATTGCGTCCGCATTGTTACTTCGTGCCAGGAAGGGCTCTCAACATGGAAAGTGTCCATGCGTCTCGGAGCGAACCAAAGTGATGTTGTTCGGACGTGCAGGAGATACAGAGAGACAGGAACTGTTGGAGGTCTATATATACTACCTGACAAAAAAGTGAAGACATGATGTGATGCCAATGCAACGTACCAAGCATGATAGGGGACACAAGGAGCTTGAACAGCGTCAGGTGTTGAGTGATCTCTGCGAGTCATAAGGAAATACCATTCACTGGTGCCAGGCAGCGTTATCAGCACCTGACAGAGTATGAAAGAGGTCTCAATGTGGGCCACAGTTCTTCCGATGGACGGAACGTACAAGCTCTAGATATGTGGCGCCGGGCGAAGTGGCCGTGCGGTTAAAGGCGCTGCAGTCTGGAACCGCAAGACCGCTACGGTCGCAGGTTCGAATCCTGCCTCGGGCATGGATGTTTGTGACGTCCTTAGGTTAGTTAGGTTTAACTAGTTCTAAGTTCTAGGGGACTAATGACCTCAGCAGTTGAGTCCCATAGTGCTCAGAGCCATTTGAACCATTTCTCTAGATATGTGGGGTGTTTGGGAGTAATATCCCACTCATTTTACTGGAGACTAGCAGCATCTGGACTAGGGAACTACCGTCCCATGCATAGTATCCCGTTAACACCTGAATACAAACGAATCCAAAAATTTGATAAGGACTGGTTCCGCAGCCTAAGTAAAGTCACTGAAAGTAGTAAGGCTATCAGTAACAATACAGACGGTTGTGTCTGGAGAGGTACCGTGGCCGGAAAGCATGGGTTGCTGATCAGTGGTGTCGCATTACGGGGGATGACTGTCGAAAAGTCCAGTTCTTGCAGGTTTTGGAGAGGCACACTGGTGTTACTCTTGGTGTCATATTGTGGGGAGCCGTCGAGCGTGAGTTTAGGTCATGGATGGTAATAGGTGAGGGAACTCTCACAGCTCAATGGTGCGTTGACATCCTGTGTAGTCTCGTGTTATAGTTCCGTGGTGCCATTTTTCAACAAGACACGCGGCACACGTCGCCGTGCAGCGCCCGTGTTACGTTGAGGTAGTCCTGGCCAGCAAGATCTCCAATTCTGTTTCTGGTGGAACGCGTATGCGGCCATCTCGGACGTTAACACAGTCCCTGTGTCCCATAATGCACGATATCGAGGACCAGTTGCAACAATTGTGGACTAGTTTGCTTCTGGATAGAATACAAGTTCCCAGCTGAAGCAGTGCATTTACCCAGGGCACACGGGCTTGCTCTGTCGTAGTGATAAGTGGGCTCGTAGCGTCAAGTTCTTTGTAAATTTGACTCGATATTGTAATCACTGAAATAACATAGCCTTCCCTCTCAACCCACAAAGTTTCATTCCGTTTTCTCTTACCCTTCATGGCCCTTCACATTGTTTTGTCAGGCACTGAAATAACATAGCCTTCCCTCTCAACCCACAAAGTTTCATTCCGTTTTCTCTTACCCTTCATGGCCCTTCACATTGTTTTGTCAGGCAGTGTGTATATTATTCAAAATGGTGCAAATCGCTCTGAGCACTATGGGACTTAACATCTGAGGTCATCAGTCCCCTAGAACTTAGAACTACTTCAACCTAACTAACCTAAGGACATCACACACATCCATATCCGAGGCAGGATTCGAACCTGCGACCGTAGCAGTCGCGCGGCTCTGGACTGAAGCGCCTAGAGCCGCTTGGCCACCGCGGCCGGCGTGTATATTATTGAAAACGGAATTACCTTATGAATTTCGTATGGGAGGATGCTAGAGAGATTGGTGCAATTAGGTGTGGCTCCCAAATTTACCACATTCTCGATGACATTCTGGTGCTTAAGAGAAACGCGGTGACCCACAGCCATCAACGGATTTGGCTATTAAAGGAGCGTTCGCTCTGAAGGGCGGATTCCTACCATGTTCGTGCCGTTTGCTCTCAGGAAATGACATCTTTATTCTGCATATGATCTTCCTAGAAGTATTACATCGACTCCTAACATTATCCGTACCAATCAATAGATTCATCTGGAATGAATCCCCAAGCGGGGAAAATTAGTTAGCCCGCGATTCGGCATTTATGCTCAGTTCATCTAGAGCGTCTGCTCTGAACGTAGACGTCGAGCGTCTGAATGAAAAGTTTCTGATTTTGTTTTTGCAACGTCATCTGCAATACTCAGGAACTGGATGTCAGGATGTAATGAAGTTAACTCCACTTACGGCGTTAACCTGCACGTATTGTTCACGTTACTCAAAATGTCGCTACATGTTCGCACTGCAGCTCCACCGTACAGCAGAGAGGAAAGCGGGTGGCGACGTCGCAGTGTGAGGCGCAGTGCCTGCTGGCGGGGAGCGCCGCCGCCGCCGCTGCCGCTGCCGCTGTTGTGACAAGGCCGGAGGCGGCCAGTTAGCGTTCGTCACGGCGCCGGCAGGGGCGGAGGGCCGGCTAATTGATTGGCTGTTTACGCCCGCGCCGCATTCCCCGTGGACCGTCACGCTTTACAAACCACAAGCTGCCGCCTACTTTTCAGCTGTAGCGGCGTGGAACGCGACAGGTCGATACGTTTGCTTTACATACACTGAAGCGCCAAAGAAACGTGTATAGGTATGCGCATACAAATACAGAGATATGTAAGAAGGCAGAATCCGGAGCTGCAGTCGACAACGCCTATACAGGGTGTTACAAAAAGGTACGGACAAACTTTCAGGAAACATTCCTCACACACAAATAAGGAAAAGATGTTATGTAGACGTGAGTCCGGAACCGCTTAATTTCCATGTTAGAGCTCATTTTAGTTTCGTCAGTATGTACTGCACTTCCTCGATTCACCGCCAGTTGGCCCAATTGAAGGAAGGTAATGTTGAATTCGGTGCTTGTGTTGACATGCGACTCATTGCTCTAAAGTACTAGCATCAAGCACATCAGTACGTAGCATCAACAGGTTAGTGTTCATCACGAACGTGGGTTTGCAGTCAGTGCAATGTTTACAAATGCGGAGTTGGCAGATGCCCATTTGATGTGTGGATTAGCACGGGGCAATAGCCGTGGCGCGGTACGTTTGTATCGAGACAGATTTCCAGAACGAAGGTGTCCCGACAGGAAGACGTTCGAAGGAATTGATCGGCGTCTTAGGGAGCACGGAACATTCCAGCCTATGACTCGCGACTGGGGAAGACCTAGAACGACGAGGACACCTGCAATGGACGAGGCAATTCTTCGTGCATGCCGGCCGAAGTGGCCGAGCGGTTCTAGGCGCTACAGTCTGGAGCCGAGCGACCGCTACGGTCGCAGGTTCGAATCCTGCCTCGGGCATGGATGTGTGTGATTTCCTTAGGTTAGATAGGTTTAAGTAGTTCTAAGTTCTGGGGACTGATGACCTTAGATGTTAAGTCCCATTGTGCTCAGAGCCATTTGAACCATTTTTTCTTGGTGCAGTTGACGATAACCCTAATGTCAGCGTCAGAGAAGTTGCTGCTGTACAAGGTAACGTTGACTACGTCACTGTATGGATAATGCTACGGGAGAACCAGTTGTTTCCGTGCCATGTACAGCGTGTGCAGGCACTATCAGCAGCTGATTGGCCTCCACGGGTACACTTCTGCGAATGGTTCATCCAACAATGTGTCAATCCTCATTTCAGTGCAAATGTTCTCTTTACGCATGACGCTTCATTCCAACGTGATCAAATTGTAAATTTGCACAATCAACATGTGTGGGCTGACGAGAATCCGCACACAATTGTGCAATCACTTCATCAACACAGATTTTCTGTGAACGTTTTGGCAGGCATTGTTGGTGATGTCTTGATTGGGCACCATGTTCTTCCACCTACGCTCAATGGAGCACGTTATCATGATTTCATACGGGATACTCTACCTGTGCTGCTAGAACATGTGCCTTTACAAGTACGACACAACATGTGGTTCATGCACGATGGAGCTCCTGCACATTTCAATCGAAGTGTTCGTACGCTACTCAACAACAGATTCGGTGACCGATGGATTGGTAGAGGCGAACCAATTCCATGGCCTCCACGCTCTCCTGACCTCAACCCTCTTGACTTTCATTTATGGGGGCATTTGAATGCTCTTGTCTACGCAACCCCGGTACCAAATGTAGAGACTCTTCGTGCTCGTATTGTGGACGGCTGTGATACAACACGCCATTCTCCAGGGCTGCATCAGCTCATCAGGGATTCCATGCGACGGAGGGTGGATGCATGTATCCTCGCTAACGGAGGACATTTTGAACATTTCCTGTAACAAAGTGTTTGAAGTCACGCTGGTACGTTCTGTTGTTGTGTGTTTCCATTCCATGATTAATGTTATTTGAAGAGAAGTAATAAAATGAGCTCTAACATGGAAAGTAAGCGTTTCCGGACACATGTCCAGATAACATATTTTCTTTCTTTGTGTCTGAGGAATATTTCCTGAAAGTTTGGCCGTACCTTTTTGTAGCACCTTGTATAAGACAACAAGAGTCTGGCGCTGTTGTTAGATCGGTTACTGCTGCTAAAATGGCAGGTTATCAAGTGCGTTTGACCGTGGTGTTATAGTTGGCGCACAGGCGGTGGGACACAACATCTCCGAGGTAACGATGAAGTGGGGATTTTCCCGTACGACCATTTCACGAGTGTACCGTGTATATCAGGAATCCGGTAAAAGATCAGATTTCGCTGCGGCCGGAAAAGATCCTGCAAAAACGGGACGAACGACGACAAAATAGAATCGTTCAACGTGACAGAAGTGCAACCCTTCCACAAATTGTGGCAGATTTCAGTGCTGAGCCAGCAACAAACGTCAGCGTCCGAACCATTCAAAGGAACATCATCGATATGGTCTTTCGGAGCCGAAGGGCCACTCGTGTACCCTTGATGACTGCACGACAGAAAGCTTTACGCCTCGCCTGGCTCAACACTGACATTCGACTGTTGATGACTGAAACATGTTGTCTGTTCGAACGAGTCTCCATCGAGCGGATGGACGTGTACGGGTATGGAGACAACCTCATCAGTCCATGGACCCTGCATGTCAACAGGGGAGTATTCAAGCTAATGAAGGCTCTGTAATTGTGTGGGGCGTGTGCAGTCGGTGTCATACGGGATCCCTGATACGTCTAGATACGACTCGGACATTGTGCATTCCGACGGACTTTGGCAATTCCAACAGGACAATGTGACATCCTATACGTCCAGAATTGCTACAGAGTGGGTCCAGAAACACTCTTCTGAGTTTAAACACTCCCGCTGATCACCAAACTCCGCAGACAAGAACACTATTGAGCATACCTGGGATGCCTTCAAAGTGCTGTTCAGAAAACTCCACCTCGTTATAGTCTTACGGATTTATAGACAGCCCTGCAGGAATAATTGTGTCAGTTCCCTTCAGCACTACTTCAGACATTAGTCGAGTCCATGCCACGTCGTATTGCGGCACTTCTGCGTGCTCTCGGGGGCCCAACACAATATTAGGCAGGTGTGCCAGTTTTTCTGGCTCTTCGGTGTACTACCACAGACAGATACTGGAACTATGAATTATTTCATGCTCGCTAACGTATCAGTTATCAGTCGCAAGATTCTCGATCACCATTGTGTTTACTGGGCGAGGCACTACTGCATACCTATGCTCACAAGTCAACGTTCTAGAAAGCTATTTGAAAGAGGACACTAATTGCCTTGCAGAGCTGTAGATATAACGTAACGGCCGAAAGGGTGCACGGCTACAGGTGCAAGGTGTCTGTGTAACGGCTTAAAGAAGCAACTTCGTTTACAGTATTTTAAAAAATTGTAATTGCTGTCATAATCTGCTCATTAAGAGATGTGATCTTACGTGAAAGCGCTACCGTATATTTTAAGTGCTGAAGCTAAAGACTGACTATCTCTCTTGAGGCAATGTAGTACATGGCACACAGATTACGCAGATGACATTCATCCATAATTTGGGAATGAGAGCACTTAGCGGTTTCCAGAAAACTTTAAACATATTTTCAAATCCATTGTAAACTCTTTTTCTGCTTGCAAACTCCACGCATACTAAATGCTCGTTTCTCATGTCGCAAATGTCAGCATCAAGCGTGACTTTTAATTTATGTTACTCCTTTACTACTAACTCTTTCCAATATCAACTTTGCAGACGGTATCCGCATACGAGTATACCACTGAAGATACTTACAAAATTAGTTTTGCTCTGACATTTTCATTAGTCTATCGATGAATAATTCAAAATTAATAAAACCAAGACAACTCCGGTTTTGTGTCTTCAAGCATAAGGTATTACATACTTAACGGCAAATATTTAGCACATGAAGTCATTTGTAATGCAATTAGAAACTTCAAGCTGTTTTATCCATTCTTTAAACAATTTCCGAAATCATATCTTTCAAAATTTGTCTATAATGTACAAAATCGTTTTTGTAAGTTTCATTGTGAAAACGTAAAATTACGGAAGGTGGCCACCCTATGAATTTCACTTCATAAGTAAATAAAAATATACAATAGAGAAGAATATGTATATTTAAAAGAAATGTAATTGTTTTCATTTTATTTACGCAATTTATACAGGTGAGACATCCGCTTATGAATATTGCAAATTTCATATGTGATGTGGAAAATTGTAATTCATTGTTCATTAGATAAATAGCCTTCAGTGTATTCGAAGAACTCAGTTAATTTCGCCTAAAACCATTTCCCCTGGTACAAAAGTATGATTTGTTATAATGTAAACAGACGCTGCCACTTGCAATATTTTGAAACTTCTTAATTTTATTGCAGGGCAGTGTAAAATATCATTTCTCTAATTGTGAAAAGAGGTTCATTGTTATCCATATTTTGACTGTTTGTGAAACTGGATGTTATTACAGTAGTTAATTTGATAAAGAAATATGTAGAACACTCTGGAAGCCAAATTAAGTTACAAATGTTGCCGAATCCGCGTCAAAAAACGCAGCCTGTATCTAGCTCTAGAAAGAGACACATTATTGTAATGTTTCTTCGAGATTAGACTGTCTATGGATAACTGCAACTGTGCGCAAATGTTTTTCTTACGTGTGAAAAAAAAAACACTTTATGTTGTAGTTATAACGGTGTTGCGATGTAATAATTCTGAAATGGTGAAGAAATGTGGGACTATTTAATTCCTAAATAAATCGTGGAGCGATTATCTAAAAGCCTGCTACGAAAATCCGAGGCCTATTCGTACCCAGCTAGATGATGGTTGCCACATTCCATGGAAAACAGAATGACTATTAACTCTTATTATAACTCTTATTATACAGATTATTTAATACAGTTTCAATGCGTCTCCTTCTCAACAAGTGGAGTTGCACTAAAATAGCAGAAAATAATTTCATCTAAAAATAGTGCGTTAACATTCTGAAAAAGTGTGCCATTATTAGGTAGGCCCATTTCAAGAATTACTCACCTTAAGGAATCGTGGGTGGGGGGAGAGTGGGAGGGGGTCGGTGTTTCTGGTGGTACAGCATTGATAGTAGATGGTCGTTTGACAATCCAGCGCTTACGTAAGTCAGCTTATGTGCCAGTCGGGTACATGGAAGCAGCGCAGTGAGCTGGGCTATGTGGAGATGTGATAGAGCAGCGTGACGACAGCTGCCGGGTGCTGGTAGGTGTGTCAACGCGGGCCGTACAACGTATCTACAAGGAGCGGGAGCCATCTAACACTGCGTGACAACAGTGTTCGTAAGAATATCCTGACCGAAGACGATCAAGACGATTGTCGCATGTCGTCAGGAATTGCTGCCGCCAGTGAATGCAGGTCCTTCGCAGCCAATTTCCAAGCAAACATGGCAAAGCGTACTGCGAAATTTGGAGATTTTGGGTACCTTCCGGAAGGCCTTTGGACACAGTGGCAGATAAAGCTGCACGTCTTCCGTGGGCAAAACAACACAGAAACTGGACAGTAGAACTGACCTGACCGCCGCTCTCCGTCATTGCCATCCAATTACGCCTGGAGGCTGAGGATGACACGGCTGTCAGTCGGTGCCACAGGTCCTTCTGAGGCCTGATGGGATGGAGCAATTACACTTTCAACGCAAAAGTAAAAGAAGAAGAAAGAGCCAATACACGAGTCTCACTAGTGAACTGTGTGGTCCCGAGGCTACGGTGGAAAGACGAAGAAGGAGACTGATGACGCAGAGTTCTGAAATGGGTCTCTTTCCTACAGTCCTTCGCTGGCCGGAGTGGCCGAGCGGTTCTAGGCACTAGTCTGGAACCGCGCAGGCATGGATGTGTGTGATGTCCTTAGGTTAGTTGAGTTTGAGTAGGTCTAAGTTCTAGGGGACTGATGACCTCAGAAGTTAAGTCCCATAGTGCTCAGAGCCATTTGAACCATTTTGAACCTACAGTCCTTCACCTAAATGTGGTACAGTCCTACGTGACCGCCTCCACAGTTGCTCGTCTCCACGGCAGTAAGCAGGGACGTTACAACAGAACACTCGCTGCGGCGCTCGTCTTTCGCAACACACGCAGACACGGCCGCCGCTGCTGAATGGTACAGGGGCGCCGGCCTGTGCAGCGTGAATGCAGCGCGCCTCGGAGCGCTAATGACGCGCACTTAGCGCCGCTGCTCCGTTCGCCCGCGCCGTTTCGCAACACGCGGCCCCCACTGCTGCAGCCGCCATTTCTGTGCTCAGACGGAGTCTGCCTGGGAAGTCAGGACGCCTCCCGGAACTCACCCACTGATTACTCAATGCCGTCTGCCGAACGGACTGGTGCCTTTTCTTTTACGTCGTTAAGCAACTGGATAACCCTTGCTTCCCACTTGGCAATAGCAAGAATTGTTCCTCAGGTCCATTGCAAGTTTATTAGCGACCAAGCAGTCAGCTGACATATTATAAGCATGTAAAGTTGTTTACAATACGAATGAATATTTGAGTACCACACTGCTTCATTGCCGTGACCCTATAGGAAGTTTGTCTTCTTGTTTTCGCCCGACTTTTAAACTGAATTACCCAAAAAATGGTTCAAATGGCTCTGAGCAGTATGAGACTTCACTGCTGAGGTCGTCAGTCCCATAAAACTTAGAACTACTGAAACCTAACAAACATAAGGACATCACACACATCCATGCCTGAGGCAGGATTCGAACCTGCGACCGTAACGGTCACGCGGTTCCAGACTGTAGCGCCTAGAACCGCTCGGCCACCCCGGCCGGCTGTTCAACATTGTTGGTGA
This sequence comes from Schistocerca serialis cubense, assembly GCF_023864345.2. NCBI lineage: Eukaryota > Metazoa > Arthropoda > Insecta > Orthoptera > Acrididae > Schistocerca > Schistocerca serialis. The sequence goes on along the minus strand of NC_064646.1, from coordinate 493,375,429 downwards.
GTTTTATTCGTAATTTATGCAGTGGTGGTGTTCGAACCTGGGACCGAGATCGTTTCGATTACTTCTCAAACACGCTACCTCTATGACATTAAATTTTAATCTGAACATCCTACGGGGCTTTGACTTTTATAAAATTCAGTGGCAATTTAACTGGCCTTCAACTTCCAAAACATATAAAGTAAGTCAGTTCATGAAAATAGAACAATAGTTTTGTTTCAGTACTATACTTTCTGTGGAGCCTTTAGCCGAAATATCAACATCAATGTAGAGGTACTCCGCAAAATAGCTTCAAACACCGTGATTTAGGAGTAGCGTTGTTGCATCGGAAGCTACGGTCATGGGTTCCAGTCCAACCTTACCTACGGATGTCAGTTTTAAATATGTCATTACCGTCTGCTTAACGTCAGTAGCTGACAAAACATTTACTAAATGACAATACGTCTCTGTACGGTGACGCAGACCCTTGGAAGCTCCGTCAAGCTGGTTGAATCCCCGTATAGATACAAACGAGCCTAAGAGTGTTAGGTGAGTTTTGTTAGTTGGGCAGCAACACATGTAAGAATGGCTGAAGTAGGGACGACGTACAATGCAGACTAAGAATAGCAAAAAAAAAAAAAAAAAAAAAAAAAAAAAAAAAAAAAAAAAAAAAAAAAAAAAAAAAAAGCATTTATGAAGAACAGAATATAAATTGAGGTATTAGAAATCTTAAGGTGTTTTCCTAAAATGAAGAATTTACGGAAATTTACACGACACACAGTTCATAGAAGAACAAAACAAAAGGTTATGAAATGTGGTGCTATAGCAGTAAGCTGTAAATCATATGGGTCGATCGAATAACCAGTCAATAGGTACTGAATGGAATTGAGAAGCAAACGAAATTTATGGCAAATGTTGAGCAGAAAAAAGGATTTGCTGGTTGGATGCAGCCTGAGGTTCTAAGGAATAATAAGTTTGGTAAAGGAGGTAAGTGGTGGGGGTGACAACTGTGGAGGAACACCAACGCCGGGCAGGTTGCAGAAGTCATGCAGAGGCGAAGAGGCTCGTACAAGACGCAGTAGCGAGAGGAGGTGGCTCCAACCAGGGCCACAACAACATACACTGTCAACTGCTGCTGTGATGCTCCTGTTTATATCCCTAGTGAATGCGCAACGTAGATTGACTGGTCGTTTGATACTGAACTCAGCAAACACACTGAAGCTCCAAAGAAACTGATACAGGCATGCGTATTCCAATACAGAGATACGTAAACAGGCAGAATATGGCGCTGCGGTCAGCAACACCTATATAAGACAAGTGTCTGTCGCAGTTGTTAGATCGATTACTACTGCTGCAGTGACAGCCTGTCAAGATTTAAGTGAGTTTGAAGTGGTGTTATAAGCGGCGGACGAGTGACTGGACACAGAATCTCCGAGGTAGCGATGAAGTGAGGATTTTCCCGTACGTCCATTTCAGGAGTGTACCGTGACTATCAGGAATCAGGGAAAACATCAACTCTCCGACATCGCTGCGGCCGGAAAAAGATCCCGCAAGAACGTGACCAACAACGATTGAAGAGAATCGTTCAGCGGGACAGAAGTGCAACCCTTCCGCATATAACTGCAGATTTCAATGCTCGGCCGTCAAAATGTGTCAGCGTGCGAACCATTCCACGAAACATCATCGATATGGGCTTTTGGAGCCGAAGGCCCACTCATGTACCATTGATGACTGCACGCCACAAAGCTTTACGCCTCGCCTGGGTCCGTCAACACCGATATTCGACTGTTGATCACTGGAAACACGTTGCCTTGTCGGACAAGTATCGTTTCAAATTGTGTCGAGCGGATGGACGTTTACGGGTATGGAGATAGCGTCATGAATTCATGGAACCTGCATGTCATCAAGGGACTGTTCATGCTGGTGGAGGCTCTGTATTGGTGTCAGGTGCGTGCAGTTGTAGTGATATGGGACCCCTGATACGTCTAGATACGACTGTGACATGTGACACGTACGAAAGCATCCTGCCTGATCCATCTGCATCCATTCATTTCGATTGTGCATTCCGACGGACTTGGGCAATTCCAGCAGGACAATGCGACACCCCACAGGTCCAGAATTGCTACAGAGCGGCTCCAAGAACACTCTTCTGAGTTTAAATACTTCCTCTGCCAACCAAACTTCCCAGACATGAATATTATTGAACATATCTGGGATATCTTGCAACGTGTTGTTCAGAAGAGATCACGAACCCCTCGTACTCATACGGATTTATGGACAGCATGGTGCCATTTCCCTCCAGCACTACCTCAGACAGAAACGTCCATGCCTCGTTGTGTTGCGGCACTTTTGCGTGCTCGCCGGGACCTTACACTATATCAGGCACGTGTACAGTTTGGTTCAAATGGCTCGGACCACTATGGGACTCAACTTCTGAGGTCATCAGTCCCCTAGAACTTAGAACTACTTAAACCTAACTAACCTAAGGACATCACACACATCCATGGCCGAGGCAGGATTCGAACCTGCGACCGTAGAGGTCGCGCGGTTCCAGACTGTAGCGCCTAGAACCTCTCGGCCACCCCGGCCGGCGTGTACAGTTTCTTTGGCTCTTCAGTGTATATGACAGGGACAGACAGACAGACAGGGAAGGAGGGAGGGAGGGAGAGGCAGAGGGAAAGAGCCTGTTTGTATCTAAATTTGCGTGTCACTACATCAGTATCTGAGAACGGTTTGAGAGCTACAGTGTTGTTTATGTAGCAAATCACTTCTTGAGTTTTGTGACATATTTGTTATTTTGATGCTTCTGTAATTACATACATGAGGTTATTTATGTAAAACTGTACAGAAAGCGAGTACGTCGTTGTACGTTCACATTCACACACAAGTTATACAAATACACAGTCTCTCTTCCTCTCTCTTTAAGGCCAAACTTTTTAATTGGTGCCCGAAGAGGTCTCTTACGGCATCCAATAAAACAAACAAATTGTCTAGATTGCGACAACGCCACAGCAACGTCGCAAGTTTAACATCCGCAAATGTTACTTACAGATCGTAATGTGAGGAAAAGCAGAAGACAAAGAGCCACTGAGTAAAATTTACACATCGCATAAAACCAAGAAAAGAGGCCCGAGTCTTTTGCTGTTTCCACTACTCACGTTCACCTCCAAGTACGACTTAATCTCACCTGCCGAGAAGTGTCCCTTTAATCTTGTTTGTGTGTAAAGGAGCTCGCACCGCCGCCGTAAGGGTCGTCCTATCAGGAGGTTATCGGAAAGGGCAGGACCGTGTCTGTGAGAGAAAACACGCGTGTTTATCCGTTCTTAAATAAGTTTTCGCCCTCCCCCGAGTCAACAGGGGAGCGGCCAGACTAAACAGAGGCACGCGGGGTTCATGTTTCTCCCGGAACCCTCGTGTCAGCCACGCCGCTGTAGCCCACGTTCTTCTGCGGGCGTTAGGCGAGTGACGTGCCAGCCCTCTAACAAGGGGAAGGCCTCACACACGGCCAACCGACTCGGCTCAAATTTGGCAGGTCGCTTGTGTACAACCTAAAACGAAGGAATCTGAGATATTTTGGGTCAACACCCCCGCGTTTTTGAGAAAATCACCCCTAAAGTTTATTACGAGCAATCGACACAAAATTGGCGGGATCGATAGATAATTGTAAATAGAGCATTTTTCATAATCAGGTATGGGGTCCAAAAAAGCATACTTTTCCAGAAATCGAGGTAAGAAACTTTTACAACTGCAGCTTCTGTACCCACATGGTACAAGCTGTTCACCGACTAGTTTGTTTTATTACTTTTAAATGTCAGTTGAAAATTATGTACTACTGTGGAATGTTATGAAAAAAAAACGGCCAAGGCAACTGGCTGGCTGGCAATCGGAGAACTCGGGTTCGAATCTCAAAAGAACCTAGCGGGTGTTCTTGTTTTCGTTTGTATTATTCCATATCTCAATTGATAGGGATAGCAGGGTTAATAAGGTATGTACCAATAAGGAATGATAATAATAAGGTAGGCAAATAAATTTCTCAAACCTCTTGGGATAGTAAACAATTAAAATGTTACTCCAGGTCACTTTACAATGGCTCTTCCACTCACTGTTACGTGTCCTCTCTTTTCTTCGAACAACTAGATGGATGGTACTTGTCATACAAACATTCGAAACAAATATACTCACGGCACCAAGAACATCTAATGAATGCAATCTTTCGACAGCTACACTGTTCCTTCCGAAGAGTCAGCGGGAAAGAAACTTGGTTTACATTTAAAAATATGTCTTTTTTCGGGAATTAATTTCGATGCGCACCACGCATGCGATATCATTGCCTGAATAATCGGTGCTAAAAGTTGGTTATGAATTGTGCTGTGAATAGTTACTGCATCCGTGCGGTTGTGCAATTCCCGCTGGGTTTCCAGAAGCACACTGCAACTCTGAAGCCAGGAAATAAAGTTTTTAACCTGGCGATAGAAATAAACATCACACAGCTGGCACACAGGTGCGCAGTTTGGCGGTATTACTTTTACTGTGCACGTCGGCTCACCCTCTTCATATGTTACTTACGGAGGAACACTGTATTCATTCAAAAACGTATTTCATTCGGCGCATTAGCGATGGAAAAATCACTACGTCCATCCGACAGGTTCGCGGCAGCCTAATGACGGAAAACAACTCTTTCAGATTGACTTCTATAAGGCTCGTGCTGGACACCTTCACTCTTCCAAGTTCACAACTATGATATGAGGAAGAGGCTACCGGAACAACATAACTCTCCCACGTGCATTCTGTCCCGTGCCTCGCTGTAAACAAGCGTCGCGCGGTTGGCTATCTGTGATTCCTCGTGAGGAATTCGTAGCACTCTTACTCGGAGTTGTTTTCATATGACAAGGCTTAAAAGTTTAATACTTTACTAACTCACGGCGTTTGGGAAATTAGTTCGCCTACCTTATTATTATCATTCCTTATTGATTTACTTACCTTATTAACCCTCCTATCTATATCCATTGTGATATGGAAAAATACAATCGAAAAGAATACCATCTGCTACGAGATTTGAACCAGGGTTTTCCGATTCCCAGCCTGTTACCTTAGCCGTTGCGCTAAGGGCGCTGTCGCCGAAAAGCGTGTACTACGTGGGTAGAGAAGCGGCAGCTGTAAAAGATTCTTTCCTCGATTTCTGGAAAAGTTTGCTTTTGCGGACCCCATACCTGATTATGAAAAATGCTCTATTTACAATTATCTATCGATCCCGCCAATTTTGTGTCAATCGCTCGTCATAACCTTTAGGGATGATTTTCTCAAAAACGCGGGGGTGTTGACCCAAAATATTTTAGATTCCTTCGTTTTAGGTTGTACTCAAGCGACCTGCCAAATTTGAGCCAAATCGGTTGGCCGTCTCTGAGGCCTTCCCCTTGTAAGCCTCCGAGTGCACGATCTGAAACGTGTACTGTGCGTGTTCAGCTGGCTCTATCGCGACACTTGAGGTCTGCGAGGCCCTTGACTGCACAGCACCCGCAACTAGTAATCACTCGCGATCGGCTCAGAAGTATACACTCATGAGCCAGATATGGACTGCTAATGGGGAAATTCATTGAGATAAGTGACTCTGACAAAGGATAGATTATTAACATTCAGGGCCTGTGAATGAATATCTCGAAAACGGCAGGACTGGTTGGATGGTCACGTGTTACAGTCGTGAGCATCTACGCGAAGAGGTAGAAGTACTGTGAAACCATCAGTAGCCGCTATATAGTTGGACTCCCATGTCTCATCACGCAACGTATGGGTTCGGAGGCTTGTCTGCACTGTTAAATAGGATAGAAGGTGATCTGTGACTTCTCTACATCTCTGGTGCACACACAAGTGTTGCGGAACACACCGTTCATCGTATGTTGTTGAACATAAAGTTCTGCAGGCAACCACCACCAAATTTTCACATGCTGACCTAACGACGTCGTCAGTTACGCTAGCACTGGACACGGGAACGGGACCATCGGGATTCGACCGTCGATCGATGGAAACGTGTCAACTCTTCGGGTGAATCACTAGGTCGATGGGCGTCTCCACAAACGCTGTCATCGAGGTGAACGGCGGCTCGAAACATGCAGCGCGCCACGGATGTAGGCTGGTGGGAACAGTATTATGCTATGGGAGACATTCTCCTGCGCTTGCATGGGACCTGTGGTAGTAATCGAAGACACGCTGACAGCTACGAACCACCTACATTTCTTCAACCTTGCTGTCTTCCCCGACGGCGATGTCATCTTTCAACAGCATACCTGTCCCGTGTCTCGGAGCCAGAACCGTGTTGCAGTGTTTTGAAGAGCATTATAGTGAACTCATGTTGATGTCTCGACGACGACATTCGACTGATGTAAATCCTACGGAACCCATCTGGGTCGCTATCGGGCGGCATAGCCGCGTACACGAATCAGGGGCCCATTTTTCACGCGAATCAGATGATCTGTGCGTAGACATGTAATGCCACATACCTTCCAAAACCTACCAACAAACTGTCGGACCCCTGATAAGTAGAATCAGTGGTGTATTTCGTTCCAAAGATGGACAAGCAAACCTTTAAGCACGGAGTGATAATGTTTTGGCCCTTAAGTGTACATATCCTTTAAGGGCTAATCGCTGAACAGGGAAGCACAAAGTGACGATAAGCGGCTATGGGGAATCGCCAAAGCGCCTATGGGGAATAGTGTACCAGTAAGCGGCTCACTCCGTGTTGCGGAGAACCCAGAGAACCCTAAGGAGCTGTGCGACACTTCAGGGCAATGTCGACTAATAACAAAAACACAGCCGTGCGTAACGTCTTACCAGACATGCTATAGGGGCGAAGAATTATTGCATCACAGAAATCACGCACAATAAATAAAAAAGGACTCGGAAGAGCACATGAATGGAACGGAACCACTAAAAAACTACGGTAATCGACTGTTGTCGATTTAAATCAGGTGATGCTATGATGTTAAGATTAGGAAATGCGACACTAACAGTAGCAGATGAGTATTATAGTTTGGGTAGTATAATAACTGAAGGGCGCCGCGTAGAGACGATGTACAATGCAGACAGGTACAGTAATAAAAAGCTTTAGAAGAAGAAAAAAATATTTTTACGCTTACGCCTAATACAAATTTCAGTGTTGAGAAGTATTTTCTCAACATATCTGCCTAGAGAGTAGCTTCAAATGGAAGTGAAGCATGAATAACGAATAGTGCAGACAAGAAGCTTCTGAAGTGTGCAGCTACAGAAGAATGGTGAAGACTGGATGGACAGGTCGGATAACTAATAACGATGTACTTAATCTAACTGGGGAACAAATAAATAAATTGCACAAATCGACTGGAACAAGGGATCGATTGGTAGGACATATACTTAAGCAAAACGGAATCGTTAATTTGGTGATGAAATAAAGTGTGGAAGGTAAAACACTGTACTGTGAGATCAGAGCTTGAATACAGTAAGTGGACGCAGGTTGCAGTAGTTATCCAGAGGTGAAGAGGATTGCACAGCGTAGAGTAGCGTAGAGAGCTTCATCAAAGTCTTCGGGCTGTGGATCACAAAGGCAACAATGACAACAATAGAACTGGCGCGATACATGACGGCCAAAGACCAACAGAAGCTTGTAACGTCGTATAAATAGCCAGAGGATAACAATACATAGGTACCGGGAATTATAGTCGAGTGAACTACTAAAATTTCTAGCACCAAAAGCGAATGGAAGAATAGGAGTAGAACAACGTCGATAAGACATTCGTTGTACAGAGATCTGAGAGATGTGTCTGAAGACACTGACGAGTAGCAACGGCGCTGCACAGAATGGTGAACCGACGTGCGGATGGCCGATGAGCGTACAAACAACCGGGCTCATTACGACAAATTAATTTAATGGCATTGCGAGAGTTCGAGAGCGTCTTGACAGAATGACACACTGTCAAGCTGCTAAACGTTACCCGTTGTCTCATTTTCAAAGTTTTATTCCACGGCAATCGTTTGTTTTCTCGCTGAGTTTCGATTACCTGAGCCGTGTGACGTGGACCGGCCGCCGAATGACAGGTCCAACACTCACGCTCGACAAGACGGGAACAAGTGGGAGCCTCGACTTGACCGCTACATCAACGTCAACAGGGAGGGCTCCGTCCGAGACTGGCCAGCCGCCCACCGCCAGCCGGGGGAGCACTGATCGCCCGGTGGATACCTGCATTACGAAATGGGTCTCCAACTTGCACCGCGGTCGATTCCCTTCGTCTGAGTTACTGCCCACAGTGACCGTAAACTCGGCTGTGTTCACTTTCAGAGAAAGCCTGTAATCAGCGCAGAGTCGTCATCGAGGCCAATTAACGGGAGAGCAAGACCCAATTAGAGTCTTCCAGCAGCACGGTCACCGATGGCTGAATTACGGCTGGCGGTGTCTGCCCGAGGTCGTCCGGGCAGCCGCGGTGAGATACCGGCCAGAGTCCACTACTTACAATCTGCAGAGTACGACCACGATTTTTTTGGATTTGTGCCATTAGTACCGACAGTCTAACGTTATTACATCAGTTTCAAGCGATCTGAACTTTAATTATCAAAATGTTAGAAGTTATCAAAAGGTTACAAGTTACATGTTTATACAATAGTGTTGGTCACAGTGGTGATACAGTCAGAATGGAGAAATACACGAACAGATACGCAATGCGTGAAGGAAGGCTGAAATCAATGCCATGAATAGTAGAAGAGAGAATAATGGAATACTTAACATTAAAATAGGATGAGATTTGATTGTACTAATGATGAAATTCTAAATAAGAAGCGACACTATGCAATAAGCAGGGAAAATAATATAAACGGATTCGCGTAGGTACTACAAAAAGAGGACTTCGCAAATGTCAAATGCCCTGTCGGTACCAATCCTTGTCCTGGTGGCGGAGCCAGTGCTTCACTGTGTGAATCACCTCCTCATCGTCCTCAAAATGTCTTCCACGAATGGCATCCTTTAGTGGCCCACACAAGTGGGGGCAAAGTCAGGGCTGTCAGGTGTGACAGCCGTGGATGGTCTCCGCGACTTCTGCAAACCGCGGAGCTCCACCGAACCGCCTCCTCGTGACCTCACCCTCCGTGTCCAGCGACTAACTGTACTTCTGTCGACAGCAAATGCTCCATAGACCTTGCACAAGCGTTTGTGAATGTTCCCTACAGTTTCTTTCTCTGCAGTGAGAAATTCAATGACAGCAAGTTGCTTGTAACGTACATCACTACAAACATCATTTTGAAACTGTCCTGCAGGTATGCTATCCGTCGAAAGTGACGGAAACCCGGTGCGCTCACTCAGCAGACTTCAGATAATACACACGTAACGTTTCGCATTCGTAGCACTGTTTTCGGCTGAGAACAAATGGGCAATCCTCGTATTGGGCGTACAACTTAGCTTCCGCCGTTTTTTCTCGAAATTAGAGCCCTTAATGTGAAAATATTACAAAAAATTTAGCATTCAAAGTATTGGCCGTCGCTGGCCACTAGTTTCTCCCATATTTCGGGCAGCATACGAATTCCGCGGCGGAAGAACTGGACGTCATTCGAGGAGATCCATGAATCGATCCAATTTTGCGCTTGTTCACATGGCCAGATGTGCTGGTCAGCAGGGCCGTGTGGCATTCATCGAAAAAGGTGGAGTCAGAGGGAGCAGTGTCTGGAGAATACGGAGGGTAGAGCAGTACTTCCCATTTCAACATTTCCAAGTATGTTTTGACGGGCTTTGCAAAATCACTTTTTCGTGTCGATCGCTGTATTGTGACCGTTTGTTTTTCAGTGATTGGCTCCAACGCATCAGCAGCCTTCGATAACGATCTCCTGCGTTTGTTTCCCTCGGTTTCAGTAGCTTAGAAAACTTTCTGTCTTCCACCGCCACCGCCATGCCGGTCTTCGACGACAAAATCGCCGTGTTTGGAACGTTGAAGCTATTCTCTGCACGTTCTTTCACTAATAGCTGCCTCACCGTAGGTCTTGTACGAACGTCAGCCGCAGATTTCTTCATGTTGAAGCAGAAAATTAAAACGTCCCGCAAATGAGGAGAACTGCGTCCGTTAGTTGACATATTCAGTCGAGAATAACTTTATGATGCAATAACAAATCCATACAAATTATAAAAATAGATTTACATATGTACACTACTGTTTGTAAAAAGTGAAATACTCAGAAGCAATGGTCACAACACGCCACCATAGAAAAGGACGTTTAGGACAGCGGAACCGTAATGAGTGGTTTAAACGGGTGAGGGGAGGCGTGCACGCAGGCCCAACAGCGCCCTCTGTCCTGGGACCGGACAGGTCAGGGTTACGCAATGCTCAGTCGGTGCGGAGCTGTCATACGAAGTGGAAACGCGTAACCGAGTGCCACTATGCCTCGTCGACATCACGGGCTGCAACATCGGCATGCGATTGCGTTCGAACGGGGCAGAATGTTGGTCTCCGGGTGGCAAGTCTGTTTTTTCGAGGAAAGGATAGTCACTCATAACCTCAGTTTCACCGTTCAGGTGCCAAACGGAACAGCACAGAGAGAAGTCGTATGGCATGAATGGCTCGGAGACCCCGCCCAACAGGAAGGACTTTTGCTATCCTCCGCACCCACAGACACCTTTCCTTCGCCAAGAGTGAGAGCCGTGTGCGTATCTTTTAAGTGTAGATGACTGGAATGATGTGTGTGTGAATTGTAGTGTCCGTGTTGGAGATTATGAGAGAAGGGAGAAGGTGAACCCCCGAGCCGGCACAAGTCTACACAGCTGCAAGAGCACCATGGAGCCCACCGAACTCCACGTCATCAGCCGAACGACGAAACGCCTTCAAGAGTGCCGCATCTGCTCACTCAGTGGGACACAGTGGAGAGGTTTGGAACGGAACTCAGGACATCGACGCAAAGACTGCCACCCCACCACCCCTCCTGTCCTCTCTGCAGTAAAGGCACGGAAAATTGTCAACAGCATGCGGCGCGGTCGCCTATCCCAGTACTGACCATGCCCGACGAGGCTTGTGTGATCTGAGGGAAACCGGTGTATTCACCTCGGCACGGCCGTTGATGCATTTGTCTCTACTAGACAACTGAATCAAGAAAATCGATCGTTTGAAAGGAGCTCAAGACATCGTCCATTCATATCGAGACAGCCGCGCGGGGTAGCCGCCCCGTCTGGGGGCGCATTGCTACGGTTCGTGCGGGTCCCCCCCCGTCGGAGGTTCGAGTCCTTCCTCGGGCATGAGTGTGTGTGTGTTGTCCTTGGCGTAAGTTAGTGTAAGTTAGATTAAGTAGTGTGTAAGCCTTGGGACCGATGGCATCAGCAGTTTGGTCCCCGCGGTGGCCAAGCGGTTCTAGGCGCTTCAGTCCGGAACTGCGTGACTGCTACGGTCGCAGGTTCGAATCCTGTCTCGGGCATGGATGTGTGTGATGTCCTTAGGTTAGTTAGGTTTAAGTAGTTCTAAGTTCTAGGGGACTGTTGACCACAGATGTTAAGTCCCATAGTGCTCAGAGCCAATTTTTCACCTAAAATAGACGTGTTTGTGACATTGTTGGCAGAGCTTCTTTGTCAGATCCTTCTCTGTATTCTGTTTGGTGTCAGCCAACGCACGTCGAAAGTCATACTACAGGTTGATCGAGTATCTGGATTTTTTTTTTCATTGTTACCATATCCCGAAATTCAGTTGCACACCTGTAAGCGCTGCCGAATGAAATCAATATTCTCAAGGCTTTCCGCTAACACTGGATACTAGCTACCCAAGTGTTGCCACCGCTGCCAAATACTATTTCCTCTGTCGCAGCGAAAGCCAAGGAATCATATAATGGTTCGAATGTGACTGTCTGATAATATATCCATCACGTTCTTGTCGATTTTGTACTTCAGAAAACTAACCGCTAATAAAACTCTAGGGACATCGAACTGTCCTCAGTTTCTGCCCTGAGTTAGTAAAGCTCAAATGTGACAAGAAAACTGGCAATAGTAATTCTAACGAAATATTGGAAGACAAGTGCAGCATATTCTTCAAAGAAATTTGTGAGAAGTGCCAGTTTCGAAGTACCTTAAATTACCTTCTGTTTCAGCTCAGACGGTGCGCCAGCAGCCGACAGGTGAAACTGTGTGCGGCAAGCGTGGCTGTAAGGCGACGTAACAACCAGAGATGCTGGTCGCGGTAGGTTGCGGTCGCCGTGCAAGGAGCGCGAATTCCAAACAACTTCGTTCCACAAGTTGTTGGCTATGTTGTTACATCGCGGATGCTATTCCAGACTTTTAGCTGATTATCTGACGAATGTTAAATGTAAAAATGAAAGCTACATTGAAATTAGCTCCTTACTGATTATTTATCCAACGAATATTCCAGTGAACTTATAGTGGCGATGTGAACGGGATGAGGAAAGACTGGAGAAAGGGAACATCATAGAGAAATCTACGCTGTGATCCCGACAACTCATTGGTATACAAAGCTAGCTGCGGCAAGAGAATTTCATACAACCCTAGTTAGCATGAAATGTACATGTGGTCGGTTTAAAAAAGGAAGATCAGAGTTTATTGTCTCGTCGACAACGAGGTCATAAGCGACAGACTACGCAAAAAGGCAGAACACGAAAGGGACATACACATTTTAGTGCATACATACAGCGAATTTAACTTTTTGATACAGATTTATTAAATTTACGCTACTTATTTTGGAAATGATTTTTTGCCTCTGCAATACAGCAATATTGGTACGCATATAACTCTCAAAACTGACTATTGTTATTAAGTACAGGGTAAATTATAGATGGCTTTAGGGTCACGAAACCAAAGGTCAACAATGAAAAAAATATTAGTCTCAAACGAAATAGTGACGGTAATGATGATTTTTACAAAGAATTTAGTTTCGTGAATGAACGATAATGGGAACCCCATTTTATTTATGGCTTAGAAAATTTCAGTTAGGTTGGGGTCCCCCGTTTTAGAACGATGGTCTCCACACAGAGCTGACGCAGAGAACAAAAAAATGGTTCAAATGACTCTGAGCACTATGGGACTTAATATCTGAACTAAGAACTACTTAAACCTAACTAACCTAAGGATATCACACACATCCATGCCCGAGGCAGGATTAGAACCTGCGACCCTAACGGTCGCGCGGTTCCAGACTGAAGCGCCTAGAACCGCTCGGCCACACCGGCCGGCCGCAGAGGACATCAGCTTTCGGAATGTGGTGCTACAGAGGAATGCTGAAGATTAGATGGGTAGATCACATAACTAATGAGGAGGTATTGAATAGAACTGGGGAGGAGTTTGTGGCACAACTTGACTAGAAGAAGGGATCGGGTAGGACATGTTCTGAGGCATCAAGGGATCACCAATTTGGTACTGGAGGGCAGCTTGGAGGGTAAAAATCGTACAGGGAGACCAAGAGATGAATACACTAAGCAGATTCAGAAGGATGTAGGCTGCAGTAAGTACTGGGGGTTGAAGAAGCTTGCACAGCATGGAGAGCTGCATCAAACCAGTCTCAGGACTGAAGACGACAACAACAGCAACATCTACAGCATACACTACAGCTGTGGCCGGCCGGTTAAGTATGAATGAATGGCGCCTTCCCCAGGCAGTGCGGGTGAGTCACCCACCGCTCACCTGCTCGCTAACTCACCTGTTCGTTAGAGCAAGACTGCAAGTACTGTGAGCGTAAAGAAGCTACCTCATTTGGCACAAGTTCCAGTACAAAGTAGCATGCGTCGTTACCTCTCATTGCGAGCGCGAAAAGTGTTCGAGGAAGCTACGACAACTTGCTGTGAACATTATTAATCGTACTGACGGCGATTGTCGATGACGCGCAAATTATAGAAGGTGGCACACTTGCTGAATGGAGTAGTATTCAAACACTGCACCAAACAAGAACAAGGAAAATGCACACCGTAATATTTGTTGATACAGACATATGTGTAGTTACACTAAATTCTGCGATACTTTGAACAATACTAGGAAACACCGATGACTGGAAAAATTTCATAGCTTTTGTTAAAAATAACTGATAATCTAGGTTAGCAAAAAAAACTCTTGAGAAAAAACTAATCCATCTATTGCATCTGATTTTAAAACATGTCAAAATGCACGAGTCAGCAAGTGCGGAGAAAAGAACATGCTCATATGACGTGAGGCAAACGATATCTCTTCGATGATGGTGATATATCTAAATCATCCGTAGCCCCGAGTGAACTGAACCGCTTCAGTCTAGTGACCGATTTTAGAATCATGAGAAAGGATGCGAACCAGACACATCCAGAACCAGTTCCCGGCATTTTCGCCCGTCTTTGTTGTTGTGAGACATGAGGTTGTGTTTTGTGCAGCATTTGTAAACATCTTTACTTCTATACATTTAGGTGCTCCACCTTCGTTAACTGAGTTTGGATCGGAATATTTTAATAAATCAAACGCAGAAATAACACTTAGAACGTGATCCTTAATTACCAATATTCACTTTTCCACGTTATCACCAGCCAAATGGGTACATTTCTGCTAACGACGAACACGTTGTCTGAAGAAGTCGACACTGTTTCCGCAACCACAGTCTCAGAGTTCTCTCAACGTCTTCATCAGAAGCATAATGATGTCCCCGCAGATCGTATTTCATTATCGGGAACAAATGGAAGTCAGTCGGTGTTAAATCTGGACTGTATGGTGGATGCCGTACGGTGGTGAGATTCATTCTCCGAAGTTCTGCTGTAGTGGCACGTGAAGCGTGTGGTTTGGGATTGTCATGCTGCAGGAAAACATTTCCCTTTTCCTTTCGGAGCTGGCAGCGTTTGATGCAAAGCTCTGAATTTATTGTTGTTCCACGATCAAGGAAATCAACATGGATAACACCACCTGCGTCCCAGAACACTATGGCAATCATTTTTCCAGCTGAGGGCTGCGTCTTGAATTTATTTTTCTGGGGCGAGTCTTAGTGTCGATATCGCACAGACTGACGTTTAGTCTCCGGGTCGTAATGGTGTACTCACGTTTCGTCTCCTGTCACAAATGAATGGAGAAAGGCGTCCGCCACCTTCATTCTCGTAACGCGAGAGGAGTTCCTGGCAAATTTCAAGTCTGTGCGCTTTCATTTCAGGAGTCAGCATCCGGGGTACCCATCGTGCACAGATCTTCCGATAGCCAAGCAAAGCAGTAATGTGACCCACACGTTCTTGTGAAATACGGATTGTGCTTGCGGTTTCTCTCTCAGTGATATGATGATCGTCCTGAATCAGTCTGTCAACATTTTGTTTGTGAAACTCGGTGGTTGCTGTCACAGGACGTCCAACTCTTTATTTGTCACGCAGGTCAGATGTTCTCGCCTCAACGTCTTTAAACTTACTCCCCCAACGACGCACAGTACTCACATCAACACAATCACCATAAACTGCTTTCATTCTCTGATGAATGTCCTTTGAGGTGACACCTTCTGCTGTCAAGAATTCAATGACTGCACATTGCTTAAACCACATTGACTGACCGTCTGCGCAGGGTTCCGTGCTTTACACTGTAACAACACAACAGTTCAATGCTAAGGATTCCCGCCAACAGGAGCTGTAGAGAAGAGGCTACGGAACAAGCCAGTACCTGCCGCATACCAATGCTACCAACTGTTCAGGAGTTGCGAATGTGGAGGCTTTACTTTTCAGTCAACCCTCGTACATCGAAACCTCTTCCTTCACGCACAGAACTAAGACAGAAAAATCTCGCAGGAAGACGGTTAAAAGAGAATGTAGTTCTACTGCCATAATATTATTTACAAAATATGTTATAGTATTGGCTCGTTTCGACCACATGGTTATTAACTGTCATATGCATGTGCAAACAGCGTATCGACCACCATTTGTGACGACATATACGATCTGCTATCGCATGATACTTGATATTGACTCTATGGTCGGAACTGGCCATTATTGACGAATAAAACATTGTATTCAAACAACAGACAACCTCAGTGGGACTTTGATGTTTTTAGGCGATATTTCAGGCGAGTGAACCCAAACATCACGTAAACAAGTGAAACTAGAAATGCTTTCTTTCTCCTTAACGCGTGATGTAGCATATTTGTGAACGCCTCAGAAACGGTCTCTGGTGCATTCTCTTGAGTCACTCGTCTCGTAAACAGTAAATAACAGAGCGTATAAAGGGATGTCTTCTCTAAACTATGCTTCAAAATTCTGGGGCCTCACTTGCCTGTGTTAACGCCACAATAGGCTTGCCTTTCAATTTTAGTAGATTTCTCGGATATTTTTGTGAAAAATTTCGACGACAAGAAACATACGGGGTACTGTTGTTACAACAACATCACGCGACTCAACCCTGCTAACATTTGCTGAAAAATTCTTTTCGTTATTTTCCTGGTAATTTATTAACGGTGCGCTCTCGAGTGTATAGCTTTGTTGTTGGCTCCATTTTAGCACACAACTTAATTAGTAACTCAGCTCTGCACCTGTGAGTACACCATTATTCACCTTGTACATGTTTTCCATTTCTCTGCTAAACTCATTTCTTGATACAGACGGGTTTGGCGGATACAGTTAGTACTGATATAACTCTTGTGAGGCGATAACAGTTTCTTTTAGCACTAGCATCGCTTTTTGAGCCGGGAAGATAAGATATGTCTTGCTGCGTGTCTGTTAAGCCTGTTTCTGCGTACGCTTGACTCAGTGCAGAGAGAATGCGGCGAAATGGCTCTGACTAAATTTCGAATGGGTGCTGTGCCGACGTCGTTACTGGAAACGATGTTGAAAGACGCATTACAAAATGCTTCAAATGGCTCTAAAGCACTATGGGACTTAACACCTGAAGTCATCAGTCCCCTAGACTTAGAACTACTTAAACCTTCCTAACCCAAGGTCATCACACACGTCCATGCCCGAGGCTGGATTCGAACTTGCGACCGTAGCAGGCGCACGGCTCCGGACTGAAGCACCTACAACCGCTCGGCCACAGCGGCCGGCGAAAGTGGCATGCAGATTTCTTTATGACGGGGGGTGCAGGTACAGTAAGACTGTATTAGCAACGACTTTAGTTAGGGTTTACAAGACAATGAAAATCTTACATCGAGAGCGCGAGATTGGTTGCATTTTCGAGGTGTATGTGGTGACAGAAAGTTATTTATCAGTTGCACCTTACGTGGTATAGAAGATTGCGTGAGGAAACGCCTAATGCAGTTCGAATACTACTTTTCATTCTCAGGAAGATCGTAGGAGAAACGAATGATCGGCCTGTAACCCTATAGGCTGAACAAAATTCACTTCTCGCATCTACCGCAGGATAGCCCCATGATAGTTACGTGTCTCACCTTGCGTTGCCTACGTGATACATAAAGATCTGTGCATGCCCCATTCCCGTTCTTGCCGTTTCTCATAGTTCAAGTTCCGCCGACAGATGTCATGTTAAGTCCCTGTAGTTTAAAGCTGTGGGTATACGTGTCTTGTGTATATTGCGAATTTTATGAGTGATATACTTCCGGCGGGTGTTTAATTTTCGTCTTCAACAACAAGGCTACTAGTAAGCAAGTTCTTAGGTAATAATTGCTTTCAGAATCCATAATAGATTTTTAATATGAATTACTATTTTTATCATCGCAAAATGCACGTGGGAACAAACGCATGTGTTTCTGAGGAAAAAATCCAAACATTTAATATTTTAAGTAGAGCCATACATTACATACATTAATTGCAAAATGCAAATTGTGAGGTATGGTAGAATTTACTGAACACCAAACAGCGTTCTAGTTGCATTTTGCCACCAAGTAGTTGAATAAAGAAAAATGGCTCTAAGCACTATGGGACTTAACATCTGCGGTCATCAGTCTCCTAGAGTTAGAACTGCTTAAACCTAACTAACCTAAGGACATTACGCACATCCATGCCCGAGGCAGGATTCAAACCTGCGACAGCAGCAGCAGCGCGGTTCCGGACTGAAGCGCCTAGAACCGCTCGGCCACAGAGTTGAATAAAATCGGAACATTTATCCACCATGTGCGTTGTGTAAAAGAAAACGTGTTCTTACAATATAATACACTTCACATTTCTAGATATTTAATACAGTTTGGATTATGTCCTATATATAGAATCACAGATCTTACTTTTCTGTATTTATTGCAGGGTAACACTAATAAATACATTTATTGAACGACAGGTCAGAAAAGAAGCAATAATGGTGTCTTGTTGCGTTCCATTGTTTAAAAACGAAGACTCAGAAGAGGTCGATGCCTTGTTCTATAAATTTCCAGCAAATGGCGACTTGCATAAAAAATGTGTAAAGCTGTATCGGCACCAGAGAAAAAGAGTATTTGGTAGCCTTCCAAAAAATCGGTAGTACGTAGTCAGCATTTTGACGATAGGTGCCTTAGCATTTGTACCAAAAGTAGAGTTCTTCCCAATTTCATTTAAATAAATTTCCCTGGATACCCATCATATAAGCAGGCAAAAACTGAAAATCCACACAGAAAACGAAATTACTTTAAAACTTTCTTCAGTGTGCATGTAAGTAGTCTCGGGCATTTGTCCCACGCTGCCCATGACAGTGTGGCAATAGAAGCTGCAGACGACATTGACAACGACGCTTTCAATAAAATAGAGGCGGGAATTCAAGTGGACATACGAGTAGCTTGTAAGAGTGTCTGCTCTTCTTATGGGAATGTGGGGAAGGATTATTCAAGAGGGAACAACCAAATCATGGCTAGGCTGCGTGCCGAAAATAGAACACTAACGGTAAGACTCCAAGGTAAAAATTAAAATAAAAAAAGTGTGAACTGATACGGAGTAATAAACGTAGTATTCAGAATTAGTACAATATTTTCCTGCCGTTTAATTTCCTGTGTTTATATTTCACATTAAACTAATCTAAGGGAGGTAGTAACGACTTGTACGACGCACTCTTTAACTTTCATGCAACTTTTCGAAATAATATAAAGATTTCCAATATTATGCCATTTAAACACGTAATTAAGTACAGAGAAATAACGAGGTCGTCGACTGACCGTGTCGGACCTACGGGCGCGGTGCCAAATTACAGCTCGGAAAAGCAGCTCGATGCGTAGGCATTACCTATCTCGTAGGCAACGCCCCTCGCTGCACGCTATTTACGCCTTCGGCTGGCTAAGTTCGCTGCAGTCTTAGAGGCGGGGTGCGGGACAGCTCAGCGTAGCCGCAGCGGTGGCGGCAATGGCCCAGGCTGCACGCTGCCGCTAGATTCGCCCCGCTCGTTCGGCCCGCTGACGCGGCAATTAATTTTCAATCGCGAACCCGTGTCGCTGCGTCGGGCGGAAGTGGCCGCAACAGAAACGGCGAGTCACGGCGCCAGTAATGGGCGGCCGATTAGAGCAGACAGGGGAGAGAGAGAGAGAGAGAAAGAGAAAGAGGCCGGAGCCGTTAACTCACTGCCGTGTATCTGCGCCTAGCGGGCGAGCTAAAGGCACGTTGGAAACCACGGCACTGAGAACGGGGACACCAGAGTCCTTCACCGCTGAAACTATAAAGGCGTATTCTCCGCAGAGTGCACTACAGATGCAACCTAGAATCTGTCTCTCTCGAGGTCTCAGGACCATAGTACACTGGTTGTCATAGCTTACGCTATATGCTTTTGCCTGAGTAGACAGTTTATTAAATAACTAGATCTGAGGACACTGAAATAAGTAAGATGCTGTTGTTGTAGTCTTCAGTCCGAAGACTGGTTTGATCCAGCTCTTCATGCTACTCTACCCTGTGCAAGCCCCTTCATCTCCGAATAACTACTACAACTTTCATCTCTCTGAATCTGCTTGCTGCGTTTGTCTCTTGGTCTCCCTCTACAATTTTCCCCGCACACTTCCCTCCAATACTAAATTGGTGATCCCTTACTGTTTCAGAATGTGTCCCGTAATCTGATCCCTTCTTTTTGCCCAATTCAGTTCAGTACCTCTTCATTAGTCACGTGATCTACCCATATAATCTTCAGCATTCTTCTGTAGCACCACATTTCGAAAGCTTCTATTCTCTTCTTATCCAAACTATTTACCGTCCATGTAGCATTGCCATACATGGCTACACTCCAGACAAATACTTTCAGAAAAGATTGCCTTAGACTTGAATTTATATTCGATGTTAACAAATTTCTTTTCTTCAGAAACACTTTCCTTGCTGTTGCCAATCTACATTTTATATCCTCCCCACTTCGGCCATCATGAGTTATTTTGCTTCCCAAATAGCAAAAACTCATAGTCGTATACTTCTTTAAGTGTCTCATTTCCTAATCTAATTACCTCAGCATCACCTGATATAATTCGATAACATTCCATTATCCTCGTTTCGCTTTTGTTGATGTTCATGTTATATCCTCCTTTTAAGGTACTGTCCATTACGATCAACTGTTTTTCCAGGTCCTTTTCTGCCTCTCACAGAATTATAATGTCATCGGCAAACCTAGCACACTTATTTCTTTTCCCTGGACTTTAATTCCTACTCCAAATTTTTCTTTTGTTTCCTTTACTGTTCAGTCAATATGCAGATTGAATAATATCGTAGGTAAGCTACAAGAATTTAGAGGATCAGTTGTAATTAACGGATACTATGAAAAGATTATACAAAACGAACATCAAAAAAAGTAAAGTAAGCGTAATAGAGTGAAGTTGAATTTAGTAATGTGACGATGATAGAATTAGATTAGGGTATGGGATGCTTAAACTAAGAGAAGAGTTTTGTACTTCGGACGAAAAAAAAAGTATGAAGGATATAAGTTGCAGAATTGTGGTAACAATAAAACGTTTGTGAAAAGAGAAAAATAATTTTATATTTAATATAAATTGCAGTTTTAACGTAAAGAATGATTTAAAGTGAGCTGTCAGAGTAAGCGATTAAGGTACAGTCATAACGTTCAAGTCTGTTCTTAGAGTGTACTCTTATGGAGTACCTTATTCTAGATAGTTTGAGTCTTCACATACAAATATTAATTTTTTATTTAAACATATACAAAGGTACAGCGCAGTATACCAAGAGTCAGGGTGTTGCCATAAAATTAATTGAAGTAGTTGTATTTATACTATAAAATTTAAATCTGTATATCCGTCTCTTAAAATTCTGCTACCAAATTGTACTTATATCGTCGAATATATGAAGTAAGGAGGTAACACTAGTATGTACTAGTGTTGCAACCAGTTTGCTGTACAGCACTCTTTGTGGAGTGTCGGAGCCTGATACGAATGACGGACTCACATGACGTCTGTCACTCGAACGGCGGTCGAGGAGAGATGTCCGGTTGTATGTCCGATAAGTGTCTGTCCTTATGTTGCTCATACACATGACACGGAAGGTTGCAGTCACAGTAAGGAGCTTTTTTTATTGTAGGTTTCAAATCAGTATGACGGATTGATGTTAAACGTAACTGTCCTTTTGTAGTGTTCCTCTTTGGTAGGGGGTCGATTATTTTGTTACGATAAATTCCGTGATGAGCTTTTATACACAGTGAATGGATTTCTGTGTTGTTTTTCGTCTTCTCTAACATATCCTTAAGACGTCTGTTAGTCTTTTGTCGAATCTTGGGTGGTCTGAGGGTGAGAACTGCGCAGTTACGAAAACAACCTTTTTTAGGTCGTCAGTCGTCTGACTGGTTTGATTTGGCCCATCAGCGACTCCTCTTCTTTGCCAGCCACGTCATCACGGAGCAACACTTGCACAATACGTCCTCAGTTGTTCGCTGGATATATTCCAGTGTCTGTTTTTCCCTTCAGTTTTTACGCTCTACAGGTCCCTTTACTAACATGCAACAGCTCCCTATAGCACCGTGCAAGTTACTCTTTGATGTATTAAAACAAACCTATCGTACACTTTCTTACCGTCAATTTACCGATTTCTCGGAGAACCTCTTCACTTCCTGTTTTATGACAGCGTGTGATTTTCAGTGTCCTTCTACAGCACCACATATCAAAAGTTTCGATTCCCTTCTTTTCTGGTTTTCGCACACTTCACTATTCGCGTAACTTAAAGGAATGTCTTAATGCATCCAGTGGCAGTCAGTGCGCGGAATGTAGATACTCTGTGAGGGCCGTAGACCCTTTTGCAGCCGAAATACCGCAGAGATATGCTGGATCCTCAAAGGACGAGTACGTGGCAGTCCGGTCTTGTGAGTGAGGCGAGTGCAGCCGAGGATGGTTTCAGGGGAGAGAGGAGTGTGGCGGAGCGCCGTTTGCGTGGCTCAGTGCCTGCCGCTCCGGCGGCCAGGCCAGCCTCGTCCTTGGCACGGTGATCTCCCGGCGCGGCGCGGCGCCGTCACCCAGGCAACGCCAGGCAGGGCTAGGTCCCCTCGCCGCCTGCGCGGCCGCCAAACGCCGTTTTTCCCGCGTCGCCGCCCGCAGCGGAGTCCGGCGCCGCGCCCACCGAAGGCGCGTCTCTTCCACACGCGTGCGCCACGTGCGGGGCGGCGAGGCCCGCCGCTCGGACCGCCGCGGCTCCGCCCCGTGCCGTGTGCACACGTGTCGCCGGCGACCGTCCGTCAACCGGCGAGGCCGCGGGATTAGCTGACCCCGATTCGCGAGTTGATTCACGCACGTTTACTCAGCAGCTCGCTTACTGACACCGTTTTCAGTCATTTGAGACCTCGCTTGAGAATCACCGTGGAAGCGAAAGAGCCGACGGCTGTGCCCCGACGAAGCGTAGAAACAAGACCGCACCGCTGATCATCTCAGTAGTCTATGCATACATTGATGAGCTAAAAGATTATAACCACCCGCTTAGTAGCTTGTTTGTCCGTATTTGGAATGAAATACATCACAGGTTCTGCGTATCAGGGATCCGACTGTTCGTTGCTATGTTTGCGGAGGTATATGGTATTAGATGTCTACGCGCGGATCATGTAATTCGCGTAAATAACGGGCGTACGTGGTGATGGCGTTCGATAGCGACCCACGTGGGTGCCATAGGATTTACATCAGGCGAATTTAATCCCCCCAGACATCGACGTGGCTCCACTATAATGATGCTCAAACCACTGTAGCGCGGTTCTGGCTCCGAGACATGGACAATTATACTGCTGAAAGATGGCATCGCCGTCGGGGAAGACATCAAGAATGAAGGGTTCAAATGGTTCAAATGACTGAGCGCTATGGGACTTAACATCTGTGGTCATCAGTCCCCTAGAACTTAGAACTACTTAAACCTAACTAACCTAAGAACATCACACACATCCATGCCCAAGGCAGGATTCGAACCTGCGACCGTAGCGGTCACGCGGTTCCAGACTGAAGCGCCTAGAACCGCACGGCCACACCGGCCGGCAAGAATGAAGGGATGCAGGTGCTTCGCAGTTGTCAATGAGTCTTCGATTATTACCACAGATCCCATGCAAGCACAGGAGAATGTCTCCCATAGCATAACACTGCTCGCACCTGCCTACGTCCGTTGCGCGCTGCACGTTTCGAGCCACCGTCCATCTTGATGACGGCGCCTGTGAAAACGACCGTCGACCTAATCCAGCAAAAATGTGAGTCGCCTGAAGAGCCAGCACGTTTCCATTGATCGACGGGTGAATCCCTCTGGTCGCATGTCACTGCAGTCGTAATTAACAGTGTCGCTCTGTCAACACGTGAACACGTACGCGTTAAACGTACGATGAACGGTGTGCCCCAAAACACTTGTGCGTGTACCAGCATTGTCGTCGTTCGGTAGAGGTGCTACAGATCACCATCTATTCTACTTTACAGAGCAGACAATCCTCCGAATCCGAAATTCTGCGAAGACTCATGGACGTCCAACCATTTAGCGCCTACTGGTACTTTCACTGTCATTCTACCTGTTTCCATAGATTCTCACGACAGTAGCGCGCGAACACTCGACCGGCTTCGCCGTTTTAGATAGTCGTTCACACGCTCTGCGTAATCATAATCTGCCCTATGATAAAGACATTCATCTCAGTCGATTTCCCCATTACCAGCCCACATCTTCGCTAGGGGGATCCCCCATCCGTGTTTACTCTGCTTGTGTACTTTAACACCACGTCACATGCTCGCAACACCACCAGGCGGCATCCAACGTCGCGGTGGGCACTGGTCAGAATCAGTGTAAACGACTCACTTTCCTATAATGAAGCACGAAGTTAGACTGCTGCAGCGTGCACAGATGCTTGCAACCAGGTACTCTTCGACCGCGTCATACGAGAAGGGAACGGGAAGGAACCAGAGCAACTGGTACCATGGTGAAAACCTTCCACCATGCACTTGACAGTGGTTTGCACAGTGGGGATGGACGAATGTAGATGCAGACGTCATAGAGTGAACACTATATAATTCGCTGCCTTCAGCAACGTATCAGCAATGGATAGTGGCGGAAGAATGTGGTATTGTTAACAATTCACCGCCCCTTTTCCCATCCCCACCGCCCCGTTGCACGCACGCACGCACACACACACATATACACACACCCACTCTCACATGCATGCACGAACATTTCACCATTAGCAAACAAACAAATCCGCTGTTGCCTTCAGATAATCTTGTCCGTCCCCGGTAGCTGAGTGATCAGCGCGACAGTATGTCAGTCCTAAGGGCCCGGGCTCCATTCACGCCTGGGTCGGAGATTTACTCCGTTCAGGGACTGGGTGTTGTCCTAATAATCATCATTTCATCCCCATAGACGCGCAAGTCGCCGAAGTGGCGTCACATCGAAAGACTTGCACCCGGCGAACGGTCTACCCGACGGGAGGCCCTAGTCACACGACATTCAGATTTATTTATCCCATCCCTTCTTTTAGTCTAGTTGTGCCGTGAATCTACTTTTCTGCCCAATTTCACTCAACACATGTTCATTAGTTATCCCACTTGCCCGTTTCATCTTCGGCTTTCTTCTGTCGCACCACATTTCAGAAGGTTCCATTCTCTACTCGTATGAAACTGCTTATCCATGTTCCACATGATCCCGTGGCTACACTCGATACAAATACTTTCAGAAAAGACTTTCTAAGAGTTAAATCGATATTCGCAGATAATGTATTTCCTTTTGTAGAAAAGATTTTGCTGATATTGTCGTCTGCACTTTACATAGTGCGTACTGCCTCCACTGTCAGCTATTTTGCTGCCAAAGTAGCAGAATGTGGGTACTATTTTCCTAATCTAATACCCTCGGCAACACCTGATTTAATCCGATAACAGTCCATTATCTTACTTTTGCTGATCTGACAACCATTTCTCAAAGCACGATGCATTCCACTCAACCGATTTTAACAAGTCCTTTATGTCTGTAATAGCATTAGTCTCATAGTGCGACATACAACATACATAAGTCAGCAGAGGATCAAGATAAACATCTTCTCCGCCCTTCTTATTGCTCATGAAAACCACACATTGCATGTTGCACCACCATACAGGGAGACTTTCGGAGGTGGTTGTCGTGATTTCTGACACATTGGTACCTCTTGCATTGATGCATGGCTGCATTCGAAGCGGCATTCTATGCTCAAGTTCATCAAGGCATTATTGGTCCAGATTGTCCCACTTCTCAACGGCGATTCGGTGTAGATCCCTAAGAGTGGTTGGCTAGTCACGTCGTGCATAAACAGCCCTTTTCAATCTATCCCAGGCATTTTCGATAGGCTTCATGTTTGGAGAACATGCTGGCCATTCTAGTCGAGCGATGTCGTTATCCTGAAGGGAGTCATTCATAAGATGCGCAAGATGCGGGCGCGAATTGTCGTCCATGAAGACAAATGCCTCGCCAATACGCTGCCGATAGGTTGCACTATCTGTCGGAGGATGGCATTCACGTATCGTACAGCCGTTACGGCGCTTTCCATGACCACGAGCGGCGTACGTCGGTCCCACATAATGTCACCCCAAAACCTTGCTGCACTCGCCGGACAGTGTGTCCTAAGGCGTTCAGCCTGACCGGGTTACTCCCAATCTCGTGTCTGGTTGAAGGCATATGCGACACTAATCGGCGAAGAGAACGTGATCCCAATCCTGAGCGGTCCATTCGGCATGTTGTTGGGCCCATCTGTACCGCGCTGCATGGTGTCGTGGTTCCAGAGATGGACATCGCCATGGACGCCGGGAGTGAAGTTGCGCATCATGCAGTTTGAGTCGTAACACGACATCCTGTAGTTGCGCGAAAATCATTGTTCAACATGGTTGCGTTGCTGTCTGGGTTCCTCCGAACCATAATCCGTAGGTAGCGGTCATCCACTGCAGTAGTAGCCCTTTGGCTGCCTGATCGAGGCATGTCATCGAAAGTTCCTGTCTCTCTTTACCTCCTCCATGCCCGAACAACATTGCTTTGCAGAATGAAATTGTTACTCAGCAGCGGAGTCTGCGCTGATATGAAACTTCCTGGCACATTAAAACTGTGTGCCGGACCGAGACTCGAACTCGGGATTTTGGGTTTCATCATCTGAGACGGCATATGACGGGTGAAGCTATCGATGTATCAAGCAGAAATGTACAGATATCAGAAGCTGAATGCTGGCCCCTATTTTGACCGGGACCGAGGTTGGAATCTGGATACACATCCGTCAGGAAGCCTGAAGACGGCGCCGGCCGGAGTGGCCGAGCGGTTCTGGGCGCTTCAGTCTGGAGCCGCGCGACCGCTACGGTCGCTTGCCTCGGGCATGGATGTGTGTGATGTCCTTAGGCGTGTTAGGTTTAAGTAGTTCTAAGTTCCCGGCGGGGTCAGCGATTTTCTCTGCCTCGTGATGACTGGGTGTTGTGTGCTGTCCTTGGGTTAGTTAGGTTTAAGTAGTTATAAGTTCTAGGGGACTGATGACCATAGCTGTTAAGTCCCATAGTGCTCAGAGCCATTTGAACCAGTTCTAAGTTCTAGGGGACTGGTGACCTCAGATGTTAAGTCGAATAGTGCTCACAGCCATTTGAACCTGAAGATGGCGTAGTAAATCGGCGAAATTCTGCCAGATAAAATAATAGCCTGGAAATTAGACAGGTGAAAGGTATTTGATTTGACATGCTGTAATCATTAGCCTGCAAGTGAAGTAAACACTGATCAACATTGTTCAGTGTGGTGTACCCGTCGCGCGGCCTCCCTGACCGGACTGCGTCGTGTGTGCCCGCAGCACGCCAACAACGTGCGCACGGCGGCCGAGGAGTACATGGCGCGGCGGCTGGCGCGCCGCTCGGCCAGCAGCGCCAACCTGATGAGCGCGTCGCTGTCGGCGACCGGCTCCATAGCGAGGCCCGTCATCGAGGCGGGGCCCGTCCACTTCCTGCCCGCCGCCCAGCCGGGGACCTTCTTCGCGCGCGACAACGTCTCCAACTTCATCCGCTGGTGCCGGCACGCGCTCGGCGTCTTCGAGTGCCTGCTCTTCGAGACAGACGACCTCATCCTGCGCAAGAACGAGCGCAACGTCATCCTCTGCCTGCTGGACGTCGCGCGCCGCGGCGCCAAGTGAGTACAAACTCAAACTGACTCCTTAATTATTTTTACTTATTAACACTGACGTACACAATTTTCCCTGAAAAAGACAACTCAGACTAAACCTATTCATTTATTATCCACAAAATACACGCCCAACGCAGTCTGACTGCTATACCGGGTGATCAAAAAGTCAGTATAAATTTGAAAATAAACTACGGAATAATGTAGATACAGAGGTAAAAATTGACGCATGCTTGGAATGACATGGGGTTTTATTAGAACCACCCCATATTGCTAGACGCGTGAAAGATCTCTTGCGCGCGTCGTTTGGTGATGATCGTGTGCTCAGCCGCCACATTCGTCATGCTTGGCCTCCCAGGTCCCCAGACCTCAGTCCGTACGATTATTGGCTTTGGGTTTACCTGAAGTCACAAGTGTATCGTGATCGACCGACATCTCTAGGGATGCTGAAAGACAGCATCCGACGGCAATGCCTTACCGTAACTCCGGACATGCTTTACAGTGCTGTTCACAACATTATTCCTCGACTACAGCTATTGTTGAGGAATGATGGTGGACATATTGAGCATTTCCTGTAAAGAACATCATCTTTGCTTTGTGTGACTTTGTTATGTTAATTATTGCTATTCTGATCAGATGAAGCGCCATCTCTCGGACATTTTTTGAACGTTTGTATTTTTTTGATTCTAATAAAACCCCATGTCATTCCAAGAATGTGTGTCAATTTGTACCTCTCTATCTACATTATTCCGTGATTTATTCAGTTTTCAAATTTATACTGACTTTTTCATCACCCGGTACATTGGCAACATTGAGATGCCCTGCTTAGCCCGCAGGACAGGACAGATTGAATAAATTGTGGAAAGGGGCCAAAATAAGGGCTGTCAGTTACACTCCACACACAACTTTATTATTTGACTAAACATTACAAGATCGCCAAAAATATTTTCTTTAGGAAAAGAAAACACACAGCTTTAATCCTCGGACCTTAATTACCGGCTGAAAGCCACTTTAACTTAAAAACAGCTGATGGCCAATAACTTAATCATAATAACATAATCAGAAATTTAAATTAATAACATAATCAGAAATTTAAAAGGCAAGCCTTATCTTAAAACAGTTCTTTAGTTAGACTGAAGTAAACAAGTTAAATTCAAACCGGCTGAAGGCCGAACAATTAAAACTCCAAAACATAATTTTTTTTTTAAATACCAAAGTCCTTACGTGAAACAGTTCTTTAATTTAGGCTCAAGGCCTTAAGAACAAACAACTGAAACACAAACTGTCTGAAGGCCGAAGACTTAAAAATTCAATAGGTTTAAGTAAACAAGTTAAATTCAAATCGGCTGAAGGTCGAAGACTTAAAAATTAAAAAAAAAAAATTAACTGCCTAAGCGCTTACCTGAAAGTACTTTAAACTAGGCCAAAGGCCTTAAGAGTAAAACAACTCTAATTTAAAACACAAAACCAGCTAGAAGCCATACAAGTACCAACAACAAGAACAAATTTAAAAAATAAGGCAGTACACACAAGAGCGCCCAGATGTTTGAGGGTTGGCTTGTAATTGAAACACTAACGCACGCTTAGGTGAGACAGGCAGTCGGGCCAACCATTCACAATCCGACGACAATCCAACCGACCGTCAGTAAGCGGACCCACCGACAAGATAACTTCCACTTCACCCGACCAGGGCACAAGAGGGAGTTCAACGAAACAACGTAGAAGATATTGGCGCCCACAGCCAGTAATACACGGAGCTGTCAAATTACACACCGTGCTGGACAGCAACAACACGATGAGGAAACTACTCCGCCTGATATTAACGTTAACGCCCAGGGTAGGTAACCGGAACGCTAACGGCCACAAGGCAGAAGATAACCGCGAGAGGCTAAAGACTGAATCGCAGTGAAGGTTTAATCCAGCGCCTAGCATGAGCCAGCCACGGCTCAACCATGACTTCTAATAATTAACACAAAAGAATGGTTCTGAATTGCAAGAAATCCCAACAATAATAGAAATCCAAAAAATATGAAATTAAGGAAGTACGAAACTACCTTTAACTCTGCTAATTGCCTATACTCATTTCAATCACGAATCACAACAGTGTAAATCACATTCATAAGTCACTTACCTCACAGAAAATTTCATAACACGAACTACTGCAGTTAGAGCAAGTACCAACTACAGCCAGCTAAATAAAAAGATTCTAACTACTATAATCTCTAACTACTAGCAGGCATATGCATAGCGAAAGAAAGGATTTGTTGAAGAGCAAACAATATATTTAGAAAATTTTACCTTATTCATGTGGCGTCCAGTTCAAAAAATTATATAGTTGACGGTAATTCCACTGCCCACACATTATCAACCAGACATCCACCGTCATACATTTCCTTGCGTATTGTCTTATAAACACATCATTTCATCTCACTTTACAATGCATGTCCTACCAACACAGTCTCCACTACGAATACCATGTCCATACACTTTCCTATCCACTCGCTAACTGCTAGTCCGTCCAACCGTAGAATCTCTTGCCGATGGCGCAGAGCGCTGTCAGCGATATTAACACTGTCTATAGCGCTGCCAACATACAAAAAGGATACTTACAAAACTCCCACTCCTACTCCATGACGCGCTCGCGATCTAGCTCCTGCGTATGACAAAGCGAAAATCCCCATTAATGTAAGAGTACAAAATAAATGCCCAGTCTTTGGAAGCGGTAACGTTCGTCAAGTATCTGGGTGTGATTATTCGAAATGATCTCAAATGGTATTATCAGATTACACAAGTAACGGGTAAGGCGAAGTCTAGATTGCTGTTTATTGATGGAATCCTGAAGGAAATAGCTTACAATACGTTGGTTCGTCCAGTCTTGGGAGTATTGTTCGTCTGTATGGGACCCTTAGCAGTTGGGTCTGATTCAAGAGATTGAGAAGGTGCAAAGAAGAGCGGCAAGATTCGTGTCTGGTTCATTTAGCCATCGCAAGAGCGTTACAAATCTCACTGAAAGTTTGAAGTCGGACACACTTGCGGATAGACGGCGTGCTAAACAGAAGGGGCTGCTCACTAAATTCCGAAATCCGATCTTCACCGAGGATGTAGAGCGTATATTATTACCACCAGCTTTCAAATCGCGCAATGATCACCATTCAAAGGTAGGGGAAATAAGACCTCGTACTGAGGCGTTTAGACAGTCGTTTTTCCCTCGCGCGATCCGCGTGCGGAACAGAGGGTTGGAAATACGACTTTGGCGCGAATTGTGCTCTCCGCCACACACCGCTTGGTGGCTAGCGGAGTATGTATGTTGATGCAGATGTAGACTGCCGGTGCTCGGGCACACCGGTGAAACTGAATTCTTCTGAAGGACATCATTTTCCTACCATCGTCTCTAATATTTAATTTATCAGTACCCTCCTGCAGATAACGACGCTTAGGCTGCTGTCAAGTGTTTTTGCAACATAAATACAATTGTTAACCGTTTCGAAACATTGCGTATAATGCTCGAACCGACATGTAAGCGAACTGTGAGTCACCAATATTCGACCATTAAATTCGATGGTATTCGTAAATACCTCTGGGACTTCAGAAGAAGACTGCGTAAAAACAACAAGACGCACAGAAAACAGACACGTGTTAGCAGAGAGGACACCTTCTCAAGCTCTTAACTTACATTACGGGCGCTCAATGTGGCCACCGTTTGTGATATGGCAACCGTCAATAAGAGCGTACAATTCGTTCGTCGAGTTCAGAAGGCGCAACATCAGCACGCTCCGGAGGTCTGTTTGTTGGGTTGCCTTTATGCAGGCGCAAACTAATTCCTCGCGACAGTACAGATTCGGCAACTTGTCTACACATGTGTCTCCTCGCGCAACTGCGCCAAAATTAGAGAGATGCTGTTTCATTTGACCTGTGGCTATTGTCTGTATGTTTTGTATTTTCCGCGCGTTCGTCTTCTTAAACCCCAGGAGTACTCTTCAACAACGCTGTACATCTAGATATTCGAGGCCGTTCTCAAGAAAGCCTGACTCGTATCTGTATAAAAATACAGAGATCCATCAACATAATACCTCGTTATCTGTGTATTTAAACTTAAGGTGTAATCTTGATACATACAAGGCAAGGTCCCAACTGACTGACTCACTCACTGATTCATCATCGCCGAGCCCAGCACCTGCTTTCTCTGGAATTGGAATTGTTATATCCTTATCGAAATCTGAGGTATTTCATCTGTCTCATACATCTTGCTCATCATATGGAGCTTTTGTCACGGCTGGGTTTCTCAGGGCTCTCAGTAGGTCTGATGGAATGTCGTCTACTTCCGGAGCCTTGTTTCGACTTTTTCACTGCTCCATTAAATTCTTCTCGCAGTATCACATATCCCACCTGATATTCATCTACGTCCTCTTCCATTTCTGTAGTACTGCATTCACGCTGATTTCCCCTATATAGACCCTCTACATGCTCCTTTCACTTTTCAGCTTTCCCTTCTTTGTCTAGGACTGGTTTTTCATCTGAGCTCTTGATATTCGTACACATGCTAATCTTTTCATGCATAAGGAGTCTGTAATTTTTCTGTAGGTGGTATCTATGTTTCCCCTAGTTATATATCCTTACATTTGTCCTCTAGCCATTCCTACTTAGCCATTTTATACTTTTCCTTTTTTTTAAAGGTTTGTTTTCCCTTTCGCCTACTTTATTTGCTGCATTTTTATATTTTGTCTCTTCATCAATTAAATTCTGTATCTCCTATGTTATCCAAATATTTCTAGTGGGCCTTCTCTTTTTACCTATGTGATCCTCTGCTGTCTTCACTATTTCATCTCTTAAAGGTACCGATACGTCTTCTACTACACTCCTTTCCCTGTTGTAGTCAACAGTTGCCTAATGCTCCCTCTGAAACTCTCAGCAACCTCTAGTTCTTTAACTTCGCCATAGCCCACCTCGTTACTTTCCTACCTTTTTGCAGTTTCTTCAGTTTAAATCTACAGGTCACATCCAATAAATTGCGATCGGAAACCACATCTCCCATTGCAAATGTCTTACGATTAAAAATCTGCTTCCGAAATGTCTCTCTTGCCGTTATATAACCCATATTAAACCTTCCGCTGTCCTGGTCTCTTCCACGTATATAACCTTCTTTCATGATTCTTGAACCAAGAGTTAGCGATGATTAAATTACGCTCTGTGCAAAATTCTTCCAGATGGCTTCTTCTTTAAGTCCAGTTCATCTTTCATTGCTTTCCCCCAGTCCATGTACACCCACCGTTTTTCCTTCTCTTTCTTTTCGTACTCTCGAATTCCAGTCCCCGATCACAATTAAGTTTTCGTCTCCCTTAACTATGTGAATAATTTCTTTTATCTCATCATACGTTTCTTCACTCTCTTCATCACCTGCGGAGCTTGTTGGCATATAAACTTGTACTACTTTGGTCGGAGTGAGCTTCGTGTCTATCTTGCCTACGACAATGCGTTCAGTATGCTGTTGGTAGTAGCTTACCCGCATTCCTGTTTTCTTATACATAATTAAACTCACCCCTATGAGACTTTGTATCTGTGAGCCTCTATTCACCTGACCAGAAGTCCTGTTCCTCCTGCTACCGACCTTCACTAAGTAATACCTACTACATCTAATTTCAATCTATCCATTTGGCTTTTTAAATTTTCCTATCCGCTTGCCCTGTTAAGGGCTCTAACATTCCACGCTCCGGTCTGTAGAACGCCAGTTTTCTTTCTGCTGATGACATCTTCCGGTGTAGTCCGAATATGGGACTAATTTACCTCGGGAATATTTTGCCCAAAAGGACGCCATCGTCAGTTCACCACGCAGTAGAGCTGCGTGCCCTCGGGAAAAATTCCGGCCGTAGTTTCCCCTTGCTTTCAGACGTTCGCAGTACCAGCACAGCAAGACTGTTTTTGGTTGGTGTGTCGAAGTCAGATCAGTCGGTCATCCAGTTCGTTCTGCAGCTGCTGAAAAGGCTGCTGCCTCTCTCCAGGAACCACACGTTTGTTTGGCCCCTCAGTAGATACCCGTCCTTTGTGGTTGTACCTACGGTATGGCTATCTGTATCGTTGAGGCATGCAAGCCACCCCACCGACGGAGGCAAGGTACAAGGTTCATGTCAAGCAAATTAAAATCTGTTAAACAAAAAAAAAAATGTTCAATGTGTGTGAAATCTTATGGGACTTAACTGCTAAGGTCATCAGTCCCTAAGCTTACACACTACTTAACCTAAATTATCCTAAGGACAAACACACACACCCATGCCCGAGGGAGGACTCGAACCTCCACCGGGACCAGCCGCACAGTCCATGACTGCAGCGCCTAGACCGCTCGGCTAATCCCACGCGGCATCTGTTAAACCTGAACGTTCGGGGGACTTTCTCAGTCTCACTGCAAAAAAGAAAGAAAGAAAAAAAGTGCTCACATTCATCTGTCGGACACTGACTGCTGACATAAGGCGAGATCTGGCGACGCCGCGTACTGTGATCCTGTGCGGCGCTCCACGAGAAAGGCGCCGTCAGCCGTAACTGCGGAGGAGGCGCTGATGGGATCGCGCCTCCCGGGTCTTTAGAAGGCTTCATCGGAATTACAGGCCGCGACTCGGCCGCCCCGTGGGTCTCAGCGAAACTCATTTAGCGCGCGTTTCAGTTCCCATTCCGAACCCGGCGAAAGTCCGAGAAAGTGTTGTGACATAGACGTCAATTTCTGTATGGCCCATTAGCGGACGAAGAGGGTGTGGAAATGTTAACTCGTGCACTCGAAATCCATAGAAGAATTCTGAAAACTACTCCGAGGGAGTTTGCGACTTAGGCTTTAAAGAGACATTTCTTACGTACATACATCGTTTCTTTTTTTTTTTTCACTTATAGTATTAGTTTCGAGAAAACAATATTGAAAGTCTATGAGATACAAAGATCGGGGAGGCAGTGTTTCGATTGTGCGTCTGCTACAAAACACAAGTCATTCTCCGTCCTTACATTCGAATGTAACATTTCTTGTGGTGAAAGCGTGAATAGATCATTCGAATAACTTAACCCGTCTGCGGAATATTCTACACCGAATGTGTCTTAATGACATTTCCTATGAAACGCCATGTATTATTAAGTACTACTGCGCTGAAAGAATGAAACACCTTCTTTTGCAGTCACCTTAAATGAAGTTACGAATTTTCATTGTAGGCGTTCCTCGTTCAGCCGTCTCGCACTTGATTATTAGTAGCTTGATCGATGCAGACTGTTTAGTGGTCACTTATTACGACTAAGTTACGGTTTGACAGTCGAGAATGACGTCTGCAGGCGGGCCCCATCTATCTACAGCAGTAGTTATGTAATTTTTTACAACCTTTTTACTTTGGGAAGAATTTCTCACACACTTAGTTTTACGTTGACAATAATTTAATCTTACATTTCGGTTTAAGCGTTTATACTGTTAAGAGTTTATACTGTAACGCAGTCGAATGAAGCCGTCAGCTCCAACAGTGAGAGCAGTGAGAGTGCAGATATATTAGCATCTTGGGCACTTCTCCAGCCCTCTTCCGTTGACGAACTACTGTGTAACGTATACAAGTTCGCTTCGCTGTGAATAGAAATTTGATGTGTAATTTACCTTCCTAGTAGTCTAGTAATCTTCCTTTTCTTTCTTTTCAAACAGGTCATCTTTTTATGACGTGGTAATAAGTCAAAATCGGTTATGATACTCTCTGTGCGATCTGGGGGTAAAAAGAAAGAAAGTAGGATAAATGGAAAGCTGTGGATGTACTCGGTGTGGTGAGCCATGGGCAATGGCCTTACTATGAGAAAAATACGATGTTTTGTGTGATGAACTAATTTAGAGAAAGAACAGAGTAATCAGGATGACCGACTTGGAATCTGAAACAAGTTTAGTGTCTTAGTCATTGTCAGTACGCTGCACAGTTTTGCTACGCAAGGAGTTTCCGAATAGGAAAATGGTGCGTATTGACAGTCTCGGTGGCGTCTTTTCCACTCCGTTATTTATTTATCTTTTCGTTTTCGTTTTGTATGCCGCCTGTTGTAAGAGTTTGGGAGGTTGCCTACGCGGCAGGCGCCTCTACGGATTGGCACGCAGGCAGCTGTGCCAAGCCACGAAAGGTGCGAGCGACATGACGGAACAAGACACCCGCACTGGTCTGCAGCATTTCTGCTGCCACTGAAAACCAATCATCGCACAACACGCCTCCCTGTCAGTGGGCCGAGCCGTTTCGTTTTGGCTCTTCTAGCGGCACCCTACAGTACTATGGCACGGGGATTTGCAGACACGTACCTGAAAAAACAACGAAGAATTAATGACGTACTTTTATATTTCTACGAGATGATAGTTATAACTTTATTTCTGTCTCTGGTGGCAGAGTACAGCGCTCGCCATATCGTCATTAACAGTGTGACGTTCGCGCGCGCTTCGATTTCTCCACGGCCAAAGTGGAATAGATGAAGTAGCTCCTCACACTTTCAAACTTGACTTACAGTATTCCTCGACAACACCATAGCTATTTATTGTTAGGGGTTCAGTCCCAGAAGCGGATAATCCAAATTACTTTTCTTATCTTAGGGTCCAGGAAATATTTTTCGGGCCAGTTTTTTCTTGCCTACCTGGTAGAATCTTACTGTTCAATGACATCCAACCTAATTATAGTACTTGGGTAATGTTAACGTAGAAAGCGTGGTGTTTATACGTCTCGTACTGCCGCGAAGAACAGCAGTCGCTCTGCGATTTGGAAGCAGCCGCGAGTGCATTACGACAGAAACAGAAGTTTCTCTTCTGTGCACAGATGAACAGTCACAATATCTGGACTGTCATTAATGTTAACAACTGAAATTGCAAGAGTTCAGCTCGTTGTCATTGCGAAATAACTCGGGACTGAATCGGCAGATGACTCCTTGACTACAGGCAGACGTGGCCTCAGCATGTGTTCCCGTCAATATGCGACCCAGCGGTGAATCGAACCCGGGCCGTTCGGCATGACATTCCGTCGCGCAGACCACTCAGCTACCAGGGATGCACCAAGAAGCAATGATAGAAATAAAAGAAAGGTTCAGGAGTGGAATGAAAATTCAAAGTGAAAGGGTATTAATTATACGATTCACCGATAACATTGCTATTCTGAGTGAAAGTGAGGAAGAATTACATGATCTGCTGAGTGATATGAATGAGTACAGAATATGGATTGAGATTAAATCGAAGAAAGACGGAATTAATGAGTAGTAGCAGAAATGAGAACAGCGATTGATGGTCACGAAGTAGATAAAGTTAAGGAATTCTGCTACCTAGGCAGCAAAATAACCGACGACGGACGGAGCAAGGAGGATATCAAAAGCAGACTAGCACTGGCGAAAAGGGCATCCCTGGCAAAGGGAAGTCTACTAGTATCAAACACAGGCCTTGAGGGCCGGCCGTGGTGGCCGAGCGGTTCTAGGCGCTACAGTCTGGAACCGCGCGACCGCTGCGGTCGCAGGTTCGAATCCTGCCTCGGGCATGGATGTGTGTGATGTCCTTAGGTTAGT
Source organism: Schistocerca serialis cubense (assembly GCF_023864345.2). NCBI lineage: Eukaryota > Metazoa > Arthropoda > Insecta > Orthoptera > Acrididae > Schistocerca > Schistocerca serialis. The sequence continues at coordinate 493,338,580 of NC_064646.1, read as the reverse complement.
TAGGTTTAAGTAGTTCTAAGTTCTAGGGGACTGACGACCTCAGATGTTAAGTCCCATAGTGCTCAGAGCCATTGGAACCACAGGCCTTGGAGGAAGAAATTTCTGAGAATATGCATTTGGTAGGATAGGGAAACATGGACCGTGGGAAAACCGAAACAGAAGAAAATCGAAGCAATTGAGATGTGGTGCTACAGACGAATGTTGAAAATTGGGTGGACTGATAAGATTAGGAGGTACTGCGCAGAATCGGCGAGGAAGGGAATATATGGAAAACACTGACAAGGAGGAGGGACAGGATGATAGGACATTTGTTAAGACATCAAGGAATGACTTCCATGGTACTAGAGGGAGCAGTAGAGGGCAAAAACTGTAGAGGACATTTGTTAAGACATCAAGGAATGACTTCCATGCTATTAGAGGGAGCATTAGAGGACAGAAACTGTAGAGGAAGACAGAGATTGGAATATATCCAGCAGATAGTTGAGGACGTAGGTTGCAAGTGCTACTCTGAGATGAAGGGATTTGCAGAGGTGAGAAATTCCTGGCGGACCGCATCAAACCAGTCAGAAGACTGATGACTCAAAAAACGGAAGCAACCCTGTTTGACAACTACTTGAACGATGTTGACCCAATCCGCATCAGCTTATTAACATGTAATCGTTATGCCGCGTCTCTATCGATTTGCTCCAGTGAGAATTAAAAAATTGGAAGAGTAGGAAAACTATGGAATTGGCACGAGTAGGGCACGAACTGCGTGCGGGGAAGAAAACATGTTAGTAGCGAAGCCTTTCAGTCAATAAAGAAAGGAAAGCTGGGAGAGTGTGGAGTACGCGTTGCTGGGTAGCGAATACGCTCGACTTCCCAGTCGCCCTCCCACCGCAGGCCTTCGCCATCCATCACAGTCCGTCACCTTGTGACGTCACGCGGCATGGTCGTTTTTCTCTAGCGCGACGCTACACCGGGTCGCGCAGTATTTCAGGCGCGACGAGATAATTATCACTAACTTTGGTGAATCACGACGTGGCGGCTGTTTGGCACGCTTGATTAATTGCTTCGTCTGAAACAAATTGCTCTGAGGATCATAGGTCCAGACCGAGAGACGATGTTTTCTTTTTTACTTTGCGCTGAGACCTAATGGCGAGGGATACCATTTCGTCAGTTTCGTAATGCTTAATGTCCACAGGAGAGAACGACGCCAGGTAAGGCGGTAGGTGACGGGCAGGACTGTGTCACGCCGTAAATTAATCGGCCATTATTGGTGTCTGGAATTTAACTAACCCGTTTTGTGTCCATGGCTTCATCTAGAAAACATCATATATTGGGCTTCCTTGCTGTCCAAATCGACACAGTCCTTTTCCTGGCTGTGTCCTTGTACGCGCTGGAAAAATATGTGCTCTGTTATGTCCGTTTAACACCAAGTAGACGTTACGGTGTAAATTAAGAAATAATTGGAAACAGTAGGTGTTATAAAGCAGGTGTGTACAAAATTCAATGCAACAACTGCATAGTGAACTAAATCGGGCAGACTGGTAGATCCTTCAAGCTGAAGCATAAGGACGCTTTTCGGCAAATTTCTAAAAGTCGGCCGTAGCGATGCATATTCATGAGACGGGCAACTCTTTGTGGGAAGTTGAAACACCTTACTGTTTTGCACACTAATCTAATGGATCACTTATAAATTGTGATACAAAGCGGTAAAAACGAAAACACGTTTCATGCACACATCGTTGTTGTTGTTGTCTTCAGTCCTGAGACTGGTTTGATGCAGGTCTCCATGCTACTCTATCCTGTGCAAGCTTCTTCATCTCCCAGTACTTTCTGCATCCTACATCCTTCTGAATCTGCTTAGTGTATTCATCTTCACAGGGGACGAAAAGGGCGTTTTCTTAAAATTTTGGTTAGCTGCTGTAATATCAGAATCTCTGGGTTAGCTACTTTTTAGTGATCTGTTGACGTTGCTTGACGTAATTGGAACTCCCAGGCATCTCCGTAGGGATGTGCTTTATCTTACATTACCGCTGATGGTCCAGTCGGTTTCTTGATTATGCACACGTAGTGCTCATTCGCGCTACATATGTGTTTGAATTACAGGTGTGTCTTTTCTGCATGTATGAAACCTGCACGTGAATAGCTGTTACCGCGACACTGAATATATTCACGGACTGCTTATGTCCATTCATTTTATTTAGTTTTACCGACTCGTCGATTATATTGAGGTACAATTTAGGAAGACACGAATGCAAGGGAAGTGATCAGAAATTTTTAACATTTTTGAACATATTTGCAGGCGACTTCCAACGCCAGAAACGTATTTTTGGAAATGCATGATACAGAGGTGTATTATTACATTGTCATTACGAATTTTAAATTCAAAAAAATCAATTTGCTATGAAAGGGTGTTGATACCACTCTGTGTCATGAATTTAAAAACATTTATAATTTCACTTATATTTTTTCTTTATCAGTTTTTTAAGATTCTTGGAAAATTATTCTCGTGATGAAAGCTTGCGCGCGTCAGTTTGAGTGCTTGTGCGTTGTGAAAGGTGGTTTAGCCTACATTTTAACATAGAGTTTAACAACACAATCCCGTTTCCGTCATGGATAAAATCATTTGTCTTGAAACTTCAGTGCTACTATAGTTATGAAAATTTTTGTGTTTTTCTGTTGCAATTCCTTCTATAGGATGTTTCAAAATTATAAGAGGGTTTTCGCAGGCTTGTAGGGACTATAAAGCAAATTTAGCGTAAATACCCCTGTGCAGGCAACATGTATTGCCAGGTTTGGGAAACCATTCAACAAGTGACCGTTTGGATCAATGAGCAAAGCTGAGGTGCTTGTTGGCAGCTGCGTGCACTGCCGGTGTTACTGCTGCGATTACTGTCTGGGCGCTGACTGTGGTGTGCGTGAAATTACTTTGATTTCAACGTTTTTAACCCAGGTAATTTTTATTTCCTAAAGTATTAAGATTTTTGTTTCTTTACATAGAGTCATTTACAAAATATCTGCATAATAATTAAATGCTTTACAGCACATAATTTGATTACGTAGGTATTGCTGTCAACTTTTTCTATAAAGTGGTAACGAACGTAGGACACAGCATACGATAATAGAAGCAGAAATGGGCCAGTAAACATGGGTGCGCAAATGAGCCATTTGAGGCACGCTGAGTGACAGAAGTGATGGGACATCGATATGCAGGCAGCATTACAGTCGCGTACACAAGGTGTAGGAGGACAGTGTCGTTTGTACTCTGGTGACTCCCGTGAAAAGGTGTCCGACGTTGTTAGGGCCGCATGACGGGAGTTAATAGACTTTGAACGCGGAATGGTAGTTGCAGCTAGGCGCATGGGACTTTCCATTTTGGAAATCGTTTGTGAATTCAACATTTGGAAATCCACAGCGTCAAGAGTGTGCCGAGCATTACCTCTCTCTACGGACAACGGAGTGGTCGAGGGCCTTCACTTAACGACCGAGTTGTCGGAGCTAACCCACAAACAACAATGAGAAGAACCGTAGAAATCAATTTGGCATGTAGGACGAACGTATCCGTTAAGGCTGTGCTGCGAAATTTTACGTTACTGGGTTTCTGGCAACAGACGACCGATGCGAGTGCTTCTGCTAACAGCACGGCATCGCCTGCACAAACCTCTCCTACTGTCATAAACCATATCGCTTGGACCATAGACAACTGGACAGATGGATCCCGGTTTCAGTTGGTAAGAGTTGATGATAGGGCTGATGCTTTAGACCCGTCCGTTCTTCATGTGTTGCTAATGTATTTACACTGACGGTCAAACCCTAGCACCACTAGCTTCTCCAAACGAAGAAAAATGAACTTGTTGACGGAAATGAAAGCGCTGCAGGGAATGGATTGAGGCGGACTTTAGTCCATACCCCATGTTATTCGGTCTGTGCACAGAGCAAGTGGTAAGCGAGACAAAGGCAAAATTTCGAAACGGAATTAAAGACCAGGGAGACTAAGTCGCGCTGTTAGCAGAAGCTCGTTGATGAAAATTTGGAAATTTTTCGTAAGATCATATGGGGCCAAACTACTGAGGTCGTCGGTCCCTAAACTTACACAGTACTTAATCTAACTTAAACTAACTTACACTAAGGACAACACAAACATCCATCCCCGAGGAAGGACTCGAACCTCCGACGGGGGGAGCCGCGTTTACCGCGACAAGGCCCCTAGACCGCGCAGCTTACCCGCGCGGCTTTGCTGATGACAGTAGTAGTAGTAATATTAGCAGCACACGCAGTTGCCAACATGCATCTCATCTTTGCTCATCGACCCAATTTTTCAGGGATAATAACAATAAGGTTTTATTGTTTTTCGTTCGTCAAAGTAACTTATTTTTTCCAAGATTATTACTATTATCACTATTGCGTAAGATTCTAATATTCATTACGTAAGATACAAATAATTAATTTTAATTAATTTTTTTTCCAAATACTAGCATTAACATGTAACACACTGGTAGCTGCAGCTTGTGATATGAATGTCTGAACTGTTCCTCACATAGTCCACCCACCACACATATACTTCGTACTATGCATCTATCACAGCAAAAATTGCCCAAACAGTCAGTTGTTGAATGGTTCTCCCAAACCTGGTAATACAAATTTAACGTAAATACGCCTACCTAAGCGGCATGTATTACTTCTGAGGGGTTTGGGAATCGCAGGAATAGGTCCTTTTGAAATGCGGTGCTACAGAAGAATGCTGAACCTAATATGAGTATTCTTCACTTGTTTGTCTATTTTGTCCGAAGATTCTTTATAAATGTTGAAGGTATTTTAAAGCCGTGTTTGCAAATATAAGACGTAGTTGCAAAGACTGATTTAAAAACTATAAGACATAGTCGCAAAGTCGAATTTAAGGACTACGAGATGTAGTTGCAAAGACGGATTTAAAAAACATTACATGTAGTTTCATAATAAGATGCATCGCCCCAACAACTAATGAGTAGGTATTGAACTGAAATGGGAAGAAAGGAAATTTGTGGCACAAATTGATCAAAAGAAAGGATCAGTTGATGGGACATATCCTGAGGCACGAGGGAAATCAGTTTGGTAATATAAATGTGAGGGAGTAAGTATTGTAGAAGAGATCAGGGGATGAATACGGTAAGCAGCTTCAAATAGACGTACGCTGCAGTTTTACGCAGAGATGAAGAGAGTTGCACAGGCTGGAGGAGCGTCGAGGGCTACTCGAAATCAGTGTTACGACTAAAGACGACGGCACGGTAGCTGTAAGGTGTTACATGCGCACGCAGGCTGCCGGATGCATCGGCTACAATGAATGTAAACTCGACGGTGTCGACAGCGAGGGTGAAAGTGCGAGGAGAGGCGAGAAACCAGGAACAGGCAACAGGATGGGCAGGTGAGGGCCGTCCTATCACGTGCGCATCGCTGGCATTTGCCGGTCACGATACACGCCGGGTTCCTGCTGCTGCTCAGCGCACCGCACAGACCGCCGTCTCCGCTACTGACGGTGGGCAGGCTGGCGAAACAGCGAGCAGCCTAGTCTCGACATTCCAAATGTTACCCCCATTTTTTCTCTTTCCGGTAATGATGTCTCAGATTCGTTAAAGAATTTTCTGGTGAATAGAATTTTATTAATGAGATTCCAGTTCTGGTCTATCCAACTCATACTTAGTCAAATAGAGACTTTTGTGAAATTCTTGGTCCAAACGTCGGTTGTAGCCGCGTTGCATTAATTCTGTACAGCTTTCACTACTTCTGACAGTACCTCATCTCTAGAACCATTGGAACGTGATGCAACTGAGCGCGAAATGGGTGGATTTCACAGTAACTTGGATGCATTCATACATCTGCATTTTGTTCCCAACTCAAAGCATACTTTCACTACATCCGTAAAATATGGACCTGTGAATGTGGTGAACGGTCGAATGTCACCTGCACTCATATTCACACAAGCGTTCCGAAATCTGAGGTTCATTTCGGAAGTAACTTTTGTCACACATGTGTCCATATGTGTGGTTGTGTCTTCGCACGGACACACAGTCAGGAGGTACTCGTGGCTATTTTGCATAATTTTTTGTTGGAACATGAAAAACATTGTACAAAGCTTATGTACCTTCTGGTACTCGTTTCGAATATCTCCCCAATTTTTCCCCAGCCAGGTCTCGTTATGTGCATACTTGTTTCGGTCCACACCATCCTATCACCTGATAATTTTTTCCCCTATATTTTGTTTCTCTAATTCTTCCGTCGCCTTCTTTTTGAGTTTGAGGCTGTAGTCGATAATGTTAACGGCACTGACCTGAAAGAGGTAGGAAGCGTAAAGTGTTGTGATAAGCGTAGCGCAACGCGCCTGCACACACTACGAATTCGCAGCCAATATACAAGTAAGAGCAAGTGCGTGATGGTAGACGAGCTGTGACTTCCGCGTGGCTGTCAAGAAGCGCTCACGCGGCTGCGTTATCAGGCGAGTTAGCATCGGTCATCTTCGGGCACTATCGCCAACATTCGCACAGTCTATTCGCCCTCTCTCTCGCACACCGCAGTCACGCGCGGGCCACGCGGGTAGGCCACGCGCCTGCAGTATCCCACTGACCAACAAATGAGTTCCAACTTACCAGTCCAGAAAACCATCCATATCATCAGTCCAGAAAACCATCCATATCATCTTCTTACAGCACGGTGTTGTGTTCGGAGCCACACTTAGACCCAGGGACGCTTATTTTGACGGAGCTTCTATTACTGGCGGACTGTCTCCCTGAGGAAGGGGGCCTGCCGGGCAAGTAACCTTCCGTGCGTGTCCTCACACTCGTGAACTTACTCTGTTATCAGAAACTGAGCCTTACCCCAGAATCGAAAAGAGACACGAGTTCTGTGAGGCACGACGGTGTTGGAGCGCAGCGCAGATGGAGTCGGAATCTGGACGCCAAGTGTTGACCCCGAGATCTCTGCAGATTAAGAGAGACGTGGTGTGGCTGAATGCGAGCGCCACTTGTCACCGGCCTCAAGCTAGAGTAATGGGGGGCAGAGCGCTCGCTTCCACACAGCTACGTCACTGGCGTGTCCCAGTTATCTCACAGCAGCAACATGCAACTGTGCACACATATTTACAGACGTGCATCACAATCGCGTGCCGCAGTTAAGTTATGCACCGTGACTGCGAATCGTGGGATACATCTTCGCCCTCACTTAAAACAAGTAGTTTTATAAGCTATTGGATTGGAGAAACTTCCTCTGTTGAGGAGAGAGAACCTCTTTCGCCGTGAGAAATAGAACAGTCCGGCATGCTACGCGAGCAGGCGACAGCAAAGGCCGTCAGTGTGACATTCGACCTCTGTGTGGGCAAGACACTCAGCACCATTGTTTTTCATGGCAGCCAGGTCATGGGTGTCCGACACGTGGGACGTTCCATCTCCGACGTCGTGCAGACACTCGATGTTTCGTGAACCGTCGGGCCATGAAGGTGCTGAGGCTACCTGGTTACGGGAAAAGGCGCTACGGCCAAAACAGGGCACCGTGGTCTATGAGATGTTGATGAAAGGGGTCCAGGCCCAGTGTCACGAACTGAAACTGAGGATGACCGACTCATGCTGTTGTGGTCTTCAGTCCAAAAAATGGTCTGATCCAGCTGACCATGCTAATCAATCCTCTGCGTAACTGCTGCAAACTATAACCATTTGAACCTACTAACTGCATTCATCCCTTGATCTTCCTTTATAATTTATACTTCACCCTCCATTACCGAGCCAACGATTCCTTGTCGTCACAGAATGCCTCGTACCAGCCAATGTCTTCTTTCAGTCGGGTCATGACGCAACTTCCTTTTTTGCCCAGTTCGACTTAGTACCTACCTACCCATTACTTATATCTACCCATCGAATCTTTAGTATTTTTCTACAGCAACACGTTTCTAAAGCTTCAATGCTCTTCTTGTCCGATTTGTTTATCGTCTATGATTTATTTCCGTTCAACGCTCCTCTCCAGGCAAATACTTACATTGATGATGATCGACAGCCGTTAGTAATTAGATCGAAATAGATTCGCTCACTGCGTATAACTTGACGTCAGCTGCATTAGGTACAGGTGTTCACATGTTACGAACATTTAGAACATCTGCACGTAATACAGCTGACGTCATTTGCAGTCGACGAATTTATTTTGTTTAACCTGACAAATAGCTTCAAAAATGACTTCCCAATTCTTAAACTTATATTCGATAGTAACAAATTTCTCTTTTTCAGAAATGGTATTCTTGATAATGACAGTCTGGGTTTTTTATCCATTTGCTTCGGCCGTCAACAGTAATTTTACTTCTCGAATACTCAAATTCTGCTACTGCTTTTATAATTTCCTCAGCATAGCCTGATTTATTCCGACTATTTTTCAGAATTTTGTTTTACTTTTGTTAATGTTCATCCAAATCGTGTACTACGATCTCTGACAGAATTAAAGTATCATCGGCAAAACACAAAATTTTTATTTTATTTCCCACAGTTGCATTTTCCTTTCCAAATTTCTTCTTGATTTCCTTCAGAGCTTATTTAATTTGCAGATCAGATAACGTCTGGAATATGTCTCACTCGTTTCTCAACTACTGCTTTCCTTTCATGACCTACGACTCTTCTAATTGTAGTCGGACATTTATACAACTTGCTGATTGCCTTTGTCTGCTCGTACTCTATCCCTGCTATCTTTAGAATTTCAAAGACTGCGATTCAGTCGGTATTATCAAAAGATTTCTGTAAATTTACAAACGCTATAAATGGAGGTTTATCTTTCTTCAACCTGCCTTGCAAGCTAAATCGCTTGTTACTACATTTCTCTGCAACCCAAACTGAACTACCACGAGGACGGCGTCTACCAGTTTTTCCATTCTTGTGTGAAGAATCAGTGTTAAAATTTTGTGACCATGACTTATAGTTTGGTAATACTGACCCCTGTCACCAGCTGCCTCTTTTGGAATTGGCCTCAATACGTCCTCCCTGTAGTGTGAGAGTATCGCCTCTCATACATCTTGCACACCAGGTGGAACATTTTTGTGATGCCAAGCACTCCCAAGGATCTCGATAATTCTGAGAGAACGTCGTCTGTTCCGAGGAAGGTGAAACGTGCCACTAGATAGCTGTCTGTAGCTGTATTGCGCGTGTGCTCGTAGCTGCCATGTGTAGACACTCTACTCATACAGGCCCTCCAGTTTCTTCCCTGCCAGTGTGAAGCACTGCTCCTACGTGTAGCAACCTGATGTAGAAAAGAGTCGGCATGTAAAGACTACCAGGAGAAGAACTGGGTTGGTAGGCAGAGCGACTTGTTGGTGGACAGTACTAACAGCTCATCGGTGGAGCGCGTGTGTTGAGGAACACTGGTCCACCCGATCGCATTTCCTGCAGTCTTAAGCTGTCCAGTTTGCTTACCAAACACAGTATCAGATGGCTTTCCAGATACGCGGCACGTGGAGTCGTTCACTTGATATGGAAGGAAGGAAGCGAGTTAGTAACATGAACATCTTGCTTATTTTGGTTTAGTTGTGCGAAGGAATCTTAAATCGAGTTGTGCAAGGTAGAGTATCCACATTCGCATGGAGTACTGAAAGGAAAAAACGAAAAACTCAAAAAGTATGGCCAATTCGCGATTTGAATCCTGGCCCTCTAAACACGAGAACAATGTCTTTTAATTATTGCTTTTCGCGGTCAAAGATATATTTACATCTTTCTCGACGTTACTTGTACTTGTTTTCGTTTTACTGCAGGCCATTGAAACTATCAGCGGAGGTCACTTCTTCGAAGAGTATGGCACATTCGCTAATCGACCGCCATGATCCAGTGGATACACGACGAGCCGAATATATAAGAGAGAAAGTAGTACTGTTACCACTCCTTCTAAAGTGCTGCGCTCGTAACAGACAGAAACATTGGGATTATTATCTAGTAGTACAGTTGTAATCTTGCAGAATGGTTTCTTCAGTGCATTTGTTATCTGTCGTTACTAAGTTGTGATAGGCGATAGGACTTCCCCTTCTCCTGTTCTTCGAACGTGTCCAGCCAGCCAATTAGGGTAGTGTTGAAAAGGGGGGGGGGGATCGGGGAGAATTCTCCAACAGTGTTCAATAAAGTACGAGTATATGTCCGGGTTCTGTACTGTGCTCATTATCCTCCAGATTCGTAATCTCACATTTTTTCGCTTACGACATTTAACTTCTCGTTTGTTATTCTCACTGTTGTCAGAATTATTGAAGAGTGTTTCGCCGACAATAGTGAATTAACCTGCTCTCCTGAACGTGAATGGAAATTACTCAGCTTTGACTAATCGCGGAATTCTTTTCGCAGTAAATATTAAAACTACGAAAACTGCAAACGAGTCCAGCCGTGAATAGCATTTAGTGGCGCAGTTCGGAACGGAAGTATACTATTTCACTTTCGTGCAGATCGGCTGCATTTTCCGAATTCATTCATACGAAAGAATACGGTTCTCAACTAAAACTTTCTTATGGAAACAAAAAATAGGCTCGTTTTTCTCCATTTCTTTCTCAGGATGTCTCATTTTTCCTTTGTATGTATCTATGACCGAAGAGTTGCTTTGCTGCATACTTGTTTGCGGAACGGTTTTTCACCAGACCAAACCTTTGACAAATTCACAAACACAGATAACCTCTAATCAGAGTGGAACAGGATACCCCTGCAGCCTCTAAAAACACGTTATCTCACGCCTTATCGCATTTCCGTTGCTTCCATCCGTGACCACACGCTGGTTTCTGCGCTTCAGCCTGTAAGCTGTCTTCACGATAAGTAACCATGCTTGGAACTCTGGGCTGGAAAGTGCTCGGCGATTGTACTATGAAGTGTTTTTTTTTTTTGTCACCAGTACTGACGGCAGTCATACATAAAAATATGTCAGGTTTCATTTACTGTGCATTAATGTCAGTGTCAAGTAAGGCACAGGGAATAAAATACAGGGGAAGCGGCGATTGACTGCGTTCACTCTCCAGTCAACTGACTCGCGTCAAGAGTCATGACTCCAGGTAAATAGCCGACAGTACCGCAACTCTGCCACTCGACATGTAAAACACCGAGATGATGCGCTTCACTACCTAAGCACGTGATCTTCAAGATATTGGCGGTGTAGAATATCTTACTTAGAACTGCACAGCTTCAAAATATTGATGTAGGTTTGTGTTGTATCACCATAATCTCATAAACAATATACACACATCACTCACAATATTGTGTCCAATGCATAACAGCGGCGATGCTGCGTGGCATGGTAGGTCGCATGGTTAGGTGGCTGCACGCACAAGTCACCTAATTCCCGTGAATTCCGGGGAGAGGGACTCCAGCTTCAGAACCGAACGGCGACTGCCTCACCTGCCCGTAGCCTCGCTGGTGCCCTCTTCTGCTGGCCGCCGCATTCCGTGTGTTTCGGACGCAGCCCCGTCCACGTGCTTGTTTTGTTCGGAAACTCATAAGGCGACAGATAATGGCCGGCGCCGTATTGTCGCCTGGGCGTGCCCGCGTCCGCATAGCAATGCTGCCTGTGTGAGGGGCCGGGTGCACGGTATGGAGGCCGCCGTGGAGCAGAGTGGGATGTCGCGGGCAGCGCGGCCGTGTGGAGGGAGCCTCGTGACAGGTAAAGCTCGACCACTCGTTTCCTGCACAGGCGCTTCCACGTTTTCCTGCTCGGTCACCGAAACGATGAGACTGCTTTCATGGCGACGCAAGTGTCACACGATGTGATAGCTCTCCCGCGCTCCGACAACAAATATTTACACTACTGGCCATTAAAATTGCTACACCAAGAAAAAATGCAGATGATAAATCGGTATTCATTGGACAAATATGTGATACTAGAACTGACATGTGATTACATTTTCACGCAATTTGGGTGCATAGATCTTGAGAAATCAGTACCGAGAACAACCACCTCTGGCCGTAATAACGCCCTTGATACGCCTGGGCATTGAGTCAAACAGAGCTTGGATGACGTGTACAGGAACAGCTACACGTGCAGGTTCAACATGATACCACAGTTCATCAAGAGTAGTGACTGGCGTATTGTGACGGGCCAGTTGCTGGGCCACCATTGACCAGACGTTTTCAATTGGTGAGAGGTCTGGAGAATGTGGTGGTCAGGGCAGCAGTCGAACATTTTCTGTATCCAGAAAGGCCCGTACAGGATCTACAACATGCGGTAGTGTATTATCCTGCTCAAATGTAGGGTTTCGCAGGGATCGAATGAAGGATAGAGCCACGGGTCGTAACACATCTGAAATGTAACGTCCACTGTTCAAAGTGCCGTCAATGCGAACAAGAGGTGACCGAGACGTGTAACCAATGGCACCCCATACCACCACGCCAGATGATACGCCAGTATGGCGATGACGAATACACGCTTCCAATGTGCGTTCACCGCGATGTCGCTAAACACGCATGCGACCATCATGATGCTGTAAACAGAACCTGGATGCATCTGAAAAAATGACGTTTTGCCATTCGTGCACCCAGGTTCGTCTTTGAGTACACATTCGCAGGCGATCCTGTCTGTGATGCAGCTACAAGGGTAACCGCAGCCATGGTCTCCGAGCTGATAGTCCATGAAGCTGCAAACGCCGTCGAACTGTTCCTGCAGATGGTTGTTGTCTTGCAAACGTCCCCATCTGTTAACTGAGGGATCGAGACGTGGCTGCACGATCCGTTACAGCCATGCGGATAACATGCCTGTCATCTCGACTGCTAGTGATACGAGGCCGTTGGGATCCAGCACGGCGTTCCGTATTACCCTTCTGAACCCACCGATTCCATATTCTGCTAACAGTCATTGGATCTTGACCAACGCGAGCAGCAATGTCGCGATACGATAAACCGCAATCGTGATAGGCTACAATCCGACCTTTATCAAAGTCGGAAACGTGATCGTAGGCATTTCTCCTCCTTACACGATGCAGCACAACAACATTTCACCAGGCAACGCCGGTCAGCTCCTGTTTGTGTATGAGAAATCGGTTGGGACCTTTCCTCATGTCAGCACGTTGTAGGTGTCGCCACCGACGCCAACCTTGTGTGAATGCTCTGAAAAGCTAATCATTTGCATATACCGGCATCTTCTTCCTGTCGGTTAAATTTCGCGTCTGTAGCACGTCATCTTCGTGGTGTAACAATTTTAATGGCCAGAAGTGTATATTATCACGTAGTATCCTATGACTATAATATCAGCGAGCCGCTGATATCCACTCATACAAATACCTGGGTGTAACAATTTGTAGGGATGTGAATTGGCGTGATTACGTCAAGCAGGTGGCAGACTTTGGTTCGTTGGTAGACTACTGCGGAAACAGAGTCTACAAAGGAGATTGCTTGCAAGACACTCGTGCGACCCATCCTAGATATTGTTCAAGTGTGCGGGACTGGCACGAAACGGGACTAACAGCGCATATTGACCCGTGGGAGACATTTTGGAGAAACTGTACTGCTAGACTCCTGAAGGTAGACGTAACCTATTCCGACAAAACGTACTTACAAAGTTTCAAAAACCGACCTTAAATAACTCTAGGAATATGCTAAAACCCTGAAAGTATCGTCCCCGTAGGGATCGTGAGAAGAAGATCAGATGAATTACAGTGGGCACAGAGACATTTAAACAATCATTCTTCCCATGGTCCGCATGTTACTGTAATGGAAAAAGCCCTAAACTCGTATAACGGGACGTAATCTCTGCCATTTTCTTGGCAGCGCTTTGCGGAGTATACATGTAGATTTAGCTGTAGATGCAGATTTAATCTGATCAGATAACCTCTCTCCATTACCTAATAGTGCTTTCACACACAGATCTCTCTGCATCAAAATTTGATTAAATATTAATAACAGGTATAACATTATAATTAATAGTAATAACGCTAACAACTAAACCAAGAAAAATTGAATCAATTATTGTGGTAAGGAAATGAAATGAAATACAGGTAAACTACGTAGCTTTGCAAGCGATTTTCCGATACTTTCGGCAAATCTGCTACAAAGAGTTACTTAAAGAAAACCTCTGGGAAGAACAGCCAATAGAAATGGTCTCGGAATTTCACCAAAATACATAAAAAGCCAAGTACGGTGAAATAAAGTAAGTTAGTAAATTAAAATATCTTGTAGAAACTATACAGGAGCATGGCCTGGAGAAATTTGCAATAGATGTAAGAATTAATAAAAACGGAACGAGACTGTGGATTCACAACAGTGTATACAAAATTAAATGCAGATGTAGGAAAACATAAGTAATACGGTATACGACACTGATAAGAGGAAAATATCTGTATACATCTCAATGCTTAACGATGACGTATAAGATGGACAAAATAAAGGTACTTGAAAGACGCAATATTAGGAAAATAATGCGTCAATACCAACTGCACATGGTTGAAAAATGAGAAGTGAAGAGGAGATACGCGAAAATAGACAGATAATGTCGGAGGTAATGCCAAAGTGAAGATTCTTAATCTTTGGACGCCTAAATCACATGAAGAGAAACAGTCTAAAGAAACAAATATTCGTGAAATTCTGGAAAAATAAATCGACAATAGCATGGATTACAGAAATAAGGATTTACCGAGAAAGAAACCGGTTTAAAAATAAAGTATTAAATTTAAAATTCTTTCAAGGGAGAAGAAATAAGAAATTGGGATCATCATAGAGAGAAGAAAGGACCAGACATTGTAGGAGCGCCGGAAAAATACGGAAGGAAGAAGAACTGAAGTCGTCTTGTGTTCTTAGTTGGTCATTACGAAGACAAAACAGTCGCAACAAAAATTGAAGGATGCGTGTATGAAAGCTTACTCGAAATAATAGTATAGACTAGGAAGTAGCCGCGCGGGCCAGCCGCACGATCTAGGGCGCCTTGTCACGGTCCGCGCGGCTCCCCCCGTCGGAGGTTCGAGTCCTCCCTCGGGCATGGGTTTGTGTGTCGTCCTTAGCGTAAGTTAATTTAAGTTAGATTAAGTAATGCATAAGCTTAGGGACCGATGACCTCTGCAGTTTGGTCCCATAAGAGCTTACCACAAATTTCCAATTCCAACTAACAATAATAGCTGAAGACTTGTAGAAAAGTTCGTCGGTTTTCTGGAACGTACAGCTAACTTACTGATAACCTTTTACGAATGTTCATGTTCTCAGGGCTTATTACTTGATTCGAAAATAGTCCGTAATTCAGATGTAAACTTTGTATGTTGCTGACGTTTAGGCTGTAAAGAGTCCAGCCATCCTCGGAGCCGGAAAGGCTGATGGTAGGGCGAGCCAATGCGCGTGCGTACATGAAGTGGGAGACATACCACACGAGGCGTACAAATATATACTACTGTGACGCCCTCTCCGAAGCGTGTGACGTCACAAATTCTGGTCCACAGGGGACCAACACCGTTGTCTGTCAGAGGTAACTATTGCCAGTGCCAGACTTCACTTTTCTCAAGGTTACAACCATCATGACTGTTAAGTAAATCATTTGCCAAACGTATTTCAGCAGCTTTCTGAAAATCGAAGGATGACACAGGTGTTAAAATGTGGACATTAGTGTAGTCGACAGTGTGGCCTGGATGAGTACATTGCTTGGTCACCGCAAATTTGTCAGGCCGTAGCAGGCAGATTCTTAGCAGTCTTTCAATTTAGACATGCGTCCAAGGCCTTTGCTGTTGTCAGACAGGACAGAGTCTTTTTTTATGCTACCGAAAATCTGTTTAGTGAAGGCAGCCGAATGGTGAAGTGAGGCAGAAACGATTTCGCCCTGATGGAAAGGTGTGGTTCCGTGATAAGAGACTTAAGGTAGAGAACAGATGTGAGATACTGTATATCTTGACTCTGTGAAGCAGACAGAATGTGTGGGTATATCTCTCTGCATGAAAGAGTGAAATATGGTCAGAGTGACGGACGACATACAAGATTCTTGAACTTTAACAAATAGTGTACATACAGGGTGTTACAAAAAGGTACGGCCAAACTTTCAGGAAACATTCCTCACACACAAATAAAGAAAATATGTTATGTGGACATGTGTCCGGAAACGCTTACTTTCCATGTTAGAGGTCATTTTAGTTTCGTCAGTATGTTCTTCCACCTACGCTCAATGGGGCACGTTATCATGATTTCATACGGGATACTCTACCTGTGCTGCTAGAACATGTGCCTTTACAAGTACGACACAACATGTGGTTCATGCACGATGGAGCTCCTGCACATTTCAGTCGAAGTGTTCGTACGCTTCTCAACAACAGATTCGGTGACCGATGGATTGGTAGAGGCGGACCAATTCCATGGCCTCCACGCTCTCCTGACCTCAGCCTCTTGACTTTCATTTTTGGGGCCATTTGAAAGCTCTTGTCTACGCAACCCCGGTACCAAATGCAGAGACTCTCCGTGCTCGTATTGTGGACGGCTGTGATACAATACGCCATTCTCCAGGGCTGCATTAGCGCATCAGGGATTCCATGCGACGGAGGGTGGATGCAAGTATCCTCGCTAACGGAGGACATTTTGAACATTTCCTGTAACAAAGTGTTTAAAGTCACGCTGGTACGTTCTGTTGCTGTGTGTTTCCATTCCATGATTAATGTTATTTGAAGAGAAGTAATAAAATGAGCTCCAACATGGAAAGTAAGCGTTTCGGGACACATGTCCACATAACATATTTTCTTTCTTTGTGTGTGAGGAATGTTTCCTGAAAGTTTGGCCGTACCCTTTTGTAACACCCTGTATAGTTGATAACAATGCCACCATAAACGAAGTACGCATGGAGCTATGAATGGGACGTGGGCTTTTGTGGAGGTAGCACGCAGGGATTTATATGAAAATATTAACAGAATCACAGAAAACACGAGTTAGCTAGTCGCATCGGAACTGGAACACTGTTAGTGCGTAGTAATGTCTCTGGTCTTAGATTTATAAACGCAAGCGTACGGCATGAGTTACAACTTTCTCTAGGATTCATAGATTTAGAGAAAGTTTTTGACTAAGTTGCAACAAAATCGATACTGGCAGCCTCTGAGTAAGACGAAGTGTTGATTTTATTTTTAACATCTTCATCACAGAAACGAGGAATGCAAGACTTGAAACATTTTGATGATAAACAGAACTTTCGATGCAAAATAGAACGTTTTGGATATTGTGAGACCTTGCTCCACATCTATCATACAGAAACAGAGGGACAGGGCTGTCGCTAGAGTGGATTCCTGTGATTTTTTCGTGGGACAAAGAGAGTAATATGTTGGTGGACTGTCAACGCCAGCGCTGTGGTGTAGTCAGAGATAACTTCACCAGCCTCCCCGAAAAACTGAAGCAGCGATAGAAACGGAACGCCGTGAAACGTTGGCTGGGGGATCCTTCTGTTACAGCCCAGCGCAGCTTAGCACATGTCCCAAGCTGTGGTTGCCAAACTGGAAGCCGCGTGCTTGCATGTGGTGGATCATCTGTATTACTTAACGTCTAAAAAGTCATCCGGCCCGCGTTTCAGGTTCGAGGGGCAAGAAAAATTTGTTTTATAGTATTTCCTATAGTTATTGACTGAATTGAAACATTTAAAATGCTGTCATAAGCTACTCATTAAGGTGTATCATCGTACCTTAAAGGTGTAATACAACAAGTCAAGTATTAAAATTAGAAACCATGTACAGCATAACTCACACTATACTACGTAGTTTGAAACCTTTTCATAATTTTTTTCTGGCTGACATACCGGAGAAAATAATGAAAGAAAAAAATGCTTACCACTTACAACTTTTTCGCTGTTGATACAGTGAAACTTCAGCATATTTATTACTTCTTTACTATTAAGTGCTGTTCGCAGCACATTTTGGAGACAGTATCCACATACACCATTGAATGTACATGGGGTGCACAAAAATATGGAGACACCAACAACACTACACATTATCTTGCCTTGTACGGTTCAGGGAACGCGTCGGCATCGAAACAAGCTTCCAGCCGTCTCGGAATGGATAAATACAGGTCTCTTATCGTTTTCAAGTCAATTTAATATTATTCTTCCTGCAACATAGTGGCACGTTCAGGTTACGGTGACGGTGTATTGTGACCAAACAGCCTTCTCTCCAAATTATATCGCAAAGGCTCAATGATACCGAGATCTGATGACCGGCAGGGGGAGGGGGGGGGGGTGCGACAGTTCATCCTCGTTCTCACAAAACCAGTGCTGAACGATGCGAGCATTGGGAACAGGGGCCCTGTCCTCTTGGGACAGAAAATCGCATTTGGGGAACGAGCAGTGTACCGTGGGATTGACCTGATCAACCAGAATGGTCACATTACCCTTGGCAATAATGCGACCTTGCTGAGTAACCATGGAGATCCACGGAATACCACGATATGACTGCCCGGATCATCACGGAACTCCCGGCACGTTTCATCCTTGGCGCGTAAACTCCGCCAGACGTTGGAAACAGTGTGCAACAAGGCACATCCGACCAAATGACTTTCTTCCATTGCTCCATTGTCTAGGTTTTATCGCTACGCACGACGTTTTTCTGGTGCGTGCACCTGCATCGCATATGTATGGTTTTGGAATCCCAATTCCCCCTGCAGTTCCCAGGTTACACAACTCCCTTCGCGTTGTTTTCTTACTAACAGGTTTCGCGAGTGCTACATTCAGTTCTGCAATGACATTTGCTGCTATTGTCGTCTTACTTTTCGTCACAATCCTCTTCACTGACCGTCTGTCACAGTCGCTTAACACACACATTCGTCCTTGTTGTGACTTAGCAGCTAATTTTCCACTTCACTGATCACGGTATAAATCTTCGATGCGGCGTCTCTTGAAAGATCAAACACTTCGGCTACCTTGATGACGAAAGTATCCGACATATGAGCAGTAACAATTTGCCCACGTTTGAGTGCTGTTAGATGCTACACAATGGAGTCAGAACTACACAGAGCACTGTTCTCGCCACGAGTGACACTTCCGACATGCTGAGGCCCTTGCACAGGTTCTGTCTCTGGTCAAATACAACAGCGCAACCTGCACACTTGGCTGGCACTTGCATTTATATTGAAACACGCATTTCTCATGGCGTTTCCATATTTGTCTCCAACCCCCCTACCTGCAAAATTACAATATATCTTGATACACCTGTATATTTTAATATATATAACGTTAGAAACACTGAGATGCGTGGTAGACTAGTTTTTCTTGAAAGTGAGCACAAATGTTTGTCAAGAATAAGGGGCAGGATGGCCGGCCTGTGTGGCCGAGCGTTTCTAGGCGCTTCAGTCTGGAACCGCGCGACCACTACGGTCGCAGGTTCGAATCCTGCCTCGGGCATGGATGTGTGTGATGTCCTTAGGTTAGTTAGGTTTAAGTAGTTCTAAGTTCTAGGGGACTGATGACCTCCGATGTTAAGTCGCATAGTGTTCAGAGCCATTTTTTTTTTTGAGGGGCAGGATGAGGGGTTATTGGTCTCCCGTATCCATCTGACCTGGCCCATGTTGTTGTTGTGGTCTTCAGTCCTGAGACTGGTTTGATGCATCTCTCCATGCTACTCTATCCTGTGCAAGCTTCTTCATCTCCCAGTACTTACTGCAACCTACATCCTTCTGAATCTGCTTAGTGTATTCATCTCTTGGTCTCCCTCTACGAATTTTACCCTCCACGCTGCACTCCAATACTAAATTGGTGATCCCTTGATGGCTCAGAACATGTCCTACCAACCGATCACTTCTTCTAGTTAAGTTGTGCTACAAACTTCTCTTCTCCCCAATCCTATTCAATACCTCCTCATTAGTTATATGATCTACCCATCTAATCTTCAGCACTCTTCTGTAGCACCACATTTCGAAAGCTTCTATTCTCTTCTTGTCTAAACTATTTATCGTCCAACTTTCACTTCCATACATGGCTACACTCCATAGAAATACTTTCAGATACGACTTCCTGACACTTAAATCAATACTCGATGCTAACAAATTTCTCTTCTTCAGAAACGCTTTCCTTGCCATTGCCTGTCTACATTTGATATCCTCTCTACTTCGACCATCATCAGTTATTTTGCTCCCCAAATAGCAAAACTCCTTTACTACTTTAAGTGTCTCATTTCTTAATCTAATTCCTGCCCATGCAAAATGCTGTTTATTTCTTAACCGGAGAGGGTGCCATTTTGACAGTGCTATACTGCTCAGGGGTGGCTCACAGTGGTTTCTTTTCGAATTGACTAGGGCGTCCGATTCGGGGCCGGGGGGAGAGGGAAACATATATTCAATAAGTGATGTCCACTGTCAAAACTCACGTATCACTCCTTTAGTGCAAAGCCATAAGCTTTTCATTGTCCCCTCTCAAATCTCAAAAATTACTGAGTGGGTTGTTTTGGTATATGTATAATGTGTGTGTGTGTGTGTGTTGTGCAGATCTCCGTCTGTGGGGGAATTGTGACGGGATGGTGGTTCGCACATGTGGTATGGATGTTACCGTGTGTAGCATCTGCAGTGGTTATGAACTCTGAGTGCTTGTAGTTATTGTAAAGTACAGAACGAGGGACTACACAAAGCGTGGACAGCATGGGAAGCTCTTTGTGAATGGCGCTGGGCGGAGTTCCCACACGGCTCGGCCGTAGCTCACGGCCCCATTAAATTCAATGGCGGTGGCCGGAATTAGAGGGCCTGCCTCCCCGGGGTAGCGACTCTGCGGGAATTACCGGCCCTCCATCACGAGCTGGCTCGCGGCCCCACTGCCGCTCTGCGTCGCCCTGCGCCCAAAACCGTGAACACAGGGCGCCCGGCTAACGTGGCGGGCCGGCCGGTAAACAAATCGCCCGCCTGCCGCCATTGTGCAGCGCGACGTGCGCCTCCAGCCCAGTCTGTCCAGTGCCGACTTTATGGCGCAGTTTACCGAACCAGGTAGAGGGGCCAAAGCGGTCCCAAGCCTCTCCCCTCACACCACTCACCGGCTGCAACGTCGTATCGCATTTATTTTTATTTAATTCGTTTTAGTTAAAAGCCCATTTCACCAGAAATAGTGGTTGTTGTTGATGATGATGATGATGTGGTCTTCAGTTCAAAGACTGGTTTGATGCTGCTCACCATAGTACTCGGTCCTGCGCAAGCTCCTTCTTCCCAGAATAACGACTCAACTTACACGCTAGTGAACCTGCTTACAATATTGATCTCTTCGTCTCCGTCTACCATTTTTACCAGCCACACTTCCTTCCAATACTAAAGCTGATGGCCGGCCGGAGGGGCCGAGCGGTTCTAGGCGCTACAGTCTGGAACCGCGCGACCGCTACTGTCCCAGGTTCGAATCTTGCCTCGGGCGTGGATGTGTGTGATGTCCTTAGGTTAGTTAGGTTTAAGTAGTTCTAAGTTCTACGGGACTGATGACCTCAGATGTTAAGTCCTATAGTGCTCAGAGCCATGTGAACCATTTTTGAACTAAGTTGATGATCTCTTGATATCTCAAAATGTGCCTAACAGCCGATCCCTTCTTTTAGTCAGGTTGCGTCACAATTTTCTTTTCTCCCCATTTCTATTCACTACCTCCTCTTTATTTACGTGATCCACTCATCTACTCTTTAGCATCCTTCTGTAGCAACACATTTAGAAAGCTTCTATTTTCTTTCAGTCTAAACTGCTTATCGTCAATGTTTCACTTCCATACGTAGCTACAATCCGTACAAATACTTTCAGGAAAGACTCCCTAGCAATTAAATTTATATTCGATGTTAACAAATTTCTCTTCTTCAGAAACGCTTTTCTTGCCGTTGCCAGTCTACATTTTATATCCTCTCTACTTCGGCCGGAGTCAGTTATTTTGTTGCCCAAACAGAAAAACTCGTCTACTTCTTTGTGTATCTCGTTTTCTAATCTAATTCCCTCAGCACAACCGCATTCCATTATTTTTGTTTTCCTTTTGTTGATGTTAATTTTATATCATCCTTTCAACACACTCTGACAGAATTACAGAGTCACTGACAAAGGTCAAGGCATTTGTTTCTTCTCCCCGAACTTTAATTAATACTTCAAATTTTTCTTTGGTTTCCTTTGCTGCTTGCTCAGAGTACAGGTTCACTTCCATCGGGGATAGACTACATTCTTGTCTCACTCCCTTCTCAACCAAAACTTCCCTTTCATGCGCCGCGCGGGGTAGCCGTGCGGTCTTGGGCGCCTTGCCACGGTTCGCGCGGCTTCTCCCGTCGGAGGTTCGAGTCCTCCCTCGGGCATGGGTGTGTGTGTTGTCCTTAGGGTAAGTTAGTTTAAGTTAGATTAAGTAATGTGTAAGACTAGGGACCGATGACCTCAGCAGTTTGGTCCCATAGGAGCTAACCACAAATTTACAATTTCCCTTTCATGCCCATCAACTGTTATAGCTGCCGTCTAGTTTCTACACCAGTTGTAAATAGCCTTTCGCACAATTCAGAGTTTCAAAGACGGTATTCTGGTCACCATTGTCAGAAGCTTTCTCTATGTCTACAAACGCTATAAACATACGTTTGCCTTTCCTCAACTTATCTTCTAAAATTAGGGGTACGGACATTATTCCCTCACATGTTTCTACATTTCTCCGGGATCTTCCCCGAGCTCTAGTTCTACCAGTTTTTCTATTCTTCTGTAAAGAATTTGAGTTAGTATTTTGCAACCATGACTCATTAAACTGATAGTTCGGTAATTTTCACGCCTGTGAGCACCAACTGCTTTTGGAATTGTTGATTGTTGTGATTATATCTTTCTTGAAGTCTGACGGTATTTACCCTGTCTCATACATCTTGCGCACCAAATAGAAGAGTTTTCGTCTAGTATCGGACGTTACTCCCACCATTAGTCGCAAGCTAATATATGACAGAACCAAAATTGTTAGAAACGCTATACAAAAATGAATACAGAGACGTACAAACATTGTCAAAACTAACAGTCTTACATAAAAATACTCAGCTGCATAAAATGCATTACACGTACATGTTTTATCATATTTCTCCAAATATTTATGAACACCACCTCAGTTCCAAACATAGCCTACTGAAGACAGGATCAGTATTTATGCATTCCGATACTACTGGAAGCTGTTTTGTGTGGCGACGCTTCCTGCTGTATCGTGTTAGGCATGGTAGTATGCTATGTTTTTGTCCTTCCCATATTTCTGTCCACCGTCTGTGTAATACATTACAGAGGGACGTTCTGTACTACCACAAGAAACTCGAGCACAGAACAGAAAAACTTTGCACAAGGAAACCTTTTAACTTGGATGTGACTTCTTGGGATTTGTTACTCAATTTCTTCTATTCTGCAGGAAGCCTGTTGAAAATGAAGCCTACTGAAAAGTACGCATGTTATCCAAGTGCATATCGTTATTCCGTCTGAATGAATACCGCAGTTTCTTCTGCATGAATGAGTATACCCTATGACTGAATATACATACAGGGACGGCAAAGTTAGAATTCCGAGACGGCTGGACACAACGGCGTACGTGAAGTTCGCCAAGTGACGTCGCTGGTCAGTCTGTCCGCCATTTTGACAGCTCAGAATATTCTCCACGAGTATACGAGTATACAGAGTTTCCCCAAAATGTAACACCATACGAGGCAATATAGGGAAAATAATCAAAGTAGACAACCCTCCGTGTTTCAGTGTCACATACAGTGGAGACCATTCTTACAGTCGAGATAGTAACATTCAGTTTCTGCACAGTGCCTTGAACGTGATACTTCCAAGAAACCCTTCTACCTACCATCAGTCGTTTGAAATGAATACTGTCGATTTCACTGACTGTTTGAAATTCTTGAGACAATAAAATTTCGCCCGTACAAGAACTCCGTGTCAGAAATTATAAGCATTTCGTTTCGTTACAGTGAAGCTTTAATTTCTTCTCCAAAAGCCATTTGCTGATGTTACTGGTCACCCTATTAGACCAATCGTTATGTTACATTCGACGTCTTTCACAGTAACACTTCTGTCATACACATATATCGAGAATGACTTTCATTCAACACACTCAAACTGCATGTCACCAGTTATTTTAAAAGTCTTCGCCATGAGTCAGAAAATACGCCTTCTTCACCTATTGCGGTGTGCAAAAACGGATAACCAAGCGTGGTGTCCTGTTTTCCATACGGTCTCTGCGTTGGGCTGATGTCTGACTGCTTGAAATGAACAGGTCGGAAGGTCCCGCCTGCAGCCACACTTTGCACTAACCTATTGCTTCTGCTAGCGGGCGCGGGTGCTGAACGGAGCTGTTCTACTGAGACCTTGCCCTTTCCCAGGAACGAACAAATCCAGGTTACAAGCGCCGGCCTCCCCAGTCCTGAAGGACTTGTCGGAGCCGTAATAAAGTCTCTCCCCTGTTTATTACCACGGTATTGCGTGCCTGCGCTGAACAGACGGACTTCACGGTCAGGTATCGCGCGTTTAAGGTCTCAGAAGAGCTGGCGCCATTAACTGCTGCACTGTATCAAGTGCCGGATAATGAAGCAATACACTTCATCAGGAGCGTTATAAGGCCAAGAACGAGCCGGTCAAGGCTACAGGCGGTGCTGACGATGCAGCTAGGCACGACGGTGGAACAAGACTGGCCGGAATACACTGTTACGGGTTTAACAGAACATCCCCTAGCGTTGTAGAGGCGAACGCGTTATTCTGTTCTCTACAGGTAAAGAGCGTGAAACATATTCGAGTAAAAACCGAACTACGAATTATAATGACTAGAGGTGAAGATAATCAATTTAAAGAACAATATCGGAGAATCGCCGATAGTTATTGTAACGAATCTACAAGGTGAACTTTAATGAAACAGAGAAACTGCAGGGATCGATTCTTGGCTGAAAATAGGGGAAAAAAAGGTGCTGTGGCCATGTGTCCACAAATGCATCGTTGGCACGGTAGTTCGCGCTGACGAATGAAAGTTCGTGTGACCGCTGGTGATAATCCTTGTACTCGCTGCAGGTGACAGGGGGATAGTGGCGGGGTTGTCAAGCAGGACTTGGCTCACACCATGTTGGCGAGCCGCTTGTCTGGAGCTTGTATTACAGTTCGTCTCAATATACTGTTGAATCTGGTTCACGGACAGTCCGACGCCTCCCTGTACGTTCGCGTGTCTGAAACGCCCACAACGGGTTTCAAATATTGTATGATGTGGTTGGTGTCTGTGTGGGTACTTGTTTTGGTATTGCCTCGACCGTTTCATCTTCTTGGCCGTACACAAACACCATATCGGCTTCTTCCTGACATCCATACCGGACGATTCTGCCGGTTACAGTACGCTGTGTCAATCACACAGCCTGCAACATACGGCACGTGGTCAGAGGAACTGTCGTTCGTCAGCACTATTTACCGTGGCAGCGATGGATTTCCGCAAACCATTTAACAGAACATTTTTCCTCCATTTCCAGTCAGGAACCCGTGCCAGCAGTTTGTCGGTTTTATTAATACTCACCATGTATAACTGCAGACACCTGGTTATGCTCCAACGAATGTCCTCAAGTTACGGATGGACACTATGTCTAGTTTGAAGAAGTTTCCTTGTTCTACAGTAGTGTTATTTAGTGGCAGCATGTCTCACACATACATTCACCTGTTACTTCATATATTTTCCAGCATGCACGAAATGCAACTCTCGAAGTATCAAGCTTACTGCCTCACCACATTCAAACCATATATTACTCTGTCCAGACAACATATCTAACACACTGTCGAATTTCGGACTTGGGGTGGAAATATTAATAAGCGTGTTAAACGGAACATTTATGGCAAACATGGTAAAAGGCTCAAGATGTCGGATGTAAGCGTATATAAATAGGTCGAGAAAATTTGTCATTCCCGTGGCAGCGAAGCTGCTGGGTAAAATTGAGTTAGGGAAATATTGCGGTATTCTTCATTCGATAGAAAGAGTGTGAGTAGGGGGGGGGGGGGGGTTGGAGGAATTCCCCCCTTTCTTTCAGAGTGAAGTAATATGTCACCTGCTTCATACCGAAAGAATATAAGACCATGTTCACACGTAAGTAGATAATTCTTGGGGTACAGCTCTGTAGAGCTACGACAATATCAGTTGGTATTATTATGCGAGTTGACCTAATTTTTAGGGTGGAAATTATACAAATAGTCCACGATCCTAAACTGTGTCGGAAATGAATATTTAGTTTCTTATTAGTGTAAACGACTAATGCCGTAAAACAACAGGTTACGTTCATACTGCTATCGAAAGTGACGCGAAGCTGTCTTAGTGTGTTCATTGCGACAGGTTCAGAATCATTTGGCCTCCGTTGCTGAACCACTGCTGCACCGGAATCCCGTGATTCGCCATCGTACATCCCATGGAAACTGCTGGTGACCCGTTAGGACAGTTTTGTCTCTTCGATTGCGCACCTTGTACGAGGGTTGTCCAGAAAGTAAGTTCTGAACGGTCGCGAAATGAAAACCACAGTGAAAACCAGAAACGTTTTATTTGCAACAGTTCGGTACACCTTCCACCTACTTCTCTACATAGTCGCCGCTCCAACTTCGAGTTTTGTCGTAGTGTTGTACCAACTTTCCAATATCATCGTCATAGAAAGCAGCCGCCTGTGCGTTCGGCCAGTTAACTGCACTGGTCTGCAGCTCGTTGTCTGTGGGAAAATTTTGTCTTCATAGCCAGCGGTTCTTGTGAGCAGAGATGAGACACAGGGGGAGCCAATTACGGACTGTATTGTGGGTGATCAAACACTTCTCATCGGAAACGCTGCAGGAGCGTCTTCATTGCCCATGCAGTGTGCGGCCGAGAATTGGCATGAAGAAGGAACTGCTCGATAGTTGTGTTATGCGGTCTGCATGACACAGGCGAAATTTCTAACCAGGCTGTCATCGTTGGTGGGAGACGCTATCCCTTACGCATCTTTACGTGCTCACTGTTCTCTCAAAACTGGAAAGAGCGACGCGACACGATCGTCGGGCATCTGGAGACACTGCCCAACACGTCTGTGCAAAGCTTTACCGGATTTTCCCAGTGGTTTCCACTACGCGACCGATCGGAACTTACTTTCTGGACAACCCTCGTAAATCTCACTGTTGGAAGGCCGCAGTTACGACGTCGGTGGACACACTAAAGGTGAGTTCAAAAAAGGCCAAGCCCACGTGGTCAAATGTAATCACTCCGATGTGACGATTGGAGTGTTGGAACTTTTGTGCAACTTATTCATTGCAGTTGTGCGCACCTAGGTGTTTACCGTCTTGACGTAAATGAAACTGGCTGTGACTGAGAAGTAGTTGTCCAGGGGATCCAGACGTTGATCGTCTCGTAGGAATCATTTAACCTTATATGCGCGTGGAGTACTTTCAAATTATGAAGTCCAATTCGTCTCTTATTTGTGCTACTCAGAGTGTCAACCAGATTGCGAGAATGAGCACTGCAGCGAACCAATAATTTTGTGAATACCACACATAAATTTGACATCATCTTTGGAATCGTATGATGTAAACAGCAGAGAATCATGCCTATATGAATGTAATACATGTGACATTGCGTCACGCTGGGGAAGCCACGGGTAAAAAGCTAATAAATAATAGAAAGATGTTATTTTTGTTCCAAAAATGTGATTCAGTACCTGTTAACTGACTTTTTAGGTTGAAAATATGTATAGAATTAAATCAAATGTAAAACAAATATTGATACTGTCGAAAATCTGATCTGCATCTTCGCCTTTATAAGACTTAACGCTAACGACTCGGCTGTCAACGGCTCTGTGGAAGCGTTCGAAGTGGTTTGTGCTTCACACTGGTTCCGAACTCTTTAAATCTTCAAAGACTGTTTGTTAGAGAACATCGCCGTACTGCCTTACGAAACTGTTATCCGGGAACTGACCATCATATCCTATAAATGTGAAGAAAATAGAAGTTATGGGCTGTACGCGAGGTCCCGGACCAGTTTAGGGTCACCTAAGAGATGTACAGGCAGTTTTACAAACAGCGTCACATATTCTTGCTGAAGGTAGTAACTAGAAGAAAGATACCAATAGTGACGCGTCCGAAAATCAGTACCTCTTTATATATGGGCTAATCCGTGACCTGATTTTCAACTCTCTGCTACGTAGAACTGGAGGCTTTAGACTGTGCTGCATGTGGTTACCGTGCATCGCAACGCGTCCTTCAGCCCTCCTCCGCAGAGAATCGCGCACTCTTACAAATGCAGTTGGCTGCTTCCGATTCGTCACAGGCATGGATCACACGGTCTTGTTTGCATATTGTCGATGAGCTGGACGTCAATGTCTGTAGATATCGTCATAACCAGAAATCCAACGAATTCAAATCCGGCTGACGGAGAGGTCATGCCACCGAAGCATCTGGACTTATCCGCTACGGATCACTTCTTGTAAGGCAATGGACGCGCAGCACAACCTCAACTCAGTGACGTGACAGATTTGTGCACGGCTATGCCTGCTGCCAGGGCCGACACGAGTGTCCTCAAAATTACAACCATCCAGAGATTCAGACATCTTCAGTGAAGTGCAAAAATAAGACGGCCTACGTTAGAGAATGTTATACAATAGTCGTTACATCCAAAACGGCTCATATCTCGTCAGGTATTGGAACTTTTCTTCTAGTTTTGACCAACACAGCCTCCCGTAGGAATATGAGACTCTTTTTCTAAACACACTGTGCAAACATTACACTGAACGTAAATAAAGGTACGAGGGCTACTTTTATTCAGTGACGACGATGAAAATTTGCATTCCATTCTACAACTGGTGGTTGTCCTTATTCGCAACTGCCAATACATTTAATGTATTTCATAACGACTGTAGTCGCCACAGTGCCTGTTCCTTTGGACATGCATTGATGTCCAAAGGAACTTTGCTTCGTAATCAGAATAACACTGGCATTGAAATATCGTACTTTTATTCAAGGTCCGATCTGTCGCGAAATTAAAACCACAGTGAAAATCCGATGTCACTTTGTACATATGTATTCCAAAGAAGCCTAGAACAACAGTGTTTCCAATCGAGCGTGAAGTGTGTGCTGTCATTCTATTTCCCCTGCTGAGGATTCCGCCTGATTTCAATTAGCCCACATAACGAAACTGTCATGCGTGACAAAGAAGTGTGGCAGTGGTGCAGGATGAATAGACATTCATGATGCAGGCGATCAGGGAAGGAAGCAAGTCTCATCTGATAACCTTACTCAGCGGGAGGGTCAGGTGATACGTGAGAACCGTGTACGAAGGGCAATTCAGAACGAGAGAAGAGGGGTGTTGTCTTCCATGACAATGATCGGGCGCACTGCAGCTGCAACGAAGACGCCCCTGCATTGTTTTCGATGGGAAGTGTTTAACCACCCACCATATAGCCTGGACTTGGCTTCATCTGATTCCCATTCTCTTCGTTTACATGGACGGCAGGCTATGAGTTCAGCATTTTGGGTCAGGCAGTGAGTTTCAAACTGGCGTTGAGAACGGGCGGAATGATGAGGGTATTGGGAAGCTGGTACCACGCTACGACAAATGTGGTAAGTTTGCTGGAAGTTGTAGCTAAATGTTGCAAATGAAACATATTTGATTTTTATTGAGATCTGCATTTTGCGACTGACAGGAACTTGGAAAAAGTAATAATAAAAAGAGGCGTATTTTACAGTGGAACAAAATAAATATTTAAAATCTGAATAATCTGACACTGCGAGGCAATGTTTCTATCCTTTGCGCCAATATTGCCATAAAGGTATGGGGTAGAAATATGTGTTGATCCCGAAATATGTTTCCTAGAGGCACCAATAATGTGTCGAAAGTTGTGCGATAAAGGATGGTAGAGTTTAAGAATAGTGCTGCGAGATGTCGTGGAATAATTTGTCGTCCTTTGTGAATTCAGTCGAGCGCCGCGTTTCCGCAAACACGAGCCTTGGAGGGTGTGTTGTTTTCTCGTTGGGCCCGCGTCCGTCGCACCTGCCCGCCGGGTTATCACTGCTTCGCCGAGGGCCCTGCATCACCGCCACACGTCAGCGGCAGCAGCGCCCAGAATGGGTCGTCGACACGGGCTCCGCTAGCTGCAGCTGTGAGCCTTGTTGGCAGGCCTGCTGGCCGAAATTAACAGGCAGGCAGGCGGCGCAGAAAAAACGTGTCGCAGCTGCGGCCCCGCGACGCGTCTAAACGCCGCTGGCGTACCCGCGGCGTCAGCTATGCAGCAGTACGACTCGCGGACCACATCACAGGCCGGCGGCGCTCCCGTTACTCACCAGTAGAAATTAGCCGTACCACGTACTTGCCCAGTTACGGGTGGTACTGTGAACGAATGAATAATACACTGAAGAGCCAAATAAACTAGCACAGCTGCCATATATCGTATAGGGCCCCCGCGCGCAAGCAGAAGTGCCGCAACATGACGTGGCATGGACTCGACTAATATCAGAAGTGGTGCTGGAGGAAACAGACACCATGATTCCTGGAGGTCTGTCCATAAATCCGTAAGAATACGAGGGGGTGGAGGTCTCTTCTGAACAGTACGTTGCAAGGCATCCCGGATGTGCTCAATAACGTTCATGTCTGGGGAGTTTGGTGGCCAGCGGAAGTGTTTAAACTCAGAACAGTGTTCCTGGAGCCACTCTGTAGCAATTCTGGACATGTGGAGTGTCGCATTGTCCTGCTGGATTTGCCCAAGTCCGCCGGAATGCACAATGAACATGAATGGACGCAGGTGATCAGACAGCATACTTACGTACGTGTTACCTGTCAGAATCGTATTTAGACGTATCAGGGCTCCCATATCACTCCAACTGCACACACCCCACACCATTACAGAGCCTCTGCCAGCTTGTACAGTCCCCTGCTGACATGCGGGGTCCGGCGATTCCTGATGTTGTCTCCATACCGGTACACGTCCATCCACTCGCGACAATTTGAACCGAGACTCTTCCGACCAAGCACCATGTTTCCAGGCATCAAAGTCCCATCTTGACTAGCCCAGGCCAGGCGTAAAGCTTCGTGTCGCGCAGTCATCAAGGGTACACGAGTGAGCCTTCG
Organism: Schistocerca serialis cubense; assembly: GCF_023864345.2. NCBI lineage: Eukaryota > Metazoa > Arthropoda > Insecta > Orthoptera > Acrididae > Schistocerca > Schistocerca serialis. Next base: position 493,307,668 of record NC_064646.1, on the reverse strand, counting down.
GCTCCGAAAGCGCATATCGATGATGTTTCGTAGAATGGTTCGCATGCTGACACTTGTTGATGGCCCAGCATTGAAATTTACTGTCGCCACAGCAGAGCACCCTGCAGTGTGCAGAAAAACCGTACAGGCGGATCAAAACTTTTGCGCTCAAGTACTTCACTGATCTCCCCCACGCCCAATGCAATTCTGTACGTTCTTGTCATCACAGCTTGTGCACTGAGTGCCACCAGGAACATTTGCAGTGGTGATGCCTCTGTACTTTCCTGTTGTCTGGTATCAACAGACAGCCAGTTGCAATAGCGTGCAGTCCTTGTCAGTCTCTAGCCCTCGCGCCGTGTGCCAGCCCGCACCACGCCCACTCCTAATGCGCTGATGGAGTCCTGTTTATTCTTTCCGTTTTACTGTCCCTGCTAATACTTATCGATAAACCCAGCATCGCAGTAGACTAATCTGGGACCGCTGTCTTGAATGCGCAAACAAAATCTCACCGTTTGAAAATAATTGTAACGACATGTCGCATTAAACACACCATTACTAAATCGAAATAGCAAATGCCTACCGAAACACCAGAGACAGTGCGCTTAATGACTCGTAAAGTCACCATGTAGGGGTTGGGTTGGATTGTTTGGGGGAGGAGACCAGACAGCGAGATCATCGGTCTCATTGGATTAGGGAAGGACGGGGAAGCAAATCGGCCGTACCCTTTCAAAGGAACCATCCCGACATTTGTCTGGAGCGATTTAGGGAAATCACGGAAGCCTAAATCAGGATGGCCGGACGCCGGATTGAACCGTCGTCCTCCGGAATGCGAGTCCATTGTGCTAACTACTGCGCCACCTCGCTCGGTCACCATGTAGGCAACAGTCAGTTACTACCCGAGTAACAGAACGACGTGTGCCATTAATTTTGCTTTGAAATGGAGTAAAACATTCGTACATCCCGCCGATGATCCCTGTTTCTGTCTCTGGAGGGCTGCACCAGACGAAGAATCAAACAAAAAAAAATGGCTCTGAGCACTATGGGACTTAACATCTACGGTCATCAGTCCCCTGGAACTTAGAACTACTTAAACCTAAGGACATCACACAACACCCAGCCATCACGAGGCAGAGAAAATCCCTGACCCCGCCGGGAATCGAACCCGGGAACCCGGGCGCGGGAAGCGAGAACGCTACCGCACCACCACGAGTTGCGGGCGAAGAATCAAACAGGATTGGCGTTTTGCTATCGACAGTTTGATAGGGAGATTGAATTCTCGAGAGAGGCAGAGAAGGAGCGAAAAGTCGATAGTTCTAAGGAACGCTTGTGAGGAATCAGGAGTGTCATTTAATGTATTGTATATGATGATTTCATTTCAGGGTGGTTTTATTTTTTAGGAACTCAATAGAAACTTAATTTAGCTTTAGGACAATAAATACCATCATGATCATGTTTACGGACGTTAAATATTAAGAAATGTACATAGACTAAAATCATTGTCGATAACGATTATGGGACAGTTACTATTAAACAATAACTCAGTGTTAAGTTACAATGTATTTAGTTCACATTATGGATAACTTGTTGAATAATTACACATTTTGAAGCTCATGGCCAGAATGGCTGTTATTTCTGGAGTGGCAGAAGTTGGCCGTGGGGTTGCAGTATCGTATAAATCAATTGATTTGTCTTATAATTAACGACGGAACGCCAAATATTCCGTTTCAGGGTGTTGCTTGGGAAACTTGACGAGTAGTTGTTGTTTGTGAGGAATCCACCTACACATCACAAGAAACAAACTAAAAATGGTTTCAGAAACACCAGAGAAAAGACACTCGACGACGATTAGTGTAACAGCAGTTCGACCTGCTTCCTGTACTTTATCGCCAAGAGGTAATTTCGTTTCAGCGATCGTGAGGAAAAATAAGAGTGTTACTCTTTCTTTTAGGTTTTCAACCATTACCTCTCCCAACTCCTCGGCAGAAGCGCTATGTAAAAGTGTACAGGCATTTGTAACGTTGCAGGCATTGTGCGCGGGAATACCATGACGAAGTGAGGCAGAGACCTGTCGGCTAGCGCGTTGCCTTAAACTGCCGGACTAAGGGGCGGGGCGGGTGCCTTGTGTTTTTGTATTTCCTTGTGGACAGGAAGTGTGTTCTGGAGAATTAGTATGGTGTCTCCTCGGTCCGTTTTATTTCCGTGCGTGCGGTGGTGAGCCTGGAGCGTTCATTAGGGCCCGCTTCCTGTCTGGGCTGACGCCGGAGCAAACAACTGGGTCCGTTCCGTAAACAGGGGGCGTGTTTATAATGACGGGGCTCTGGTGCCGCCCCGTTGCCTGTCCGCCCGTCTGCCTGTCACGTAAGAGGACGGCGGGCGCCGGCGTGTCTCCACGGCGCCGTTGCGCTGAGGTTTCACACAGGCGGTAGGGGCGCTATGCTACTGACGTTGCTACCGGACAAGGCTAACTGTAGTACCGAACACAGTGGCATAACCGCAGCTGAGAAACATCCTAAAGAGAGAGAGAGAGAGAGAGAGAGTCAGAGAGGCACGTGACCAGACCGTTATCCGCGCCAAGATTTTATTTAATTAACTTCAAATGTTTTCTATAGAGTTATAGACTAACGAAGATCATACAACCCATTGATTGGTTCAAATGGTTCAAATGGCTCTGAGCACTATGGGACTTAACTTCTGAGGTCATCAGTCCCCTAGAACTTAGAACTACTTAAACCTAACTAACCTAAGGACATCACACACATCCATGCCCGAGGTAGGATTCGAACCTACGACAGTAGTGGTCGCGCCGTTCCAGATCGTAGCGCCTAGAACCGCTCGGCCACCTCCGCCGGCACCCATTGATTAAATCCAGATACAAAAAAAAAGAAGAAAGTGAACTATATCAAAGTTTAACGTATTCCCCAAATAAAACAGTTTCTCCGTCAGTCAATCCATTAATAGTTTAATTTGCCACTACTCGTTTCGTTCGTTCAAACGTTATCTTCGGTTGGAGAATTGTTTCTTTACGTAGTTGGTGTTGGTGAAGAGTACAGACATTTTTGCACAGTAGTAGACCAAAGGCAGTATAGGTAATTTTGAGTCTTTTGCTAATAATAAAATTATTTATTTAGAAAAGGAGCTTGCTCCATACAAGGTTGACTACCTTTGAAAGTCAAAATCTTTCAAGGAATAATCCACCGCTTGGCAATAACCAAGGAAGACTGCACTCGGATACGGTGGGCAGTCACCTGAAAGATAACTTGGATGAGTCGGAGCATCTGAAAATACCCAAAACGGACAGACGACCAAAACTCAAGACAGGACAAATAAACTACATTGCGACACACAATATAAATTCCCTCATACAACCAAGCAAACTCAAAATTCTGATGGATGAAATGGATCGCAAGGGGATTCTCATAACCGGACTTCAAGAAATGAGAAATACTGATCAGGAGCCGATAGAATCACAAGGATATAGGATTTATAAGGGAATACCAGGGAAAAGAGTCATGAAACAGTGTCCACAATTTGGAACTGGATTCGTAGTGAGTCTGAAAATAATAGAGTCCATAATAGAATTTAAAGCGCAATCTCCCAGGCTCTCAACATTAACTCTAAAAGCTGCAAATAAAATGTACACAATAATAAATGCCCATGCCCCAACAAATGATAAAAATAATAAAAAAGAACACAGAGAAGAGGTAGAAAAACTTTGGGAGCTCTCAGATCAAACGACGAATAACATTAATAAAAATCACATCAAAATTTTAATTGGAGACTTCAATGCCCAGTTAGGAAGGGAAAAGAGATATAGAGACATAATAGGGAAATGGACAGCACAAAGAAGAACAAACAAAAATGGCATAAGACTAGTGGAATTTTGCAGAAACCATGACATGATCTCAAAGTCGACGTACACTCCTGGAAATTGAAATAAGAACACCGTGAATTCATTGTCCCAGGAAGGGGAAACTTTATTGACACATTCCTGTGGTCAGATACATCACATGATCACACTGACAGAACCACAGGCACATAGACACAGGCAACAGAGCATGCACAATGTCGGCACTAGTACAGTGTATATCAACCTTTCGCAGCAATGCAGGCTGCTATTCTCCCATGGAGACGATCGTAGAGATGCTGGATGTAGTCCTGTGGAACGGCTTGCCATGCCATTTCCACCTGGCGCCTCAGTTGGACCAGCGTTCGTGCTGGACGTGCAGACCGCGTGAGACGACGCTTCATCCAGTCCCAAACATGCTCAATGGGGGACAGATCCGGAGATCTTGCTGGCCAGGGTAGTTGACTTACACCTTCTAGAGCACGTTGGGTGGCACGGGATACATGCGGACGTGCATTGTCCTGTTGGAACAGCAAGTTCCCTTGCCGGTCTAGGAATGGTAGAACGATGGGTTCGATGACGGTTTGGATGTACCGTGCACTATTCAGTGTCCCCTCGACGATCACCAGTGGTGTACGGCCAGTGTAGGAGATCGCTCCCCACACCATGATGCCGGGTGTTGGCCCTGTGTGCCTCGGTCGTATGCAGTCCTGATTGTGGCGCTCACCTGCACGGCGCCAAACACGCATACGACCATCATTGGCACCAAGGCAGAAGCGACTCTCATCGCTGAAGACGACACGTCTCCATTCGTCCCTCCATTCACGCCTGTCGCGACACCACTGGAGGCGGGCTGCACGATGTTGGGGCGTGAGCGGAAGACGGCCTAACGGTGTGCGGGACCGTAGCCCAGCTTCATGGAGACGGTTGCGAATGGTCCTCGCCGATACCCCAGGAGCAACAGCGTCCCTAATTTGCTGGGAAGTGGCGGTGCGGTCCCCTACGGCACTGCGTAGGATCCTACGGTCTTGGCGTGCATCCGTGCGTCGCTGCGGTCCGGTCCCAGGTCGACGGGCACGTGCACCTTCCGCCGACCACTGGCGACAACATCGATGTACTGTGGAGACCTCACGCCCCACGTGTTGAGCAATTCGGCGGTACGTCCACCCGGCCTCCCGCATGCCCACTATACGCCCTCGCTCAAAGTCCGTCAACTGCACATACGGTTCACGTCCACGCTGTCGCGGCATGCTACCAGTGTTAAAGACTGCGATGGAGCTCCGTATGCCACGGCAAACTGGCTGACACTGACGGCGGCGGTGCACAAATGCTGCGCAGCTAGCGCCATTCGACGGCCAACACCGCGGTTCCTGGTGTGTCCGCTGTGCCGTGCGTGTGATCATTGCTTGTACAGCCCTCTCGCAGTGTCCGGAGCAAGTATGGTGGGTCTGACACACCGGTGTCAATGTGTTCTTTTTTCCATTTCCAGGAGTGTATTTTAAGAGAAGACCAAGTAAACTAAAAACTTGGAAACATCCAGACTGGAAAAAAGGAGAATGGCAACTGGACCATGTCTGCATGGATAAGAATTACCACAAGGAAATTTACAATGTGAAAGTACTGAGAGGGACAGATACCGGATCAGATCATTACATGATAAAAATTAAAATTAAATTAACCCCATTAGCAAAGAAAAAATCCCACCAGAAGAAGAAGAGAACCTATGAACCTCATAAACTGATACAAAATGAGGATTATGAAGCACAAACCAGGGATATAAAAATAACAGATGATCTGGAAGAAATAATTCCCAGTTTGAAACAAACAGCTGAACAAGTTGCCCCTATAAATCCAAGGAAAAAACACCAGTGGTGGAACGATGAATGTGATGAAGCAGTGTTGGATCGACACCAAGGCTGGTTAAGGCATCAAAATGAAAAAACAGAAAAATCATGTTTGGAACTCACAAAACAAAGGAAGACAACACAAAAAATAATAAGGAGAGTTAAACGTCAGTACCAAAAAGATATACTTCTAATGATAGAAACAAATAGTGAAAAAACAAACTCAAGAGACTATTACAAAATATTTGGCAGACAATTACAAAGATATGATCCTCCAACATTAATGTTAAAAGATAAAGATAATAACCTAGCCCATAGCAATAGTAAAAATACAGAAATTCTAGCAGAAACATTTAACAAGTTACTAAATTGTGAAGATCCCCCAGAACTTCTCAGATAAACACAGAAACCCCAATTAAAACACCAGCAGAAAATATAAATCCACCTACAATTAATGAGGTCTACAGAGCTTTGAAAGAACTCAAAAACTACAAAGCAAGTGGAGAAGATCAAACGTTTGCTGAACTTTGGAAATATGCAGCAGAAACAGTAAAGATAGCATTACACCAATGCATAGTAAAAATCTGGAATGAAGAGAAATTACCAGAAAATTGGACTACTGCTATAATACATCCATTACATAAGAAAGGAGAAAAATCAAATCCAGACAACTATAGAGGAATTTCCCTTTTGGACTGCACGTATAAGATCATGTCAAGAATACTATACAACCGCTGTAAAGATCAATTAGAACTGGAACTGGGAGAATATCAAGGAGGATTTAGATCCTGGAGAAGCTGCCCAGAACAGATAATCACCTTGAAGTTAGTTATGGATGTCTACAAAAGAAGGCAAAAACAACTAGTCATAACCTTTGTAGATTTCAAAAAGTCGTATGATTGCATCCATAGATCTTCAATGATGAAAATATTAAGGAATTTTGGACTTCATCCTAAATTAATAAAAATGATACAGTTAACCTTAACAAACACCAAATCCAAAGTAAAATTTAGAGGAGAAATATCTGAACCATTTACGATTAAAACAGGGTTGAGACAGGGAGATTGTTTATCACCATTGCTATTCAATTGTGCTCTTGAATATGTAATGAGAGAATGGTACAAGGAAAACCCTATGAATATTAAAATTGGAACTAAGAAAGATAAAATAAACCTAAATTGCTTGGGATTTGCTGATGACCTAGCATTACTAGCTAATAACATTCAGGAAGCCACGAAACAAATAACAAGCTTACAAAATATAGCACAAAAATTAGGACTCCAGATATCATTTGAAAAGACTGAAATAATGGTAACGGATCCACTTGTAATAGATCACATCACAGTGAACAATAGGGAAATTAAAATAGTGAAACAATTTAAATACCTGGGTGAAATTATAACACATAAATTGGACGAGAAACCTGCATGGCGAGCAAGAACTAATAAATGATAAAAGCTCAAAAACTAACATGGTCTACGTACAATAAAAAAGTCTATCAATTAAAACAAAATTAAAACATTACAAGACGGTGGTTCAACCAGAGGTTACATACGGAAGTGAAACTCTTTTTAAAGTCACCCAGAAAAACAGAATTGGCAAAATTTTAAAAGTAGAGAGAAGAATTGCTAGAACATGCATAAATAAGAAATATCAAAAAGTTGGCCAATGGCGGATAGTTCCAAATGAAGTGGTATACAGAGAACTGGAGCCCATCACTGATACTATACGAAAGAAAAGGATCTCTTTTTGTGGTCACATTCTGAGGACACCAGAAACCAGATTATCAAGGAAAATTATTGAGAAACTCTGGAATTTGAAACAACAAGGAGGATGGCTTAAGGAAATAAGAGAGGATATGGAAGAACTGGAAATAACTCTGGATGATTTGCAGAACAAAACGCCAAATTTAAAGAAGTTGAGGGACACAGAAATAAGATTTAAACCAAAAATTGACAAACGACATACAATGAAAAGGGTATTTACAGATAAGGAACTACGAAAAGCATCGGAACGAATGAAGAGATACTGGGCCACTCGGAAGGGGAAAATACCAAGAAGAGGACCAGAAATGATTGACTGAAGTGGTCCAATGAGGCCGTAAAGCAGAAGAAGAAGAAGAAGAAAAGGCTCTTTTGAAGTTAAAAAAGCACGAATCTCTGACGATCAGTCTGAGTGTCGTACCAACTATATAAATAAACAGTTCTCCACTTCAAGAGAATGGTGTGAACCATCGAAACGCGTAGTGGCAAATAAATAGCTGACTAACGCAGAAACTGTTTTACTTGTATTTATCAACAGTCGCAGCCCTCATAATGCCGTCCCTTTCGACGAAATGTTCATTAATTTATTCTTCTTCTCTTTTCTGGCCTTTACCCCCTATCTGCACGGGGTCGGCGTGTTGATTTGCGGATTCGCCAATGCCGGTGGTAGAGAGTCGGTGGATTGTCGCGACCCCTTCTGCCCTCTCTCACGACTTCTTCCAGCCGGACGGGATCTGACTATCCCAGCTGTCTGCCTCTAGTGCCGCATCACATGAAAGCGTGCGAGAGTTTTTTAAATATTTGCGAATGGCATAAGTGAGGCGGAGCATAGGTACCGACCCGGGTGTGGGAAACCGCCTAAAAGCCACGTCCAGATTGGCCGGCACGACGGTTCTCCGACTTATCGGATTTCTCAACGAGTCCTGCTATAGGCTACGTAGAGTGTCCCACTCTTTTGACTGGTTAGGGTATTCGTTATGCACTTTGAGTCGTAAACGATGAATGACCTTCTGGTTCATAAATACTGCAATCCCTCAACTCATTCGATCGTCTGTTTTGTATACTTCAGCAGCGCAGTGCTTATTTTCTTTCAGTTTGTTGCAATAATCTTGAGGAGACGTAATTCTCCCATGGGAAATGTGGCTTACGAACCTCTCCTTCGACATACTTTAAAGTTCGTCAGACGCACACATAATGGGTCTGCTACAGGAAATAGGGAAAATACAAAGAAGAGCAGCGCGTTTCGTCACGAATCCGTTCAGCATGCGCTAGTGCGTTACGGAGACGCTCGTACAGCGTCAGTGGCAGACGTCACTCACTGGAGAGGTTTTGTTAAAACTCTGGCGGCGCTGTGGCGCGGGTTCCTTAGCGGGCTACTGGGTTAAGTGAAAACTGTCGGATACCCTACGGGTAGGTTCAACCGTACCTTCCGGTGCATTGAATCTCCTCAAAAATATGCTAAAGAAATCATGCACTTTAGTCTGACATATGTGCTATTGGACTTAACACCTAGCTAATAAAGAATTAACCTAGACCTATCCAGTAACTTTATTAAACAGTCTTCACGAAAAATACAAACAAATTTCGACACAAAAAGATTAATGCATTTAGACCGTAATGAGTGTAAACAGTGCGCAGTGCAATAACCGTAACAAGTGTGGATAATCAATATTAGAAAAATCCTTATGTTGGTCAACTACGTTCTCTACACACACACACACACAAAGAGAGACCTCCTCTGGCGATGAAAAGTGAGACTAAAACTCGCCACTATTACAGGAAGTTCAGTTTTAACACGAAAAGTACCAATATTCGTTTTCATTTTTTATCACTATTGAACGTTGTAAGTTGTCATTCGTACTACAGGTAAATAAATTGGATCCTTTAATGAGGAACAATCGGGTGTAACAGTACGCACAGTTTGTCCTTTTGGAATCAAAATGACCTCTCCACAGAAAGCAAACGAGCACATGTACGCAGGAATATAATTAGTCAGGAAATGAGTTGTTGGTGGCAGGAATGAATGAAGACACCAATCAATATAGCCTGATATGCGTTATGTGTTGTCATTGTTAGTTAGAAAGAAACACAGTTCCCAGTTGAAGGGGTCGGCAGAAGAAAGTGAAAATACACAAATTTGTTAGGATTAGAATTGTAGTTTTACCTGACGTGTTTTCGAGTACGCCACAAGCTAGTATCATGTAGTTCGCTATGTACGGCTAGAAAGCGCTTTCTGGTAGATAAACTGTTTTTAGTTTCTTTATTTATGCCCTGATTAACTCGAACATAAAGTACGCGACAGCTCAGAGAACGCTCTTGTGCGTTAGCATTTTCTTCCTCCGATAAGTGAGGTTCAAATGGTTCAAATGGCTCTGAGCACTATGGGACTTAACTTCTGAGGTCATCAGTCCCCTAGAACTTAGAACTACTTAAACCTAACTAACCTAAGGACATCACACACATCCATGCGCGAGGCAGGATTCGAACCTGCGACCGTAGCGGTCGCGCGGTTCCAGACTGCAGCGCCAGAACCGCGCGGCCACTTCGGCCGGCGGTAAGGGAGGCGCATTTATGATGATGCACTGTAGATCACGCCAATGTCTCCAACGCGGAGTGGCCGCCATGTTGCTCCTTTTTTTTTTTTTTTTTTTTTTAATCATTCACTACCCATGAGACGTTGGTGGCTGTTATAGGAACTTGTTCTTTTCAAAATAGTAGCCTAGTAAAGTGATGGTGGAAGGATGTCGTTCCCGATTGTCAGTATTTGGGACAGGTTTTGCAGTTGCAGCATTCGTCTGATGATCAAGGGGAGCCTCCCTGAAACCTAGGTCGGAGCCAGGCGTTTGGTCCTGTTTTCAGTTTATACCCGGGACGGTGTCGTCTGTTGTCCCAGACCAAAATGGCCGAGCGGTTCTAGGCGCTTCAGTCCGGCACCGCGCGACCGCTACGGTCGCAAGTTCGAATCCTGCCTCGGGCATGGTTGTGTGTGATGTCCTTTGGTTAGTTAGGTTTAAGTAGTTCCAAGTTGTAGGGGACTGATGACCTCAGATGTTAAGTCCCATAGTGCTCAGAGCCATTTGAACCAACCTGACCAAAGCAGAAGAAGCTCTTGTTGACTGGGGACGCGTGCCGCAGGTTCGGCATGGCGGCGCCCATGCTGGTGCGCTTCGAGCGCGAGATCGACCGCGAGATGGCGGCCGAGCAACGGGCGCTGCAGCGCGCCAGCAGCGTCGCCACCGAGAGCGCCGACAGCGACGACGACGACGACGACTTCGACGCGCCCGTCGGCCCCGTGCCGCAGATCGTCACCAACGACCTCAAGAGCCTCGACGAAATGGTGAGTAGTCGCGGGCCGCCGCCACTCACTGCAGCACAGCGTGCAGGCTGGCCAGCTGCCGTCAGCCGCGGCGGGACTCCGCGCTTCGGAGCCTCTGTGGCGTCAGCGGCGTCGCCTCGCCGCCACAGTCCACGGCGGTGTGCGTGGCGCGGGACAGATTACGCCTCGAACTGCTGCGAAGATGTGATAGGAAATGTTTCTTGGCGGTCCCGGATGAATTCTCTGCACTGCTGCACGTCGAAAATCAGTGTACAGTGTAGATAACGGTCTCCCCGTCACTTTGACGCCCGAGAGAAGATTACACTATTAACCATTTCAAAACGAATAGTGCAAAGTCCTGTAGCAATTCAACCACTTTCAGATACATTCCGAGAGTCCTGGAATGTAATATGTACACCGCCAACAGTTCGTACACCGCCCGTGACTGGCCTCTAGCGGCTCCCGCCGATACTCACTACCACAGCACCCAAACCAGTATACCACACTCAGATTTCCACGGAAACGAATATAATTCATTGGGTTCAATTAAAACCTCACCAAACAGCATCGCCGAGCTAACTACTCGGCTTGACAACCAAACGTGAGGTGTCTGACTGCTGAGCACCTGTACACAAGCCAAACGGTTAACACTCCCCTACAAAACGTGAATGCGAACGGAAATGCGCTTACGCCACCTCTCGACTGCCCCGTTGATCGCAAAATACGCTAGGAAAACACCTTCGCACCAGGGGGTGGACGACTTCTACACCCCGTGCGAACGGACAGTGCAGTCCTCCATTTCAAGAGCTGCCATAAATGCTCCAAGACATTATTTAACATTTTGGCGTTAAAGACAGTCGGAATTAGGAGCTGTATGTAGTCATTTTCATTGCCTATTTCCCGCTCCTGCTTAACGCATTTCTGCGAGGTGCTGCTTGCTGGATTGACATTCAAAAGTGTCTTTGCAGTGGGTGTCTGAAAACGCCACAACTCGTGGGAAAATTACTCGTCCTAGTCGGAACCGAACACCACGCATTTATGAGGATCGATGAAAGATCGACCTGTAATCCCCCTTCCCATTGGATCCGTAATCTGGCTTCTGTGTCACAACTAGCAGAGAGGGAGATCAGGAAATGGTATACTACGTCATTACTTCACTTTTTTTCTGTCACACCAATATGTATCCCAGTGAATGTCACGCGACTACTCGACTAAGAGGTTACATTTACAAATTAGGTAATATTTTACGTACCTATTAGATTAGATTAGATGAGATTCATTATTCATTCCATAGACCCATAAAAGAGGGAATCCTCCTGGGTGTGGAACATGTCAGATAAACACATTACAAACATGTAATTGGAAAAACTTGAGTTTCATTAATTTTAATGATCCTCAGTCAATGAACAGTAAAATTATCTACATGAATTAAAATTAAACTTCTAATATTTACAGGTTTAATACTTACATCTGCTTTCATTAAATCCATCATTCCGACGTTTGCTAGTTTCTTGACTATTACAACCAACTATTGTCAAAAATTAAAGTAAATTATTCATTTCAGTGATCCTCAGTTAAGAACAGTCAGATTATGTACAAGATTTAAAATTAAACTTCCACTATTTACAGACTTAAGACTTACATTTGCTTCCCATACATCCATCATTCACACGGTAGGTAGTTACTTGGCTGTTACAACCAAGTATTGTCAAAAATTAAAGTATAATAAATTTTCATTAAAATGTTCTACTGCACTTGTTGAGAAACTCATGAATGGAATAGAAGGAGTTGGCCACCAAAAATTATTTTAAATTATGTTTAAATTGTGCCTTGTCTGAAACTAAACTCTTAATGGTTGCTGGTAACTTACTGAAAATATGCGTTGCTGAATACTGGACTTCTTTCTGGGGAAGAGTAAGTGATTTTAAATCTTTATGTATATTGTTCTTATTCCTAGTATTGATACTGTGTGCTAAGCAGTTAGTTGGAAAAAGAGATGCATTATTTACAACAAACTTCATTAAGGAATAAATATACTGAGAAGTTGTGGTTAATATGCCCAATTCTTTGAATAGGTTTCGACATGATGTTCTTGGATTTACACTACTCTTTACTCTTATTATACGCTTCTGTACTCTAAAATTTTTTTCTCTGTTTGTGGGGTTACTCCAAAATATGATGCCATATGACATAATGGAGTGAAAATAAGCAAAATATGGCAGTTTTTTTTATGTATGTCCTATGTCTGACATCATTCGCATTGCGAACACAGACTCTTTTAGGTGGTTTAGCAGTTCGTTAGTATGTTGTTCCCAACTGAATTTATTATCAAGTTGTAATCCCCAGAAATTTTACACTCTCAGCTTCTCCTATTTCCATGTCACATTTTATACACACAGGAGAAGGAATGTCTTGGAAGTTCTGAACTGCATATAGTGAGTCGCACTCTAACGTTCGTTTTCTGTAAACGGATGACAAGCGCACAAACTGCGTTACTCGGACTACTATCGATTCCGGTACAAACCTCTCTTCGGCGTGTTAGGAATCCGCAGAAGGAAGGATGACTGGCGTTTAACCTCTCTTCTTTTTCAAACGACCAGCCCGGGATTTGCCTTTAGCGACTTGGAGAAACCACCGAAAATCTGAAATCTGCACAGGCGCTTAGGATATCAACCAGCGTCCTCCGGAGTGCGTGTCCAGAGACTTGGAATATGTCGCCACTGGGCTCGATTATTTAGTAAGTTCAGGTAATAACTGATAGCGACCACTAGGATATTAACTAGCGGAGCGATAAGAGCAAGTGTCTTTGGCAAGGGACGAAAGCGACCTGTGGGTCTGCACGACGTCACACAGTATCCACTGCTCTTCTCACACCTTCTCTGTGTTTGACAAGATTTACTTACACTACAAAGCCTTCATTTCGCCGAACACCATTCTGTCAACCTTGCAAATTTCCGCTGATAAACTATAGTTTCTGACAGACTATTTAATACCATAGCTTGTTGCTAACGACTTACTCTACTCTAACGTTTTACCGATATCGTTCGAACACTCTGGCACGTGCATATTTCTAACTGCAATTGTTATGGCCTTGCGTTCTTATAAAAATATTATTCTACGAGAAAATCAAATAAATAAATTTATTAAAAGAATAATGTGCAAGTAAACAGCACATCTAAAGCTCAAGGCCTTTCAACTGAATAAAGTTTATGATCGTAACATAGGCACGCAGGACTGTGCAGTAATCAACATGAAGCCTAAAGCGGTCCACTAAATGCTTGCTAGTAATAAATTCCGCAAGAAAAATACAATGAAGTCACAAAAGTCATGGAATAGCGATATGCAAATATACAAATGGCGGTAGTATCGCCGGCCGGTGTGGCCGTGCGTTTCTAGGCGCTGCACTCTGGAACCGCGTGACCGCTACGGTCGCAGGTTCGAATCCTACCTCGGGCATGGATGTATGTGATGTCCTTAGGTTAGTTAGGTTTCAGTAGTTCTGAGTTCTAGGGTACTGATGACCTTAGAAGTTAAGTCCCATAGTGCTCAGAGCCATTTGAACCATTTGAACCGGTAGTATCGCGTCACAAGGTACAAAAGGGCAGTGCTTTGGCGGAGCTGTGATTTATATTCAGATGATTCATATCAAAAGGTTTCCGACGTGATTGTGGCCGCACGACGGGAACTAACAGACTCTGAACGCGGAATGTTAATTAGAGCTAGACGCATGGGCCGTTCTATTTCGGAAATACATTAAACATATTGGCACCGGACTTCTCCCTTATCGCTAGCGGTCGCCTTATCAGTAGGTCATCCGAGAACGACTCACGACTTTCCCTGTGTCATCAACCATGTGTCTACAAGCTGTACTCGTACATCCAATAAACGAGCAGCTATAGAAATACACCGTTTGTTGCAATACGCTTGGGACAACAGTACATTTTCAGGCGGACAAACTTTCGAAATTACAGTAGTTACAATTTTCAACAACAGATGGCGCTGCAAGTGATGTGAAAGATACAGAAGACAACGCAGTCTGTTAGGTTAGGTTAGTGTTGTTTAACGTCCCGTCGACAACGAGGTCATTAGAGACGGAGCGCTAGCTCGGGTTAGGGAAGGATGGGGAAGGAAATCGGCCGTGCTCTTTGAAAGGAACCATCCCGGCATTTGCCTGAAACGATTTAGGGAAATCACGGAAAACCTAAATCAGGATGGCTGGAGACGGGATTGAACCGTCGTCCTCCCGAATGCGAGTCCAGTGTGCTAACCACTGCGCCACCTCGCTCGGTCGCAGTCTGTGGGTGCGCCATTCTGTACGTCGTCTTTCTGCTGTAAGCGTGTGCTGTTCACAACGTGCAAGTGTGCTGTAGACAACATGGTTTATTCATTAGAACAGAGGATTTTTCTGGTGTTGGAATTCCACCGCCTAGAACACAGTGTTGTTGCAACAAGACGAAGTTTTCAACGGAGGTTTAATGTAACCAAAGGACCGAATAGCGATACAATAAAGGATCTGTTTGAAAAATTTCAACGGACTGGGAACGTGACGGATGAACGTGCTGGAAAGGTAGGGCGACCGCGTATGGCAACCACAGAGGGCAACGCGCAGCTAGTGCAGCAGGTGATCCAACAGCGGCCTCGGGTTTCCGTTGGCCGTGTTGCAGCTGCGGTCCAAATGACGCCAACTTCCACGTATCGTCTCATGCGCCAGAGTTTACACCTCTATCCATACAAAATTCAAACGCGGCAACCCCTCAGCGCCGCTACCATTGCTGCACGAGAGACATTCGCTAACGATATAGTGCACAGGATTGACGACGGCGATATGCATGTGGGCAGCATTTGGTTTACTGACGAAGCTTATTTTTACCTGGACGGCTTCGTCAATAAACAGAACTGGCGCATATGGGGAACCGAAAAGCCCCATGTTGCAGTCCCATCGTCCCTGCATCCTCAAAAAGTACTGGTCTGGGCCGCCATTTCTTCCAGAGGAATCATTGGCCCATTTTTCAGATCCGAAACGATTACTGCATCACGGTATCTGGACATTCTTCGTGAATTTGTGGCGGTACAAACTGCCTTAGACGACACTGCGAACACCTCGTGGTTTATGCAAGATGGTGCCCGGCCACATCGCACGGCCGACGTCTTTAATTTCCTGAACGAATATTTCGATGATCGTGTGATTGCTTTGGGCTATCCGAAACATACAGGAGGCGGCGTGGATTGGCCTCCCTATTCGCCAGACATGAACCCCTGTGACTTCTTTCTGTGGGGACACTTGAAAGACTAGGTGTACCGCCAGAATCCAGAAACAATTGAGCAGCTGAGGCAGTACATCTCATCTGCATGTGAAGCCATTCCGCCAGACACGTTGTCAAAGGTTTCGGGTAATTTCATTCAGAGACTACGCCATATTATTGCTACGCATGGTGGATATGTGGAAAATATCGTACTATAGAGTTTCCCAGACCGCAGCGCCATCTGTTGTTGAAAATTGTAACTACTGTAATTTCGAAAGTTTGTGTGCCTGAAAATGTACTGTTGTCCCAAGCATATTGCAACAAACGGTGTATTTCTATCGCTGCTCGTTTAGTTTTTATTGCCGTTTCAAATATACCGGTCATTTTTGAAACACCCTGTATATATATCCATTCAGGGGAGCCGTTTTACTTAAAAGTCGCTTGCCTGGAGTCGGCGGACAAATACGACAATGCAGTGGCCATGTTATTCCGGATTACGATGTAATGTTGTGTGTATGCATCTCCAAAGGAACATTGCATCGTATTTCGGAATGACGCATGCACTCCAATATCGTACATTTAGGAAATGAAATATTCCGCAGTCCTCAGTGTCAGGAATGTGCCGAGAATGCCAAACTTCAGGCATTACCTCTCACCACGGCCGACACAGTAGCCGGCGATCCTTACTTAACGACCGAAAGCAGCGGCGTTTGCATAGACTTGTCAGTGCTAACAGAAAAGCGACATTGCTTGAAATAACCGCAAAAATCAATGTCGAACGTACGAAGAATGTCTCCGTTTGGACAGTGCGGCGAAAACCTGGCGTCAGTGGACTATGGCAGCAGACGACGGACGCGAGAGCCTTTGCACGACATCGCCTGCAGCGGCTCTCTTGGGCTCGTGACCATATCGGTTGGACCCTAGACGACTGGAAATAGTGACCCGGTCAGATGAGTCCCGATTTCAGTTGATAAAAGCTGATGGTAGGGTTCGAGTGTGGCGCAGACCCCGCGAAAACGTGGACCTTAGTTGTCAAAAAGGCACCGTGTAAGCACCATAATTGTGTGGGTTGTGTTTACCTGGAATGGACTGTGTCTTCTGGTCAAACTGAACTGAACTCTGACTGCAAATGGTTATGTTGGGCTACTTGGAGACCATTTGTATTCACTCGTGGAATTCATGTTCCCAAACAACGGTAGAATTTTTATGGATGACAATGTGCGTTGTTAAGGGGCCACTGTTGTTTGCGATTGGTTTGGAGAACGTTCTGCACAATTCGAGCGAATGATTTGTGAACGCAGATCACCCGAATCGAATCGATTCGAGTATTTATATGACGTAATCGAGAGGTCAGTTCGTGCAGAATATCCATTCGTAATTATGGACTGCTGTAGAGGCAACATGGCCGAGTATTTCTGCAGGAGACTTCCAACCAATTCTTGAGTCCGTGTCACGTCGAACTGAGGTCCGACGAGATATTATGACGTATCTCATGACCTTTGTCACCTCAGTGTGCAGCACATAGCGTTATTCAACGAGAAGACAACGACAGTTATATCGCAAGCTCACAATGCCATGTCGAGGGTTCTGATTGTTACTTGTTATCTCCACTTACCTATGAGTGATGTTTTTTAAATATAGACTTTAAGAATATTGATGAAAGTAACAAGTTTGGAACTTTAAACCGTAATAATATACCCGCTCTTAACTTCGTCATTTTCTCAAAATTTGTACCACACTGTAGTAAGGTAACTCCTTAGTTGACTAAACGAAAGTTACTTTAATGCTATTAGCACATAACACTCATTAAGATCTCTTATTAAGACGAGAAACTGTATAGTCATAACGTTTGTTTCCTTGCACAAAATGTTACAGCGCCTTTGTGAACACTGGTCAGTTGTTACCATATCCTTGCCTAATAAACCGTTGAGGGGTTAGCAGTGAACAAATACAAGTCAAACAAAACACCGTTTGTCGTGTATCACACTCTAACATTTCTTTTCATTAGAACTGCGGCAGCGTTTTCGGTTGATTGTAGGTATCACATAGAGTACCTAATGGCCCATCTTTGTTCATCGTATAGAGTGGCTGTAAAAGACGCAGTAATAATAACAATATCCAGAAAAAAAGTCACTTGATGGCACTTCGTTTGGGGTATGTAACTTGTGTTTTGCAGTAAATATCTCCCTCCGTTCATCGAAGCTTCTCTGAAGCCATCTAACTTTTCATCAGACATGCCGTACTAGGCAAGACAGTCATGAAGGCAATGCCCGGCTAAGGAACGTGCTTATGTAAATGTCTGCAGGTAGGAGAGGAAATAAACCGATTCCGCTTTAATGGTCGGGACACTCAATCTTATAAGCCAGCCAGAAGCCACAAAAATGTCTTCCAGTGGCTGCAAATTGTAGGCACGCCGACGTGGAAGGTCATTGGTTCGGAGAATTACTTTACACCTAGCGACATGCCAACGATCCGGTAGTCCGAACTGACTGCATCGTTACCCATTCTTACATCTCAAGGCATTTCCCCTCCAAATGATACCTGATTCAGGTGAGGAAAGCTTTCCCGGAAACTGTCGGCCTTCATAGCCCCCACAAGGCCGGCGAAACATTCGTAGGGCCCTCGAAGGCTATTTGGCTGGCATCGGCAGCATTTCCGCTAAGAAGCTGAAGCTAGTTTGACGTGGCAGTAATTAGTTCGACATAAATCAGTATGTGCGACGTCACTATGAATAAAAAAGCATTTTTAAATTAAACGGTGTCTGGATATTGTCGTACTGACGCTATGGCTGTAAAATTTATAGCTTCTTTAATTTACCTCATGGCACTAGGGGTAAGATAGATACCGCCTACAGGAAAATTAAAGAGACCTTTGGAGATAAGAGAACGACTTGTATGAATATCAAGAGCTCAGATGGAAACCCAGTTCTAAGCAAAGAAGGGAAAGCAGAAAGGTGGAAGGAGTATATAGAGGGTCTATACAAGGGCGATGTACTTGAGGACAATATTATGGAAATGGAAGAGGATGTAGATGAAGATGAAATGGGAGATACGATACTGCGTGAAGAGTTTGACAGAGCACTGAAAGACCTGAGTCGAAACAAGGCCCCCGGAGTAGACAATATTCCATTGAAACTACTGACGGCCGTGGGAGAGCCAGTCCTGACAAAACTCTACCATCTGGTGAGCAAGATGTATGAAACAGGCGAAATACCCTCAGACTTCAAGAAGAATATAATAATTCCAGTCCCAAAGAAAGCAGGTGTTGACAGATGTGAAAATTACCGAACTATCAGCTTAATAAGTCACAGCTGCAAAATACTAACACGAATTCTTTACAGACGAATGGAAAAACTAGTAGAAGCCAACCTCGGGGAAGATCAGTTTGGATTCCGTAGAAACACTGGAACACGTGAGGCAATACTGACCTTACGACTTATCTTAGAAGAAAGATTAAGGAAAGGCAAACCTACGTTTCTAGCATTTGTAGACTTAGAGAAAGCTTTTGACAATGTCGACTGGAATACTCTCTTTCAAATTCTAAAGGTGGCAGGGGTAAAATACAGGGAGCGAAAGGCTATTTACAATTTGTACAGAAACCAGATGGCAGTTATAAGAGTCGAGGGACATGAAAGGGAAGCAGTGGTTGGGAAGGGAGTAAGACAGGGTTGTAGCCTGTCCCCGATGTTGTTCAATCTGTATATTGAGCAAGCAGTAAAGGAAACAAAAGAAAAATTCGGAGTAGGTATTAAAATTCATGGAGAAGAAATAAAAACTTTGAGGTTCGCCGATGACATTGTAATTCTGTCAGAGACAGCAAAGGACTTGGAAGAGCAGTTGAATGGCATGGACAGTGTCTTGAAAGGAGGATATAAGATGAACATCAACAAAAGCAAAACAAGGATTATGGAATGTAGTCTAATTAAGTCGGGTGATGCTGAGGGAATTAGATTAGGAAATGAGGCACTTAAAGTAGTAAAGGAGTTTTGCTATTTGAGGAGCAAAATAACTGATGATGGTAGAAGTAGAGAGGATATAAAATGTAGGCTGGCAATGGCAAGGAAAGCGTTTCTGAAGAAGAGAAATTTGTTAACATCCAGTATTGATTTAAGTGTCAGGAAGTCATTTCTGAAAGTATTTGTATGGCGTGTAGCCATGTATGGAAGTGAAACATGGTCGATAAATAGTTTGGACAAGAAGAGAATAGAAGCTTTCGAAATGTGGTGCTACAGAAGAATGCTGAAGATTAGATGGGTAGATCACATAACTAATGAGGAAGTATTGAATAGGATTGGGGAGAAGAGAAGTTTGTGGCACAACTTGACCAGAAGAAGGGATCGGTTGGTAGGACATGTTCTGAGGCATCAAGGGATCACCAATTTAGTATTGGAGGGCAGCGTGGAGGGTAAAAATCGTAGGGGGAGACCAAGAGATGAATACACTAAGCAGATTCAGAAGGATGTAGGTTGCAGTAGGTACTGGGAGATGAAAAAGCTTGCACAGGATAGAGTAGCATGGAGAGCTGCATCAAACCAGTCTCAGGACTGAAGACCACAACAACAACAATGGCACTAATTGACATTAGTCTAAGAGATACAACAACAACTAAAAGAAAATTACGATGCAGCTCCGTTGCGCTGATGAAATAATGCGGGACGACTCGCCCGCGAAAAAATTCTACAAAATTATCCTATTTTAAGGAGGTTAGTATTTGGTTACTCATTAAGCCTTACCTTGAATCTTAACTATGAGAACGCTGTGCCACAAACTTAAGCTATCATGACTGCCGGGGATAAAGTTCCCCCCTCGATGCTGCTCGCCGAAACGGTTAATCCATAAAGAGAATAGAGAACTAATTGAGGCTTGTGCGGGATGTATTAAACCCGTACAACATGGTTTCTCAGTTGACAGATCGCCAGATTAAGAACTGTAGCATATCGTGCCTGTCCACGTAAGCAGCGAATCTTGCGTCCACTGTGACCGGGATGGGGTAGATGGGTACTTGTCACAAGTCTTTTCTTCACGAGATCCCCGCCCACTTCGTATGCAAGCAGCATGGGAGACCTGCAGCAGATGTTAAATGAGAAGTTGTTGACGATTGTGTCCGGCACCACACACGCTCGTGGATTCCGTGACGCAGTGAACTACAGTTGTTTTCGGGCTTTTTTAGGTGTTTCACGGTACAAAAATGTAGACAGTAAATACAGGGTGTTTCAAAATGAATATACGGGTTTAATGCTTTATAGCACTTAATACATTCATCTTACAATTATAAATAATACACCAAATGAAAGAGAAAGACAAACAGTTTTTCTTACACTTATCCAGTGTGAACACCGGTCACACACCGATTCGATAGACGAGTTGTTCTGAAACCTTGATCAGTGTGTCAGGAATAACTATTGCAATAACACTGTTTCTAAAGTCGGATAGATCAGCTGGTAACGGAGGCACATTCACATGATCGCGTCAGATCGTGTGTGGACTTGGAGGTCATGCATAGAATGCTGTGTCAACCCCCTTGCGCCCAATCAACCGGTCGGATACAGCCTCGTGTATCCAGTCGCGTACTGAGTTATGCCTGTGAGGCGGCGCACCATCTTGCTCCCAAGTAAGGATGTGTTGTTCAGCTTCTTCCCATTGACGCACGGGCCATAGCTGTAGCACATCAAGACAAGAAACATCAGTTACAGTTGATTCACCGAAAAAGAAAGGCCCATAAACTTTCCGCGGGGATATTTCTTGGGGAAAAGGCGTTTTTCAGTCATTCTTTGTCATTCTATACTCTTTCCGTTGCGCACAGATATATAAACAAAATTGGTTGAGCTGCTCTTGCATTTGGTGTTTTATTTGCAATTGTAAGTCCAACGTAATAAATACTACAACGCCTTAAAACCGGTATGCTCATTTTGAAACACCCTGTACTTTGCCGGATGAGCTTCTTTCGCATGTAAAAAATTCCTCGTTGATGCGCTGTCATGTAGGATGGAGACGATACATCTCAGTATTTTGTAATGGGTTATTCATAGGTGCCAACGGGGTTTCAGAAGACAATTGCGTGAAAACTACATGAAATGCAGAATATAGACACATATTAGTACAGAGCGTCTTTCGCACTTCTTAACTCCCATTAGAGGTGCTTACTGTGGGCTCTGTTTATGGCGTGGCAAATGTCATTAAGTGCAGTCGATGCTGCTGCTCCCTGGGAAGGAGCAACGACTGCAATCAGCGCGCGAAATCTGTTCTCTGGGCTGCCTATGTGCAGGCGCGAAGTAATTCGATGCCAGAATACGGATACATGCTCTGAGACGCATTCGCCCCGTGGTGTCTTGTAGTTAACGCGCAGTCGACTTCTGAAATCCCAGAGGTAATAATATTAACGCTGTACATCTGATGGACAGTTTAGTCTCCAGAGGCGACGCTGTAGGCAACAGGTGACTGCACAGAAAGTCATGCTACATCTACACTCCTGGAAATTGAAATAGGAACACCGTGAATTCATTGTCCCAGGAAGGGGAAACTTTATTGACACATTCCTGGGGTCAGATACATCACATGATCACACTGACAGAACCACAGGCACATAGACACAGGCAACAGAGCATGCACAATGTCGGCACTAGTACAGTGTATATCCACCTTTCGCAGCAATGCAGGCTGCTATTCTCCCATGGAGACGATCGTAGAGATGCTGGATGTAGTCCTGTGGAACGGCTTGCCATGCCATTTCCACCTGGCGCCTCAGTTGGACCAGCGTTCGTGCTGGACGTGCAGACCGCGTGAGACGACGCTTCATCCAGTCCCAAACATGCTCAATGGGGGACAGATCCGGAGATCTTGCTGGCCAGGGTAGTTGACTTACACCTTCTAGAGCACGTTGGGTGGCACGGGATACATGCGGACATGCATTGTCCTGTTGGAACAGCAAGTTCCCTTGCGGTCTAGGAATGGTAGAACGATGGGTTCGATGACGGTTTGGATGTACCGTGCACTATTCAGTGTCCCCTCGACGATCACCAGTGGTGTACGGCCAGTGTAGGAGATCGCTCCCCACACCATGATGCCGGGTGTTGGCCCTGTGTGCCTCGGTCGTATGCAGTCCTGATTGTGGCGCTCACGTGCACGGCGCCAAACACGCATACGACTATCATTGGCGCCAAGGCAGAAGCGACTCTCATCGCTGAAGACGACACGTCTCCATTCGTCCCTCCATTCACGCCTGTCGCGACACTACTGGAGGCGGGCTGCACGATGTTGGGGCGTGAGCAGAAGACGGCCTAACGGTGTGCGGGACCATAGCCCAGCTTCATGGAGACGGTTGCGAATGGTCCTCGCCGATACCCCAGGAGCAACAGTGTCCCTAATTTGCTGGGAAGTGGCGGTGCGGTCCCCTACGGCACTGCGTAGGATCCTACGGTCTTGGCGTGCATCCGTGCGTCGCTGCGGTCCGGTCCCAGGTCGACGGGCACGTGCACCTTCCGCCGACCACTGGCGACAACATCGATGTACTGTGGAGACCTCACGCCCCACGTGTTGAGCAATTCGGCGGTACGTCCACCCGGCCTCCTGCATGCCCACTATACGCCCTGCTCAAAGTCCGTCAACTGCACATACGGTTCACGTCCACGCTGTCGCGGCATGCTACCAGTGTTAAAGACTGCGATGGAGCTGCGTATGCCACGGCAAACTGGCTGACACTGACGGCGGCGGTGCACAAATGCTGCGCAGCTAGCGCCATTCGACGGCCAACACCGCGGTTCCTGGTGTGTCCGCTGTGCCGTGCGTGTGATCATTGCTTGTACAGCGCTCTCGCAGTGTGCGGAGCAAGTATGGTGGGTCTGACACACCGGTGTCAATGTGTTCTTTTTTCCATTTCCAGGAGTGTACTACATATGCAGCTGTACTCTGAAACCCAGAGCCAGTGGCGGACGATACTTTGTGTATGATTGCCACTCCTACCGTTTCGTGTTCCAGTGGCGAACGGTACGCGACAGTAACTGTTGTCCATCAGCCTCCACCTCAGCTGGAATGTCTCTCATGGGGTGTATATAAACGCGTCGGGGTGACGCGGGAAAGTGTGCAGTCGCTGTCGTAATAAGGAAACGGAACTGTTTATCTGACGTGCGAAGGGCATGTTCATTCGCATTGGGACCAAAGATATAAGCATGTCCGGAACGGCTAAGTTCGTAAACTGTTCGCGTGGTGCCGTGGTTAAAGTATGCTGTGCGCGTTAAAGTGGTGCTGTGCAAAACCGACGCCGAGGCAACTGTGATACACCATGGGCGTTAGATAAAGTGCCGAACGATGTCTGCGGAGACGTGTACGGGCGAATAGAAGGTCGCCTGTTGAGTAACTCGTCCCACAGACGAACCGAGATGTAGTAACAGTGTCCTCTCAACGATCGTTCTGCGAACGTTGCTGCGTTTCGGCCTCTGCAGCAGCCGCCCGGTTTTGCACCCTTGCTGAGTCCTGTTCATAGGCGACGAAGGCTGGACTTACACGCCAGTACCGCAACTGGGTGTAAACTGAATTGTGGCATGTGGCCTTTCAAGGTGAAGTGTACGGCGTAAAGCTTCTGAAAGCAAACAACCCGCTACAATTGCTGGGAGGGTTTAGGCAGGAGAAGGGAGTGCTGTGGTCTGGGGACTGTTTTTTTTGTCATTCCATCGCTGAACTGGCAATTCTAGAAGGCATAATGGATCAACCGAAATGTGCACATATCCTTGGGGGTCATATCCATCCCTACATACTCTGTGGTGATGTGTGGGTGCTATTCTGTCATTCTGCGCAACGGATTAAACTGAGATGTACCCTTTACCCTGTGGCTCCTGCAAGATCCAATTTCCAACCCCACACTACTAAAGAAGTCAGACAGACGTTCCTAACGTTCTAAAGAGAAATGCCTTAAAAAGCTTTCAGCAATAAATATCTTCTGGAGTCGTCCACTGCAAGGAAATGACACAAAATTTCTTACGTAACTAGTGGGATACTTGGGTATTGGAGTAGTGCTAGTTAGTGTAAGAAAAACATGAAACTAACGAAAATTAGTATTTATTTTGCCAAAATTCTGAGAAATCACAATGGTACCTTTAGTTATGAACTGAACAAGTTACCTCTCAAAGATAGGATTCGCTAATGAAATTTCTATATGAAGTTCAAGATTGTTGTTGACTTGGTGGAATGGCTGAGAGCCGCGCCTACTCAACTTGAATAATTATCTGTTAGAATGTTGCTAGGTATGGTCGAGGCTGTCGCGTGTGAAATGCAGTGAAGTGTACTG
This sequence comes from Schistocerca serialis cubense, assembly GCF_023864345.2. NCBI lineage: Eukaryota > Metazoa > Arthropoda > Insecta > Orthoptera > Acrididae > Schistocerca > Schistocerca serialis. The sequence goes on along the minus strand of NC_064646.1, from coordinate 493,282,400 downwards.
TTGTGGAGGAAATATGGGGCTCGCAAGAGCTGTAGTGCACAATACCGTAAGCTGCAATGACTGCTGTCTGTACCGCTCGCAGCTGACAAATAAGATAACTCTCATTCTATCTGGATTGACCTTTGCCAATCAAACTCTCCCTACACCTTGATGAAGTCAAGGAGTCCTATTCGGCCCTAGTCTGTTGGCGTGAACACCGGTCAGATAACCAGTCCAACGCGATGCCACTCAAAAATTCGCTTGCAGGCGTTTAACTATAACTCTGTCCGTTCACACCGCACAGTAAGTGTGGTGGCCAACACAGTCAACAACGCTTAATCTCGAGGACTCAGTATAGAGTCGCACTCCGATTCTCTCTCGACAGAGGTGCTCTCCCAGTGGAGTACTGAGGAGAGACTTGTTCCTCGCTCTTTGAGTACACGTACGAGCGCACACACTCTCGTTACGTGTTCTCGCTCCAAGAGTGACAACGGAACAGCCGCTCTCCACGCCAGACGTGAAGGGGTAAATCTTTCGGTCTCTTCCATTACTCCTTCAGCTCAAGGCGTCAGGAATATCGTCTGCCAATCAACATTGCTCTTCTAAAACGGGAGAATGACGTTTCGTTTAAGACGACCAATCCGGAAATCTGTAGCATCAGCGTTTGGCGTTTGCTGTCTCCTTGTGAAAATCTCTGAAACTGCGTGCTATATTTGTAAAGACTGTGTAGGCTGGGCGCTCCCACACAATATAGCGGAATTTGCTTTTAAGACGAACACGGGGTCGTCCTGTCACTCGGGTAAACGCTGACTGCTCTATGGGCGGTCGCGCGTCGAGATAGTTAGGTTGAGTCGTCCTCTGAATGGACTAGCCCCCCGGTGTGCGGTTTGCGTCTCCCGAACTAAAAGCCCCTGCGACCGTCGTGTCTTGAATGTGTGTGTGTACGCCAGCCTCGAGTAGTTCAATCTCGGTGCGCATTTGCGATTTATTAGTTATTTGTTTATCGTTTACATGAATTCATACAACATTGACTTTATCTTATCGAGTTTGGGTTCGAATGAAGTGTCTTGATGTGCGGAATATGATTGTGAGCGCGGAATTTGTAAGCAATGAAGGTCAGGAGACCACGACGTCTTACAATACAGCTTGTTTTTGCTTGGCACAACGGCATCTACCAGCAGGGAAATGCGACGTGGCAGACAGCTCGCAGGGTATGTGCGTAGTTCCATAAACACCCGGGCGACTTTACCGTACTCCCCTAGCCACCAAACTCCCCGGACTTTAACGCAATCGAGGATCTATGGGACAACCTCGATTGGGTTGTTCGCACGATAGATCCTCAACCTAGTGCACTGGAATCGGCATGGCTCCACACCCCTGTGAATCGGCATGGCTCCACACCCCTGTCTGTACCTACCAGAACCTCACTGACTTTAACTGCACATCTCGCAGTGGCCCGCGCTGCAAAAGTTCGTTATTTAGGATTCTGAAAAGTGATCACGTTATTGTAGTTGGACAGTGTATGTTGGTGGACTCTACAAGGAACTTATGCTCTCGGAATTTGGACAGTATGCGATGCATACATAGAAAATGTTGTGGGGAAGGCTAACCAAACGCTGCGTTTTATTGACAGGACACTTAGAAAATGTAACAGACCTACTAACGAGACTGCCTACACTACGCTTGTCCATCCTCTTTTAGAATACTGCTGTGCGGTGTGGGATCCTTACCGGATAGGAGTGAGGAAGTACATCGAAAAAGTTCAAAGAAAGGCAGCTCGTTTTGTATTATCGCGAAATATGGGAGACAGGGTCACAGAAATGTACAGGATTTGGGCTGGAAATTATTAAAAGAAAGGAGTTTTTCGTTGCGACGGAATCTTCTCACAAAATTCCAATCACCAACTTTCTCCTCCGAATGCGAAAATATTTTGTTAACACCGACCTACATTGGGAGGAACGATCACCACAATAAAATAAGGGAAATCAGAGCACGTACGGAAAGACATAGGTGTTCATTATTTCCGCGCGCTATACGAGATTGGAATAATAGAGAATTGTGAAGGTGGTTCGATGAACCCTCTGCGAGGCACTTAAATGTGATTTGCAGAGTATCCATGTTGATGTAGATGTAGATGCAGAGATGCATAATGTCCTTTGTAGCGTCTGCCGTTGGGGTCTGTGGCCCTTTCGGAGCGCGGTGCTCCTGTGTTTTCTATTTCCACCATCAGCCATACCTGGTAGCGGTCCAATTGTGGGGAGCAATACCTGGCAGAACAGCGGTTTTGTAAACCATGTCACAACCTCAATGAACCTCAGTCTGTCTTTTCTGTGATTAGTTTTTTTGCCGGCCGGTGTGGCCGTGCGGTTCAAGGCGCTTCAGTCTGGAACCGCGTGACCGCTACGGTCGCAGGTTCGAACCCTGCCTCGGGCATGGATGTATGTGATGTCCTTAGGTTAGTTAGGTTTAATTAGTTCTAAGTTCTAGGCGTCTGATGACCCCAGAAGTTAAGTCGCATAGTGCTCAGAGCCATTTGAACCATTTGATTAGTTTTGTATACTGCAAGCAGCAGAATAGTCTGGTATTCATGTCGGGAACAAGCCGAGACGGTGTTTGTGTGCGGCCAAGCAGATGCAAGCGGTCGAGGGGCAGCACGGCTATATCAAAACAAGTCCCTTCGCAGACAACAGTCACATCACACAACATTTAAAGCCCTTTTTGGGCGTTTGTGTGACCATGGGTCCTTACAGAAAGACGAACGTGTTGGTGGGCCAGTTGCCTGGAGCTTCTACTAGGGTTCGTCTCAGTATTCCGTAGAATCCGGAACTTCACATCTGGTATAAGCACAGTCTGCAGCTAATCTGCACATTCGTCTGTCTGAAAGGACCCATGCCGAAAACGCGCTTGAAATGTTCTGTGATGTGGCTGCTGTCTGCGAGGGTACTTATTTTGGTACAGCTGTGATATCTCTTGACCGTTTACATCTGCTTGTGGTACACAAACACAGTCTCGACTGTTTCCCGACATGAATACCGAAGCATTCTGCTGCTTCCAGTATGCTGCGTCAATCACACAGCCTGCAACACGCAAGGAACACACGTCACATGGTCAGAGGAACTTCCATTCGTCAGTGCCATCCACCGTGGTAACGATTCATTTCCGGAAGCTGTTCATAGGACCTTTCTCCCTTATTTCCAGTCAGGAATCCGCTCCTGAAGTTTGTCGATTTTGTTAATGTTCACCCTGTATGTAGTGAAAAGTAATAGTCTCATAATAGTCCTTTACAGTATCCACAGAGCTTCTTTTAAGCCTGTCTATTTCTTTATGTTGAAAACGACACGATATGTTCTACACAACGAGAATTCATCCATCCAATCCCAAAGCTGATCGCCGGCCGAAGTGGCCGTGCGGTTCTAGGCGCTGCAGTCTGGAACCGCGGGACCGCTACGGTCGCAGGTTCGAATCCTGCCTCGGGCATGGATGTGTGTGATGTCCTTAGGTTAGTTAGGTTTAACTAGTTCTAAGTTCTAGGGGACTAATGACCTCAGAAGTTGAGTCCCATAGTGCTCAGAGCCATTTGAACCATTTGAACCAAAGCTGATCTGGCACGCCGTACTCTCGAATTTTGTTCGTTAGGCGACAGTGCGTAACTGTATCGAACGCGTTCTAGACGTCAAGGAATGCTATTAGAATCTGTGTTGCGGATGTCGCCGACGGACGGAGTGATTATTGATTGCGAAATGTTGATTCTTTCCCGCTATACGTCAACACTGCCGGTACCCTGAGGAACAAATGCAGCTTCCAGGGGCACGTAGTCGGCGGGGAGACGTGATCGCCTTACAGCGGACGCATACGGACAGGCGTTGCGTGCTCGGACGACCGTATGGCCGCCGCAGCGGGCTGTCGCCCGTCGTGTGTGTCGCTTCATTGCCGGGACGTCAGAGCTCCCCACGCAGAGCCACCCATTGTGCGTCGCGCGTCACAATGCGTCGCGTCTTAGCGCGCGCTGCCTTCCGAATGCGTAAAGGCGGGCCGCGCCGCGAGGCCTAATGAAGCACGCATTGTGCGGACGACCTGGGTGCCGTCTGCTTGCGCTGCTCGCCGTGCCCCGAACGGGGGCTTAGCTGTTCACCAGACGAGCAGCAGGCGCACTCTTTTTTCCCTCCCTCCGGTTCGGTGTCGGAAATCCAGAGCCAGGCGGCTGTGTGATTCACCACTCTGATTAAGCGGACAATGGCGGGGCAGCCCCAGCCTGGTAAGGTCAGCGGCGGGCATCGAACGAGCTCCCCCTAGGCAGGCATCTGTTCGGGTTCCGCCAGTGGATCTACTGGCTTCTGTTCGCGCAGGCCACGACATGTTGTACTCTTCGCTCTGATAAAATTATATATAGTCCTTGGTGCGTAGTATTTTTCTGAAATTTGCTTCAGCTTCTCGCTAGGTCGTAGGATACGGATGCCCCGATTCTCAAAACAGCGCACTACTTTACTGGTACAACCTGTCCCATCAAGGGTTCAAAGGAACTGTCACTCATCACACCGAGTGGAAATTGTATCCAAGTCTGTTTGCATTGTCTAACAATCGTTGAAACTTCCCTGTAGATAACGGCATCGCCAGCGGGCAGTGCTGCTGAAACTCTGTCTCACTAGAATCCACGCCCTCCTCCGTACACTGCCGGCCAGTAAGGCCTTCCGCCTTCCTTCCCGGCTGCTCGGCGGGGCCGTGACTCAGCGTGCTGCGTGCGTCAGCTCGCCGGCCCAGCAGTCACGGCGGCATCCGTGACACGCGTGTCAACTGAAGCGTTCGATACCGCTTCTCCGACTCGCTGCCGAACTGTCACATTTCAGTCTAACATAGACCTCGGGCCTCGCTGTAGCTCAATCTCACACCACAAGCTACACCCCGAAAAACAATATAGGCCATAACAAGTGTTGTCAGTGCCGCATCTCTTTCTCTTTTCGCACGCATATCGTCACATGTCGCATTTACGTCACGGTTAAAGTTGACATCCAGTATCGGTAGGTTCGATTGATGCTGCTGTGTGTTTCTCATACCTTTTTTCTTCTTCTTCAAGTTTCCTTTGCACACGCTCTTACTTTTGTATTTGCAATTACTCGGTCTACTCCTGCAAAGCAGCTTTTTACGCCCTGGCTTCTTCCAACCTGATTGTCTGTAGAGCATTGGCAAGTGCAGTATCAAATAAATTGTCCACATTATTCATAAACTTCACAGCGCTTACACACTTCTTGACAGTTTTTCGCACGTCTTGCAATTTTCTACATTCCGAATGCAGGTTAATAAGTTTTTACCAACAATGCTGAATAGCTCCAGACAGAATTCTTGCTTTCTCCCAAAGTTTAATGCGACGCGATCGGTAACAAATAAACAACGGACTGCATTGTAGATGAGATGACGTCAGCCTGACATCTGCAAACAGTGTGCCAGATCATGTTCCTCGCTCGAGTCGGTGCGTAAGTCGGCAAGCGTTACACTGCTTCGATCGCTTCAAAATTTTGTACAGTCATGTTTCAGAGGCATTCAGACAGTACTGACGTCGCAGAATAAAGAACACCCTACTGCATATTGATTGAATGTATTTACAGATACCTCCGACAGTGACTTACGGAATATTTATTTCCATTAAACACTGGTCAATGGAAATGTACAAGTATTTCCTAGCTGACTAGTTACAGTTGCCTGTGTGTGTACTCCATTGTTCTGAAAACTTAATGTATGATGATCGAATGTTAATTTTTTCAGAGTAAGATTCCGAATGGTAAGTACAGTCGTGTTAAGTATGGTCCAGAATAAAAGAATTTTTATAAAAATAAAATAAATCATAGTGTAGGCCTCATCTAATATCCTTTAATCAGATGGTTCGCCTTATATTTGGTATGGACCGCAAATGTCGCATTAATTACTTAGCTAGTCTTAACATTTGTAGAAACAGTAGGGCCGACCTTCATCGTTGTTCGTATGTCATACTCAAATAGCCAAATATTTCACACCGGTGATGAGGTGATGACGTAAATTCAGTTGGACAAAAGACAAATGCAGGACTGACGCCGAATCAGAGAATATTTGCGTTAACTGAAATCCGTCGACACAGCAGTCCTGTTTCAAGTTTTACTCTTAAAACTAGGAGATGCTGAAGTTTCGTGTCAGGTAACGTACAATACTACTACTACTACTACTACTACTAATAATAATAATAATAATGATAATTTTGTGTAAATCGTTCGGCGACTTGCATGTTTATAACGTACTCCAATAAACCTATCGGGGGAAGGGGACCTGTAGTTTACCCACTCTGTGGAATTTGATTAGGTCTAGTAGTTAACCTTGGACGTTGGTATACGGTTTAGTGATCTCTCTATTCGAGGGCATTTTCCACCATGGTACCACAAAATCGAACGGCAGTAATACTTATAGTGTAATATTCTCTCGACTCCGGAGTTGAAGTTTTCTTCTCAGTCGGCTGCGCAGCTTAGCTGCCAACTGCATTCGTCATACTAGAAAATTCCGTAAAAAAATGCACTTTAGTGGTTGATAGCGAACTTCCTTTTAAGCGAAAACGACGGAGCTGTCAGCTTTTAACGATATTATCATTTAACATAATTTGGGCTTTCATTAACTTCATAGCTTCTCGCACGTTCCTCTGAAACAGGCACAGATTTTTTTTTCTTTTAACTTTTACAGCTGAGACGTTCCATAGCACGCCTGTGTCCCGTACGCATCTCTTCTGACAGGTCCTATTCTACCACGATTCCTACTTTCTACCTACAGTACTTGTCGACCACCGCTAAGTAGCGTACACGACACTGAGGTGACAAAAGTCACGGGAAACCTGCTAATATCGTGTCGGACCTCCCTTTTCCCGGCGTAGCACAGCATCTCGACGTGCCATAGACTCAAGAAGTCTTTGGATGACCCCTGCAGAAGTACTGAGCCGTAGTACCTCTCTAGCCGTCCATAATTGCGAAAGTGTGCAGAATTTTGTGCATGAACTGACCTCTCGATTCTTTCCAGTAAAGGTTCGATGTGATTCATGTCGGGCGATCTGAGTGACCAAATCATTCTCTCGAATTGTCCAGAATGTTCTTCAAAGCAATCGCGAACAATTGTGGCCTAGTGAAATGGCGCATTGTCATACATGAAAATTCCATCGTTGTTTGGGAACATGGCTGCAAATGGTCTCCAAGTAGCCGAACATAAATCATTTTCAGTCTATGATAGGTTCAGTTGGACCAGAGCACTCGGTCCATTCCACGTAAACTCAGCCCACACCATCATGGAACCACCGCCAGCTTGCACATTGCCTTGTTGACAACTTAGGACGCGGCTTCGTGGGGTCTGCACCGCACTTGAACCCTACCGTTAGCTCTTACCAATGAAATCTGGACTCATCTGACCGGGTCACGGTTTTACAGTCGTCTAGTGTCCAGCCGGTTTACGAGTGAACTAGAGGCACTCGCCTCTGTGTCGTCTGCCGCCATAGCCCATTAACGCCAAATTTCACCGCTATGTCCTAATGGACGCGTTCGTCGTACATCCAGCATTGATTTCACGCAGTTTTGCTTTTCTGTTATCAGTGACAACTGTACGCAAATGGGTCTATTGTAGGTCGTTAAGTGAAGGCCGTCGTTCACTGCGTTGTCCGTGGTGAGAGCTAATGTCTGAAATTTGGTAACCTCGGCACACTGTTGACACTGTGGATCTCGGAATACTGAATTCCCTAACGATTTCCGAAATGGAACATGCCATGCGTCTAGCTCCAACTGTCATTACGCGTTCGAAGTCTGTTAATTGCCGCCGTGCGGCCATAATCCACGTTGGAAACCTTTTCACATGAGTCACATGAGAACGTTGTGTGCGCGATACTATCGTCATCTGTATGTGTGCGTATCGTTGTCCTAAGACTTTTGTCACCTCACGGTATCTGTATCAGCTCCTGTCTAGTAACACGAATCATAATATTGTGGCTAAACTTGTAATGTTGCCATACGTCCGAAACGGACATCTCTTAATTCTTTGTCCTGAATCACAATATTTTCAAAATCGGAAGAAGCATTTGCAGACGTGGTGCACAAGAAGATTCACAAAGACGTTGCTTTTTTAAAGTCTTGTCGTTAAAGCTGTCATAAAGACAAACATTGGCTTCCGGAAACGGATAAATGAAGTCCTCCGACAGTTCGCACATCTCGGTTAGCATTACGCGCCAAAAACAAAATAAATTTCAGTGGCTCCTTGAGCAGATTCTGTTTTTAACTCTTGACACAATGTTCCATTCTCTGTAAGAGACGCGACTAGCAAAGACAGTGGCTGTGTGGCTACGTAACAAGTTCTGATTGCCGGTAACATTAAAGTCGCTATGATGTGGATCATTGCCCTCGGTGTGCTCTCTGGCTTTGTTCCAGTGGCTTTATTTCCTGTTTATGCCAATACAGTTTCAATCGATTTCATGTGCCCGGCTACAGCTGAATACGGGAAACATGTTGTATAAACTGTATACTTAAACCCGTACTCTTAGTGGCATTTTCTGTGCGTCCTCGCACCACGTGAATTGGTTCTGCAAAGAGTGACAACATTTTCGTGACAAGTGATTTAACGCCTTGTCGTGGATTGAGTCGCTGTAGTTTCGCTTCTTCTCACTTTTCTCTGTCTCTTTTATTCTTCAGCTGCATTCCTTTCTACGGAAGAGCTGCTGCTTCCATCAATTCTTTACGAAAGAAATGAGATAGTTCTCTGTCATGGTACCGCTGGGGTATATTGGTTTCATTTAAAGCTTGTAAGGTGATAGGTTTGGATGTTGTCTTTTTTCTGTGATAATTTTTTATTCGGTTATTTTCCAATGCTTGATACTTGGTATTTAATAACATTATATTCAGCAGTTGAATACTGACGACTATTGGTCTCTATGGGACCAAAATCAGGAGCCTATTATCTTATGCAGCTTCTGTCGGGAACGGATTTTTTTTCAGCCATCCGGGATGTAACAGGGTGCACCGAAAACATACTGGCAAAATTTCAGCACCCATTCCTGCACATGGAAGTAAAACTACGTAGACATTTATTACTAAATTGTTTCTTCGAACTTTTTGTACTACAACCATGTTGTTCACCCTAATCAAATTGTAAATTTTCACGATCAGGAAGTATTTTCTCGGAACTGTTGAAGTGCGTCGGCACCGAAAGTTTCTGTCAATGTTTGGGCTGACAATGTCTATGCTCTTACAGTCTAATGTTTTTCTAACCAGGATCAACAGACGAAATAAGGATGGTTTGCCAGAGAATAGTCTACCTGACCTGCTAGAAGATGTGACTTAATGAGTGTGATGTAATATGAACTTCATGCGTGATCGAACCTCTCCACATTTCAGTACTGATGTCCCGTCAGCTTCTACATAACAGATGAAGGTGCATCGATTTTCTGGCCTCCGTATGTAAACTCACTAGACTTTTATTTGTGCGAGCATTTGAAGTCTTTTTCTGCAATCGAACAAGGTGCAGAGTATCTTCGTGGCCGTATAGTGAGATGGAAAACAAGACGTAATTCGCCAGCGGTATGAGATTGAAAGTGACGGTGTGTGTATCATTGCTAAAGGAAGGCAATCTGAACATTTCCTGCTGCGTTCCGTTCCTTTGTGTTTCCCGTGATTAGTGCAGTATCAAGTGTTGCAGAAACTCATCTATAGGTTCGAAGTAAAGCGCTTCCAGACCCAGTCCATATAACACGTTTCCTTCTGCTTCCGCATATATCGAATGGTACCCAAAACTTTGGCTGTTTTGAAACATACCATTACGAGCCTCTTCAAGGCCTTGCTTAAATATGTGATTCGGATGTTAGTTTTGGAGCTGAGGGTTTATTTCCTTTCGAGTCTGTCTCGATAGACAGCATCTGGTATGTGGCGTAATTTGGCTTCGTCTGCAGGCCTGTAGGTGACATGTTTCTTTTTGTTTCGTGATTCGTCTGTAATGTTTGCTATAGGAGATGACGATGTTTGGTTTGTGGGGCGCTCAACTGCGCGGTTATCAGCGCCCGTACAAATTCCCAACCTTTGCTCAGCCCAGTATCGCCACTTTCTTGAATGATGATGAAATGATGAGGACAACACAAACACCCAGTCATCTCGACGCAGGTGAAAATCTCTGACACCGCCGGGAATCGAACCCGGGACCCCGTGCTCGGGAAGCGAGAACGCGACCGCGAGACCACGAGTTGCGGACTGGTATAGATGAGGTACGCAATGCAGGGTACTTATGGTTTTCCTAGCTATCTATTTCGGTCCTTTGTTTGCCAATCGTAGAATCACTAGAGAGAAGTGCAAATAATGTTAGCTTCTACACAGCCTCATAAGAAAAGTGAAACACCCAGAAGAGAGGGTGCACACACACACACACACACACACACACACACACACACACACTATCGCCGCGCGGGGTAGCCGCACGTTCTAAGGCGCCTTGTCACGGTCCGTGTGGCTTCCCCTGTCGGAGGTTCGAGTGCTCCCTCGGGCATGGGTGTGTGTGTTAGTTTAAGTTAGATTAAGTAGTGTAACCTTAGGGACCGATGACCTCATGAGTTTGGTGCCATAGGAACTTACCGCAAATTTCCAATTTACACACACCATCGGTGGGTATGTAAGTGATACGAGTTGGAATTCTCTGTTAGAAGTAGAACGGCCGCCAGAGTGTCTAATTCGTGTTTACTATTGTAGATAGTGTGTATGGCGGGCCTGGTAGGCTGTATAACGGGCGTTGAGCTATGACTGAAGGCCAAGGAGATGTCGCGTACTCTTGTGAGACAGCGCTATCACGAACCAATACGATATGAACGAGGTCTCATTGTGAGTCCCCATTTTTTCGGCTAGTGGAATCGCGCAACATCCAGATTTGTGCGGAATTTGGATGCATCAGTGGGCCGATGTTGGGCTGGGTCGAAACGTGAAGGCAGACAGACACGTCGTCGAGGTTCCGGTCGACCGCGTCTGACCCCCAGTAGCGATAAGCGCCGCACTGTGGAACAAACGTGTCGTAACCTCTCCACATGCTGCTGCCCACCGTGGAACGAGCAGTGGACATCCTGCAAAATGACGCGTCATCCTGTACCGTCGGTTGGAGACTGTGAACGGTCAGACTAGGGAATTGTCGCCCTGTGCGTAGGCTGTCGTTAACACCACAAACCAGACGGCGACATTAGGAACGGTGTCGTGATCGGGGGCGGTGTCGCACTGTGTTGAGCGATGAACACTGGTTCTGCGCCGCACTGGACGGCAGACGTCGGCGGGTGCCGCGGCGGGCTGGGAGGGGTCCCAGTCTCGCAGAGGCACAGTGGTGTTGTTTCTGGCGTCACTGTGTGAGCAACAAACGGGTGTAACTTCAGGTCACTGGTAGTGAAGTTCTGAAGAACTCTAATGGCACAATGTTACGTCACGGATATTCTGCGACCTCTCTCGAGACAGTATCGTGGTTCCATTTTTCAACAGGACAATGCTCGTCCACGCATGGCGTATGTCTATGAACTGTCTACGTGATGTTGACGTACTGCGACGGCCACCAAGGAGCCCAGATATATCCCCGCCAGATGATGTGTCGAGCCATCTGCCCGCATCTCGTGGTCGTGCGGTAGCGTTCTCGCTTCCCACGCCCGGGTTCCCGGGTTCGATTCCCGCCGGGGTCAGGGATTTTCTCTGCCTCGTGATGGCTGGGTGTTGTGTGCTGTCCTTAGGTTAGTTAGGTTTAAGTAGTTCTAAGTTCTAGGGGACTTATAACCACAGCAGTTGAGTCCCATAGTGCTCAGAGCCATTTGAACCATTTTTGTCGAGCCATCTCGGGCGTCAACTCAATCGCAGTGTCAGTACTGATGTGGAGGAGCAGTTGCGGAACAGCTTGCCCCAGGTGATGATACAACGACATCCTTCGTAACCGAATATGTGCGTGCATACAGGCCAGAAGGGGTGCAACGTCATACTGACAACTGGGCTCGTGCTGCCATCTTGTTTGCACAGTTGGTGCTGCGATCACATCGTGTGCCCTCTCAGCTCGTGAACTTTCATTCTGTTTCCTCCTCCCCTTCTGGATGCTTCACATTTTTCGTCAGGCGAACATAAAGAAAACCGGACAGGTGCGAGGGCTCCGTACAAACTTAATTATATACATCGATGGTCCATCTGTAGGCTTTGTGAGCATCAAAATATGTGACATAAGTGGTCGTATCTTCTGATTACACTCACTTGAAAGCTTAAAGTTCTTTCTTCGGGAAGAGGCCGTACACCTTAGTGACACAAATTTCAACTTGTGTAAGTCTGCAGGCTTTCGTGGTCGTTGTCACTGAAGTTAAAATCTTCTGGGTTATTAGGCAGGGTCATGTTTCTTCTAAAATGATCGACATTTCGACCCCTGTGCTGGGATCTTCCTGACCTTCTGGTGTCCACTACTGCTGGAACACTGTGTTCTAGCTAAACAGTAGTGGACACCAGAAGATCCTGAGGAAGTCCCAGCAGAGGGGTCGAAACGTCGATCATTTTAGAAGAAACATGACGTGGCCTAATAACCCAGAAGATTTTAACTTCAAATTTCAGCTTGATAGCTGTACTCGTTCCTGAGAAGAAGCGTTCTGAACAGTCGGGGCAACATACAGATAGACGGACAAAAAGTGATCCTATAAGGAGTCCGATTTTGCCGATTGATGTACTGAATCCTAAAAAAAAAGTAAGATAATCAGTCACTTAATGTTCGTGGAATTTAATTTATTGGTCTACCTATGCGCACGGAACGCTCGTCTGCTCTGCAACTTGTTCCTAGTAGGAATAATGATGTGACTGTCGAAAATCAAATTTCATTATCCGTACTTGCGATGTGCAGCGCAAGACGGTATCTTACCAGATTTCATAAAATGCTTCTCAGAACACAACCCGCGATGTGCAACGCGAGTGTTCAAACAGTCACAAAAGTAAATGAAAATGGGGAAGTAATCTTAACGACTGATAAATGAGAAGCAAGACTCCAAGTTTAACTATGCTTCACTAACCCATAACAGCAATACACCATTTCATAATGTTTTCACAGCTAGATAGCAAAACATTTCTCAACAACTCTCCTGTGTACAGTTGCCTCCTCTGAGACTTGTTTCAACTGTAAGACAAGACCTACGCTTAATTACGAAACACGTAACCATACGCAGTATTCTCACAATGTGAAGCTACACAGCTACAAATATTAAAGAAAGAACTGAATTATCTTAAAAGATGGCTTTTATCTTTCTTACATTAACATAATCTCATTTGCTGAAAACACATCATTACAAAATCCTTTTTAAATAATGCTGCTTCTACTCCATAGCAGGCCAGCTTCCATCATTTTTAAACCAGCTACGTTGCCATACTGTCCGACACGCTCTGCTGTCGTTACTCTCTCACTTACTCTGACAGAGCAAAGTTAACCTCTCTGACCAAAATCTCTGGTCTCAAAAAGCACAGTCTAACAAAGAATGCGAGTATATCGATATTGTAGAGGTTGAGTGTAATTGTCAAATTCGCAATTTCATTCACATTTAAGTCCAAAACTTCCTGAAAATCGTTACGGCTAATAGGACAGACCCCTTTTCGAGGGGATCGCGAAGCGTCGGTAGCTCTCTGTAATCTACATCTACTTTCATACTGCGCAAGCCACCCAACGGTGTGTGGCGGAGGGCACTTTATGTGCCACTGTCATTACCTCCCTTTCCTGTTCCAGTCGCGTATGGTTCGCGGGAAGAACGACTGTCTGAAAGCCTCCGTACGCCCTCGAATCTCTCTAATTTTGCATTCGTGATCTCCTCGGGAGGTATAAGTAGGGGGAAGCAATATATTCGATACCTCATCCAGATACGCAACCTCTCGAAACCTGGCGAGCAAGCTACACCGCGATGCAGAGCGCCTCTCTTGCAGCGTCTGCCACTTGAGTTTGCTAAACATCTCCGTAACGCTATCCCGCTTACCAAATAACGCTGTGACGAAACGCGCCGCTCTTCTTTGGATCTTCTCTATCTCCTCCGTCAACCCGATCTGGTACGGATCCCACACTGATGGCAATACACAAGTATAGGTCGAACGAGTGTTTCGTAAGCCACCTCCTTTGTTGATGCACTACATTTTCTAAGGATTCTCCCAATGAATCTCAACCTGGCACCCGCCTTACCAACAATTAATTTTATATGATCATTCCACTTCAAATCGTTCCGTACGCATACTCCCAGATATTTTACAGAAGCAACTGCTACCAGTGTTTGTTCCCCTATCATATAATCATACAATAAAGGATCCTTCTTTCCATGTATTCGCAATACATTACATTTGTCTATGTTAAGGGTCAGTTGCCACTCCCTGCACCAAGTGCCTACCCGCTGCAGATCTTCCTGCATTTCGCTGCAATTTTCTAAAGCTGCAGACTCTCTATACTACAGCATCATCCGCGAAAAGCCGCATGGAACTTCCGAGACTATATACTAGGTCATTTATACATATTGTGAAAAGTAATGGTCCCATAACACTCCCCTGTGGCAAGCCAGAGGTTACTTTAACGTCTGTAGACGTCTCTCCATTGAGAACAACATGCTGTGTTCTGTTTTTGCTAAAAAAATTTCAATCCAGCCACACAGCTGGTCTGATATTTCAATAGGTACCTTTTTTATCAGACGACGGTGCGGAACAGTATCGAACGCCTTCCGGAAGTCAAGGAAAATGGCATCATCCAGGGAGCCCGTATCTAATATTTTCTGGGTCTCATGAACAAATAAAGCGAGTTTGGTCTCACACGATATATCTTCTGGTAAACCTTCCGGGATGTAAGGTCGTGGTCCATGAAACTCTTCAGCTCCTCCGGCAAAACTCACTGGAGGAGAAACACCCCTCTGAAGATGTCCAGCGAAGCTCTGGACGAAACGTTAAGAGCTGAAGTGTTTCATGGACCACGACCTTACATCCCGGAAGGTTTACCAGAAGATATGTCATCCGGTCGTGAAAGCCTTCATACTATCTCACACGATAGCTGTTTCCGGAATCCATGTTGATTCCTACAGAGTAGATTCTGGGTTTCCAGAAATGACAAGATACGCGAGCAAAAAACATGCTCTAAAATTCTACAACAGATCGAGGTCAGAGATATAGCTTTGTGCATCTGCTCGACGACCCTTCTTGAAAACTGGAACTACCTGTGCTCTTTTCCAATCATTTGGAACCTTCCGTTCCTCTAGAGACTTGCGGTACACTGCTGTGCGTTGCGCTAGGAACCGCGGCAGTGGCCAGCGAGAAGGCGCACCTAAAAATACTCTCGCGACGACCCGCCGCTGACCCGCGCTTCCTGAGAGCGCGGACGCAAAAACGAGACCGGGCCGCGCAGCCGAGATAACGCGGAGTACAGTGCTCCAGCCCGCCCACTGTCTCGTAGCGCCAGCAGCCCTGCCGGAACCAGCCGAGGTCGCGAGTTTTTCTCGAACCAGTTGCGCCAGCAGGTAGGACGCAAGGCACGGGCCGACTTACACAGTGCGGACTCGTGCGGACAAATAATAGGCGCGGAGCAGATCAGCAAGACAACGGTAAGGAACGCCTCAGAGTGGCTGGCTGTGTGGCGTACCGTCTGCTGTCTCTCGGAAAACAGCCGTATTTCTCTCGTAACGAAGGAAGGAAGATCCAGGTTTCAATGCGCCTTCGACAGTGAGGCCTTTGCGGGTGGAGCACAAGCTCCGATTGGAGAACCGAGGGAAAGGGAGCATTCCCAAGCTCATCATCGTACACTTTGCGAGAGTTTAATTCGCAGCCTACACCATTGCAGAAGAATTTCCTTTTACGGGACAGAAAAGACAATTGTAGTATGCGTACATTGAGCATACATTAAAGGAAACCAACGAGAAATTTCGCATGGTCATTGTAGTTCAGGGAGAAGCAGTAAAAACATTTTGCGTTCACATTTTAATTCTGTCAGAGATGGAGGAGCAGTACCGGTAGTGTCTTGAAAAGAGGTTCTAAGATGTATGTACAGCAATGAAAAACTAAGGTAACGAAATGTAGTCGAACGAAATTGGGTGAGAGTGACAAAATTAGATCAGACATTGAGAGACAAAGCTGGAGATGACTTTTGTTATTTGGACAGCAAAATTACTGACGATGGGCGAAGAAATGAGGATGTAAAATGCAGACTGAAAAAAAAAAAAATTATCATCGAATGTACACTCCTGGAAATGGAAAAAAGAACACATTGACACCGGTGTGTCAGACCCACCATACTTGCTCCGGACACTGCGAGAGGGCTGTACAAGCAATGATCACACGCACGGCACAGCGGACACACCAGGAACCGCGGTGTTGGCCGTCGAATGGCGCTAGCTGCGCAGCATTTGTGCACCGCCGCCGTCAGTGTCAGCCAGTTTGCCGTGGCATACGGAGCTCCATCGCAGTCTTTAACACTGGTAGCATGCCGCGACAGCGTGGACGTGAACCGTATGTGCAGTTGACGGACTTTGAGCGAGGGCGTATAGTGGGCATGCGGGAGGCCGGGTGGACGTACCGCCGAATTGCTCAACACGTGGGGCGTGAGGTCTCCACAGTACATCGATGTTGTCGCCAGTGGTCGGCGGAAGGTGCACGTGCCCGTCGACCTGGGACCGGACCGCAGCGACGCACGGATGCACGCCAAGACCGTAGGATCCTACGCAGTGCCGTAGGGGACCGCACCGCCACTTCCCAGCAAATTAGGGACACTGTTGCTCCTGGGGTATCGGCGAGGACCATTCGCAACCGTCTCCATGAAGCTGGGCTACGGTCCCGCACACCGTTAGGCCGTCTTCCGCTCACGCCCCAACATCGTGCAGCCCGCCTCCAGTGGTGTCGCGACAGGCGTGAATGGAGGGACGAATGGAGACGTGTCGTCTTCAGCGATGAGAGTCGCTTCTGCCTTGGTGCCAATGATGGTCGTATGCGTGTTTGGCGCCGTGCAGGTGAGCGCCACAATCAGGACTGCATACGACCGAGGCACACAGGGCCAACACCCGGCATCATGGTGTGGGGAGCGATCTCCTACACTGGCCGTACACCACTGGTGATCGTCGAGGGGACACTGAATAGTGCACGGTACATCCAAACCGTCTTCGAACCCATCGTTCTACCATTCCTAGACCGGCAAGGGAACTTGCTGTTCCAACAGGACAATGCACGTCCGCATGTATCCCGTGCCACCCAACGTGCTCTAGACGGTGTAAGTCAACTACCCTGGCCAGCAAGATCTCCGGATCTGTCCCCCATTGAGCATGTTTGGGACTGGATGAAGGGTCGTCTCACGCGGTCTGCACGTCCAGCACGAACGCTGGTCCAACTGAGGCGCCAGGTGGAAATGGCATGGCAAGCCGTTCCGCAGGACTACATCCAGCATCTCTACGATCGTCTCCATGGGAGAATAGCAGCCTGCATTGCTGCGAAAGGTGGATATACACTGTACTAGTGCCGACATTGTGCATGCTCTGTTGCCTGTGTCTATGTGCCTGTGGTTCTGTCAGTGTGATCATGTGATGTATCTGACCCCAGGAATGTGTCAATAAAGTTTCCCCTTCCTGGGACAATGAATTCACGGTGTTCTTATTTCAATTTCCAGGAGTGTAGATTTAAGTGTTACGAAGTCTTCCTTAATGTATACAGGGTGTTACAAAAAGGTACGGCCAAACTTTCAGGAAACATTCCTCACACACAAATAAAGAAAAGATGTGATGTAGACATGTGTCCGGAAACGCTTAATTTCCATGTTAGAGCTCATTTTAGTTTCGTCAGCATCAAGCACATCAGTACGTAGCATCAACAGGTTAGTGTTCATCACGAACGTGGTTTTGCAGTCAGTGCAGTGTTTACAAATGCGGAGTTGGCAGATGCTCATTTGATGTATGGATCACCACGGGGCAATAGCCGTGGCGCGGTACGTTTGTATCGAGACGGATTTCCAGAACGAAGGTGTCCCGACAGGAAGACGTTCGAAGCAATTGATCGGCGTCTTAGGGAGCACGGAACATTCCAGCCTAAGACTCGCGACTGGGGAAGACCTAGAACGACGAGGACACATGCAATGGACGAGGCAATTCTTCGTGCAGCTGACGATAACCCTAATGTCAGCGTCAGAGAAGTTGCTGCTTTACAAGGTAACGCTGACCACGTCACTGTATGAAGAGTGCTACGGGAGAACAAGTTGTTTCCGTACCATGTACAGCGTTTGCAGGCACTATCAGCAGCTGATTGGCCTCCACGGGTACACTTCTGCGAATGGTTCATCCAACAATGTGTCAATCCTCATTTCAGTGCAAATGTTCTCTTTACGGATGACGCTTCATTCCAACGTGATCAAATTGCAAATTTTCACAATCAACATGTGTGGGCTGACGAGAATCCGCACGGAATTGTGCTATCACGTCATCAACACAGATTTTCTGTGAACGTTTGGGTAGGCGTTGTTGGTGATGTCTCGATTGGGCCCCATGTTCTTCCACCTACGCTCAATGGAGCACGTTATCATCATTGAATACTGGGTACTCTACCTGTGCTGCTAGAACATGTGCCTTTACAAGTACGACACAACATGTGGTTCATGCACAATGGAGCTCCTGCACATTTCAGTCGAAGTGTTCGTACGCTTCTCAACAACAGATTCGGTGATCGATGAATTGGTAGAAGCGGACCAATTCCATGGCCTCCACGCTCTCCTGACCTCAACCCTCTTGACTTTCATTTATGGGGGAATTTGAATGCTCTGGTCTACGCAACCCCGGTACCAAATGTAGAGACTCTTCGTGCTCGTATTGTGGACGGCTGTGATACAACACGCCATTCTCCAGGGCTGCATCAGCTCATCAGGGATTCCATGCGACGGAGGGTGGATACATGTATCCTCGCTAACGGAGGACATTTTGAACATTTCCTGTAACAAAGTGTTTGAAGTCACGCTGGTACGTTCTGTTGCTGTGTGTTTCCATTCCATGATTAATGTGATTTGAAGTAATAAAATGAGCTCTAACATGGAAAGTAAGCGTTTCCGGACACATGTCCAGATAACATATTTTCTTTCTTTGTGTATGAAGAATGTTTCCTGAAAGTTTGGCCGTATCTTTTTGTAACACCCTGTATATGTCTCGAGTGTAGCTTCGTACGGAGGCAAAACGCGAACGATAAGCACTGTAGACAAGAAGACAACAGAAGCTTTCGAAATGTGGTGCTACAGAAGAATCGTAGCAATTAGATGCGTGGATAGCATAAGGAGGTACTCAATCGATTTGGGAGAGGAGAAATATGTGGCAGAACTTGGCTAAAAAAGAAGGGATCGGGTGATAAGAGAGATCGTGAGGCATCATAGAATCAGTTTATTCTGGAAGCAAATGTTGAACAGGGTTGAACAGTTTATCGGTGTAGACATGCAGAGTATGTGTTGTTTCGTGTCTCGATGTGACGTCTTGTGGAACGCAGCTTGTCGCCCCGTTTGGGTGGGGCTGAGTAATTGTCTGTGAAAACAATCTTACGCAATCGACAACGGTAGGTAGACATGTTGAAAAAGCATTTAGTATATGCTAAACAGTCTTCTAGAGCCTAGTAAGTCTCCGCTGGAAATTGCTTGTTATTTTCGTAGCCTTGTGACAAAGTACAGTGAAAGAACACACGCGTTAAAAGTAAAAGTGTGCTTGTGGCAACATTTAATATGAGACATTCGTGCTTCCCCTAGCGGTGGCATCTGTGACGAAACAAAGCGAGCCGTTTTACACTGCTGGGCATCAAACTTGCAACATGAGTAAGGATAACAAACGCGAATTTTGTTTATTGCTCGATTACAGTATACGCGATTTCGGTCTGCTGAGTAGGTAATTTAGTGAACATGGCTGACACCTCTGACAGTAACAACGGCTCTATGTTGCCTGGCCTCCGTGTCCATAGAAGTACAGTACGTATTTTATTTTGTTTCTGTTCTGTGGCACATATCATCAGACGCTGTCGTGTAAGGATATTACCATGCTAGTTTCTCTGCAACCCATAACTAGTCGCGTTCAGAGAGGTATTGAGATGATACTGACCAGGACAACAGTGTAAGAGCTTGTGTGTCGTCGTCGATCGGGACAGCCCGGGCAAAATGTGCCCCTGTGATGTTTGGTTGAAAGATAACGTTGCGGAGACCTCGAAGAAAGCGCACAGCCACCGGCCTTAACACGTCAGATACATATTAGCTGCTGTCCAAATTAGCGGCCATGCGAAACAGATGTGATCGTCGTATGTATCCGATCACGTGACATACAATAACAGTGTCTTACGGTGAACAACCCATTTTCTAAATCTATTTTCTAAAAAACGTACGTGAAGTGATTGGACGATCGTGCGCAGCCTAGCGAACAATATGTTTGTCCTGTCAGGGGCTAGCTGCTTTGGTATTTGCGATATTGTGCCCTATCGAGCATAGTTGTCCTGGACGATCGTGTGAGACCCAACTCGCTTTATTTGTTCATGAGACCCAGAAAATATTAGATACAATCTCCCAGGTAGATGCCATTTTCCTTGACTTCCGGAAGGTGTTCGCTACAGTTCCACACTGCCGCCTGATAAAAAAACTAAGAGCCTACGCGATATCAGATCTGCGGTGGCTGGATTGAAGAGTTTTTAGCAAACAGAGCACAGCATGTTATTTTCAATGGAGAGACGTCTACAGACGTTAAAGTAACCTCTGGCGTGTCACAGGGGAGTGTTATGGGACCATTGCTTTTCACAATATATATAAATGACCTAGCAGATAGTGACGGAAGCTCCATGAGGCTTCTCGCGGATGATGCTGTAGTATACAGAGAAGTTGCAGCATTAGAAAACTGCAGCGAAATGCAGGAAGATCTGCAGCGGATAGGCACTTGGTGCAGAGAGTGGCAACTGACCCTTAACATAGACAAATGTAATGTATTGCGAATACCTAGAGAGAAGGATCCTTTACTGTATGATTGTATGATAGCGGAACAAACACTAGTAGCAGTTACTTCTGTAAAATATCTGGAAGTATGCGTACGGAACGATTTGAAGTGCAATGATCATATAAAATTAATTGTTGGTAAGGCGGGTGCCAGGTTCAGATTTATTAGGAGAGTCCTCAGAAAATGGAGTCCATCAACAAAGGAGGTGGCTTACAAAACACTCGTTCGACCTATACTTGAGTATTGCTCATCAGTGTGGGATCCGTACCAGGTCGGGTTGACGGAGGAGATAGAGAAGATCCAAAGAAGAGCGGCGCGTTTCGTCACTGGGTTATTTGGTAACCGTGATAGCGTTACGGAGATGTTTAATAAACTCAAGTGGCAGACTCTGCAAGAGAGGCGCTCTGCATCGCGGTGTAGCTTGCTCGCCAGGTTTCGAGAGGGTGCGTTTCTGGATGAGGTATCGAATATATTGCTTCCCCCTACTTATACTTCCCGAGGAGATCACGAATGTAAAATTAGAGAGATTAGAGCGCGCACGGAGGCTTTCAGACAGTCGTTCTTCCCGCGAACCATACGCGAGTGGAACAGGAAAGGGAGGTAATTGCAGTGGCATGTAAAGTGCCCTCCGCCACACACCGTTGGGTGGCTTGCGGAGTATAAATGTAGACGTAGATGTAGACGTATCGATTCCATATTCGGATGATAGTCACGATGAACGGGAGCAGCAATATCGCAAAACGATAAACCGCACTATGGACAGGCCTCGTTCCTGCCGCTATACGTGTAACGCGACCCCGTCACTAACAGGCGACTTTCAAATGGTTCAAATGGCTCTAAGCACTATGGGACTTAACATCTATGGTCATCAGTCCCCTAGAACTTAGAACTACTTAAACCTAACTAACCTAAGGACATCACAAAACACCCAATCATCTCGAGGTAGGTGAAAATCCCTGACCCCGCCTCGAATCGAAGCCGGGAACCCGGGCGCGGGAAGCGAGAACGCTACCGCACGACCACGAGCTGCGGACGGCGACTTTCGAATACAGTCACTGAATGAGAAACGCGCTGCGTAATCTTCTCGTATATA
This sequence comes from Schistocerca serialis cubense, assembly GCF_023864345.2. Classification (NCBI taxonomy): domain Eukaryota; kingdom Metazoa; phylum Arthropoda; class Insecta; order Orthoptera; family Acrididae; genus Schistocerca; species Schistocerca serialis. The sequence continues at coordinate 493,260,384 of NC_064646.1, read as the reverse complement.
CTGAGTGAGCGTCGGTGTTGTCCCTCTCACCGACGTAATGCATTTGCACTGAAATGTTCCTCATTTGGATATCCGAGCCGGTATCACATTTATTGTATTAATCGGCTCCATCGTATTTAGCAATGAAAGACGACAGAAGCAGAGAAGCAGAAATGCGTGTATAGGAGATATTACCTGCTCCATTTTGAAAGTGTGGTGGTGGAGCCTGTGTACTGGGACATGTTTGAGGTTTCCGGGACACGTCGAGACGCTGTATTCGAACCCGATCACTTGGCAGGAAGAGAGATGCTTGTACCACAAAAGAGAAAAAATGGCGCCCACCGTAAGAGGCGGCGGTGCGGCCCGGCGGTATTTGGCAGAGCCCGGGCAATTAACGCGCAGCGTGCCCGGCCGGGCCGTGATCTGGGCTGACTTGTGTTAAGTAACGGTGCGGCGCGGCGACACTGCGGCTCCAGCTGTTCAGGTCGCGGGCTCCGTCTCACTCACTCCGTCACCGCGCCTGCAGTTTCGCGTCAATCGGTTCGCAAATATCGCTTCCGGTTAGCCGCGTGAACGCTACAGTATCGAAACTACACTACTGGCCATGAAAATTGCTACACCAAGAAGAAATGCAGATGATAAACGGGTATTCATTGGATAAATATATTATACTAGAACTGACATGTGATTACATTTTCACGCAATTTGGGTGCATAGAACCTGAGAAATCAGTACGCAGAACAACCACCTCTGGCCGTAATAACGGCCTTGATACGCCTGGGCATTGAGTCAAACAGAGCTTGGATGGCGTGCACAGGTACAGCTGGCCATGCAGCTTCAACACGATACCACAGGTCATCAAGAGTAGTGACTGGCGTATTGTGACGAGCCAGTTGCTCGGCCACCATTGACCAGACGTTTTCAACTGCTGAAACGTCTGGAGAATGTGCTGACCAGGGCAGCAGTCGAACATTTTCTGTATCCGGAAAGACCCGTACAGGACCTGTAACATGTGATCGTGCATTATCCTGCTGAAGTGTAGAGTTTCACTGGGATCGAATGAAGGGTAGAGCCACGAATCGTAACACATTTGAAATGTAACGTCCACTGTTCAAAGCGCCGTCAATGCGAACAGGAGGTGACCGAGACGTGTAACCGATGGCACCCCATACCATCACGCAGGGTGATACGCCAGTATGGCGATGACGAATACACGCTTCCAATGTGCGTTCATCGCAATGTCGCCAAACACTGATACGACCATCATGATGCTGTAAACAGAACCTGGATTCATCCGAAAAAATGACGTTTTGCCATTCGTCCTCCCAGGTTCGTCGTTGAGTACACCATCGCAGGCGCTCCTGTCTGTGATGCAGCGTCAAGGGTAACCGCAGCCATGGTCTCCGAGCTGATAGTCCATGCTGCTGCAAACGTCGTCTAACTGTTCGTGCAGTTGGTTGTTGTCTTGCAAAGGAACCCATGTGTTGACTCAGGGATCGAGACGTGGCTGCACGATCCGTTACAGCCGTGCGGATAAGATGCCTGTCATCTCGACTGCTAGTGATAGAGTCCGTTGGGATCCAGCACGGCGTTCCATATTACCCTTCTGAACCCACCGATTCCATATTCTGCTAACAGTCATTGGCTCTGAGCACTATGGGACTTAACAGCTATGGTCATCAGTCCCCTAGAACTTAGAACTAGTTAAACCTAACTAACCTAAGGACATCACACAACACCCAGTCATCACGAGGCAGAGAAAAATCCCTGACCCCGCCGGGAATCGAACCCGGGAAGCCGGGCGCGGGAAGCGAGAACGCTACCGCACGACCACGAGCTGCAGACGCTAACAGTCATTGGATCTCGACCTACGCGAGCAGCAATGTCGCGATACGATAAACCGCAATCACTATAGGCTACAATCCGACCTTTATTAAAGTCGGAAACGTGATGGTACGCATTTCTCCTCCTTACACGAGGCATCGCAACAACGTTTCACCAGGCAACGCCGGTCAACTGATGTTTGTGTATGAGAAATCGGTTGGAAACTTTCCTCATGTCAGCACCGGCGCCAACCTTGTGTGAATGCTCTGAAAAGCTAATCATTTGCATATCACAGCATCTTCTTCCTGTCGGTTAAATTTCGCGTCTATAGGTCATTTCCGTGGTTTAGCAATTTTAATGGCCAGTAGCGTATATTCAGGTTACAGCTGCGCAGTGATCTACACCCACGTATTACGACGTTTTTGGTGAACGGCCATCTCCTCTACAAAAATTCACATGCATTCCGCAAACGGACAACTTGCGGACTCAGTACGCTGTGTTCGTACGTAACCCACACCACTGTAGACATAGGCGACCGGACGGATACTGCGTTTCTTGTCTTGAGAAAGGCATTTGATACACTGCAGTTAAGTGGAAAAAAATTACGGTCTTACAGAGCATCACACCTAATTTGTGGCCTGATTCAGGATGCCTTGCAGGTAAATATTCAACACATCGCTCACAAAAGCGACAGATGTAACGGTAATTTCAGGACTGGCTCGAGGAAGTGTGATAGGACCATTAGTGTCTACAGCACATATAACCGATTTAGTGCATGACGTCGGAAGCTTCATAAGGAAATTCGTAAGTGGTGCATTTGTCTACAGGGTGTTCGGAAATTTCAATTACAAACTTGTAGGAGTTGTAGAGGGGACTGAGTTCATAATATTTTCAATCGAACCCATGTCCGGAAACGTACCATTTGCGTGCTACAGCCGTTTGAAAACATGTTTGCTAGGTAGATATACAGCAGGTTAGTCATGGTGGCGGGTGCTTACGTGGGATCGGCTGATGTCATTTGAATTCTGCCCTATCTCTCCGACCTGGTTCGAGCCTCATTCACGTGTCTGTGAGAGTTAGACCAACGTAGTTGACTACAAGTTTGCGGGATACGCTGACACGATCCTTCTGTAGGCGAAGCTGACGGCTGTGGAAGAGCTGCTCGTCGCCTTCATCGACCCACAGCGGTCGTTATCCACAACGTTTGACTCCATCGAATTCCCTTCTCGCCACAGCTATGCAACAGCTTCGAGAAAGGGGTACCTTCACCGTTATTAGGCGTGACTGTGGCGCTGAAGGAGACGCCTCACGTTCGAGGCCGTACAGCAACGTTGAAGAGAATCCCTCAGTGATTACTCGATCAATTGCATGTGCGGGGGTGCGATAAGCTACAACTTTCGTTCACATTTTGTGTTTCCAGAGGGGACACTAACCACCACTCGGTTATTAGACCCGTTCTTTTGACGTTCTTGCAACAGGACGGAGATGTATTGTTCCAATAGGATAACGCTCGCCCACGATCTGCCTGTGAAACAGCGTGCTCTGTAAGACGTGCAGAGACTCCCTGGTCAGGACAATCTCTGGACTTGCCTCCAATTTAGATTGTGAAGATATATGACGGGACGAGAAGTGACTTGGGCAGCTCGCCAGGCGACAACTTCTACAGAACTACGTGGACAGGTCGAGCAGCCGTGGCATGACGTATCCCAGGACAGTATTCGCCATCTGTACGATCGACTGGATGCCAAAGTCAGCGAATGCATTGTCGCCTGTGGAGGCGACACCATTTAGTAATATGGCTGTTTCAGCATGAGCACCTGGTACCTCAGAACCGCTTGTGCTACTGATCTGCAAATGTAATCATTTCATGCACTGTTGCAACAATAAGTCTTGAGTAAATTTGAAACTTGTAAAAGGGTGTACTAATTTTTTTCTGGCAATGTATTAGTCCTACAAAAGAACTGGGCAGGACCTTTGTGTAAGAAATTTAATATAGTTATATTTTCTAGCAGAATACATTTTGACTAAGGACTTTTGTTACTAATTATTCAAGAAAAATATACAACGGACATGTTCAAACGTGATTTCTTAAGTAACTCGAAAACTGTGCTTTTCAGGAAAAAGGCTACCATTACAAAATTTAACTACATTATATCTCCTACAACAACTCCCTGTTCATTTTTCTGTAGGATTAATAGTATGCATGTAGGGACCGAGAGAATATGATAATCTCGCAAGTGGTTTTTGATGGGATTGCAGGTTGCATAAAACCTATCGGGAGGGGCTGCTGAATCAGCCTGTATGTGTTACTACTCGTAATATCTTTTCTCAAGTATTGAAGCTGCTGAAGATATGTGAGGTCTTGAAGCACGTAATTTTATTTAGGATATCGTCTTTCCTTTTTTGGTCACGGTTGACTATTTCTATTTCTTACAAGATGTCCCTTTTCCAGTTATTTACTGAGGCCTACAGCACTGTTAAGTCGTTATCTGTAGCACAAATTGTCCTGTTTCGTCTGTGTTCTTCGCTAGCTGATTTGTTAGCTTTACCACGTCTGAAACAGTCAAGATATTCTTTAAGGCAAACTTTTTAAATTTCTTCCCGTTTGGGTAGCGTAATTTTTCTTGCAATTACTGGATGTCAGACCTGCTCAGTTTGTCAGCTCGTTGTGAAGTGAGGTACCGTACGGAATAGCGTGGCTTAGGGGCCGCTCGGTGCGCTGATGTCGCCTCGTGTTCCGCACACGAGCAGAAGCTTCGCGGCTGTGCGGGTCAGGCCGCTGTCGCCTTCGAACAAAGTCGCCCGCCTGGTCTACAGCTGCGCGGCCCGCACGCGGCTGGTAAACAACGCTAGTGCCGGCCGTGCAGAGCAGCGCAGGCCGGCCCTCGGCCCTGCTGCGCTCGCACTAAACCGCGGCCGGCCCTTTTTGCGGGCGGCGGGCCGCCTTTTTGCCGGTGCCGGTGCGCTGGGCTGTTACGCACGCAGTTGAGGCCACTTGCGCCGCCTCGGCGTCTTCATCTCGCAGTCCTGCCAACGCTGCAGAGCACGCACCTCCCGGCCTACGCGCTGCCCGTCGCCGCTCTGTCTCGTACAACGGAACATCGCCAACTCCGCCTCGTATTTTAAGGACAGAAAAAGTACACCTATAAGATGTCAGCCGCAGCTATAACGCTGCGCGAAAACTTCCGATAGTACGCAGTTATGATATTCTGAATGTACAGCTTTTGAACCGGTTGTTTGCCACACTCCGCCCCCATTACAGCAGAAGCCGAGCGCCAAGTACTGTGCAGTGTACTGACAACAGGAGCTGTCCTATTCACGTATGTTGAAGGCGAGGCGAGAGGAGGGGGCACGTGGAAACATCTGGTCAGCAGGTTTTGAAATCTTTTTCGAAAACTCACGTTATTCTACGCGAAGAAAAGGTAAGTAATATATGTAATACTAGGCGATTCCGTAACGATGTTACCAACTTTCAGGGATGATGGAGAACAGTAAATGTATCAGTTTTGGGTAACAGACCCTGGTCCGGAAACGACCGAGTCGAAAGTCTGTCTCTGACATTGGAATACATGCACCGGTAAACTTGTTGCTGGGATAGTAGCACACGCAACTTTCAGAGGCATGGGCTCTAAAATTAATACCTTAAAGAGGTATGAGCACTTGTTCATGTTCTCTGCTGTGACACACCTTTCGTTTAGGGAACAAGTGGCCACTGCTCTTAAGGAACGCATTTTAGACCCCACGTTTACTGAACATTTTTTTCTTGTTATGATCCACACTACCTCCTCCTAAAATATGGAAAGCGAAGAGCTTGCAGTAGAAGAGATGTTTTTCACGGCACTGAAGATCGACAACTACTCATAGCTCTTGACGTATGTCTTTTAGAGGCCACGTTAGCAGACTCTTTTTTTCTTGTTTCGTCCATACTACCACCTCTGAATGTTTCCTGCCCTGCAATCTTAGCAACAACAGTACGGGTACAGGTATTCTACTGTCACAAATATCAGAACGATTTTCGTAAAAAAAGGCGTATCAGCCTGAGGATCCCTTATATCGAACTGACTCATCTGCTCTCCTTAACATCTCAGGAAGTTTTTGACATAATCAAGGAACCACCCTCTATGTCAACCACACGCTCATACACATTCAATATTATGTTAACAGTATTCTCGTATTGATATTGTGTGTGATTCCTAAGGGACCAAACTGCTGAAGTCATCGGTCCCTACACTTATACACTATTTTTAACTAACTTATCCTAAGAACAACACACACACCCATGCCCGAGGGAGGACTTGAGCCTCCGGCGGGAGGGGCCATGGAATCCGTGGCATGGCGCCTCTAACCGCGCAGCCATTCCGCGCAGTTAATGATTTTCGATTCGCACTTCAATCATACCAACCATCCTGAAGAATAGCACATCTCCTGCGTATGTACTTCACTTTAACATCGATGACTATTCCTTAGCGACGGACACGGCACAACACAGAGAAATAGCAATGCGGTGGACTCGCTCCATTGAACCACATGGACACTTGTTAGTGGGATAAACAGGAAATCCGGATTCAAACACTGTGTGGTACAGTTGCCCCTGCGCACACTATCTGGTCAAATTATCCAGACACTCGTATGTAATGCGGAACTGACAAATAGATTTCATGACAACCTGACACGTCAGTGTAAAATGGGGCGGAGAGTATTGTGTTGTCAGAAGAGAAGCGGCAAAAGGAGCATGGGCCGGTCAGGAGACGACTGGTGACTTCAAACGTGGACTAGTCACTGAATGTCACGTGAGTAACAAATGCGTCAGGGACATTTTGACCCTTTTAAGGCTGCTCAAGTCGACTGTTGGTGATGTGAGTAAAATGGGAACGCGATGGAACATCCACAGCTAAATCGAGATCAGCCAAATCTCGAATACTGGCGGACAGGAACCGTCGAGCACTGCGGAGGGTGGGTGCAAGAAACAGCGTGAAGTCAGCTTAAGGGATCATTCGTGAATTCCGAATCGCCACCATCAGTTCGGCAGGCACAGTGATGTGCTCAGGGAATTAAAAAAGAATGGAGTACAATGGCAGGACTTTTCACATAGGCCACACGTTTCTGTAGTCACGCTTGAGGTGGTGTAAATAGCGACGCCATTGGACAGTGGATGACTAGGAACAAGTCATTGGCAGTGACGATTCACATTGTATCCAGCGGCGATCCGACGGAAGACTTTGGATTTGCCCAATGTTTGCAGAACGTCAGCTGTCATTGTGAATAGTGGCAACAGCGAAGTACGTAGGTTATATCATTACTAATGTTTCTCGCGGTCCCCTTATTGCACTTAAGAAAACGCGAAATACGGAAGGATATGGACACATGTGCAGCTTTATATACTTCGTACAGTACAGGCGAAGTTTGGAGGTGATGACTGTTTATGTCAGCATGACAAATCTCCCTGTCATAAAAGCAGCCTGTGTGAGGCAATAGTTTGTAGGCTGTAACATTCCCGAAATGGGAGGCCTGCCTAAGAGTCCCGACCTGAACCCAGTGAAGCGGCGGTGGGATGAGTTAGAATGTCGACTGCGGACCACAGTGTCTAACATCACTGCCATGTATGTTTTCGGCTCTTGGGGAAGAATGGGCTGCCATCCCTCCCCATAATCTTAGACACCCCAGTGAAAGTGTCCCCAACAGAGTTCAAGCCGTCATAAAGGCTAAGGCTGCGCACGCCCCGTGTTAATGCCCACTAGTAGGTGGACAGATAATGTAGTGTTTCACATACGTTATTGTGAAAAATGTAGGGCAGTCTATCGTCGTGTTTGTGTTGTTGTGCTGATGACGATAATGATGATGATGCTGCTGATGAAAGAATGGAGAAGGTGATGCTCGGTGCCAGCACCCCTGGGCTTAACGTCTGCATCGTGGTACAGCAGGTACGTAGGGCTGAGCAGAGTAGCACGAGACACGAAAAGATGGAGGAAAACTTCCGACAAGTCCGAAGAGTGACGGCTTGTACAAACTGGCGGAACATTAGTTAATAACACTGATGTGTAGACAGAATTGATGAACCAGAATGTGAAAAGCACCTGCCAGCGAGGACAAACAATAACCGAGATTGTTATGGGCTGCGTGGTATATACATCAAATGGCAATAAAATAAAATTAAGATAAAGAAACATGTTGTCTGTTGTATATCTTCTGCCTATCAGCCAGTATTTCTAGACAGCGGCTAATTTTTTTCTGGCTTCTGTAAATGTAATAAAGCATTGTTGTCAGATTCCAGCACAGTGTTTCAAAAAGAACTTTACAAATTTAAAAATTCATATAAATTTATTGAAAGAAGATATAGAGTTGGGGTTAGTGTTATTTTGTAGGGAAAGAGATCAAGTTTTTTTACCTTCAACTGAAGATGTTGTACGTGGCTTCCGTTGGTTATCCTGCACACATTCCATCAGAAGTCAATTTCTTCCCAAGCTCGCTGTAGCATTGCAGGTGTATTTTGCTCAGTGGCGGCGTAAATTCTTGCTCCATGTTCAGGTAGGTACAAACACGATATCCTCGATGAGTACCCATAAAAAAAGTCGAGTGGCGTTAGGTCTCGGGAACGTGGGGGGCACCACGTCCAATCCATTGATCTGGAGAGCGTCACTGAGAAAATCCCGGACGTCAACCAGGTAGTGGCGTGGTGCAGCATCTTGGATGAAGCAAATATTTCGCTTTCGGTAATCCTCATCGATCTGTGGTATCGAAAACTGTTATAACATATCCCGTTGATGCTTCTCTCGCCGAAAAAAAGGGCGTACACTTTGTTCTTGCTCAGTGCACAAAAAACGTTCAGTTTAGGGCTATCACGAACATGTTGCAATGTTGGTACGGAAATTACGCCGCACTGTTGTCACCGACTTCGATTCTTGAAACCAAAACACACTGCTACCACGCTCCGGTCCATCCTTAACGCAACTGCTACTAGCGCTCCTTACAGTGCGATTCGGCATTAGCCAACTACGCGAGACAAAACGTGATGTATTTCCCTCAAATTGACAGTACAGTCATCTCTGTAGGTGCTATGAATTAATTTGCATGAATTTTCAAAGTTGTGAAGTCCTTTTTGAAACACCCTGTACTGTGCCCGTTAGTTTTATGAGGGTACGGCGTAGTGCTGAAGTTCGTAGAATCAGTTCCATTGGCTAGAGGCTGAGGGAACGGTGGAAGAGACACACGGCAGAACCACACCAGGTTCCTGAGTAACTGCACCATGTGGCGGATTGGGCCCTAATAAATCGTCGGTCTTTTTTCTTTGTGGAGAGACCTGTAGCAGCGCAGAATGAATTTTTGTGCCCACTTTTGATGATGAACAGCGGCGACGTGCCGCCCATACCGGCTTCCGCGATAAGCGGCAATCTGCGCATGCGCGGGGAACAGAGGCTCCTGACAGCCGCTGCGAAATCCATTTACTTGCGCCGCCGTTAAGATAATCACCTTCGACGGCAATCCAATTTCCTTCGATCTTCATTAGGTTCAGACGGTCCAAGCGACGAGACGGCCCGTTAATCTCGAGACTGGGGATTTGAAGCATGCTGGAACGAATGTTGAGCCTCGGAGAAGAGCAAACAGTGCAGACGAAACACGGCGCGCCCCTTTTAAGGTACTCGAAGGCATAATTTGGACGGACGCAGCAGTTTATCTCATTAAAGTTCAGACTACTTTGTCCGGTCTGTTTGAGCGTCCTCTCGACAAAGCCAGGTTAAATAATGAGAAGATTTTCGTAAATGTCACAATTAACGACGGATATTTCACTGTTTACTTATATTCAACAGACATCGAATGAAAAGCTTTTTTACTGCCTTCTGCCGAATTTGTTCCAGTATTTCAACTGAATGAGTAATGTCTTTTAGCTTTCACGTAAAGAATTTAACGATTAAATAGTAACAAGTGTACTGATAAAAGCAGCATAACCAAAGCAGACCCAGAATTTCTTTCAAATTTAGAATTGGGAAGATCGGTCTACTCTCATGACTGACAGTCAAATAAAACGAAACCGTTCACTTCACTTACTGAACATACATGAAAACCTGCGAATAGGAACAAACACTGGGAACTAATTAATTGTACATTTTTTAAAGAAATCATAGGGTAACACACGTGAAAAATATGTTCATAAATTATCAATAATTTTCTGTTGACTGGTGTACAAGTTTCTTTAGTGTTTTGTTAAAAAATTACAAATTGCCTCTCGCCTTCGCGACCGTTCAGCCATCCATTATGTGTATATTCCACGGCATGCTGCTCTATCATCAGTTAGTTAATTTTTTTAACTACACAAACAAATTAAGATTATTATTTAAGAAACACAATCTTCAATAGCTTAAGCTGCGCTATAGAGTTTTATCATTTTCGTGCTAAACATGGGTCAGGCTTTTGCTTTCATTGCTAAATAGTCGTCGCGGACAGAAAATAAAAGTGTGGGACCTACATTAAAAATGAGAACTTTACGCAGCGATCCTAAAAAAAGTTTGTGATATGATGCCATTATAGTTAAGATACAGTGTCAGTCGTATGGTAAGGTTTAATGAATAACCAAATGTTAAGCTCGTTAACCAGGTATAATTTTGTAGAATAGATCTCGGGCGAGACGTTGGACGTTGTTGTGAAGTTCCATTAATATGCCGTCGGCGCAACTGACCGACATCGTAATTTTGTTTTTGTTGTCGCTGTTGTTGTACCTTTATGATGAGTGTCGATCACTACAGTTAAGTAAATTGAAGCAGCCATAAATTTTACAGCTACAGCCTGAGTATAATAACAGCCACACATCATTTTGCTTCAACAGTGTTTTCTATTCATAGTGGCGTAGCATATACTGATCGGTAGGGAAATACGTACTGCCAAGTGCCAACAGCTTCGGCTTCGTAGCAGAAATACCGTTGATCCCAACCAGGCAGTCTTCGAGAGCGCTCACTGTCTGGGAGGAGCGTTACGCCGGCCTTGTGATGGCCACTGCCACACTGACCCCTGATGCACTTTTCCTCAAGTTTTTTTAAAATGAAGGAGTTAGTCTCTCATGCGTGCTGTACACTTTCCAGGAAAACTTATCTCACCTGAATCAGATATCATCGTGAGGGGAAATGCCTTGAGGTGAATGGACGGGAAACGACGTAGCCAGTTGGGACCACCGCAACGTTGGCACGTCGCTAGGTGTTAAGTAATTCTCCGAACCAATGACCTTCCACGTCAGCTTACCTGCAATATGCTGGCAGCGCAGGAAATTCTTGTGGCTTCTGGCTGGCTTATAAGAACGAGTGTCCTGACCATTAAAGCCAGATCGTTTTATTTCCTTGGCTACCTGCAGACGTTTACATAAGCACGTTACTTAGCCGGGCACTGCCTTCATGGTTGTGTTGCCTAGTGCGGCTCGTCTGATGAAACGGCACAGAGGCACGCTGGTGCGTTAGAAGGCTGCAGGAAAGCTTCCACGAACAGCAGGAGGTTTTTACTGTACGACACACATTAGTATTTATCAGCAAGTGACTTTCTCTCACTTTCATGTATTGTTATTATTGCTGCTTGTACGCCAGCTTTTGACAATGAACAAAGACAGATCATCAGGTACTGTCAACGGAAATAGCTCTGCGACTCGCTTTAAAAGAAAACGTTTAAAGATGATAAGCCCGCAAAAGTTTTTACGAGATGATGTCGCTAAAGCAATGTGGTACAATAATGGGACGCACGGCGGGTCACATTTCCGTCCAGACACCCAGATTTTTCAGTGCTTTCCCTAAATTGCTTAATGCCAGGTTGGTTCCTGTGAGTAGAACACGGCCGATTCCGTCGTCATCCTTCCTGATTCCATGTTGCACATCACCGAAAGTGCATAGAAAGCTTGTATTCCATTTTTTATTCGTATAGTGGTCTTTATTGTTTTTATAACCATCTTACTCGAGGAACAATGTGATCTTTTTCTGCTATTGGTTCATTGTTTTAATTGTCCTGTAATAGGCCTTCTGCTATTTGGTAGATTAAAAACAACATACTTTACAAATTCTTTAGGTGGGACTGGGTTGGTTTATGAATGTAACCCCGAAAATGTGATGACCTTCAGTGATAGACATGCACAAATTAATGTCGAAATGAAATTGTGTTATTATGTACAGAGGGTGCGCTGCCTTGTGGCATGGAACAAGTAAGGACGCTGCATCGGACTACCGCTCGTATCGGGATTCCTGCCTTTTGCGAGCAGAGTGTCAGCTTTTACGTCACCCGAACAGCCTTACAAACCGACTGGAACTTTGAAATACCCAAATTCACCCTCATACACTCTTGTTGTAACAAGAGAGTTCTAGACTGTGTGTGAGGCAAACTCCGTGCACCGAGCGAGGTGGCGCAGTGGTTAGACACTGGACTCGCATTCGGGAGGACGACGGTTCAATCCCGCGTCCGGCCATCCTGATTTAGGTTTTCCATGATTTCCCTAAATCGCTCAAGGCAAATGCCGGGATGGTTCCTTTCAAAGGGCACGGCCGACTTCCTTCCCCGTCCTTCCCTAATCCGATAAGACCGATGACCTCGATGTCTGGTCTCCTTCCCCAAGACAGCCAACCATCCCTGCCATTTCATGCCTCTGGGCGGCGTACAGCATTGTTGGAGAACCTCTTTGAGATATGCAAGAGGGGAGCCAGGGAGAGGCTGGCGGTGTGAGGCGTGTTCGGATAGCATAGCTGGTGGCACACTTTTAGTGAAAGTCAAAGTGCTTAAACTTTAAACGTCCTATCAAATTTCAATGTTACCTGAAGAAAAACGAGTCAACAGACAATACCGGAGAGCTTCAGTCGGTGACAACATGTCTGCCCGTTTGGGAAAAATGTTGTGCTTGTTCACAGCTTTGGAAATGTTACACAGCTACCACAGGAATTGCTACGACAGGGTAAGTGATATTACGCTCGTCACTTTATCATGCCGATAGACTTTCCAATATTGGCTATGTATTATCAGTAGAAAATATCACCCAAAACAGAGAGGAGGAGGAAAAAGGGGAGAAGATCAGAAAAAGAATGAGCAAAACAAAGACCACAAGAATAAAAAGGTGCTTTACCAAAGTATCTACACAATGTTTACATTGTTGGTACAAATTTTGTGAACAGAAAACACTAATAAAATGTTCTTAATTTGATGAACTTGGAATTCTGGTTCTTGTTATGCTCCTTCTTTCCGCGATTCTCTCCTCTTTTTCCCCTTCTTCTTCTTCTTCTTTCTTCTTCTTCTTATTCTTCTTCTTCTTCTTCTTCTTTCGTCTCCCCTCCGTATTTCTCCTCCTACTACCCTTCAGGTCCAACTCATACTCCACTGTTTCTCATTTTCTATTGAGATTCGTCCTCTTTTGATGCTAGAATATTAAAAGAACTATACAGAAATGCAAATGCCACAATGCTTCATCGTCTTAATACTCGTGTGTACTTTACAATCAACTAGCCTTATGAATAGATATGCTGATAACTTCCAAGCGTTGAAACTGTTGCAGTATCGAAGAGTGTAACAAATATTTTGAATCAATCAAATATCAAATATGTCAACGTTGTAAGAAGAATGGGTGAAAGATTGAATGTTGAAGCTACAATAAAACAAGAACATTGGAATACTATATCGACGCAATTCGAAATATTTACAGAAGTTACCTGCCTCGTGAAAGGCTAGAAGGAAAATAAGATTGTAGCGCACATTTCATTTTACAAGTAGCTTAAGAGCCTTTGTAAATCTCGGTTATGACAGTCCACCTACGAGAATACTTAGTAATGAAGAGAGAAAACTTGAAAATAGAAGCTGGAGTTTAGAGGTAGGAAGAAAGAGATAAGGAAGAGAAAGAACATGTATGAAGAGAAGGGAAGATGTTGTGTGAAGAAGGAGGAGACAATGAGGAGAAACACACATGGAGATGAAAAAAGAAGAGGAGAAAGCACAGAGGAAAAATGGGAATGAGGAAAAATTTGTAGGAGCAGAAGTAGTAGAAACAGAAGTAGAAGAAGATGCAGAGGACGAGAAGAATCAGAGGAGAAAGTGAGACAGGAGAAAGAGCAATAGAAAAGTATGAGAATGAAGAGAAACCGGAATAATGAACAGGATGAGGAGAAAAACAAGTCTAAAGAGAAAATGAGAAGGAGTGGAGTTTGAGTTGGAAGTGGGAATAGTAGAGGGAGAAATAAGAGAATGGAGGAGAAAGAAGAAGAAAGGGAAGAGGAGCAGAAAGAAAAGAGGAGAGGGTAAGGAAAAGAAGGAGCATAACAAGAACCAGAAGAACAAAGAATGTGCTTTACCCACGTATCCACACCATGTTTACCTTGTTGCTAAAATGTCACACGACACTCATCTTTAAGTGACAATGGAAAGTTTCACAAGGCTTTGTGACAGGCTAGAGCTAGTGTAAAATGAAGTGGCACCTGTCCTGAGTACTGGGCGAATCCACACCATTGTTACGAGGGTTGGCTGTTGCGTGCCAATCTGCTCACACAGTGTGAGTCAGGAGGAAATTTACATGCTTTGAGAAGTGATAGTATTAGTGACTGTGAACAAAAAACTTCATATGGACATATGCCCTTTCCCGAATGGTTTCCGAGATAGAGCACGTCTAATGCACGTTGCTTTTTATTTTCTGTATTATTCAAACATTGTCATTGTTAACAACGAACCACAGTAGTGCAGAGAAAGTGGAGAAACTTAATAGTGAACACTCGCGGTCTATCGCGTCAGGTAATTACTTCAAATTGGCCTACAGAAATTGTCTAAGTTACTGCGCACGCACGTCGCGCGAGATTTTCAGTATTCTCGCCCTGCCTTTGCCTGATCTATTGGCCCTAGAGAAAAATTAGTAGCACCTCTTTTGCAGGAAATTTAATGCACTTTACTTTTGTATTGCGATACGTTTTCGCTGAAGGGTGCATAAGTCCGTCTCGGAAACCATTCGGAATAAGGCATATGTCCGTATGAAATTTTTTGTTCACAGTCACTATCACCCTTCAAAACACGTACCTTTCCTCCTGACACACCATGTGTAGCATGGTCTCTGCTTACCATAGGTGCAGGAAAGTTTTTCGTAGTCAGACATGTGTGACTATATGCAGTACCAGTAAATTTGTGTTGGAATAGGTAACGAGCAAATAAAAAACCCATTAAACTGTAGTTGAGAGGATTGCAGGAACTTCTAGCTTTCCAGTCTCACTTCAAGGAGAAGAAACATAACTGCAAGTACTTCACAAGGCTGCGCTACTTGGAAAAGTCGTGGGAGAAGTGTTAGGTGATATTGCCAGACGGGTTGTCAGGTTACTGGCGCATAACATTCTCTAGATCTTTGTTCTTTATTTCACATTTTCAGTATTGTAGAAAGTGATGTTATCTCCTACATTACAATTTACTCCTTTTTGTTTCATGAAATTTCTTCTGGCATTGCTTGACTGCACTTATATTGCTTGGTGGTTTAGTCTTTGATACGCTGCTGACCAACTGTTGACGTTGGACGTCTATATTCGTGGAATTATTGGTCATACTGACACTTAGCTGTTAACTGGATTGTTTGCAATCTCGCTTGTCGCAGGCTATAACTTAAACGTATGCCTTTGAGGAGCGGCCGGAGCCCCCACCACTATCGCTGTTCCCTCCTCCCCCTTGCCGGCGGCGCAGATACGGATCAATTTGTTTTGCTTTGGTCGGCCGTTGTGGCCGAGCGGTTCTAAGTGCTTCAGTCTGGAACCGCGCGACCGTTACGGTCGCAGGTTCGAATCCTGTCTCGGGCGTGCATGTGTGTGATGTCCTTAGGTTAATTAGGTTTAAGTAGTTCTAAGTTCTGGGGACTGATGACCTCAGATGTTAAGTCCCATAGTGCTCAGAGTCATTTGAACCATTTGATTTTTTGTTTTGTTTTGTGTACGCTGTGTAAGCATAAACAACCAGATTTCACTATACTGTTAAGCATTTTTAGCCGTTCATTTGGAAATTAAGTTCCTCCCGAGCGTTTTAAGAGCAGTATAACAAAACCTCTGAACCTGAAAGCGATGAATTCCTTGTCACTGATGACATCAGAGACTGTAGTAGTTTGATAAGCTGACCACACACAAACGAATTTTAGTGTCGGCTCGCAGATATTTCTGAGAGATTCCACGGGCTTTGACTATTCTTTACTGGAGGCACCACCTGCAGGCCATTTCTCGAAACTGTCGATCCCAGCGCCGCAGCTGGGCGCACACGGTTTCAGGTGACAGCAAGTTTTAGTTGCTACAAGTACGTAAACCCTACAGTGAAGTCGCAGACCAATAATTACATCGAAAAACTTATACTATTGTACCGCGAAATGGACGCACGACTGTGTAAGAACGTGGAAAATAGGGTGGACGAAGAAATGTTTGAATCATTTCTAGACTGTATTCCAATGTGGACCAGAGTGAAGTGAAGTCTAAGGTTCAAAATTTGAAACACGATTTCAGAAAATTAATTCTTCTTCTCTTACTACTCGGAATTGCTTTATACTTATTGTAGATGTTTTAATCCGTCTTTGCAACTACAGAAAAACGCATGTTTCTGTCACTGAATGAGTTTCGTTTTATTGAAGTAAAACACCATCGGTGGCCTGTAACTAAACACATTTACCGTTGGTTTACTTTCTAGATCTGAAAAACAGTTCGTTACAGGCGATGTCTGTTTTATTTGCAGTACATGTATTTTTCGTTAGGGAATGCCGTCTGCTTGCATGTCGAGTTTCACATTAGTAAATTTATATTTCTGCAAAGAAATGTGGCGTTACACGGAAAAGAACATGCAAGCAGACGAGGTTTCCTAATGTGAGCGAAAATCCAACATAATATACTGTAAGTGAAATCAATATCTTATGCAACGATCTAGCAAGCAAGCCGAACTCTGCTCATGTTTCATTACAAACCGCTGATAATGTTTCAGTTTAGGCGTTGGCTGACAAAATACGTATTTCCTTATAGATGCAAAAACGGATTTAAAATTTCTTCAATAATTTCAGAAGATAGCTCAAAAAGGTGCAAGCCTTTTGAAAAAGGTGGAGAAGGGAGTGGGGGAGGGGTGTGTGTGTGAATTCTACAAAACAGTATTATGATGAGTGCCATTAAAAAGTTCCTTGGACCGTGTTCATTATTGTATTAGCCTTAAGTGTATGACATCCATTTCTGCGGGTATTACGATGGCTGCTCTTTAGTAAGAATCAACAACGCCGAACCTTCACAGGTGTCAGACGAATGTCAACGATTATGAATCGGATCCATATTCTGGAATGTTGCTTTTCAGCAGTTCATTATTTGAACCATTTTGTGCGATTTTTCTTTGTAGAAATACACTATAAGACAAAAAGCTAATAATAATAAGCGATGCACCACGGAGGAATTATCCGAATGGGACGGAAATCGAAAGATTTGTACAGAAAAGAAATCATTACAAGTTTCGAAAAATTGGGTGATTCACGAAAGAGAAAGACCTCCACAACTTGAGCATGTCAACATTGCGTTGGTTCACCTCTGGCAAGCAGTTATTCGACTTCAGAATGATTGATGGAATTGTAGGATGTCCTTCTAAGGCATTTCGTGCCAAATTGTCTCCAACTGGCGCGTTAGAACGTCGACATCCCGAACTGGTTGGAAGGCCACGCAGATAATGCTCCAAATCTTCGCATTTGGGCAGAGATCCAGCGACATTGCAACCGAGTGTAGGGTTTGGCCAGCGCTGAGAAAAGGACTAGAAATTCTCACCGTGTGCAGGCGGACAGTATCTTGCTGAAATGTAAACCCAGGATGGCTTACCATGAAGGACCACAAAATGGGTCGTATAATACCGTCGACGTACCGCTGTACTGTAAGGTTGACGCCGATGACAACGAAAAGGCACTTGCTATGAAAATAAATGGCACCCCCAAGCAACACTCCTGGCAGTCGGCCCATGTCACAGGTGATAGGTTGGCTTCCCTCGGCTGTCTGGGGTGAGACGCGTCTTTGTTGGTCATCGGGACACAGCTGGAAACGGGTCTCGTCGCTGAAGACAGTGAGGTTCCAGGCCAGAGACGTGTCGGAGAGCCCCAAACAGCGGTGGGGCCGGCCGAGGTGGCCGAACGGTTCTAGGCGCTACAGTCTGGAACCGCGCGACCGCTACGGTCCCAGGTTCGAATCCTGCCTCGGGCATGGATGTGTGTGTTAGTTAGGTTTAAGTAGTTCTAAGTTCTAGGGGACTGATGACGTCAGACGTTAAGTCCCATAGTGCTCAGGGCCATTTGAACCATTTTTGAACAGCAGTGGGATGCCATCCGTACGGCACGACGGCCAGGAGTAATGGCCGTTTATTTTCATAGCAGGAGCCCTTTGGGTTCATATGCGGATCCGTGCAGGGCAGCGGCACGTCGACGATGTTCAACGCACCGTTTTGTTGGCCTTCATGGCAAGCCATCCTGGGCTTACATTTCAGCAAGATAATGCCCGCCTGCACACGGCGAGAGTTCCTACTCCTTTCATTCGTGCTGGCCAAATCCTACGATGCCCACCAAGGGTCGCCAGATCTCTCCCCAGCTGAGCACGTGTGGAGCATTATGGGCAAGGCCCTGCAACCAGCTCGCGGTTTTAGGACCTAACGCGCCAGTCTGACGAAATTTTTGACGATATCACTCAGGAGAGCATCCAACAACTTTATCCGACGGGCGGGGTTGTAAATTAGAAGGAAACCGGGGCATCGGATCGGCGGGCGGGATCCGTCAAAAATACCCTGGGAGCCGGCCCGCGGCTGAGGCCGGTGGCAGAAGCCCGCTGTGGGGACAGGTGCGGCTCCCCTCGCTGTAAGTGGCGGCCGAGGCACGCGCCCCGCACGCGTGTCGCGCCTCCAGCCCGTGTGTAGGCAGGAGCGTGCGTGCCTCGAGTGGCGGAGCGGCGCTAATTAGCCGCCTCTAACAACGCACCTGCCGCGGCGGCAGCCGCGGACACCCCAGGCTGCGAGGGCCGGGCTGTCTGCCGGCGGGAGGAAGAGCGACCGGGCGCGCCGCCGAGCAAACAGCACACCGAGCTCTGCTAACAGTCACAGCACGCTACGACTAATGCAGTCTAGGGGCCTCATGATCAGCCAGAACATTATGACCACCTCTGTGTCCACCTCTGGCACGGATAATTGCAGCGACGTGGTATGGAAGCAATGCATGAGGGAGATGGCACTACATCTGACCACGCAAGTCACCTATTTCCCCTAAATTTGCGGAGGTGGACGATGATCTCTAATGCCACGTTCCATCACATCCCAGATGTGTTCGTTCAGGTTCAGATCAGATGAGTTGGGGGGGGGGGGGGGGCAGCACATCACTTGCAACCCGCCATTGTGTTCCTTGAACCACTCCATCACACTCCTGGCCATGTGCCATACCGCATTATCTTCTTGAAAAATGCCACTGCCGTCCGGAAACATGGTCGTTCAAAATGGTTCAAATGGCTCTGAGCACTATGGGACTTAACATCTGTGGTCATCAGTCCCCTAGAACTTTGAACTACTTAAACCTAACTAACCTAAGGACATCACACACATCCATGCCCGAGGCAGGAATCGAACCTGCGACCGGAGCGGTCACAAGGTTCCAGACTGAAGCACCTAGACCACACGGGCACACCGGCCGGCTAAACATGGTCGTTATGATGGGCTGTATGTGGTCTGCAACCAGTGTTCGAGACTCCTTGGCCGTCATAGTGCCTTGTATGAGCTTCGCTGGACCCCATGGATGCCCACGTGAATGTTCCCCAGAGCATAATGGAGCCACTGCCAGGTCTCCTTCCTTAGCCGGCCGATGTGGCCGAGCGGTTCTAGGAGCTTCAGTCCGGAACCGCGCGACCGCTGCAGTCGTAGGTTCGAATCCTGCCTCGGGCATGGATGTGTGTTGTGTCCTTGGGTTAGTTAGGTTTAAGTAGTTGTAAGTTCTAGGGGACTGATGACCTTAGATGTTAAGTCCCATAGTACTCAGAGCCATTTGAACCATTTTTGTCTCCTTCCTTGCAGTACAGGTGTTAAGCAGCTGTTCCCCTGAAAGACGACGAATTCGCGCCCTGCCATCGGCATTATGAAGAAGGCATCGGAATCCATCACACCGCGCAACGCTCTGCCACTTCGCCAATGACCAGTGGGATGGTCACGTGTCCATTTCAGTAGTAGTTGCCGGTGTCGTGGTGTTAACATTGGCACTTGCACGAGTCCTCGGATGCGGAGACCCACCGTTAGGACTGTTCGGTGCACTGTGTGTTCAGTCACTCTTGTACTCTGCCCAGCATTGAAGTCTGATGTTAGTTCCGCCACAGTTCGCCGCCCGTTCTACTTTACCAGTCTGCCCAGCCTACGTCGTCTGACATCTGTAATGAGGGTTCGCCGCCCAAGCTGCGACTTCCGGACGTGGTTTCACCTTCGTTTGGCCACGTGTTGAAGACATTTACCACAGTTCTCCTCCACAAGCATTTTGGGAAGGGCTAGTGCCGAGCCTCCAAGCCTTCTCGGTGAAACTCGATAGATCGCACGTTCCCCATTCTGCACACGGACTGCACGTTCACTGATACTACATGCACCGTGATTGTGTCTGAGCAGCAGTGATTCCTCGCCATGCAGCTCTCCAGTCGCCTGGACGGGTTTATTTCAATAGTAGGTCGGTGGTCGTAATGTTCTGGCTGATTAACGTATCTTATTTACCTGTGACATTTATTGATAGGCTTCAGCAGCTTTCATCGTCGAATCCTGTAACTAAAGTGAACGTGACCCAAGTAGAATGGCCCATACTTCAGTAAGTATTCGTTTCCGAAGATATGTTCACTGGTCTTCTTTTTTATTGTACTTTTGACAATACTGTTCCCTGTAACAACGTGGGACACTTTGTTTTTTAACACGCTGTGTAATTTACTAGAACCTCTGTACCACAGCATGAACTCCTCGTCAGGCGATAGTTGCATATCAGATTGGTGCCTAGTGTTCACCTTTCGCAAGCCATGATACAACCGCAAGGCACAGTCGCGTTTTATTCTTCTTTTTGTTTGGCCTTTATCCGGTAGGGGCAAGGGCCGCAGTAGACTTGATGCCATGGGATGCGCGTATGCCCCTCCTGTCGCTGCCACTTCACCTGGCTGCCGCTCCTCAAAAGACAATTTGTGTACCCCAACTGTACATGTAGTTGTTATCCGTGTGAAAGTGCGCGGACGCGTTTTTTTTTTTTCATTTTCTTGACTCTCAACATTCTAAAACAATTATATTTGTTGCCCATTACCTTGACGTGTTGTCATGAGATGTTACCTGCTACTATTTGCACGTTATGTACTTACAAAAATTTGTTTTAATCTCCAGATGTACTATCTAAGTAACGTGCTGCTGCCTCCATGGTTGATAAACCGAACGCCAATAAAATGTGATACAAGTAAAGAAACAAGTGTATCTTGTATCTATCGCATAAACTCTGTGCTACTTTTCGACAACAGCACGTTTTTCTTCGGGCTTTGGTAAAGTGAAGTAAAACAT
Organism: Schistocerca serialis cubense; assembly: GCF_023864345.2. Lineage (NCBI taxonomy): Eukaryota > Metazoa > Arthropoda > Insecta > Orthoptera > Acrididae > Schistocerca > Schistocerca serialis. Next base: position 493,239,081 of record NC_064646.1, on the reverse strand, counting down.
TTCTACCCACTCCAAAGCTGTGCGTGTTAGTTTTGTGAAGGTGTAACTCGGGTCGGCAGAATTCGATGGCTAAGAGGCTGACGGAATGGTGGAGCAGACAGGCGGTAAAGGTACACCACGGTGCTCCTTTTGGCCGGATCTGGGCTAATAAATCTAATTTTCTTGTGCAGGGTCTTCTAGCAGCGCAATTACCTTGTACATAAGCGTTTTCAGTAGACCTGTTACTTCGCGTATGCTCTCCAGTACCTTTTGATTTCCATAGTACGAACGGCACCGATGGACCTAATGTCCTCGTCCGGCAAACAGAACACCACCAACAGTGTCAGATGACCTCAGTCTATGAGACATTTTTCAGAGGTTTGGAATTTAACGCAGGCTGCTGACATAGGTCTGGTGATCAGGAACTGTACGCCAATACCTTTCTCTGCTTGCTGGCCAAAATCTCGTGACGAAAATTTGTTGCACCAGTAGGGGCGAGAACAATCGCGCGTCAACCATTTTGGCAATAGAATTATTTACCAGAAACCCGCCGACTACGATGATTTAAAGAACAGAACTTGAGCCACAAGCTAATTTTTCACGCATCTCAATGGTTGTGACGTCAACTCCCCTGAACTATGTGACGTCCAATGAAACAGTTTTGCAGGCACATCCAGTGGTATATTTGAATAACGTCTGCAAAATGTCTTTCAAAACTAGTGATTTAGTGAATAAGCAGTAAATTAAAACGTCTTGCATATACTGTCGTTTAACTTCACCGACAGACGAAACGTAGTAAGCGACAAACGTTTTCCTTTCCATTATCTTGTGGAAGGTGTCTGGGAGAAAAAGATTTGAAACTGTTTGAAATTATATTTAATGTTTTTCATAAATCACTAAGTGCTCCATTCTCAAATACTGGATTAATATAGTCTGGGTAGTTTATGCACGGCGAGTTACACTGCCGTAAGACATATTACAGATTTTTGATTTTAATTCTGTGTTGAATCTTTAACGTAAGATAGAAGCTCATAATGAGATTGTGATATCTTTTTGATTTCGGCCAGTAATAATCTGAAGCAGAGAAAATCAAATACCTGAGTTGCCTGAGTAAGATCTGATGCCTGTAGTGGGTTTCCCTTTCATCAGTGGATTACTGTGTGTGATAAGAACTGCACTGCCCGTATTTCCGCCCAACGTTAGCTTGTGAGAAAATGTACGCGCTTCTCGTCAATTTCAGCTAACTTTTGATCGGTCAGTTAGCGAATACGTCGTAGGCAGTTGTGATGAATCAAGAAATTACAGTCTGGAACAATGGCCGCCCGAGGCTAACGGAGCAAAAGGCTTCAGCCTGGTGCATTACTGACAGTGGCTACAGGTTTCTACTCGGTAGTTCTGCTTTCGGCGAATGACGCGGTCTATATTCCTTCTTCACGGACCCGACAGTTTTGCTATATCGCTGAAGGACAGTATGAAGGAAGCACCACAGACTATTCGCTATTCACAAGCTACACACTTATTGTCGGGAAGTTGCAGTGAAGTTTTCGTATTGCGTGTAGACAAGTAAAGTTGTATTTGCTACTGACCGAGCTGGTCAAGACACTAGGCTCACATTTACTATCCCTGTCTACAATCCTTTCTCTAATGTTGTCCTGCCAGACCTTCTGCTCCTTCTGTGACAATCTCATCGCTGACAGTGCGTTAAAGCTCTACTCGTGTACCTGTTGCAGACTCAGCCGCCGAAGTTGACATGATAAGGGAAAAGCTGCTTAAAGGATAGGCAGAAAGAAAATATTCAGAGCGCCGCTTTAAAATGCGACGGTGGAACGCTCGTACCATCTAATTTATTGACAAGAATCGTGCAAAGCAACATTATGACAAATTTAAATGTAGAATCAACGGCGGTCATAAGCAGCGCAGATCTGTACATTTGTGGAGGAGTTTCGTCAGTGAACTGACTGTCCCGCCACGACTTCTTCAGCTCAAAGCAGCGCCCTCAACCAACGCCCTGAACTATTATTATTATTATAAATTCCGATTCCTGTCTTCCCCTACAGTTTTCACCCTGTGCAGCTTCCTCTAGTACCACGGAATATACTCTCTGGTGACTTAGTACATTTCCTATCGTCGTGTCCCTTCTTCTTGTCGCTGCTTTCCATGTGTTCCTTTCTTGGCCGAGTCTGCCGGAATTCTCCTCATTCCTTACCTTATCACTTCACATAATTTTCAAAAATTTTCCTGTATCATGACATGTCAAACCCCATTTCCATCGTTTTAGGTTTTCTCACAATCCACGGACCATACAATGCTGCGCTCCAAATGTAAATTCGCAGAAATTTCTTCATCTGATTTATGTCGATATTTGATACTGGTATACTTCTCTTGATTAAGAATGCCCTCTTTGTTAGGGCTAACATGCATTTTATATCCTCCTTGCCTCGTCCATGATTTCGCTTCCAAGGTACCAGAATTCCTTCTTTCTCTAATTCGCGGTAATCAGTTTTGACGTTCAGTTTATCATCTTCTCATTCCTGCTAATCTTCTTATTTTCGCCTTTTTTCAATTTATTCGTGATCCATATTCTGTGGTCACTAGACTGTGGATTCAACACGTTCTATAATTCTCCTTCGCTTTCACTGAGGATAACGAAGTTGTCACGAATCTTACCGCGTCTTTCACTTTGAATTTCTTATTTCTGACAATACTTCTTCGATGTATCGACTGAACAGACCAGGCCAGATCCCTATCTTAGGACTTTCCTAATCGGAGGACTTTATTCTAGGTCTTCCATTCCTATTGTTCCATCTTGCTTCTTGCACGTGTTGTATATTACGCGTGTTGCGCTGCAGCATGCAGCTATTTTTCTTTTACATTGTCGATCGCGTTGTCTTGGTCGACAGTGTCTTGCTTCGTGACGTATGAGCTTCTAAAGTTTCGTCTCTAAGGACGGAGTGAGTCTTCGTCAGAAAGTGACAGCCAGTTGGATGGCGGAGCAGTGAAGGCTTGGAAGCCCGGCGCGTGGCCTTCCCGTGTACCTCGTGCGCCATTGCCGTGCTGGAGGTGTCCATGTAGGGCAGGCGCGTTGTCCTTTGACCAGGCCTTGGCTGCCACATACGGGCGCTGAGAGGCGCGGGTGAAGGCCTTCACCTGCCGGAAGCAATACTGTATCACCGGTCGCAGTAGATTTTTGAATCTTTCACCATCAGCTTCCGTCCTTTCAGTTAGAGAGATGCCGCTGAGGCTGTCTTTATACAGAAGTGATTAACACTGTTCCCGTGCTTACTTTATTTTGATGCCAGAAAAAAAGACGCCATGTAACTTTCGTCAGAAAGGCCTGTAGACATATTTTTGTTTTTCTTTAGTAGAATTTTTATGTTGTTCACAAATTGCAATACCTTCTAAATTATTCGCACTAACTAAGGGTTTTGTTAATTCTCCTGAGTTCTTGTGGTCATATTTCCATAGAAACTTCCATCCCCTTAACACATTCCTTTGTTTCTAACCAAGAAGTCAAATACGAATTTTTCGTACATTTAGCTTTAAAAATGTCTTAATATGAAGAAACATGACCTTAAAAATTTTCATCCTCTGTTTGTTTCCCTTACAGGTTAAATTTCGAAAAACTCGAAACGGGTTTTTTTTCTGCGCGGGAACTGAGATACCAGTTTTCATAGATGTAGCTTTAAAAATGGTTTAGTAGTACTTTAATAATGATTTATTTAAAAAAAATTCGCCAACTGTGTTACCCTCTTAATGGATGAATTTCCAAAAATCATTTATATCTGACCGAGAAACCAAATACCAACTTTTGTAGTTCTAGCTCCAGAATTTCCTTAATAGCGACATATTTTCAACAAAAAAAAAAGCTTTCGTTCCCTAATTCACCTCCTTAGGGGTGGAATTTCGAAAAATCTCTTCTTAAACGACGTTTACAGTATGAGGTCAACAGACTCCCCGAATTTCAAGCTTGTGTCCTTAGCGGTTTGCGTTGTGTGATGGTGGGTCAGTCAGTCAGGACACTGTCTTTTATATATAGAGAAGATGGAGGCCTGACCGAAACAAGTTGCCATACTACACTTTATGGTGGCTCCAGTGTGTCGTACATAAAAATTTTTATGTGTATGTGCGAAGGTCAAGAGGTATCAAACCATTCGAGAGGTAAACGAGAATGATGAATGTAGCGTTGATTCTGCAAAGAATACAAGAATTTTATTCCTCTATAGCCAGTCATAAATTATAAAACTCCGGACAAACCATTACTCTCCGCGTTACACGATCACACTTTCGAGCGGTGCAGATGCCGCAAAGTCGGTATCAGGCGGCCATCTTACCCTGCAGCGCTGACGTAAGCAGTGGCTGTGACGTGGTGTGAATGCGACAGTTGGCTGTACGAAATCAGCACTGTAAGGCAGGATAGATGCGGAGAAGTGACCGAGTGGCAGAGAGCAGCTGCCGTGTGCGTAACTAACCATACCGTGGATGAAGATGTCAGCTGTGTCGGTTTGCGATATCGGCGTGGACTGCCCAACTTGTGTATTAAGGAACGATATATCACTGGCAACCGTGTGACACGGGGAAATAACGGTGCTCGTAATAAGATCCTAAGCCACAGGAACCAGATGTCTCGCCTTGCTACTGACAATCAGTTCCAAACTCGACAGGGTTTTAATGCAGATGCAACTCAGCCAGTTCCCGAGGGAACACTACGAAGAAAATCCTCGAAGAGTGGACATTTGGAGTCGGGTACCTCTCTAAAAGCTCTGCGACTTCAGTGAGTCAGAAAACACGGAGACTGGACAGTGGCTGGATGGAGCTGTCTACTGTGGTCCGACGTTTCGCGATTCTGGCCCTCTCTTGCAAATAAAGCTAGGCGCCTACTGCACAAACTGCACGGTGACGCATTTAACCCGCACTGCGTGGAGAGTGCAGATCCGGGCGGAGCGGGTTCTGTGGTGTTCTCGTACCGCGGCTTGGGCCCCCATTCGTGCTACCGTGATCGTGCGCCACGATGTTTACTTCAACAGTGCCATCTATCAGGTGTTGCCCTTTCCTGTACATCTTCGTGATGACTATGCTCTGGACACTCCAGTCTCCCACAGAGACAACGGTCGTCTTTCCAGGGCAGCTGCATTCATAAGTTCCTACTCAAACACCGTATTGCTACTTGGCTGGCTCGCTAAATTATCCGACCTTAAGCCCGTGGAAAATACCGAGGATTATTTTTAACAGCAGGCAAAAAGTAGAAATCAACATCCTTGCAGTTCGGTTGCTCTACGGGACGTAAACACGTGTAACCAGCTTCATCTGCTGTCGCTTACTTGCAGAAACTTGCGGACTCCGCCCCTTTCCTAATTGAGGCCATTATCGAGGCTACAGGCAGCGTTAAGCGGTATTAGCGTGACATGTCCAGAGGGGAGAAGGACGGTAATTTTTTGTCCGGTTGTGACGCCACGTTCTCAAGTGATGGCAAAGTATTATCGCCATATCAGCATTGGGCTAATCAGATATTAACAAGCTTTTGAGGCAAGCAGCGGTGTTAATTAATTTTGACTATTAATTTATTTCTGGTTGTATGTGTGTTGCGAGGGCAAAGAAGAGCTAACAAATAAGAAGAAATGATTGGTGACTCCATAGAGTGCTGTGTGCACAACGACCATATAATAAGTAAAATTACAAGGAAGGTCTGCATTGGCCGTAATTTTGATGATTTATTAACAGCAAAATCGATTTTCGATCACATAATGATCATCTTTAGTGCTTTAGCGCACAAATTGAAGCTCATAGGCACTGGTGTCTAGTTATTAGCAGTAACAGAAGATATGAAACGATCACAATAATGACCAGTAACTGTTTCCGATGTGATGGTGAAGTGGAAACGCGAAGGGACACGTACAGTACAAAAGCGTACTGGCCGACCTCGTCTATTGACTGACAGAGACCGCCGACATTTGAAGAGGGTCGTAAAGTGTAATAGGCAGACATCTATCCAGACCAACACACAAGAATTCCAAACTGCACCAAGATCCACTGCAGGTACTATGACAGTTAGCCGGGAGGTGAGAAAACGTATTTCATGGTCGAGCGGCTGCTCATAAGCCATACGTCACGACGGTAAATGGCAAACGACGCCTCGCTTGGTGTAAAGTTTGGACGATTGAACAGTGTAAAAACGTTGTGTGGAGTGACGAATCACAGTACACAATGTGGCGATCCGATGGCAGAGTGTGGGTGGGTATGGCGAAAGCCCGGCGAACGTCATCTACCAGCGTGTGTACTGCCAGCAGTAAAATTCGGAGGCGGTCGTGTTATGGTGTGGTCGTGTTTTTCATGGAGGGGGCTTGCACTCCTTGTTGTTTTGCGTGGCACTATCACAGCACAGGCCTGCATTGATATTTTAAGCACCTTCTTGCTTCCCACTGTTGAAGAGCAATTCGGGTATGGCTACTGCATCTTTCAACACGATCGAGACCTGTTCATAAAGCACGGCCTGTGGCGGAGTGGTTGCACGACAATAACATCCCTGTAATGGACTGGCCTGCACAGAGTCCTGACTCAATCGTGTAGAACACTTCTGGGATGTTTTGGAACGGCAATGTCGTGCCAGGCCTCACCGACCGACATCGATACCTCTCCTCATTGCAGCACTCCGTGAAGAATGGGCTGCCATTCCCCAAGAAACCTTCTAGCACCTCATTGAACGAATGCTTGGCAGAGTGGACGCTGTCATCAATGCTAAGGGTGGCCCAACAGCGTATTTAATTCCAGCATTACCGATGGAGGGCGCCACGAACTTGTAAGTCATTTTCAGCGAGATGTCCGGATACTTTTGGTCACATACTGTATATATGAAGACTTCACGGGTTGTCAGCCGAGTAGAATTCGTCGTCTCGTAGCAACGTTTCGTTGGAATGCGTCTCCATCATCTTCAGGCGAAGTGTCGGGATATCGTCGGTCGCGGGCTTTATATAACCCGTGAAGACTTCATATATGAAATTCGCCGAGAAAGCCTGCACTCGCACATACTGCATATCAACTGTTACGGTGATTACTTTTAAAATAAACTCTTTATATACATTTTTCTATTTGTCTCGTTTCCATTTGATTGTATTTGATAATAACACCAACATAATTACGGTTATGACTTCAGATATAATTGCTTTACGTGCTTAACGTCAGATGGTTCTCATTGAATCAATAGTAAGGTAATCAGACGTTTGAAGCTCTTTTAGACAGGTGAGTTAGATTTAAAGAATCGAAGACGGGGGTGCTACAGATTGCCATCTGACGATCAACTGTGCAGAATCTTCCCTCCGCGGAAGCCACGTCCCGGACACAATTCGTGTGCGGCGTACATTATGAGATAGCCGGGGCCATTCCCCTGCTCCAGCAGAGAAAGCTTCCTTACACACGTGGCCGCTGATAGGGTATTCGTTTCACCTCCGCAGACACGACTGCGCTCGCAGGGCATCTCCCATCGGCAGCGCGCCGCCTATTTGCAGGGCTCGTGGAGCGACCTTTAACACTCGCGCGGCGAAGCTGCAGACCTCGCAGGTTTGCGGCGGTCGCATCGGCCGGCGGGCCGCTCTGGCGATGCCTCCCCGATTACGAGTCGGCGGCCCGCCCTAGCGGGTCACGGAACTTTCCCCTAGTTAGGCGGCGGTGCGTAAGCACGCCCCACACACGCCCGCCCGCCGATGCAGATGGTATCGCGCCGAATGGCAACAGTCCGCGCCGCGCACGGCTGCGCCGAGATGGACGGCGCGCGCTCCCCGCGGCGGGTGGTTTACACGCGCGCGGGCCGCCCGCTATTTTATGGCAAAAGGCGCAGGTGAAAGCAATAATACATTTATTAAGCGATCAGAAAGCGAGCCCCGGCCGACAATCGTTCCGCCTTTCGCCAGCTCCAGTTACCGACCGACTGCAGACGTGCGAGACTACTGGGACCCCCAAGCTCGCGACTTTGCTCGTATTACGGAGGCCTACCAACCTGCAGGTGCGAGGCGTGCAGGGAGGAAACTAAACAGCTCCTTAAACGCCTAATAGGCCACTTTCGTCGTAATGACCCTTTCTGTCCTCGTCCAACCTCTGTACTGTAGCAGTCCAAAATGGAAATGTAGCCGTGGGCGAGAGGCAAACATCAGACGCACGTCCACTGCAAGTATCCTAAGAATTACCGTATTCACCCGAATACTAAACGAACTTTTTTTCCCAAAAATTGGTTACGATAGATTAAGATGCAACCTCTCTGCGCAACCCTGCGAATACGTTTTTCACGTTTTATTTCGGAGCTGTCGTAGCATCACAGGAAGTCGCAATCGCAGCCTGAATACACACTTGACATCGCGACGTTCTGCTCTCCGTATTGAATTCGAAGCGTTTGGTGACGGACCCAGTCCCAGTGTCAGATTAGTCTAACTAAGGACTATCAACATCGCTCTGACGCGCGAGACGCGGCTAAACTTCTCACTACTCCAGTGTCAATAACCAGACTTTCGAGAAGATTTCGAGACCCGATCACAGGATTGGCATACTTACCCCGCATACAGGTCCTAATTCGCCTCCAGCTGGTTCATAAAAAGATCTACACCTACATGCATACTCCGCAAGCCAATGTATGGTGCGTGGTGGAGGGTACCTTGTACCACTGGGACACATTCCTTCCCTGTTCCACTCGCAGATGGAGCGAGGAAAAAACACTGTCTCTATGCCTCTGTACGAGCCTTATTTTCTCGGATTTCTTCTCGATCCCTACACGAAATGTTCGTTGGCGGCAGTAGAACCGTTCTCCAGTCAGCTGCAAATGCCTGTTCTCTAATGTTTCGCAATTGTGTTTCGCGAAAAGAGCTTCGTCTTCCCTCCACTGATTCTCATTTGAGATCACGAAGAGTATTTGTAACACTCACGTGTTGAAGAACGCCGATGAAGAAAAAGACACAAATGCATTATTGTAAAATTTCCTGTAAAACAAGAATGATTTATTGAGAATGAGATTTTCACTCTGCAGCTGAGTGTGTGCTGATATCAAACTTCCTGGCAGATTAAAACTGTGTTCCGGACCTAGACTCGAACTCGGGACCTTTGCCTTTCGCGGGCAAGTGCTCTACCAACTGAGCTACCCGAGCACGACTCACGACCCGTCCTCACAGCTTTACTTCCGCCAGTACCTCGTCTCCCACCTTCCAAACTTTACAGAAGCTCTTCTGCAATCTTTTCTTTCAGGAGTGCTGTCCTGCTAGGTTCGCAGGAGAGCTTCTGTAGAGTTTGGGAGGTAGGAGACGAGGTACTGGCGGAAGTAAAGCTGTGAGGACGGGGCGTGAGTCGTGCTCGGGTAGCTCTGTCGGTAGAGCACTTGCCCGCGAAAGGCAAAGGTCCCGAGTTCGAGTCTCGGTCCGGAACACAGTTTTAATCTGCCAGGAAGTTTCAAGAATGATTTATTGTTTTCTGCCAAACTACGACAAGTCCGCCTCGTTTGTCGAAACACTACCGTACTGCCGTCCAGCTGGCCACGGACTCCGTAATGCGACGCAACGGTTCTGCCCGCTGGGCACGTCCACGCTCACTTGGAGGCAACACTCCTTTAGAAAAGCGCGAAGGCCCCAATCGGGATTCAACGCTCGCTCGCGAGAACGCACTTTCCATTCTTACAGAGTTTCCCTACTGGAAGAAATAAGGTTTTCGATCGCTGAGGATCACCAGTTAAAGACTTGAGAAACACACGATACTCCTACAGCCTCCGCCCCAGAAATCACTGGACTTTTAACCCCTTTGACAGCTGCCTCCAAATTCCACGGTTTTGTGAGTTGCTAAACTACTCAACGAAGCCACATTGCGCAGCAAAATTAAAGGCTGTTCTTTTCACAACCCTGTAATTCCCACCCATTGCGATGCAGAAGTTTGAAATTTGGCTCAAAGGTGCCTACAATCTTTCTCTATAATGGTGTATAAGCTTGCCGCCCTGCGAAGTCATCCGCGAGCTCGACGATGTTTCAAACTGCAGTTTGTCGACACATCCGGAAAAAGGGCCACAACTCAGTAGATCGGTTAATGATGTCACAGCCGCTCGGTCTGGGACACTTTGTCACGGTTCGCGAAGCTCCCTCCGTCCGAGGTTCGAGTCCTCCCCCTCGGGCATGTGTGTGTGTGTGTGTGTGTGTGTGTGTGTGTGTGTCTGTGTGTGTGTGTGTGTGTGTGCCCTATCGTAAGTTAGTTTAAGTTAGATTAAGTAGTGTGTAAGCCTAGGCACCGATCACCTCAGCAGTTTGGTCCCATAGAAGCTTACCACAAATTTCCAGAAATTGATGTCACCCTACAACCAAACTTCACCACAATTCCGCTCAACGCCACCGTGGAAGTGTCGCTCGATGGGAAGGTTGTCACAGCCCTCTTATCTACATATCACCCCTTGACGCATGTGCGATGGGGGCTAGAGCCGTGGCGCCCAGCATTGTAATCACGCGGTTTTCTTATGAGTGGGAGAGTAAAACATTCTAGACGCACCGCCGCCCACAAAAGACACGAAAAGGCCTCAGAGGCATAAAGGACCTTAATGAAATGAGACCATCCCTTTCCCTGGGGCATTGATTCCCACGTATTTCGAGATCGAACACGACAGTTCGCATTATACTGAGCAGCAGTAACACGTTATTGATAATCTTTGATACTGCTGCAGCCCTTCGCTAAGGACATTGTGGGACTGCATCCCCATCGAACATGATCCCGCTCATTTGGAACGCAGTGCGACCGTTAGTTGTGCTCTCGTGTACAGATTTGGACCACTTGGGACCACTCAACACCATTCGATGAAATTTGAAATTTATTCGAAGCAGCAAAGGGTGCTCATGCTTTTTCATTCATATTATTTCATGTGCTCCTTTGGATTTATCACAGAGGGATGCGACATTGGCACATGCACGAATAAAACGGCAAAGACTCCTATTAGGACACCGCGGTTTGGCAAAACCCTCGGTGCTCGCTACTTGTCTTCGTTCAGTACCTTAAAAGTGTACCTGTACAGGTAGAGGTCTTGAGGAGAGTCCAGGCGCCTGCAGGCATGCTACGCTGCTGCTCTTGCGCCTCATAGTAGGCCATCCAGAACTGAGTGTGTCGAAGGCGTTGCTGGACAGCAAGCGCCCATGGATTCGCCGCATTTTTAAAATTCTCAATAAAGGTGGGCGAGTGCCACCGAGGGTTTTGCCGAACTGGGAGACTTTGTGGAACCCTTTGGCATTTTATTCACGCATTTGTCAATGTCGCATCCGCCATCCCCCATGATCACCCCAACGGGTGGATACAAAAGAGGATCACCGAAAAAGCATAAGCAACCTTCGATGCTTCGAAAGCAAAGGCCATCACGGAAAAATAACAGAAGCGAGTTGCTGTATCTGCTCAAGTGGCTTAACGGAAGAGTTGCTGACCGGCATAATGCTGTCATCATATGGGATGTGTTTATCATCGTGAAGAACGCCAAGCGTCGTTTGCATCCTGGTTGGTGCGCGCTCACAAACAAGCTGGTGCATCACACGGAAGACGTTCTGGAACGTGATTTGCGATCAGAGAGGCGGTTGTCACCTTATCTGGCGCACGAACCTTGCAATTTGTTTGAGAAGATCGTCAAAAGTAAAATAGCTACGAAGGTTATTTTTTTAAAATAAGGTGCGCCTGTAAATGAGGGTGATAACGACAGACTATCGTTGGTGTGCGTATGCACGTCTGCTCTCAGCATTCTTTGCCCCGCGTTTAGACAACATTTGCAGCCATATCGTGTGTCCGTGTGTTGATCTCTACACGTTAGTAGTGTTTAAGAAGACCTGAGTCGCCCGCCGGCTATGAGATACTACGTGAAATTCTAAAATTGTATGCAAGAACCTCCAGCGTGCCGTACAATGCGAAACTCAGTATTTCCAGACCCTTATTTCGGTACTGGAAGGAGTTCCTTGGCGGCCGCTAAAGATTTCCTTCATGTCAGAATTAAAAAAAAAAAAAAAAGTATTGCGCCTCATGACAAATATTTGAACAACGATGGAATTTATGTAGAAATGTAGACAAAAGCATGTACAGTTTGAACAAAATGACCCTTTAATGATGTTTGCAGTATTTCCTTCTTATTATAACGGACGTTATTTAAGAAGTACTATCATATCTTAGCTCTGTTAGCGATCGGCCAAGACAGGTGGAGAAAATCGCGATAAAGATTTTCGACACGTCGATGGACTGAGGAACGAATTGTTACGTGTATTTAAAATTTTTCTTTCGCATTCCTCTCGAGGCGTTAACTACGGCCTAAGGCATTTTACTTTATTTAAATATGCGGGGAAGCGTGTCGGCTCTGCATTGTTTATTGTGGTGATTGTTACTTTTATCATTTTACAAACACGTCTCCCCTTTCAGTTCGTCTATTAAAATACACGTTTGCCTCGTTGCCCACGTGATAGCGCAGTTGTTCTGTCTGCAGTACAGTACTGAGTTGTCAAGTGTCACCCAGTGACGTACACAACAAATACTGCAGTACATAGGTTCTCGTTACATAGCATCTTCATAGAATGGAAGAAATTCACTCGTGAACGGACAATGCTCTTACTTATATATTACATGGAATATTCCAGAGATACATCTGGGAAATTGATAAGAAAGTGCCAAACTACACTACTGGCCATTAAAATTGCTACACCAAGAAGAAATGCAGATGATAATGGGTATTCATTGAACAAATATATTATACTAGAACTAACATGTGATTACATTTTCACGCAATTTGGGTGCATAGATCCTGAGAAATCAGTACCCAGAACAAGTAGATCTGGTTGTAATAACGGCCTTGATACGCCTGGGCTTTGAGTCAAACAGAGCTTGGATGGCGTGTACAGGTACAGCTGCCCATGCAGCTTCAACACAATACCAAATTTCATCAAGAGTAGTGACTGGCGTATTGTGACGAGCCAGTTGCTCGGCCGCCATTGACCAGACGTTTTCAATTGGTGAGAGATCTGGAGAATGTGCTGGCCAGGGCAGCAGTAGAACAGTTTCTGTATCCAGAAAGGCCCGTACAGGACCTGCAACATGCAGTCGTCCATTATCCTGCTCAAATGTAGTGTTTCGGAGGGATCAAATGAAGGGTAGAGCCACGGGTCGAAACACATCCGAAATGTAACGTCCACTGTTCAAAGTGCCGTTAATACGAACAAGAGGTGACCGAGACGTGTAACCAATGGCACCCCATACGATCACGCCGGGTGATACGCCAGTATGGTGATGACGAATACACGCTTACAATGTGCGTTCACCGCGATGACGCCAAACACGGATGCGACCATCATGATGCTGTAAACAGAACCTGGATTCATCCGAAAAAAATGACGTTTTGCCATTCGTGCACCCAGGTTCGTCGGTGCGTACACTATCGCAGGCGCTGCTGCCTGTGATGCAGCCACGGTCTCCGAGCTGATAGTCTATGCGGCTGCAAACGTCGTCGAACTGTTCGTGCAGATGGTTGTTGGCTTGCAAACGTCCCCATCTGTTGACTCAGGGAACGAGACGTGGCTGCACGACCCGTTACAGCCATGCGGATAAGATGCCTGTCATCTCGACTGCTAGGGATACGAGGCAGTTGGGATCCAGCACGGCGTTCCGAATTACCCTCCTGAACCCACCGATTCCATATTCTGCTAACAGTCATTGGATCTCGACCAACGCGAACAGCAATGTCGCGATACGATAAACCGCAATCGCGATAGGCTACAAACCGACGTTTATCAAAGTCGGAAACGTGATGGTACGGATTTCTCTTCCTTACACGAGGCATCACAACAACGTTTCACTAGGCAACGCCGGTCAACTGCTGTTTGTGTATGAGAAATCGGTTGGAAACATTCCTCATGTCAGCACGTCGTAGGTGTCGCCACCGCTGCCAACCTTGTGTGAATGCTCTGAAAAGCTAATCATTTGCATATCACAGCATCTTCTTCCTGTCGGTTAAATTTCGCGTCTATAGCACGTCATCCTCGTGGTGTAGCAATTTTAATCGCCATTAGTGTCTTGTGACAGCCAGAGCGAGAGCACCAGCAGCAGCGAGTACTGTTTGTATAAAGCGTTTATTTTGCATTTTGTTTACGACCTTCCACTAAGGAAGGGATTCTATTTGTGTTTATCTGCTCTGCATAGTAACTAACAGTTCTTGATAAAACTTTACGTAGTTTTCGTGTTAGATTTCTTAGTGTTTTCTTGATCGTTTAGAACAGAAAGCGCCCTAAAACCGTCTTTTGTTTGTTTCGCGGCCGTTAGCCACTAGTCACTTGAATCAGCAGTTGTCTTGTGACAGGCAGAGCGAGAGCACCAGCAGCAGCGAGTACTGTTTGTATAAAGCGTTTTTGTACGTATTTGCTGCGCTTAGCTTTTAAATAGTTTTTCTGGGAAAACCTAGCGTAGTTTTCGCGTCTCGTATTTCAGTGAGTGTTTCTTGATTATCAGAGTAGCTCATCAGAAGATTATCTTGGGAATTTGTCACCGTATAGAGTAGGGTAAACATAGTCATGTGTAGGGACTGTGGTTGTTGTGAGCGGACGCAAGGAGAATTGGCCACTCTTCGGGGGCAGGTGGAGGCTTTGTCTGTTAGGCTCATCGAGCTCGAGGCGCAGGCGTCGGCTCGTAGTGGCGTTGGGGCAACTGTGGTGAGACCTATGCCTACTTCGGTGGCCTTGGAATCACATGGAACCCCTGATGTCGCTGCGTCTTCCGGCAGTGAGCATCTTACCGGTCAGCCATCACTCCAGGGTGAATGGCGGACAGTGGTGGGCTCGCGCGTGCCTGGCCGAAAGGCAAAGGTGGGATCTGGCCGCGTGGCAGCTGCCTTACCCCTTTCCAACAGGTACGGGGTGCTTCCTAGTGGTGATGACATCGTTTCCGAGCCACCACAGGATGCCTCGCCTGTTGGGCCAGTGGCCGATTCTCCGGCAAGGTCCCGACAGTCACAGAGGGCGGGCCTATTAGTTATAGGGAGCTCCAACGTTAGGCGGGTTATGGAGCCCCTCAGGAAAATAGCGGGTAGGTCGGGGAAGAATGCCAGTGTGCACTCGGTGTGCTTGCCGGGGGGTCTCGTCCGTAATGTGGAGGAGGCCCTTCCGGCAGCTATTGAACGCACTGGGTGTGACCGGCTGCAGATAGTAGCACATGTCGGAACGAATGACGCCTGCCGCTTGGGTTCTGAGGCCATCCTTGGTTCCTTCCGGCGGCTGGCTGATTTGGTGAAGACAACCAGCATCGCACGCGGAGTGCAAGCTGAGCTTAATATCTGCAGCATAGTGCCCAGAGTCGATCGCGGTCCTCTGGTTTGGAGCCTTGTGGAGGGTCTAAACCAGAGGCTCAGACGTCTCTGCGACTATAATGGTTGCAAATTCATCGACCTCCGTTATTGGGTGGAGAACTGTAGGGCCCCCCTAGACAGGTCAGGCGTGCACTACACGCCGGAAGCAGCTACTAGGGTAGCAGAGTACGTGTGGCGTGCACACGGGGTTTTTTTAGGTTAGAGGGACCCCCCCTTGGGCGAAACGATAAAATACCTGACGGCTTACCAGAGAGGACATTATCATCGTTGATAAAGAACGTCCGTCCTCAGAGACCAAAAACAGGAAAAGTTAACGTAATATTGGTAAACTGCAGGAGTATCCAGGGCAAGGTTCCTGAATTAGTATCTCTTATTGAAGGAAATAGTGCGCATATAGTATTAGGAACGGAAAGTTGGTTAAAACCGGAAGTGAACAGTAACGAAATCCTAGACACAGAATGGAATATATACCGCAAGGATAGGATAAACGCCAATGGTGGAGGAGTATTTATAGCAGTAAAGAATTCAATAATATCCAGTGAAGTTATTAGCGAATGCGAATGTGAAATAATCTGGGTTAAGTTAAGTATCAAAGGTGGGTCAGACATGATAGTCGGATGCTTCTATAGACCACCTGCATCAGCAACCGTAGTAGTTGAGCGCCTCAGAGAGAACCTGCAGAACGTCGTGAAGAAGTTTCGTGATCATACTATTGTAATAGGGGGAGACTTCAATCTACCAGGTATAGAATGGGATAGTCACACAATCAGAACTGGAGCCAGGGACAGAGACTCTTGTGACATTATCCTGACTGCCTTGTCCGAGAATTACTTCGAGCAGATAGTTAGAGAACCAACTCGTGAAGCTAACGTTTTAGACCTCATAGCAACAAATAGACCGGAACTTTTCGACTCCGTGAATGTAGAAGAGGGTATCAGTGATCATAAGTCAGTGGTTGCATCAATGACTACAAGTGTAATAAGAAATGCGAAGAAAGGAAGGAAAATATATTTGCTTAACAAGAGTGATAGGGCACAAATCGCAGAATATCTGAGTGACCACCATCAAACGTTCATTTCTGAGGAAGAGGATGTGGAACAAAAATGGAAAAAATTCAGAAACATCGTCCAGTACGCCTTAGATAAGTTCGTACCGACTAAGGTCCAAAGCGAGGGGAAAGATCCACCGTGGTATAACAATCATGTACGAAAGGTACTACGGAAGCAAAGAAAGCTTCATCATAGGTTTAAGAGTAGTCGAATCATAGCTGATAAGGAAAAGCTGAACGAAGCGAAAAAGAGCGTAAAGAGAGCAATGAGAGAAGCATTCAACGAATTCGAACATAAAACATTGGCAAACAATCTAAACAAGAACCCTAAAAAGTTTTGGTCATATGTAAAATCGGTAAGCGGATCTAAATCCCCTATTCAGTCACTCGTTGACCACGATGGCACCGAAACAGAGGACGACCGAAGAAAGGCAGAAATACTGAATTCAGTGTTCCGAAACTGTTTCACTGCGGAAAATCGTAACACGGTCCCTGACTTCAGCCGTCGCACGGACGCCAAAATGGAAAATATTGAAATAAACGATATCGGAATTGAAAAACAACTGCTATCACTTAGTAGCGGAAAAGCATCCGGACCAGACGAGATACCCTTAAGATTCTACAGTGATTATGCTAAAGAACTTGCCCCCTTTCTATCAGCAATTTATCGTAGATCGCTGGAAGAACGTAAAGTACCTAGCGACTGGAAGAAAGCGCAGGTCGTTCCCATTTTCAAGAAGGGTCATAAATCAGATGCGAATAATTATAGGCCTATTTCGCTTACGTCAATCTGTTGTAGAATAATGGAACATGTTTTGTGTTCTCGTATTATGACGTTCTTAGATAATACAAATCTCCTTCATCATAACCAACATGGATTCCGCAAACAGAGATCATGTGAAACTCAGCTCGCCCTATATGCCCAAGAAATTCACAGTGCCGTAGACACTGGCGAGCAGATTGATGCCGTATTCCTGGACTTCAGGAAGGCATTTGATACGGTTCCGCACTTACGTTTAGTGAAAAAAATACGAGCTTACGGAATATCGGACCAGGTTTGTGATTGGATTCAGGATTTCCTAGAAGAAAGAACACAACATGTCATTCTTAACGGTTCAAAATCTGCAGATGTAGAGGTAATTTCGGGAGTACCGCAGGGAAGCGTGATAGGACCTTTATTGTTTACAATATACATAAATGACTTAGTTGACAACATCGGTAGCTCCGTGAGGCTATTTGCAGATGACACGGTTGTCTACAAGAAAGTAGCAACATCAGAAGACTCGTACGTACTCCAGGAGGACCTGCAGAGGATTAATGCATGGTGCGACAGCTGGCAGCTTTCCCTAAACGTAGATAAATGTAATATAATGCGCATACATAGGGGCAGAAATCCATTCCAGTACGATTATGCCATAGGTGGTAAATCATTGGAAGCGGTAACGACCGTAAAATACTTAGGAGTTACTATCCGGAGCGATCTGAAGTGGAATGATCACATAAAACAAATAGTGGGAAAAGCAGGCGTCAGGTTGAGATTCATAGGAAGAATTCTAAGAAAATGTGACTCATCGACGAAAGAAGTAGCTTACAAAACGCTTGTTCGTCCGATTCTTGAGTATTGCTCATCAGTATGGGACCCTTACCAGGTTGGATTAATAGAAGAGATAGACATGATCCAGCGAAAAGCAGCGCGATTCGTCATGGGGACATTTAGTCAGCGCGAGAGCGTTACGGAGATGCTGAACAAGCTCCAGTGGCGGACGCTTCAAGAAAGGCGTTACGCAATACGGAGAGGTTTATTATCGAAAGTACGAGAGAGCACATTCCGGGAAGAGATGGGCAACATATTACTACCGCCCACATATATCTCGCGTAATGATCACAACGAAAAGATCCGAGAAATTAGAGCAAATACGGAGACTTACAAGCAGTCGTTCTTCCCACGCACAATTCGTGAATGGAACAGGGAAGGGGGGATCAGATAGTGGTACAATAAGTACCCTCCGCCACACACCGTAAGGTGGCTCGCGGAGTATAGATGTAGATGTAGATGTAGTGTATTTTAGATAAAATTAAAGTGGATGCAAAAATATTGGCATAAAACAGGACACAAAGCGACAGATTTCAGATCAAAGTCCACGTCCCTTCCTTAAGCCTTTGTTTGATGTAACATTTTACTTTTTAAAAAAATGCGTACCAAAAACGACGTGTCTTAGGTAAATATTCAGTGTGCTGGTGCGTCGGAATGGCGTACTTTGATAACGTGCACGTCATAACACGAAAGCTCCAAATACGAGAAACCGTAACCGCTGATATGTCGTTTTCCGTCGTTTTATTATAACTAATCTCAGCAAGAAGGTCACGTTTTGTAGAAATTCTCGACAAGCCGGTGTTGAGAAATATATTCACAGCACGTAGGTTACCACCAGATACGGGCTTCAACAGCATACGACGTAATCCAGCCCGGCGCCTTCCAAGTTTTGCTTGTGACTTAGTAAGCAATCTCGCAGGCCACGTTCCTAGCCAAGAAGCGAGACCCTGACGCGCCAGATTGTCCGTTTCGCGCGCTCGGCAACGCGAAACTGGTCCGGCGCCGGGTGCGCGTTGGGTCTCACGTTCCGTGTGAGGTGAGGGCGGCCGGAGGTGCCCGGCGCGGTGCGCCGGCAGGCACGTACCAGACCGAGGGTCGCAGGCGCCGAGGAGTCGCGCGCTTCTTCAAGCTGACGTAACACGGGCGCGCCGGCATTCTCCCTGCTGCAAACACTAGGCGCGCGTCAACGTAGGGCCTGCAGTCGTTTTCGGCTCACATTCGCTAGCGTTCGCTCGTGTTGCGCTGGTTGTCGGTCTTTTGATGAAAAATTGAAGTTCACGGCTTCTCCACTTCCGCGCTAGCAGTACAAAAAGTTTTCGTCTCTGTTCGTATCTACACTTGCGGCGTTGACGCGAGTGGCGTGAGAGATTAAGTGGTCTGAAGTAAATGTAATGTGGAAGAGCATTGATATCGTACTTTGTTCTGGGATTCGGGAGATCCACAGCACAAATGCCGATGCAAAAACAATACGATTGGTAGAAAATTTCCGAAAGACTCGAAGGTCCAGTTAAGGACGTGAGAAAGAAGATAAATTCATTAGATGCTTGCATCAGACAGGGAAGAAGTGAATAAGCACAATAATTTTTTATTAAATACGAAAGGCGCCGTAAAATTCCTAGAAAACAAACAAGTGCGATATGTATCTATCATGCTAGCTAAAAGAAAATATGAAAAACGTGGTCATTGACGTTGCTTATGTTTATGATAGAGTCCCCGAGAGGCAATATTTGTCCCGCGCGGGATTAGCCGAGCGGTCTGAGGCGCTGCAGTCATGGAGCGTGCGGCTGGTCCCGGCGGAGGTTCGAGTCCTCCCTCCGGCATGGGTGTGTGTGTGTTTGTCCTTAGGATAATTTAGGTTAAGTAGTGTGTAAGCTTAGGGAATGATGACCTTAGCAGTTAAGTCCCATAAGATTTCACACACAACAACAACAATATTTGTGTCGGTAATTTCTCCTTGACACGTCTACAGCACTGCTGCCCTTCTTTAAAGGTATCCGTCAGTACAAAGAAAATTCGGCAGCATCTAGGATGCCCTGTCTCTACTCGAACGGAAAGCGACCCGCATGTGACGTAGGGTTTTTGTTTTTATTTGGCCTTCAGCGTGAGTACACTAATTAGCCATCAACTAGTTAGCCTTTGACAGTTACACTATTTTGCCAGCAACAATTCCAAATAGTGGAAAATTTTAACGTGAAATTGAACATATTATTTTATTGCAACTAAACAATGTTTCTTCACTTTTACCAAGAAGAAAAGTATCTTACTTTGTCAACACAGAAGTAACAATTGCGTTCCCCTGTAAAAATATTGGTAACAAACAGGTTTGTATGGTCATTAATGTTACAAACTATTTTATAATTAACCAGTACAAACGGTGATTGCACATTCTCAGTAGGTGTGTGGTCAAATTTTAAAATTGCTAACTAAAATAAATGTTATCGGACATCTGGGAATTACCGTATAGTCGTTTATTAGCGCTCGTAGGTGATGATATCCTAAATTTTCTCGACCTAACAGAAATTGTTTTCTACTTTATTGGAATTTTGAAACCAGCGAACATTAAATAAGTAAATCTCCAATATCTGAATTATACGAGTAGCACTCACGAGTGCCTGAATTTCTTAGTTTTAAGCAATGCAAAAAACGGGGAAGGCGCCGTGATTAAATCTCATCCAAGCACTGCACAGATAGCTGTGCAGTGTACTTATATGAATCAATGGTATGCTAGCTGTGTGACGTAGGTGCTGTTCTTCCGTTTCGCTGGTCCGTGTCGAATGCGTGTAGAAAATATCAGCCACTTCATATGGGATTGTACGTTTAGAAAGACTCTTCAACGACCGTTTCACACTTTCCGACGTTAGAAACTCGTCAAGTAGCACATTACGTTCGGAATCGCAGCTTCTGTGACGGCCACCTTAGGGTCAAAACTATAGCCTACACGTGGAACAGGATCGTAATTTGAGATAATTGACTTAAAGAACTCTTGCTTCAATATGTACAACGCGACGTGAGTAAATAAAATCTTCTCGCTCCACCAGGCAGGACGTAACAATAGGGTAACAACAAATTTCAAAAGGCTGTAGAGCATATCCTGAGCAACCAATTCAAGAGAGGGACTCGTGTCCAGAAACGTCACCCAACGATGCCTTAGAGCGTACTCCGGCACGTTACAGGGGGACATCGCCTGCCGGAATGCCAACGTTGACCGTCCGCGTCTGATAGCAGTGGACAGCTTCGACGCCATCCAACGCCCCGGATGTTATCAGCGCATTGCGACAGGGCCACTTAATACCATCTCCAAACACAGAGTGCTCCCTAATTGGAGAGGGCATTGTTTATTTACTTAACGCGTGGCTTACATGGATTTGATGTAATACATAATATAAAATAATATGTACAGAACAGAACGATAAAATTTCACAATGCAGCCACAACGGTAAAGCAGAGTACATATCAATTTATATTTTAATGTCGAGATCATTAATCCAGTCCAGTGCGGAGTTTGAGGCTCCAAAGAGATCAAATTTTGCTTCTGGCTGTGCATTCGGTGACAGTTTGCTGAACAGTCTCAGGAAGTTTTCCGCAGTCGCAACTCGGTGAATCGGTTACTCCTCATTTGTAATATGAGTCACGCCAAATGCCATGTGATGTTCTTATTCTGCTGAGTGTTTTCCATGCGCGGCGAAGCAGTTCCGGTCCTGGTTGCTGTGAGGTAGCGTCGGTAGTGAGTGGAGCTTGAGTCGGTATCAAGGCTTCCCCGTGTTCTCTCCACATGTCGTTAATTTTGAAACTGTCCCCAAAAAGTAGTTGTGCTAAGAGTAGTAGGGCAGACCTAGATTGTAGCATCTGTAGGGTAGTGTTAGTCAGATCACTGTGCAGTGGAAGGTGCGAATCGCCTGCAATTTTGCGGTATCCCTTAACTAATCTTTCCTCTCGGCGAATATGAGGGCAATACTGTTCAAAACAGGAAATTATATTGTACATATCCTGTATACACACTGTATTATGGGTGTAAGTGCGTATATTTCTATTGCTGACTGAGGACAGTGTACTGACATCAGTATTTACGTCATTTGCGAACTAATAATTAAAGTTATTACGTGTAGTGAGTTTTAGGCTCTCCAAGTACAGTGGCACAAGAATCCGTTAATTTTTCTTTTCCCCTGGGCAGCAGTTCAGGTACTGAAGTGTCGACACGTGCACACAAAATGGAAAGTCTACACTGGCGGGCGTAGACCACTTGGTGGTGCAGTTAAGACCGTGCACAAAACATGAGGTAGCAAATTCTGTGACGTTCTTGTTGGAGGATTGTTAGATGCAGAAAATAAACGACTGTCACACTGAAGTGGATACATATTAAGGTGCCAATGATCACAGTACGACTTACTATATAACGGGAAACGTTACCAGTCCAAGTACCAAGTTGCCTGTCTAACGAATTCCAGGGAAACAAAAATTTGATTTTTGATTATTACCCAAATTTAAATATTTAAAACATTGTCACAATCTACTCTTTAAGAGGTATAATTCAACGTTACAACTTCAACACAATAAGTCAAGTTCTAAACTTGGATCTCTATACAACTTGAGGCAGCATAACCTAAGGCGCGCAAGTTAGCCAGACTATATTCATCCATTACTTTAGACTGTCAGCAGTTAGTGACTTCCTGTGAGCTTTACACATAGTTTCAAATCTTACGAATTTTTTTTTCGCCGAAACCTTCCACGAAATAATAAAAGGAAGAAAGTTTATCGCTTATTACAGTTTCGCTGTCCCTGCGGTAAAACTATAGTAGGATACATGAGCTTTTAATTTATTACTTATTTATTAATAACTATGTACAACACTTTTTGCAGACAGTACCCACCTACACTACTGTACGTACCTGCAGAATCACGTCATAAATGTTACTGTTTTTGTTTACCAGTTTTGGTTTTGACCTTTTCGTTAGTGTATGGGTGAATGGACGAAAAATAACAAAACCAACAAAATTAAGGTTTTGATTTTTCGCCAACAAATATTTTACTTTCTTTTACTAAGGTTTGAAGCTCCTCTTGATGTTCTTCTTCTCTCTGAGTAAGGAGTCAGAAATGTCTCCTCAGCCACAGACAGGCGACAGGACGAAAAATTTTGCAGATGACAGGCTGTCAAAAAAACGACGAAAAAGAGCACAAAAACTGGTTTTAGTAATGCAGTCCATTTAGCGATGTAATTTTAAGAAGTAAATATTTGACCCACAGAAGATAACACATAAGTACCGAAACATGTCTGGGTAAATATAAAAATAAACTAGTTGTGTTTGCATAAGGCTGATTCTCAAAACAACCCAAAGATTTTACATGCTTGACGTCAAATATTTAATACATTAACTCATCTGCGAAGTAATCAGACATTCGAAGCTGTTTTGTACATATGAGTTCAATTCCCTAAGGAACTGCTGTTGGTGCGTTACTGATATTTTTCTATTCCAAGTTCTTTCTCTGTATCATCTCTGTTAACGCAAGAACATATGTTTCCCTCGAGGCGGCCCCTCATTCTGTGTGGAGTACCCCCATTCATTAGAACGCACACCTTTACTTTGTAGCAACACTATGCTAACATCTGTGCTTCTTCTCTTGTTACAGGTGAGTTTTCCACTATCATCTCCGCTGTTAGCCTACCTGCAATGTGAGTACACTCCTTTCTAAAAATAATTTGTTGCTTAGTACGAGTAGGTAATAAATTGAAACAATTTGTGTACTTTTATTAACAGAACACGCGAATGTACCATATTCTAAAAACTAAGTCCTAATTTTCTCTTAAAGCAGCTCTTAGTTCAATGGAAAGTTCTGTTACCAACTGTATTTTGTGACTTCATCCGTTCATCAGTCTGTGCAAAACTGAACTTCAAAATTTGAGGACCCTATCGTAGGTTTCATTATATATATTTCTGCGATTGTAAGTAAATTGTTTCACATTCCTAGTTCAGACTTCAAAGCGCCGTAGAGCGAAATTTGTAAGATAACTTTGGGGGGAGGGGGGGGGGGGGGTAGAGAACCCATGTCCAGAAACGCACTGTTTGGATGTAAAATAAGTTTCAAGATCGAATCCCTTTCGACACTCTCGCTTCATAGAGCGCAGAGAATGATGTCTAATGTGTGCACTGTACGGGAGCCCGCGGCATCACCAATGTTTCGGGTAGTCGTCGGGTTCTCTTTCATGTGATGGAGGGCGGCCTCATCGAATCGAGGGAGCGGTACAGTCGTTTCTCCTAGTTGCGGACGAATCAGATTCTCGCAGCCCTTGGTGTAGTCGGACGAAAATGGTACGTGATGTCATAATTTCGACATGGAATCACGACGGCGCCCTCAGTGTGCATAATGTGAAGCTGGAGATTCAAAAGTGATCCTGTCTTCAACGAAAGAAAGTGACTACATACGGATTTTGAGAACATACTTATGCTATCCATAGTAATATTTGTGGAAGCCCACGAAGCAGTCCATGTATCAAAAAATGAGCATAATTTCAATAGGGATAACGGCTACAGACTTCCATCTTCGTGGCTGTCCGCTGTCACGGAAGTAAACACCGAACCACGGCGAGCGAGGAACATAAACAGCTAAGGGAAACAACCGAGGCGGCACAACCGCCATAATATTTGGATCCCCCCCTCCCGCTGGGTTCTAGTGACTGCGTCTCATCAGGACACTTTTCCGAAGAAGTGCCTGTGATAAGTCAGCGCGACAATGTCTTTCGACAGTGATCACTAGTGCAGGGTTACTAGTGGAATCCTGAAGAAGATTCCAGTAGAGGGATCGAAACGTCGAGCAGTGAAGAAGTTTGACAAGGGATACGGCATGGCCTAACGACTTAGGCCATGCCGTATCCCTTGTCAAACTTCTTCACTGCTCGACGTTTCGATCCCTCTACTGGAATCTTCTTCAGGATTCCACTAGTAACCCTGCACTATTATAATCAAGGTCGTATTTTTGATCTTGTATAGTTTCAGTCCTCAAGTTGATAGCGAGAGGTATGAATTATTATCACTTCGAGATGTGGCTGTTTTGGATTGAAACACCAAACAATGGGGCGTGCCGGTGAACACATACAAGTCCAGCACTGCAATACTGCGCTGGATAATTTGTTAACAGAAGCAGATTATGGGATCGAAATCTTTGGAGTCTTTACCAGCACACGTTTGTTTATTAGTGCAACTCTGCCTCCTCAAATTCTATTGCATTTGTGATAAATGATTTCTACAAGGGCTGTTCGATGTGGCTCGAAATGGAAACAGCAGTGAATATCTGATGAAGCTTCGCACATATGTGTTATAACCGTCGACCGCGTCACGTCGTTCTTTTCGGTTTTGAGCGCACAGGGAGCACGCAAAAGATGCCTAGAAAATAATGTTTGTCGCCAAGCATCAGGGCCTGGTGAAAGATTTCGCCTGATGTCATGCAGACCACACAGCATAACTATCGTGCAATTCCTTCTTCGTGGCCGTTCTCTGGCGCACTCTGCAGGGGCAGTGAAGACGCTCCTGCAGCGTTTTCGATGGGAAGTGTTTGATCACCCAAAATACAGCCCGTAATTGGCTCACCCCTGGGTTTCACCTCTGCACACATGAACTGCTGCATAGGAAGACAACATTTTGGCACAAACCAGGTGGACCAGCCTAGAGAGCTTAGTGAAAGCACAGGCGACTGCCTTTTACGACGAGGTTGGTATAACGCTACGACAAATGTGTTTTTGATTTTCGCCACGGTTTCTGTTTGGCGACCGCGGAATAGCCCTCTTATGTTACTGTTTCCCACTACGAAGGGTAGTGTAGATGACGAAACGATTTATACGGCTTCGGAAGTGAAACTGATTTTCACCTGCGATGGTGCCGTGCCCAGGACGGGGGTCCGGGCTTTCACCACGACAATGAGTTTAATTAAGCCCTGCGGCTCTCTGTATCGGCGGCTCCGTCCTGAGCCGATGGCATTCTGATGTGGCCCATTCAGGACAAGTCGGGGCTGCGCGTCATAAAACCAGAACATGACTCATGTCCTGCCCAGCTCATCTGGCGCGTGGGGACTCCTATTCAGGCAACAACGGCTCGGGATCCCCGGTAACTGGCTGAGAAACTATTACGGCTCTGCATTGACCTACAAATTACCTAATTATCTGCGCCGCAGACGTCCTTGTGGCTGTCTGCCTGTAGAGAGGAATGTCCAGTGTAATTCCAGCGATCGATAGCAGGTTCTCGCGTTGTTCTATGTTCTCCTTTGTGCACCCCTGATGCTTCAGGAACAAGCCGACACCGCATCAGTCGTCAGTCGTCGTGGACTCCGCATCTGACCTGGAGAAGAACGCAGTTGGAACAATTGCTCGAAAACATTAATCGTAAGTGCGTAAACATAATGGTTGGCTGGTTTCTGCAAGGTTAAGGGTTGTCTTAGTGAAATGACCATGCTTAAAAAGTGAAAGACATTTAGTGATTCAGCCGTAACATGCGGTAGATTCCCACGAACATTTATGAAGCTGTGAGTGGTTGCTATTTTCAAAAATTTAAAAGACATGTAGCTTCAGTGGTATAACAAGCTTAATCGAACGATTTGGTTCTTGGTGCAGGGTAACACCACCTAGAGAAGTCCCGAAGTTGAGCACTCGTTTATCTCTCGGGCTACCTACCTCGTTTGGCGCCAACATGCAAATATTATGTTGCCGATTATTGGCTAAAGCTAACCACGTTTGAGAAAACTGAGATATATTCCATCTCAAAACCAATCCAGTCTATGGTTAACGAAGTACTACAGCACAGCCAATTTCGGTGTAAAAGTTCGTACATAGTGTGCAGAAGATCTGTTTCTCGACGACAGAGAGATATACAAGAACCCAACCTTTTATCTAGGAAATACTTGCTCTACAATCGTATTACACGTCTGTGTCCTTTGGGGAAGGTTTAATATGAACTATCTTAATTTACTTGACTGAGTGTCCTTGGTGAAACATTCAGTTATTCTTACGCAATGTAAGCCTAGAAAATGCGCATGAAATCCGAAACTTAGGATTAATGTTCGTGAAACGTAAGTAAAACTTTGTTTTCTTCTCCAGTCGTTACCATGCAGAGCAATTGAAAATTATTATAGCGATTAGAAACAGCTGTAGCCATTCAATGCATAACGACCCATCGATAGGAATCACAGAGAATGTTAAAGAAAGTTCATAGTTTCGAATGTTGCACAAGTGGAGTGATTCACTGAGAAAGTTCACACATTTTTTAATCGGACATCTTCTGAACCGTTAAGTCACGACGTCACCGTATTCTGTTCTTGGCCATCTAGATCTCTGGATCTGAAACGATTTGTGTGCGTATGCTTCCGTTGTCGAAACGAAATCGAGAACTCATAATGCACGTTTCTAATGTACAGCAAGGAATGATTCCATCTTTTGGTATGGCTTGCCACATAAGAAGCAGAAGGACTCACTTTAACCTGTTACAAAAGGATGCGTTGGAAAGAAGATTGAGTATAATTTTTGCCTACTAGCATTTATAATCGTATGATAGCCATTTTCTAAGAAATAACACGCTTGTAGTCAGAACTGTATTCAGCTATATTTGTTCAACAACTATAGTTACAATGTTGTAGCGTTAGTAATTAATATGAGTGTCTGGAGATAGCGTGCATGTGACACATCACAAGAGGTACTGGAGGTACTTCTCCGCCTAGGACAGCTTACTGAGGACAGGAGTAACCAGAGGTAGTGAAAACAGCACTATCGCAATAATAAACTTATAATCGAGTATTAACAACACATTGATCAGAATGGCTTAGCAGTGATTCAGCAAGTGTTATTATGAAGTTAACGGACGGTAATGTATCGGTTAATATGGATTGAAGTCTAGTTTCTTTTCTGAAAACTAAAGCAAGTAGCAGGTGCCTTTGTTGCCACTTCGCGGCATACAGCTATGAACTCTTTTATTTTCTCTGTCGTTTGAAACATGTCCTACGAAAAATGTCAGTTGCAGAGGTCTGGAATTTGCGTTGTTGTTACTCCGATAGAAGGAGAAACTCGTCTTGCGGTGGACGGTCTTTCAGTGGGGGCGTTGTGAGGCCTTTCCCTGCATGACTGTCTCAGTCACGTATGCTCTTCGTCCCCTTCACTTTCCACACTAGGCAACATATTGCCTGTTACTATTCACGTCCTTTTCTTGCTTTTCATGAGATCTCATTTGCCCGCATCTCGTGGTCGTGCGGTAGCGTTCTCGCTTCCCACGCCCGGGTTCCCGGGTTCGATTCCCGGCGGGGTCAGGGATTTTCTCTGCCTCGTGATGGCTGGGTGTTGTGTGATGTCCTTAGGTTAGTTAGGTTTAAGTTGTTCTAAGTTCTAGGGGACTGATGACCATAGATGTTTAGTCCCATGGTGCTCAGAGCCATTTGAGATCTCATTTACTTTTTCTTTCAATACAAATGTTGGTGTTGAGACTGCAACCAGCCACAAATTTGTATTCACACCGGTTGGACGAATGTCACAGCCAATGAAAATCTGTAACGCAACCATGTGTGTGGCGTGCTTATAATTATGTATTATATATATTTTAGGACAATTAATCAGTAAAAAAAAATGCACCACATATTGTAATGAAAGCATGAAAACCACCTGAAGATGAATCATAACGATTCGAAACCGGTAACGATACCCTTTAAATAAAGAAACCGAAAACAAATTTGTGGCTGGTTGCTGTCTCAACACCATCACCATTTGTCTTCAAATAACAGTCACAATCTCCAACCATGTCATCATACGACAAAATTGCATTACTTTGTCTTTGGTTTGACTGGAATTAATCTGGATACGTTCTCTGTCGGATTTTCTTGCACGATGACTAACCAGAGCCCTTTTCTTGTATTCGCATTTCTGTGTGAATCCTAAGCAGTTTTTAAAAATGTCGTCTCTACATCCTGGATATATTCTTGTGATTCTTGTTCTTGCCGTGAACAAATGTGGAAGGTGTTGAACAAATAGCAATTTAAAGAATCACCATTTTTTTGCTTATTTATGAGATGATTGTGTTGTTTTGCGTATCATACTTAAACTGTTCATTTCGAATTGCTTGCAACAATCATGTGTTAAAGAGAAGGTGATTAGAATGCGTCATTTGCTCTAGTGTTTAGTGCTAACATCTTTACCTCTAACAGAATTTTTGCCGTTTATTTCGATTGGGAAGGGCCTTTTTGCATTTCGTCACTGGATCTATAGTTGAGGTGCAGATGGCGTCGTTCGTGCTTCATTACATCCCACGTTCTTATGATGTGGTGAAAGGTATTTTGCATTCTCTGAGCACTATGGGAGCACTATGGGACTCAACTGCTCTGAGCACTATGGGACTCAACTGCTGTGGTTATCAGTCCCCTAGAACTTAGAACTACTTAAACCTAACTAACCTAAGGACATCACACACATCCATGCCCGAGGCAGGATTCGAACCTGCAACCGTAGCGGTCGTGCGGTTCCAGACTGTAGCGCCTTTAACTGCTCGGCCACTCCGGCCGGCCGAAAGGTATTTTCTATGTGATAAAAGCTAATCGTAGTTCTTGGAAGAGGTCTCGTTGCTTTCAGATAAAAGATCTTGCGTAATCGGTCTACTGTAGAGGTTATTAGAGAAAGAGCAGAAGTTCAGAAAGTGGGAAGATGGGGAAGAAAATCGGTCGTGCTGTCTTCAGAGGAACCATCACATCATTTGCCTTCACTCATTTAGGGAAATCACGAAAAACCTAACTCTAGGTGGACGGGTGGGGACTGGAACCGCCGTCCCCCAAATACGAGTCCAGCGTGCGACGTTTAATCGCAGTGAAATAATCAGGGTGGATTTCGTTCTCTGTGTTATCATAGATTGCACCTGTCTCCATCTGGACGTGTGAGGGACCTAGGTTTGTCTTGCTACGCCACAACACGGCACACAGCACATTTCGACCAACCTGGCCTCCACAAGTGATGTTGTCGTTCCAACAAAGAGGTTGCATGGAGATCTTGAAAACGGTGCTTTCGCTGCAAAGCTTTAATACATATGGAATGAAACAAGCTAAGGCTCATATCTCACCGAAATAGTGAGGTCCGTAGTTTGTAGGGATGTTATCTTTTCTACTATAAACATTGTTTTAAGTCGAGCGGTTCTAGGTGCTTCAGTCCGGAACACCGCGGCTGCTACGGTCGCAGGTTCGACTCCTGCCTAGGGCATGAATGTGTGTGATGTCCTTAGGTTAGTTAGGTTTGAGTAGTACTAACTGTAGGGGACTGATGACCTCAGATGTTGTCCCTTAGTGCTTAGAGCCATTTGAACCATTGCTTTATATACAATAGCAAGGTGAACAACAATGTTGCATAACCAGGTGTGCGCCTACAAAAGTCACTCGCAAAGTCATGAATCGTTTCTGCCAAATAGTTCAATGTGGTATCTGAACCGCGTGTTGTTTCTGGCAAATCTTCACATCATTGACAGCTGAGTGTTAGGTTAACGGCAGACTGGAAAGCACATGTGGACCGATCGGCATCAGTCCTGCGACTTTTCAGTTTCCAGGCACACGCTTTACCGCTTTCGTTGATCTCGTTTCTTGTTTCGACCTGCTAAATCCTGAGTGGTTCTTTGCGGATGTGATAGTCGCAAGGAGAACTTGCTCATATATATATAGGGTGTACATAAATAGCGAAAACACTTTCAATTATTTAAACATTATACAGATGTCATAAATATTGCATTTTGAAGAGAAACTCTCAAATTATTATTTTTTTTTTTTTTTTTACAAACGTTAGATATGCGAACCATGAGTGACCCGACAGACATTAGTACGGTAATCGAATTTTCTTGCCATACGCGTACCAGCAAGGCATCGTCGACTGTGGCAGTCGCTTCCCGTGTTCTCTCCCGGGGTTCTGCTACATCACGTGGTAGAGGCGACACATACACCAGATCTTTTATGTGTCCCCACAGAAAAAAGTCACACGGAGTGAGATCTCGTGATCGGGGACGCCATTTCATGAAACAACTCGCTCCGCACCTGCACTCGCCATGTTTGCGACTCGCGATGACCATCTGCAAATTACCAAACTGCGCTGTGTATTTTCTGTATTTTAATTTAAAAAAGCTACCTGTTACCAACTGTTCGTGTAAAATTGTGAGCCATATATTTGTGATTATTACAGCGCCATCCATCACAAAGCGAAGAAAGTGGTCCAACTAAAACATTCATATTTATTTACGTACTACATGAATATGTAATAAAAATTGGGGTTCCTATTTTTAAAAAACGCAGTTGATATCCGTTTGACCTATGGCAACGCCATCTAGCGGGCCAACCATAGCGCCATCTGGTTTCCCCCTTCAAGCTAGACAAGTTTCGTTCGTCACGATCAATGGACTAACCTGTCCATTGCCGTGAGGGAATAGGTTCAGCTGATGACATTCTAAGTGATTCGGCTCTCGTAAGTAATTCTATTGTTTACGTATAGTTCACAAATTATGTTTCAGTTGCGTAATGATATCGCAATATTCTGTTTCGAACAAAGCCAGAATATTAAATTAATTGTAATTAATAATTTAAAATAAGAGCTTTGACCCGCAGACCAGAGGATAATAGCTCCACCATTTTATTACAGTAGCCAATCGGAACGCAAATCGCTTCAGATGACACAGTTTCCCAGGTGTGTAGTACCCAGGTAGCAGCACCCGTCCGTTCTGCCTCAGCCCACCTGATGCAGTCAAACGTCTGTCACTGTGTCGCCGCTCAGCAGAGATGTGATGCGTGTGGGAGTAAAGCAGTGGCTCGAATACCCAGAAACACTACCACCTCTCTCTGTGACTGTTACTGAACGCAGCGAAAGTGTAGTGACCGTAGGGCCACTGGAATGTATTTTCTACAGAACTGCTGAAGGGTTCCTCCAGCAGAAGCGCGCCCTGGAGAGGCAGCTGGAAGTGTCCGCTCTGCGCCCGACTCGCTCAAAACGTAAAACAAGGCGCGCAGTGAGCGTCGTCAAAACGGCTGGTCAAGTCCCTACCTGGAACACGTAGCGCCGGATATAAAATTAACAAGATGGTATCGCGGCGCGTACGCAAGATACAAATCAGGTGCGTAATTCCTGTCATCCGAGCCGGGAAGATAAACTCGCCTTGCGCTGCCGCTCACGGCGATATCTCTATCTCGGCGGTCTGGACGTCCGCCATTAGTTTTGATGCGCGGCGGCTGGAAGCGCTCCCGCCTGTGTGAACGCGGCCGACATTTAAGCCGCGGGAGACGTCGAAACGACAGAACGGCGACTGCCGCACTGCGCCGGCGGCCTCGTAAACAAAAGCTACCTGCTGCCGCTGGCCTCGTCGATACTGCGAACGCCCGAAAAATGCCACTGCGCTCAAGTTGCCCTTTCTGGCTCGAGCACGTGTTCGTCGAAATGAACCCCCGTACGTGTCCTGTTCGATGACAGTGGTCACGTATTTCGACAAGTTGTGAATATGCTGCCGGCCGAAGTGGCCTAGCGGTTCTAGGCGCTTCAGTCTGGAACCGCGCGACCGCTACGGTCGCAGGTTCGAATCCTGCCTCGGGCATGGATGTGTGTGTGTCCTTCGGTTAGTTAAGTTTAAGTAGTTCAACGTTCTAAGGGACTGATGACCTCAAATGTTAAGTCCCATAGTGCTCAGAGCCTTTTGAACCATTTTGTGAATATGCTGTGTCTACAGAGTTATAATGACTCTCAGACAGCAGTGAGAATGCAATACCCACATACGAAGGGCTTATTTCAATAGTGGTACATGTCCATTACCTCCACTTTTCTGCCTATAATGCTTCTGACGTTAATGGTACAAACAAACAGAAAGAAAGGTTCATCTCTAGCAAGAAGCTATATGCTTGAATATTTCTGGTATCTCAATTGCAGATTTTTCAGCGCTCATTTAACGTTAGGAGCCTATCTCAGAATGAACAAAAAGGGACTTGTACCACTATGGAAATAAGCCCTTCATATATAGACGGCAGTAGTATCGCGTACACAAGGTGTAACAGTGCAGCTCATTGGCGGAGCCGTCATTTGTACTCACGTGATTCATGTGGAAAATGTTTCCGGCGCGGTTATGGCCACACGACCGGAATAAACAGACTTTGAACGGGGAATGGTAATTGGAGCTAGACGCAACCCATTTCGGAAATCGTTAGGGAATTTGTATTCCGAGATCCACAGTGTGATGAGAATCACATTTCAGGCATAACCTCCCACCATGGATAACGCGGCAGCCGACGGCCTTCACTTAACGAACGAGAGTAGCGGCATTTGCGTAGAAATGTCATTGCTAACAGACGAGCAACACTGCGTGGAATAACCACGGAAATCAATGTGACACGTACGACGAATGTATCTGTTTGGATAGTGCGGCGATATCTGGCGTTAGTGCGCTATGGCAGCAGGCGATCGACACGAGTGCGTTTGGTAGCAGCACGACACAGCCTGCAGCGCCTCTCCTGGGCTCGTGACCACATCCACGGTACTCTAGACGACTGGAAAACCGAGGCCTGGTGTGAGGCTGTCCGATTTCAGCTGGTGAGAGCTGATGGTAAGGTTCCGGTGTGGCGCAGAACCTACGCAGACAGGCACCCAAGTTGTCAACTGTACAAGCTGGTGCGGGCTCCACAATAGTGTGGGCTGAGTTTACATGGAATGGACTGGGTCCTATGGTGCAAATGGACTGGAAACAGTTATGTTCGCCTACTTGAGCACTATTTTGTAGCCGTTCATGGATGTTAAGTTCCCAAAAAAGATGGAATTCCTATGTATGAGAGTGCGCCATGCCACCTGGCCACAATTCTTCACGATTACTTTGAAGAACATTCTGGTCATTTCCAGCGAATGATTTGACTACCCAAATCGCCCGACATAAATCCCATCGAGCATTTATGACACAGAAGGGAGAGGTCAATTCGTGCAAAATATTCTACACCGGCAACATTTTCGCCGTTACGGACGGCTAAAGAGCCAGCAACGCTCTTCATTGAAGGTGGAATCGTCAGCCTCTGGAGGCTGTGTCGCATCTCGTTCGGAAGTTGCTCTACGCCTCCGCTTCCGTCGCTTCGGAGAGCGTTGCTTCCTGGTGTGTCCTTCTGTGTCAGACGATGGCAAAGATTCACGACGTTCCGGCACAAAGGCAGCCGTAGGCACAATAAGCGAGTCTACGGCCATGCTATCGTCATGTATGTTGTTATCCGTCGACGGGGGCGGCGGCATCGGAGTTGAATCCGTAGCTTGTGGAACGGGTGTGTCATCATCGCCCTGTATTGGAGCATGGAGCCGCGACCCAACAGTGGATGTCGGCTGTCGTGGTGAAGTGGTAGCTGTCGTGAGGGCTCCTGCATAAGTCACAGGAAGCAGCGTCGGCTGCGATGGCGGGTCCGCTTCAGCCGGCGACAGTTGAGTGATTCGACGTTGCATACATTCTGATCTGAGGTGACCCTCCTTCCCACAACCAGAGCAGGTCTTCGGTTGCCCATCGTAGATGACGATGGCACGGCAGCCACCGATATTCAGATATGAAGGTACATGTCTTTTAAGTTCTATTCGGACCTGGCGGACGCCGTTCAGCACAGGATATGTCTGGAACTGCGTCTATTTTTCCGCAATATGATCATGGACCGTGCCGTAGGGGCGCAGCGCTGTTACGACGTCCTCCGCCGGTAGTTCGAAAGGAAGTTCGAAAATTCTGATCGTGCGAAGTCCCATGCCAGAATAATCGACGTGCACAGTCCCCACAATGCCATCAGCATGGCAGAAACGGAGGCCCTGTTTCGTGTCCCGAAGGATCCGTTCACATGTTGCGTCGTTGATGATCTTGACATATACGATACTACTCACAATGGACAAGTGAATGCCGAGAATGTCGGTCGCCGGGATTTTAACTTCTTCTCGTAGAAATCGTTCGACTTCGAGTGCTTTGGGCCGTGCAAATTCGTTGCGGAACGTAAATTTGAGCGTCCATTTTCTGTATTGGTGCGCCATAGTGATCTATATGCTGAGTACGGCACGCGCGAAACGGCCGAGTACTATGTAAACAACACGAGCGCTCGCTCCGCGGCAGAACACAAACAGCGCGTCCTCACCGCAGCACAGCCAAAGGCCAACTGATCATGAATCAAAGACGCTACCCCTAGACCACGGGTATTATTCGGCGTAGCAAATTGCAGGCTCGGGTTATTGCTTAAATAGTGCGAAGAACTGGAGCTTCTGAAGGCACAAACCATGCTCTTGCTTAATCATTCCTGACATAATATTTACTCTCTCCATTTCGAATATTAATTGGGTAGCTTTCTCCCACTTGCGGTAGTACTTATTTTTTTTACAAGGTAGGTTTCACACAAAACTACATTTTCTAGTGTTAATGCATCATTTTGATGAAAGAGGACTGCCATACCTCTATGTAATGATTGATTACATCAAATTTAATTTCTGTCCACGCTACTCTATCCTGTGCAAGCCCCTTCATCTCCGAACAACCACTGCACCTCATCTCAGCCATTTTAACCTGCTTACTGTACTCGGCTCTTTGTCTACCTCTGTAGTTTTTACTATCTACACTTGCCTCCAGTCCTAAACTGACGATTCCTCGATGTCTCAGAAGATGTCCTACCAACCGATCACTTCATTTAATCAAGCCCACATGCGACTAAATTTGTTTTATGTCTCCTGTTGATACGTCGTTTCATTCACAGGTATTACTATTTCGCACGTGTATAATATGGACATGACTGACGGATAACGCGTGATTAAATGTGTTGCAGATTATGGAACTTAAACTTTTTTCTGCTTTATCTGCGTGGAGTCAGCGCTTCGAAAACTGTTTGGCTGTATTTGTTCATGAAATTTTCCGTTAGTATTTCGCGACACATAATATTCGTATTCCCATTAGCGTCTTGCTGTTCCATGTACGGTATGCCCTACGTTTCGTACTGGTAGTTCATATTTTTGTGCGCGTGCCTCATTGGGTGGCCGCCCTTGGTAAATCATCAAATATATTATTCTATTTAATCTCAACCATGACTTAAGTTTCCCCAATATTGTAGAGGGTCTGATAACATTTAGTAGCAATACAGGTGCTCGCTTTTTTCTGTATCGACAAAAATTCCAGGATGAAGAATCAGTTACCATAATGCTGATGCCACGCCGTTACGTCTACGTTTGCTGCAGTACGGCGCACACTAGGAAATGCATGTGCTCCGAACTTTCACGTACGCATACAGACGGTTGCTTTGTGAGGAGTGCCCTGCTGCATGGGAATGTGACAGACGCGATGGCCGTATTCTTACTTCTGCGTCGGTTTCTGCCTGTCGTGCTGGCTTGTCCGCCCAGCCTAATAACCTGTTTACCATAACGGCTCGCGTTTTTCTTCCGCGTCCAACCCTTTGTCTCTGCACCGGACAGATTGTCGTTACGTCTTTCGTCGGGCGGAGCACGAAAAAAAGAGAAAAAAAGATTTATTCATCCTCCAGCGGCTTATTACCGCCATAATTCACTCGTTCCACTACAATTTTTCTTTGCGCGGAACGGTATGTGTGGACATAAGCAGCTTTATCTTTAAACTTCAACCTTCTTACTCAGAAGCTCGGAGGAGAATATCTTGTTAGAGAGGATTTTCTTTTCGCAGTTTACAAAAGTCGCTTTCACTAACTAATTATTAATTAAGTACGCTCTTTCAGATTTTATGGTATACGCCCTCCTTAACTAAGTAGCACAGACGACGGGTATGAAAAGGGAATAATGCGAAGACCGAGGGAGGAGAGTTTCTGCCAGGTTGGGGGGGGGGGGGGAGGGGGAGGGGGAACGACGTAGCAGAGATGTCGCGCAGTCGAGGCCACCGACGTGACGCACTACCGCTCTGGTGAGAGAAGGTAACAATCGTATGTTGCCAATGACTAAGGCATTAGACATTATGTTTGGTGGTGCTGTTAACAGACGAAGACAGTGAGCACATTTTATTTGGAATTACTCTGAATCGCTAAAGAAACTGGTACAGACATGCGTATTCAAATACAAAGATATGTAAACAGGCAGAATATGGCGCTGCGGTCTCCAACGTCTATACAAGACAACAAGTGTCTGGTGCAGTTGTTAGATGGGTTACTGCTGCTACAATGGCAGCTTATCAAGATTTATGTGAGTTTGAACGTGGTGTTATAGTCGGTGCACGAGCGATGTGACACAGCATCTCCGAGGTAGCATCTCCGAGTGTACCATGAATATCAGGAACCCGGAAAAACAGCAGATCTCCGACATCGCTACGACCGGAGAAAGATCCTGCAAGAACGGAACCAACGACGACTGAAGAATATCGTTCAACGTGACAGAAGTGCAACCCTTCCGCAAATCTCAATGCTGGGCCGTCAACAAGTGTCAGCGTGCGAACCATCCAATGAAACATAATCGATATGGGTTTTCGGAGCCGAAGGCCCACTCGTGTACCCATGATGACTACTTCGCCTGGGCCGACATTGGACTGTTGATGATTGGAAACATGTTGCCCTGTCGGACGATTCTCCTTCAAAATTGTATCGAGCGGTATGGAGACAACGTCATGAATTCATGGACGCTGCAGGTCAGTAGGAGACTGTCCAAGCAGGTGGAGGCTCTGTAATTCTGTGGGGCGTGTGCAGCTGGAGTAATATGGGACTCTTCATACGTCTAGATACGACTCTGACAGGTGACATGTACATAAGAATCCGGTCTGATCACCTGCATCCATTCATGCCCATTGTGCATTCCGACGGAGTTGGGCAATTCCAGCAGGACAATGCGACACCTTACACTTCCAGAATTGCTACAGAGTGGCTCCAGAAACACTCTTCTGACTTTAAACACTTCCGCTGGCCACCAAAATGTCCAGATATGAACATTATTCAGCATACCTAGGATGCCTTGAAAAGCGCTGTTCAGAAGAGATGTCCGCCGCTTCGTAGTCCTTCGGATTTATGGACAGACCTGCAGGATTCATGGTGCCAATTTCCTCCAGCACTACTTCAGACATTAGTCGAGTTCATACCACGTCGTGTTGTGGTTCAGTTTTTCTGTTTGGAAATAACACTCACGAGGTCTGTGAGAAAAGTAATGAGACTGATTTTTATATCGATCAAAGCCTTTCTTTCAACACCAATATTGTCCTCTGCAAAGTAGTCCTCTTCGGCAGCTGTAGACCTCCGGAGTCGTTGCCAGTCTTGGTAGCAGCGCTGAAAGGCTTCTGCTACCAGGGCCTGTAACACGTCGATCACATTTTTGGAATGTTCTCCGGAATTCTAACATGACGCCATTTTAAGACATTTTTCAATTTCATAAAAAGAAAGGTCAAAAGAAATTAGATGAGATGAATGGGGGGCTGTGGAACAACAGGAGTGCCTTTTTAGGTCAAAAATTGCCTTGTGACATGGGGTGCTGTCATCATGCAGCATCTACTTGTCTGCAATGTCCGTAGTCACTTGATTCACCCTTTCTCGAGCCTTTCAAGAACATCTGTGTTAAACAGTTGGTTGACAGTTTGTCCTGGAGGAACAAAGCTTTTGGACACGACATCCCTATTGTCCAAAAAGCAAATCAGCATTGTTTTGATATTTGATTTGCTCATTCGAGCTTTTTCGCTGTCACGGTGTGTGACTCTGAACTTTACCGTTTTGTCTCACCAGTACTCAAAAATTCAGGATGTGGTCACGCGACTGAACCATCCGTGATCATTGGCAATCCTCTCAAGAATATCAACGCACACGTTTCTTCTGTTTCCCGGCTCAGTTACGAGGCTTTCCGCTACCATTTTGGCACAAACCTTTCGCATGTGCAAATCTTTGGTCAAAAGTTTTATATACGATGGAAGTATTTTAAGTTCAATAGATCATCCATTATCCTAATTCTGAAACGTCGGTCTGTTCTCACAAGAACACGCACAAATTTGATGTTTTCGTTGCTTTTTTAACTTGAAATTCTCTCTGGGCGAAAGGTCTATTTTCAGCGTATTCTGAGCCTTCCTAAAATATTTGTGCTAGAGAAACACTTGTGCTCTTGATAGGGAATGTTCCGCATAGATCTGATTCAACTTTTCGAAGGTCGCAATGGCGGATTCCTCGAGTTTATACAAAGCTTGATGGCACAACGTTGCTCTAAATTCCGCTGTTCTATTTTTTTTAACACACAAGAAAAACAGAACTTCACTGATGGTGCTCTCACAAAACACGTGATGGTTATACGGAGCTGAAACTCGGACTGAGCATCTGGAAGGGATGATCGCGCCGATCTACAGTAGCAGAACGACACAGCGTTCCCAGGTCGCTCGCAGCTTTGTCAATCTCATTACTGTTGTCACACACCCCGTGTCTTTCCAAATTTATGTTTAGATGACTACGATGTATTTACGTACCGAGGATCACATCACTGGATGTTTATGTACATTTTTAGTTGTTTAGTTCCTTACAATCGAGAGTAGTTGTGAGGAATATAAACCGGAGAGGAAATTAAGCCCATTAATGTTTACGAGGTAAATGCCCACACCAAATGTATGAATGGCGTATTTACACTAAAATAACCTCCGTTATCGAGAAGCTCTAAGTAAACATGTAGTACTGCAGTGTCAAAATAAGACGGGGAATCACCTATCTTTGTACTATCTGCCTTCAGCTACCTGATTATGTAATGTTAATAATATAGTGTTACGAATAAACTATTGAGGTGATCAATCTGTAGGGTGTAGCAAAAAAATACCGACAAACTTTCCAGATACGTTTCTACACGTAGAGAAGAAAATACGTCATGCGGTCATTGGATCCGTAAATGTTCGTTTTCCGTGTTAGAGCTGGTATTATACAACTCTTGATGCCACATAATCAAGGGAAACACACAAATTTATATATAGGGGAAGCACGATCTCCCCCAAGCGGCCCAACGCGGGTCTATCAGATAACGACGTTGCAGAACAGAGACGAAATGCTTGTGCTTTATTTGGTAACAGAGCACGGGAAGAGGTCTGCTCGTTTCCAAAGTGAGCGCCAGTCTGTACTGTTTAACTTTTCAAATATTTGCTTCTGGTATTCTGAAATGGCTTACACGAACTACGCAACTTCAGCGTGCTCACCACCCGAAGTCCACGACTTGCCCAAAGCTGTGCTCACCAGCAGAACATAACCTGTCAACTAGCAACACTTCTGTTACTTTCTCTTGGTCACTCCCAACACACGTTAGTATGTTATATT
The DNA here is from genome assembly GCF_023864345.2 of Schistocerca serialis cubense. Lineage (NCBI taxonomy): Eukaryota > Metazoa > Arthropoda > Insecta > Orthoptera > Acrididae > Schistocerca > Schistocerca serialis. Next base: position 493,198,923 of record NC_064646.1, on the reverse strand, counting down.
GGAGGACTGTAGCAATGATGGGTATGACATTTTTATTGTATTTTTTAAAAGAGCTACGTTATTATCGTAAATACACTGGTTGACAAAAGTAAGACGAAAAACATTTTTTTTAAAAAAAGAAAGTGTTTAACAGCAATCTTTGAATGCAAGTACTTTTTTTCAGAAGATGTTTTTGAGCTAACGGTAATATGTAAGCTTCGTACGAAAAATTCTCCAGGCAGTACAATCTGTCCTTTTCAATATTTTCCAATTGCAAAGTTTGTTCTGGACGAATACTTATTTGCCATTTTCTTTGGTTTTCTTGGCAGTTTTTCTTACGGAAGCAGCCCCGACTCTATTTAGCCTTCTGTAATAGTCCGTCTGTGCTGTTCTCAAGTAACTAACGAAAATGTAAGTGCTGAGGTGAGCAGATTCAAACAAGGAGTTAAAACGAGAAGGAACACTCTCGCGTTCATTTGTCGTTCACGAACACGAAGCGGACTCGTCTGCCCAGATATAGTGGAGACGGGAGCAAGTTAGCAGACAGGGAAAGATGACTAAACGCTTGGTTATACGTAGCACCAGCATACTGGTACTACGAGCACTTCACAGGCTGAGGCGCTAAGACTGTGCACAGTGCCGGCCGGTGTGGCCGTGCGGTTAAAGGCGCTTCAGTCTGGAACCGCGTGACCGCTACGGTCGCAGGTTCGAATCCTGCCTCGGGCATGGATGTGTGTGATGTCCTTAGGTTAGTTAGGTTTAATTAGTTCTAAGTTCTAGGCGACTGATGACCTACGAAGTTAAGTCGCATAGTACTCAGAGCCATTTTGAACTGTGCACAGTGGAGGCGGTGTCGCCAGTTCAGTGTGCGTGAGGTAATCGTCGCGTACCTTACCTTTAATGTAGCTGGGGCAAGATGACGACTCCGTTACTTTTTGATCACTGGTTGTGCAAAGCAGCCGGAGTCCATAATGCAGTTAATGGATTCTAACTATGTAGCATCTAGCCTTATGATTGTTTCCCTTGTATTTAACGAGCATGATTTTTCCGCGGCGAAAAACGCATGTCGTATTCTTGTTACGGACAACGCAGAGACTGAGAATAATCCTGTTCAGGATGCGGCACCTGAAGGCCAACCGAAATCTCGTCATGAACATCAGAATGAAAAACCAGAACCTTCAACAAATGGTGCTGCTATTGCATTGAAGTATTTCTGATTAAAAACAAAAAAATAAAAGGAAACGGGAATGCCACAGTATGGTAAAAGTACGTGTTTTGACAGTTCACTTGTGAAACTTGTGTTGGTTACCAACGAAGCACACTAGAAGGAGCAAGTGTGCCGAAAGTAACAGAGGAAAACTTCCAAAGAACATAGAATGTGGTGTCCTGCAGGCTATAAAGTTTGCATTAACCCTACACCAGAAGACTGAGCAGAATGTTGCAAATGCCGCAGATAGTGGAATGAGGAATGTTGGAACTTTAAAGGGGAAAATATGTGTCTGATTTTTGGGAATAAAACATACTGTTCTTGAGTTGTATTAATTTTAAGCCCAATAATCGCTTCATTACATACTACATAATAAGAAATATATAGCAGTAGTTCCGTATCACTGTACTTTATTCTAAGAATAAAAATATGTTCGACATTTATTAATATTGTCATTTTGTCCCGTTGTAAAATTAGTCTTGCCTCAGTACTGGGGTAAGATGAAACTTTATTATTAGTTCGTAAAATTGACAAAAGAAGTGCAATTATATTAAAGTAAATAAATTTTAAATCTTGGTAAAATAGAATAAATTGCCATTCTATAAATACACGTAAACAAAATACAACTACAATGCTGACAAAAAGACGAAACCACCCACAAGGGAAGGAAGAAACGAAATCAAAATTGGAGGTTCGAGAGGATACGTGACGTCGTTTCAGTATAATTACAATCTCCAGTCAAGTGTACGTTTAACTTATTACACTACCGGCCATTAAAATTGCTACACCAAGAAGAAATGCAGATGATAAACGGGTATTCATTGGACAAATGTATTATACTAGAACTGACATGTGATTACATTTTCACGCAATTTGGGTGCATAGATCCTGAGAAATCAGTACCCAGAACAACCACCTCTGGCCGCAATAACGGCCTTGGTACGCATGGGCATTGACTCAAACAGAGCTTGGATGGCGTGTACATATATAGCTGCCCATGCAGCTTCAACACAGTATCACAGTAGAGCAGCGATTAGCAGTCTGACACTTTATTACATAGTCACAGAACATACAAAACAACAAGTCAAAGATACATTGTCCTAAGAGTAAACTAACAGTCTCTCACTTGCCCAAAGAACATCACTCTGTGACAAGAGTAGTGACTGCCGTATTGTGACGAGCCAGTTGCTCGGCCACCATTGACCAGACGTTTTCAATTGGTGGGAGATCTGGAGAATGTGCTAGCCAGGGCAGCAGTCGAACATTTTCTGTATCCAGAAAGGCCCGTACAGGACCTGCCCCATACGGTAGTGCATTATCCTGCTGAAATGTAGGGTTTCGCAGGGATCGAATGAAGGGTAGAGCCACGGGTCGTAACACATCTGAAATGTAACGTCCGCTCTTCAAAGTGCCGTCAATGCGAACAAGACGTGACCGAGACGTGTAACCAGTGGCACCCAATACCATCACGCCGGGTGATACGCCAGTATGGCGATGACGAATACACGCTACCAATGTGTGTTCACGGTGATGTCGCCAAACACGGATGCGACCATCATGATACTGTAACCGCAGCCATGGTCTCCGAGCTGATAGCCCATGCTGCTGCAAACGTCGTCGAACTGTTCGTGCAGATGGTTGTCTTGCAAACGTTCCCATCTATTGACTCAGGGATCGAGACGTGGCTACACGATCCGTTACAGCCATGCGGATAAGATGCCTGTCATCTCGACTGCTAGTGATACGAGGCCGTTGGGATCCAGCACGGTGTTCCGTATTACCCTCCTGAACCCAACGATTCCATATTCTGCTAACAGTCATTGGATCTCGATCAACGCGAGGAGCAATGTCGCGATTCGATAAACCGCAATCGCGATGGGCTACAATCCGACCTTTATCAAAGTCGGAAACGTGATGGTACGCATTTCTCCTCCTTACACGAGGCATCACAACAACGTTTCACCAGGCAACACCGGTCAACTGCTGTTTGTGTATGAGAAATCGGTTGGAAACTTTCCTCATGTCAGCACGTTGTAGGTGTCGCCACCGGCGCCAACCTTTTTTGAATGCTCTGAAAAGGTAACCATTTGCATATCACAGCATCTTCTTCCTGTCGGTTAAATTTCGCGTCTGGAGCTCGTCATCTTCGTGGTGTAGCAATTTTAATGGCCAGTAGTGTAGTATGACGCCGCGTCCCCTCTGACGTGGATGCTCGCGCTGGTTAGGTGTCATATAGCTGGTGTGTCCTGTCCTGAGACAAGCTGGACCACAGTTGTTTCAACTGCATGCTGCCACAGACTTCTAAGCTGGTACCATTGACCACCTACTGAAGAAATGCTCGGAGGCGTTGTTGGCCACAGGTGTACCTCAGCATCGCGCAAACAGTCCACAGGGATACGTGGCACATGTGGGCGGAGCGTTGTGCTGTTGAGAAAACGGAACCACGGTACTGTCACACAAGAGGTAACACACGAGATCGCAGGATACCCGTGACGTACCGTTGCCGCATGAGAGTTCGCAGAATATCTACCAGTCGTGCTTCGAAGTTATACGCAGTTGTTCCTCGCAGAATAACGCAAGGAGCAGCAACGAAGTACCCCTGCAGAAGAATGGAAGAACGGTACCTCTCGCCAGCTCGTCGGCGCACTCCCGGACTGTGATCGTCCGTAGCAGTGCAGAACTGCGATTTACCGCTCAACGCAGTCCGGCGCCATTGTTCAGACATCCCCGCTTCCCTGTGACTGCGGCTTTGTAAACGCGGCCGTTTGTGGCAAGGCTCTGAGCACTATCGGATTTAACATCTGTGGTCATCAGTCCCCTAGAACTTAGAACTACTTAAACCTAACTAACCTAAGGACATCACACACATCCATGCCCGAGGCAGGATTCGAACCTGCGACCGTAGCGGTCGCGCGGTTCCAGACTGTAGCGCCTAGAACCGCTAGGCCACTCCGGCCGGCTCGGCCGTTTGTGTTGAGATATTTATGGCAGCCCGAGACACAATTCCCGAGTCCAGCTGTTGCAAGTCCCCGACCAATGTGCGAGATGACACACAACGTTACGGGAAGTTCATTACGTGCTCTCGGGTGGCTGGCACAGATTTGAAGGGCTGCGATATGCTCGGTGCACAACGTAGTGATCCTCGCTTCTTTGACGACGGCTGTTCCAACCCTCACATTCCTCTGTAGTCCACCATCGAGCTACTGTCACATCAGAATGCCCCAGAAATCAGGATATTGCACGAATCGACCAGTCGGCCAAGTGGAGACGCACAGTGAGACTGTTTCCAAACAGTTTCAGATACAGTACTCCTGCACGAGTACGCTGCATCTGCGTATCCTTCACACCGATAGCTCGACATCTGACTCCGTTCTCGCCCCTTATGTGCCCTAGCAGGGCTGGTAAGAACACTAAACGTGAACCGTACTAGTGCTCCCTGGTGGCCATTGTACCCGTCACAGAGGATTGCTGGTCTAATCATATGCTGGCGGTGTGTTACGTTGTCCAAGTTACACTGACGCCCAACCATGAATTCTGTATGCATCGGTTTTGTCATGCAGTCCATGTCAGAAAAAGAACTAATTAGAAACGGCTAACCGTTAACATCGTCGGTTTGCTCCGTTTTGCGCTGTTTGGAGGTCAGGTAGCGGAAATCGATTGGTGGGCGCTTGCTTGACCTTTTCTGCCTGTGAACAAGGCCAGCCAACAGGGATGAGGACAGGAGACTGCAGCCCCCCTCCCCCCCCCCCCCCCAACTCCCACGCTGCCGGACAGCTGGTGGCCCTCATTAGCAGCGAGGGCTCCTTGGTTACCGGCGCAAATGAAGCTGCTCTCGTCTCCTCTGCCTCATCTGCATGAAATTGATTCGTTAAAGGCGTCCCGGCCGCGGAAGTGCTGAGTTGTGCGGCTGGCGCTTCACCGCATTTCGGTAGACGAGAATTACTTCCGCACTCTTCTGCGAATTTTCATTCCAGGTGCAGCAGTAGCGTTCGAGGATTGTAGATTAAAAAAATGTTCAAATGTGTGTGAAATCTTATGGGACTTAACTGCTAAGGTCATCAGTCCCCAAGCGTACACACTACTTAACCTAAATTATCCTAAGGACAAACACACCCATGCCCGAGGGAGGACTCGAACCTCCCCCGGGATCCGCTGCACAGTCTATGACTGCAGCGCCTGAGACCAGTCGGCTAATCCCGCGCGGCGATTGTAGATTCGTCTGCCGCGATATTCTATAAACCGTGACTGTTGCCCTAGCGTGGTGACTTGCTCATAGATTAGTGGAAGCCAAGACGAAGCCATCTCGAACAGAACCACGTCTCGTCACGAATCGTCAAGTTCAAACTAACGTTTCAGTTGAAGACAAATCCACCTTCTTTACTGTTAACGCTTACGACTTTTGTTATGATTCGTTTTCAAGGAAAACAAAAATAAACCATAGATTGTATCAGGATTCATGTAATTCGACATTTTTTTTAATTAATCAGATGAATCTTGTGTTCAAATTTCAACACGAGTATCTCGCTCATTTCACCGCCATCTCTTCTGTTTCGACGTATCTGATACACAGGACATTATAGACTCTACAAAAGGTACCCAACCCATCAATTTCGCTTTAATTTCAATTTTTCTTTATCCTCACTAACGCTGCAGTCATGGACTGTGCGGCTGATCCCGGCGGAGGTTCGCATCCTCCCTCGGGCATGGGTGTGTGTGTTTGTCCTTAGGATAATTTAGGTTAAGTAGTGTGTAAGCTTAGGGACTGATGACCTTAGCAGGTAAGTCCCATAAGATTTCACACACATTTGAACATTTTTGTGCTCACTAAGCCATGTCATTCTGGTCATAAACTATGCTCGGGAGACATTTTATGACCTGTTATTAGCTGCATCGGTAATCTAAAAATGTGAGGGGGCTACTACAATAATTGGCAAGCAGTACAAGAAACTACTAATATTATTCCAGATAGCTAGTATCTCGGCGCTGCGCAGTACGGTGCGGTCTAAGTGATCTGATGCACAAACATCTTTCACACGGACGCAGTTTCGCGCTCTAGTTCGTGTTGCGTCGTGTGACGGGTGCTCGCCTACGAGATGGAAATTTACGCCCCCACACTAGTCGACGTCGCGCCTAATTAATGTCCGACTGTTTCTTTCACGCACGTCTCCAAGCCAGTGTACGGCATTTCGGCAAGCGCTCTCTTTTCCGCGGCTGGCCGGTGTGGTCGTGCGGTTCTAGGCGCTTTAGTCTGGAACCGCGTGACCGCTACGGTCGCAGGTTCGAATTCTGCCTCGGGCATGGATGTGTGTGATGTCCTTAGGTTAGTTAGGTTTAATTAGTTCTAAGTTCTAGGCGACTGATGACGTCAGAGGTTAAGTCGCATAGTGCTCAGAGCCATTTGAACCATTTGAACTCTTTTCCGCGTGTATACTGAAGATTACATGCGTCCAGTGGGACCCATCGAGACATAGATGTTGAGACTTTGCTGAAAACAAGTAGAACCTGAAGTTGTGACATCCATTTTATAGATTTACGGTTAACCCTCGAAGGAAAGCTATTTTCAAACTGAGAGGAATTGTTGGCGCACTCGGCTGTCTCATCAGGCTAAAAGGCAGTAAATCGGGGATTCGGGAACGGCGAAACGTATGGGGCTGGCGCGACCGTGCCAGCCCAGTGGAGGCCCGTCAGGTGTCGCCGCGATAATTCCAAACTCACTGACAGCTTCTGGCGGATGACGAATGCTCCTGGTCTTCGCTCGCTTTACTCGGTCTTGCCGAGTTCCAAACTGTAAGCCGAAAAAAAATTTCTCTCTTTTTCCGATACCATGTTCACTCGTGTGTTCAAAAATGGTTCAAATGGTTCTGAGCATTATGGGACTTAACATCTGAGGTCATCAGTCCCTTAGAACTTAGAACTACTTAAACCTAACTAACCTAAGGACATCAATCACACCCATGCCCGAGCCAGGATTCGAACCTGCGACCGTAGCACTCGTGTGTTATAAGGGCCCTTAAAGACGAGATCTCCTTCCTTTTTCCGCTAAGAGTTTCGCATTTTTTAATAAACTGAGTCTTATTGTGAAACCTGCAGACAGGCATTTCCTTTCAGTTGATGGACTTAACCGTACATCGAAAATTATGTTCGTTGTTCGATGACGTACTTAAAAAATGGTGAATATCCTGACATGTAACCAGAACTGTAAAATGAAATGAAAGTGCACTGACACTGGTAATAAGCCTCCTGACAGTACCTACGTTCCACTCGGGACCTTCTCCAACTTGCATTTGAACCGAAATTTCTTTAATGACATTTAGACATTTAAAGCATTAGTAGCAGTTGTGTCTTTGAACATTTTTATAGTTATCAGAAACAGACATCATTTCGACATACTGCGCACCCTTAACACAGGTGCTGTATTTATTGATGAGACTAGTCAATTGAGGACATTACACTTGTATATCAGTTCACAGTGGCACTAGAAGAAGGTTTCAGATCCTTGGCCTGCAGAAACGTGGAAAGGATACGTGTTTCTGGAACCTCGTTGACCGTATTAATTTTTCTGAAGACATTGCACTGTTTACCTCTAGTGCGTATGAATTTTCGATTTTGTTCTATTAAGTTCGTCCAAACATAATAGAAGAGGCATGAAAGTAGGTCCTCAGTCAATTATAACAAGGTTAACACGATGTTTAATGCATGAACGCGAAAGTATTATATTGAATTTGACGAACTCCGTTTCGTATCTCATTAAAAGCTGAAAAAATATGTTACTTTTTTTTACTGACGAACATCTTCGGATTTTTTTCCAATTCTTGACGCACAATAACCGGTTACCTACTGGTAGAAAATGCGAACTGGTGCACTTGTTTTGGATCCGAACAAGTCGGTCAGAGTGGCCGAGCGCTTCTAGGCGCTACAGTTTGGAACCGCGCGACCGCTACGGTCGCAGGTTCGAATCTTAACTCGGGCATGGATGTGTGTGATGTCCTTAGGTTAGTTAGGTTTAAGTAGTTCTAAGTTCTAGGGGACTGATGACCAAAGAAATTAAGTCCCATAGTGCTCAGAGCCATTTGAACCATTTTATCCGTACAAGTGTGCAGATATGTAAAACAAAGCTTCAGAAGGTAGAGTCTGGCACGGTCATTCTGAACCCATTCTAAAACGCAGGTAGAACGAACCACCAACGTAGTGGCGTTTGAAGTCCCGATTCGTACGACATTGGCATTCGGAGCAATAATTTTGGAAATTTGTGGTAAGTTCTATGGGAGCAAATTGCTGAGGTCATCGGTCCCTAGGCTTATACACTACTTAATCTAACTTAAACTTACGCTAAGGACAACACACACACCCATGCCCAAGGGCATTCGGAGCCTTGTGGTGTTTGAAGTGTATGTGATAAAAATTACGATCCGTTGTGACAGTGAATCATACAGTGCGAATGAGACACCAGACTCGTTCTTGCAAGAAACAGGATTCAAATCTATGTCCAGTCATCCACATTTCGGTTTTTGGAGCTTCCTTAAATAAGCAGAAGAGAATGCTGGGGTGGTTGCTGTCAATACACCACAGCCTCTTTTCCTTGACGCCATTGTCCAACGCAATTAGTGTTCCATCTCTAATGACGTTGATGTCGAAGGTGTGTTGAACTGTATTCTCGTCCCGTTCTTTCAATTTTATCAGTGTTAAGAGCAATACGAAGTTAAAATGGTTAAATACACACTTATGAACCTAAAGCACTTGGAACGAGCAAGTCGGAAATGGCGAAGCTGTCCTGCTCTTCGTGAGCTACTGCTGCGAGCTTCTGAGGAAAAACGTCGGAGCCACGAGTAGGTGATAAGTTGCTGGACGTGCGACCCTCAACACGGAACGTGGAGGCGGGATGCTTGCTCGCCACCTGTGTCAGATCTGACGACGGAGTACGGTGCTGGTGTAGGCACAAGTGTTTTGGGGGCGCAGCGTCCCGGCGCCCGTTGTTGAACGTGGAACTCTGCAACGGGTGACCACTACGGGTGCCCTCTTGATCCACTGACATCGTGAGTTACGATTGCAGTTCTGACGGGACCTTGGAAATTGCTCCGTGAATCATTGGAAACGTGTCGCTTCGTCGACTGAATCATGTTTCTTGTTTCACCAGGTCGATGACCGTGTCGGGATGCGCCGTCATACAGGCGAACGGTTCCTCGAAACAGGTGCCGCGCCACGAAGTCAGGCTGGTGGCTTGTGCTACGGGTGGCATTCACCTGGCCTTGCACCGAACCCGTGGTAGTAACCGGAGGCTCCATGATATCAATGGACTGCCAGAACATTATTGCGGGCCTCCGGCATCCTTTCGTACTGATGTCTTCCCCCAAAGTTAGGTCATCTTCCAGCAGAATAACTGTCCATGTCACGAGGCGAGAGTCGTGCAACAGTGGGTTAACGAGCGTTATAATGAACTCAGCCAATCGTCTCGGTCATAATATTGGCCTGATATCAACTGGATGGGAGACCCCCACAAACGACCGACCGGTAATTTAGAGGCCTTACGTGACCTTTGCGTAGACACTTGGCACCACACACTTACAGAAACCTATCCACGTCTTGTCGAATCCATGTCATGCAGTATTGCTTCTGTATTGAGGTCCGAAAGTGGACCAACACGTTGTTAAGCAAGCCGTCATGGTGTGTGTGCACATAAATCTGTGATTTAACGTCGGAAGCTGATTGCGGCTGGTCCTGGTGCGTGTATTAAAGTCGCAACTCGAACTTAACGAGAGATCTTTCTTACCACGCATTGTTGGCGGATAGAATGGAAAGAGGGCGGGAGGGATTGTCAGTGGTACCGGAAGCACACTCTACTGCATATCGATATTCGAAATTTGTGGTAAGTTCCTATGGGACCAAACTGCTGAGGTCATCGGTGCCTAGGCTTATACACTACTTAATCTAACTTAAGGACAACACATACATCCATACCCGAGGCAGGACTCGAACCTCCGACGGGGGAAGCCGCGCGAACCGTGGCAAGGCGCCCTAGTCCGCGCGACTACTCGATATTGATGTACGTACTTTCTGAGCTTTGCAACTCTCTAACTGCCCTGAAATACCAGATGTTTTGGGAGAGCCGAAAGAGACGATTTGGGCGATGGTAAAATTTGCCTTGGGAAGTGCTTTGGTGATGGAAGGTACGTACGAGCCAGGACCACGTCACAATAGGAGAGGCACTCGAGCGGTCCTGGAGCGGCGGTTCGCCTGAGGCGCTAAATATACGACCAGCTGGGCGCCGGGACCTGGCCGTGCTCTGGGAGTCGCGGGCCGTCTCCGCCGACTGGACACCCGACACCTGTCCGGCCAAAAGCGGACGCGCGACACTCGCTCCACAGCCGCCCAGACCGACAGCGCGCCACGACACGTAAGGGTCGAACTTGTACAGGTGGCAGTTGGTCCCAAACTAAGAGAGTAGTGCTTGAAAAAGAATTCTTTTTTCTTGACAGGAACAATCTACTGTTAGCAGAAACAAGGTAAACTCACAGCAACTACTCAAAGTGAAGCCCACCAGTCCCAAAACGTGCAGTACTTCTTCTTTTGTTCTCAATCCGGTGACTAGTCGGCAGCAATTGTCCATTTATCCTTATCTTTCGCAAGTCTGTTCTGTTGGGTGTATGTTAATAACTTAACTAAAGATTCATCTCCCTGAAGTCTTGGTCTTTCTCGTGCCTTCTTCCCAGCTATTTTTTTTAAATTTGCAATGAGGATCTAATGTTTCCACAGGCGTCCGTTTCGTGGTAGTCCTCTACAACCATCTTTTATCTCCTTGTTATTGAAGACTTCTTCATTTGTCCCGAAGCTCGTGGTCGTGCGGTAGCGTTTTCGCTTCCCACGGCCGGGTACCCGGGTTCTATTCCCGGCGGGGTCAGGGATTTTCTCTGCCTCGTGATGACTGGGTATTGTGTGATGTCCTTAGGTTAGTTAGTTTTAAGTAGTTCTAAGTTCTAGGGGACTGATGACCATAGATGTTAAGTCCCATAGTGCTCAGAGCCATTTGAACCATTTTGAACTTCTTCATTTAGTCGTTCTCTCTGTCGATGAAACCTTTAGGACTCATCTCCAACACAACGCCTCAATAGCCTATTGTCTTTTCCATTCTGCCTACCGTCCTGTCCATGTCTCCCAGCCACATAGGACAACGCTCCAAACAACAGAACTCATATAGTGCTTCCTGGTGTTTAACCCATTATTTTATTTTAGTTGGTAAAGGAGGATATAAGATGAACTGTAGTGTCACCGCCAGACACCACACTTGCCGCGGTCCATTAGTATACGTCGGACCCGTGTGTCGCCACTATCAGTTATTGCAGACCGAGCGCCGCCACACGGCAGGTCTAGAGAGACTTCCTAGCACTCGCCCCAGTTGTACAGCCGACTTTGCTATCGATGGTTCACTGTCTACATACGCTCTCATTTGCCGAAACGACAGTTTAGCATAGCCTTCAGCTACGTCATTTGCTACGACCTAGAAGGCGCCATATTCAGTTACTTCCAGAATGTATTCTGAACAGATAATATTGTGAATCATGTACCGTCAAGAGCGACGTTCATCATTAATGCATTAAAGTTAAGTATCAAACTGATTACGTCCGCTTTCTGAACTCTAATTCCTTGTCATGTTCCAGACCTCACGTCAGTATACTTCTTCCCTCCTCACGCCAGCCTGCGTGAGCTAAAACGCGTGCATTTCGGCCTCCTCTAGTAACACGGTGTTGGCTCTTCTGCCAACACAACATGAACAGCAATAAAAGCAAAACGAGGATAATGGAATGTAGTCGAATTAAATCAGATGATGCTGAGGGAATTAGATTGGGAACTGAGACACTTAAAGTAGTAGATGAGTTTTGCTATTTGGTGAGCAAAATAACTAATGATGGTCGAAGTAGTGAGGATATAAAATGTAGACTGGCAATGGCAAGGAAAGCGTTTCTGAAGAAGAGAAATTTGTTAACATCGAGTATAGATTTGTCAGGAAGTTTTTCTGAAAGAATTTGTATGGAGTGTAGCCATGTATGGAAGAGGAACGTGGACGATAAATAGTTTGGACAAGAAGAGAATAGAAGCTTTCGAAGTGTGGTGCTACAGAAGAATGCTGAAGATTAGGTGAGTAGATCACATAACTAATCAGGAGATATTGAATAGAACTGGGGAGAAGAGAAATTTGTGGCACAACTTGACTAGAAGACGGGATCGGTTCGTAGGACATGTTCTGAGACATCAATGGATCACCAATTTAGTATGGGAGGGCAGCGTGGAAGGTAAAAGTTGTAGAGGGAGACCAAGAGGTGAATACATTAAGCAGATTCAGAAGGATGAAGGTTGCAGTAGGTATTGGGAGATGAAGAAGCTTGTACAGGATAGAGTAGCGCCGGCGGCGGTGGTCGTGCGGTTCTAGGCGCTCCAGTTCGGAGCCGCGCTGCTGCTACGGTCGCAAGTTCGAATCCTGCCTCGGGCATGGATGTGTGTGATGTCCTTAGGTTAGTTAGGTTTAATTAGTTCTAAGTTCTAGGGGACTGATGACCACAGCAGTTGAGTCCCATAGTGCTCAGAGCCATTTGAACCATTTGATAGAGTAGCATGCAGAGCTGCATCAAACCAATCTCTGGACTGAAGACCACAACAACAACAACAACAGTATTTTCTTCTCTTGCTGAATGCTGTTTTATACCGTGCAATGCTGTTTATTCCTCTGACTTAAACCAGGATGGCTACCCATGTATGTCAAGCAGGTGAGTTGGTTCATATTCTCTCCATCCAGGCGTAAGTTGCTGCTATTGGAACTTTACAAAGATTTCGATGTTCTTCTTATTTACTTTCGTGTTAATGCTTTCCGAAAATAACTGTTCAAGCCTCGTATGTTACTTTCGAGGTTGTTTTCAGATTCGGCTAAGCCCACTGTATGATTAGCAGCTTTTCATGTTTTCTCTGTGCATAATTATTCTTTCAATATACGTGTCTTTACATTCGTGGTTGCAGTGCGACGACACATAAAATTCTGCTATAGCCCTTTAAATATGCCTGTTGTCTGTTGTGCAAGCAGACAGGGAGTTAAGACTCTACCAGTTTCTTCAATTTCCTAAAAGGCTTCAAATGGCTCTGAGCACTATGGGACTTAACATCGGAGGTCATCAGTCCCCTAGAACTTAGAACTACTTAAACCTAACTAACCTAAGGACATCACACACATCCATGCCCGAGGCAGGATTCGAACCTGCGACCGTAACGGTGGCGCGGTTCCAGACTGAAGCGCCTAGAACCGCTCGGCCACAACGGCCGGCTTCCAATAAGGTTTTGTACATCAACTACTTGATGTAATCTCACTTGAGAAAATGTATAGGGATCAGATCGGAAGGTCACGTTGGCTTCTCCTTCCAATACAAGAATGAAGGTGTGTCTTTTCAGTACGTTTAACATCTTTGTGGAGTAGCGCACTGTCGTATTCAGATCACATCCTTTTGCAGGGACAAACTAGCACAGTTTCCAAAATGTGCCACAGCATACCTCGTATGAAGAAGTGCCGGATCAGCTTTATTAATGGCGTCTTGAGGAAATGTAATTCATAGACGAAATAAGTGGCTTACGAAACAATTATTTTGAGTGTTGTTCGTCAGTGTGGGGCCCTTTCGAAATAGAATTTACAAGAGACAGAGAAGATACACTTTTCGACGTGGGATATTGTAGTAAGCGAGTGAACTGTATGAGGATGCTCAAGAAAGAACAGTTACAGAGACAAGACAGGTGTTGTGCAACAGAGAGAGAGTTACTAACTCTGCCGTTCAATCTAACAGCCTTGAGAAGGAAAATCTCTAGTTCAGATATTGAGTGCATCAACCTAAGTTATACACTAGGTAATTTGTGTTTTTTTCTTCAAAGCTGTCTGTCAGAATGGACAAATTCGTCTCAACTTTTGGTCATTGTACGGAAGTGGGATAAGGCTGGTTGGTTCATTTGGGGGAGGGGACCAAACAGCGAGGTCATCGGTCCCATCGAATCAGAGAAGGATGTGGAAGAAAGTCGGCCGTGCCCTTTCAAAGGAACCATCCTGGAATTTGCCTGGAGCGATTTAGAGAGATCACGGGAAACCTAAATGAGTCCGGTGTGGTGACTTGCCACTGCGCCAACACGCTAATTCTCGTGCCGGCTTTAAGTGCTTCGTGACCTATTTGTCGATATCTGGAAGCAGCTGAAGAATTACCTTCCCATTTCGCAGATTCTACCGGACAGTATGGCTTTCATTGTAAGTGCAAAAGCAATTTTTTTTTACGTGCTGTTCCATAGCTTGAATAAATTTTGCGATTAGCATTTTGAGCTATGGTGGTGTGTAAGAGGTTCGGGTACTGTGTCGTTCTGGGGAGTGTTTCTTTTTTTTAAATTTAGGCGTTAGTTTCAAATCAATATATATATATATATATATATATATATATATATATATATATATATATGGTTTTTTTAATAGAAACCTGTTATTATTTTTAGCACAACTGAAAATAGAAAAAAAATACACGATGCCGTTTCTGACATGTAAAACGTTAATTCCATGCAGAGTAATCTGTAACGTAAAGCTGACGCTTGGGTAACATCTCAGCAGTCCAGTCGTGTGTGTCGGAGAGAACCGAATTAATTAGGAATACTAAAAGAACAGTGATGTAACGCAGGTACAGAAGAGACATTAGCAGCGCTTTACGTCTACCCGATGACCACGCTGTCTGGTCTCCTTCCCCAAACAACCAAACCAAACCTTTACGTCTACATGCTAACATTTTTATTAGTCTTTTTCTCTGAAGAATGCTGTACGGCACTGTTTTGTTAGAAGAAAATGTACATTAACATGAAAATTTAGTTAAACTTACAAATTTGTTGTTTGTCTTCAATTACAGAATGTAAAAGAGTGTGTTCTTATATTTCAGGCCAATAAATGTTCAAATTGGTGACCATCATTTACTGCAAGAATTTCCAGTGAAATGGGTCAAATGGCTCTGAGCATTATGGGACAATATCTGAGGTCATCAGTCCCCTAAAATGAGAACTACTTAAACCTAACCTAAGGACATCACACACATCCATGCTCGAGGCAGGATTCGAACCTGCGACCGTACATGTGCAGTCTACCGCGTAATGAATGTCTTACACGACGCAGTACATCTGGTGTAATGTTGCCACAGGCTGCCTCAAGACGATGTTTCATATCCTCTGGGGTTGCAGGCACATCACGGTACACGTTCTCCTTTCACGTACCCCACTGAAAGAAGTCTGAAGGTGGAAGATCAGGAGAACGGCCTGGCCCATTTATGCGTCCACCACGTCCTATGAAATGCCCGTCGAACATTCTGTCAAGGGTCGGCCTAGTGTTTATTGCAGAATGTGCAGGAGCACCATCGTGTTGATACCACATACGTCTACGCATTTCCAGCGGACATTGTCTAGCAGTGTTGGCAGATCGTTTTGTAGAAACTCGATGTATTATGCACCTGTTTGGGTGCTTTCAATGAAGTGAGGACCAATGAGATGGTCGCCAATTACTCCGCACCATACGTTTACATTCCACGGTCGCTGTCGCTCTACTTGTCGAAGCCAGTGAGGATTGGCTCAAATGGTTCAAATGGCTCTGAGCACTATGGGACTAACATCTGTGGTCATCAGTCCCGTAGAACTTCGAACTACTTAAACCTACCTAACCTAAAGACATCACACACATCCATGCCCGAGGCAGGATTCGAACCTGCGACCGTAGCGGTCACGCGGTTCCAGACTGAAGCGCCTAGAACCGCACGGCCACACCGGCCGGCCAGCGAGGATTCTCCATGGGCCAGTAATGCACCGTGGTTTATGAAACCTGCTTCA
This sequence comes from Schistocerca serialis cubense, assembly GCF_023864345.2. NCBI lineage: Eukaryota > Metazoa > Arthropoda > Insecta > Orthoptera > Acrididae > Schistocerca > Schistocerca serialis. Next base: position 493,182,869 of record NC_064646.1, on the reverse strand, counting down.
TCGGTAAACAAGTATAATTGCAACGCATTCTCTGTTAATGGCCATTGACAGAAATTCACTCGATTATTAGTCGTATCCATGTAATTGCTGATGCAGCGACACACGATACGGATGAAATTTGTGACGATGATGTATGCGCATTACACTGCTTTGACTCACTGCACTGCCTCTAGTGATGTCACGTGAACTCATGGGTGGTTTTACGGCAACAGCAGCTAACACACCAACTGCACCTGCTTCTCCTGTGCGGGTTTGTTACGGACCCGTTAGCTTGTTACAACCATACCTGTTGCATACAATTGTTTGTAGATGTTTTCAAATGTGCGGCGCGTTGGATGATTTCTGTCCGGGTACTTTTATGCATTCAACCTGCAGGCAGCAGCTGCATTTTGTCTACACTGGCCAAAGGTGAATATCATCTTTGCCTTTTCAGAGTTAGAATAAACCATTTTCGCAGTTCTTACTGCACTGTACACACTGTTGTACTTGCGACCTTCTCACTTTCCTACTGTGCGCACTCCTTTCTTAAGCATCGTAGTCCTCGTAAACATACTCCTTCTGATCCTGTTTGTTACAACACGCGACTGAAAGTCTGAGGTTTCAAGCGTCAACTTTACGTTAAAAATTACTCCGAATGTAATTGACATTTTCCAATGTAAGAAACGGCATCGATTAAGTATTCGTTTCTATTTTCAGTTGTGCTAAAAATAATAATAAGTTTCGAATTAAAGAAAACGTATGTGTTGAAAATCATACTTTCGTGCATTTCTCAGTGGTTTGTACTAACCAATTCCACGAGCCCCTCTCCTCACTTTCGGTCTGCGGAATTGGTTATTCAATGGTTTTGTGGTCTGGAATGTGTTTGCAGTGATAATGTTAGGTGGCTCACCCTGTTATGTGTCCGCCGGTCGGTGTGGCCGAGCGGTTCGCCGGCACGGTAACTCAGCGTGTTCGGTCAGCGGATTAGCTATCCTCTGTAATAAAAAAAAACTGAGTTAATATATCAACGACGAACTGAAACGGGTGTCTTTCGACGTCCGCTCCGAGCAGATACAACGGACGAACGAAAACGAACAAAATGAGATTAAAATAATAAAAAAAAAGCGGTTGTAGGCGCTTCAGTCTGGAACCGCGCTACCGCTACGGTCGCAGGTTCGAATCCTGCCTCGGGCATGGATGTGTGTTTAAGGTTTAAGTAGTTGTAACTTCTAGGGGACTGGTGACCTCAGATGTTAAGTCCCATAGTGCTTAGAGCCATTCGAACCATTTCTGTTACGTGTTCTTTTATTTTTCCACTACTAGTTGGGATGTCACAAATAAAGTTAAAAAAAGTTTGAAAGGAGTACTGTGTATTGAAGGAGGGGTGCGGAGAAAAGATTATAAAGAGTAATCCATTAATAAGTTATGCTAAAAAAATGCACATATTCAGATCAGAGGATGAAACAGCAAACACGATGTAATAATGCGCTTAAAATCGTCCCTTATTGGTACGGGGCTGTCACGCAGAAAGTGACAGAACTATATAATGTTCGAAAAGATTCATAGTGATGTAACTGGGAATCGTGATAGAGAGAACGTCTTCAGATTTGAACAGCCCGGCCCACATTGCGTGGAGGAAATGCACCCGGTTTGGACCTGCCAACTGCAGGCGACATTGAAGTCGGCTGGATTTTCCGGTGGAAGGAACAACTGCCGGCGAAGACGCGGTCGGCATAATGAGGCGTCCCGGCCCGGTCGATACCTCATTAAGGCACGCACGGCGCGGCGCTGGTTTCTGTCCGGGGACCGTCGGGACTGACGGAGGCACGGCGACCTCTGCGTCTGGCGTGCCGGCCCTCAGCTGGGAGCCGGCCGCACCTGAGGTGACGTAGGCCGCCAATGACGTCATCTTACTGCAACCGACATCTCGGTCAGCTGACGTGCGTAATTCGTCTGCAGGCGGCTTATTCAATAAACTTACATTATTCTTCACCGTAGTATTTCTAGTATAGTTATTTTATCATACGGGTAAACTAACCGCGGAAATCGTCTGAAGAGATGACACAAAATGGATTGAGCTCGACTTGGCTGCGGTTCTTCCCAAACGACCCTACGTGGAGGAACAGCAGCGGGTGGATGCAGAGACCAGAGCAGAGAGTCGGCAGATGCGGCTCGTCTGCAGACACAGCCGCGCATTCCCCGTGAACTCTGAGTCATGGGCCGGCCGCTCCAATTTAACCGCTGAGTCGGCGCGCTTCAGGAAATTCCCCGCGTCACGCGCTCACGGATTTCATAGCGAAAATGCACGCACTGCTACGCTTACTGTCGTTTCGCTTTAAGTAGCTGACTAACCTCAGAGCTGGACGTTTAAATTAGAGTTTAACGTTTTTGATCGCTCAGTAACTGTATGCGAAACATCATTACTCGTACGAGAGTATAGTGGCAAACATTCCATTTTCAGTCAGTTTACGCTGGTAAGAATAGAGTATCACTTCTAAAGCCTTGTAATCGTTCGAGTGTTCACACAATAACGCTCTTTCCGTCAGTATGAACCCAGCGACGCAAATACCTATAACGGCGTTATACGTTGAATGATTTGTGCTTCACACGAAAAGCCGGCCGTTGTGACCGAGCGGTTCTAGGCGCTTTAGTCTGGAACCGCGCGACCGCTACGGTCGCAGAATCGAATCCTGCCTCGGGCATGGATGTGTGTGATGTCCTTAGGTTAGTTAGGTTTAAGTAGTTCTAAGTTCTAGGGGACTGATGACCACAGATGTGGGGTGCCATAGTGCTCAGAGCCAACTGAACCATTTCACACGAAGCTACTGCATTACAAGAAGTCTTCTTCCCATTCTTACAGAATACATGGAAACCAGCCATTTATCAAAAATTGTTTTTACGCACAAAATAGATTAACCGCTTGCTGCAATTCTGGGGACAGAGCTACCCCCGTAATACCACAGTCGTTGGATGATCAAAGGTTGATTAGTTTGTCTGTCAGCCGTGTAGTCATTGTTGTGTTTGTTACCGTACGTTAATGTTTGTCTACCGTGTTTTCTGGTTCGGGATAGGGAACCAGCCCGATATTGGCCTAAACTAACCTAGCAAACCACCTAAAAGATACATCCGGGGATACCCCGTGTTGTTAATGTTCAAATGTGTGTGAAATATGGGACTTAACTGCTAAGGTCGTCAGTCCGTAAGCTTACACACTGCTTAACCTAAATTATCTTAAGGACAAACACACGCACCCATGCCCGAGGGAGAACTCGAACCTCCGCCGGGGCCAGACGCGTGTTGTTAATCCACTGTCTTTAATGTGCTATGCCCATTCGACTCTATTGTTGCCCTGCGCTGTGCATGTCAAATTGTCTTTATTAATTTCTGAAACAGAGTAATTGTCTTTTCACTGGCACAGTACCATGGAACTTCAAACGAAATTTTCAGTTTCGTCCGTTGGACTTCACCTCCACATTTCCAAAATTAAATAAGTAAATAAAATGACGATGGTCAACTTATATGCAAAATGGAAACTCATATACATTGATAAAACGGAAAAGTGGCATTTCGTTCGTGAAAACCTTAGAGTTCCACCTGGTCAACGAATGTGCTCTTGCAGTATCGCGTAAAGGGTGAACACTGTTGAGCGTATGATAAACTCCTATAATTATGTAAGTTGTTTCAAAGGAAAAAACCATACAAACCTGCTTTAAAAAATCTGAAACAGGGCTGTCAAATGTAGTTAGGTACTATACAAGTTTTATGAGTCGTTATATAAAAATGGCGTGGCTGTACAGGAAGACAACGTTTCAAGTAGTACATTTACTTCGAAAAATTTCAGAAGTCAGTTGCGAGGAACAATTCGTACACGTACATAGTAAAGTTAATTGTGGTATCGACTAAATGGCTAGATACGTGAAGCAGAAAATACCTAATAGCATGGTATGCAAGTGAATAGATGGAACATGAGACTTTATTTCACGTGTATAAAAACACGTCAATCTAAAGAAAAGTTGAGTGACTCTTTGCAAAAATAACGCGAAATATGTTTTGTGTGAGCAGCAGAGGATTTACTGTACAAGCAGGTCAACTGTATGCACTGGAGTGTAGCCCATTAAATTTTCACAGAAGTATTATACATTTTCACAAGCTACGACATCGTGGATGCTGGTGCTGACTCCGCCGGGCACTGTGGCCGAGCGGTTATAGGCGCCGCACCCGTCGCAGGTTCGAATCCTGCCTCGGGCATGGATGTGTGTGTTGTCCTTAGGTTAGTTAGGTTTAATTAGTTCCAAGTTCTAGGGGACTGATGACTTCAGATGTTAAGTCCCACAGTGCTCAGAGCCATTTGGTGCTGACTCCGCATTTAACATTTGACGATGCCACTATGGCTGCAGTACATTAGGACTTTGTTTTTATGAAACAGATCTGACGATGGTCATTAAAGACCGAAACCGGTAATCTGTTAACAAAACGTTTGTGACCATAGACGTAAATTAAAGGAAACTTAATATTATAAACTCTCCGACAAGTAAAGCTTACTAATGCGAGATAATGTATTGTAATTTTTACATTGAGTAGAAAACCCGGGAGACTGTCCAATTGCGGCTCATTTCATCGGACTACAGGTCGGAGTGTCAAATAAGAATCTATGTCAAGTGACTGCTTTCACAAACTGTTGTGTACCGCTTTACCTCTTTGAAGTCGATGGTACGCCGTTCTTGTAAAATTTCGTGCAAGATTTATCTGGGTCAGTTTCCTTTCTCTAAGAGAAACGGAAACGGTAGGAGGCGGGGAGGGCGCGGCCAACTTTTCGGCCGTGCGTCAGTGTCGCGCCGTGGAGGGGTCACGCTACGGACTTGGCAGCGGTGCCAGGCCGCGGAGCTTCCAGACACAGAGCCGCGCTGCCCGCCCTCCCCCAGGAAGTCCGCTCGTAAACTAGCAGCCGCCCGTTCGTCTCAGCGCTGTCGCTAGCTGCAGGCTCTAGAGGGCGCCTTGATACGACAGTTTGGAATACCCGTCCGCCTCTTTCCACAAGCAGAGTTAATCGTCCAAAGCTGGGTCGCTGTCCAGTATGTACACGATGCATGTTACACACCTTTTTTATTTCAACGAAAGAAACATTTCTGTGAACGTGTCCAGAACACTGGGCCCTTTAGATGTGCAGCGAGATGTATCTTGTAGTTGGTAGAGACGTCAGATGCGTACTTTCTTTACGTGGGTTCTAAGATACAAATGGTTTGGAGGCTCTGATCACTAAGGGACTGGGACCGATGACCGTAGCACACCACAAACCAACCAACCAGTATGGGACTTGAAGTCGGAGGTCAGCAGTCCCCTAGAACTTAGAACTACTTAAACCTAATTAACCTAAGGACATCACACACGTCCATGCCCGAGGGTGGATCCGAACCTGCGACCGTAGCGGTCGCGCGGTTCCAGACTGCAGCACCTAGAACCGCTCGGCCACTCCGGCAGGCTCTAAGATACACTTAAGAGAAACTCAGATGTTCGGTTTACAATATTGATACATACTATTTTCAAAATAAATTTTTGGTACTGTAAAGACAGGGTACATAGTAGCCAGTAATAGTACTTCTGACTAACAGTGTCCTAAAATGTACCAAGCACAGTCAACAGAGCTAGACATTGTAATTTGTATTCTAATACCTATTTTTCATAGCCGCGCGGGATTAGCCGAGCGGTCTCACGCGCTGCAGTCATCGACTGTGCGGCTGGTCCTGGCGGAGGTTCGAGTCCTCCCTCGGGCATGGGTGTGTGTGTTTGTCCTTAGGATCATTTACGTTAAGTAGTGTGTAAGCTTAGGGACTTAGCAGTTAAGTCCCGTAAGATTTCACACACACATTATTTTTCGTAAATAATGGCACTTGCACAGGCATTCCACACGCTAATTCGCTGCATGCGTGTGAGTTAGCTAATCGAACTTCACTTCTTGACAACCATAAAAGTGTATTCTAAGCAATAACATTAGTTATAATTATAGCAGAGTTCTTCATTTTTGTTCAAATCGCCGAACTGCGGACGGATAATCTGTAGGCGGGTTAATCCATCGCCGGATAATCGGGACCTCGCGGTAGTAATGGCAGACTGAACACAGTCCACGTCGTGCCGTCCTTCATGAATAGTGTTGCCTACTGCCATTTTTTGCTTTTCGTGGCAAGTTCTACGTTTCCTCTGATATTGTCATGAGTCAGAAGACGGACGTGCACCCGACACTTATTCGCGTGGAAAGTTTGATGCATTCTCGTTTTTTCACTTTGTTTTGCGTACTGTTGAAGTCCAACTTTTACGCAATTGCTCGCGGTGGTTGAGTAACGCTGTAATTACCCGACGCTGCCGTCCATTGTGGGCCGGTGGGAGGTGCGCTTTCTGCGCTCGCGGGGCCAGCCGCCAGGGAGAACAATTCCGCAACGGCCGCAGCAGCCACAGAATTCATTATCTTATTAGGCCGGAAACTGGCCTGCGATCTAATTTCGTTAACGCCGCCGGCTTTCTCCGACTGCAGGGGATGAAAGCGAGCCAGACAGCCAACTATTGGGCAAGAGGATACGGATCGCGCCGGGCCGGCTACTCTGACCTAGGCAACCTCCAGCCGGCCGCCTGGAACTGGAAACGGGCAGCTCCCGGGGCGGGAAGCGAAGGGCAGCGAACTGCGTCCTCTTGCGAAAATGACGGATTGCGCCAGTGGCGGGCTCTCGTCTCGTGTCGGGGCGATCGCCAGCCGCGATGTTACGGCGGCCGCTGCGCCCTGCCCTGCCCTGCCGCGGGTCGGCCGAGAGCGCTGTGGGCCACGGGGGCAGGCGAGACTCACCTGCCGTCCCTGTCTGGCCGGAGAGTGTGTCCGCGCCGGCACGGCCGTAGCACGTCTCCAGGGCGCTGCTCAGTGCATTGGTACACATGAAATCAGCTCCAGTAGCAATGCAGGTGGGAATTTACGCCCTCGTTGGATTCTCTTTTATGAAAATTGGGCCGTGGCCCAACATATATTTTTCTTTCTGACAAATAGGTTTGATCCCAATAGATTCCCTCTTAAGCGAAGACAATCTTTTTCTTCTTTTCCACCCAGACATGTTCCGCTGAACTTACTTGCTTGCTACAGTAGATAACTATTATTGTATTACAGTTTGTCACTTTTGCACCATGTCTTCACTGTTGTTCGTCGTCTTACAGACCCAGAACCTGGTGTGATGTTGAGGGGTGGCACTTGGGTACACAACGAGATCATCTTCAGGTCGCACAGCCGGTCGTTTGGACGGTGGCCCGTACATTTCTCACGTGTCAAGGGCGGTAGCTACTCACTATCTTGGATATTTCAGCAAGATAACGCAGGAACGCATGTCCCGATCTGTCTCGGTACAGACGGCTTTGGAATACTACTCGCCTGGCCAAATACCGATAACATTTGCTCTGTCTAAGGAAAGTTCCTTTTATAAGTTACTAAACTCAGTAGCTATTTACACTACTGGCCATTAAAATTGCTACACCACCAAGATGACGTTCTACAGACGTGAAATTTAACCGACAGGAAGAAGATGCTGTGATATGCAAATGATTAGCTTTTCAGAGCGCCGGTGGCGACACCTACAAAGTGCTGACATGAGGAAAGTTTCCAACCGATTTCTCATACACAAACAGCAGTTGACCGGCGTTGCCTGGTGAAACGTTGTTGTGATGCCTCGTGTAAGGAGGAGAAATGCGTACCATCACGTTTCCGACTTTGATAAAGGTCGGATTGTAGCCTATCGCGATTGCGGTTTATCATATCGCCACATTGCTGCTCGCGTTGGTCGAGATCCAATGACTGTTAGCAGAATATGGAATCGGTGGGTTCAGGAGGGTAAAACGGAACGCCGTGCTGGACCCCAACGGCCTCGTATCACTAGCAGTCGAGATGACAGGTGTCTTATCCGCATGGCTGTAACGGATCGTGCAGCCACGTCTCGATCCCTGAGTCAACAGATGGGGACGTTTGCAAGATAACAACCATCTGCACGAACAGTTCGACGACGTCTGCAGCAGCATGGACTATCAGCTCGGAGACCATGGCTGCGATTACCCTTGACGCTGCATCACACACAGGAGTGCCTGCGATAGTGTACTCAACGACGAACCTGGGTGCACGAATGGCAAAACGTCATTTTTTCGCGTGAATCCAGGTTCTGTTTACAGCACCATGATGGTCGCATCCGTGTTTGGCGACATCACGGTGAACGCACATTGGAAGCGGTATTCGTCATTGCCATACTGGCGTCTCACCAGCCGGCCGGTGTGGCCGTGCGGTTCTAGGCGCTTCAGTCTGGAACCGCGCGACCGCTACGGTCGCAGGTTCGAATCCTGCCTCGGGCATGGATGTGTGTGATGTCCTTAGATTAGTTTGGTTTAAGTAGTTCTAAGTCTAGGGGACTGATGACTTCAGATGTTAGCCGGCCGGAGTGGCCGAACGGTTCTAGGCGCTACAGTCTGGAACCGCGCGACCGCTACGGTCGCAGGTTCGAATCCTGCCTCGGGCATGGATGTGTGTGATGTCCTTAGGTTGGGTTTAAGTAGTTCTAAGTTCTAGGGGACTGATCACCTCAGAAGTTAAGTCCCATAGTGCTCAGAGCTATTTGAACCATTTTTTAACCTCAGATGTTGTCCTATAGTGCTTAGAGCCATTCGAACCATTTTTGAAGCTACCACTCAATCCAAAACTTTAAACGCCACGCACTCTGCCTTGGTTTCCGCACCCCTTTCTTCTCCTCTACAAGAAGGCCCTACCTACTCATCACTCTCCCCTACGTCCTCACGATCATCCAACATCTCCGTATATTCTAGATATTTCGCAAACTCTACTCCAGAAGCCCCATTCTTTCCCCTCCAATTTCCATCCCTTGCGCTGTAGCCGCGGGGTCTATGGCGCCTTGGCACGGTTCGCGCGGAGGCTCGCGTCGGAGGTTCGAGTCCTCCCTCGGGCGTGAGTGTGTGTGTTGTCCTTAGCGTAAGTTATAGTTATGATAAGTAATCTGTAGCCCTAGGGACCGATGACTTCAGCAGTTTGGTCCCATAGGAACTTACAACAAATTAAAAATTTTTTCTTGCACTCTACTGCTCCCACATCAACACATCCCACCAACTCAGCCGCAACACGTTTTCCATAGCCTCTATGTTTGAGTAAATTGCAGAAAGTGTTGTGACAAAACGACGGCAGTGGAGGTGCAAGCTTGAATCCGCACAATCCTACACAGTTAGCAAAAATACTGTGGGAACCTGCGGCAGTGGTCTTTGCATAGTGCAGCAGTCAAATTGATTTGAAGGGGAGACGTAAGAGTAGGGGGAGGAGTAAGCCTAACGAACGGCGAATAGACCGTTCTTCTAGTCAAAGCTGCGCTCTTAGACACCGACTCTTTCCGAATTTGACTCCAATTTCGTTGCTCTTTCTTCGTTCTTAAAGGCGGATTTCTGAGTCGGCAAGTACGGACCCCTCGCGGCAGAGTTAATTAAAACCATGCTAATTGGGTCTCATAATTAAAGTGCGCTAATCCAGTAATGTAGAGGGGCGATGACGGTACACTTGCGAGGAGTGTAATTAAGCTCTGAGAGATAATAGAGGCGCCGGTGGTGCCCACTGCTGACCCAATTACTGCCGAGCTGGCGCTCTATTAAAAGTAAACAAACAGCACGACTCAGCCGTCTCTGAAAGCTGTCCGCGAAGAGGGAAAAATAGCCCCCTCCCCACCGCTGCCAAAAGAAAGAAACGAATTCTGAAAGTATTCGGTGGCGCTGTTGTCGAGGGTGACTCAGCAGCTTGTGTTCGTTCCGGAATGGAGTCAAGAGTGAGCCTCACAGGCTGAGAGGTTCGGGTGTTGTGGCTTCCAGGGGGACCTGGTTCGACTCCCCGTTACCCCGAAGTAAATGTTCTTCGTGGTAGTGAGGACGCTGCAAGTGGGTCCACTCACAACGGGACCATACCGACTTTATATTTCTAGAATTTAACGTCAACACCGGACATCAATTTTTCGAAGCAGTTCGATGCAATCCCAAAAAACACTCGAAAAATTGACTTTGAAGATGGCAAGTTTTCGAGCACCCTTGAGTACACATTTCTAGCAATTTTGTTTAGTTACTGGTAGGTCAGTTACAGCGTCTGTCTGTACTGTAGAAAACCTATCTAATATTACCGCACAAACAATTTTATCTGTGTCAGCAATTAAAATGTTACACAATAAATAGATATAAAGGGAACAAAGTAAAAAGCATTAACACTAAACTCGAAAAAACGGTCCCTATACAGCAATATAAATTAAGTTAAGAATCCCAGCAAAATATAATTAATATCTGAGAAGAGTACTGAAGAATTGCTTGGAGCGCTTTATGAAAAGTTATACAGAATCAGACTAAACGATAAAACTGAGAGTTGTAACAACAAAATATGCAGACAGTCAAAATAAAAACCGAGTGAAGTGGCGCAGTAGTTAGCACAGTGGACTCGCAGTCGGGAGGACGACGCTTCAATCCTGCGTCCGACCATCCTGATTTAGGTTTTCCGTGATTTCCCTAAATCGCTTCAGGCAAATGTCGCGATAGATCCTTTGAAAGGGCATGGCTGAGTTCCTTCCCCATCCTTCCCTAATCCAATGAGACCGATGACCTCGCAGCTTGATCCCTCCCCAAAAATCTGCGGGCCAGGGTGGCCGAGCGGTTCTAGGCGCTACAGTCTGGAACCGCGCGACCGCTACGGTCGCAGGTTCGAATCCTGCCTCGGGCATGGATGTGTGTGATGTGAGGTTAGGTTTAAGTTGTTCTAAGTTCTGATGACCTCAGAAGTTAAGTCACGTAGTGCTCAGAGCCATTTGAACCATTTTGAACCCAAAATCTACCAATCAACCCTCAAAACTAAATAAATAAATAAATAAATACAGGAAAAACGGAGGAACAGAATGGATCAGAAAGTGTTGGAGGCACTACGAAACTGAAAATTAAGTGAAGCTTTGAAGAGGAGATATACCGAGCTGTGTATGGTCATTTAATATCAAATCAGTACTCTGGGCCAGATGTTAGATGATTCCCAGGGCTTCCAATATGTTAAGTTTTTGGCCTTTGTTTGCTAAGTGAAGGAGATGGGACTGTGGCTAGTAGCCGTGGCCCTCACTTACTACATACTCAGCAAATGAGGACTCGTAATTCTTCAACCAGCAGGTGCGTTCGTGTACTGTAGTACGAACACCATACTGTGCTCTTCGGTTATAATCATGAAGTACTTCTATCAAGCTGCGACTTGTGGCCATGAAAATAGTCCGCTGTGGTGATCATAAAGGTTGAGCTTCCTGCACAGCAGGCGAAGAGATGGGGTGGGGGGGTTCGAGTTCCGATACTACCGTCCCTATTAATGCAATCCACATCTCTGCTGAGTGATTCCCAAGATACTATTAGGTTCCTTCCTAGGACTCCACATCACTGTCTCCAGGACATTAATGAGAACGATGTAAAAAAATCGCTTATTATATCCTAAGTCTGGCTATTAGGCTCGCTCGAAAGCGGGCCACATGGGGAAGTGTCGTGTCGGAGCCGGCGTGTAATTGAGTGCCCGCCGTGACCGAGACGTGGGACATCCTCTCCAGCTTTCCTTCTGTTAATATCGAAAGCATGACAAATCCGTCAACGGTGTATCGAATGGGTCGGCGTGAAACTGCCGTCCAATTAGAGAGCAGGGAGGGGCGAGGCCAGAGGCATCGTCCCGCCGCTACACACGCCTCTACAGCGCTGCCCAGCTGGCAGTAGGCCGCGCCTTGCTGCACCATTTCGGCCGCAAGCTCTGTAAACTACCTCGTGATAGGCCTTCTCGGTGACAGCCCTGCGCCGCGTGCATGGCGACATAGGCATCCCCGACCAGCCATCCAAGCGATATCCGACCGCTGTCCGGGGCGCTCACCAGGTGCAACCTCACCGACTGCAGTAGAACTGTCTGCGAGTTGAACTCCGACAACCAGTGAAGACGTGTCTTCAGACACTGGTGAGACACCAACGTGACTGTCGCCCGCCATCAGCCACAACAACCAGCAGTGATGGTTGGAGTACCATTTCATTACATACGAGGACTCCTTTGGTTGTCATTCGCGGCATCCTTACAGCAGAGCGGTACATTTCAGATGGTTTCGCTTGAATAAATCATTCAATTTTTTCTGAAGTGCTAAGCATTTGTTTGTATATGTGCATCACAGCTACCGAATTCCTTCTATTAGCATAATTTCTTCCTGGAGCGTCATTTTTTTCTATACTAGAATGTATTTACATCCAGTGATTTTATAAATAATTAATCTCCTCATTCTAATATTTAATAAACGTTTTATCTTTCTGCCAAGTCAATTAGTTTAAGAAATATGAATAGACTATTATGCAAAAATAATGAAGAGCTGGCGGAAACTTAATGTCGTGTAATCGGTCATAAAAGGGCGAAATAATCATTATTAGAGAACGAATTATATGCAACATAAAAAGATCGAAATATACATGAAAATATGCATGAAAAATGATAAATATATGTTTGAAAAGTGTCGAAACATGCAAGTTCAAATAATAAATCACGTGGTAGTTACTGCCTGCGATATATCTCCAAGGTGGACCAGTCCATATAAATTGCGAGGAAGAGCGCCGGCCACGCGAAGAATCGGAACGTTTAGAATGCTGATCTCGTGATCTGTATACTTTGTGGTAGAGATTAGGCGGGGTTCTTTTTGAGATTAGTTTTCAAAAAATTGCAAAAAAAGAAGACACACACATACGGTGTTTCAAATGAGTGTTCTTTCATTGCCATTGTTGCGAATGCAATGCGAGTTAGTCGCCGTCGAAGAAATGATGTACACAGGTCGAACTTCGAGATATATCGCACGCAGACGAGCAAGCATAGGAACTGCGTAATATTTTATTTCGAAAACAACATACAGCCAGGAATTTTTCAACAACATTAACGTTTAATGAATATTATCGGACTAAAGTATCGTTTACGAATTATTTTGCATTTTGTTACTAAAAACATAAACGAACAGGTGCTGTTCCAAATGTTGGGTAGCAAGAATACGTATTCGATCACTCAAAACATTGTTATAAGCAGAAAACGACCGTTCTACATCAACTGAGGTAACTGGGCAGTATTTAAATTTGGATGCTATGTTCGCACTTGCTGTTTCAGCCAAATTCCACCCGTCTTATTAATAAAACTATCAATTTGGGACAAGGGTTCAAAGCCTGGGTGATTGTTCAAAATGTTTTCAGACTTTTTCTTTAAGTTTTCTCGGGAACACATCCGCCAGTAAGGAAATCATTGGACTAATTTTATTCATTAACTGAATAGATTCATTGAACGCCAGATCATGTGTTTCAAGCTTTTTAATAGTCGCAGGTGTATGGGAGAAGTGAATGCTAATCACAGCAGTGTTGTTTTTAATATGGAATCATTAAGTGCTCCCTTGCACTGGCAAACACTCAAAGCCTCTGTAGTACCGAAGTCGTTTACTACGCCTCTGGTCGCCTCGGAGTGTCCATTGTAAAACACCACATCTCAGGGCGATACTTGCGCCGTGAAGGTGACCTCGGCACGTCTAAGGAAGACAGGCGCCCTGCGTTGTCCGAGACGCGAGCTGTGTGGCGTGCGCCCGAAGGCAGGCAAGAGGCGTAACAGGAGGCTCAGAAGGTAGCGCGCCGAATCGATAGGTCGCGGCCCTTCTTGGACGGCTTTGATATTAAAAGGGAGCCAATATTTGACAAAGGGCCTCATCCGACCTATGAGACTCCAAGTGGGGCCCTTTGAAGGGACTGAGACGATGCAGATAGGCCGCAGACGCGTTCGCTCGCTCCGGCCCTTTGTTCCAAGTTCTCCCAGCCACTGCCCTTCTTCGTACTCGCGAATGAGAACACAGTATAGTGTGCCAAGTAGCCCACTTGTTCTTGCTTCTACACTCATCTCCCCTCGCGTTCTCGATTCAAAGTTTTAACTGTTCGGAATTGTAAAATTGCTTTAACATTACTTTCTCTTAACTGAAGCTCAGGAACGTTCATTGTGCAACTTGAGTCCAACAATGCGTAAAGTTTGTTCACTTGAAAGGCATATTCTGATTTCAGTCTCTCTACATCTCTCGAGAGCTGTGTTACGAAATGTACACGAAGTCGCAGACGAATTTGTCTCAGAAATGAAGGAGAAGATTATCAAGCTTGCAGTCGACGACAGGATCATCAATGGCGCAGCACCCGTTCTGGCACGAAATGTGCGGACCCGGGAAAGCTGCCATTTCCAGGGAGCTATTCTGCTGTTCCCCGTAACATATTTCTTAACTCTAGATGGCCATAGTGGGTTTGAACTGCGCATCACCCGAATGCGATTGCGTAGCGTGAACCATTGCCCCAGCTCGGCAGTTAAATTTGTCGATATACTGCCGCAAGTATACGCTTACAGCTATCTTGCACTCAGGTGCAGGTATTCGTAAAAAATGAACCGTCCCGCGGTTTTCCTGTCTTCCTGGAAGCCCCTGTGTTATGTAGTGTTAAGGTACTCTTAGTATCCACATGTATCCTGGCTAAAGAGGACTTACGAGTAATTTTCCTCTGGTTTGTAGCAGTTGCTGTTTAAAAAATCGCGGGAAAGTAGCTCATTCAAGGAGGGCGGAACCAGATTCTCCACTAAAAACTGTTCGTCTCCTGTAATTTAAAAGGCATTGTCAGAGCGCGTGGTGGAAAATTTGTCGGTAATCACCCGAAAACATGTACACAAGATGCACATTTGGAAGAACACATTGTGCAGAGCACTGGTTTAGCAGAAACTGGTGCCCTGTCATAGACAACGCATGCATGCATTGCATGCAGTGGTACAAAATGAGACGGAACGTAGATTTCGTTTGCCGGCCGAAGTGGCCGTGCGGTTAAAGGCGCTGCAGTCTGGAACCGCAAGACCGCTGCGGTCGCAGGTTCGAATCCTGCCTCAGGCATGGATGTTTGTGATGTCCTTAGGTTAGTTAGGTTTAACTAGTTCTAAGTTCTAGGGGACTAATGACCTCAGCAGTTGAGTCCCATAGTGCTCAGAGCCATTTGAACCATTTGTAGATTTCGTTTCAGTCAGTGGGTTATCCAGCACAGTACTGCAATGTCAAACGTCGTACAGTACGTATTTTTCGCCGATGGGGGCTAAAGGGGGGGGGGGATGTAAGTTCTGCAAGACAACCTTTTCACGCTTGTCAGCTCCTGTGATGATGATCGTATACAGTAGAACCTGAACCACGTGTAAATATTGTTTAATTTTATTGATTCAGGACTTCGTTTTCCAGGTTGCAATAGTATATTCACTGATTAGCCAGAACATTATGAACACTTACCTACTGTCGATATAAATCGCCGCAGTTCAGGATTAGCTGAAACTGTCTCACGTGACATTAGCAGCCATTGTGGGCCAAAGCGTTACACGTGAAGCATAGGAAGTGTTGTGCATGTTCGAAGTTTTAAGTAGAATAATGCCTCAGTGCTGTGCGTTTGGCCATTTCGAGGCGAAAAGGGAGGAAAACTGTACCGAATTCCTTCGGAAGGGAGAAATATAACAAGAAGGAGAGTATTGGTCGCAGTGGGAAAGATTGCAGGAACTCGACTTAACCATTCAGTTAATTTTATTCGTTTCTGGACTTTTGTCTTGTCTCCTTTTTACATTTCTGTTACTTAGTTTCCAATCCATTCGAACAGCAAAAAAAGTCAGAAGATCTAATATGATGGTTTGATGGTAATTTAATTACAAAATAGAAATCTTAGAGATAAAACTGCCTCTGCTAGCAGATAAAACGAAAAATAGTGTGTCGAACCGTACAAAGTTATCATAACTGGTAAAAAATTTGAGCTGATTGACTGTACAGTGTGGTTGAATCTTATACTTACGATGCTCAAAATAATAAATTGTACTTTCTTTCACGCAGTATAATGTACGAAAAGAAAAAGAATTGCAATAGGCAAGTACTGAACCTACGATCTTTCTTCAGTAATCATTTACGTTACCAGGAGACTATTACTACTGTTCCAAGTTGTCCGCTAATCTACAGTTTATTAATACGAATACAGTTGTTACTGTTTCGTACAGCCTACTTTTGACCGTAGGCCAAATTTTATTCGAACACATTTTAAAAATATGGTATTCTCTTGTACTTTCGTAATCAATCTACTAATGTCATAGAACAATTTGCAGACATAATTTTGTGGGGTAGATCTGACAAAAGTATAAAGTATGCGTAATCATATAGGCACGCTTAACAATAATATTTACTAGGGTACCGTGCGTAAATATTTGAATCCAATGCTTTATTTCGTACAACAAAAGAGACATGGGCGAATTTTCATAGTACCGAGTAGCAGGAATAAGAAGTAAATCGATATAGAGCTTTAAATTAGCGATGGATTTTTCCTTGTACTTCTGACTATTGGATAGAACCAATTTAACGCTAATTACGAAAACAGGTGTTCAAACTCGATATCGCAACAAGGACTGCGAAATCTACTTTCGCTATTAATAAAGGATAGCAGAGAAAAAAACTGTGTTTCATGCTCGCCACAACAAGTGCTTTTCGACTCATTTAACTTAAATTTGTTGAGTTTTTTGTTACTAAATATCCGACATGTTCCGATGAAGCCACGGATCATGGCGGCCACTGGCAAGTTGGCCGTACTTTCCCTGCACAGAATTTTAGTGTAAAATGGGAAAACCGTGCCATCTAAGTGTGACCGCAGGCAGGATGTGATGGACCGGAGGCTCGGCACGAGAATTTCGGAACCTGCACCATTTGTCGGGTGTTCGAGGAGTGCTGTGGTGTTTTCAACACGTGGTGAAACCGAGGTAAAACCGCGTCCAGACGTGGTGAGCTAGGGTGAGCTAGGGCGGCCACCCTTCATTACAGACGTCGGACGTTGTATGCTGGACAGACTGGTAAAACAGCACAGGCGGCGAACTGTGGCGGAACTAACGTCGGACTTGAATGCTGGGCAGATTACAAGTGTATGTGAACACAGAGTGCACCGAACATTCATTATGATGGGCCTCCGCAGCCGATGACCCATGCATGTGCCATTGTTAACACTACGACACCGACAGCTATTTCTGAAATGGGCACATGACCGTCGGCACTGGACGTTGGCGCAGTGGCAGACCGTTGCACTGTCTGCTGGATCACGATACCTTCTTGACCATGCCGATGGAAGGGCGCGAGTGGGGAACAGCCACTTGACACCTGTACTGTGGGACAGAAATAAGATGGCGGCTGCCCCCTTATGCTCTGGGGACCATTCACGGGGGCAGAGAGAAATTCGTGGTGGCCGCATCAAACCAAAACCAGTCTGGAGCCCGTGCAGGGCACCGTGACGGCCAAGGAGAGCCGCACACCGGTTGTAGACCACGTACATCCTTTCATGACGATCATGTTTCTCGAAGGCAGTGGCATGTTTCAACAAGATAATGCGCTATGTCATCAGACCAAGAGTGTGATGAAGTTGTTCGAGGAACACAATGGTGAGTTGATGTGTCGCCCCCCCCCTCCCCCTAATTCGCCAGGTCTGAACCCCATCGAACACATCTGGCGTCAGAGCTCATCGCCGCCCTCCCTGTGGTTTATGGGAATTAGGAGACATGTGTGTGAAGATGTGGTGCCATCAACCTACCAGGGCCTCACTGCCTATGTAATAATGGATATAGCCACCTCTGCCACGGATAACAGCGGCAACGCATCGCGATGGGGTTCCTCATTTTCTGACTGATGAGTGTATAATTCGCCTCCGTAGCTAAGCGCGCGGCGTGTCCGTCTGTTATGCAGATGCCCCAGTTACGGCCAGCACTGCCAGGGCCTTTTTACTGAATGACATGACTACAGGGTTGCATTCAGCTCCGTAATGCCAACTGTCGAGCTGCTTGAGCGAGAATTACCGGCACCGAGGACTGGGAAGCAGGCAGCAACCAGGATATCGGCTTGCTGACTCCACCTTTATTTGTTTATTTATTTTTAAGTCTTTTTATTTTTTATTTGTGTAGTCCCCCCCTTAGCGAATGCGAATGAGGCCATCGGCAGAAGATGACACGGCAGCCGGTCGGCACATAACATCTTCGCTGCCGTGTGGCTGGGGGCGACAGTGACTGTCACGAAAGTTGTACTTCCAGATTTGCGTCGGTTAGTACTAATCGCTCAGTTCACAGGATGCGTGTTTCTGATGTCCGTTACCCACTAACACGAAAAATTTGGAAATTTGTGGTAAGTTCTGTGAGACCAAACTGTTGAGGTCATCGGCCCCTAAGCTTACACACTACTTAATCTAACTTAAACTAACTTACGCTAAGGACAACACACACACACCCATGCCCGAGGGAGGACTCGAACCTCCGACGGGGAGAGCCGCGTGAACCATGACAAGGAGCCCTATACCACGCGGCGCCCCGAGCGGCTCACCAACACGAGCCCATGTAGGTGATACAAGTCAACAAAAAGCGTTTGAAGTGAAGCTCGTTTTAGGGCAAAGGGAAAAAAGGTGCCAAGGCGAGTGGGAAGGGGGAAAAATACTCTGTAACAGTGTGCACGGGTAACAAGAACAGCAGCAGGTTTTCTTGTTGCTGCAGCAGACCATGTGGTTAGTTACGGGGTATCGTACAAATTTCGGTACGCGTGTCGTAGCTTACGTTCGTCTTACAGAGTATCCCTCCGTGTCGACCTGAGGTACTGCTGATGTTGAGCACATCTAATGTCTCCTGGGCCAGCTGCCTGTAACATGTGACAGTCGTCATACGAGCGGTCGATTGATCATAAAGTGATTACACGGGGTGTAAGGTTAGGTGGATTTTGTTTGTGTTAAGTGTACAGATTGGCTGCCCTGCTGCTGCCGGGTGGGAGGCTTCGTACGTTGGGCTGGAGGTGGCAGACAGCTCTGCTGAGATGCTTTTGTGCCCGGCATAGTCTGGCGGCGAAGCATGGCTCACTGAGCGTGCGACGACCGAAGCGTTAGTGATCCTGCCAGGAACAGTACACGAAACTGTCATCAGTGTGTACCCCACAGTCCAAGCCGAAGGATAAAGTTTAACGTCCCGTCGATAACGACGTCATTAGGGACGGGCGATAAGTTCAGATAGTGTAAAGAAATCGACCGTGTCATTTTCGAAGCAATCCTTCAGGCATTCGCCTTAAGTGAGTCGAGGCGCCATTATTTTTGAAAGATAATTTTATTTCCTAGTCCGTAGTTGTACCGGATAGCAGTATTAATTCGAGGAACAAATTTCTGTGAATGAACGTTCCGAGCACTGCACGGTGTGGAAGTGAATTGTGGAATGTGGCGTAACTAAAAAACAACAGAATAGAAGCATTTGAGATGTGGTGCTACACAAGAATGTTGAAAATTAGTTGGACTGTTAAGGTAAGGAATCAAGAGGATCTACCAAGAACAGGTGAAGAAGGGAACTCCTGGAAAACACTGACAAGGAGAAGGGACGGGCTGGTAGGACATGCGTTAAGACTTGAGGGAATGGCCTACATGGTACCGGAGGGGGCTCTAGCGGGTAAAAGCTCTAGGGGAAGGCAGAGATTGGGATATATACAAATAATTGGTGACATAGGGCGCAGGACCTACTCTTGAGAGGAAGAGGTTGACACAAGAGAGGAATTCGTGGTGGCCGCATCAAACCAAAACCAGTCTGGAGACGGATGGCAAAAAACTAATGGATTTCTTAAATAGAAGTTCCACAGCTACACGTTTTCGTTTTCATTTTATTTCTTTACATTTCATTCTTCTAATCAGCCAAGGCGTGGGACAGCAGGGTGTGAGTATGATTGGTCATAGCTAGACCAAAAGTTTCGATGATATTTGTGAGTGCGGTGTTCTAAAGACAAAAAGACAATGAAACGAGAATATGTGAAAGCTGGCACTGTTTAGGCGGGCTGTTTCCTATCATTCGTCAAGAGAGCAGGATGTGGGCGCTACGCTTATCGACCAACGTTTCTTACTAGCAGCTAAACGTGCGCGCAACGAAGAAGAGATAGCGTTATGTGACCGCGTTCACATTGTCGTACAGAAGGCCGTATTTGCCCGGGTTTTCAAATTGCACTTACTTTACTGAAAGTTGCGCTGCCACAGCCAGTTGTCTCATACGGAATGGCTCAAATCATCACGATGCTTCACTAAGTAATAAGAGATAAGGAGCTAATAGCGAGAAATGCATTCTTCTCTTGCATATACAACTTACAGCTTACAGTAGCAATTTTAGCTCATGGCAACTGTTCAGTTACGACATGAATATCCGTCCATCCATTGCGATGCAATCCATTGGCAGACAATAAATTACGGCTTCAAAATAATATATCCTTCATGGCTTACGCACGTTGTTTGTGACGGGAGTGTACTTTGTGCCCCACTAGTACTTTGCACACAATATTCTCGGGACTATGCGTTCCCCGAGAGAATTGACGGCGAATATTCTTCTACACGATCCAACAATATCTCCTCAAATTCTACTGAAGGAACAACTCGTTTCCGACGCTTGCGGCTCCCTGTTGCTTAAACAACACACTTTCTCGCAAGTTTCTATTCACGTCGATAAATCCTTCTCTCTGTTCTCTGTACATTCGTTGGGCTTTCTGCGCACTACGTACTATTGCACCACACATTTAATAGTTGCTTGAAATTCCTGTAACAAGTAATCGTACATTGTTGAACAAGCCATTGTGAATGGTAAACAGGAGTAACCCTGTCTTGGGCACATCACAGAAGACTGTACATTCTTTTAAAAGATAGCGCCATAGGCGTCGACGAGGAAGGCCATTGTTGGTTATTAAACGTGAAAAGCTTACTAATGGGTCTTCTGATTAATCACTCATTCAGAAGCTCTGACTGTTTGAAATACTCATTGGCGATCATTGGTGTGGTGCCCTGTAACTACACTCACGGCCTTCGATTCAAGACCCTCGAAATCCTCCCGTCCATTGATTTGCTGTCCTCTAACTACACTTCCGAGCGCTGTTGAGTTGTTCTGTAAGCAGATTTCTGATAATTGGTGCATCATCCTCTAACTATACCACTGACCATTGTTGCATTATCCTCTAACTACATTTCTACCCACTAGTTTTGTTACACTCTAAGTACGATTCTAATCATTGGCGTGTTGTCGTCTAATTACACCTATGACCATTGATCCATTATCCTACAACTACATTGCCGACCGTTCATTTGTCACTCTGTAACTACAATTCTAACCCTAGATGTTTTCAGCACCCTGTACAAGCAATGTATTTTCTATTGTGCATTTTCTGGTCTTGTAGTGGTAACGGAGTAGCTATCACATGGAACAGCAAAACATGTCGTGATAAATGCCATTTATTTACTTAATGGACAAACATTTCAAACACTGTGTTTTACTCGCCTGCATCTGCTGCGTCAACGAGGTGTAACTTCTTACATGTAGATCATCAGAGTTTTTGTAATTTTATATTTTTAACGACTGATTGCCATATCTCCGCACCATCAACAGTAAAGAAGTTTGATAGCAGTTCATCGTTGTTGCAGGCAGAAGGGTTGTGATGCTGCATCCCATGTTCAGCAGTTGATGAAGTGGGTGTCTTCTGTGTGTTTTCGTCATTTGCAGGCCAGAGCAATGTGCTCAATATACTCGTGCTATCTGCGCTCAGAGTGTGGCCAATCCGTGTAGATGTGTAAAGCGTCGTAACTGAATTTTAGGCTTGCCATTGCAACGTATGATCTGCTCGGTATTTTTCGTTCTGCATACCAGTGCAGTGCAACTATATATGAGTCCACTCCAGTACTACGATGTCCTCTGATAGCGCTAGATCTTTCCCATTCGATGCAGTGGTCTTTGACCCATACCAAAGAGTAACTTGGCTGTCTGCAGGTACACCAGTTATCTTACACACAACAAGGAGTTGGCGCTTGAGAGTACAGAGTATTGTTCCGGCATTTGGAGTCCTTACCGAGCAAACGTTATAGCAGAAGTACGAAGAATTCACTGACGACTTTCTAGGGTTGTAACAGTACAGTGTGGCCTGTATCAAGTTGTAACAGAGGCGTCCTCGGAATCTCAATGGGAATCTTTGCAAAGAGGTGACGTTGTGCTCACGAAAGCCTCTAGACGCAAATTTAAGGAACCTGTGTTTGTAAAACAGTATATGTTCATTCTATCGTATAACTCGCGTGTGGGTCAAGATAATGAGGTAAGAGAAATTAGGGTATGTACAGAGGCATACAGACCGTCGTATTACGTCGCTCAGTACGCTGATTTCAGTAAGAATTACATTCCACCACGCATTATGATGTGTTCTGCAGAATATATCTAGGAGTAGATTGTAATGCATCAGACGTGCGGGATTTTCGGGTGTTGGAACAATAACGTGTAGGCCGACATTTGATGGCGCCAGAGGTAGACCGCGTTCTCCGCGAAGTGAACTTTGCAAGTGGCGGTCAAGGGGAGCTGTCTGCGGCTTCCTTTCTTTTTTGCACAATTGCGGCGATTGTCCCCCGTAACGGAGCCAAGGCCGCCGTGGTGCGGCCGAGTAGCGAGTAATTGCAGCGGCAGACCGCTATCTCGCCGCTGACTAAGGCGCCGGATGTGACGCGTCGGCATCCGAGCAGCCGGGCACGGGCGCCACGCCGAGCCGCTGCAGTGTGTGTGTGTGTGTGTGTGTGTGTGTGTGTGTGTGTGTGTGTGTATGTCTGCCCTGGCGAAAGCCTCTCTCTCTCTCCCCCTCCTCTCTCCCTCTCCCTCTCTCTCTCTCTTTCTCTCTCTCTCCCTCCCACCCTTCCTCTGCCCCCTCGTCATTATCGAGCCAGGTGGTGAATGGGATAAGGCACTGTACTCGTATTGGAAGGGGGCTGTTTGATTCCAAATACAGCTATCCATGTATACGTTTCTTCCCTAGTTCTATTAAAACGAATACTAAAACGATTTATTTTCAAAAGGCACATCTTATTCCCTTTCCCATCCTCGCTTTATGATGACGTCGTCGGCGACACGATAGCGTCTATAATCTTCCTCGGTGCCTCCGTTCCCTCATTCATCCTTCTTTAGGTTCTTTCTCGTTGAAAATCTCTTTTCCGCCTGGC
This sequence comes from Schistocerca serialis cubense, assembly GCF_023864345.2. Taxonomy (NCBI): domain Eukaryota; kingdom Metazoa; phylum Arthropoda; class Insecta; order Orthoptera; family Acrididae; genus Schistocerca; species Schistocerca serialis. The sequence goes on along the minus strand of NC_064646.1, from coordinate 493,159,790 downwards.
TAAATATTCAGTTGGTTCAAATGGCTCTGAGCACTATGGGACTTAACATCTATGGTCATCAGTCCCCTAGAACTTAGAACTACTTAAACCTAACTAACCTAAGGACAGCAAACAACACCCAGTCATCACGAGGCAGAGAAAATCCCTGACCCCGCCGGGAATCGAACCCGGGAACCCGGGCGTGGGAAGCGAGAACGCTACCGCACGACCACGCTAAATATTCAGTATGAAATGAAAAAAAAAAATGAAATGAAGTCCCATGCTTCTTTACAGAGCGTCCTAATGGAGGTGGTTTGCCGTTGCCTTCCTCCGACCGTAATGGGTATGAATGATGATGATGAAGACGACACAACAACACCCAGTCATCTCGAGGCAGGAAAAATCCCTGATCCCGCCGGGAATCGAACCCGGGCCCCCGTGCTCGGGAAGCGAGAACGCTACCGCGAGACCACGAGTGCGGACAAATATTCAGTATTGAGGCTCAAATTCCTCAGCTCAAACGATCTTTGCGTGCAGGTTGCTTATGGGAGTAAAGGTGCAAGTTATACATCTTCAGATACGGCGAATAAACTTGGTTACGTCTGTTGAAAATGGCTACGATTTGTAATTCAAAGTCTGCAGATAATCGACACCATCAGACTAAAGCGAGAAAACTGAAAAATATCCGTTACTCGTCCGAAAATCGCAACAGATCCTGTTCAATATTGAGAAACTTATCCTGTATTCGTTATGTTTAGCGGCGTTTTGTGTGCTGGGTGAATAGGAGAACCGAGCAGACTCACACGAGGGAATTCAAATCCGCGTCCGATCATCCACGTTCAGGTTTTCCGTGTTTTGTCCGAATTGGTTAAGGCATATGGCGAGATCGATTCTTTGAAAAAGCAAGGCCAATTTCCTTCCCCACCCTTGAAGCACTCCGAGCGTGTGCTCCGTTTCTTAATGACCTCGATGTCGACGGGACGTTAGACACTAATTTTCCTTCTTTTCCTCTTATTTCCAGAGTAAACTGACTTAGTCTTTCCCCGTGTTGCACGGCTGGCACAAGCAAAATCGCATCTCCGCGCAACCGTAGACAGACGTTAGATTAGAATGCATTAGATCAGGGACACCGTTCACTCCGTAGACCCACGATGAAGAGATCCTAGAACGTGTCACAAACTCAGAAATAAATAATACATATTTACAAAATAACTGACGTGCTAACGTTCTTCCATAGGTTCTAACTAAGATCTCGCTGACGTGAAAAAAGTGAAAATGTTATTTTTTCATTTACAGGCGGACGTGGGTAAAAACATTTTCAGCCAATTTTTTTATTGGTTCAGAATGTTCTTTAGAGAGTCTTACTTTTAGGATTCATCCACATAAAGTATACCATAAGTGTTAAAATACGTTAAAACCGCAGCTTACTGCCTGAGAGTCTGGCAACCACTGTAATACCGTAATAGTTGCCGACGGAAGAGGGGTCCTGTTTGCATCGAATAGTATCGTAGAGGGCATCACTATCAACTAAAATACTATTCTCAATAAGATTTATCTTCGTAACATTATTCATTTAGGGCAAAGAGTCTGGAAGTAGGTGTCTGTTTCGTGTCTGCTTAATTTGCCATTTCGCGTCTTATTTACACGAAGTAAAATGTGAGTCCTTGAATTTTCTGCAGATAGGAAGGGTTCGGAAAGCAATCCAAATCGTGCAAAAAACGCTTCGACTGGGAAGCGGAAGTCAGTAAATTTATATAAATTCGTCGAAGTGAGAGTGTTTCGGCAACGGCGAAAAGAGACCCACTATGTGGTGGCAGTTAAATTTTTTCAATTTTGTATGTTTTCTAATTCGGAAGATGATCTTTTGGCCGAAAGCTTACTTGTTTGACAGTCTTTTTGTTGTGCCTGTCTGCGACTCAGCCTTCCTCTATATGGTGAAAAGCAATCTATCCTTTTCATAATACTTTCTTTGTTCAATGTTAGTATTAAAAAACACGATTTAAAATTTTAGACGCTTGTTTTTTCAAACCAACATTTGCAAGCTGACGGGAGCCATAACTCATGAAATATGTATGAAATTACATTACACCCTTTCGTAACTTGAGAGTCGGCGCCTTTTCTACTATAGCACGTAGGACTTCTGCGGTATGTTTCAATTTCGAGTTTTGGTGCACATTTTTATAACAATTGTTTTCCGAAAACTTTGACTTTTATTTGAGAGGGGCACCATTTTATTGAAAACTATTTTTCAAATATTCCTACCTACTACGTTAGACAATATCATCAGTTTCAAAGCAGTTTTTAGAATTTTTCTCTGATTTCAAAGTTGTGGCATTCAGAGCTGCCTCAAACCGCCCTCGCACTCGCCGAAGGTCTTTCATCTATGTGTAGCGTCCTCTGGGTGCAAGTTGTTTACTCAAAAAATACATAATAAGGGCGTACAAGAAAGGTCTGAAGTCAGTTTTGTAATTTATTTGTTATTTTATTTAAAAAATCTGGAATATCGGTTCCAAAAATAGAGCGTCACCCTGGTCTACCCTCTTAAAAACCTTACCACAAAGATTTAGATGTTTAAATACGAGGTTCTTAAGATAGTGTGTTGTTGTTACCTGACAGTCAAATCAGTTCACGTGGCTTACGTACGTAGATCGCACTAAAGCTGCGCCGAAATGAGGTATTATATAATATTCATGTTATGTTGCATCGCTGGTAACGTACACGACATTTGCTTCTGGTGAGAAATTTTGTCGAATGTATACAACAAGTGGGCCACGAGTAACTCCTTTAGGATCCTCTTAAACTCTCCTAAGCTTTTTATAACTGCTGGAAAGGTACTGAAAATGTGTGATCGTGCATAATGGACGCATTCCTTAACCAGAGTAAGTGATCATATATGAAGACAGTTATTACTCGTAGTGTTGATCCAACAGGTGAGCGAGCTCTCAGTTTAAATCAATCAATGAAAAAATACACTGAGAAGCAGTAGGTAGTATATCCAGTTATTTGGACGGCCGCCTTGAATTCGCTCTACAAATAATTCATATTACGTGCTTTCACAGTTGGGAAATTTTGGTTTAGATTGATGAATAACTATAAAACGTGATACAGTGTGATTATGCAATAAAGTAAGCGAAGAGAACCGAGTTACTTTCAAATTTTAACTTGTATCCGCCAGCATTCACATTGCAAAAAGATGTAATTGGGTGATTCAGCAGTTGTGTGGTATGCTGCTCCCCACAGAATTTCTTATCAGCTTTTAATCCCGAGAATTTAACACGTCGACCTCTTCAGTGTTCGTATTTAATGTAGGCTATATATTTGGGTGAACATTTCCTGCAGGTTTTTAATTGCATTTAGTGAGCTTTTGTGGCAGTGAATTGGGTAGAAATCAATAATTGTTGTCGATCTAAGGAATGGCTGCGGCGTACGCCTGACTCGCATTCGGGGAGACGATGGTCGAAACCGCCGTGCGACCATTCAGATTTAGATATTCCAGGATTTGTGTGAGCTCCTCAGACCTCACCACATCTTGTGGCGCGGAATATCTGAATATGCCGTGAGCGCTTCTGCGGCAGGTATCTGATTGGAAGCTCTGGACGGCGGCATCGTTAGGCCGGACACGCGTCACGAAGCCTCACTGCAATCACAGAGCGCCTCCCAATCAGAGAACGCCCCTTTCCTCCCACTCCGGGCGCTTTCTTCTCGTTCGCACGAACGATAAACAGTCGAATGTTGTAAGCAGGGCTCCACCAGCGCTCGGTCTGACTGCCGGTCACGCACTTGCAGGGGTCGCTCAAATCGAATCAGGTGTTCGCTGGAGAGGCGAGCGGTGAACAGTTAGGTCTGCTGCAATCCGCTCCTGCTCCTAGCGCTACAGCTTCTTGCCGTCGTTTCTGGATCTTTATGATTTCTGACGCATTTGTCCCAGTGGCTGTATAACGTTCTCTTCGTTGTTTGATGTTCTTAGTTTGCGGCAACAAAATCGCACCGTCGATTGTGCACGTCACCTAACTCCTCGGAATATGTTTTAAAAATTCGTGTCTCTTTCTCTCGTGCCCCCTTCTTCGCCTGATTCAGAGTCTCACGTACTTCTGCCCGACCATAGTCTCGAGTTTCACATTGATGCTCGTTTGACGTAAGCATTGTACAGTCTTTGGCCTGAAACATTCCGCAGCAATACATTCATTTCTGTTTTGAGCAGCATCTAAACGCAGTCCCTTCAACGTTAGTTTTTTATGATATATATTTTTTATTAAAAATGAAATTCCTCCAGCTGTACTTAAGATTTTTATTTACTTCGCCACTAGTTTCGGCGTTGCGTCAACGCCATCTTCAGGCCCGTACACTTTGACGCAACGCCGAAACTAGTAGCTAAGTAAATGAAAAATCTTAAGTACAGCTGGAGGAATTCCATTTTTAATAAAAATTATAGCAGCTGTGTCCCACCTTCATCCAGTTTAAATAAGGATGTACGAAGATTTTATGATATACGTGTAATCTCTGTAGATGTCACGTGGCTTACCTCGGACGGTAGTTCACACTTCCATATCGAACCTATTGTTGTGTATGACTTTGTACACATGTAAAGGGAAGGTGGGCTACAGAATGACGCGGCAACAGTCGTCGTAGGAAAGCTGGGCAGGAGCAGAAATGATCGCCGAGCAAGTTAACACAAGATTTACTTAACTTGTATTTCTCCAGGTGTATGAAGACTCATCACAATTAATGCATCAAGAAATAGACTCCGACAACCATAATGTTAACAAGAATGAGGCTCTTTGAACTAAGACACGATCGATGGTGTCGGAGCCGCGACTAGGCAGCGTCTACGTAGCATCACGATCCAGGTGCGAGTGGTTGCAGAGTGTGTCAGAGCGCGCACCTAGCTCAGAGTCACTGTAGGCGTGACTCAGCTCGCGCGCCCCATTGGGTCCGGCGGGTCCCGCTCGACTGCTATCGGCGTTTGACGGAATCTTGCAGTTCCGTTTCCAACTTAAAGACGCACGTGGTGTGGTCCCAATACGTGATACCACACCACTAAGTACACTACACGCCGGACGGACTAACTGCACACTACGGAATTTAAGAGTTATACTACAGGTGATTGTTCCAGCGTCCGTCCACTGAGGAGAACGAAGACTCTCGGGGTGCAGGCAGACCATGACGTAGTGAGCAGGTAGTTTCCAGGGATACTGGGCGCAAATGTCGCAGCTTATTGTATGGCCGCACATTTTGAATACTGCAGTCGCTGTTTGTTCTAATGTGTGGTTTCCTTTTCTGCCTTTATGTGCATAGCATAAACGATTTTGGGTTCACTGATGCAGCGCAACACTCCTACAGAATAAAAAGCAAATGCAACGTACAAAATGCAGTCGATAATATGGTATACTGACGGATATGTACACGTATAATGCAAGTTGAAGATATGTGAAAGCCCTAAACCTGTCCGCGTAAAATAAAGCTACACAAAAGGTCAGTTGGTTGCTGAGTTTCTTCGAAAAATTCAGTCCAGGGCGGTGGAGCTCAACCGCTATTGTTATGCATCAGTTGATAAAAGACATCCATTATTTGTTCCAAACTGACAGTCTGTCTCATATTACACCGTAAATAGGTACACACAATAAAGAAATGAGACTTGGGCTTGACAAGGACATGAAGAACACAATGAAAATATTTTTTCATTTTTTTATTTATTTATTGATTTATTTAACCTGGCAAGATTAGGGCCATCAGGCCCTCTCTTACATCTAACCAGGCATTCTACTTATTTTACATTCATATGTTTTAGTAGGCATGTTAAACTACATCTAGTACAAAAAGTGAAATAAACAATTTGAAAGGTACACCTGGAAATATACATACATATAGAGTTTATATTCTTAGGTCACAAGTACTGTTATAATTAGACATTATTGAAGAGACAGATTTTAGATAGGAATGCCGGCAGCAGGGAGTATGAGGGAGACTCATGGTGAAGGGAGGAGAAGAATAGAGACATGATGAAACATAATTAAGGAAATATAAAGGAAAAGAAGATTGCGTGGCTAATAGAGAAAGATGAAGAGGAAGGCATCTCAGGAGCAAGATAGGAGACGCTAGCTTTGCTATTTGACATATGAGGGGATTGTCCTTGTACATTAATTTTGTGGAGAACTTTGTGAGGATGATAGTAGGAAATGCTTCAACTTCTTCTTAAAAGCAGCAGGAGATCGAATTTTGCGCAAGGTAAGGGGCAGTTTGTTCCAGAGGCGGACAGCGGCAACTGAGAAGGAGTTTGCAAAAGTTTTTGTTTTGTGAGTGGGCACAGTTAGGATACCAAATAAGAGTGACCTCGTGTTTCGATTATGATGATATGACAGGTTTTTAATCTCTGAAGCAAGGTACTGGGGTGCTTGCGCGATGAGGAGTCAGTGGAGTAGACATAGAGTGTGGTAGTCACGCAATTTGTCCGGCCGCAGCCACCCTAGCTCGGAGTATGAAGCACTAACATGATCATATCGGCGAATGTTGCAGGTGTAACGCACACAGGCATTCATGGTTAGCTCTAGCCGTCTTTTGTTTTCACTACTCATGCCTTGTTGAATCACATCACAATAGTGGAGGTTCGGTAGAACGAGTGCTTGCACGAGCTGGCGTTTCAAGTCCTGTGGAAATATGTTCCGAAACTTTTTGAGAGCATAGAGACAAGCAGACGTCTTTCGGCACACTGCGACTGTATTCTCCGCCCAGTTGAGATGCTCATCCAAAGTTACACCCAAATATAGTTTCTTCTTCATTGAATTTCTTACAAACAAAGTGTTCCCGAACGCTTAGTTTTAAGATACGTTTTATTTGCAGTTTTTTAGGCTAAAACGTGAAAGACACGCTTCGTATTAGAATTTTAATTATCCATAGCAATGAGTACACATTTTTCTAAATGTTAAATTTGCGACTCTCATGCCAAACCCATACCTTGAGTATGTTGCTGTGGAAGGCGTAGATGTGGGACTTTGGAATGGGTGAAGACTGGTGTTTACTCTCTGACGATGAAAAAACAGAGCACAATTTCGGAGTATAGCTTTTCGAGAAGGAAGGGAACCAATTTAGCCGTAACCTCCTACAACGAAACATGTCCAACATTTGCCCTAAATGAGAGGGCGTAGGGGAATGAAGCAGCAGCTATTGCCTCCCATTTATATAGAATGAAAATGACGGCAAAACACGGAGAAAGTGGAGCTCATGTGGAGGCTTTACCGACACTCGTGCAACCGCACCAATAGCAAGTGCAACAGGGGAGTTGGGGAGTTGTAGCGGATCTCTCTACCACACGTCGTAGCGCGGTTCACAGAGCACAGCAGTATGTACACTAACTGTCAGAAATACCACGCATACGAATCCAACATTTGTACGATAATTCACGTGCCAGCTGTACTCACCTTTTGTGATTTTTGTTACATGGGCAGTAGGCCGTGGGCCAAGACACTTTATTGTGGCTACTGTTTCGCCTCCTAGCGCTGTCGACATCATCAGAGTGTACAAAGTATTTTCAAATTCAAACAAACTCAGCAAGACGAACTGATTACATGCAACGATCGTGTCGTGACGTCATCAGACGGCTGCGTAAGATCGTGGGGTCGCGATGACGTGTGTTGTGGAGCCTTTAGTGCGGAAACAAAGCCCATGGAATAGACGACAGTCGCTAACATGTACTAGGATCCTTGGGAGTACCGTCCATGGCAAAACTGTTCCACATGGTGTGCAAGAAATACGATAGAGGGAATTACCATCAGACTTCAGGAAGAACGTAATAATTCCAACTCCTAAGAAGACACGTGCTGACAGGTCCGAACACAACCGAATCATCGGTGTAATGTCATGGCTGCACAATATTGACACGACATATAGTCAGTAGAATGGAAGAAACTGGTAGAGGTCGATCCCAGAGAACGTAAGTTTGGGTTCTCTGGGATACTGACCCTGTGAATTATCTTACAAGATAGGCTAAGAAAAACCAAACCTACGTTTATAGCTCCTGTAGATTTAGAGAAAGCTTTTGACAATTTTGAAAATCTGAGGCGACAGGAGTAACATATAGGGAGTGAAAGGTTACTTACAACTGGTATTGAAATCGGAGTACAATTATGAGAGACGAAGGAAGTGAAAGGGAAGAAGTGGTTGAGAGTAGAGTGAGACAGGGTTGTAGCCTGGCACCGATGTTATTTACACTATACACTGAGTAAGCAGGAAAGGAAACCAAGGAAAATCTAGAAAGGGCATTAAAATTCATGCAGTAGAAACATTGTGTTATAGGTGGCAAAGTATTTACAAGAGCAGTTGAATGGAATGGATACTGCCTTGAAAAGAAGTTATGACAAGAAAATCAACAAAAGCAAAAAAAGGGTAATGGAGTATAGTCGAATTAAATCAAGCGGTGCTGAGGGGATTAGATTAGGAAACGAGAGACTTAAAGCAGTAGATAAATTTTGCTATTTGGATAGTAAAATAATTGTTGATGGGCGAAGCAGGGAGGATATAAAATGCAGACTGACAATAACAAAACAAAGCATTTCCAAAAAAAGAGGAATTTGTTAGCATATAAGATCAGTTTCAGTTTTCGGAAGTCTTTTCCGGAGGTATTTGGCTCGCGTTGTACGCAAGTGAAACTTGGACGATAAGCAGTTGAGACAAGATTAGAATCGATGCTTTTGAAATGTGGCGTTACAGAAGAAAGCTGATTTGATTTGTGTACTGAATAAATAATGAAAAGGTACTTAATCGCGTTCGTCAAAAAATATATTTATCGCGTAGATTGACTAAAACAAGGGATTGGTTGATAGGACACGTCCTGAGGCGTCAAGTAATCGTCAATTTGTTAATGAACGGAACTGTGGGGAGGATGGGGTATGTGGGTGAAAACTATAGAATGAGGCTTGAGTACAGCAAGGAGGTTGAAACGGATGCGGGTTGCGGGAGATGTGTAGAGACGAAGTGGATTGCACAGGATAGGCTAGCATGGAGAGTTGTATCACACCAGTCTTCCGACTGAAGACTATTACAACAACAACAACAACAGTGCAGAGGACTTGCTACTGTCTGTTTTATTTATCGCTAAGGCCCACAACTTGCCCAATTCCAATGTTTCTTCTTTTCTGATAGTGTTGTTTTTGGGCTTTTGAATTTCTATGACTTCTCTGTACATGGTATCATAGCAATGATTGGAAGCTGATAAAACCGTAGAAGCGGAGAAAGGAGTTTGCTGCTTGCCTGGTCCCATTGTATGAACTGCTGCTGACGATTTGTCCCTTTTGGCAAGCCGACAACTCCTCTTTTGTTTTTTTAAGCCGAGTATTCATGCGTCTTTTTGTATTTGCTATGTACACTCAGCTGCAAGTGCTGTGGTGATGGTTCATTGCAGTGTTCAAATATTCGCGCACTTTCGTTTTTGGTTTAAATACTGTGCCATCTTAGCAACTGCAGTTTGAGCAACACTGACAAATCGGCAGCAACAGGTCATACAGTGAGAACAGTCAAACACGAAATTTGTTTCTCCGATTCTACGGTTTTTTCAAGATGAAATCATTATTGCGCTACTACAGAGAGGCTACAGAAACAGTACAGCACGAGAACATCTTTAACAGAAAAGAAGAAGGATTTCAGTTGGACTAGTTGTCGGTCTCAGTAGAAAATAAAGCAAACAGTTTTAACTCATCCCCACTACACTCTCCACATCACAGGTCGGCTCAACTTCGCGGTTGATGACATGACGGCCCCCCGCGTATAAACAGTGCAGCTCGTTGAGCTTGTTTGAGTTTGAAACTACTAAGTGAGCCTCTGGCGATGTCTCCAGACCCAACAGACGCAACGTCAGGCACAAAAACAAGGCCAACCCACGTGTAACATCACCGAGGATACAAGCGCCGCTTGTGGAAGCCTACCTTCCTGGATTAATAACACTAGTTGTTGAGGTGCCTCGCTTACGCGTTTATGTCACGACAGCGTGAATCGTTGTGTTTGGCCGATGGGCTGCATTCCTTCCACCGGTACCCGGAACAGTCCCGTTTTTCCAGCCACACCTGCAGGCTGCTGCGTGAATTTGCAGTCGGCCTCGTCCTGTGTACGTGCGGCTGACGGTGATGGACGTCGTGCGAAGAGCGAGGGAAGAGACCGAACAAGGGAAGTCCGGCCTTGCTGCGAGGAAAGCCGGTGCGGGCCTCGTCCTGGAATCTGGAGTGTCGGATCTGGAACCTGGAATGCTCGCTGTGCTCGGTAAGGCGAGGCGAGAGGCGGTCAGCTCCGCACGCCGTCCATTACAGGGCAGGCAGGCGGCTCGCGTGTGTGTGGGCCGTGGCGGTGGCGGGATCCCCAGATGTGTGTCACACAGCCCGCCGTGCTCGGAGCACTACTGTGCGTGCGACGAAATACCCTGCACTTTCGCAGAGTTTTCCTTCCTTCTATCGTGAAACGAAAATCTTATCCTGCAGTCGTGAAATTTCCCAAATTTTGTTGTCTTTCGCTACAACCGTAGACAAAATACTTCACTCACTTTTCTAATTTAATGATGGATTTCCAGAAGTCGGTGAGTTGTGTATCAGAAATCGGTGGATGCAGTCTGAATCAAAATAGTTTCGTAATTTTTTGGTTTAAATCAGGTATCATATTTTTTGTATGCGCTTTTGAGGAGAAAATAAATCAATATTTTGCTTAAATTTGAGATGGACCTCGTTAAGGTAGCTGATGAATAGCGCAGACTGAAAATGGAGATCTGGAAACACTTGCCTATTGTCAACTTTTCGCTGTCGACATTAATTAAACAACAGCACCTTTAACCCTATGGGTGCGAAACTGCTCATAAATTGAGGAAGAATCAGCAATGATAAAGGGCATGAGGATGCAGAAGGCAATGGAAACCACCGATTTAAGGACATAACAGGTGGCGTGTAGCTGAAAAATGCCAGGCTGCATCAAATCAGTCAGAATTCCGTGACGACCGCCACCCTTCCTCTACCAACAGAAAAAAGCAATTTGAGTCAGAACGAAAACGTATGAGAACGTCTAAATGCGAAGATATACAGATTACATTGCTAGTGAGGTTCAAACAAGCTAGGTCTCAGAGCGTTCCCACATCAGTACTTTCGTAGCAGCAATGAGTTTATGAACTTTTAAAACAATTGAATTTTGATCTAATCCAATCTAATTGCAAGTTTTCAAGAAAAGGAACGACGTTAGTGTTCAAAAATGTCGGTGGCGAAGCTAACCAAGTTTATCTAACTGGTTGCACAAATTACTCCACGCCGCCTCAACTACTGAATTTCGTTTATTTGTGCAGTATTGCACAGTTTGCGTCTTAGCTCATTTTTAACTAATGTTCGTTGGCTATTTGGCCGTCAAAATTCTGTGATAAATATTGCTATAGCTGCCTGCGTCTTTTTTCTTCAGTTTCATTTAAAAGTCAATTACGTTCTCTAAATGGGTTGGGAAAAAGGCTGGAAGCGGTCATGTTGTAGCTGTTCGGCCGCTGATTTTTATAAGCATGCTACAAATGAAAAATAGAACAATTTATGAGATTACTTTACAGACAGTGAAGTTTGACGATGATACTGTGATGTGTATTCTGAAATCTGTGGTGTAGACTCCTCGTAACTGTGTGTACGGATTGGGGCGTGGAAGGCATTGGGCAGGATGGTGGGTGTAAAAGGACGAGGGATGTATTTGTGGGAAAGAACTGAGAGTTGGAATGCAGATGTTGGGACAGTAGTGCAAACCTGCCAATTTTTTTACGGTTTATCCGTAAAAGATACGGAAATTGCAGCATGAACGGTGACGAAGTTGACGTCGTGTTAATTTAATGATTTATGACTTCGTGTGCTTTGACATGTGTCAGTGAAGTGTTTGACTGCTTTGAGTGTTTATGTCATAATGTTATGTGACGTTAAATGATTCACATTCCTTCCGATACGTCAGTACACATCGAAACATTTTTTCACGGACATTTTCATACGCTACGTTCCTATTGTAGAATTCATGAATAAATGCAATAGCTGCTTAATTTATTAAGGACACTGTGTTGTATGCTCCAAACCAATAGTCACCACGCTTGCTGCTGTATAACATGGATTTCTTCTTGACTGTTAAGTTCATCTACAAATCTTTGGCCTGTGATATAAGTAGATGTAATTTCATTGAAGTATCTTGCTTTAAAGCATGAATTATTGTATTTCGTAGCCCATAAGTATTATTATTATTTTCATCAAGCCGGGGTATGTCGAGAATCGTTAGATTTTTGTCGTGCGGGAGTTGTACTTAACAACCTTTTTTCAAAAGTTGGCAGGTATGATAGTGGAATGATGGGTAGGCAATCAAAGAATTGGTTGGAGTCTTTATTTGTGTTCGGATAGTGGGTAGATTGTGGCTGAAGGAGGAGTAGATCTGGGCAATGAGATCTCGGGCTAGGACTGGAAGGCGACTGGAATTCCATTGGGAAAGGACGTGGAGTGCATCGAGAGGGAGAGAAGGCGAGGCCTGTCGACAGAGGGGCAGCAGGCTTTAGAGTGTCGGGACTCAAGTTTACTACATGTCTCTTACATGTGTTGTATATGGAGCACTACGCATAGCTTAGTACTTTTGATTGCCAACGTTATACATACGTTTAAAACGTTCCAAGTATCACGACTAGTATGCTAATGAGTCACGCCATGTTACGGTTAAACATGCACTCACATGAAGTATAAGCTCACTCGTTCTTCAATCATATGAAAAGGAGTGCTGTACACATCACTTTTGAGATGATCTCAGAAGGAATAATCCAGTGTATTAAGGTCGGGTACTTCTGGACGCCAGACTCATCCATCTCGGACCGTACTGGGGTGTCAGACGTCTTACATCAACAGCAAATTGTGCTTTTGCCCCAGCACGTATGTGCCATAGGCCTCAAAATGGTTCAAATGCCTCTGAGCACTACGCGACTTAACTTCTGAGGTCATCAGCTGCCTAGAACTTAGAACTAATTAAACCTAACTAACCTAGGGACATCACACACATCCATGCCCGAGGCAGGATTCGAACCTGCGACCGTAGCGGTCGCTCGGCTAAAGACGGTAGCGCCTAGAACCGCATGGCCACTCCGGCCGGCCGTAGGCCTCAATCACAGGTCTTGGGTGAAGTGAGAACTCAGTTGGATAGAAACTTAGCTTGGATGTTTATACATTTCCGATGCATTTGTACCAGCTGGGATATTTCATACTTCTTGTGGTGACTCGTAAACAGATATTGGAAGTTATTTCCCAATCGACGCACTTGCCATGTGGTGAATACCCCTCGACAAGTCCATCCGTTCGGAAACATTGTCGAGATGCTGGAGACCTAACCGCGTCAAGTGATTAAGGGCCTCCCTTTTCGCAATTCTTCTCGCACTAGTTCATAGAATTTCATCAGTAGTAGGAAGAGCCCGTTTCTCAAGCTCAGGAGCACGTACTCGTAACTCGCGCAGTCTTCCACCATCCGCTACTCTCTTGCCCAGTGAGACTGTCGCTCGCAAGCGTTGGTGGTGTCGTACAGTTGGTGAACGTCTTCCAGATCAACGTTCAGAATGACGCTCTGTGCCCGCAGTCCCATTTGCCGTGCCGCGCCTATGGTGCGTATCCGTCATTTGACAGTATTGTGTACTGCGTGCAGTAGAGAAAGAGTCCCGAGACGGTGACTGTATCAGCACGACAGCGTACCCTCCCACAAAACAGCATCACTGAGGGAATGGTTTGTGGTAAGTAACATTCCTGAAGCGGACTTGCGTGCTCAGACTCCCGAGCTGGAACCAGTGGAACACTTTTGGGGTAAGTTACAACTTCCACTACCCTGCAGACCCCAAAGTCCGACATCAGTACATTCTCCGGTTTCGGCTCTTGATAAAAAAGTGCTGCCCTTCAGCACTGGGAGTGTCTCAAGCACAGTTGAAGCCATCATTGAGACGGAGGACACACCTGATATTACATCTACATCTACATCGATACTCTGCAAATCGTATTTAATTGTCCCGCAGAGGGTTCATCGAACCACCTTCACAATTCTCTATAATTCCAATCACATATAGCGCGAGGCAAGGACGAACACCTATATCTTTCTGCGCGAGCTCTGATTTCCCTGATTTTATCGTGGTGATCGTTCCTCCCTATGTATCGGAATTTCGTGAGAAGATTTCTCTGCACTAAAAACTTCTTTGTTTTAGTGATGCCCATCCCAAATCCTGTGTGATTTCAGTGACACTCTCTCCCATATTTCGCGATAATACAAAACGTGCTGTCCTTCTTTGTACTTTTTCGAAGTAATCCAACAATCTCACCCGGTAAGAATCTCACACCGCGCAGAAGTATTCTAAAAGAGGACGGACAAGCGTAGTGCAGGCAGCTTCCTTAGTAGATCTCTTCATTTTCTAAGTGCCCAATAAAACGTAATCTTTGGTTAGCCTTCCCCACAATATTTTCTGTTTCCCTTCCAATTTAAGTTGTTCGTAAGTGTAATTCCTAGGTATTTAGTTGAATTTACGGCTTTTAGATTTGACTGATTCATCGTGTAACCAAAGTTTAACGGATTTATTTTAGCACTCAAGTGGATGACGTCACACTTTTCGTTATTTAGGGTCAATTGCCAATTTTCGCAGCATCTTTTCTAAATCGTTTCGATATTTTCTAAATCGTTTCGATCTTCTGGTGACTTTATGAGACGATAAACGACAGCATTGTCTGCGAACAAGCTAAGACGCCTGCTCAGATTGTCTTCCAAATCGTTTATATACATAAGGAAGAGTAAAGGGCCTACAACACTACCTTACTACGAACTCTGACCTCTCTGACAGGAAATCACGAATCGAGTCACATAACTGAGACGGTATTCCATAAGCACGGAATTTCACAAGCCGCTTGTGTGGTACAGTGTCAAAAGCCTACCAGAAATCCAGAAACAAGGAATCAATTTGAAATCCCTTTTCTATAGCACTCAGCACTTCGTGCGAGTAAAGTGATCGTTGTGTTTCAGAAGAATGATGATTTCTAAATCCGTGTTGACTGTTTGTGAATAGGCCATTTTATTCGAGGTAATTCATAATGGTCGAACACAATATATGTTCCAGAATCCTGCTGCATATCGTTGCTAATGATATCGGCCAATTCAGTGGGTTACTCCTACTACCTTTCTTGAATACTGGTGTGACCTATGCAACTTTCCACTCTTTGGGTACGGAACTTTCGTCGAGCGAACGGTTGTATATGATTGTTAAGTATGGAGCTAGTGCATCAGCATACTCCGAAAGGAACCTAACTGGTATACTGCCTGGACCGGAAGACTTGCTTTTATTAAGTGATTTAACTTGCTTCACTTCTCCGAGGATATCTCCTTCTAGGCTACTCATGTTGTCAGCTGTTCTTGATTCGAATTCTGGAATATTTCCTTCGTCTTCTTTGGCGAAGGAATTTCGGAAGGCTGTGTTTGATTTGGCTGCACAGTCTTCGAAAGTACACTACTGGCCGTTAAAATTGCTATACCAAGAAGAAATGCAGATGATAAACGGGTATTCATTGGACAAATATATTATACTAGAACTGACATGTCATTACATTTTCACACAATTTGGGTGCATAGATCCTGACAAATCAGTACCCAGAACAACCACCTCTGGCCGTAATAACGGCCTCGATACGCCTGTGCATTGAGTCAAACAGAGCCTGGATGGCGTGTACAGGTACAGCTGCCCATGCAGCTTCAACGCGATACCACAGTTCATCAAGAGTAGTGACTGGCGTATTGTGACGAGCCAGTTGCTCGGCCACCTTTGACCAGACGTTTTCAGTTGGATAGAGATCTGGAGAATGTGCTGGCCAGGGCAGCAGTCGAACATTTTCTGTATCCAGAAAGGCCCGTACAGGACCTGCAACATGCGGTCGTGCATTATCCTGCTGAAATGTAGGTTTTCGAAGGGATCGAATGAAGGGTAGAGCCACGGGTCGTAATACATCTGAAATGTAACGTCCACTGTTGAAAGTGCCGTCAATGCGAACAAGAGGTGACCGAGATCTGTAACCAATGGCACCCCATACCATCACGCCGGGTGATACGCCAGTATGGCGATGACGAATACACGCCTCCAATGTGCTTTCACCGCGATGTCGCCAAACACGGATGCGACCATCATGATGCTGTAAACAGAACCTGGATTCATCCGAAGAAATGACGTTTTGCCATTCGTGCACCCAGGTTCGTCGTTGAGTACACCATCGCAGGCGCTCCTGTTTGTGATGCAGCGTCAAGGGTAACCGCAGCCACGGTCTCCGAGTTATAGTCCGTGCTGCTGGAAACATCGTCGAACTATTCGTGCAGGTGGTTGTTGTCTTACAAACGTCCCCATCTGTTGACTCAGGGATCGAGACGTGGCTGCACGATCCGTTACAGCCGTGCGGATAAGATGCCTGTCATCTCGACTGCTAGTGATACGAGGCCGTTGGGATCCAGCACGGCGTTTCGTATTACCCTCCTGAACCCACCGATTCCATATTCTGCTAACAGTCATCGGGTCTCGACCAACGCGAGTGGCAATGTCGCGATACGATAAACCGCAATCGAGATAGGCTTTATCAAAGTCGGAAACGTGATGGTACGCATTTCTCCTCCTTACATGAGTCATCACAACAACGTTTCACCAGGCAACGCTGGTCAACTACTGTTTGTGTGTGTGAGAAATCGATCGGAAACTTTCCTCATGTCAGCACGTTGGAGGTGTCGCCACCGGCGCCAACCTTGTGTGAATGCTCTGAAAGGCTAATCATTTGCATATCACAGCATCTCCTTCCTGTCGGTTAAATTTCGCGTCTGTAGCAAGTCATCTTCGTGGTGTAGCAATTTAAATGGCTAGTAGTGTATCTCTGTTCCTATAGCGTAGAGAAGGCATTGATTGTGTTGCCGCTAGCATACTTCACATACTACCAGAATCTCTTTGGATTTTCTGCCAGGTTTGCAAACAAAGATTCGTTGTGAAAACCACGATAAGCATCTCGCGTTGAAGTCCTAGCTAAATTTCGAGCTTCTGTAAAAGATGGCCATTCTTGGAGATTTTGCGTCGGGCATGTTTGGGTATTAATGTCCACTAATATGTGTGCGGATACTTTCGACGAGATAGTGTGTCGGGCGAGAGCTACAGGAGTGGAGCCAACCAGTACGTGCGGTGGCACCCGGCGCGGCCGGCGTGTTGTCCGAGGCCGACGCCTATTGATCGGCAGCCCGCAGCGCAGCCTGTCCCGTCGCCCCTGCCGTGGCTGTGGCCCGCAGGCCCGGCGCGCCGCATCGATTGGCGGCGCGCGGCGCCCCGGGCACGCCAGCGACGCCGGCGTCGCCGTCTGGCCCGTCCGTCTGGCACCACCTGCCCCCGGGGCGCAGAAGTACCCGCCGTGTGGGCACAGCACTGGGTGGTTCTACGTGCATCTCGCAGCGGTCTAAACGCCATTGTTGCTGCTCGATGGAGCACTCTGTACTAATGTATCCTCTCCGCGAGTCATTTCACAAATTTCTTTTCTCTGCAGTTTGATTCAGTACTTCCTGATTAGTTATTCGATCTACTCATCTAATTTTCAGTGTTATTCCGTAACTCCACACCTGAAATGTTTCCATTGTCTGACCTGCTCACCGTCCACGTTTCACTTCTGTACCAGGCTTCACCTTTAGATAACACTTCCTAACATCTCTTTATGTGTTAAATGTTTACAAAGTAGCCTTTTGAAGAATTTTTTATTGCGACTGCCAGTGAGCATTTCATTCCTCTCTACTTCGGCCATCGTCTGTTACTCCGCTACCCAAATAGCAAAATTCATCGATTACTTCTTCTATCTCATTTTCCTATTTAATTCTGTTTTCATGGCACGGTTTAATTCGACTACATTCCGTTGCCCCCTGTTTTCCTTTTTTTGGTAATCGTATTACAACCAGTTTTCAAGACACTGTCCTTTTCAGTGGACTGCTCTAAAGTGCTTGTCTCTGCCAAGAATGCAGTGTCATCCACAAACCGCAAAATTTTCATTTCTTCTCTCTGAAATTTGATCCCCTTAACCAGTTACTCCTCTCTTTTCTTCACGGCTTGCTCAATGTACAGCTCGAATAACCACGGAAAGAGCGAACAACGCTGTCTCACTCCATTCCCAACTATAGCTTCCCTTTCGTGTCTGTCGACTTCTGTAGTTGGTTTATGTAACGTAACTCCGTCCACACCGCCTGTACACTGTGCGTCATCGGATGCGGTACGGACGGATATGCGGTCAGGACGCCGCTCTCTCGCCCGTTGTCGCAGAGTCGCTACCGCTCGGTCGAGTAGCTCCGCAATCGGCTTCACGAAGCTGAGTGCATCCGTTAGTCTGGTTTACGTACAAGTTGTAAACAACCTTTTTTGCCCGCATTTTATCCCTCCTACACTTCGGATTTACAATAATGTACTACAAACAACATTGTCAAAAGTGTTCCCTAAACCTACCCACGCTATAAACGTAGGCTTTCGTTTCTTGTATCTTCTGAGATCTCAGTATTGCCTCGCTTTTTCCCACACTTCTCTGTATCCCAAACTGATTTTCCTGGTCGTCGGCTTTTACCAGCTTTTCGAATCCTCTTTAAATAATTCGTGTTAATATTTTGCAACTGTCATTTATTAAACTGATAGTTCTGTAATATTCAAACCTCTCAGAAACTGCCTTATTTCCAATAGCAATTATTACATTATTCTTGAAGTCTGATGCTTAGTGACATGTCTTGTACATCATGTATGAACGGCACCAGTTAGTGGTCAAATACTGCTAGCCTAATGAGGGTAGAACTTCGACTTTAGTGGAAAAGCAACGAGGCTACTGGACAGGTAAAATGAACAACTAGAAAGGTACACTCTTTTTAATAAGATCCTCGGTACAAATTTCTAATTAAATACGGATTCGTGATTTCTGTTGTTTGGGACATGACCACGAGAACAGACGTTCATATAATTGATTCGCTTCGATGGGCAATGAATGCACCACTTTCAGTGCGGACGCACAGTTACCTTCGACCTCTTGTGGGAATATTAATTTAGCGATCATGGAGGACACGTACGAAGGCTGCGGATAGATGCCGCTAGGTGGGAGTGTGTTTCGGCCGAGAGACGCGCTTAGACAGTCCTCGCAGTAAACAGTGAGTCTGGATGGCGCAGTGCTTAATGCAGCTGCGTACCAAGCAGGAGAATCTTGGTCCGGCAAGCTTTTTCAACCGTCGCCGCTGATTCCACGTAAAGTCCAGATACAGCTAACATCTGTAGTTCCTTTCTTTACCTTTCTTTTCTCACCTCTCCACCTTCAATTTACATAAGAAGTTTCCGAGGCGGATACTGTTCATGGTCAAAAAATAAGTGTCCTTCACCATTTTGCTATGAATACAGAGCAGAACGCATTCTACAGCCTGAGCTGTGCTTGCTAAAACCTCAGATAGCTCGGATGACAGACAGGCAGTAAAACGAAAAGGATTAAAAGGTTGACACTGCGTTAGAAAGTGGTGCGCCGTCAGTGGTTCGTTATAGTGAGCACGAAGTTGTACAGGGTCGCCACTTAACAGATGACGATGACGTAATGTCATCAGAAGAGAAGCAATTAACGGCAAACTGCCGCTCTAGGTTCGGTGGGTTCTGACAAAAATCGTGCCTGCAATATCCTGTTATACTTAGAACGGATATTTACGTTTATAAGACAGATTTCTGGTTGTGAAGAGGTAAATAACGAAAACATCCATGTATGGTCAAATAGCGGTGCACAGGAACCAGAATTTGAGCAGCTAATTGACGTGGAACAAGGTGTCATTGTTGGAGGAAAAGAACGGAGACGAGGCAATGTAAGAATCCCATCATTCTTGCGGAACATTGAAGTACGTTAGTCTGCTACTGGTGTGTGCAGGACAAAGTTAGTTCCGTTGTACCTATTTTTGAATCTGCAGAAAATGAGAACCGTCCTCAGGAAAGGAAATGTATGCAAAGACGGACACAGAAGAAATGGAGGATTATGAACTGAAAGCAACTGATTCTAAATATACTGTGGATGAAGTGTAATTTTCGAAATAATTTATCAATTTCCTGCGAGTAACGCGTGACTTATTCAGTGGACTTTCAAATATGACATGTTGCACGTTTTGTAAATGTAGCAAATAGTAGTGCCTGGTAAGAACACGGGCATTGTGGGTTATCAGTGTTTTTCGGTTATCCGTGCAGTCTCGGGTCTGCAGTAACCAGAATAGTCCGGAGTTCGGCTGTGCTTGATGCCTTAGGAAACGAGGTGACGCCTGTGTCTACCTTTTATGTATGTTTCAGTTCCAGGTCACACAAATGGTGTATTGCCGGCAGGATTTATTACCAAAACAAACGATCTTCCTGAAAAAAAAGGAAAAAAGGGACAGTAAAACACTGGAGAAATAAATCAGAAATCAAAACAAATCCTTCACACAACTGTATGTGCTTGAATCTATCGCATAGTGATTCGTCTGGTGAAGCCTCCAGAAACACTCACAGTTTAAACATATCTTCGCTCTCATTGACTACGTAGTAGTGTAAAGCTATTAAATCTTAAATCGCAGATATATTTGAAAGTGAAAACTAGTCACAAATTTCTTAACTAACGTGTGTCGATAAGCTAAACGTGAACTAGAAGCAGGATAGATGACGCCCGTTTGCAGACGCCATCCGCGAGTACAAAACTCGTAACAGTCGGTTACAAGTGTTGCTACAATAAACTGCTACTACGAGAGAACTGATAAATCACGGTCGTACTATTAGACCCCCAGCAGAAAAAGGAACGCCAACAATGAAAAAGCAAACGACAGGAGATGGAGACATCGTAAAATATCAGAAAATACTTTCGAAAAGGCCTTCTAGTGGAGACGACAGTGTCCACTTAACAGCTGTTGCCGGTACTTTGTCAAAATGAGTGTAATTTGAAGCTCTTGAAATGTACCCTAATGGCATAACTTAGGGAAACAGTATCATATACCAAGATGTTGATCTATGGATCCTTCTATTTGTCTGAAATTTTTTGTAGTTGTGTATAGAAATTAATCTGATTTGTCACTGCCTCTCTTAGTAATTTACTAATCACTTTTTTCCTTCCTTTTTAAGTAGGTCGCCTCCGTAATACATCTAAACTGCAATAGTACCATTTGTGTGACCTGCGGCTGAAATATATTAATTAAAAAAAAAAAGGAACAGTTTCCCCGATCAATAAACATATACGTGTTTTTATACGTACGGTCGACCTTCTTTCGGCCTGTTGGAGTAGCTTCATTATTCGAGTCACTGCAACTAATGGTGGGACGCTGTTGTTGCGCTCTTCAGTCCGAACACTGGTGCGGCGCAGGCGCAGCGTCCCGCGCCACTCTTCCCGGTGTAAGCCTTTTCATCTCCGAGTTAATTACTGCAACCTACGTGGACTTGAACCTGGTTACTGTAGCTATGTCTTGGTTCTCTGTCTACAGTTTTTATTATCTATTAGGATGCACCGAATCAATTTATAGGTAATTTTTGCTAGGTTGTACCATCAATACCATTTTTTCTGATTCAGTTCAGTACCTCTTTGTTAGTTATCCATTCTATGCCTTTAAGATTCACCGTTCTTCTGCAGGCCTACATTTGAGAAGCTTCTACTTTGTTATTGTCCGTACTGTTGATTGTATACACTCAGTTCTGTGCAAGGGAAGGCAAGTCTCTGTGAGTATAGGGCTAAAGTGGTCACCCACGGCTACATGCAGTTGCCTTACTGATGGCTTCCAGGGACAACAAAAATTTGATTTTCAGTATTTCGTACAATTTTTGACCGACATTATAAATTTAAAATACTAAGGAAGTCTACTCTTACGTTAAAAGTTTAGCGCAATAAGTCCAGTATTAGGAACTTTGTAAACCCCTTCAGGCAGAGTAAGTCATGGCGCGGAAATTACACAGACTATATTGATCCAGTATTTGAGAATGAGAGCACTTAATGACTACCAGCGAACTATACACTTAATTCCAAACGTTTCTGAAACTTTTTCTCGCTGGAACTCCCCACAAATTAATGAAAGAGAAAACTTTCCTCGCATACTACATATTCGCTGTTCACGCAGTGAAATATCAGTATCATGGATGGCGTTTCAATTTATTGCTTCCTCACTGTTGAAACAAATCGACCAATGAGAGTCTGATTGACACTGACCACTGCTTCAGGCAGCGACAGCTGGAAAACAGAGGAACTGGTCAATTTCTTCCCCGGTGAAGTTTCGCTGTGTAGCAGCCCCTACAGAGAGGGCTGTTGCTTCCATCCTGTGCCTGGTGTCGCCGACTGCCCGCTAAGACACGCACCCACAGACCACCTAACCTGTTGGAACAAAGTTTTTGTAGGAGACGTTACTTCTCCATCACTCCCCTTTTTATCTTGGCTTGTGACAGGGTCTCAGAAAAAGATACGTGTTGGGAAGGGTACCTGTACTGTCCACTTAATACAACCCCTAATAACAGAACGCCACCAGCTGGCGTACTGTATCCGCCCAAAGCATTTAATTTTGTAGATAATTATGCCCTCTTGGAAAAACAACTAATTTGAACAATTTATGATAAAATCATTGCAAAAATTTTAACAACGCTACAAGAAGGGGAGAAAATTTTAGCGACTAGGAGAAATCACGCATGGAATATCACATCATTCCACTTTGTTTGCATTGTTACTCCTTTTTTGTATTACTGATCTCATACGTAGCACTTATCAGTCAAAGTTACTACTTTTTGCACATTACATTAGTTTTATAATTATGTGGGAGAGTCAGCAACAGTGTTTTTAAAGAATTATTAAGTGCTTCATTCGAATCGTACTCACATTTAATTATAAAAGAAAACGTTACATTCATTTCCGTATATAGAATACAGTTACAGCAACGCTTAATGAAGCTAGTGAGCTGGAGTCAGTGATTTGCCACAATGTTCCAATTCTGTGGGTTTACGTACAAGCTGCTGAAAATGCTAACCGGAAGATACATATTACTGAGTGTCTGGAAACAGCTACATGCAGCAGTACCTATTCTTTTCATTATTGCTGTTTACCAGAAGACAGCATTAAAAGGACATCTTATCATATCTTGCATATTTGCAGTCATTCGTTTCTTATGTTTAATTTTCTGGGATGACTCATCGCTTAGAAAATACATGGGATACTGTCGAACTCCCTTTTGCCCGGCGTAGGAGAGCAACTAGACGTGGCATGGATTCATAAGTCGTTGAAAGCCCCCTGCGCAAATATTGAACCGTGAACCATGACGTCTTGTTCCACGTCAATTAGCTGCTCAAATTCTGATTCCTGTGCATCGCTATTTAATCATACACGGATGTTTTCGTTATCTATCTCTTCACAATCAGAAATCTGCATTCTAAACGTAAATATCCGTCCTAAGTATAGCAGAATATTGCAGCTACATTTTCTTTATTTTTATTTTTTTATTTTTGTCAGAACCCACCGAACCTTGCACGGAAGTTTGCAGTTAATTGTTTTTCTTCTGATGACATTACGTCATCGTCATCTGTTAAGTGGCGACCCTGTGCTACTTTGCGCTCTCTATAACGAACTACTGAAAAAATATTCAAATGTGTGTGAAATTTCATGGGATTTAACTGCTGAGGTCATCAGTCCCTAAGATTACACAATACTTAACCTAAATATATCTAAGGACAAACACACACACCCATGCCCGAGGGAGGACTCGAACCTCTGCCGGGACCAGCCGCACACTCCATGACTGCAGCGCCTAAGACCGCTCGGCTAATGCCGCGCGGCACGAACTACTGACGGCGTATCACTTTCTAACGCAGTGTCAACCTTTTAATCCTTTTCGTTTTACTGCATAATTGCCGTCCATAATTGCGAAACTGTTGCCGGTGCAAGATTTCGTGCACGAACTGACACCTCTATTGTTCCCCATAAATGTTCGAGGCGCTTAATGTCGGGCGATCTGGTTGGCCAAATCATTCGCCTGAAGTGTCCAAAACATTCTTCACACCAAACTGTGGGTCAGTGTCATGGCGCATTGTCATCCATTAAAATTCCATCGTTGTTTGGTTGCAAATGGTCTCCAAGTTGCCGAACATAACCATTTCCAGTCAATGATCGGTTGAGTAGGACCAGAGGACCCACTCCATTCCATGAAAACATAGCCCTCAGCCTTGTGGAGCCAGTACCTGCTTGCACAGTGCCTTTTTGACAACTTGGGTCCATGCCACATTCCAACCCTGTCATCAGCTGTTACCAACTGAAATCGGGACTCCTCTGACCAGGGTCACGGTTTTACAGTCGTCTAGGATCCAACTGGTATGGTCAGGAGCCCAGGAGAGGCGCTGCAGGTGATGTCGTGCTGTTACCGAAGGTAGTCGCGTCGGTCGTCCGCTGCCATAGCCCTTTAACGCCAGGTTTCACCGTATTTTCCTAATTGACACATTCGTTGGACGTCCCATATTGATTTCTGCAGTTTTTCACGCAGTGTTGCTTGCCTGTTAGCACCGACAACTCTACGGAAAGGCCGCTGCTGTCGGTCATTAAGCAATGGCCGTCAGCCACTGCGTTGTCCGTGGTGAGAGGTGATGCCTAAAAACTGGCGTTCTGGGCTCACTGGAGATCCCGGAATATTGAGTTCCCTAACGATTTCCGAAGTGGAATGTCCGATGCGTCTAGCTCCAACTATCATTCCGCGTCCAGAGTGTGTTAACTCGCGTCGTGGGGCCTTAATCATGTCGGAAACTTCTTCTCCTGAGTCACCTGAGTGAAAATGACAGCTCCGGAAGTGCAAAGCCCTTTTATGCCTTGTGTACGTGATAACACCGCCATCTGTATATGAGCATATCACTGTCCCATGGCTTTCGTCAACTCAGTGTATATATATGTGTGTTACAATATTTTTTCTGACACGTTGTATAGCCATAAGCAGAAAATAAACACAATTGACAGTAAAAAAATCTCGGAAATAAATTACTGGTGTCAGCAAATGAATTTTGCTTCTTTGGCACTAAGACAAGAGATGGCAACTGAAGAGTAACAGATATTAAAAGAAGAACTGCAATAACTAGACAGACATTACGAAGTAAGAGTAATTTTTAAACAAAGAACCACCTTAATGTATAAATAAGATAGAGATTCATGTTAACAAAAACTGTTCCCTACGACGTTACTTATCAGCCCTAGACGTTTGACGCAAAAACTTTGAAACTCTTTGTATAGTAGCCAATATGACTGGTATAACTATTGTTCATTACCTGTCGATGTCACAAAATGGCCACACTGTAAATACTCTGTCGCGGAGAGGGCTGTAGAAGCTAGGGAGGTACTGGTGAATTCAAGAGGAGCGAGTGTTCGCTTTATCGTTGATAACTAATAATTTGGGACTGGCCACCATAAAAATGGTGAACATTAATAAAACAGACAAACTGCAAGCGCGGATTCCTGACTGGGCGTGGAGAAAAAAAGGTCCTGTGATCATGTGTTCGGAATTGTATCGTTGCCACTGTAGATAGTACTAACGGATGACAGTTCCTCTGACCACGTGCCATGTGATCCTTCTGTGTTGGAGGCTGTGCGATTGCTGCAGCGTACTGTAAGCAGCAAAATGGTCTGGTATTCATGTCGGGAACAAGCCGAGATGGTGTTTGTGTACGACCAAGCAGATGAAAACGGTCGAGAGGCGGAACTGCTGCACCAGAACAAGTGCCCTCACAGACACCAGCCACATCACACAACATTTTAGCCGGCCTTGGGCGTTTGTGTGATCATGAGTCCATTCAGAGAGACGAACGTGCAGGAGGATGCGGACTGTGCATACAACAGTTTTGGAGAACCGGGTCCTACAGCATACTGAGACGAACCCTAGTATAAGCTCCCCCCACCCCCAACGTGGTGTAAGCCACAGTACGATTATGTGTATTCTGCATGACAACCATTACTATCCCTATCATCTGCAAGACCATGGAGGCCACTTTGAACATCGATTGTGACGTGAATGCAATGTAACTCTGTACTATGTTCCGGGACGATTTCTTATCGTTGCTCGCACACCATCCATTTTACGCACACATGTTCATAGGACCTTTTCTCCCCCATTTCCAACTAGGAGTCCGTCCCTGCGGTTTGTCGGTTGTATTGAGTTCACCCTGTATATACCTAAGACATATCTAGATATTAAGTTCTGAAAAATGAAACACACGAGGTTCATCTACACAGTACCTGATGAGTAGAGTTACAACCTAGTGAGGCGGCTTAAAAGTCTAAAACTAGAAATGTATGCATTATAGGTCTTCAAATTATATGTAAAGTGTTATTACATCGCCTTTCAAATATCTTCTAGAGCAAACTTGTATTATTTTATTTATTTATTTAGCCTGATCTGATAGAACCAACAGGCCCTCTCTTAACATCGGAGCAAGGTTTCATACATACAGTACCTTTTATTTACATCACACTTGCCTATGAAATAACAAGTTTAATATGACGAGTAGTATTAAAATGGTCTGAGTGTCTGAAGTGGCAGTGTGAGTAAATTATACTGACTATAATGAAGTTAATAGTAACACTACTTGTACTACTGCAGCTACTGTCAATAGTAGTGATAATAGTAATAATAATAATAATAGTAATAATAATGACCATAATAGCAATAATAATAATGGCAGATGTAAGAAGAATTTCTAGGTGTACAAAACAGATGTTTTCTGATATAGCGAGTTCTCGGGAAAGGAAATTAAAGGAGGCTTCATCCGCTAAGAATACTGGGAAATGAGGAAGATCGGATTGAGAAGGTTACGAGGACAATGGTGATCCTTATTGTTGCTTTAGCACATATATCATTACCTGTCCTCTGAAGCTGGAGATGTTATTCAATTATGTAATATAATACGGGAGCCTATGCCAGAGTCGGATTCCTGCTGATAATGTCTTCGGGAAAGTGGCTGAACGAGGGAATGGGACAGAAAGAGCGTTCAGGCCGAGGAGTCAGTGATGACTGGAATCTTCAGAAAGTAAATTACTACTAATGACTTGAATTTGTTATCTTTTATGTTTTTTTCCAAGTTTTTAAAAAATATGTATCATATTTTATACGTTTACCTGTGTTACAAAGATGTGATTAAAAATCTTATTCACCGAACGTATTTCAGCAGGATATCTAGATTGAATTTTATGTAAATGGCCATACGAATTCACTGTGCTCATTGCAATTATCTCTTGTTTCCAGGTAAGGGACTATACCGCTGCCATCCCACTTTGTGAGCGCTCTACGTGGTAAGTGCCGCTTACTTCGGTATGTAACCAGATGCAAAAGAAGGAAAGGAAAGAACCTCATTTGGATGCCCAACGGTTCAGAGTATTTCCTTTTATGGTCAGTGTCTTGAATAATTTGGGGTTCATGGATAAGAGAGTAGCCTTCTGCATTGGGGCAGCAGTAGCTAATCCCGTCTGGAGCATATACGAGTAGGCGTAGGAAGTGCGTTTGCACAGACTTTATCACAAGGCGCCAACGCTGGAGTCGTCAGACCGACGATAAAACTAGATAAAGAAGAAAGAAGCGAAGTGGTGTTGTTATCTTACTGTGATATGGGACATACAGGCAAAACAAATCTGAAGCTGTATCGTGGTGGTGGTGGTGGTGGTGGTGGTATCAGTACTTCAGTGCCGGTGCTGTGATGATGATTTCTGAGGACTAAAGACCGCTGTCATTAGACTGATTTACTTCCACTACACTTCATTAGTGTATTTTTTAAAATTTTATTGATGCTCATCTTATAATATTTTTTCAAGCCAAATTCAGTCCTTCCAGCTACTGCGTGCCTACGGGGTATCGCCTCAGTTGTGCGACTGGATTCGTGATTTCCTGTCAGAAAGGTCACAGTTCGTAGTAATAGGCGGAAAGTGAAAACAGAAGTAATATCCGGCGTTCCCCAAGGAAGTGTTATAAGCCCTCTATTGTTCCTGATCTATATTAACGACATAGGAGACAATCTGAGTAGCCGTCTTAGATTTTTTGCAGATGATGCTGTCATGTCTTGTAAAGTCATCAGATGATGAAAACGACTTGCAAAAAGATTTAGATAAGTTATCTATATGGTACGAAAAGTGGCAATTGACCCTGAATAAGGAAAAGTGAGAAGTTATTCACATGAGTACTAAAAGAAATCCGCGAAATTTCGATTACACGATGAGACACACAAATCTGAAGGCTGTAAATTCAACTAAATACTTAGGGATTACAATTACGAATAACGTAAATTGGAACGATCACATAGATAATATTGTGGGTAGAGCAAACCAAAGAATGCGATTCATTGGCAGAACACTTAGAAGTTGCAACAGGTCTACTAAAGAGACTCCTTGCACCACGCTTGTCCGCCCTATTCTGGAGTATTGCTGTGCGGTGTGGGATCCGCATCACGTGGGAGTGACGGATGACATCAAAAAAGTTCAAAGAAGGGCAGCTTGTTTTGTATTATCGCGAAATAGGGGAGATAGTGTCACAGACATGATACGTGAATTGGAGTGGCAATCATTAAAACAAAGGCGTTTTTAGTTGCGGCGGCATCTTCTCATGAAATTTCAATCGCCAGTTTTCTCCTACGATTGCGAAAACATTCTGTTGGCACCCACCTACATAGGGGAAATGATCATCACGATAAAATAAGAGAAATCAGGGCTCGCACAGAAAAATTTAAGTGCTCGTTTTTCCCGCGTGCCGTTCAAGAGTGGAACGGTAGAGAGAGAGCTTGAAGATGGTTCATTGAACCCTCTGCCAGGCACTTTATTGTGAATAGCAGAGTAATCACGTAGATGTAGATGTACTATTGTTAGTACTTTGCCGTCTCTGACTGAATTAGAAAGTCACTAGCAATCTTCCAACTCTATATTTTTTCTTAGGGAACATGAATTCACTTTGCAAGTTTCTCCTCAGTTTGGTTTACCGCTCACTTAGTGTACAGATTGCATAACATCAAGGATAGGCTACAATCCTTCCTCGCTCCCTTCTCAACGGCTTGTTCCCGTCCATCGACACGAATAGTTGCAGTGTGCTTTGTGTACAAGTTGTAAATAAACATTACACCTTCTATGTTCAGATATTCGAAGTCTGCGCTCCAGTCAAGATTGTCAAGAGCTTTCTCTAAACCTGTATATACTATAAACATAGGTCTGTCTCAGCAAAGACAGTCGCTTCGGTCATCTGCTGCCATAGCCCATTAACGCCAGATTTCGCCGCACTGTCCTAAAAGATACATTCGCCGTAAGCCCCACACTGATTCCTGCGGTTGTTTAGCGCAGTATTGCTTGTCTGACAGCACTGACAATTCTAAGGAAACGCCGCTGATGTCGGTCGTTAAGTGAAGGCCGTTGGTTGTTGTCGATGCGTTGTCGACACCGAAATGTGGTATTCTCGGCATACTCTTGACACAGTGGATCTCGGAATACTGAATTCCCTAATGATTTCGTAAGTAGAATGTGCCATTCCCCGTCCAGAGTCTTTCAATTTCCGTCATGTAGCCATAATAACGTCGGAAACCTTTTCAGATGAATCACCTGAGTGCAAATTGTGGTGTCACAGCCAGACACCACACTTGCTAGGTGGTAGCCTTTAAATCGGCCGCGGTCCGTTAGTATACATCGGACCCGCGTGTCGCCACTATCAGTGATTGCAGACCGAGCGCCGCCACACGGTAGGTCTAGAGAGACTTCCTAGCACGCTCCAGTTGTACAGCCGACTTTGCTAGCGATGGTTCACTGACAAAATACGCTCTCATTTGCCGAGACGATAGTTAGCATAGCCTTCAGCTGCGTCATTTGCTACGACCTAGCAAGGCGCCATTATCATTTGTTATTTATCTTGTGATGCATGTACCGTCAGACCGATGTTCACCAATTATGGATTAAAGTTAAGTATTCCACAGCTACGTCCTTTTTTGTTAGTCTAATTTCCTTGTCCTGTTCCAAACCTCACGCCAGCCTGCGTGAGCTAAAACGCGTGCCTTTCGGCTTCTCAAAACCGGGTTGGCTCTCTTGCCTATCCACAACACAAATGACGGCTCCGGCAATGCACTGCCCTTTTATACCTTGTGTGCGCGATACTACCGCCATCTGGTTATGTGCGTATCGCTATCCCGTTACTTTTTGTCACATCACTGTATAATATTTGTAGTTACTGTGTTAACCGTTTGACATAAAAATTTTAAATTCAGTCAGTAACTACGCGGAGTTTTGAAAATCGAGTTTTTGTTGCCCTCTCCTCTGCAACTGGTACCGATTTCCGGCTTCCGGGATAGCTCTTTAGTAATACAGTGTAGATACGGACTGTGAGCCTTGCTAAAAGCCCGCCTTGTGTTGGGTTATGAGAACCGGTTGTCGTACTATGTGGACGTAAGTTTGGCTCCAGCGAGTGCTGTACATTCACTTGCGGAGCAGCCGTAGAAGCAGGCTGGAAGTCGGCGTCCCTGGAAGACGCGCAGCAACCGGGTGCTGAGCGCTGGGTGGTCTGCTGTGTTCCGCTGGGGGCGCCGATTCGTCAGGCAGGCACCAGCCCAGCCGCCCTTCCCACGCGTTTAATTGTCGCTTTCTCCCCCGCGTCCATTAGGCGATTTACCGGTGCCTGGGGAATGCAGCGCTTCATTAACCAGTCTCCTGCAGGTCTCTTGTCGCCGGACATCGTGGCCGTGCTTTCACTAGGACTTCGTGTACCTTGTGCGTCAACAGGCATGGATACGGGAAGCTCGGTTGTGGGGAGGGGAGGGGAGGGGGAAGGCGGCGGAGAGGGGGGCAGGGCAGGGGCGGGCACCATATCACTGACTTCTCCTCATTTGACGTGCCTCAGACGAATATGGTTTTAAGAAATTAAAAATAATAAAGTATATAAAATGTTTTAATATAATAATAAATTAGTTAAGTAATGTGAAGTATATAAAATATTGTAATATAACAATCATACGTTGTTGCACCACACTGCGTTATCATAACGTCCAAGAAATTACGATTTTAAAGAATATAACCATTGGAAAGCACATATATGAAATGGTCGGATGAATGCTGCAGTTCTATAGCCAATATGGATCTGAGTCCCAGTGAAGTTTTTAATGAAAGATTGTAATTTTTTTTTGCTAGAGTATTGTCTTCATGTCCTCTCTTACATCATATCAGACGCATCACAATTTACAGTGTAGAATTACGTATTTCTGCGTGACAATTAAAGAAAATACACTAATGGCCATTAAAATTGCTACACCACGAAGATGATGTGCTACAGACGAGAAATTTAACCGACAGGAAGATCCTGTGATATGCAAATGATTAGCTTTTCAGAGCATTCACACAAGGTTGGCGCCTGTGGCGACACCTACAACGTGCTGACATGAGGAAAGTTTCCGACCGACTTCTCATACACAAACAGCAGTTGACCGGCGTTGCCTGGTGAAACGTTGTTGTGATGCCTAGTCTAAGGAGGAGAAATGAGTACCATCAAGTACCCACTTTGATAAAGGTCGGATTGTAGGCTATCGCGATTGCGGTTTATCGTATCGCGACATTGCTGCTCGCGTTGGTCGAGATCCAACGACTGTTAGCAGAATATGGAGATGGTGGGTTCAGGAGGGTAATACGGAACGCCGTGCTGGATCTCAACGGCCTCGTATCACTAGCAGTCGAGATGACAGGCATCTTATCCGCATGGCTGTAACGGATCGTGCAGCCACGTCTCGATCCCTGAGTCAACAGATGGGGACGTTTACAAGACAACAACCATCTGCACGAACAGTTCGATGACGTTTGCAGCAGCATGGACTATCAGCTCGGAGACCATGGCTGCGGTTACCCTTGACGCTGCATCACAGACAGGAGCGCCTGCGATGGTGTACTCAACGACGAACCTGCGTGCACGAATGGCAAAACGTCATTTTTTCGGATTAATCCATGTACGTTTTACAGCATCATGAAGGTCGCATCAGTGTTTGGCGACATCGCGGTGAACTCACATTGGAAGCGCGTATTCGTCATCGCCATACTGGCGTATCATCCGGCGTGATGGTATGGGGTGGCATTTGAACAGTGGACGTTACATTTCAGATGTGTTACGACCCGTGCCTCTACCCTTAATTCGATCCCTGCGAAACCGTACATTTCAGCAGGATAATGCACGACCGCATGTTGCTGGTCCTGTACGGGCCTTTCTGGATACAGAAAACGTATGCCGCTGCCCTGCCCAGCACATTCTCCAGATCTTTCCCAAATTGAGAACGTCTGGTCAATGGTGGCCGAGCAACTGGCTTGTAACAATACGCCAGTCACTACTCTTGATGAGCTGTGGTATCGTGTTGAAGGTGCATGGGCAGCTGTACCTGTACACGCCATCCAAGCTCTGTTTGACTCAATGCCCAGGCGTATGAAGGCCGTTATTACGGCCAGAGGTGGTTGTTCTGGGTACTGATTTGTCAGGATCTATGCACCCAAATTGCGTGAAAATGTAATGACGTGTCAGTTCTAGTATAATATATTTGTCCAATGAATACCCGTTTATCATCTGCATTTCTTCCTGGTGTAGCAATTTTAATGGCCAGTAGTGTACATTGTTTAACTTGTAATAACTGTCTCACATAATAACTGCTGCACTTATAATAAGCGCAACACAATAAAATCCTACAGATAGAAGAAGAGAAAAGAGCAATGAAATAAAGCGTTAAGAACAAAGAGGGAAGGATTTAAAACTAGGAATGGCGGCTATTGCTGAAACAAGCGGTTTTCGTTTTATCGTTTTTTCTTCGCCCCAGTTTGACCTGACTGTTAAATCCTCTCAAAACAAACAGCCTCTGAAGTAACCTTTTTTCCGCGTTTATTGCTATTACTTCTTGTAATAAATTTAGAAATCGAACAAAGATTGAAAAAATTTTACTCAGTTGCTTTTCTCGAAAAGTGATAAGTCGTTGAATATTACAAAAATTCACCGGTATTCTCCTTTTGCTTCTAATTTTTTGAAACTCTACACACAAATCATATTGTAATTGGGGATCATACCAATATTTAGGCATTGCGAATAGTCT
Source organism: Schistocerca serialis cubense (assembly GCF_023864345.2). Lineage (NCBI taxonomy): Eukaryota > Metazoa > Arthropoda > Insecta > Orthoptera > Acrididae > Schistocerca > Schistocerca serialis. Next base: position 493,126,741 of record NC_064646.1, on the reverse strand, counting down.
GCGCTAAAGGATGGAAACTGAGGACGAAGAACTCTTATTTTTCGTGTTAGTTTGTCCCTTTTCAGTGTCTACAAGCTGATAAAAGGAATATTATGTAGGCGCAGGCAGCAGATCAGGTACTTCCTACGTTTAGTGTATACTATGAATGAATGATTCATAAATTTTTAATTTGTTGCCATAATTTCCTTCTTATTTTGTTATTTCATAGAAATAATATTCGCTTGTTAGTAAAGAATGAAAAGCAACTGTTACAACCGAAACCAAACAAATACCGAAAAATATCAGTTATTGAAACTAAAATATTGGTTTCATTTTTATGCGCTCTGTTTTCCCCACCACTAGTTAGAGCTTGCGGAAGGCGTATTGAGACCGCTCGATATCGTGCATTTGTTCTCAGCGAGAAGTAGCGTACGCTAGTTAAAAATTTTATGCAAGTGGACAAAAATAAATAAATACTTCTAATATTTTACCAGCGTCAATGGGATGGAAGAAACAAATTTCCGATAATGAAGTGTTAACTATCAACCTCTGATCAATATTCATCGTCTTGGAACTGCACAAAGAGTCAGTCATATTGGTAGTGAACGGTAAGCACTGCAATCTGATGCTTATATAGACGATTGCAGGTGTTCTGACCGTCGCGGTGTGAGGACTGAATCCTGAAACCATCCTCGTCCTTCGACGACCACGTGTCTTCTTCATACTCAGGTAAAGCAAACGACGGTTTATCAGATTTATTTGTGTGGGCTACTTCTCTTAGAGGAAATGGTGTTACGGCCAGGACGAAGTTGTCCACCCGCATACAGCTATATGCCGCAAGCCACTTTACGGTGTGACGCTACCATCACTTCCCCTGCTGCAGTCGCGAATAGTATTAGCTGCAGTTTCTGTAATCCCCTCGTTGTGGAGGTTTACGTGGGAGGAAGTAACAGCACAGCTATATTGTCAGTTTCAATTTTAGGTGTCTCCACTATTCATTACACATAGTGGAATGCTGTTACGAGTTAAGAGAGTCGAACGAGCTAGATATTGAAGCGGGTAGCTACAGTCGTCTACTGTTCTCAGCCCTACCAAATAGTTTTCGGACCACGCATGTGAGCTTATGTGGCGTCTCTGCTCGTTATCAGGACGCATTCAATTCGTGGTTGCTGAGTTCCGAGGCCCGCCTCCAGACTTCTGTCCGACGCTAGCTTAGTTTATCGAATTAATTAGCAAGATTCCAGAACGCAGTCGGTGGCAATTTCAGGCCCGTCTGCCATTTGACGCCGCAGGAACCCGAGCCGAACTGCGGAATTTCTCCACTAATTGGCTCCGCCGCTAACTCGCTGGAGTGAACGTCTGTCTACCTGCTGATGGGGGTTGAAGCGGGTGTCTTCTATCGATCACTGCTGGAGAAGAGGAACGTAATTAAGAAGATGCAACTCCTACCAGTTTCGTTTTTGCATGCATGCTTCGTCAGTTCGAGTAACCCAACGTATGCTAGAGTAAGTACAATGCAACGTTAATGAAGCGCTGCTCAGAATTCGAGAGACGAAGGTAGCTTGCAGGAAAGTCGGAGACAGCTGGCGGTTTGGTGAGGCTAGAACAATGAAAAGTCTTATTCTGTATCTGAATGGATCGAAAAATTCCATCTAGTCCATTCCTGTTTTTATGGGTACATGTGTGAGTCCGATTATCTGCTTACAGCTTTATATATTCCCAACAGATCCAAGCATTCGTTCCATTTCATTTTGCTCCGTATTTTACAGTTCGACTTTCAAACAGCGTGGCAGGTTCCAGAAGTTTGCTCATGCAGCAAACAAATACCGTGAATGAAATTCGGCGTTTATAGAAATCTAAAGTAAGCAGCCATGTAATAAGGGTAGAATTACCACCAAAATCACATTTTAAGATTATTATCGAGACCAAACTTCGCAGTCCCTACAACGTACACTGAAGAGCCAAAGAAACCTGCACAGAAGCCTAACATCGTGTAGGACCTCCGAGCACGCTGCAACGCGACGTAGCACAGACTCGACTAATGTCTGAAATAGTCCTGGAGGGACTAACATCATGAATCCCGTAGGGCTGTCCATAAAACCGTAAAAGTACGAGGGAGTAGAGATTTCTTCTGAACAGCATGTTGCAAGGCATCCCAGATATGCTCAGTAATGTCCATGTCTGGGGGGTCTGGTGACCAGCGGAAGTGTTTAAACTCAGAAAAATTTTACTGGAGCCACTTTGTAGCAATTCTGGTCGTGTGGGGTGTCGCATTATGCTGCTGGAATTGCCCAAGTCCGTCGGAATACACAATTGACATACGAGGTGCATTCAAGTGCTAAGGCCTTCGATTTTTTTTCTAATTAACTACTCACCCGAAATCGATGAAACTGGCGTTACTTCTTGACGTAATCGCCCTGCAGACGTACACATTTTTCACAACGCTGACGCCATGATTCCATGGCACCGGCGAAGGCTTGACCACTGGAAAATCGCTGAGGCAATAGCAGCACGGCTGGTGAATGTGCGGCCACGGAGAGTGTCTTTCATTGTTGGAAAAAGCCAAAAGTCACTAGGAGCCAGGTCAGGTGAGTAGGGAGCATGAGGAATCACTTCAAAGTTGTTATCACGAAGAAACTGTTGCGTAACGTTAGCTCGATGTGCGGGTGCGTTGTCTTGGTGAAACAGCACACGCGCAGCCCTTCCTGGACGTTTTTGTTGCAGTGCAGGAAGGAATTTGTTCTTCAAAACATTTTCGTAGGATTCACATGTTACCGTAGTGCCCTTTGGAACGCAATGGGTAAGGATTACGCCCTCGCTGTCCCAGAACATGGACACCATCATTTTTTCAGCACTGGCGGTTACCCGAAATTATTTTGGTAGCGGTGAATCTGTGTGCTTCCTTTGAGCTGACTGGCGCTTTGTTTCTGGATTGAAAAATGGCATCCACGTCTCATCCATTGTCACAACCGACGAAAAGAAAGTCCCATTCATGCTGTCGTTGCGCGTCAACATTGCTTGGCAACATGCCACACGGGCAGCCATGTGGTCGTCCGTCAGAATTCGTGGCACCCACCTGGATGACACTTTTGGCATTTTCAGGTCGTCATGCAGGATTGTGTGCACAGAACCCACAGAAATGCCAACTCTGGAGGCGATCTGTTCAACAGTCATTCGTCGATCCCCCAAAACAATTCTCTCCACTTTCTCGATCATGTCGTCAGACCAGCTTGTGCGAGCCCGAGGTTGTTTCAGTTTGTTGTCACACGATGTTCTGCCTTCATTAAACTGTCGCACCCACGAACGCACTTTCGACACATCCATAACTCCATCACCACATGTCTCCTTCAACTGTCGATGAATTTCAGTTGGTTTCACACCACGCAAATTCAGAAAACAAATGATTGCACGCTGTTCAAGTAAGGAAAACGTCGCCATTTTAAGTATTTAAAACAGTTCTCATTCTCGCCGCTGGCGGTAAAATTCCATCTGCCGTACGGTGCTGCCATCTCTGGGACGTATTGACAATGAACGCGGCCTCATTTTAAAACAATGCGCATGTTTCTATCTCTTTCCAGTCCGGAGAAAAAAAATCGGAGGCCTTAGAACTTGAATGCGCCTCGTAAATGGATGCAGGTGATCGAGACAGGATGCTTACGTACGTGTCACCTGTCAGAGTAGTATCAAGGCGTACAAGGGGCCCCATATCACTCCAACTGCACTCGCCCCACGCCATTACAGAGCCACCACCAGCTTGAACACTCTCCTGCTGACATGCAGTATCTGTGGGTCTGTGGATTCATGAGGCTGTCTCCACACCTGTACCTCCATCAGCTAGATACAAATTGAAACGAGACTCTTCCGATCAGGCAACATGTTTCCAGTCATCATCAGTCCAATGTTGGTGTTGACGGGCCCAGGCGAGGCGTAAAGCTTTGTGTCGTTCAGTCATCATGGGTATACGAGTGGGCCTTCGGCTCTGAACGCCCAGATCGATGATGTTTCGTTGAATGTTTCCCACGCTGATACTTGTTGATGGCCAGCATTGAAATCTGTTTAAATTTGCGGTAGGGCTGCACTTACGTCACGTTGAACGATTCTCTTCACTCGTTGTTGGTCCCGTTCTTGCAGGATCTTTTTCCCTACTGCAGCGATGTCTGAGATTTGATGTTTTGCCGGATTCCTGCTATTCACGGTACCCTCATGAAATGGTCGTACTGGAAAATCCCCACTTCATCGCTACCTTGGAGATGCTGTGTCCCATCGCTCATGCGTCGACTGTAACACCACATTCAAACTCACTTAAAGCTTAGTAGCCTGCCATCGTAGAAGCAGCAACCGGTCTAACAACTGCACCAGGCACTTGTTGCCGTACATAGGCTTAGCCAACCGCAGCGCAGTATTCTGCCTGTTTACATATCTCTGTATTTCAACACGCACGTCTGTACTAGTTTCTTTGGCGTTTCAGTGTAGTTGACAATAATTGGCATAGTCAACTAAGTCGTTCTGGCTTCTTTTTTTAACTATTCATAATATTTTTGAACTATCATAACATACTATAGACTACAGCGTTGTTATCAGACAATGTCATAGTGCTGCAGATCCTGTGTGACAGACCCATTGTGTAAATGAGTAGCATTAATAGTCTTGTTACGCTTCTTGAGGACTACCAGATGTCATTAGATTTTATTTTGAACATTCTGAGAAAATTTTTGGAAATTTGTGGTAAGCTCTTATGGGACCAAACTGCTGAGGTCATCGGTCCCTAAGCTTACACACTATTTAATCTAACTTAAACTAACGTACGCTGAGGACGGCACACACACACACACACACACACACACACACACACACACACACACACACACACACATCCATGCCCGAGGCAGGAGTCGAACCTCCGATGGGGACAGCCGCGCGGACCGTGACAAGAAGCCTCAGTCCTTATCACTTGACAGTGAAGTGAAATGCCCAACTTCCTTCGCAAGTCTAGAAAGACGGGACTTACCTTCGTGTAAGAGATGCATGACTGAATATTCTTATAAGTGAAGCTGTGACTCTACATTTTCTCGGGAGAACGTGTACTTGTACAGTTTCGCAGGTGCGAGAAAATTTCTACGCTCGTCGACGATTTGGCCTAATTTAACGTTTCACACAGCGAAATTTGTGTGAAATCTTATGGGACTTAACTGCTAAGGTCATCAGTCCCTAAGCTTACACACTACTTTACCTAAATTATTCTAAGGACAAACACATACCCATGCCCGAGGGAGGACTCGAACCTCCGCCGGGATCAGCGCACAGTCCATGACTGCTGCGCCTTAGACCGCTCGGCTAATCCCGCGCGGCTTTTCACACAGCGTGGCGATGCGTGGCAGCATCAAGAATCGTCAAACGTCGGCTGTTCCGTCCTGTTCCATTGTGTATTGAAAACCAGCGCAAGAGTGGCACCTGTACTTGGAAAACAGCAAATGAAAACCGCACGAACATATTCTTGCAAGTTGAAAAAATTGATCGACTGATTTTGCGGCAGCGCCGCGTCGCCACAGACCGTCCAGCAGATCGTGTGGGAGTGTTCCAAAACATCATAGCCAAGGAATTCTTGACAGTGACTCCGAATGCTATTCACTTGATTGAGAAATTAAATTTAACATTATAAACTACTTTGCTATATATCCAAGATATCTGTACTCTATGTTTTATTATTACTGTATTTGTATATCTGTACAATAATACTATGTGTTCTACGATAATTACTTGCTCTCCTGGCCCTCAAACCGCAGTCGGTTTTTGGCCTCGTCAAGTAGCCTGCTCCACAGTATTCTGTTTTCGGCATCTTCTTCTCTTGCTCCCAGTACCTGGAGATCCTTGGCAACCTGGTGTCTCCATCTAATTTCCGGCCTGCGGCTTTTGTCCCCGTCGGCGCTTGCTGGAACTACAGATCCTCCCCCTTATCCCGTATATCAAACCCTTCATCAAGAACGTTTGAGACCCTGTTGCTGGTAGGGCGGATTTTAGCCTGTCAGATGTAGCACTTGGGATATACCCATGAACACGAAACTCGCGATTGTACAGTACCTTTTTATATTCGTATAGCAATGCTTCCTGCCTTGTGAGATCTGGTTGAGATGTGTGTTGGGAGTCAGCAAGTTGGCGTATTTTTTTAGATAGCCTGTGATGTTACGCAGTGTCGTACTGAATGGTGCGATTGCTGTTGAGGCTGTTCTGCTGTGGTGTACACCACTGATCCCGTTGCAGGACAGCAGAGCGTTGCAGCTATTGACCTCCGAGCGCCACCACACGGAATAACGGAGGAACTCCGGGACAGGAAACAGCCCGCCCTTATCTTATCGGCTGCGAGTGTAACTTGTAGGCAGCGTGTGGGAGGGCGCCAGCAGTACAAGAGACGCCTCTGCAGGTAGGGAAGCAGCCGCGAGGGCGCACCCTGGCCCGGCCGGAACCCGGTGCTCGGACCGCGGGCTGTTAGCACAGGAAGCGGCGTCGCGCTGCCTTCCGCCGCGGTTATCTCCTGGTGCGTGGGCGTGGGCGTGCCAGACCCTCCCCCGGACCCTGTGGCCGCCTGCGCACCGTCCACTTGTATGCGCCGCCTCACCCCTCAGGAGGCTGCGGTCAGGCCCGCAGCGAGCGGCCGGTGGAGTCACGGGGCGGGCGCAGAACGAACGAGGGAGGACGTCGGAACAAACCGGAGGACGTAGACCTCTCGCAGGATAACATGGTATCGGCGCAGAAACGCATTCTCGTCCTGAGCACACCCCTTTGTTCTGAAGATGTGGCTGCCTCTCTTGATCACCTGCTTGTAGAGTTCTGGAGTCGTGTACCGTAAGGACGCAAGCAAGAGGATGTTGTTAGGGGTGGCTGGTATCCTCTTTCTACACGTGGATTAACACGGTTCTTTATGCCAAATACGGCCAAAATAATATATATATATATATATATATATATATATATATATATATATATATATGATGTGACTTACCAAACGAAAGTGCTGGCACGTCGATAGACACACAAACAAACACAAACATACACACAAAATTCAAGCTTTCGCAACAAACTGTTGCCTCATCAGGAAAGAGGGAAGGAGAGGGAAAGACGAAAGGATGTGGGTTTTAAGGGAGAGGGTAAGGAGTCATTCCAATCCCGGGAGCGGAAAGACTTACCTTTTATATATATATATATATATATATATATATATATATATATATATATATATATATATATGTGTGTGTGTGTGTGTGTGTGTGGTGTCTGTTCTTTCAGACAGTTTTCATGCAGCGGCCACTATGAATCAAGACACAAAGGAATTAAAAACGTTATCTGCTAATGAGCAGGCCCACTGCTCAGTGGTGTGTGGATTCAGTTGCGAATTTTGGTCTCGCAGGAGGAGTACTGCGGTAGTCCGTGCAGTTGTGCTGGCCACTGTCTCTGGGTGGTGCATCTGCCTAGTAAGTTTGAGACGTGCCTTAGGACCTCAGTCCGGCACTATTTTTCAACTTGCCTCATTGATATGAGTGCGCACTGGCAGCTAATGTCTTTAACTTCGTTGTGCCTTAAAATTACAAAGACGTTTTATTCTCACCATTTAGCTACACCTTCCGTCCCAACTTAGACTTTAGTTGTACCGTGGTTACAACTTTCCAATACCCTCGTCATAGAAAGCAGCTGCCTATGCTTTCCGCCAACTCCGTACGGTGATCTGCAGCTCGCTATTTGTGCCAAAATGCTCTCCTCATAGCCAGCAATTAATGCGAGTCAACAGATGAATTTCCGTGCGGCGGGTGACCGACCGCTTCCTACTCAGAACGCTGCAGGAGGTCACTCGTTGCACCTACAATGTGCGGCTGAGCATTGTCGAGAGGAAGGAAACGCGTGACTGTTACGTTATGTGGGATTCGCGAAATCATGCGGAACCCCTGAGCAGACGTCTCGGTCTTCGCGGGAGCCTCCGTTGTTCTAAGCATCTATATGTGTTCACTGTCCAGTCAGAACTGAAAAGTGCCACGTGACGTGATCGACAAACGTACTAGGGACACAGCGCAAAACGTCTCCGCAAAGCTTCATCGGATTTTCACTGTGGTTATAAATTCGCAACCGATCGTAGGTTGGAAAAAAAGCTCCCATGGTTCGGAAAGATGCAGAATAAGGAGAAGAAAATTTTGTATTTAGCTATTATTGATGAACAGGCTGTCAGGAGACTGACAGGCTATTCTCATGTGACACATTTTCTTTTGTCTGCATCGTCAGTGTCGCGGTAATTCACCCTGTCTGTTATTTTTTTTGTAATTTCTGCTACCAGTCACTTTTTTATTTTTTGTTTTATGTTTAATCTAACATAATACAACGCGTTTCGAACATGTTCTGTTCATCTTCAGGCGTATATACCTGTACATACATAAATACAGAGAAGTGGTGATTAAAAATAAACTGTGTTAAACTAGATTAACCTATGACTTTTGTCAATTGTTGCTGTAGTGACTGGTGTGGCATTTGGGGGGGGGGGGGGCAGTGATGTCTCCTGCTGGTTTTTTCTTGTAGTTGATTGTGTATGACGTGACAGCGATTTTATCGCCTTATGGCTCCATTTGCATCACTGGTGTAATGGCGGAGCTGTTGAGTAAAAGCACACTATTTCACTGTGTATTTTGTCACAGCACAGATTACTTCGACGTACATGTAAACATTATGCACTTCACGAAAGATGGCGGACTCTCTATTACTCTATGTTTTTACCTTTTTTTTATGTTATGAGATTTTCTTTTAACAAAAAGTGCTCGATCTTATATTGATTTGGTCGATCCTTTCTTTGTGCGACTATTTTTTTCGATACTCTCGTGACAGTGTATTGACTGAACATCGCTATTGGTCGACTTATTGGTCCTACTGACATAACCTGTTCATACGATCGTTTCTAGAACTGCTAGCTACAGGTTTCAAGTTATGCAAGATAGTTTGTACGCTGGAGTGCAACTCCGTTACTGCGCGGTGGGTGTTCACTCCCCATCCCCCTCCCCACCCTCCCTCCTCAGCACATATACTAGCGTTGTTCCCACATCTACCGCGAAGTTTGCGAAGGTACAGGTAACTTATTTTGTACGCTCTCTGGGTGGCCTCCCAGCCTTCGGGGTGCTACCTTCTGCCTACGAGAGCGTTTCCCTCAGTTCGAGACCGTGTCACTTGTACAGCTCCATTTTGTCGTCCCTCTCTGAGGTACTGTGACGACAATGCACTAAGTTCACACAGTTTCTGCGTACAAGCTCTTATCATGTACAGGAGCGCAAGCAACTTTTGCTGCTACTTAGCTACGGTGTTGTAGGCCCCGAAATGAGAGAGAGCAGGTGCTGAATCTATTTGACCAAAAGCTTTCGATTTTTACCGATTCTTGCCGACTGGGGATTAGAGCTAGACGGAACGGTGGAGAATGTAAGCTGAGGAGGTGGAGGGGATATGTCGTATACGTCCCGTTCCAGCCAGTACTTTTGCTGTTCCCAAGTTTCGGTCGGTATGATCAGCAATTTAAATAAAAGAGAATTCAAGAGAAAAGTTTCTGTGGGTGATAAATAATACAACGGGAGTTGTTAGTCGGTGTGTCTATAGACAACTTTACTCTGTTCGTCTAATTTGAACACTCGTGTAAACAAATTTATGTTCTGCCATTAGTGGACGGCTGCATTTTCCAAGCATCAAGACAAGAGTACACCTTACTTGTGTATGATGTGTTTCATTGTTATTGTAGCGCGAATGGAACTCCGACACATCCTAAAGCGTAGGAAGTCTTTATCTATGCTGATCATAGGTTATGAAACTTACTTACAGAACTATAAAATTCGCAAAATGGCCTTGGAAAAGTTACAGAAAGGTATCGTTGTTGGGGCAGGGATGGAGGGGGAGAAACTTTGGCAGTTGTGGCAGGGGGCGCGCGCCGTGGGGAGGGACGCCGGGCCCTGCTGCCGCGCCGGCCGCTATTGCCCGTCTGGCGGAAGCATTAAGGTGGAAGTTTTCATAATGGCCTGCCCGAGACTTCAAACGCGCGCAGTCGGCTCTTCGCCGGCCTTTGTTTCTTTTGTCTCGCTGCAGTCGCGTTAATCCTCTGAGGAGTAAACTCGGCGAGAGGGGCTAAATGCCGCCTCTCTTCCAGTCGGGGAAGACACAGTGATGGCGTCTCAGACGAAGATGCGCACTCTCCTAGTACCCCGCCACTTGTTCGGCCTTTTCAGTCGCCGAGGCGTCGCGCTGGCTCGCAGATTTCTTATTTAGTGAAGCCGCCCTCAGCCCAGCGGTTGCTTTGAGCATCGCAGACACAGTCCTACTGCAGCTGCTACATCGTTACCTTCCTCCGACTTTTGAAATGACTTTTCCAGCCAGCCACAGACCGACATACAGCTTAACGTTGACTCCGAACAAGGGTGTTTTACAACTACTTTACAATACACAGTGAATTCGAAGGTTGAGAGCAGAAGTCGATGCATTTTGTAACATTTTAGATCACAGGAAGATAAATTCGTAAACATTGAAATGATCCACAAAACTACCGTCCAGTATCCTTGACATCCTTTTGTTGTAGAATCTTAGAACATATTCTGAGCTCAAACGTAACGAGATACTTCAAACACAATGATCTCTTTCGTGGCGACCAGTAAAACTTCGATCATGTGAAACCCATTAAGGATCCTCACACGATACCCAGAAAGCCATGGATGAAAGCAGGCAGGAAAAAGCAGTATTTTCGATTTCCGAAAAGTATTTGACTCAGTACCAGACATACGCTTATTATTAAAAGTACAATCTTATGAGGTACCAAGCGAGATTTGTGATTATCATGAGGACGTTTTGGTAGGAGAGACGCAGCATGTTATCTTGAATGGAGAGCCATCGACAGATGTAGAAGTAACTTCGGCTGTGCCCCTTGGAAGTGTTTTGGGACTTGTGATCTTCATTTTCTATGTTAATAACCTTTCAGAGAATGTTAATAGTATTCTCACACTTTTACCAATGATGCAGTTATTATAATGAAGTACTGTCTGCAACAAGCTGCATAAACATTCAACCAGATCTTGATCAGGTTTAAAACGGGTGCAAAGATTAGCAACTTGCTTTAAACGTTAAAGAATGTGCCATTCACAAAACGAAAGAAACGTAATTTTCAATGACTACAGTATCAACGAATGACACTTGAGAATCGGTCAACTCATACAAATGCTAACGTGTAATAGTAATAGGGATATGCAATGGAAAGATCACAAAGGCCCAGTCATAGATAAAGCGGGTGGCAGATTTCGGTTTCTTGGGTGGTTGCTATGGAAGTGCAAACAGTATGCAAAGGAGACTGATTACAAAACACTCGTGTGCCCCATCGTAGAATACTGCTCAAGTGCGTGGGATCCATACCCAATAGGACTAACAGGGGACATTCTACGTATACAGGTTTGTTTGTCCCGTCGTAGAGTGTCACAGAGATGTTGAAGAAACTGAATTGTCAGACGCTTGAAGATCCACGCAAACTACACGGAGAAAGTCTACTTATATAGTTTCAAGAACCAACTTTAAATGATGATTCGAGGAATATGTTGCAATCTTCTACGTATGGTTTCCTTAGCGATAGTGAGAACAGGAGACTAGTTACAGCTCATAAAAAAAATTTGAACAGTCATTCTTCCCGCACTCCATACGTGAATTCAACGGGAAGAATCCCTAATAACTGGTACAATGGGACAAACCCTCTGCCACGCATATCCGAGTGATTTGCAGAGAATTGATATCGACGTAGACGTAAATTTAAGTGTTTTAGAATTCTTTACGTGTTTGCATGGGGTATGGTCTTCAAAGGAACCAAAACGCGGGTGATAAACAATTTAGACAAGAAGGCAACTGAAGGTTTCGCAATGTAATGGTGCAGAAGAGTGCCAATGATTAGATGGGTGGATAAAATAACTATTGAGGAAGTACGGAATGGAATTGGGGATAAGAAATTTATGGTCCAGCCTATTGAAAACAAGGAATCGGTTGACAGAAGACTTACTGAGGGATCACGCAATTAAGAATTTGGTAATGGGAGGAAGTCAGGGATAGGGATGACAAATTGTAGGGAGGATCCAAGGACTGACTACAGCAACCACGTCCAAGTGGACGAAGCTCAAGCAGCTACGCAGAAATGAAGACAGTGTTTTGAAAGAGTTTGTCAACTGAAAAGCTAGAAAAATTTCGTGTTTTTATCCAAGGGAAAAGTTGTTAGCACATTTACTGAACAATTGTATGAATCACACACGCAGTAATCTTGACCATGTTGAGTGTCACAGCTGAACTGACACTACTTTTTGGTAATTAATAAATACCACCTCGGCTGTATTGTCTGTTACGACCGGTTTTGCTCTTAAAACATCTTCACGTTGCACATTTTAGCACAACTGTACCAGCTGAGGGCGTATTAAGAACGAGACCGGTCGTGAAACAACATATGTGAAGTGATACAGTTTAGGTGATTTTCATTAATCGTTGGAATTTATTATACACGACAGTAATACGATACGAATACTTCTCTTTCGCATCACACACCAATTTTTGTCTTAGTTTTTAGTTCCATACATAACAAGTTTGGCCATTTTATAGATTTTCAACTATTTTTATGGTAGATTTTCTAAAATATAAATACACACGTGTGAGATTTCTTCATCTATAAAACACAACCTACGCTGTTAAATAGTTTGTTATATTTGACACAATACTATAAAAGTAGCTGTTATTTTTTGTATTTCTGTCTCGTATAATCCTATGGAAACTGAAGTAATGTGTGAATTATAGAATTGAAAACTTCCATTCATGAACTAAAGCAATAACGGAAATTTTATGTTTTCATCTTTTCCACTCAGTTTAGTAGATAGCACATTTTCATTCAGGCTACACCAACAAAATACGTGTAGTTCTTCTTCCTTTCAGTAAAAGCTAACAAAGTTGTGAGGAATTACGTTAAATGAAAATGAACTGCTTATTGTTTTAATACTTAGCACGGGAATAAAATTCAGAATCTTAGTAGAGGAATGTCTACATAGTAGATAAATGTCTTATCAGGGTCCCAAGGACAACGGGTGGGGTCTCTGAAATACGTCTTTTCAGCGCAAGTGTTTTCTCGTAGCGACTCTTTGTATCAAACGGGAAGAGCAGGAAGATAGAGAGAGAGAGCCGGCGAAGTTTCCGCGAATGCTAAACAACCCCCGCGGCTGCGCCGAGAGGGAAAGCGATCGTGCAGCTGAACGTCGTGACTGCGCGCCGGGCAGATCGCGACAGATAGGAAGGCGTCTGCTCCAGATCGCGGGTCCCCCGTACATCCTGTCTGACAGAGGCACGCGTCACGGCCAATCTGGGACCGGCCAAAACATGGCCAGGCTGCAAAAGTTTTATTTATTCACGCGTTTGTTTCACCTGGCAAGATTATGGCGTCCAGGCCCTCTGTTAAATGTAAGTAGACTTCCTCAGTGAGTCAGCATTGCAATACAGTGGAAGCACACTGATTCGGGGTCGCATGGCTACCAAAGATTTAGAACTATTCATAGATAGAGCCACAGCACTGTACCTTTCTGCATATCAGTCATGCAACTTTTACATCTTATCCAAAACCACTGTGCATCCGAGAGGAAATTAGCGCTTTACCTGTCACCGTAGGCTACGCTCTTGACATACAATCCACACCTGTACACGAATAAATGTGTGTGAAATCCTATGTGACTTAACTGCTAAGGTCATTAGTCCCTAAACTTTCACACTACTTAACCTAAATTATCCTAAGGACAAACACAAACACCCATGCCCGAGGGAGGATTCGAACCTCCGCCGGGACCAACCGCACAGTCCGTGACTGCAGCGCCTCAGACCGCTCGGCTAATCCCGCGCGGCCACAAATAAATCAATAACCGTATACGAAACGACGGTACACGGTTGGGAACAAAAGACTGACTAAATCGAAGAGTACGTGAGTGCGTACGTGGGCACCTTTGTGTGTGTGTGTGTGTGTGTGTGTGTGTGTGTGTGTGTTTTCCAGCACTGGATGTAATGACCATGTATAGAAACTTGTTTCATGATTCTTAAACCAAGAGTTAACTAAGATTAAATTATGCTCTGTGAAAATTCTAAAAGGCGGTTTGCCATTTCATCTCTTTCACCTTTCAAGTTCTCCTACTATTTTTCATTTTATTCCTTACCCTTCCTACCGAATTCTAGTCACCCATCACAACTAACTTTTCGTCCCTCTTAACTAACCGAATAATTTCTTCTATTTGATAATGCCCAGTTCAGTCTCTTCGTCATCAGTCGAACTTACGTATAAACTTGTACTACTGTGGTACCTGTTGCCTTTGTATGTACCTTGATAAAGCAGCCATTACGCTATTCATAGAAGATTACCCGCATTGCAATTTTCTTAGGCCTGTATTACAGCAATTCTGTCCTTGTATGTGTGACAAATGTGTCCAGAAAGTTTGCTGGAACTTTTCGTTGTACTGTATTCTTTCTTTCTTTTGCTTGTGCCTTTTTCCCGCAGTGACGCAGGGTCGGCGTGGTTAATCGGATTTGGCAAGGTTAATTTAAGGGGTGGCCAGATGCCCTTCCCGCCGCCATCCCTTACCCCCCAGGACGGAATTAGTGTACCCCAACTGTCCGTGTCTAGTGTAATCCATGGAATAGTGCGAATGTGTTCAGATGTCTGCGAGTCGTGTAACTGACACGTGACGTGGGGACCAGCCCGGTATTCACCTAGTGGGATGTGGAAAACCGCCTAAAAAACACATCCAGGCTGTCCGGCACATCGGCCTCCATCGTTAAGCCGCCGGGCGGATTCGATCTGGGGCCGGCGCGCCTACCCGAGCCCAGGAAGCAGCGCATTAGCGCTATCGACTAACCTGGCGGGTTTTTGTTGCACTGTATTTTGATAACATTTTTGGGAAACAGCGATCTTGTAAGGTATGTAAAATCAGTAAAAAACAGACTAGATCGCGATGGTTATTTTATTAAAATAACCGGTACCGGCCTAGTCTTACACCATATTCAGATAAGCTTCCCGGAAAAGCTTGTAAATCTGGAAGGCTGCAATAATCGTGACAGCCATTAGCTCGGTGCCGATGAGCGGGTCCCTGCATCTCCGTGGCCGACCGAGCAGAACCGGGCCGCGGTATCCGGCCAGAGGCGGTCGTGCTGCGCCCCGACTTTATTCCTCCGTTTCCGCTCGAGAAGTTCCAAAGCGCCGCCGCGTCGTGCTGTGCAGTGCTGGAAGTTGGCGCCACCTGACCGCAGGCCGGTCGTAAAAAGGTGGCCACCAACTTCTGGACAGCTATAAGTTTACGGCGGTTCTCTGCTCTGCCTGACCCCCTCTTCCCTTCTCGTTTATTACGTTTTTAGTTCTAGCTTCTTCCACTTTCTTTCGGTTTCTTCTGCAGACTGACTTTTCGAAACTTAAAGTCTCTTTTTTTATCTGTTGTATCGATTAGTAATATTTACACTACTGACCATAAAAATTGCTACACCAAGAAGAAACGCAGAGGATAGACGGGTATTCGTTGGACACATATATTATACTAGAACTGACATGTGATTACATTTTCACGCAATTTGGGTGCATAGATCCTGAGAAATCAGTACCCAGAACAACCATCTCTGGTCGTAATAACTGCCTGGATACGCCTGGGCATTGAGTCAAACAGAGCTTGGATGGCTCGTACAGATACAGTTGCCCATGCAGCTTCAGCATGATACCACAGTTCATCAAGAGTAGTGACTGGCGTATTGTGACGAGCCAGTTGCTCGGCCACCATTGACCAGACGTTCTCAATTGATGAGAGATCTGGAGAATGTGCTGGCCAGGGCAGCAGTCGAACATTTTCTGTATCCAGAAAGGCCGGTACAGGACCTGCAACATGCGGTCGTGCATTATCCTGCTGAAATGTAGGGTTTCGCAGGGATCGAATGAAAAATAGAGCCATGGGTCGTAACACATTTGAAATGTAACGTCCACTGTTCAAAGTGCCGTCAATGCGAACAAGAGGTGACTGAGACGTGTAACCAATGTCACCCCATACCATCACGCCGGGTGATACGCCAGTATGCCGACGACGAATACACGCTTCCAGTGTGCGTTCACCGCGATGTCGCAAAACACGGATGTGACCATCACGACGCTGTAAACAGAACCTGGATTCATCCGAAAAAATTATGTTTTGCCATTCGTGCACCCAGGTTCGTCGTTGAGTACGCCATCGCAGGCGCTCCTGTCTGTGATGCAGCGCCAAGGGTAACAGCAGCCATGGTCTCCGAGCTGATAGTCCGTGCTACTGCAAACGTCGTCGAATTGTTCGTGCAGATGGTTGTTGTCTTGCAAACGTCCCCATTTGTTGACTCAGGGATCGAGAGGTGGCTGCACGGTCCGTTACAGCCATGCGGATAAGATGCCTGTCATCGCGACTGCTAGTGATACGAGGCCGTTGGGATCCAGTACGGCATTCTGTATTACCCTCCTGAACCCACCGATTCCATATTCTGCTAACAGTCATTGGATCTCGACCAACGCGAGCAGCAATGTCGCGATACGATAAACCGCAATCGCGATAGGCTATTTTTGACCGTTATCAAAGTCGGAAACGTGATGGTACGCATTTCACCTCCTTACACGAGGCATCACAACAGCGTTTCACCAGGAAACGCCGGTCGACTGCTGTTTGTGTATGAGAAATCGGTGGGAAACTTTCCTCATGTCAGCACGTTGTAGGTGTCGCCACCGGCACCAACCTTGTGTGAATGTTCTGAAAAGCTAATCATTTGCATATCACAGCATCTTCTTCCTGTCGGTTAAATTTCGCATCTGTAGGGAGTCATCTTCGTGATGTAGCAATTTTAATGGTCAGTAGTGTATAAATGTTATCTCTGAACTTTGTATCCGTCGTTCTAACTTAAAACCCATGCTTCACTTTCGTAGTGGTATCTGCGTTCTAGTTAAACTGTTCACTTTTTCCTCGCTCCTACTTCATTACCATAACATCAAATTATTACGTTGTCTTAACGCTTGTCCTATGACGCTTTCCATTCTTTTTGTCACAGTTTTTCTCAAATGTCTGTCATCACCGATCCTACTGACAGATTCTTTATTTATTACCTGTCCACCTAAGAATCATTCTTGTATACCACTGTACCTCAAACACTTTGAATGCCTTCTTTTCCGTGATTTTCTGTGATTCCCTTACCATACGAGTCTGTGCCTCAGACGTGCGTTCTGACAAATTTCTTCCTCACATTAAGGCCATAGTTAAAACTCTTCTGGCCAGAAGGACTTCTCTGCCTCCACTAGTCTCTTTTTTATGTCCTTCTTGCTTCATCCGTCGTTTTTATTATGGTTCGAAGGCCCGAAATTCACTTGACTTCGTTTACTTTGTGGACCGCAGTTTTTATGTTAACCGTATCACTAATCTCGTTTCTGCTGCTCCTCCTTGCATTTACTGTCAATCCATATTCTACGCTCAGTACACAATTCATTTCATTCACTGTGTCTTCTTCGCTTTGACTGACAGTCTCAATGTCATCAACGAATATTTTCGTTGAAATTTTTTCACCGTTTGTTTAGAATACACTTTTGTGGTTGTGAAGAAGTGAAGTTCGATTAGTTAAGTGACGCAGATGCAATGAACAAAGTGTGGAATGGCTGTGCAAGTGCCATTATGAAAAGTGTTTAATCGCTGCATAAAATGTTTAAAAATAGGTATTAGAATACGGGAAGTACGATAATTCAGTCCGTTCACTGTGATTGGTACATTTTAGAACACCGTAAGCTAGAAGCACTATTATCGGCTAATATGTGCCCTCTGTGCACAGCATCCAAAATTTCTTGTGATGATCATATGAATCACTAGCCTAAACCGAACGTTTGAGTTACTGTCCAGTGTGTCTCAGAACACACGTACAGAAAGTATGTATCTCACATCTCCACCAACTACAAGATACACTGAAGCGCCAAAGAAAGTGCTGTAGGCGTGCGTATTCAGAGATATGTAAACGGGCAGAATACTGCGCTACTTTCGGCAACGCCCATGTAAGACAAGAAATGTTTGGTGCAGATGTTCGATTGCAAGATTTGCGTGAGTTTGAACGTGGTGTTATAGTTGGCGCATGAGCAATGGGACACAGCATCTCCGAGGTAGCTATGGAGTGGGGATTTTCCCGTACAACCATTTCACGAGTGTACCGTGAATATCAGGAATTCGGTAAAACATCAAATCTCCACATCGCTGCGACCGAAAAAGATCATACAAGAACGGGACCATCGCCGACTGAAACGAATCATTCAACATGACAGAAGTGCAACCCTCCCGCAAATTGCTGCAGATTTCAGTGATGGGCCACCAACAAGTGTCAGCATGCGGACCATTGAAGGAAACATCATCGATATGGGCTTTCAGAGGCAATGGCCCACTCGTGTTTCGTTGATTACTGCATGACACAATGCTTTACGGCTGTCCTGGATCCGTCAATACCAATGTTGTACTGTTGGAAATATGTTGCTTGGTCAGGCGAGTCCGGCTGGTCCCGGCGGAGGTTCGAGTCCTCCCTCGGGCATGGGTGTGTGTGTTTGTCCTTAGGATGATTTAGGTTAAGTAGTGTGTAAGCTTAGGGACTGATGACCGTAGCACTAAAGTTCCATAAGATTTCACACACATTTTTTTCAGACGAGTCTCGTTTAAAATTGTCTCGAGTGGATCATCGTGTACGGGTGTGGAGACAGCCTGATGAACCCACGGACCCTGCATGTCAGCAGGGGACAGTTCAAGTTGGTGGACGCTGTGTAATGGTGCGGAGTGTGTGCTGTTGGAGTGATATGGGACCCCCTGATACGTCTAGATCACTCTGACAGGTGACACGTACGTAAGGATCCTGTCTGATCATCTGCATCCATTCATGTCCATCGTGTGTTCCGACGGACTCGGGCAATTTCAGCAGAACAATGGGACACCTCACACGTCCAAAATTGCTACAGAGTGGTTCCAGGAACACTGTGCTGAGTTTAAACACTTCCGCTGGCCACCAAACTGCCGAGACATGAACATTATTTAGCATATCTTGGATGCAATGTGCTGTTCAGAGAAGATCTCCACCCCCTCGTTCTCTTACGGAATTATGGACAGCCCTGCAGGATTCATGGTGTCTGTTGCCTCCAGCACTACTTCAGACATAACCACGTCGTGTTGCGGCACATCTCGCGGGGCCCTACACGGCATTAGGCAGTTTCTTTGGCACTTCACTATAGATGCCGGTGTGAGACACGTGAGCCGAAGCCGGACGTTGTGGGGAAGAGGCCGCCGTGCCGCTGGTCTAGTGTGGGCTAGACAGTGGGGGCTATCGCAACGGCACCTGCCGGCGCCGGCACTGGCGCCGCTGACGAAACCGGCGCCTTTTCCTTTCTGTCTCGCCGGAGCGGCCGCGAAAGCCGGCGGCGGTGCGCGCCGGCCGTGACTGACTGGTGCAAGCCGGCGGCCGGGTGCAGGCGCGCTGCGGCGGGCCCGTCTGGCTCCGCGCATCCGCCCGCGACCGGCGCAACGCGCCGGCGCACGCTTACTGCACCACACTTCCAGCTCTCGTCCACCCACGTGCCACGTGCCTGCACACGCGTCACAACAACTCACTACAGTACTTGACCAGACAATAGATGATAAGACTGAAAGTTTTCAAAGCAAGTTCTTTTCTTGGATTGTATTGGATTGTTTGGGGGAAGAGACCAAACAGCGAGGTCATCGGTCGCATCGGATTGGGGAAGGACGAGGAAAGAAGTCGGCCGTGCCCTTTCAAAGGAACCATCCCGGCATTTGCCTGGAGCGATTTAGGGAAATCACGGAAAACCTAAATCAGGTTGGCCGGACGCGGGATTGAATCGCCGTCCTCCCGAATGCGAGTCCAGTGTGCTAACCACTGCCCCACCTCGCTCGGTCGGACAATAGATGAGAAGACTGAGACTGAAAGTTTTCAAAGCATGTCCTTTTCTTCTGTAGACCGATATTTTACTTTGAAATAAACGCTTTAATGTCCCTCTATTCCTTTCTGTAATCCGTAATTGTTACTCAATTAAGGACTGTTGACTGATAACACAGACAGCCACAAAGGCTTTCAATAAAAGCTTTATTTTATTGCCACGCCCGATTTCGGACTATCATCTTGCGGTGCCTACACTGGTCTTCCTTCAGTGTTATGTCAAACAGCAGCACGTCATCCGCTCTTGCACCGTATAAGAATCTTTCTGTCGTTTGCGCAATTTTACGTGCTGTTCCGGTGACCTCAATAATGCAGAAAAACATGCTAACGTGCTAGAATTGGCGACAAGTAAAGCGAATGACTTATGTACAGTTACATTTGTTCTTCGGAACGTCACTTAGTCGCCGCGCGGGATTAGCCGAGCAGTCTCAGGCGCTGCAGTCATGGACTGTGTGGCTGGTCCCGGCGGAGGTTCGAGTCCTCCCTCGGGCATGGGTGTGTGTGTTTGTCCTTAGGATGATTTAGATTAAGTAGTGTGTAAGCTTAGGGACTGATGACCTTAGCAGTTAAGTCCCATAAGATTTCACACACATTTGAACATTTTTTGGTCATTTAGTCTCGTTTCCGTCCTTTAGCCCCATACAGTCTCAATGAGCAGCTGGAGCAAACAATTTTTGCAAATTTCCCTCGACCTTTTCACGCAAGGTACGCACAATGTGAAACTCAACCACCCAGTCAGAAAATCGAACATAAATGTCCCCACTTCAGTAGAAAAATTAATCACTAAAGCTCCTGCGTTACTTAGGATTTGTCGTAGAAGGAATTGAACAGACGCGAAAATCAATACACTATTGATAGACTCTTAGAATAGCCTAATGGTAAATATTTTCAACTCTCAAGATTCCTATGTTATACTGTAGTTGTAACTTAAATAAATTTATACGGGAAGTAACTTAAGTTATTTAAACTCTCAGTTCTAAAGATAATTCAATACTCTATACATGTACATGGTCGAGTGTAGACTATACGTGTTTACAGCATGCCACGGTAGTGCGGGGAAAGTGAGGACTAATAAAGTGAAATGGGACGCTTGTGGCCTGTCACGCTCTACAAAAGCCGTATGTGCGTTATGGGAGTTGATTTATAATTCAGACTAAAGTCCTCTTTAGATATTAAAAACACATTTTATTCTTACACTCGCAAAAATGTAAAATTGACCTTCGTGTACAGTTTACCTAAACATATTGAAAATTTTCAGAGCATAAAATTAACACTTACATCCTTTTTGTTTGTCTGGTCTTCTCACTACGGAACTACTGTGCTTGTAAGGATTAAGTTTAGACAGAATTGTAAAAGTAATTAGCTGTTGCATAGCGTTAACAAAAGTCTTTTTCTTTCATTATCGTTACAGGAAATTTTAAATTAGTAATGTTAACGTTGCCGTGGGAGAGAGAAAGGCTGTCGAAAATCTGGCGCAGCGCGCATGCGCTATGGCTTAGACGTCTCGACTGTTTCCCAGCTGGCTAGACCACTGGAGTCCCATATGATATCGATGTGCCCATCTCAACTTTGCCTACACCACTGTGTTACGCTCTAAACAGTTATCGTTTACACCCTGTATATTTACATATGTTCATTTCACTGTATGGTCTACGATGCTCCTTCATGCCTTCTCGGAATTGCCCCGCCACGGAGAGAAGAAATGGTCAGATGCGAGCAGAACTCGCGCACTGAGAGCTCCGTACAAACTTAATTATATGTACACGTAGTTCATCGATTTCGGAAATCGACACTCTTGACGATCTTCCGAGAATGTTCTAATTTCAAGTTTGAAGTCGGACACCAAATGACGAAAACAAGTTTAAATACAGATGAAGAGTTTTCCGGTTTTTTTCCTCTACTATTGCTGTGGATCCTTTCCTTATGCCAAATTTCATCATTGTAAGTCAGGGGGAAGTACCCTATAGATTTCAGTGAGTGAGTTTTCGAGTATCAAAATACGTGACATAAATAACCGTATTTTTGATCGCATTTACTTAGAAGCTTAACATTTTCACACCACTAAAGGACTATAGATTTCAGTATACATATATGTTAAACCGGAACAAGAGCTCCAACAATATTGCTGTTTCGAAAATAAAATACAGGATAATTCATAAGTTCCTGTCCGACTCTGTAGCTTAGTGGTCAGTGTCTCCGGCTGCTATGCGGAGGACCCAGATTCGATTCCCGGTACTACCAGGGATTTTTCCACGATGGGAGGACTGGAAAAGTGGAGCTGCTTGCATGAGAAGTAGCGGCTCCGAGATGTGGGAAGCTGACGACGGTCGGTAGAGCATTGTGCTGGCGCCACGCCGCTTCGTATCGCATCCATTGATGTCATCGGCAGAGGATGACACGGCGATCCGTCGGTTCCGCGGAGCTTTGCTTCTACATGAATTCCCTCTTGTTTCAAACGGCTGTGTGAAAACTGCGAGACGTACAGAAAATAGACACGTATCAGTGACTAGAGCGTCTCTGCGAGTTCCTAATTCAAGTGGTCAATGTGGGCAACATTTATCAAGGAGCAAACGGCAGTGGTTCCACCAGTTTATTCAAGTCGCTGACGCGAATTTGCTGGGAAGGTGCAGCAACAACGGCCCGCTGTAGCAGTCTGTTTATAGGGTTGCCTATCTGCAGGCCCTGTCAACGAGTATCTCGAAAACGGCGAAGCCGGTCGAATGTTCACTTGCTACTGTCGTGAGCATGTACGGAAAGATGTAGAAGGACAGTGAAACTGCTAGTAGGCGCCAAATGGTTGGACGTCCACGACTCTTCACAGAACGTACTGTTCGGAGGCTTGTCTGATCCGTGAAGTGGGATAGCAGGTGATCTGTGGCATCTCTGCACAAAGAGCAAAATGCTGGTGCACGCACAAGTCTTTCGGACCACACCGTTCATCGTATGTTATTGAAAATGGAGCTCCGCAATAGACCATCCCTACCTGTTGACATATTGACGCAGCAACATCGTCAGCTACGACTCCAGTGGGCGCTGGACCAACGAGATTCGACCGTCGATCAATGGAAACGTGTCTGCTCATCGAATGAATCACATTTTTTGCTACACTAGGTCGATGGTCGTTTCCACAAACGCCGTTGCCGAGATGAACAGCGGCTCGAAACGTGCAGCGCGCCACGGACGCAGGGTGGTGGGAGCAATATTATGCTATGGGAGACATCGTGCTTGCATGGGATCTGTGGTAGTAATCGAAGACACACTGACAGCTGCGAACCTGCTGCATGTTTACGTGCATGATGTCTACACCGACGGCCATGTCATCTTTCAGCAGTATAATTGTCCGTGTCTCGAAGCCAAAAAGGATGCTACAGCGGTTTGAGGAGCATTATAGTGAACTCACGTTGATGTCTCGGCAACCAAGTTCGCCTAATGTAAATCCTATGAAACCCATCTGGATCGCTATCGGGTGCCATTACAGCGTACACAAATCAGTGGGATCCGTGATACGCAGAGTCAGTGACGTATTTCGTTCAAAACATGTACAAACAAGTTATTAAGCAGGTGGTCATAATATTTTGATTCATCAGTTAATAGGTTACACAGATGTGTGGGTTGTACAGAGACACTTAACGTGTGTCATGGTGAAGTGATTAGCTGGCAACAGTTTCGTGGAAGGGGGAATAAACAGATTTGCAGAATGTGACACAACTTTGGTGACCGAACATGCAGGGTCGTTGGATAGGACAATAGGACGTATCAGGTCTGAGTATGTGTGAAGGATGGTAGAGCTCAGTAGTTTTAATGGTTGTTGTCTACGTTGGGCTTACGGATGGATCGTTTGCACGTTAGGATTAGCCTGATGTGTTTTGGTGCGTTAGATAATTAGATAGGATGGAAAGAGTCACGGAGGTGAAAGCTGCTGATGGATCGTTGTGTAATTACTGCGTAGCGTGCGATGAGCAGCTCTTACATACGACAGCCGGTATTTCTTAGAGTTGGCGGACAGTAAAAGCAGTTGGTGGACGCTGACAGAGGACTGTTACCTCTCCGCTGGCCGCAGTGCTGGAAGTTGGTCTCTTAAAATCCACAGAGGGCCGGCCACGCATGTGGCGAATCCCACCACACAGTGCACAGTGGCGGCGGCCCCGGCGGGTGAAAGCGGCCGCCCGCCGCCGGCTTATCCGGCAGATCTGCGGCGCGTGGCGCGTGGCGCGTGGCCGCCGGCCGCCTCGCCTTCCGATTAGTTCTGCCGGCGCGGCGGCCACCGCGCTAATGGAAGCGAGTCCGGCCTCCAGCAGTGGGCGGCAAGCGCACCGAGTCGTGCCGTCTCTGCAAAGTGCTAATGGTGACTGCCCTGCCGTTACCCCCCCCCCCCCCCCATAACACTCGTACTGCCGTCATCGTACCGTGGGATTATACAGGATGTTACAAAAAGGTACGGCCAAACTTTCAGGAAACATTCCTCACACACAAAGAAAGAAAATATGTTATGTGGACATGTGTCCGAAAACGCTTACTTTCCATGTTAGAGCTCATTTTATTACTTCAAATCACATTAATCATGGAATGGAAAACACACAGCAGCAGAACGTACCAGCTTGACTTCAAACACTTAGTTACAGGAAATGTTCGAAATGTCCTCCGTTAGCAAGGACACATGCATCCACCCTCCGTCGCATGGAATCCCTGATGCGCTGATGCAGCCCTGGAGAATGGCGTATTGTATCACAGCCCGTCCACAATACGAGCACGAAGAGTCTCTACATTTGGTACCGAGGTTGCGTAGACAAGGGCTTTCAAATGCCGCCATAAATTTAAGTCAAGAGGGTTGAGGTCAGGAGAGCGTGGAGGCCATGGAATTGGTCCGCCTCTACCAATCCATCGGTCACCGAATCCGTTGTTGAGAAGCGTACAAACACTTCGACTGAAATGTGCAGGAGCTCCATCGTGCATGAACCACATGTTGTGTCGTACTTGTAAAGCCACATGTTTTAGCAGCACAGGTACAGTATCCCGTATGAACTCATGATAACGTGCTCCATTGAGCGTAGGTGGAAGAACATGGGAGCCAATCAAGACATCACCAACAATGCCTGCCCAAACGTTCACAGAAAATCTGTGTTGATGAAGTGATTGCACAATTGCGTGCGGATTCTCGTCAGCCCACACATGTTGACTGTGAAAATTTACAATTTGATCACGTTGGAATGAAGCCTCATCCGTAAAGAGAACATTTGCACTTAAATGAGGATTGACACATTGTTGGATGAACCATTCGCAGAAGTGTACCCGTGGAGGCCAATCAGCTGCTGATAGTGCCTGCACACGGTGTACATGGTACGGAAACAACTGGTTCTCCCGTAGCACTCTCCATACAGTGACGTGGTCAACGTTACCTTGTACAGCAGCAACTTCTCTGACGCTGACATTAGGGTTATCGTCAACTGCACGAAGAATTGCCTCGTCCGTTGCAGGTGTCCTCGTCGTTCTAGGTCTTCCCCAGTCGCGAGTCATAGGCTGGAATGTTCCTTGCTCCCTAAGACGCCGATCAATTGCTTCGAACGTCTTCCTGTCGGGACACCTTCGTTCTGGAAATCTGTCTCGATACAAACGTACCGCGCCACGGCTATTGCCCCGTGCTAATCCATACATCAAATGGGCATCTGCCAACTCCGCATTTGTAAACATTGCACTGACTGCAAAACCACGTTCGTGATGAACACTAACCTGTTGATGCCACGTGCTGACGTGCTTGATGCTAGTACTGTAGAGCAATGAGTCGCATGTCGCATGTCAACAAAATGAGCTCTAACATGGAAATTAAACGTTTCCGGACACACGTCCACATAACATCTTTTCTTTATTTGTGTGTGAGCAATGTTTCCTGAACGTTTGGCCGTACCTTTTTGTAACACCCTGTATACCGAGGTGACGAAAGTCTGGGATAGCGCTGTGCACGTATGCGGATCACGGTAGTATCGCCTACACGAAGTATAAATGGGCAATGCTTTGACGGAGCTATCTTTTGTACTCACGTGATTCATGTGAAAATATTTCCGACGTGATTATGGCTACACGACGGGGAATGGTGTGGTATCAATAGCTATGATGCCTCTCTGCTAGGTTGGCACTACGAGAGACACCGACGACAGCGCCCTCTAGCTAGTGCTGTCGAGGTCTACGAACTCCGCGACTGCTTCAGCCCATTTCATCAGCTGCAGACAGCCAGGACACTTCACTTCAGTTCGCACCACCTTGCAAGACATGTAATATGTTAGCATATGTTTATCGACTAGTAAAGGTGCTTTAACTGTATTGGCAGTACCGACGTAATTTTCCTTTTCCCATTCCTACCTACAAAAACTGGTAGTTGTAGGTTCTAACAACCCTACCACAACAAAGGTCAGAAATTAATTACGATTGTGGTGTTGCTCACGCTGCTAAATATTGCATTTTCGGGCAACAACAAAGTTATATTATGTGGCAGGTGTCATTAGAGCACGGTTAATAAAGTCATTTCATGAAATAATGGATAAACTAGGCACTAATCTTTTCGTGTTTTCCACGCTGGTCTCGTTGTGAAATCATGGCTCTATCGTCGAAAATCTAGGCAGTGATGATTCCAAGCTCGGATGCAAAGAGGCCTAGGTATTATTCTGCGACATTCAAAAGTTTTATAGATGTGTTTCACAAACCATTCTTGAAGATTAAACCTTTGAAAGTTAGCACAACGATGATATAAAGAAGAATTCAGCACTCCGAATTTAAGTTACACTTCTGTTTTATTACTTTTGTTGCAGTATCACGTAACACACAAAACATCACTTCACAATATAAAACATACTTGAAAATATCTTCCTCACTGTTAAAGTTCACATTTTATAAACTGACTGCAATTTGCGTCTTTTCAACATGACGTCCAAGACTTGACTTTTTAATAAGTAATAACCGCTTACGCGCCCAAAAATCAGAGTTACAAGTACGACAAAGATCATAGTGACAAAAGAAACAATACACATAAGAATAATATCATTGCAACATAAACATATCGATGTATCAAAGTACCTCTACATTAATGAAATCAAATCTGAATGTTGTACCAGGAATATGTTAACTACTTTACAGAAACACAGTAAAATATTGCTGGCATCCAGAGGTTGAGGTGAGGTTCCGTAATGGTTACGTAATTCAAGTACCATTACAAGGTAGATCCATGGTACATTGCACTCAGAAAATCGTCAGAGAATTTGATATTTCGAGATCCACAGTGTGCCGAGAATCAGATTTCACGCATTACTCCTCACCACAGAAAACGCCGTTCGGACGGCCTTCGCGTAGCGACGTTTGCGTAGAGGCGTCAGCACTAGCAGACAAGCAACGCTGCGTGAAATATCCGCAGAAATCAATGTGGGACGTACGACGAACGTATCCGGTAGGACAGTGCGGCGAAATTTGGCGTCAGTAGGTTATGACAGGAGACGGCCGGCGCGGGTGCCTTTGCTAACAGCGCGACACCACGTGCAGCGCCTCTCGTGGGCTCGTGACCGTACTAGTTGGACCGTACACGACTGGAAAACCGTAGCCTGGTCAGATGGTCACCTATTTCACTTGATTAGAGCTGATGGTAGAGTTACAGTGTTTCGCAGCCCCACGAAACCATGCAGGCAAATTGTCACCAAGGCACTGTGCGAGCTGGTGGTGGCGCGATAGTGGAATGAGAGTGTTTATACGGAATGGAGTGGGTACTCGGTCCCACTGAACCGAACACTGGCTGCAAATAGTTATGTTCGACTACTTGACACCATTTGCAGCCATTCGTCGACTTCATTTTCCCAAACAACGATTCTCCATGCCACCGGACCACAATTGTTCACCACTGGTTTGGAGAACATTCTGGAGAATTCGAGCGAAGCATTGGGCCACCCACATTGGCCGACATGAATCCCATCGCACATTTATGCGACATAATCGACAGGTGAATTCGTGTACAAAATCCTGCTCCGGCACGCAGATATGGACAGCTAGAGAGGTAGCACGGCTCAGTATTTCTGCAGGGGACTTCCAGCGCCACGTAGAACTGCTGCGCTGCGCTGCGCCGAGCAAAAGGAGGTCCGACGCAACATTAATAGATATCCCATGGCTTTTCTCACCTCAGTGTCATCAAAGTGTAGCCACTCACGGAGGTCCAGTGTGGGCTGTAATTATCGTATGGTAGCGAAACAGTAGAACTGCTAATGCGCTGGAAATCAAATTAGTTCAAAGTCAGGTGCAAATCTGGCGCTGTACACTTGTTTGTATGACAGTACGATTTCCACGCTGCCATCTGACAAGCCATAATGTTAGCGAACAGTATGGTTACTGAGAATAGGGACCGTGCACTGTTTTATGTGAACTGCAGCACAGTGCTGCGTTAATAGAATACCGCCAACTGAAAGGTCTGAGGATTGGCACGATACCAATTAATTGGTTTGAAGAAAATGATAATGAAATTCGTGAACACGGGTGAGGTTGGTGTGGCACCTGGAAAAGGAAGGCGTCCTCTCCTGGTGGAAGTTATTGACGACGTTGCCGTTGCTGTAAATGTCCGTGCAGCGCGTCCCCCTAAAGTGCTACTGCTCGTGCAGCGCCACGAGAATTGTCCTTTCCATCGTCAACACCAAGGAAAATTCTGCGGTTTATTTTACAGTGGTAGCCGTACACGATCCACCAGATACGAAGAGGCAATCAATGGAGTGGCATTATGCAAATTCACCCAAGGAAAAATAATTCAAAACCACATATTCTGCTGGAAAAGTTATGGCTACCGTGTTTTTCGATTCCGAAGGACTCTTGCTTGTGGACATCATGCCAAGTGGAACCACCATAAATTCTGATGCATATGTGACGACACTGAAGAAACTTTAAGCTCGACTCAGTCGTGTTCGACCACATCGGCAAAAGCAGGATATTTTGCTGTTGCACGACAATGCACGACCACATGTCAGTCAAAAAACCGGGGAAGCGATCACAAAACTCGGATGGACAACACCGAAACACCCGCCTTACAGTCCTGACCTGGCTCCATGTGACTATCATATCTTTAGGAAACTGAAAGACTCTCTTTGTGCAACAAGGTTTGAAGATGATGCACGCTGCCAAACAGTGGCTCCAACAGGTTGGTCCAGAATTTTACCGTGCAGGTATACAGGCGCTGGTTCCAAGATGGCGTAAGGCAGTTGGGAGGGATGGAAATTATGTGGAGAAATGAAAATATTGTTCCTAAAGGATGTATGTACACACTGTAAAACTTTCAAACATGTAGAACAGAAGATGGATTTTAAGAAAATAGTGTGCATTTCTTTTGGAGTGACCCCCGTACTAAAGATCGTACAACAGAGATCGGACCAAAGATACAAAGTCATTAGGCAGTTGCCGAGTACATGGCAATCCTTTCTCGCCTTTTCGCCTTCGGAAAGAACTGTACGCCGGGTGCGTCGTTCTGAGCTTGGAATGTGAGGTACGGTTGATACGGTGCCCAGTGTTGGCGGGCACTGCAGGTACGCCTTCCAGAGTGCACAAGCGGAAGGCGCGCCACAGCAAATGCGGAAGTTGCCGAAGCGAGAGCTCCCCTCAGGTCGGCGCCCAACTCTGGTAAATGCGTTTCGTCGAGGAGTCGATCGAACGCCCCTCCGGGGGAAACTTGCTACTTGGAACGTCACTCTAGTGGCAAGTCTACGGCTCTCTCGAAGTTTTAGCTCATGTCTTCGGTCATCAGATGACGCTGTGACTACGAAACTGCAATCCTACTAAGATAAGAGAGGTTTTCGGATCTCCACTCTCCCAGACAAAGCAACTGAAACGCAGTACTTCTTCTGCTGCCCTATCGCCAGGTATTACAACTTTTCTTCCTTCTAACACGTTCTTGAGGATCGGTTATCAGAAGCAGTAATTTGCCACCCTCTGAGTCCTCCCTGTTTGAGACACAGTGTCCGAATAGGGCGTATACACAAAATAACTAAGGTGGTATAGTTGTTTGTCCCATTGGTTCATGTTTTCTTATTTTTCAGTGTGAATTTGATCGAAAAAACATAGTATTTGAGACATATGTTTACGTAACACGTTGCCGACTAGTCTCACATATCCTTGCACTCGAAATGTCTGTATTTTTTGTAGGAGTACTTTATGTCCTAGGCTGAAAGCGTCTTCACTATGTACACTGAAGAGCCGAAGAAACAGGTACACCTTCCTAATATCGTGTGGGGCCCCCGCGAGCACGCAAAACTGCTGCAACACGACGTGGCATGGACTCGACTAATGTGAAGTAGTGCTGGAGAGAATGGACACCATGAACCGTGCAGGGCTGTCCATAAATCCGATGGGGTGGCGATCTCTTCTGAACAGCTCGTTGCAAGATATGCTCAATAATGTTCTCATGCCCAACCTCGTTCCGCTCCACAAGATGGGTGAGTTGTTACGACACTCACTATTT
This sequence comes from Schistocerca serialis cubense, assembly GCF_023864345.2. Lineage (NCBI taxonomy): Eukaryota > Metazoa > Arthropoda > Insecta > Orthoptera > Acrididae > Schistocerca > Schistocerca serialis. The sequence continues at coordinate 493,096,284 of NC_064646.1, read as the reverse complement.
CGTATGCCGCGCCAAACTGTCGAAGACGTTTCTAATTGTTACTGTTTATATGCGAACAAGAATTAATCAGCTCAGCTTAAGTTCGTAGGGAAAATATTTTACAGAATACTTGACTCAGCTGGAGTGTATGATCTTCGCTGTTTACTAATTAGGAGTTTGTGCCAAGTATGATTCATATGACAGCGTTCCAGACCGGTCTGTGCTAAACTGGGTGGACATAAGCATGCAGGGGCGACAGCGCTCTAGCAGTCTCATCGCTTTTATGACCACCACTCGGACATCTGCATAAAAATCTGAACGCAACTACCTGCAAATTGCACTCGATGAGCGATCCAAGAAAGGCATCGCGCGCTAGAGTTATTGGCCGTGCTACGATAATGAACTTTCTGAAATCCCCCAAATATTGAGGTGCTCCACATCCGAGCCGTATTAAGTGGTTCACCTGCGTTAGAAATGTATGAAGCATGGAACCAGCTCCTCTATGAATGGCTGCACGGATTTCATTCATTATTCATAAGGCGCTCATTTACATAAGTGAAGGTACAGAGGCTGAACTGCGCACATAATTTCAGCAGTTTGTGTAACAGGTGGAATGCCTTTTCGGTAACTCTATTTCTTCGGTCACATGGAGTTTAGCAATTGTTCGTAGGACCGAAGGAAATGTATATTTAGATTTAATTCGTTAAAATGTTGTACGTATATTCGTTATTTGCGAATGTCTTACTGTTAAAGCAAAATTCATTTGCGACGAATATTATCTCGTATTTTAAACTCAAGAAATATTCCTTGTGGCACTTCTTATACTAAAAATATTTTTCAGGTCAAATAAATACATCATTTCTGTTTGAGCAATATTTATTGTCGGCAGAAGCTCTGCTATCTCCAAACGAATTTGGGAGACGGAATAAATGAGTTCATTAAAAGACAGCATCTTATTTTGTGTTGCCCTTTTCTTTGTTGTCGACCACGGCTGTTACATATGACGGACGTGGCAGACAACATTAACAGGCACCTGAGACTTTTCTCAATAAATGGCTCTGAGCAATATGGGACTTGACTTCTGAGGTCATCAGTCCCCTTGACTTAAAACTACTCAAACCTAACTAACCTAAGGTCATCACACACATCCATGCCCGAGGCAGGATTCGACCTGCGGTCGCGCGGTTCCAGACTGTAGCGCCTAGACATTTCTTAGGTCATGCAGTTATCTATAATGAAGTATTATCTGACGAACGATGCACATTTTTCAACCGTACCTTCATAAGAGTCGAAAGTGATTCAAAGATTGGTAACTTGCTTTGACTATATATACATGTAAAATTACGCACTTCACAAAAAAGCGTAGGATCGTAATATTACAGTATCAGTGACTTAGGATTAGAATCAGTCGCCGATCGATGTGACCGAGCGGTTCTAGGCGCTTCAGTCCGGAACCGGGCAGCTGCTATGGTCGCAGGTTCGAATCCTGCCTTGGGCATGGATGTGTGTGATGTCCTTAGGTTAGTTAGGTTTGAGTAGTTCTAAGTCTAGGGGACTGATGACCTCATATGTTAAGTCCCATAGTGCTTAGAGCCATTTTAATCTAGATTCAGTCAACTACGAGGGTCATTCGATAATTAAAGAGACAAACTGGTTTGGGGAAAAAACTGTTTGTAGGGCAAGTTTGGTACCTTTATGGCTTTAAGTTGGCATCACTGGGATGAATCCTGATCAGCTGATGTATCAACATTGTTTTATTTATGACGTCAAAAATACATTTCAAGATGGCGAGTCCGCTTGAAACGTCCACATTAGTTGGATAACGTTCTGTGATTCGTTTTTTACTTACTGGAGGCGAGAAACCAGGGAATATATACTGTCGAATGTCTAAAGTTTATGGTGAAGGTTGTATGAATTTACAAGTGGAAAGAGCAGTTCAAAAATGGTTGTGACACAGTGACTGACGAACACCATTCTGGCGGACCAGTTGCAGTTTCAACTCCCTCAATTGAACGTCGAAGTGATGACATTATTCGTGCTGACCACCGTGTGAAGGTGGAAATGATAGTTGATAAGGTTCATGTTAGTTGTGGTACAGTTCATAACATTATCTGTAAGAAGCTGAAGCACCGCAAAACATGTGCGAGATGGGCCCCAAAGGAGTTGATGCGGCTACGCAAGTGAGCAAGGATGAGAGTCTGCACAGAGGTAAAGGAACGTTATGAAAGAGAAGGTGAGCACATCCCCAACAAAATTTTAACTTGTGATGAAACTTGGGTTCACTATTATGAGCCAGGATAAAAAAAGGCAAAGCATGGTGTGGAAGGACAGCGACTCACCTGTCAAGAAAAAATTCAAAACGCAATCAGCAGGAAAAGTTATGTTGATGTTGTTTTGGGATTCTGAAGGTCCAGTTTTTTGTCATTGTCTCGAAGGGCAGCATACAATGAACAGCCAATAGTACTCGGATTTGCTTTTGTACAAGGTGAAGCCAGCCATGACAAATGGCTCTGAGCACTATGCGACTTAACTTCTGAGGTCATCAGTCGCCTAGAACTTAGAACTAATTAAACCTAACTAACCTAAGGACATCACACACAGCCATGCCCGAGGCAGGATTCGAACCTGCGACCGTAGCGGTCGCTCGTTTCCAGACTGTAGCGCCCAGAACCGCTCGGCCACTCTGGCCGGCCAGCCATGACAGAGAGACGTCGTGGATCTCAGAGAAGAGGTGTGATTCTCGAGCAAGACAACGCACGCCCTCATATCGCTCAACTAACCCGTGAAACCATTGACATAATCCCCCTTACAATCCTGATTTAGCACGTAGTGATTTCCATTTATTTGGTGCACTGAAGGAGGCATTACGTGGGAAGAGGTTCCAGGACAACGAAGACGTGAAAAAGTTTGTTGGAAATTGGTTCAAACATCAAGATAAAGAGTTCTTTGCAGCTGGAATAAAAAAGCTTGTAGCCCGTCGGAGCAAGTGCGTAAATGTTCAAGGGGATTATGTTGAAAAGTAGAAAAAGGAATGTTTTGTAAAAATAAACGCTTTTTTTCTCCAGACCAATTTGTCTCTTTAATTATTGAATTACGATCGTATTATGGTACAAATACCTGGGTGGCGATATGAAATGGGATGATCACATAGACTCAGTGGTAGGTAAGGCAGGTTGCATACTTCAGTGTACAGGTAGGATACTGCGGACAGGAAGTCATGCTACAAAGCATCATCTCATTTTGCGACCCACCTTAGAATATCGCTCAAATGCGTGCGACATATACGAAGCAGAGTAACAGGGGATATTGAACGTATAACGAATAAGACTGATAGGAAAAGTGAGAGGTTTATTTGACTTACTGGACCGCCATGGAAATGTTAGCAAATCTGAATTGGCAAACGTTTGAAGATAATCGCGTAAACCAACTTACAAAATTTTCAGAGTCAGTGTTGAGTAAAGACTCTAAATGTATTCTCCACGTGCGAAGTATCGGTTCGTAGCAAGCGTGAAGACAAAATTAAACTACATGATATGTATCATCAGTTGCGAATACGAACAACCGTCAGCTGTGTAAGGGAATGACAACGGTGAAAATTTGTGCCGGACGGTAACTCGAAACCCGATTTCGCGTTTTACGCGAGCGATCGCCTTAGCCGCTTGGGCTGTCCGTGCGCGACTCACGGCGAGACCCAAAATTCCGTATGTCATCGTTCCCGCGTCGCAACCTGTGCTCGTACACCCATCACGCCATTCCCGTACAGGGGAGCACATTTTAATCGAAAGTCGCTCCCTGACATCGGCGGATAAATACAATGCTACAGTATTTGATTTGTTAAGAAGAACGATGTAGTGTTCATTATGCATCGTTCTTTTTAAGAACACAGGCAGTGCAAAATGGTCAAAATTAGACTAATTACAGAGACATTTATATATTCATCTTTCACTCTCCATACGCAATGTGAATGGAGGAAACAGTAACTTGTGATACAATAATAAGTATCTTTCGCCACGCAATTCGCGTGATTTTAAGATCATGCATATGTGAGGGTCGTTCAATAAGTAATGCCCCACATTTTTTTCTCAGAACATATTTATTGTTAACAGACAGAATTTGGTGACAATATACATCAACATGTCTTGTCCACGTCCTATTTCTCTACGTAGTCTCCATCACTTTCTACGGCCGTACTCCAACGGTGTGGAAGAGCGTGTACTCCCTGTTGGTAAAAGCTCTTGTCCTCTACGCGTAGCCATGTTCTCACTGCATGACTGACACTCTCGTCATCTTCAAAGTGCGTTCAGAAAGGCCTCTCCGTCGGTCTCAAAACGCTACAACAATTCAGATGAAATGGCGTTTCGGTGAATCTTGTGATCCGCTGTGAGCATTCGTAGAACCCGTCGTGAGCACCTCTCTTTGAACATACGATAGTCCCGATCATTGCAGACGCAGTTCCAATGCTGACCGGTAACTGTAGAGCCAGTTGTCGAGTTGTGATGCGCCGGTCGGCACGAATAATGGCATCCGCACGATTCAGGATGTCTGGAGCAGTGGCTGTGATAGGACGTCCAGAACATGGCTGATCATGGAGGTCTGTTTCCGCATTTCGTGAGGCAGACGCCATTTTGACGCTGTACTATGGCTCACCGGCGCTCAGAACAAGCATCAAATGTGAAGCACGAACAAGGACGTTTGTCTATGTATATTAATGGCTAAAAAAAAGTGAGGCATTACTTATTGAACGACCCTCGGATATGCAGGTATAGAAGTGAATTTGTTTTGCGTGTCAGGGCGAGACATTTTCATGCAATCCGAAGTATTGGTGAGGTGCTGTCTGTAAACAACACTGACAATGAGGATATCATGGTAACGTGTTCAGCAAAAGCTACGAAAAATACTACCGGTTTTCTTCCTCGACCGCCGCGTTAGAATTAAGCTCCTTACCTGATAAACCGTTACGTTCGTTCTTCGATTCCTCTAACGCTAACTGGCGTGACGAGGGAAATCAATTTTTCGCGCTGCGCGGGTTCTGAAACGTTCGTGCCATATCTCTCACGTTGAGAGGGGGTAATTTAACCTGCGGAAGTCCTGAAATAATACCGGTTCCACGACCTCGCGTGCGGCGGGTATCACGGTAGCAGAACCTCTTTTTTCCCCCCTCGGTGCAGCAGTCAGTGAAAGTAAGTACCGCACAACAGGTGTCTTTCGTCAGCCGGCGGCAGACTGGACCGTTCTGAATGCCGATCGTCGGCACTTTGCCGTGACGTGAGGCGCTTCGCGGACGAGGAAGCCGCCTGGTGTTACGTAACTCCGCGGCCGGCCTTGGTCCAACCGACAGCCGAGCCAAATGTCTGCACGGCTCGGTTCCGCCTCAGCCAGTCGGACTGGAACCGGCACGGGAGATTCCCGACAAATGCGAAAACCTGCAGTTCCGAGGAACCATTATGCGATACATGCATCGTACATCTCGCTTTCCACACCTCACACCTTCCTTTTTATTTTTAGTCATTTTTTTTTTTATCGTGACGTCTCGCTACAATAACAAACTTTGTGTCCTCAGTTTCAGAACGCAGCTTTTAACAACAGTTAGTACGTCTACTATCCTGCATACACATCAGTTACTCTGTACTGTTCTTTCCGTTTGCCGAGCGGGGTAGCCGCGCGGCAAAGGCACCTTGCCACGGTTCGCGCGGCTCCCTCCGCCGGAGGTTCGAGTCCTTCCTCGGGCATGGGTGTGTGTTGTCCTTAGCGTAAGTTAGCTTAAATTGATGAAGTAGTATGTAAGCCTAGGGACCGATGACCTCAGCAGTTGGGTCCATAGGAACTTTACACAAATTTCCAAACTTTATTTTCGTTTGCGGACCACGACGAAGCCTTCGGCAGTGTACTGCGGAATATCAATATCTCTATAAGAACGAGTACAGACTCAAATGAATTACTAAAAGCAACCCTTGGGGGCGTAAGCTTAGACGATAGATGCGTTTTGTATAGCCGTGTTAAAGTTTGAAACCAACATCTGAGTCACGTGACGGAGGGCAAACAGCTAGAGTGCGTCATTAGCCACTGTACCAAGCGGAGCGGGCAGTTACAGGTTTTCTCTTTTATAGGTGAAATCCAGTACTGATTTCAAGAAAGTAGCACACTTAATCTGATTTTTCGAAACTCTAAACATTAATTCGAGGGTTACAGTTCTTGCATTTGGCCAGTTGAAAGTGTATCAAACTAATGGAAACACTGTACTGACCTTTCTTTCTTTTTACAAACGACATAAATGTAGTTCTTCTGTGAAATTCAGTTTTTGTTGCACTGCGGAGCGGACGACGAAATGTCAGTTCGCCAAGAAGCATATAACTTCTTGACTATTCCTCAGCGACACTTATGACATATTTTATTATACTTTTATGAGAAATCGTTTTTATTCCTATCCATAATGCCCGGTTTCTACACAAAAGAAGCGTTAATATTTTATTACTTTGCTTAACACCGAAACAATATCAAGATAAGAACCATAAACAGACTGACTTTTATTGACTCAAAATTTTAATCATCCATCAATTTTGACAACTGAAGATAACGTATATCCTAACTTAAAAAATGTATTTGGATTTTTTTCTATTCTTAAATCAAATTTATCTGTGAAATGAAATATTGCTTGCTTTCAGATATCTTTCGGTGCAGCCAAATCCTGACCACGGTCTGACCATTGTTATAACGAAATCTTTAGTGAAGATACTATGAGTACGATAACTTGAACAGTGTTCCAGAAGTTGTCTGCAAATGAATGGCGTCACCAAACAGGTGATGGAGATATGTTTCGATATGCTGACTTCACGCGCGGCCTGTACCATCTGTGGTGACAGGTTGTGGGCATTCATTCCGAGGCCGTTTTATCTTTGAATATTAAAGTCAGGCGCCTTCACTAGTTGAGCGGCGGGGAGCTGTTCCCGCGGTCACAGCTTTGGCAGCGCCACAATGAGTCTTCACAGCAGTGTTAATATCAAGTTATGATTGGAATGTGATATCACTAGTAAAAAACAGGGACTTATTTTATACAAATGCTGTCTGGCGAATAGAAAGTGATTCATCACAGGAGAAATATATACGCTTTCATGTGATACTGCCAGATAAACAGTTGCACCAAGTCTGAAGTACACACTAAGGCAAAAACAAAAGGACGCACTACGAAGGAGTTATCCAAATGGGACGGAAGTATGTAGATGTGATTTACATGTACAGATAAACAAATGATTATAACGCGTTGATCCACATCTGGCCTTTCTGCAAGCAATTTATAGTTTTTAACTATACATATTTTATGATGAGACATGTAGTGTTCCCTGGCAGTACATGTATTATTTAAAATTATGCGGATATGATTTACATATAAGTCAAGTTTCCTTTTGCTAGCTGTCGTCTAATTTAATTAGTGAATAAAGATACCTGTAATTCGAATGCAGCTTGTGAATCAGAAGTTCTCCTTCCATACATGTCGTATTGCTTACATTTTATGTTGAATAACTAGTTGTTTGCTATCTTAAATAATCATCTTTTATTTTACAGACCACTGATGATGCCTAGTATGAGCAGGAGGAAAAAACATTCAGGTGCAAGAAGAGAGATAGGATTTGTGCTACAAAAATATATCGGCATCAAATTCGTAATAAGATAGTGTCGTATTCTGGAGTCTCCGCGTTCTCGAGCTGATACGTCCATTCTGATGGTGCATGTGCACTGCTAACAGCGGTCTGGCTGTGCGCCCCTCTCACAGACAAGAGCGGACATTTTGATGCTTGGTGACAGCAGAGGGCATCCTTCGAGTTGCGAGACGCGACGTTGCCCGTGTGTGCGAGACCATCATACACTGAGCTGAAAAAAGTCGTGGGAAACCTCCTGATATCGTGTCGGACATCGTTTGGCCCGGATTAGCGCAGCAACTCGATGTGGCATGGATGGCACGGACCCAACAAGTCGCAAGTCCGCTGCAGACATCTTGAGCCATGCTGCCTTATAGTGGTGCATAATCGGGGAAGTGCTCCCGGTGCTGAATTTTGTGCAAGAAGTGTCCGTGTCCCATCAGTGTTCAATGGGATTCATGTCGGGTGACCTGGATGGCCGAATCATTCGCCCGAATTGTCCAGAATGTTTTTCAAACCAGTAGCGAAGAATTGTGATCTCGTCATGTGGCGCATTATCATCCACGAAAATTCCATCGTTATTTTTGGAACATGGAGTCCACGAATGGCTCCAAGTTGTCCGAGGAAAAAAGTCCACATCATTATGGAGCTACCACCAGCTTGCACAGTGCTTTCTTGACAATTTGGGTCCACAGCTTCACACTCGAACCCTATCATCAGCTCTTATCAACTAAAATCTGGACTCACCTGATCAGCCTCGGTTTTCCACCCGTCTAGGGAACAACCATTATGATCACGAGCACAGGAGACGTACTCTCAGCAAAGGCACTCGCGACAGTCTCCTGCCACAACCGATTAACGACACATATCGCCGCACTGTCCTAACGGATAGTTCGTCGTACGTCTCACGTTGATTTTTGCAGTTACTTCACACAGTGCTGCTTGTCTGTTAGGACTGAGAACTCTACGCAAACGCCGCTGCTGTCGGTCGTTAACGAAGGCCGTCGGCCACTCCGTTGTCCGTGCTGTGAGGTTTGAGGTTTGGTATTCTTGGCACACTCTTGACACTGTGGGCCACAAAGTATTGAATTCTCTAATGATTTCCGAAATGAAATGTCCCATGCGTCTAGCTCCAACTATTATTCCGCGTTCAAAGTTTGTTAATTCCCGCCGTGCGGCCACACACGAATCACCTGGGTGCAAACAACACCTCCACCAGTGGTCTGCCCTTCTGTAGCTTGTGTACGTGATGCTACCATCACCTCTATGTGTGCGTATCGCTATCCCGTGACTTCAGTAGAAGGCGGCGCCCCAGACGGACACCGTTGCTGGTTTTGCCGCGGGTGAATGCGTGGGTCAGCTGCCTTTAGTAACGAGTGCGAGGCAGCCACCATTAACGCTGTCGACAGTCGCCCGTCTGCGAGTCGTAGTCGCGGACTCCGAAGCGATTCGCGCGCCTATCCTGGGCGCGTGACTCGTCCGCGACGGAGCTGCGTTTCCGGGAAGAGCGGCCGCGTGAGGAATGCCAGTGAGTAGGGCTGCGGGAATGCGCGGCGTCAGCCCAGAGACCCGTAAAGCCCGCAGTTAGCTCGCTCTGCACAGGAGTCCTGCTGTTATCTCGCTGGCCGTAAAGCGGCCTCTGCGCTGCGAGACTGCGGGTGCACGTGCGGGAGACACACGCTGAAGCATTGCTCAGTTCCTCCACAGCTCCGTGGAGTTAAGATTGACACATCACGGTTGCCCAATTGGCTGCGCAGGGAGATTTTAGACTTTTTCCAGTATTCGGTCGTTGGAACCGAAAATAAAAATGCTCCCTGGTCTCTTGGAAGGGTTTGCAGCTCTCCGGACCTTGACAACAAAACATCAGATTTCGTTTTGTAACGTGCCATCTTTCTCGTGTTTGCTGCCTCTGGATTCCTGCTCTGTATGAAGGCAATAGGACTTCGGTGGTAATTAAAATTTTACCTCTTGTCTCATTGTCGTCTTTTTCTTCTCGGCAGGAAACGACTGGCCACTCTCTGCTCTTTTCTAGTGCTAGAACTTTAGGACTACAGTACTTAATTTAGTTCGAAATCCTTCGTATTTGTCATTAATAAATAACATTTTTATACAAGCATCTTGTGGCCTATATTCGAAGGACGATAGGTGCTTCTCCAGAATAGTGCCTGAACGCGCAGATGCATCTGTTTACTACCGCCACCAGAGTGCCAGAGAGCGATAACAAATTAAATTTTTTTGTTTCTAAAATTCAGTCTTAATCACACCACGTATGTTACAAGAACATAGTTGACCGGTTTGGGTCATATCACATGACCATCGTCAGACCTGTAATTTAATTTAGAAAGTAATAGAAATCTTACTAGATTTACAATAAAATAAGACAAAATGCTTATAAGGATAAAATACAGTAGGACGTGTTATACCCATGGCATCCTTCGAAGATGGTAGGTGGAGCATTCTTCTCAGCTGCTGTGATGTCAACTGGTGGCAGCAAGTGACGAGCATACGCTTAAGTACGAAGATGCTCTGCCTACCTCTTCTCCCTCCACCTCACATCAACCAATCAGTATAAAAATGGGTTCACAAATCGTCAAAACGTAAAAAACAAAGTGCAATAATAACATAAAAATAGTTATGTATAATATCTCTTAACAACCATGGAATTACTTAAATCTTGTATAAAATATGAATTAAAAGCTTTAAAATAACTGTACAGACGATGTATAGTCAGTGTGCCCTCTATGGGCTAAGGTGGTACTACCAAAATTGTTTTCTAAGTCAACGATGTTGTGGAGGTCTTTGGCATTACGGCATCATATCGATATGTGAGTTGTGACTCGAGTGCAAGTATATATCTATGCTAGATTCAGTCTTTCTGTCTTTTATTAAAATGTCATAAAACTGATTTATTAAAAATGGAGTCATATTTCGTAATATTTCTAGTTGGAAGTTTAAAATTGTGATGTAAATATTTACGTACTGTCCTAAGGTCCATTTCTGCCATGGATACAATACTAACATATTAGTCTGTAAGAATCTTAATTTTTTTAAAAAAGAAGGCCTAAGCGAGAAGTTTATAAATATATTTGAAATTTATTAAAATCGCAGCTGAAGACTGCTCTACTCACGTCTTCGCTTCATTTCAACTAAATAATTGAAAATATTCGCTGCCTGGCGACGTTATAGACGCTACGGTAAAACTGAACTCCATTCGACACGATTAGAGCTCCAAGTAACTCACTGAACAGGAATGGAGCTCAAGAAAGTCGTAATTAGACTCGCATAAAAAAGAAATATGGCTCTGGAAAATACATACGATTGGACCACACATATTGAATTGTATTAAGAGAAATGAAAAGCTGTCAGAGAGTAATGAAGTTGTTGTTGTTGTTGTGGTCTTCAGTCCTGAGACTGGTTTCATGCAGCTCTAAATGCTACTCTATCCTGTGCAAGCTTCTTCATCTCCCAGTACCTACTGCAACCTACATCGTTCTGAATCTGTTTAGTGTATTCATCTCTTGGTCTCCCTCTACGATTTTTACCCTCCACGCTGCCCTCCAATACTAAATTGGCGATCCCTCGATGCCTCAGAATATGCCCCACCAACCGATCCCTTCTCCCAGTCAAGTTGTGCCACAAACTCCTCTTCTCCCCAATTATATTAAATACCTCCTCATTAGTTATGTGATCTACCCATCTAATCTTCAGCATTCTTCTGTAGCACTACATTTCGAAAACTTCTATTCTCTTCTTGTCCAAACTATTTACGTCCATGTTTAACTTCCATACATGGCTACACTCCATACAAATACTTTCAGAAATGACTTCCTGACACGTCAATCTATACTCGATGTTAACATATTTCTCTTCTTGAGAAACGCTTTCCTTGCCATTGCCAGTCTCCATTTTATATCCTCTCTACTTCGACCATCATCAGTTATTTTGCTCCCCAAATAGCAAAACTCCTTTATTACTTTAAGTGTCTCATTTCCTAATCTAATTCCCTCAGCATCACCTGAGTTAATTCGACTACATTCCATGATCCTCGTTTTGCTTTTGTTGATGTTCATCTTATATCCTCCTTTCAAGACACTATCCATTCCGTTCAACTGCTCTTCCAAGTCCTTTGCTGTCTCTGACACAATTACAATCTCATCGGCGAACCTCAAAGTTTTTATTTCTTCTTCATGGATTTTAATACCTACTCCGAATTTTTCTTTTGTTTCCTTCACTGCTTGCTCAATATACAGATTGAATAACATCGGGGAGAGACTACAACCCTGTCTATGAAACAAGAATATAAGAACAACTTCGGAAGATGTTTATCGGGAAACCGAATTTTTTTTAAGAAGGAATTTATAAACTAATAATAGACATTAGACAGTGAAATGAGCGAGCGAGAGATATGCGAGTAGTTTTACAACAGCAGCCGTGAGGAAGGACGGTCGATTCGAGACTCAGCTGCGGTCGCACATCCGTGCTACCATCGTTAAATTAGGGAAAAAACTTATGGCGACTCGAAGACGTCCTAAATGACTGGTCGTCGCAGGAGTTGCGTTCCCAGTACTTCCGAAGATTCCGCAGTCAGTAAAAATGTCCACCATAAGACACCTGGTAGCGGACTACACCGATCGCTGAGGGGCGTATTGTGTTCTGAGGTCCAGCTCAGAAGCGAGGGTTCCATTTCTTCCTCAGAACTATTTAAAGAGTCGATTCCAAGTTAAGCCATCGATTGGGCAGGGTCGAACTACTTTTTGTGATCAACCTAAGTGGGTCCTTTTCGCAACGAGTTCTGAAGGATCAACTGTGTGAAGTTTTGCTGTCGAGCTGTGGCGACTTTTTGCAGTCAGTTTCAGTTTACAGGAACTCGCGTGAAGACTGGGAAACGACGTTCCGTTTCGAAGGAAATCGCCGTGTTGGCAATAGTTTGTAACTTCCTAACGCCGGCACTTATTAGACCTTTATACCTGAAGAATTCTGAATGTTAAATGTGTACATCGGATAACGAATGAGGAAGTACTGCATGGAATTTATGGCACAACTTAAGTAAAACAAGGGATCGGTGGCCAGGAAACGTTTTGTGGCATCAAGAAATCGGTTAAGTCGATTATTGTGGAAAGTGTGTGGGCTACAAATTGCGACTGACCGGGACTTGACTGCAGTAAACAGGTTGCACTGGATGTGGGATGTACGTAGGAGTTACACGAAGATGAGGGGGCTTTCATAGGTTAGACTACGCAGAGACATGCCTCAGCAACACTTAAGGAACATCAGAATGTTACCATCATCTCTCGGTCCCCTCGGGACCGTACCTAAAATTAATATTAGAAATTCCGTACTTAGGGATTTTTCGGTTAGTTTTTAGTTCAGGAACATCTTCTACTTTCATCTGATTTATTGATTATTAGCTTGCTATCGCTACCCCTTTTAGGGTGTGGCATCATAAAGTCTGTCTTAAAGAGAGAAAATTGGTGATTTACCACGATGGCAGTCACCAGCTGTGAATTAAACAATCACTGCTCGCACTTGTTTTTCAACCCTAGTCCACTCGATTACGAATCAAGTCTTTGAACCCTGCCACCAGTAGGTCTTCGCAGACGATGAAAAGAGCGAAGACGTTTCGAGTTTGGCCGTACGGAAACGCAGAGCTTGTCGTTTATGCGGTTTGACAAATTAATTCGGATGAGTGTTTTTTGAATGTTACCACATTGTTCGAGTTACCTTTTTTTTCAGTGTACATTCAGACTGTAGGAAAGAAAGCTAGAAATATCTGCTGATCAAATGAATGCGCTTGTTATGCTGATCTCACACCCACACATTGCTATCTCTCGCTTCCTCGGTGTTATACCAACAAGCCGGCGGGCAGGAACCTGGTATATAAGTCCTAATTAAACTATGGCTAGAGCATTATCATGCTGAGAGCAATCCCGTTTAATGGCTGCTCTGTGGAGAATCCGATGCCAGAACGAGGTGGCTGAACGCGCTAGGGCAGTAGATTATCGGAAATGGCGCCTGGACGCTTAGGCAGCCAGTGGAACATACCCGCTAATTGAGCTATATAGCGGTAAGGCGCCCGTCCTACATCCCGCTTATGTTGGTTCGTTTCGATAGTTTATTGGCAGTTTACTGACAGTGCAGCCCTCTTTTATGGCACACGATTCTCTTGTTATGTAAGTTTGCTTCTTGGCCTCCATAGAGTGCCGCCAACGTAGGAATTACTGGCGTGTGCTTCATGTCTGACAGGATTATCGGATCTTGTTGCAGTCCCAAGAAGCGAAATGCATTAGCACTGATGCACGGCAGACGAGAGCTACAGCGGCTTGTTCGTATCCAAGGTTATCAATCTGACTGAAGTTTTATTAGGTTCGCAAATTCACTCCAAAAGAATGATGAGAACATTAACAGGAAGTCACGCCAACAGTTGGTTAAAACTGAGCTACTCCAAAGAAAGAATCACTTTTTTTAAATCGTCAGTCTTTTAATATCTACACTCTACGTTTTGTATAATCTAAATTAGTAATCTATTCTTTGTATGGCTCTGCCACCACTTGCTTTCAATCCGCGTGCGGTACTGGCCAGCTAGGTGCAGAGAGCAGCAGCGTCGCCGGAAATGGGTAAGCTGGAAATCTGGGCGGCTGCAGCTCGCATGGCTATTGTGCAGGAGGCAATGCTGCAGTAAATGGCGGAGTGCCAGACAAGCTGAGAGACGTTTTTACAGCTCTCTGACATTCGACAATAACTCTCAGCCAAATTCTAATGAGAATATGGATACCACTGTAAGCTCAGAAAGGTGAGGTGGATACAATGACACAACAATATTTCAGTGTCCTTACAACTACAGAATAAGGTGAAGGTGATGAGCGCTAAACTCTACACATGCAAGCGAGAGACATAATGTGCAGGATACATGCTTTCATCAAGCGCAGAGTAAGTCTATGTGCGTAGCGCAACTGTCGCTTGGCGCCGGAAACAATGTTGTCGCCGTCCTTGTCACGATCTGCGCAAACCGCCATCGTTCGTGGGTCGGACTATAGTCAGCTATCACACTTCAGCGTCGCCTCCAAACCAGTGCGACTCGACATTTCTTCTCGTAAACAGAGGTGACCCTGGTCTAACCCTAGACCTTTCGGTCCATAGCCTTGTGTGTAAACACTGAGCGGCCGTGAAAGACAGGATGGAAAGGTATGCGCACACACTTGAGTTTCTCTCTCTCTCTCTCTCTCTCTCTCTCTCACACACACACACAGACACACACCCACACACACACACATACATACATACATCATACATACACATGTACTTCAAACGACTATAATAAACAAAATAGCAGTATATCTTCCCTCTTCCAATATATTTGTCATTATCTTTCGTTCCAATTTTTGTAGGTTTAAAGATGGCCGATAACAGCCTAAACCAGAAACCACTCATATTAAATCGCAACTGTGACTGAAATAAACAATCAGCTATAACTCTCCATCAGTCGCTGCGTCTCTCTACAGAAATTATCTCTGTCATTATCAAATTAACTTTTCCTGCCGATAAGTTTCTTTCCTGTAAGTACATTCACTCTTCAACATCCACAGTGTTGATGGATCTTGTGCCTTAGATGTCAGATCGCTTCTGGACATGGGTTCGCTACTTAGTATCACATATGGAAAATCCCGCCCTGTAGTTTGGTTCAGATTCAAAGTTAAACTGAGCGTTCCCTGGCAGCTGGATGGGTAAGGCGGGTGTACCTGCCAGAGGAGGGCAAGTCTGAGCCAGTGCAGTAAACTCCATGGTTAAGGATAGAAGCTGAAGTAATGAATTAGCATTTGTACCAAGGCTGGAGTATGATTCCAGGTCTCCTACTTACTACGCAGATGTGGCAACCACTAAACCACCCAGGTATTTTGTCTAGTACAGATGCACTGAATACCCAAGTCCAATGCCCTCCCTAACACAAACTTCAGTTTATACCTTAACCAGGTTGATGTAGTGGACACCACATCTGGCCTAGCAAGCAGGAGACCTGGGTTCAAGTCCTGGCCATAGCACAAATTTTAGCTTATGACCTTATTGAAGGTAAAATCAAGACTCAGTACAGGAAAATGTAACTATGGAGGATCAATAAACACCGTGGTGTTTAAACTGACCGGGCCGGGCTACACGGGAAGATATCTACGCACAACTTACGCAGCTTCCGTAAATTACGGTTTGGTGGATTGCCTAGTAGAGTCGCAGGTGTGATCATTGGGTTCAGACAAGCCGAATTTAGTGGCCAAGACATCAGAGTGAGTTGACTATCATGCTCCTTAGAACATTAGATCGATTTTAGCCTCTTCACACGGACAGTTATACTGGTCTTTTTCTGGGAAGACACCAAGCACGAAAGGATGCACCCTGCAATAATGTGTAGGTAGTCCAGAGCTGCCACGATTCCTTCGATTACTACCACAAGTTCCAAGCCCCCACAGCACGATACTGCCTACAGCATCCCTTGGCCAGTGTGCGGTGCACGTTTCGAGTAGCCGTTCCTCTGGATGACGGCGTATCTGGGCAGGAGCGTCGACCTGATGTAACAAAAAAAATCTGGTTCATCCGACCAAGTAACACGCATCCACTGGTCCACGGCCCAATCTCACTGATGCCGTTCCCCCTAAAATCGTAATTGACGGTGTCATCCGGTCAACACGGCAACTCGCAGCGGTCGTCTGCTGCGGAATCCCACGTTCGACAGTGAGCGCTGAACGGCGCGCCGGTAGAAGCACTGTGCTCTGTCGTCAGATCTGCCACAGATCGCTACCGAATCTGCTTTACAAAGTGACCAAGCACCCGACCTCCACGTTTTGTAATGAGAAGTGGACGGCCGACACCTTATCGCCGCATGCTGTGGCCGAGCGGTTCTAGGCGCTTCAGTCTGGAACCGCGCGACCGCTACGGTCGCAGGCTCGAATCCTGCCTCGGGCATGGATGTGTGTGATGTCCTTACGTTAGTTAGGTTTAAGTAGTTCTAAGTTCTAGGGGACTGATGACCTCAGATGTTAAGTCCCATAGTGCTTTGAACACCTTGTCGCCCAGTCATGGTTTCGTCGCCCATAGATGCTCACAAAGACCCGACCGAGTTGACCGTTTCTGAGATGCTCTACTCCCAGGCTCTGTGAAAGTCGCTGAGCCCAGAGGAGATGCAAATTTGCGGCCCGTATCGTCGCTAGTGCGATTCCCTATTCGCCTCTGCACCGCTTACAAACTTTCTGTATCGCGCCACGCGCTTGCGGAGCAATCAGGCGGCATTGCTTCTCACGTTGTGCAGTGGCCACGACGTTGTGGTCGTCAGCGTATGTGGCTATTACTGGTCGTTACGCCCCCAAAAATTCTACAAGATAGCATCGGGGGAATTCCGTCGGTCGACGCGTGGAAATTTCTCATCGTCGTGCTGCTGCGTTCGGTGACACTATCCGCTACCCCTGCGAACGTGGGACCACTGTCTGCATACCGGAGTGCGTCACGAATCTTTCTTTGTGTAGGCCTAGGCGGGTTCGTCGGGACAATTGTCAACGAGCGCCGCGAGTGATTGTGCAGCGAGGAACAGGTGCGTGTGAATGGCGGCGGCAGGGCGACGTTTCGCGGCGTGACTGAGGCACCTGCCCTGCCGCGGGGACACAATGGCCGCGCTAACGGCCCCGCCTGCCCGTTAGGCGCGCGCTTTGTCAGCGCGGCGCGGCGCACGCGCAAAGCCGCCAGCCCGGCTCCTTTTGTGGACTGCCCCTGCCCCCACAACACGCACGCTCCCCTGGCCCCCTTTGTTTATAGCGCGCCTCAAAGCGAGGTAAACGGTCTGAAGGTATTTACAGCGATCGCTATTTTAAATCGGCACCGGATAGCATAGCGTTAAGTGGGTCTAACACGACGTTCCGCCGCGAACGGTACTGGTTACACAGCCTGTATACAGAGAGAGTGGCCGTAGGTGAAGTTGCCCGTGATTGGTTGATTAGCTTTGGCCCCATTTTTCTGCCAAACGTCTCTCGCGCTTCCTATGTTCGCTGTGCTTTTGAGTTGAATTGAACTTCAGAGAACTTTTTGGAAACGATTAAAAGGTATTTGAATTATTGAGAAACTTGTTACGCGTTGTGCATGCATGTTCGATTTAGTTGTATATCGTTTTTAGTACGTAATTAGCGTTTGCGTGCATACTGGTAGCATCACAAGGTTTTCTGAAGCCAACACCTGACAGTCCTTGCTGGAAATGGGAAGCTCCTGTAATTGTTGTGCCATGCTCATTCGACTTTATAGCGTCAAACTTTATTTCGTTCCGAATCAGAACACAAAGCATTATTTTGATTTCAGTATTATTGCATGACTGTTGACGCAGGCAAGTTGTAAGCAAGTTTTCCGCTGTTGTCGTGTTTGCTGAAACCTTATTCGTAGTAATGAAAGAAAGTCGTAAGTAGTTGTGACGTGCTCAAAGTTTGAAGACGTGACAAGAATAACTAATTCATCTCACACTTTTTGCATGTCACAAGTAAACAACTGCTTACGACTTTCATCCATCTGACGTAATACAGGTACGTTAAATCTTTAGCGTTATGCACTTCCGATACAAAGCAAATGCTATACACTATATTTTTTTTTATTTACGTTACTTTCATTGCAATATGTCTAGTAAACGAAGTTTTAAAGGAGATAAAGGCAAGTAACGAATAATTTTTACAGCCACTGTATCAAATTTTCCTTTGCTGTACGTAGTAGGCTGCTATGAGTATATTATAGCTGTAGAGAAAGACATTTAACGAATGATTTCGCCATATTGTCTTGTGCTTTTGATTCGGTGAGTGTGTACTCCACTACTGGCCATTCAAAAGTCCCGCCCGCAGTTTGGCAGAAAAATGGCCGCCGTATCGTTCGGTTTGCCACTCTCTCCCTATATAGGCTCTCTAGCACTGGTCCAGCGTGACAGCCGTCTAGCGGTAGAACGGGTGAAACTACGAAAATTAGCAGACACATTATCCGTGCGCCAGAGTAGAGAGCAGTTCTAAACTGACGTCAATCCGCGGATGCGCACAAGGCAGCGATAACTCGCGCATGCGCACAAGGGGTTACCGTAGTGCTTTCTGCTTGTTATTTGCTTATTGTTACCTGGGTAATGGCTAATTTTAGATTTTCGTGTTGGGGATTTTCCGCCGGCCGCGGTGGTCTCGCGGTTCTAGGCGCGCAGTCCGGAACCGTGCGACTGCTACGGTCGCAGGTTCGAATCCTGCCTCGGGCATGGATGTGTGTGATGTCCTTAGGTTAGTTAGGTTCAAGTAGTTCTAAGTTCTAGGGGACTGATGACCACAGCTGTTAAGTCCCATAGTGCTCAGAGCCATTTTGATTTTCCGTACTTTTTTCAGTAAGTAGGTTTCATAAATGCAGAAAAAAGATTTTTTGTCAGGAGACTCTCTTTTATACTAGCTGTTTGTGAAATTATTTTTTTCTGTTGATTGCTTCGTATTCTAGAAATGAAATAGAGCAAAGAGGTGTTAAGCGTCTTAATTCAGGCATGCAGCGAAAAAAGGTGTATGTATACCCCACTTTATCATAGTAAGGTACGTCGGCAATGGTTTTTTTCCGACTAATGTGCGCGTAACGTAATCGTAATATGGTGATTTTGCTTTGGTATCGTAATGCCTTAACTTACGAAAGTTCATGTTTGATTGGATTGCATCTCTTGCTTTATTTCAGCATGCCGGAAAAGAGAAACTGGCAGGAAGTCCGTGCAGTGTGGCCCGTGCGACAGACAATTTTGAGTTCTGTGTAGACACCCCCTCCCCCCACTCCCCTCCCCCCCCCCCCCCCCCCACCGACACACATACACATCACATACACATGTATATATAATGCCCAAACTTACTTGGAAGAACAACACAAAGTACTAGTCCTTTAAAGTGTTCCAAATCACAGTGCATATATCCACAACTACTTTTGAAATGGTGGGCTAAGCTATTGTGTGGCTAAAAGCCAGACTCCTAAAATATTCCCCAGTCGCCAGGAAACGTAATGTTCTAACCAGCCTGGAACGTAGCCATTTTGAGACTTTTCGGTGCTACCTTTTCCCGAAAATTAACTGAAAGGCAAGGACACTAGTACACGGAAAAATGTAGTGACATGACAGCTGGGATCCTCTCCTTGGATGCACACCCGTGTCAGTGCGGCTATCCTCTACGTTTTCTAAACAGCAGAGTTTGAGTCCGCAACGGAGTTCCTGGTCAGGCAACACAGAGAGATGTAACAAGCCGCGATGAGTGACCGCGTGGTTCGAAGCGCCATGTCACGGATTGCGCGGCCCCTAACGCCGGAGGTTCGAGTCCTCCCTCTGGCATGGGTGTGTGTGTTGTTACTAGCATAAGTTTAGTTTAAGTAGTGACCGATGACCTCAGCAGTTTTGTCCCTTAGGAATTCACACACACACACGCACACACACACACACACACACACACACACACACACACAGATAGACACGAAACTACAATACAAGAACCCTAAAACTATTGTAATTTTATGTTGTATGGAGCCAGCGACAATGTATACATACAGATTTACTTCCCTGCATAAGTGAAAATAGTCACTCCCTTGCATTTTATTACTGTCGACGCAAATGTTGTTGTAGCACACATGATGTGCTGTTACAGATAAGGGGCGTTCAAAAAGAAACGAGGCGGAGGCGTAATTACAGGAACCAGTACCTGTATGTTAGAAGTATTGACCCTGGCTGTTGAGACACTTGTCCCACTGCGACACTAGGCGGTGAATGGTTGTCTCATAAAATTCCCAGGGCCGCGATGTTAACCAGTTCCGCACGTACACCTGGACGTCGTCATCAGAGGTGAATCGTTTGCCCCTCAGAGCCTTTATGCTGACGTTTTTCTTTCACTAAAATGGCCCCTTCTGATTCATTTCCTGCAGCACACGACAACAGTGATTGCCCAGCGTTACTCGCAAACGTTGACCGCCCTCCGCCAAGCGATCAAATCAAAATGACCAGACAGTCTCATCCGTGGGGTCATCTGCTCCACGACAATGCGAAGCCTTATACGGCCAACGTAGTCGCGGCAATTCTGCAGACATTCAAATGGGAGGTTCTCGGCCACCCTCCATACAGTCCGGACCTTTCCCCTTGTGATTAGACCATTTTTGGTCCCCTTAAAAAGGCTCTGAGGGACAAACGATTCACCTCTGATGACGACGTCCAGCTGTACGCGCGGAACTGGTTAACATCGCAGCCCCGGGAATTGTATGAGACAGCCATTCATCGCCGCCGGCCTTGAGGCCGAGCGGTTCTAGGCGCTTCAGTCCGGAACCGGGCAGCTGCTATGGTCGCAGGTTCGAATCCTGCCTCGGGCATGGATGTGTGTGATGTCCTTAGGTTAGTTAGGTTTGAGTAGTTCTAAGTCTAGGGGACTGATGACCTCAGATGTTAAGTCCCATAGTGCTCAGAGCCATTTTAAACTATTCACCGCCTTGTGTCACAGTGAGGCAAGTGTCTCAACAGCCAGGGTCAATACTTCTAACAAACAGATACTGGTTTCTGTAATTATGCCTCTGGCTCGTTTCTTTTTGAACGCCTCTTATACAACGTAGAGATCATTAAACTTTGATGACTGTCAGATATGCTCACAGTACCATATGATAGACTGATAAGCCAAAGTGGTACCTTTGCAGGCACGTGTCGCGGTAACAGAAGTATGTAAGCGGAGCAGACACGGACGGGGGATCACCCAAACCATGATGCGGGTTCCAAATGGAGAAATCCATTACGATAAGTGACTTCGACAAAGGGCAGATTGTTATTACGCAGAGCGTGTGAACGAGTGTCTCGGAAACGGCGAAGCTCGTCGAATATTCACGTGCTACTGTCGTATGCATCGACGGAGAGAAGTAGAAGGGCCGTGAAACTACCACTAGGCTCCATTAAGTAGGATGGATGGTAGGTAAGGTTGGGTTAGCTGATCTGTGGCATCTCTGCCAAAAGGAGCTCAATGGTGGTGCACACACAAGTGTTTCGTAAGTACACCATTCAGCGTTCATCATTGTACAAGGGCCTCCGCAGCAGACCAAATCTTTGTATTCACATGTTGGCCCAACGACATCGTCAGTTACGATTGTAGTGCGCACGGGACCATCGAGATTGGATCGTGCGTCACTGGAAACGTGTCGGCTCTTGAGGTGAATCACATTTTTGCTACACTAGGTTGGTGGTTGCCTCGACAAACTTCGTCATCGAGGTGAACGGCGACTCGAAACGTGCAGCGCGCCACGGACGCAGATTGGTGGAAGCAGTGCTGTGCTACGAGAGATATTCTTGTGCGTTTGCGTGGGACTTGTGGTGGTAATCGAAGACACCGTGTCGGCTGCGAACTACTTGCATCCCTTCTCGCTTGATGTCTCCCCTGACGACGATGCCATCTTTCGAGGAGCGTGATAGTGAAATCAAATTCGATGGTTCCCATCTGGGTCACTACCGGGCGCCACCACCGAGTGCGCAAATCAGCGGCCAGCTATTTACGGGAATTACGCGACTTGTGCGTGGACGCGTGGTGTCACATAGCTCCACAAGTCTACTAAACAATTGTAGAATCGGTGATGCGCCGAACCACTGATGTATTTAGTTACAAACATGGCCCAACGAGCTATTCAGCAGTGGTCATAATGTTTTGGCTCGTCAGTGTATATGACTATATATTATGATGCGCGTTTTTCGTAATCATGTACACCAGCCGGCCAGGGTGGCCGAGCGGTTGTAGGCGCTGCAGTCTGGTTCGAATCCTGCCTCGGGAATGGGTGTGTGTGATGTCCTTAGGTTAGTTAGGTTTAAGTAGTTCTAAGTTCTAGGGGACTGATGACGTCAGATGTTGATTCCCATAATGCTCAGAGCCATGTACACCAGTTAGCGTTGCATTAACAGTACATTGAGCAGTGCTTTTCACGAGTGCTGTGCATTGCCACACAGGATAGCCGATGATGTTGTGCGAACAGAAACCTGTTGTAAAGCAGAGAAATTTTTATTGGCAGCTCGTGGCGGTGAATCGTGACGTTTTTCCGATGTTTACAAAGTGTGGGGCGCCACCTCCTAAAAATTACGCTGCATGAAACCCTGAGAGAGTATTTAGACTAGAGGAGGTCAGAAGACACGCGGCACGGGCCGAAGCCTCTCGCACGGGCCGCCGGTGTGTTTCTAAGTGCCCGCTCCGCTTAATTAACGGCGCGAACGGCGTCGAGCTGAGCGCGGGAACGGCTCTCGGGGCTTTTACCGGTCGTTAAGCGGCGCCGCCCTCGTGCCGCCTGCTGGCTGCCCGCGCGACTGCAGATCGATACCTGGCCAGGTCCCCTGCTCTGCTCTGCTCTGCTCGCTCACGTGACGTCACAGCGAGGATGCTCCGCGGCGGCCTTCCCGACCGACGCCCCTGTGAGGGCAGGCGCACCCGAGGCGCCAGGGTACTGCCCTTCGAGCGTCTGGGGCCGCTATCGAGAAGGCGCGGCAAACAAGCTGGCGCACGATACAGTCCATATTGGAGTGTAACAGGAATGTTCGGGGAACTTAAGAGAGATTCCAGAATGAGATTTTCACTCTGCAGCGGAGTGTGCGCTGATATGAAAGTTCCTGGCAGGTAAAAACTGTGTGCCGGACCGAAACTCGAACTCGGGACCTTTGCCTTTCGCAGGCAAGTGCTCTACCAACGGAGCTACCCAAGCACGACGCACGCCCCGTCCTCACAGCTTTACTTCCGCCAGTACCTCGTCTCCTACCTTCCAAACTTTACAGAAGCTCTCCTGCGAACCTTGCAGAACTAGCACTCCTGAAAGAAAGGATATTGCTGAGACATGACTTAGCCACAGCCTGGGGGATGTTTCCAGAATGAGATTTTCACTCTGCAGCGGAGTGTGCGCTGATATGAAACTTCCTGGCAGATTAAAACTGTGTGCCGGACCGAGACTCGATCTCGGGACGTTTGCCTTTCGCGGGCAAGTGCTCTTCCAACTGAGGCAAAGGTCCCGAGTTCGAGTCTCGGTCCGGCACACAGTTTTAATCTGCCAGGAAGTTTTGAAGTGAGATTTCTTGGAAGGATCATTGAATTTAAACAACTTCTGTTCGAAGAAGACTGTGCAACCATTGTGCTGCCAGCATCGTACATCTCGCGTAGGGATCGTGAGCTCGTTGAGTGTACACACTCATTTTACCTCGTTCTGTACCCGAATACAAGGGTATTTTTTTCGGCCTCCGATCGGTCACGAAACGAAAACCACAGTAAAAATTAAAAGTGCTTTTCATTACAACATTTAGCCACAACTTCAGGCGAATTCTCTACATAGCTGCCGCTCCGACTTACACATTTGCCCTGGCGTTGTACTGACCTTCCCATATACTCGTCATACAATGGAGCCGCCTGTGCTTTCTACGAATTGTCTAAGCCCAGCTCGTGTGGGAAAGATATGAAAATCAGAGGAAGCAAATTCCGAGATGAACGGTGGGAAGCCAAACACCTCGCATCGAACATTCTCCGAGAGCGCTTTTGTCGCAGCTGCAGTGGCTTCCTGCAACTTTGGTGCACTTTGCGGTCCCGCATGACAGCTACGTTATGAGGCAGAAACCCTGAGCGAACGACAGCACGCACACTTCACACTTGTTCGCTGTTCGTTCAGAACTGTAAAGAGCGACGTGTCGCAACCTATGGGCAAAGCAGTGGCCCTCGACAACACACCTGCACAAAGCTTAATCAGATTTTGGTCTACTTTTAATTTCACGACCCATCGGAGGTTGAAAAATGTGTGTGAAATCTTATGGGACTTCACTGCTAAGGTCATCTGTCCCTAAGCTTACACACTACTCAACCTAAATTATCCTAAGGACAAACACACACATCCATGCCCGAGGGAGGACTCGAACCTCCGTCGGGACCAGCCGCACAGTCCATGACTGCAGCGCCTTAGACTGCTCGGCGAATCCCGCGTGGCTGGTTGAAAAGAAATGGCCTTCGTATAATAAGATAGAAAAACGGAAATACTGTTGCGGAGGGTGCGTGTACATGTATTACGCTTCTACACTCAGCATAGAAGTGCACGGCCGACTCGCTCAAGAATTACTCAATGCCCTGCTACAGGATCTGTATTTTTAAATTATCCTTCCAATAAAAAAAATTGTGGATGTAGAGCACTAGACGCCGACCCTGGAGGACCTGGGTTCGATCCCAGACTGGGGTGGGGAAATTTCCTCGTTTCAATCCATCCAGCAACGCCCCAGATCCACTCGGCCTGCTGTGTAAAGGGAATCACTGCCGGCATTGGGTGTAATGTGGCCAGGGCGATGGCCCCGCCACATGTCGTCCTCCTTGTGCCCCTCCAAACAGAAACGCTCCTCTGCCTGCAGTCAGGCCAATACTTCAGTGGTGGGCTTCCGCCGCTAGACACACACACACACACGCACACACGCACACGCACACACACACACACACACACACACACACGCGCACACACACAATAATGGACAAAAATATTGTGACCACGGCCCACTGCGAGACAGATCTGTGACAGTTTCGATGCCAGAGGGCAACATTAGTTCATTTCATGTCTCTGGCCGCAAGGAGGGAAAATTTATTAATGTAATCAAACTATATGGTTCCAGAAGAGAACTCCTGAATTGTCAGACATCTACGATGTATATATGCAGACTGAAACTACGAATGAAAATTTGTGCCTGGGCCGGGGGTCGATCCCAGGTGTCCTGCTCACCACGCAGATGTGCTAACCACTACACCATCCTACCACAGTGGCTTTGCACGGTGTACCCTAGCACACCTCCCTCCTCAGTCCATTGACACTTCAGCCCAGTTAGTTCAAGGCGACTATCGGGTGGAATGAGGTGTGAACGGAAATTTGGATTGAGGAGGGAGGCGTGCCAGCGTAGTGCGGCCAGCTGTGCAAAGCCAGTGTGCCAAGGCGGTGTAGTGGTTAGTGCATCTGTCTAGTGAGCGAGGCATCTGGGTTGGAGTTCCGGCTTCACTAAAATTTTTCATTCGTCGCTACAGTCTGCATATGTACGTATTGATGTGCCACAGGTAATGATGAACAACAGTTTATTAAGGGAGTAAACGTGGAAGGCAAGTAGTAGCAAACTAAAGAGCCGCTACTAGGCAACAAGAAAGAAGGGTACATTGTATCCACCAATGAGAACGTTCATTCGGAGTCCATGTTTAATCGCTGAAGTAGGATTGTCGTATAGCGTTCGAAACTGCCGAGCCCCACGAAGCAGGGATCCGCAGTGAGCGACGGGATCTCCGGATGGCAGCCGAGAGAGTCGAAGACGTATGGGGGCGGCGCGGCGTCCAGCGAGGCCGGAGTCGGCGGGTGAGCGGCGTAGGTGGCGGACCCGCACCTCCTCTGTCTGCGGAGAAGGACGTAAAGGCAGTGTTCACTCTTGGGCATTTACTGCAACAGCGGTGTTTATTACTGTTTATTTATTTCCTCAGTGTATTGGTGTGTCTGAGCGATGCAGGGCGTAGACTGCAGGGTCGTAGGAAGGTGACCTTACTATCTGTCACGTTAGGTCACGGGCCGCCGAAACCGATCTCCGTCATCATTTCGCCGGCCGAGTTGGCGGATGGGATTACCTTGTCTTTTCGTATGGCCTGCGGTGGAGGTACACACAACATCCTCCGTACTGCGACATTCTGCGACTCTGGAGAGAGCGTAGGAGGCAGTTAGCCGCAGTGCCACGTAGTCCGTGATGGGGAGGAAGGGTGTGAGGCCACAGATGACCGTGCAGGAGTGGGTACTGCACCTTCCGTTTTACATCGTGCTTTTGTCAGGTCAGCGTAACGCCGAGCGTGACGCCACAGTACCTTTTTGTCATCAGTCCATTGTATAGGCCGACCGAAGAGCTTCAGTTGTAGCATCACTGGACCACGAACAGTACAACTCGGCTCTTAGTCGCATTGAAGTCGTATTGAGCGCTGCCCAGCCCTCTAGATCTAAACACGTCTCCTGCAAGCGAAGGTGTATGACAAACGGCCATCGACTTCTCGGAAGGAGTAACTTGAAGCTTCGTGGTTAGGATCGAAGTGTGGAGCGAGTAGAAGACCAGTCCAAGAACAGGAGCGAGTAGAGGACCAGTCGAAGAACGGCTCCTTGTGGGGCACCTACACAGGCGCGTCCGTCAGTAGAGGTGGTCTGTCTGCTTGGACTGCTGGCGTCCACTCTCGGAAATAACTTTCCATGAGCTGAACGTGGGGCCCTGGTTGGCTGTGGGCCGAAGGGCTGGCTGGCAAACTGCACGCGCGGCGCCGCTGTACACCAACAGTTTGGAGGTGGCGCGTGATCAGCGAGGCAGTAGGTCCGTGACTGTGGTGCAGCGTGGCGCCCTACTGTTGTGCGTTGCTCTGCCTAAGTCGACCGACAAACGTGCGTGGGTGGCGTCTCGAGTTCGTTTCCCAGCGGCCGAGCTGTGGTGACACAGCCACCGGAATACTGTGTGTGGTGCGGTAGAAGCGAATTGTGCAGCGATACCGCACCGGCAGCCTGCAGTTCGGCCTCGTGATTTTCGTAGCGAGCCGTTTGGCGCGCGCCGTCGAATGTCGGTTTCCGCAGCAGACCCTCGATATTTTGGCGAAAGTACATGCTTCAATCCGGAAGTAGGCGTAAAACGTCGTTCGAAAATCTGCTAAACGCATTCTACGACAATTATTTCGAGCTGTTAGTTCATGGCCTCAAGCGAACAGTAAACGGTAAAAACACGCTTGACCTCTTAGCACCAAGTAATTCTGAATTTACAACCGGTATCAAAGGTGATGCAGGGATTAGTAATCACGGGGTACTCATAGCGAGATTGACTATTGTAACCCCCAAATCCTCCAAAAATAAACGAAAAATAAGCCTATTCAAAAAAGCTAATAAAAATTCACTTGACGCTTCCTGAGAGACAATCTGCACTCCTTCCAAGTTAACGATGTGAGTGCAGAGCAGATGTGGCTTAAATTGAAACAAATAGTATCGACAGGAATTGAGAGATTTGTAAAATAAATTAACAAACGGCGGAGCTCATCCCCCTTGGTACACAAAACAGGTCTCAACACTGTTGCAGAAACAACGCAAAAAGCATGCCAAATTTAAACGAATCCAAAATCTCCAAGATGGGCGGTCTTTCCATAAGCTCCAAATTTAGCATCGCCTACAGTGTGAAATGCTTATAATACTTTCCACAACGAAACATTGTCTCGAAATCTGGCAGAACATCCAAAGACATTCTGATCTGAGGTATGCTAGCGGCAAGACAAAATCAGTGCTTTCTCTGCGCGATAGCAATGGAGGTACTATCGACGACAGTGCTGCCAAAGAGAGTTACTAAACACAGCTTTCCGAAGTTCCTTCACCAAAGAAGACGAAGTTACAAAACTTGAATCAAGAACAGTAACTTAGAATATGCTTCGAGAAATGAAGCAAATTAAATCACTTGATAAAACCAAGTCCTCCGATCCAGACTGTATACCAGTTAGGTTTCTTTCGGAATATGCTGATGCAATAGCTCCATACTTAACAATCACATACAACCACTCGCTCGACGAAAAATCCGTACCCAAAGACTGGAAACTTGCACCGATCACACCAATATCCGAGAAAGGTAGTAGGAGTAATCCACTAAATTATGGGTCCATTCATTAACGTCGATAAGCTGCAAGATTTTGGAACATATATTGTGTTCGTACATTATGAGTTAGCTCGAAGAGAACGGTCGATTGACACACAGTAAACACGGATTTGGAAAACATCGTTCTTGTGAAACACAACTAGTACTTTACTCACACGAAGTGCTGAGTGCTATCGGCAAGGTATTTTACACTGATTCCATATATCTAGATTTCCAGAAGGCTTATGACACTGTGGCACAGAAACGGCTTGTAATGAAATTGCGTGCTTATGGTTTATCGTCTCAGTTATGCAACTGGATTGATCACAGTTCGTAGTAATTAACGGAACATCATCGAGTAAAACAGATGTGATTTCTGGCGTTCCCCAAGAGAGTGTTATACGCCCTCTGTTGTTCCTTATCTATATAAACGATTTATGAGACAATTTGCGCAGCCGTCTTAGATTGTTTGCAGCTGAAGCTGTCGTTTGTCGTGTAGTAGTCATCAAAAGATCAAAACAAACCCCAAAACGATTTAGAAAAAAATATCTGTATGGTGCGGAAATTGGCAATTGACCCTAAGTAATGAAAGTCTGGGGTCATCTAAATGAGTGCTAAACTTCGGTTACACGATAAATCAGTCAAATCTAAAGTCAATGAATTGGAAAGAACACATAGAGAATATTGTGGGGGAAGGCAAGCCAAAGACTGTGTTTTATTGGCAGAACGCTTAGAAAATGTAACAGCTCTACTGTTGAGACTGACTAAACTACGCTTGTCCGTCCTCTCTTGGAGCACTGCTTTGCGGTTTGGGATTCTTACCAGATAGGATTAGCGGAGTACATCGAGAAAGTTCAAAGAAGGGCAGCACATTTCTTATTAACTCGAAATAGGGGAGAGAGTGTCACTGACATGATACAGGACTTGAGTAGACATCACTAAAACAGAGGCATTTTTCATTGCTGCGGAACCTTCTCACCAAATTTCGATCACCAACTTTCTCCTCCGAATGCGAAAATCTTTTGTTGACGGCGACCTATGTAGAGAGTAACGATCATCATAATAAAATAAGCGCCGGCCGCGGTGGCCGTGCGGTTCTAGGCGCTGCAGTCCGGAACTGCGGGCCTGCTACGGTCGCAGGTTCGAATCCTGCCTCGGGCGTGGATGTGTGTGATGTTCTTGGGTTAGTTAGGTTTAAGTAGTTCTAAGTTCTAGGGGACTGATGACCTCAGATGTTAAGTCCCGTAGTGCTCAGAGCTATTTGATTTTTTTCCCTTCTAGGATTTTTAGAATGGCACCGGCAGTAGAACATGATCCCCGAACTGGCGCTTTAAGATTCCTTGTAATCGGAGTTACTTACAGTAGGTCTTGAAACTTGGTGCAGCAGTATTATTGTATTAATGTAATGGAGTGGTATAATTAGAACTTTCTATTACAAATAAAAATTCATCACGAATAAGGACGTTTTCGTTCCAAATTTGCGTTTTAGTACATTACTTGAAAACTAATAGAGGTAGCTTGTTGGTGTCAAATATTCAATGCTTGTACATTAAACTGAGACTACATACAAATTTTTGTCTTTGTGAGTCTAATATTTAGTGACATCAGCTTTTCGTAAAAACGGCTGTCAAGGCGAGACTTGTAAGTTTTAATTGTGACGTACATTTGCATATTCTGAATATTTTTCAGCTTTGTAATTTTATTATACAGCGCCCCTTATTTTTTTCCTTTAGAGCGTACATTTTGCGCAACATTCATTTGATCGTTCTGAGACTTTGCAGTGTTGACATTAATATACCTAAGCATACATTGACAAAATCTGGAAAAGTTATTTCAATTTTGAATTTCTCTCTTAAAGTACGGTGCAGCCCTTTGTATGTTAAGCGCAGGAGCGTTATGATGACGTGGCGCTGGTAGTAGTGAACTCGGATAAGCCCCGGCACATTCTCTCGCCCCTGTACCTCTTACTGTGATGCAGCTCTTGTTTCGCCTAAACTCTTCCTGCTTGGTTACCGACGGAAGTAGCGAAAACACAGTGGTGTTTATGCTGCCACCTTGTTGTACACGAACGTACACCACACGGACCGGAAACTGTGTCGTGTTGCTTGCGTCACACGTGTGGCGTTGTTTAGAAAGTGGGACCGACAGAACGAGGAGCGTGATTTGTCGCCTGTTCCAGCCGCGGCCGCAGACGATCCTATCTGGACGCTGGGCTCAGGAAGGGCGCGCATTTTTCACCGTCGCCTGATAACGCGCGCCGGAATGCCGGAACGCGCCACACAATGGCTACCGGCCGTCGATGAGGCGCACCAGCGAGTGACGGCCGGCCGAGAAAGCGGCCCACCCGCCGCCGCAGAGGCCGGTCACGCCCGGCTGCGATCCCACGCCCCCGACACACCCACACCTGCGTCTCCCAGGTGACAGGCAGCGGACGCTGCGCGCCGAGTCGTGACCCATCCCGCATCTTCCCTTCGCGCCGTGTTTCTAACGTAGCTGCGACCGGCTGCTTCTCGATCAGTGTTTGGACAGCTCGTCTCTCTCTCTCTCTCTCTGCCTATCTCTGTCTCGTATCAAACGCCCTCAAAACGGACTTTACCTGCATCCACCAAAATAATAAACATGCCGGGAGAAAACACAACATACAGTTTTAAAACACCGCTTACACACAATAAAAAATCAAAGTGACTGGCATTAACGTGTAACCCTTCACAGAACTTCTGTCAGAGAACACCCACACGCTCCCCCCCCCCCCCCCCAAAAAATTGCTAAAACTAAGAAATAAAATTGATTAGAAAAGCATATGACGCGTCTTTGAACGAGTGAACGAGGTTCTAAGTCATACACAAGAACTGGGGCCCCTCAGATGTTTCTCAATCTGTATTTTTAATTTTTCGACAAATTATTTTACAAAATAATTGAGCGGTCTTGTTTCTCAAAATTTTCTTATATTTACGTTTTGTTCATAAAGGATGAAATACAATACGTTTAAATATCGATTGGTATTCTATTATGATGAAGCTTTTATAGATCGAAAGCAAGGAAGTTTCAATTTGTGCCGTAATTTGATATTAATTTTAATTTTTACCAAGACAGGAAGAACTCCACAAGTTCTGCATCAATGTGACTTCTTATGCGCAAAAAGGTCTTGAAGAGATGAAGTTATCGACACTACGTTTACATAGCTACAGGAGCTGTTCGTGAGATATTTGAATTGACCCTCAAATTGCTAATCAAGGGAGTTTAAAAAAAATCAGCGATTTCAAACAAATAATGTTTTTACAAGTTGTATAGGTTAATTGCCTTCTTTAGCAACTGTAATGAAAGTCAGATTATGACCAGATGCTTTCCGTTTTATTTTAAAGCATCTTCAGTGGTCACTGTAACGATATTGTTTTTGTCTTACAATTTTGTTTGTTTTGACCATTAACAAGTTCATATGCTTTACTTATTACTATAGAAACTTGTTATTCTTTTCGTTACGATTTTTTGTTAATTATTCCGCTCTTTTTCGTCTTCTACTAACATGTGTTGAGTATTTGCATTTGCACACGGCACTTTCATTGTACTTAACACATTTACAGTTCAGTGCACTGTCCTCATGTCATTTTGCGTGCTTTGCTTTGCTATTGAGGGATGCTTTCGTTTTGATTGTGATGGTGGCGTCTGCTGTCGCTCTGTTAGCGTTTATATTTTCTAACTAGGAAGGTGGAGAGAGAGAGGGAGGGGGGGGGGGAGGGAAAGATTTAGCACGTGTATACATGTGTAAACGCGCGAGCAAGAGAGTGAGATTTTTCCCTGTAAAGTACTTTTTTTCTGCAAAATACTTTTTGTTATTCTTTATTTAACTTTCTTAATTATTTATTTATGTTATTATAATTAGGGTTATTATCTTTGTGTGTGTGTGTGTGTGTGTGTGTGTGTGTGTGTGCGAAGGGAGCTAACATGTCCTTGCTACTTTTTTTTTTAACTAGACCTTGTGTGGTCAGTTTCATACCCCAGTTGTATATTTCCCATTCTTTGTTTCGTTATGAAAGTTAGGTCAAAGTCCATTGGGTGATTTCTAGGAATTCTCCACTAAAACGTTTGACCCAAAACAGCCGAAAAACTGATAACGAGAAACATCACCGAAAAGCTATGTAGCATAATATGGGGAGCATCGGCATCTCTGTTCTTCTGGCCTGGCTCTTACCTTTTCAACTTCTGATGATTGTGCCCTAGCATGGCTAAAAAGCACACAAGCACAAAAAATAAAAATAAAAAATAAAATTAGACGTCCAGCTAAATAAGACCGGGAGAATGATTGCTGGTGAATCGCTACGCAACGGCTCCCAGTACTAAGCCACATTCCACCCCCTCAATTACGAAGCATAACTGATCTCACGAATGAGTACAAAAATATCGTAAATACCAGAAACCTAGCAATTGATCAGTGATGATACCAACCATAATCGATTGCTGTCCACACGGCCAGCAACAGAAATATCAATGACCGCTGTGGAAAGTTGGTTGGTTTGTGGGATGAAAGGGACCAGACTGCTACGGTCATCGGTCCCCTGTGGAAAGTGAGTTCACATTTACCAACTCATGCACTCCAGAATGGACTAGATAACAATATAACTATATGACTTGTATCACAAAAAAAAAAAAAACCAGCGGGTTTTCGCCAGGCAGGCAGAGCACTGTCAGAGCTAAACAGAATTAGAGCCTAGCATGGCAACTGCTCATATATTTTACACCAATGGGGTAACCGACGATCTCCACTTTGTGACTGCAGAGAGCCACAAGCTATCACATCACAGAAGAATGGCCTGCAACACCATAAGATGGCGGACGAAAAGACGTCCTGCTGACGACCCGAAAGTCGACAGATTGCATCGCTACTCTAGATGTTCGTTTATAACATTTCATATTAGACATCCTGTTATTACCTCTGTATATCGCACCCCGTCAAGAACTGTGATATAACTCAAAAATGTAGTACTGGAGAAGAATCGATTATGAGAACAAACTAATATTACTGTTGTAGAGAATATAGTAGAATTTTCTACCAAAAATAATTACTTGAAATTTAAAGGAGGCTTATACTATTTCAATAGAAGTTGAGCAGAATTAGTTATGTAGTTTTTTTTTTATCAGAGTTGTGTTTTTGAATTTTGTCACTGCTCTTGCAGAGATGCGATATGTGTATTTTTGATGTATCGAATAGTCATAAACCTGTCACACAGTCTCTCTCTGTGTCTCTTTTTTTGTCTCTCTCTTCATCTACCTTTCGCTGACGATGTTTGTATAGTATAGTGAAGTTTCATCAGTGCGTGAATGTAAGCAGATACGGAACGACTTCGTTAATGCCGAGATGTTTTAGGTTCGTCTGCGCAAGTGCTTGCAAAATTGTTGCGGCTCTGTGGGCCACTTCTTGATATGTTGGTGCTCTTGTCGGATCTTCGACCACCAGCATTGGGAGATGAATCTGTGACGATGCGAGCCACTCGTACTGGCGAAACGACAGGAAAACCACTTCGTGAACGACCATAGGGTCGGACCGGGAACACGCCTTAACGTATTCTTGGGATTAAGACAATGTCCGTAGTTCCGTTTTCGTCTTTTACTCCTCACACATTCTGAACTGTCATCTTATCGACATTTGCCACTTTTTTTCTATCTGGGGCACTGACCTGGTGGCCTAGTTACACTTTTATTTGGAGCACTATCCATTTTCTGATATAGCACACAACTAAACGATGACCCATTATTGTACAATAATGTTTACGTTCCCTTCGCGGAACGTATGCGTATCTACTTAAACATTTGTAGTTAGTCGGACTATTCTATTGGTTTGACGAAGTAAGAAGTCAAAAATCAAAAAGTCGCAACCAGTGAATTCAGTCAAAGAGCAAAGAAAGAAATAATAGAAAGACAAGGCGTGGTACAAAAGAGAATGACGCATAGTGATTTGTTACAGAGCGTTAAGGACCTGCAGAAGAGGAAAATGACGCTTTGTCGGAGGAAGAAATGAAATTAGAGAGTGAAAGAATAAAAATAATTATCGGAAAGCGACAAAAGAGTGAAAGGACATGAGAAAATCAATGAACTTTCCAAATTTTCCGCTCTGTTAATAGACTGTTTGCTCCGATCTGTAGTCACGTACGTTAGGTATTTTAAAGACATTGTAGCGACTTGTTTGTAGTATGATATACAATGAATACAGAAAAATTTCAGTGATTGTCGATAATCTGCGCCATTGCCTGTCACTTCATTGGATTGAAAAAAAGGTGCGGTAGGAAGAAGGATCCGTGTGTGACCCTCGTTAGCATAGCGTTTTGAATGAGTATTTTATAGGTGGTAAAAATGTGCTGCCGATGTTGGTGGGATAACAGTGGAAGTGAGCGTGAGTCTCAGTCCGCTTCACAACTATTATAATTTCGGCACTAACGACGCACAGAGCACGTCAGTCAATCAGCCGCCTGAGCTGCCAGCCTTACGCGCGCTTCAATAGCTCGGTGCGGCGGTGACTTGGCGCCTTCCATTGCCTCGCGCTGGCGCTATCTCACACGGCGCGATCGGAGCGTCGTTACGTCACGGGGCGCTCAGCCGGGCTTGCGCTGACGAGGCCGTTCCTGGGGCAGAGCTCGGAGCTGGCTGGCTCCTCTTACCGCCCGCCCGATTCACTAATGGCGTGCGCCGGGCGCCCGCTTATTTAATACCGGCGGTGACTCGGCGCTCCTGCACGCGCCGACCGCCCAAGGACGGGCTAAATCCGGACCTGTCAGAGGCGTCAGCTCCGATCGTGTACCCGCTGTAAATGAAAGGAGCGCATCGAAAATGTGGGACTATGCAAGAAACAATTTCTCAAACATTCTTTTTTGTGTCGTCTCGTTGCCACAGGGAAGCGAGGAGAGGATGTTGTTCGGTGGCCGGTATCCTCTTTCTAAAACACAACTGTACGCATGTATTGAGAGGGTCCTTTATCAACCTAACAGAAAACTACTTATCTTAAGCAAGTTGTTGTCGTACAAGCTCTTCCGTAATAGTCCGCGTTAGTCTCACTGCTGGTGAAGTACAAGTCCTGCTGTGTACACCACTCTGGTCGCTAATTGCTGACTGACTCTGATCTGGAGGCCGTGACTCTGGCTGAGACTCACTGGCTGCGACTGACAGCCCTTTGGATTTCATATTATTGTCTGAACAACTGTGCCTTTTTTTACTGACTTGAACAGAATTAAATACTAGAATACGTACCAAACCAAACAGCCATATGCTCCAAGCCATATGTAAAATAAATAAAACTTCTGCACTCTTAATTTTTGCATTTGTTTAGATTTGGATTTTTTGCCCGCCGGCCCGCGACGGCGATCCAAATAGTGGCCGTCGAGAGCGCGTTGGTGGCGCGGTTCCTCCGAGTTTGCTTTGGCGTCTCTCCTGATAGGCGCCCTTGATTCACGCCTATTATCGATCTTCTTGCAACCTCTTTGCTGACCAGTGTGCTAGCGACAGCTTACGCCAGGACATTCTTCTTGTATCCAAATGTTCCAAGTAAGCAGCAAATCAACGTTTACGTTGTCACACATCTACTAATACATATGAGTAGGTTAGAAGCATAACTCACATGCTCCAGAAACATAAATTTTCACAAATGACTAAAAACGTGTTTTACATGCGTCGTTCTCATGTCCCATATATTGACATCAGTATGTGCAAGACCGATGGTTATAAATCATTATGTATATTTCAAATTATGTTTGCTTATTGAGAAATTACCATTATTTAAGTTTATATTATGGATCATGAGAGTTTTGTTAATGAGCTATGGAACATGTTAGTTTTGACAATCCCCATTTTGGATCTTGTGAGTTTTGGTACTGAGCTGTTTGGACGATGTTGGTTTCGTGGAAACTATCGTGTTGCGACTCGATATGCAACACTTTTTGGTTCCGACCGCAAGCCACTTTCTCTTCTGCAGTGTATTATTATATTCCCCAAAATACCTGAACAGAACAGAAAATACACTCCACTGGCATCAATATTTACTGCTAGACAAGAAAATGGCGCCGAGTGAGCTAATCGCTGATTGGTCAAGATGAGGTACCAGACAAAACTCACAAGATCAGGCAGATCATGAGACTTTTTAAACTAACCATTAAGTGTAACACCGGTTATCTCAAGGATCTTGTGCCAAACGTGAATAACTGTTTCGTGAATTATGTTCTATGTATGAAGCTATATGAGAATATGTCGGCATCTCAATTTTCATTATTTTGGAGCATGTGAATTATGACCATAACCTACAC
Source organism: Schistocerca serialis cubense (assembly GCF_023864345.2). Classification (NCBI taxonomy): domain Eukaryota; kingdom Metazoa; phylum Arthropoda; class Insecta; order Orthoptera; family Acrididae; genus Schistocerca; species Schistocerca serialis. The sequence continues at coordinate 493,059,754 of NC_064646.1, read as the reverse complement.
ATATGTAGCGGAGAGCGCATCTGGTACCACTAACTAATCGCTCCTTCCCTATTCCGTTCAGCAATTGCGCGTGGGAAGAATGACTGTCGACAGTGAAACGCCCGCTAAACCCGCTGGGCAGAACAGGTAATTAGGACTGTGGAAAGGGCCAAATAAGTTTGGGGTCAGTTTGCCGTTCTAATTGTCATTTATTGTAATTTAATAACCTTTACAACCAAAGCGACAGATAGCCGAATGCATCTCTTTCACGGCTGAAGGCCTCCAAAAAGAAATGTTAACAAGATAAAAATCCAATAAAATAATTAAAAATCAACATACGCAAAGTGCAATACAAATGGCTGAGAGCCACAATTAAACTTTAAAATTTTAAATATATTACCATAATCTTTAAAGGCATAAGGCCGCAGTGTTTAAGCTTGACAGATAAATTTAAAAATTAATTCTGCAAAATTTTGAGAAAACAAACAAATAATCATAAGCCTAAAATTTAAAATAGCAGACAACAGATAACTAAACACCGGTGGCACACAGAAAGCCTCCACGGAGGTCGGTCTGCCCTTGTTCACTTAGGCGACACGGGTGGGAAGCCCGACTATACTTGATCCGTCGGAACCCAACCAGGGGACAGCCACGGACTGACCGACACAACGACTTGCTTCCCGTCAATCAGTTCATGAGAACTCCGAAAAGGTTACAAACGTGATAATCCATCCAAGAAATGAATGTCTTACAAATGTATGTATTAGCTGTCAAAATTACACACCATGTTGGACAGTCATAACAGGTGAGGAAAGGACGCTGCCTGAAATTACGTTAGTAGCCCTGGTCCGTAGCAACTGACCGACTCCTCTCAGAACGCCGCCAACATCTCAAACAGTCATCAGTGCAAATAACACCAACTACACACACAACCTGACAAACACATGCACGAAGACCTGAACGATACGCAACAGTAACACGCACGGAGACAAATTGGGAGTCGATGCACACACACACGCAGCCGACTCACGAACGATCGGCGAGCCAAAACACCTCGTCCGGTAGGACGACCGACCGACGATCCACCAAGACCGTGGCCCGGCTCAAGTGATGCGTGGAGGCAATGGTCGGGCGAGCCATGTCGTCGCAGACCTCGCTGCTGGTCCAACCCGACTGCACTAGTGCCGCATTGCAACTCCCCGACTGGCAGGTCCGGACTGCGCTCCAGACCCATTCTTACTGACTGGCCGCCCGAACTGGCGACCCGAACTCGCTATCCTAACTGCGACCAACTAACAACGAGCGGGAAGTAATAGCAGTCAAGCAAAGATACTACGATGGGGGATACATCGATACGCGCTGCTAAGGCCGCTCACGGTCAGGCAAAGCAGCAACTCAGTGACAGAAGTAATTTAAATTAACGTAGTGAGGTGGAATTACGTTAGAAACAGGGTGTAAAATACACGATGGCGGGAACACGAGCATCGCACGGCTTAGGCAACATCCGTATGGCACATAAATTTTTCGTCGTGATCATTTCCAGAGACATATGTCGGAGGAAGTAGCATGGTGTTCGACTGTCCCCGAAAGGTAATCTCTCGACAATTCAGCAGTAAAACTCTCCATTATACACAACGGCGTTCTTGTAGCGCCTGCCACTGAAGTTCAGTCAGCATATCTCGGTAACGCGCTCCTGCCGCTGGTCGATGTATCTTTTCCATCAGCCCTACCTAGTAAGATCTCCAGATTGATTAGCGGTACTCAAGTTCTGGTTGATAGAGAGTTTTGTAAGACATTCATTTCTTGGATGGATTGTACTTGGTTAAGATAATTCCAGTGAATCTGGCGTGTGCTTTTCTACTATATGCTTTAATGTGTCATTCAACTTTAGGTCATTCCGGCTGTTTACTCCTGGGAATTTAACCGTATTTACTATTTTCAGCGATTTGTTGCCTATAGCGTAACGCTACAGTACTGCGAGTATTTGCCTATTTACGCGCACTACGTTAGATGTATTTATGTTCAGGATCAACCGCTAGTTGTAGAATCTATCGTCGGTCTTCTGCGGGTCTTCCGGTATTTCGCTACAACCTTCGTTCGGAGAACACCATCGTCTGTCAATATCTTCACGGAGCCTCCAGTGTTACTCTCTAGACCATTAATGTAAATTGCCGTGTTTCATAGTTTGTATGCAGTGTGTATTATGTGACGATTAACTCGCACTTTACATGGAGGTCTCAACCTGAAGGTTTGTCAGAACACCGGAATGCTTCTACCAGGCATTGTCCTGTTGGAGGCGGTATGCCTTTGTCTTCCTCTGGCCTTTGGACTGACTTAAAGAAAGGAAGAAAGATTAGGTTCAACGTCGCGTCCACATCGAGGTCATATGAGATGGAGCACAGGCTCGGATTGTGTCAAGGATGCGTAAGGAAATCGGCCGTGCCCTTTCGAAGGAATCAGCCCGGCATTTGCCTGGAGCGATTGAGGGAAATCACGGGAAACCTTCTTGATAGCTGGAAGCAGGTTCGAACCGTCATCTTCCCGAATGCGAGTCCAGTGTGCTAACCACTGCGCCACCGTATGCAGCCACTTGTAGAATTGATCTTCAGTTCACCGTGGACGCCATGTCTGTTTGAAAGGTGAAACATTATCGTCAAGATGTATAGGAGGTAGACTGCAGTCGAGAGCCATGAAAAGTGGGACAGAAATTGAGAAGGAACTGAGTGAGAGGTGTGTTCCATCTGCACATTGAGCAAGCAGTAAAGGAAACCGAGAAGAACTTTGGAAAGGTAATTAAAGTTTATAAAGAAGGAACGAACAGTTAAGCCGCGCGGGATTAGCCGAGCGGTCTCAGGCGCTGCAGTCATGGACTGTGCGGCTGGCTCCGGCGGAGGTTCGAGTCCTCCCTCGGGCATGGGTGTGTGTTTGTCCTTAGGATAATTTAGGTTAAGTGGTGTGTAAGCTTAAGGACTGATGACCTTAGCAGTTAAGTCCCATAATTTCACACACATTTGAACATTTTTGAACGAACAGTTTAGTATTTGTCGATGACGCTATAACTGTATCAAACATGGCAAAGAACTCGTAAGAGCGGTTGATCGAATGGCTACAGTTACGAAAAGCCTTCATAAGATGAACATTAAGAGTAGTAGCTAAACTAGGTGATGTCGAGGGAGTTAAGTTAAGCAAACAATTAACTGACGATGACAGAACTAGAGAGGACGCACAATGTAGACTAACAGTAGGAAGACAAGCGGTTCTACAACTGAATCGAATGCAAAATTTGTGAAACTATTGTGTTCAGTTAGAAATGTGGACGCTAAACAGTACAGACAGGAGATGTGTTGTTACAGAAGACTGCGAAAGATTACATGCGCAGGTCGAGCATACAACGGCTCCAGCAGTATCGATAGGCTACGATACTATACTCTCGACAACCAACTATCAACATTCAGTATAGATGTATGCGCCCATGACGCGCCTCTGCTTATAGCTAGCCACGTCTGTCACAAGTTGTCAAGAGGAGCATTTCATCATCCACAAGGTGAGTACAATATATTTATTTAAAGTGCGCTTTCGTCAACTAATCTTCTAAGACACAAGGAATTACCTTCATTGGCTGCGAGCGGATATTTATTGAAATCAGTGGGGAAAGTGGAAAATTTGTGTCGGACCAGAATTCGAACCCAGATATCCTGCTTACTAGGCAGCTGCTCTGGCCTCTAAGCCATCCAGTCACAGTGGTCATTGCAATGCGCTTCCCGTCCGACCGAAATTCTCAAGTTATCCATATGGTACTAATGTATTGCCCCTTCCCCATTATCTTCATTTCATGAATAACTAATCTCTTGCTTGCCTATCTACATTCCTACGTCGACAGATCCCTCTGGTCATATTCCACCTACTTACATTTAGCAGCGAGGACGTAATATTTGGCTCGTTGGAACATAACAGTTAGCGACTCGCACATTAAAGGAGGGAAGTGTAGACAGGGCAGAGAGGGGTGGACGCAGAAACTGTAGGACTGACTGCGGCAAACACGTTCAGGTAAATTTTGGTTAGCTTGGTTATGCAGAGATGTGTCAACTTGTAAGAGATCGAGTTGCTTTAAGAACTGCGTCAAAGCAATGTTCAGACTGAAAAGCGCAAGAACGTCGCCACCAAACACCGTACTGCATCTTGCGAATGGAACGTCTCAGTACCGATGCATCGTGAGCTGTCGACACGGTGGCAAGCAATCGTCGCGTCGGCAGCGTCTCTTTAGGGAGGAGCTGTGATTATCCTGCTGAGGACGTGTGACGCAGGCACGGCGTGGACCGCAGGTGTCGCCAGCACGCGTGACGTCACGGCCCGCCGCGGCTGCCATTGAGGCCGGCGGGCGCGCCGTGCCGCACGACTGACCACGCGCCTCCGTCTGCGCACGCGCTTTCTTGTCCGCACTGAAAGTCGAGAAAGCCGCTGGCACGGGCCGGGATCGCTGTCTGAGCTGCCCGCGCCCCTGCACGCCTTCGGTCACAGGGCGCCGCGCTAATAAGACGCTCAAAAAGGAACGGGGCCTGAGGTTAAGGTGTGACGCCGCAGCAATATCGACGTTATTCGACCTATAGTTCGCTTACGACAGCACAAATAATATACGCTGTCATGAAAGTAGTCCGGACACCTATTAGTGGACATTAACATCCGGAGTGTCCAGCCTTTATGACGGCATGAACTCTAGTGGGGAATGGCAGCCCATTATTCCTCTTTGACGCTGGGAACCAGGGTGAAGTCTACGTTATAATTGGCACCAAAAGTGTCCCATTGTGTTCAGGTCGGGACAAAGGACAGGACAGTCAGTATCAAGAATGTTGCTGTCCACGAACCTTCGCTTCGTGCATGCTGCTTTTATGACAACGGCCAGCTGTACAAATGGTCGCCGCCTCAGAACTGTACCTATACTGTACGCAGTACACAGTGCTGTGAAGTACGTTCATTCCTCTCACATTTAGCGTTTTCATAAGTGAAATGAAGAGACCAAACCCTCTCCGAGAAAAACACCGCTACATCAGGAAGGCCACCTCCTGCATACTTTGCTGTGACGTGATGATGGTTCGCCGAAGCCAAACCCTCCCGTCAGATTGCCATAGCTTATAGCGAGCTCCTTCACTCCAAATCACTCATTTCCAGTCATCCAGCTTCCAATGGCGTCGCTCCTTACACCAGCTCAGTCGTCGCTTAGCACTCACTACAGAAATTTATTGCTTAGCTTCGACCTCTGTACCCTGTTGTGGCTCCGTAATTGATGTCATAGTCTACAGGAGGGATAATGGGGCATTAGGACATAGTGTCTATCGTAAGCCCGCACATACGGACCGATATCTTCATGCATCAAGTTGTCATCCATAGTACCAACGCAACGGGGTCCTACGTACATTGGTAAAAAGAGCTTGTGCCATCTCAGACGCAGATAGTTTGACACAAGAACTGGACCATCTAAAAGCTGTGTTCAAGCTGAATGGTTCTACTGACAATCAGGTCCGTGGTGCTCTACAAGTTGGACTTCGCGGGAACCAACGGAGTATACAGGGTGTCCCAGCTATCTTGTCCACCCAAAATATCTCTGGAACAATAACAGCTATTGGAAAACGACTTTCACCGGTATCAATGTAGGGCTGGGGCCCATGAATGTTCATACTTGGAAACATTCTAAACGAAAGCATATGTGTTTTTTAACACAAACTTATGTTTTTTTAAATGGACCTCCTATATTTTTTCTTCAGCAATCCATAGCATGACAAAGCACATACACAATGGCGTTGATTGCATCGCAATATTCCTATTACATCCCGAGATATCGAGACGCGAAGTTGATGCTTGAAACACGCGACATGCGCTGCTAGCGTAGGTCCTGAGGCTCAGGCGTGAACCCCATGCTGCCCGTAATAGCGATGTGATTGACATGCGTAATCACACTTCCATACTTATCAAGAGGTCCGAAACGAATAATACAGTCTGCTGCGCGATTACGGGCAGCATGGGGTTCACGCCTGAGCCTCAGGACGTGCGCTAGCAGCCCATGTCGGGTGTTTCAAGCGTCAACTTCGCGTCTCAATATCTCGAGATGTAATGGGAATATTGCGATGCAATCAACGCCATTGTGTATGTGCTTTGTCATGCTACGGATTGCTGAAGAAAAAATATAGGAGGTCCATTTAAAAAAACATGTGTTAAAAAACACATATGCTTTCGTTTTAGAATGTTTCCAAATATGTACATTCATGGGCCCCAGCCCTACATTGATACCGGTGAAAGTCGTTTTCCAATAGCTGTTATTGTTCCAGAGATATTTTGGGTGGACAAGATAGCTGGGACACCCTGTATAAGCAAATCGGTAACATTCCTACCTTTTTCGGGGAGCAGATTCAAAAATAGATGGAATTTTAAAGAAATTTAATATTAAAAGTGTATTCCGTCCGCCAGCTGAGACCAGAGCGCTGTTGGGCTCATTGAAGGATGATTTAGGTTTGAGAAATCCTGGAGTCTACAAGATTTCCTGCCTTTGCGGGAAAGTCTATATTGGACACATAATTCGTACGAGATCGTTGCGTGGAGCATCAGCGCCACACGCGTTTCTTTGAGCAACAAAAATGTGCGGTGGCAGAACATTGTCTTACGGAAGGACGTAAAATGTTGTACGATGACACACAAGTGGTTGCCGCTGCGTCGCGGTATTGGGACTGTGCAGTGAAAGAAGCCATTGAAATCCGGCTACCTGACAACAGATAAACAAGGGGTATCCTTTAAGTAAGTGGTGGAATCCTGTTCTGTTTGACGTTAAGAAACAACGGTCCTTGTCTCGGGCTTCAAAAACTGTCAGTAGTGTTTGATATCGATTTATCGTTTCCGCGAGTTTTCACCACCGGTGCGCTGTTGTAACCTGTCACTAGAGGGCAGTTATGTTCGCACCCGCGCGGTGGACCCACGGTCGGTGTGAAAGGCAGCCGCCGCGGCGTGTTTGATTTCAGTTCCGGCGAGATGTGCGACGGCCTACTCACCTGAAGATGGCGGACAGGTGGACCGCCGATATATTGCGAAATGTTCCGGCTGGAGACCCGATGTGAATACAACAAATTTGAACCCTATTGTTGTTATCAACTCCCTGTGCTAGCTGAACCGCCGGTAGCGCTTTGGAACTCACGAGTGATTCCTGTCGTCGATTTCGTGCGATATTTTACAACCAGTATGCACGATGCTTGACAGTCTATGTCCATCAGAGGCTGCACGAGGTCTGCCTGATTTTGGTTTACCTGTTGGATGTTGCTTCGCGTTTCCACTTGACAGCCACATCGACTTGGGCAGCTTTGGAAGCCTACAAATGTCCCTGATGGATTTGTTACTCATGCTGCATCCTGTAACTGGTGCACATTCCAAGTCACCGATCCTTCCCGGTCGACCCATTCCACTGTTACTGCTCTGCTCCCCACGTCCATTTGTGATAGCGGTTCCGACTCTTGTGAACTTCAGTCGCCAGTCCCGCATTACATATTGGTGAAGGGGTGTCCAGACACTTTATACAGGACAAACATTAATAAAAACGACAAACTGCAGGGACAGGTCCCTGACTGGAAATGGAGGAAAATAGCTGCTGTGAACATGTGTCGGGAAATGGACGACTTGAGCGCAACGACAACTAATTGGCCCGGAACACAGTACAGAGCTGCACCGCATCTACCTCACAAAAGATATTCAAAGTGGCCTCCATGGAATTGCAACTGATACTGATAGTAGCCGTTGTCATGCAGGATGTCTAGAATCGTACTTTGGCTTACAAAATGTCGGTTGGCCACTTGCCTGGAGCTTGTACTAGGGTACGTCTCAATATGCTGTAGAGCCGGTCCTCCAAATCTGGTGTATTCACTGTCCCCCGCTTCCCTGTACGTTCGTCTGTTTGAAATAACTTATGATCATACAATCGCCCAAGGAGGGCTTGAAGTGTGTGATGTAGTTAATATATGTGAGGTTGCTTGTTTTGGTATAGACGAGATGCCTCACGATCGCCGGCCGGGGTGGCCGGTTCTAGGCGCTTCAGTCTGGAACCGCGCGACCGCTACGGTCGCAGGTTCGAATCCTGCTTCGGGCATGGATGTCTGTGATGTCCTTAGGTTAGTTAGGTTTAAGTAGTTCTAAGTTCTAGGGGGCTGATGACCTCAGAAGTTAAGTCCCATAGTGCTCACAGCCATTTGAACCATTTTTTTTTCTTTTTTTTTTGAACCTCACGATCGGTTCCATCTGCCTGGCCGTATACAAACACCATCTAGACTTGTCCCCGACATGAATAGTGGACCATTCTACTGCTTACAGTACGCTGCGTCAGTCACACGGCCTGCAACACACAAAGAAGATACGGCACGTGGTCAGAGGAACTGCCATTCGTCAGTGCCATCTACTGTGGCAACGATACATTTTCGGACACACGTTTGCGTGACCTTTTTCCGTCCATTTCCTGTCAGGAATCCGCCGCTGCAGTTTGTCGGTTTTATTAATGTTCACCATGTTTGTACACAGTCTGAAAAGCTTCTAAGAATGTTCGGGGCGACGTTGTGCCGAAAAATAGCTGTTTGGAAAAAGTTCGATACGTCGCGCCGTTTCCGAGGTATTTAGCACTGAAATTTTAGGCAGTCAGATCGTCGCACGCGTAAATTCAAGCAGCTTGCCAGAGACAGCGTTGTCAAACGTGTTGTTCGTTTGGTTTTCTCAAATGTAGCTTTTTCTCACCCAGCTTAAACTTATCACTTCCTAAGAGGGCACATTTTACCTGGTATCAGTATTTAAACAAGTGGTAACTTGTGGATCCTCAAATGTGTGTGCATTAGCGTATTTTAGCACGTGCAAGTGCTCGGGTTTGTGTGTGCAGCGACACGATTCGTTAACTTCAGTGCCAAGATTGGAAAAGGCACGTAGTATCGAATTAGTTGTTGACAATTATTTCTCAGCACAATCTCCCGTGCAATACCCTTGAAAGCTTTTCACGCTGTTTCTCACCACCTTGATAGCCCTATAGCAGCTGCTGCCCCTACAGCTGGGTTTTATGCAACCTGCGACGCCTTCAAATAACACGTACAAGATTTTCATACTCTCTCTCTTGCTATGTGCATACTGTTGGTCATACAGAGAAAATGAACAAGATCTTTTTGCAGGAACTGAAATTACATTTTGTACTGGGATGCGTTTTCACTAGAGGCTCTACTTTCCAAAATTTTTCAAGAAAAACATACAAAAATGACCTTCAAATGTGTTTTTCTTGAATAAATGGAGGACTATCGCTTCCAAAGAAGACATATCCTAGTACAGAACTTAACTAGAGCAAATTTCCTACAAAAAAGTCCTGTTCATATTTTTGTAGAGTAATAATTTGCGCATAGCGAGAGAGAATATGGAAACCTTGCACATGGTATTTGAAGGTGTTGAGGGCTGCATAAAACCCAACGGTAGTGGCAGCCGAATCACCCTGTGTATGCAGAATTGAAAGGTGGAAAATAAACAGTTCTGACAAGGAGAGAACACAAGTGTTGTGGTTGTGATACAGTAGTACACTGACAGTTATATGTAAGTATATGTTGTAATTAATGAGGGGGTACTGCATCAAATAGGGGAAAAAAGAAATTTCTGGTAAAACTTGGGTAAAAGAAGGCAACAAGGAATCGTCAGTTTGATAATGGAGGGGAAGCTTGTGTGTGTGTGTGTGTGTGTGTGTGTGTGTGTGTGTGGTGTGTGTACGTGTGTTGTAGGTGCCAGTAGCTATGCAGAGATGAAAAGGCTTGCATAGGATAGTTCAGCGCGGAGAGTTTAAACCGGTCGTTGGACTAAAGAACACGCAGTGGTGTATGAACGGAGCCGTGTTTCATACAATCGTTGATTGCAAAATCCATGTCGGTTCCTCCGCAGGAAACTGGTGAGAACGACGCGTGGTCTTGCACCTCGTTTGCCGCCGGGACGCAGGGTGAAGAGCGATGGCCGGATTGTTGCGCTGGCAGCGGCAGAGCGAGATGTGGTGGAGGCCGGCTGGCGCGCGCCCCACGGGCCGCGGATCGACGCCCGCCGACGGCACTCCAACCGTTTCCGCTCCCCTCGCCTTCTCTTATGCTCTCTTCTCGGTCTGTTTGTATAAAAGTCGATCGACACTGATCGTCACGGAACGTCACCGCCAAACATCTCGGGAACAAAGCTAGGACCACGGTGCCGTCTGCTGGCTTTCACTCCTGACAGCAGCGCGTATCGTGCTTTTTCCTCCTCTTAGTCCCTCTCTCGTTGCATTTTTTGTGCCTAGCGAGAATAGCACGAAGGCTGTTCTCCTTTGAGTTTTGTCTGCAAAACAGATCCATTGTCAGGAAACGGACCGCTCAGGATAGGCATCACGTTCTCTTCACCGATGAGTGTCGCGTATGCCTTCAACCAGACAATCATCAGAGGTGTTTGGAGGCAACCCGGTCAGGCTGAACGCCTTAGACACACACTCCAGCGAGTGCAGAAAGGTGGAGGTTCCGTGCTGTTTTTGGGTGGCATTATATGGGGCTGACGTACGCCGCTGGTGGTCATGGAAGGCGCCGTAACAGCTGTACGATACGTGAATGCCATCCTCCGACCATATCGGCAGCGTATTAGCGACACATTCGTCTTCATGGACGACAATTCGCGCCCCCGTCATGCACATCTTGTGAATGACTTCGGGATAACGTCATCGCTCGACTAGCGTGACCAGCATGTTCTCCGTTCATGAACCCTATGGAACATGGATAGATTGAAAAGGGCTGCTTATGGGCGACGTGATACACCAACCACTCTCGGGGATCTAAGCCAAATCTCCATTAATGAGTGCGACAACCAACAGTGCCTTGATGAACTTAGTATGCCACGACGAATACAGGCATGCATCAATGCTACTGGGTATTGGAGGTATGTACAGCAATCTGGACCACCACCTCTCGCTGTATGGTAATACATGATATAGTGTGTGGATTTCATGAGCAATAACAAGGGCGGAAATAACGTTTATGTTGATCTCTATTCCAATTTACTGTCGGAACCGAGGTGATGCGAAACTTTGTTTGATGTGTGTATTTTACAAATATAAATCTCTTCCTCTGGTGCCCTTTTCTTTGCCTGGTTGAAATTCTTCCTTACTTCCAACCGAGCATCATCTGGAGCTCCATACCGATGTTCGAGTGAAAAAAGCACCGTAGAATCGTTGGTTTTAAGCGTTCCTCAACAGTCGTTTGCTTTCTGTGTTGAACAGTGCCGCGTCACAGTCCCATCTTCTTTCGTTCTCTTCGCTATGTAAGAACATGGCTTACCGCCAGCCGTCCTCCACCAGATGTCGCTCTGCCGCTGCCAGCGACGGACCTATCGTGACAGGAAAATACAATTTATACAGTGTCAACTCTACGACAGGTAGAGCGGTACTAAGGCTTTGTTCAGTCAGATACTGTGGTAGTGGAGGTCTATCGGGGCGCAGTTCGGCCGTGGCTGGGCAGCAGGTGGTTTAGAGTGATTGCGACGGAACGGGCGCAGGTAAGTCGTGGTACAGAGGGAGCATTTTTTGGCCGCAGGTTTCACAGAATACTGGTTGGGCGCAGTCTTCATGGATTCATTTGATCGTCCCCGCTCCGACGCCACATCACAGCCGTTCTCAGTACTGTACAGAATGTCCTTTTGCTACCTGTCTTCGTGTGAAAATGTTTACGGTTGCTTACGGAACCGGGAGTATCCCTCCCCATGCGACTTGCGTGTTCTTGGAGTATTCGCAGCCGTCGTGATGCACGCCTGGCTACAGTCCCTGTTCCGTAGCCAACCATGAACATTTTCTACGCAGGCACTGGCTGTCTCGTCTCACCGTGGGATAAGTGTGTTATGGCGATTACTTTTGAAATAATAAACAGTTTACGTAGTTTTTTTCCACCTGTCTCGTTTCATTTGACTGACCCTTATAGCTTGAGATCCGTCGCCCGTGTGTGGAGCCCCGAAGAGCGCGTGGATGCTCAGAGCTCTGGGTTACGACCGTGAAGTTGCGAGGCGTGCAGGCCAGCGAATGCAACGCTCCACTCGGCTGCAGGAGCAGTGTGTGTCGCCGGGGTACCAGTGGAGCGGCCGTCTCACGTGCCGCAGCGGCGACGCTCGGCTGCGCTGATCGCTTGCGCCGGGCTAACGAACCTGCTGCAGTAGGCGGCGTGGGTGGGCCGGCCGGCCACTGTGCGGAGGAAGGGGGGAGGGGGGGGGCAGCCGGCTGCCGCTGCCAGACGCCGGGCTGTCTGCCCGTTTCTGCGCGTCATATAAGGCGCCTACACGCTGGGCCCCGCGGCCGAAACCGGAATGAAAAACCTGCCGCCGAAGCGGCAACAGCAGCCATCTGCCCAGTCCACTGGTGACACACCGCAGCTAAACAACGTTACGTAAAAAATACAACACCAGAATTCCTGACACTGTCGTTTTCTTTGATTTTATCCATACTGGATGAGAGGTCGTGGTTGTGAATGTCAATGTTAAGAAATATATCGGCTCAACCACTTGTTTATAGTGTAAAACACTAAGATTAACGCGTTTCGGAAGTCAGGCTTCCATCATCAGAATAATAAAAAATTAAAGAACCTGTTAAAACTCGCTCCTGGTGCATGTTCCATTTTAGCGAGTTTTAACAGGTTCTTTTACTTTTTATTATTCTGATGATGGAAGCTTGACTTCCGAAACGCGTCAATGTTAGTGTTTTACACTATAAACAAGTGGTTGAGCCGATATATTTTTAACACTGTCGTTTCCGTTGTATTTAACTCCTGTGAGATCGCCTCTTTAATGGCGTGTTGTTCCACTTTTGAAACGCAGTGCAAGAGAGATTCTGCTTGGCATGGATTCTGCGAGTCCTTGTCAGGAATCCAGAAGTATGTGGCTTCAGATATATACGCATATGTCAAGCAATTACCGCAAATTGTGGGTTGGTGGTTTACAGACACGCAGCTGGCGCCCGACATGTGTTCCAGTGGGTACAGATCAGGCATATTTACTGGCCAAGACATCAATATGAGTTCACCGTAATGCCTCTCAAACCACTGCAGCACGATTCTGACCTCGCACCACGGACAGTTATCCTGCTGGAAGATGTCATCGCCGTAAGGGCAGACTTCAAGCACGAAGCGATGCAGGCCGTCCGCACTGGGTAATCGGTGCTGGTATGATGCCACAGATGCTACAGAAGCCAAACTCAGTGCACCCCACAGCATAATTCTGCCCCGAGTGGCCTGCAGCTGTGGCGCGGTGCATGTTTCTTGGAGCCATTCGTCTGGACGACGGCGTGTCAGGACCAAACCATAGACCTGGTGTAACAGGAGATGCGATTCATTCGACAGGCGAGACGTTTCTATTGACCCACGGTGGAAACTCAGTGATGCTGTTGCCCAGTGCAATCGTAACTCACGGTCTTGTTCGGTCAACGCGTAGTGGCCGTGTGATGTGGAGCGCCACTCCACAGGAAATAGTCCGGGGGAGGGGGTGAGATCCGGCGATCGCGCTGGCCGTGGGGCGGGTCCTCCCCTTCCAAACCAGCGGTGAGGCTACGAGTTGTTCAGGGGCTCGACGACGTTGACGCGGAAGTGGGATGGAGCGCCGTCGTCTTGAAATCGCGTCATTTCGTATCTGCCCACTTCCGTGACGAGTTCAAAAAAACGTTGAAATGTGTGTCATCATCAGTCCTTAAGCTTACACACTACTTAACCTAAACTATCCTATGGTCAAACACACACACCCATGCCGGAGGGAAGACTCAAACCTCCGCCAGGACCAGCCGCACAGTCCCTGACTGCAGCGCCTCAGACCGCTCTGCTAATCCCGCGCGGCAGCCCGTGACGAGTAACGTCCCATATTTGACTACGCTTCATGTCCACAGTAACACACATCACCATCGACACATCACGAGCTGTCTGATGCACCAGAGATAGTGGTGTAGTGGTGTGCGTGTAGCACAGGTGAATGCGGTCGTCACGTGACACACGCGCTATGATCGAAACTGTGTACAATGTGTCTGGTAGTTAGGGGCGTACGCTGTTTATCGTCCGCCGGCCGCCGTGGCTGTGCGGGTCTAGGCACTGCTGTCCGGAACCGCTGGACTGCTACGGTCGCAGGTTCGAATCCTGCCTCGGGCATGGATGTGTGTGATGTCCTTAGGTTAGTTAGGTTTAAGTAGTTCTAAGTTTTAGGGGACTGATGACCTCAGATGTTAAGTCCCATAGTGCTCCGAGCCATTTGAACAATTTTTTTGTTTATCGTTCGCTGCCTTCTCCAGTGTACAACAGACACTCGAGATAATCCGCAGGAGAACGCTGCAGAACTGCATGCACCATTGGAGTACATGCATTGAGACTGGCGGTCGTCCCATTGACCAGTTACTATTGGCTGCGTTGTTGTTATTTGGTGTTAGCTGTGTACGTCCGTAACACAATAATATGCATTTCCGATCATGGGTTCCCTGTCTCAATATTATCAGTTTTGGACCTACGCGCACCTGTTTCAATATGATCCAAAAGGTTTGAGACATCGTCTATACGCTGCCGAGTACCTGTATTACGAAACCGCTACAAACACCGCTCCTAGCTGCAGGTCACCTGCCAGGAGCAACAAAAGTTTCATTTTGGTATTTCATGTTATTATTGACCGAATTTAATAATTTAAAATGCCGTCATAATCTACTTATTACGAGGTATGGTATTGTGTTGAAGTTGTAACACAGTAAGACAACTCCTACACTTGGATGTCTTGAGGCGACATAACTCACGGCGCGAAAATATCCCAGACTATATTCGTCCAGTGTTTGAGAATGAGAGAGCATTTAGCGACTTCCAACAAACTTTACTCCTAACCTAAAAATGTTTGCATTTAAAGTAAAACTTTACTCACAATTTCAAACCTCTACGAAACTGATTTCCATCGATACCCTCACGAAACGACGAATAAGAATTATCGCTTGCTTCATTTTTGCTGTTCGTGCAATAAAACTCGAACGTATGGGACATAACTCTTCCATTTTTCACTTCTTTCCCACCGACACTATTTGCAATCCTTTTTCCAGACCGTATTCGACTTCATATACGAAAAAAAAATGGTTCAAATGGCTCTGAGCACTAGGGGACTTAACTTGTGAGGTCATCAGTCCCCTAGAACTTAGAACTACTTAAACCTAACTAACCTAAGGACATCACACACATCCATGCCCGAGGCAGGATTCGAAGCTGCGAGTGTAGCGGTCGCGCGGTTCCAGACTGTAGCGCCTAGAACCGCTCGGCCACTCCGGGCGGCCCATATACCACATATTCATTGTATAGCATATATTTCAGGAATAGAACTAGGTTTTCTGATAAATGTAAATAGTTTTCAGTATCGTTTGTAAGCTGTTTCATGAATAGGTGTTCGATTCTTTAAAGAATTGGTGTCTGAGTTTGTTTATAAATAACTTTCTGCTACCAGTTACGGTTTTCTTTTATTCATATTTTACACGACGCGTTTCGGAGCATCATTCCCATTTTAAAGTGTGTATTTCTTTGTATTATAGCATTTTGTGGAATGTTTTCGATATGTGAGGTTCTGCTTTGTTTTTATTTTTTTTATTTTAGTGCAATATATAAAAAACGCGCAGTTATAGTCGACAAAATCAGACCAGAGTATGGGTTACTGGTTATAGGCCTACAAATAACACGATTGCAAGTAACAACGTCCAGCACTCATGTGTGGTATATTAGCACAAACTTATACAATTAATTAGTTTCGCTCTACAATTTTATTAATAGCTAACGGTTTGTATCTATTTGTAAGTGTTATTATTCCTATATTCTTCTTTATGATTTCTTATTCATTAGATACGATCTATTATTCCATTCTATTATACCATGTCGAACTGGCTGAAAAGGCACTTTCAAGCAACCATATTGAACAAATTGTAACAAAAATAAATATTATCAATGACTAAACCGCCAAGAGCATACTGTGCAGTAGTACTTTCTTCCCTTCTCTGTAGACACAGTGGAGATGTCTCTTAGTGCTCGTGTCAAACGAACTTCTCTCACTGTCTGCCCGGACTGCTTAGCACGCAACGAGGTCACACTCGCGACTGTGCGTTTACGTCACCGAGCCGGTTTTTCCAACACCACTTATTCGCGTAGTAGAAGTAGTCGTACAATTCTAATCATCGCCTGGAGCAAATCAAGCTACGACCTTGAAACATGTCCACGGGTCGCGTCCTCATCGTATTCGTCTTCCAATGCGACACATTTTCCTGGTGACGAGCGAGTTAGCGGTGACCATGGTTGTATAGGGCTGCAGTTTGGCTGTTCAGGAAACGCTCCACCTCGAAAAGACCCTTGTCGCCGTTGTGGAGATGCCTGGCACGCAGTGGGAAGAGGAACAAGTGACCCTGTGTCGTGTCGTGAGGGGAGACCCAGAGGAGCGGCGTGTGCATGGCTGCGCTCTGCTCTGCAGGTAGCCACAGAGGGTACTTCTTTTAATAAATACTGGGCTGGCATTACGTGTCATTTGTTTATTGATTTCCAGTATTTCCAGTTGGGTCATCTTTCTGCATTTATCAACACGATGTAAAACTTCATATCGTGTGTGTGGTTTTCCGTTAAAAGATGTTCGGCAAGGGTTGAATCTTCGTTAACCTCCAGATTCTCTCATGTTCAGTTCAGATTAAGTTATCGGATTAAATTAATTTTATTAATACAAAGGGTAGATTAAAACTTCCACATGAAAACTTTCATTCTTCCTCTTTTAGTTAAATACAAGTATTTCCGCTTGAGTTAAAAATGTAATACTTTCCTACTTAAACATTCAACATGTCTTCGATTTGTATCTTCTGTATAAATCATATCTGTGTAAGACGCTCGTCATTTTTTCTGCGTTTGCGACGTTCACTCATCACCTGAAGGCGAAAGCTGGTCCGTGACTCAATAAATTTTAGAAAATTAGCAAGTGATTCATATTTAATGTTTTATAAATAGCATTTAACAACTTGTTAATGACAGCATTTTATTAAATCACATTAAAATATTGAAAAAGTTAGTGAAACCCAAACAACATAGAGTAATATACCAGCATCGTTATGTAGATCAAAACTATGTCTTCTAGATGGAACACACAGTGACATAAACACAGTCCACTCACAGATAAAATTCATCATAGAATCAGAAAAGGACAAAAAGCTACATATCCTAGACGTCACTAGAAGACAGTACAGCAAACGCCAGTTCTCCATGTTCACAAAACGCATCAGCACAGGCACAATAATACGTCAAAACTCAAACCCACAATCACCAACAAAAAAGCCGGTTCCCGATACATGCTACACTGGTTAAATAAAACTCCCCAACTACAAAAATGAGACACAGAGAAAACAAAAAGCTGTTGAAAATGGATACAAGAAGAACAAGCCAGACAAACTAAACCACAGAATTATAACAAAAATGAAAGTAATATTCGGCAAACAGCAACATCTAGATCAGCGTCAACAAACAGACAAAATCACAAAGAATATAAACATCCACAACACAAACACACCCAACACATCTAACAACGTAAACACGAAACATCCTCAACAACAACAACAAATGGCAGTCACTCACCTTAAATAATAATAATAATAATAGCGTACAGGACACGCAAGTCTATGCTAAACGAACTGAGGGTAATCAACACGATCACAGACAAACTCAATACATCTGACATACACTCCTGGAAATTGAAATAAGAACGCCGTGAATTCATTGTCCCAGGAAGGGGAAACTTTATTGACACATTCCTGGGGTCAGATACATCACATGATCACACTGACAGAACCACAGGCACATAGACACAGGCAACAGAGCATGCACAATGTCGGCACTAGTACAGTGTATATCCACCTTTCGCAGCAATGCAGGCTGCTATTCTCGCATGGAGACGATCGTAGAGATGCTGGATGTAGTCCTGTGGAACGGCTTGCCATGCCATTTCCACCTGGCGCCTCAGTTGGACCAGCGTTCGTGCTGGACGTGCAGACCGCGTGAGACGACGCTTCTACCAGTCCCAAACATGCTCAATGGGGGACAGATCCGGAGATCTTGCTGGCCAGGGTAGTTGACTTACACCTTCTAGAGCACGTTGGGTGGCACGGGATACATGCGGACGTGCATTGTCCTGTTGGAACAGCAAGTTCCCTTGCCGGTCTAGGAATGGTAGAACGATGGGTTCGATGACGGTTTGGATGTACCGTGCACTATTCAGTGTCCCCTCGACGATCACCAGTGGTGTACGGCCAGTGTAGGAGATCGCTCCCCACACCATGATGCCGGGTGTTGGCCCTGTGTGCCTCGGTCGTATGCAGTCCTGATTGTGGCGCTCACCTGCACGGCGCCAAACACGCATACGACCATCATTGGCACCAAGGCAGAAGCGACTCTCATCGCTGAAGACGACACGTCTCCATTCGTCCCTCCATTCACGCCTGTCGCGACACCACTGGAGGCGGGCTGCACGATGTTGGGGCGTGAGCGGAAGACGGCCTAACGGTGTGCGGGACCGTAGCCCAGCTTCATGGAGACGGTTGCGAATGGTCCTCGCCGATACCCCAGGAGCAACAGTGTCCCTAATTTGCTGGGAAGTGGCGGTGCGGTCCCCTACGGCACTGCGTAGGATCCTACGGTCTTGGCGTGCAGCCGTGCGTCGCTGCGGTCCGGTCCCAGGTCGACGGGCACGTGCACCTTCCGCCGACCACTGGCGACAACATCGATGTACTGTGGAGACCTCACGCCCCACGTGTTGAGCAATTCGGCGGTACGTCCACCCGGCCTCCCGCATGCCCACTATACGCCCTCGCTCAAAGTCCGTCAACTGCACATACGGTTCACGTCCACGCTGTTGCGGCATGCTACCAGTGTTAAAGACTGCGATGGAGCTCCGTATGCCACGGCAAACTGGCTGACACTGACGGCGGCGGTGCACAAATGCTGCGCAGCTAGCGCCATTCGACGGCCAACACCGCGGTTCCTGGTGTGTCCGCTGTGCTGTGCGTGTGATCATTGCTTGTACAGCTCTCTCGCAGTGTCCGGAGCAAGTATGGTGGGTCTGACACACCGGTGTCAATGTGTTCTTTTTTCCATTTCCAGGAGTGTATGTATCAACTCACATGTCAAGACTGTAACTCAATTTACATTGGACAGACAAGTAGGTGATCCAGCATCAGATACACTCAGAACAGTCGGACGCTTGAAAGTAACAGCAGTGATTCCACATTTGCTGATCACCTTACGGACATGAAACACCGCCCAACATACATAAACACAGACATAAAAATTCTGAACTACGGCTTGAGCCGTCCACAGAAACTTATAATAGAAGAAAATTATCATATACAAAGAGTCATAGTGGAAGAAAAAAGTAAATGAACACAAAGCAATGTCCAATGCATCCCTATTCTCAGCTCTAATAGAACTGTCAGAAAACACACACACACACACACACACACACACACACACACACACACACACAAAGGCATTCTTCCTAATGCGCAGTATCACTGAAAAATACGAAATTCCTGCCCCGGAACACACAGAACAAAACCGTTGAACTAGGGAATATCAGGTCGACAGTGAAACAGCGTGTGTGAGGAAGAACAGTTCAGCCATGCTGCAGAAACACGAAAAAACGAAATCAACAAAAAGTAAGTTCAGTCAATTCACATACATAGCCCTCCCCATCTCACCCACCAGTTTACAAAGCCCATTCGTAATCAGCATATCTCACAACAATTTTCGGTACTTTAACCTAACGAACGGTAGTTAAAGAATAAACCAACGAATCTTTGTTGACAGCAGAACGTAATTTAATTCACTAGTAGTATAATACGACATTGGAAAAGAAAGAAGGAAGATAATTTTAGGCCTAACATTTTGTCGAATTACGTAACGTAACACTGGAAAACCCCTGATTAATTGCAGATGACAAACAGGAGCAAAATAATATCTATACTGCAAATGTTAGGCAGCCACAAGAACATGAATGTGTTGTACTAACGCAATGTATCTGTTCTGTGGATTTGCGTAAACAAGGATTCCAGCGTATAACTAACCGTATGTAGGCGCAGCGACTGTTGACTCCCGTAATGTTTGTCAATCAGTCACAGGAGGCTCATTCTTAAATTTAGACCGTAGAAACCGACACATGGTACTGGCTTCAGTAGCAAGTACACTACGTATACCCTCCACCTTTTTTGCTGGCTTCCTCAAGCGTAGTGTCTTGTTCCGCGGCAGAAACCGAAAAAAATCTGAAGCTTTTGGTCGAATATAGTATGTGGTTCACTGGTGCCTTATCCCGCGGTTTCGCAGGGTCGGCATGGTTAGGAACGGACGTGGCAAGGTTAGTTTAAGGGGTGGCCAGACGCCCTTCCTGTCGCCACTCGATACCCCATGGGTCGTTAGTAGTGTACCCTAGCTGTCTGCGTCTAGTGTAATCCATGGAATAGTGTGAACGTGTTCAGACGTCTGCGAGTCGTGTAACTGAGGCGGAACGTGGGGACCAGCCCGGTATTCACCCAGTGGGGTGTGGAAAACCGCCTAAAAACTACATCCAGGCTGGCCGGTACACCGGCCGACGTAGGTAATCCGCCGGGTGGATTCGATGCGGGTCCGGCGCGCCTACCCGAGTCCTGGAAGCAGCGCAGTAGCGCTCTCGGGTAACTCGGCGGGTCGTGGGGAAACGACACTGCGGAAATAATAATAATACTTTCGTGTGCTCAGTGGCCGGGTGCACGTAATTTCGGCAACTCGTGTGTGCCTAACGTAACAAGTTATCCAACCTGTTAAAGGAGACGTACTGATAGTCATGGAATCCAAACCGAATGTCTTTGATGGTGTCTCCTCATATCGTTGAGAGGTAAAGGCTAGGTTAACCCTATAAGGAAGAGCTCGAGAAATTTGTAACGCAACATGTTGCCATATCAGCATGGCGAGAAGCATTTTTTCGCAGTCGGCGTGCGCAGCAGATTCGTATCGTTACAATTGCACAGCATTGTGAGAATTTCTTCGACTATATGAGCAGTTGAATCTGTGGAGTTCTGTTGATATTTGTTAATACTGATCTTGAAAAACGTAAGTTATTCAGCTTTAAATAAATATTACATTATGGAGGTAATTTTGAGATATATCTGCGTAAAAAAATATAATTGTAGACATTCTTCCTAGAATTTCTGGGCCTATTTTTTGAACATTACAGAATTATCAATTAAGGTATTCGCAAACAAACTGTTATTTTCTCAGATGCTGCAGCATATTATGGAAAGAAGAAGAGTGTTGTCGCTCGTGACGCTGGTCGACAGACCGATGACTGATGCCCGCGTCAGGCCATCCTGGTTTAGGTTTCCCGTGATTTCCCTAAATCGCTTCAGGCAAGCTCCGGGATGGTTCCTTTGCAAGGGCACGGCCGACTTCCTTCCCCATCGTTGCCTAATGCGATTGGACCGATGACCTCGCTGTTTGGTCCACTCCCCCGAATCAACTAACCAGCCAACTGATGACTGATCGGTGTGCGCCCTCTAGTGATAGCATCAAAAAGGAGAACCAATTGGATGAGAAGGCCAAAGAATGGTTTGAAGCTGATTGTCTATCAGTTATTCTTATTTACAACGACTTTACGGGAGGAGTGGGTCTTTTAGATTGAAACTGCGTTATACAGAATCAACAGCAGATCAAAGAAGTAGTACCAATGCCTATTTTTTTACTTCCTTGATGTGATGCTAGGAAATACATGGCTATTACACGGGAGGAACAGTGGCTCTCGTGGTGCCTCCAAAACTGTGAGGGCACTTTGTCAGTTCAAAGCTGAATCAGCTGATGCCGTGTGCAAGGACGTAAGTGGGGGAAATAGACGAAAACCTTCTTAAAGTGTAGCATAGTGAGTATGCAGAGAAGAAGAAAATAGCGCGTCCGTCAAAGCCAAATCCCGAGAAGTTTGTTCGTCAGGACAGTGCTGTTTACTGACCAGTTGTGTGTGAGAAATGAGGCAAATGCAAGATACCAAACTGCAAAGGAAGTCCATCAGTTATCTGGAAGGAATGTGATGTTAATTTGTGCATCAGGAAGTAAAGGAATTGTTTTCGGACTTTCATAAAGCGGTCAAAAGTTTCAATTCTTAAATGTGTGAGGTGCCGGGGCTAGCAGCGTATTTAAATTCTTCTAGAATCTACATATGTAAATGATGCTCTAAGCCCTCCCTATCCTAACTCCGACTTTTGCTGTTGCACAAGGATTAAAAATAATACGCGAACTGACTCTAATCAACCCTGCCAGTGGAGTAGAAGAGAGTTTGGCACCTGCAATAATTTAATTTGATAAATAAGTTAAATAAACGAAGGTTTCATTAACATAGTGAGGAATGATAGGGTTGCTCTACCGATTAACAGAATGAAAGTTCTGTCCAAAATAACAATATGATTTATTAAGACTAAACACAAAATAATAAACAAAAACACATGAAACATTTACAATACATCAAATTGGCTCAAATTGGATACTCAAACAAACGTTGTGAATGTGAAGTTGTCCCTAAACTAGATTGTGAGGATTATGACGAAGTGGTATGTGGAGCCAATTCCTTGCAACTCAAATCTTAAGAGAAAACACACAGCCAACCCAACATTAATTGCTGCTACTCAAGACAGAACAAAGTTAGAAAAAGACGAACAGGCGCGCTCTGCTGAGCTCTGATTATCACCTAGAAAAATCCCTGTCTGCCGGTGCTGTGGACATACCTTACCAATCTGTGTTCTTAACTGCAAGAACACGATTTGGCGTACCGGAGGCGATGGCTGGTTGCTTCGACGTCCTCGACCGAAAGGCGAGGGCCGACTACCTAGAGCACCCGTACAGGCCGAACACACAACATTCCCGCCCCCACGACAGTGGCCGTGGTTAAACGTTCCAATCAGCAACTCGAAAACCGGCGGAAAATTCCACTCTATTGCCGGAGCACTACCATTCCACCAATGGAGATTCTTGGCGCCAATTTCTGCGCTGATTTTGCTACGTCACGGAGCTATGCCCTGAGCAAGCCAATCACAGTTACTATTTTGCAGAAAGCGCGGGAATTTTCCCGCCACAACTGCCTGGGTACACAAGTCATTCCCACGCCTCGCTGGTAGCCCGCCAGAAAGTGTTTTCGCTAAGTTTCTGCGAAGTAACGGAACCTCTAGCCCAGCCGCTGCTTCAGACCCCTCCGGGCGTGTCTTTTGACAATGTCGGCGTCTGCAAAGCATTCACTCGACTTCCTCACACCCGTCGGCTTAACCCTTTCCAGATCAGCAGATCCCGCCTGTCACCGGACCACCCGGGTGACGAGAGACGCTGCGTGGGAAGTCCGAGTGTGAAGGAATAGCGACTTTTCACTGCATGCAATTAGAGAGGAAAATCGTAAGATAGAAATATGAGAGGGGGCTCATGCCACCTCTCAAATGTTTTAACACGTGAGAAAAGTGTATATGAAGGGCTTATTTCAATAGCGGTACAAGTCCATTATGTCCAATTTTCTGCCTATAATGCTTCTGAAATTAATGATCGAAACAAACATAAAGAAAGGTTCATTTCTAGCAAGAAGAAATATGGTTGAATATTTCTGGTATCTCAACTGCAGATTTTTCAGCACTCGAATGAACAAAAATGGACGTACCACTATTGTAATAAACCCTTCATATGTAATTTTGCACAAGTCACAATTTAGTTCAACTGTATATTTTAATTCCTAACGTAACAAATATGTAACGCTACAAAATATATAAATACGACTTAATATATTTTTTTGTTCCTATATGTTTATTGTGACCTCAAATTAACACATATGCAGCATTTAGAATTTTTCATCTTTATTGCTTCATAATTCTGTCGATGGATGTGCAGAACTATAGACCTATACCTGTAACGTCGATCAGTTGTAGAATTTTGAAACACGTATTATGTTCGAGTATAATGACTTTTCTGGAGAATAGAAATCAAATCTTTCGGAATCAGCATGAGTTTCGAAAAAGACGATCGTGTGAAACCCAGCTCGCGATATTCGTTCACGAGACTCATAGGGCCATAGACACGGGTTCCCAGGTAGATGCCGTGTTTCTTGACTTCCGCAAAGCGTTCGATACAGTTCCCCGCAGTCGTTTAATGAACAAAGTAATATCATATGGAGCATCAGACCAATTGTGTGATTGGATTGAGGAGTTCCTAGATAACAGAACACAGCATGTCATTCTCAATGGAGAGGAGTCTTGCCATTCACAATATATATATATATATATATATATATATATATATATATATATGACCTTGTGGATAACATTGAAGTTCGCTGAGGCTATTTACGGACCATGGTGTAGTATATCGAGAGGTTGTAACGATGGAAAATTGTACTGGAATGCAGAAGGATCTGCAACGAATTGACGCATGGTGCAGGGAATGGCAATTGAATCTCAATGTAGACAAGTGTAATGTGCTGCGAATACATAGAAAGAAAGATCCTTATCATTTAGCTACAGTATAGCAGGTCAGCAACTGGAAGCAGTTAATCCCATAAATTATCTGGGAGTAGGCATTAGGAGTGATTTAAAATGGGATGATCATATAAAGTTGATCGTCGGTAAAGCAGATGCCAGACTGAGATTCATTGGAAGAAACCTAAGGAAATGCAATCCGAAAGCAGAGGAAGTAGGGTACAGTACACTTGTTCGCCCACTGCTTGAATATTGCTCACCAGTGTGGGATCCGTACCAGATAGGGTTGTAGAAGAGATAGAGAAGATCCAACGGAGAGCAGCGCGCTTCGTTGCAGGATCATTTAGTAATCGCGAAAGCGTTACGGAGATGATAGATAAACTGCAGTGAAGACTGTACAAGAGAGACGCTCAGTAGCTCGTTACGGGCTTTTGTTGAAGTTTCGAAAACATACCTTCTCCGTAGAAGCTTTCGAAATGTGGTGCTACAGAAGAATGCTGAAGATTAGATGGGTAGATGACGTAACTATTGAGGAGGTATTGAATAGGATTGGGGAGAAGAGAAGTTTGTGGCACAACTTGACTAGAAGAAGGGATCGGTTGGTAGGACATGTCCTGAGGCATCAAGGGATCACAAATGTAGCATTGGAGGGGAGCGTGGAGGGTAAAAATCGTAGAGGGAGACCAAGAGATGAATACACTAAGCAGATTCAGAAGGATGTAGGTTGCAGTAGGTACTGGGAGATGAAGGAGCTTCCACAGGATAGATTAGCATGGAGAGCTGCATCAAACCAGTCTCAGGACTGAAGACCACAACAACAACAACCACCTTCTCCGTAGAGTCAAGCAGTATATTGCTCCCTCCTACGTATATCTCTCGAAGAGACCGTGAGGATAAAATCAGAGTGATTCGAGCGCACACACAGGCATATCGACAATCTTTCTTTCCACGAAGAATGCGAGACTGGAATAGAAGGGAGAACCGATAGAGGTACCTAAGGTACCCTCCGCCACACACCGTCAGGTGGCTTGCGGAGTATGGAAGTAGATGTAGATGTAGATGTAGAGTTCAAAGGGTGATCGAAAATTTCCACTCTCCGACCGTGTTTGGACCCCGCCATTTGTCTGTTTCCAGGCACGCACTTCACCTCAAGACCACGGTGCCCGCCACTAGTTGTGACACCAGCGTGCGTTTACCGACGTGGGCAGAGGGAATGCCTCTTTCCGCAGGCGTTAGCTAGGAACACGAGGGGGAGGAGAACTGCCACGGTTAATTCCTAAACCGTCTGTCTTTCTCGTTTGTTTTTCTGGTGTGTCCCTCCTGTGCGTGCGCCTGTCTCGCTACCCCTTCCGTGCGGCCCTGCACCTGCCAGACGTAGCGACAGAGAAAGCAAACGCGGCTGGGGAGGAAAGGCAGAGAGACGACATCGGGTGTCACCCGGACCCAGGCTGTTCGGCGTCCGATTCGTGCCGTCTAGCGCCGCCTGGACGCGTCACGGCGCGCCGGCCGCCGGCCTCATGTAAATCGCCGGCCGGCGGGTTTTCTCCGCGCCATTGTTCCGGCCGTGAAATGCCAGCCGCCGATAGCATCGAGGCGCCGCCAGGAAGCGAACGCGGCTGTCGCAGCCGGAGCTGCGGCCCACCGGAGCGTCTGTCACGGCGCCGACCGCAGGCCGCGGTCGCGTTCTGTACGGACCGCACACGGCCCCGTCGCTGTCGTGCTAACGTGGGAAACCGACATCTGAAAAGAGCAAAATTTTGTATATGGCTGCACGTTCAGAGAAAAGAATAGTTACAATGAAAAGAAAATAGCCCTCGGTCACTAATTTTTAACGAATTAACCGTGTTTCGACACTGCTAGGAGTGTCTTCTTCAGAATTTACGCCAAAGAATAGTCTATAACATGGTCACAGAATTATGACTAAAGACGTATGGTGGTGCACCACGCAAGTAACGAGCAGCCCTTAGTCGCTTGCCATCTTTCTGTATCTTAAATATCTTTGTGATTAATGTCCTCTTGGCATATTTATTATTTTATAAATAAGATATAAGTACTACCAGTCTTTCACAATGATTCCGTACTTATACTCTGTATCACACGTTTTTAGTCATAATTCTGTGACCATGTTATAGTCTATTCTTCGGCGTAAATTCTGAAGAAGACACTCCTAGCAGTGTCGAAACACGGTTAATTCGTTAAAAATTAGTGACCGAGGGCTATTTTCTTTTCATTGTACCTAAAAAGAGGACCATCGTGCCTGTCAGCATAGCGAAAATGACTATTTTTCAATAATTTTGCATGGCAAAAAAAAAAAAAAAATGGTTCAAATGGCTCTGAGCGCTATGAGACTTAAGTTCTGAGGTCATCAGTTCCCTAGAACTTAGAACTACTTGAACCTAACTAACCTAAGGACATCACACACATCCATGCCCGAGGCAGCATTCGAACCTGCGAGCGTTGCGGTCGCGCGGCTCCAGAGTGTAGCGCCTAGAATCACTCGGCCACAGACGTCGTCAATTTCGCATGGCATACAGTATTAAATGATGTTCTGTACGATGAAAAATAAAGGATACGCGGGCACAATTTAAAATCGTTCCGCCAGTGTGGTAGACGTGCCTTAAGCCCCGTGCCTTACACCATCCACTTTCTTGTCCGATTTGACTACCCGAGGGAAGTGCGTCTACTGCAGCGCCCCTGCCGCTTTATTCCCGTACTGAGTCTCGTCTGATTCGAGTGGTCATTTTCATTGACACGTCAGTGCCCAAATTTCGGGTACTGAGACCGTTGCGTCCTGTGGCGTATTGGCATCTGAATGGTAAATGTAAATGTCGTGTGACTAGGGCCTACCTTCGGGTAGACCGTCCACCGGGTGCAAGTCTTTCGATTTGACGCCACTTCGGCGACTTGCGCGTCGTTGGGGATGAAATGATGATGATTAGGACAACACAACACCTAGTCCCTGAGCGGTGAACATCTCCGACCCAGCCGGGAATCGAACGCGGGCCCTTAGGATTGACATTCTCTCGTGCTGACCACTCAGCTACCGGGGGCGGACATCTGAATGGTTAAGTGAGGTTATGAGAGACTATCATTTTTACGGAAAAATCGAAATATAGTAACAAAATTTAGGAACCGGGAATGACAAGAGAATGAGTCAGAATTCAGTTCCTGCCAAAAGTCGTGAGGTAAATTGTTCACGCTCCTGACAACTGAAAGAATGGGAAAAGTGTCACCAACTCATTCACGTACATATACATTTGTTTCTTCGAGAAAATATATGCTTTCAAAGACGTCATAAAATATGTAGAACACAGCAAATAGCACCTTTCGGTTTCATTCTTTATATCTTGTTTTCTTGCTAACTGCTAAATAACAACTAAATTTATTTTTTTCGTCCAATAATTCCGACCTTTTCACTGTCGAAATAATTTTCATTAAAACACGTTTGCATATTTACGTTCTTATTTATGAACAGTCTAAGGTAAATATTTTTTGCTTTCAGGTATTCAGGTATTTCGTCTCTCTTGTAGGAGAACACCAGTAAGAAAAAATACTTTTCAATGTGCCAAAAAGAAAATAAATAATAAAATAAAGATTAATAAGACACGAAAGCAAATAATCCATTTTTATAATAGGAGTGAGCTCGACCAGAGTAGGTTCCAACTTCCGATGTTAGCAGACGCCGCCACATTTCCGTTGTCTCTGCGCATGCGCAGC
The DNA here is from genome assembly GCF_023864345.2 of Schistocerca serialis cubense. Lineage (NCBI taxonomy): Eukaryota > Metazoa > Arthropoda > Insecta > Orthoptera > Acrididae > Schistocerca > Schistocerca serialis. The sequence goes on along the minus strand of NC_064646.1, from coordinate 493,031,541 downwards.
CTGCGGCATACTCGGGTATTTAGAACTGCACACTCGGCACAGTCGACAGATCACTGACGTCGTAGACACACTGCCGTCGCGGTCGGTTGCTGAGTAACACCCAGGCACGAAAGACGCCCACACTCTGACCGGTCGATTGCTTTGAGTAGTCGATTTTGACCAGGAAGTCGCTCATGTAAGAAGTGCCTTAGTCTCTGCGCTACGCTACTCGGTCGAAACCTGACTAGCGTTACGGTTATAGGAGGTAAGCATGAAACGCCAGTATCGATTTTTTCGGAAACTGGCGGCCGCCGCTTGGAAAGCCGCCAGCCAGCTAGAGAGGACGCGTCCCTCTAGACCTGTAACATACGTAAGACTCATCTGTAAGTAGCAGAACATACTGCTGAAAATTCAGCTAGTAAGATGTTCACATTTTGTTCTCGCAAAATCTTCGTCATTCATCGAGTCTTAGATCTAAAGACGGACGTATTTCTACGAAATAGATATACACTGATCAGCCAGAACATAGTGATCAGCGACCTGCTATCGATATAAGCCCGTACAGGCAACAGCAGCGTGCGTTTACCGGCGTGGAACAACTGCTAGTCAGACACAAGCACGGTGCATGTAGTACCAGTCAGCGTGCTGTCCTGTGTAGAATGGAGAAGCCGCGCGGTCTGTCTGAGTTGGACCGAGATCACATTGTGACGGCCCAGAGCCTCGGCAGGAGAATTTCGGAAACTGCGCGACTTGTCGGGTGTTCGAGGAGAGCTGTGGTGTCTCCAACACGTGGCGAAACCGAGCTGAAAGCACGGCCAGACGTCGTAGGGTTGGGCGGCCACCCCTCATTACAGATGTCGGACGTCGTAGGCTGGGCAACTGTGGGGGAATTAACATCAGTCTTTAATGCTGGGTAGTGTACACGTTTGTCTGAACACACTGTGCACGGAACACTGACAACAAGAGATCTCCGCAGACGACGACCCTTGCGTGTGCTAATGTCAGCGGCACGATATCGGCAATTACGACTGAAATGGGCACGTGACCATCGGCACTGGACGTGGGCGCAGTGGCAGAGCGTTGCACGGTCTGATGTATCCCGATACCTTCTTCACCCTGCCGATGGGAGGGCGCGAATCCCTCGTGATCCAGGGGAAAAACTCCTTCACACCTGCACTGCGGGACTAAGACAAGCTGGCGGCGGCTCCATTATGCTCTGACGAACATTCACATTGGGTTCCATGGGTGCCGTGGAGCACGTGTAAGGCACCATGACGGTCAAGGAGTATAAAGACGATCATGTTTCCCTGTGGACGTGGCTTTTTTCAACAAGATAATGCGCTGTGTCGCAGGGCCAGAAGTGTGATGGAATGGCTCGAGGAGCACAGTGGCGAATTCCAACTGATGTACTGGCCTCCTAACTCTCCAGATCGAACACATCTGGGATGTAGTTGAAAGTGGCGTCAGAGCTCGTCGCCTGCACCCGGCGTTTACGAGGATTAGGTGACCTGTGTGTGCCGCCACTACTAAGTCCGTACTGCTTCCATTCCTCAACGCGTCGCCGCTATTATCCGTGCGAAAGGTGGACGTACCGCGTCTTAGGTAGGTGGCCATTATGTCCTGGCTGGTCAGTGCATAATAACTTTTACCACTGAATTTATAATATTTAGACGCAAATAAATATGTAGAAGATCATTGGTGTCCATTTAGTTACGCTATCACCCCTTAGTTCCAACCTATACATTCACTGTTTCACTCTATATAAATGTTCATTTTGTGGTCGAGCTTCAATTTTTGTCCCTGTTTGCTCCATAATACACAATTAGGCAAAACGCGGTTCTGCCTAGAGAAAATACAAACTCTTCTTGTTTAATATGTAGCCATGTTTGAGTGAAGTTTCATCAAGGTTAGTGTGTTTATTTACTTTCTGTCAAATAACATTAAAAGAAATTCTGCTTCATAATATATACAATTATAACATTATTAACAGAAAAAAATATACAGGATATTTCAAAGTCCTTACGACAAACGCCTAGGAGTGACACATGCCTAACATCGAGTCGTCTGCATCGCTGGAGAGGGTGGCAGGCCGAACCAGTCAGCGTTACTGCTGTGCTTCCTAAATATGTTTTTCATTTTAGAGAAACTCGCTCTTATGGCTTTGACACTTGATCTACCAATTTGCTAGGTCATGTAAGGCCCAGCACAGCTAGTCAGTAGGCCCTACTAGTTTGGTGAAATCTCGCTGTCCCAGGACTGGCGAATACTGAAGGACCCCTAGTGTCGCTGGGAAATGTCACCAAACATAGTGTGTCCAACAGACATTGAAACACGTGGGAATCCTTAGTATCACATACTGAGATTTCTTAGGCTGTGTGACATTCGCAGTATATCTGATATTTAGCTCCAGTTTGTTATTTGCAGTTAATCAGAATTTTTCAGTATCATGCTTCGCATATTCACCGAAATGTTAGGCCTTCAACCAAAACTATTGCTTTTTTCGCTTTGTTAACGATAGGTTATAACACTGTTATTATCTTATATTCTGCTGTCAACAATGATATATTTTTATTCTTTAACTATCGCCTGTTGGATTCAGGTACTCGAAAATATCGTCGTGGGATCCTGCCCTCTCGTCTATTATAGGGTGCCTATAATGTTGACAACATTCAAGCAAATCTTGTTAATGGAGTTTATTACAATAAGTTAAATTGATAATAATTAATTACTTTTGAATACATAATGGGAGAGAACAGTGATCAATGTGTTACAGATATTTACTATCAGAAACAGTCTTGATCACAATTTATTTATTACGGGCCAGCCGCAGTGCTCTAGCGGTTCTAGGCGCTCAGTCCGGAGCCGCGCGACTGCTACGGTCGCAGGTTCCAATCTTGCCTCGGGCATGGATGTGTGTGATGTCCTTAGGTTAGTTAGGTTTAAGTAGTTCTAAGTTCTAGGGGACTGATGACCATACATGTTAAGTCCCATAGTGCTCAGAGCCATTTGAACCATTTATTACGGTGACCGGTTTCGACCACTACTGTGGTCATCTTCAGACCAATGAGCAAGAACCTCCTTCTTCTGAAAAATCACTACAGATTTCCAGCAGAAGGAGGTTCTTACTCATTGGTCTGAAGATGACCACAGTAGTGGTCGAAACCGGTCACCGTAATAAATAAAATGTGATCAAGACTGTTTTTGATAGTAAATAGGCAGCAATTAACTTTGCCTTTTTACAAAGAGTTGTCGCAAGCGATTGGCGACATGCAAATAATCAATGTCCTTCGATATATACAATTTCCATGGAAGCAACCACACAAATTCACAAGTCACTGCTACAGACTTTTTATCACTGATCGTCTTCTAGTGCGGGTCTTCGTGCCTGCCTTGTAGTGCGGCCGAGGCTAGCTGGAGCGGCGCTTACATTCTCTTCGTATAGAGGCCGCTCCTGTCAGCTTACTACTGGCTGACGTCGCGTCACAGCCTTCTCTGCTGCAACGTTTCGGGCCGAAGTGCCGGCGCTTGATGTTAACGCCGGAACAGTTGTAATGATATGTTCACTACCAATATTTTCGAAACCTAGCATATGTTGTTTTCAATACACCTCCCTCGCAACACTTACAGTAAGCCTATAGCTTCTCTTGTGCCTACCCCGCGTCTGCAACTATTTGGTGTTCCTTTGTGGTGCTCTTGAGCTTGCTGTACATCCTTATATCTGCTTCTCCCAGTAAAACATTGGCCGCATTTGGTGTGGGACTTAGAGCCCCATTTACTTCACGTTTTCTAGCGCGGGTTTTCTCTTCGAGGGGTACCGAGGTCGATTCCCAAATATCGTCAGCACGCTCTCGGTTTGAATGTTTCCCAACATGTTCCCAATAGCTGTTTGTTTCCGATTTCATTTAAGGTTTTTATTATTTCTACTTGCAGCTCATCAATCCCCGTAGCTTTCGGTTTTGCATCCGCTGCTGTTCACTCCTTAAAACCTTTTGTCTGTTCTCTTGTACATTGATTATACTTGCTACTTCCTGTTCCAATTGTTCCGTCTCCTGACTTCTTCAGCCCCTTCATACAACCACTCGAAGTGTTCCTTCCACCTCTCCTTTAATTCACCTGCCTCGTTCACCATCCTACCGTCTTAGTTTGTATTTCCGCGACTCTCTTTCGTCCCTCCTCGTCACACATCGACCCCTTTAAAAAATGGAAGGGCGCAGAACCACGTTTTAGTTGCCCAAATGCGCCGGTAAGTTGTTTGCAAAGGTAGCGATTGGGTCGTAATCGAAAGCAGTAATGCGTCACGGCTGTACAGCGAGGGAAATCGGCGTTATGCTTCTCCACTGCGTGAAATAAGACGCAGCGGCGTCGAACTTATGGCCGTTCTGAGGTTCCCCGCGGAACCGCGCGCCCGTCGGCACGCGAGGCGATCGCGCTGCCTCGTTGCGTAACAGCAGCCGTCTCCTTGCGGTCTGCACGGTAAACGTCTGGAGCCGGGAAGTGTCCGGGGGAAAAATGGCCCTAGAAAGTGCGCCCTATCGTCGCGACCGCGGGCATAATTTCCGTACCGCAGGACCACCCGGTAGGCGCCGTGTTAGTCTCGTTAGCTTTCACAATCGCCGCGCGGTCCGTCCACGTGTTGCAGTAGCCTTTAAAACGAGGCCTGGAATTACCCCTGAAAACACTCCTTTTAATCCTGTCGTAAACGAACGTGCTTCTCTCGAGACGTTGATAAACGGGTCGGTTATGAAGTCGCCATCGTGGTCACGACACGAACGTGTGTTCCCTCGCAAGTGACACAGATAGAAGTGGATAGTTAGGAATGACGAGTTTGTGTTAAGAAAAAACTAAAGCAGCCACTGTTGATTAATCCGGTACTCAGATGTATTTTTTTTCGTGAAACACAGTATTAATGTTCCAAAAATTAAACATAATTTTTGTTTTATTGTGAGCCGGCTTTCGGTTTTTCAGTCAGTTTAAGGCTGAAGTTGCGAATAGAGTAGCACAGTACATCCAGGGGTTGGACAAATACACTACTGGCCATTAAAATTGCTACACCACGAAGATGACGTGCTACAGACGCGAAATCTAACCGACAGGAATAAGATGCTGTGATATGCAGATGATTAGCCTTTCAGAGCATTTACACAAGGTTGGTGCCGGTGGCGATACCTACAACGTGCTGACATGAGAAAAGTTTCCAACCGATTTCTCATACACAAACAGCAGTTGGTTCAAATGGGACTTAACATCTATGGTCATCAGTCCCCTAGAACTTAGAACTAATTAAACCTAACTAATCTAAGGACAGCCATCACGAGGCAGAGAAAATCCCTGACCCCGCCGGGAATCGAACCCGGGAACCCGGGCGTGGGAAGCGAGAACGCTACCGCACGACCACGAGATGCGGGCAAACAGCAGTTGACCAGCGTTGCCTGGTGAAACGTTGTTGTGATGCGTCGTGTAAGGACGAGAAATGCAAACCATCACGTTTGCGACCTTGATGAAGATCGGATTGTAGCCTATAGCGATTGCGGTTTATCGTATCGCGAAATTCTGATCGTGTTGGTCGAGATCCAATGACTTTTGGGAGAATATGAAATCGGTGCGTTCAGGAGGGTAATACGGAACGCCGTGCTGGATCCCAACGGCCTCGTATCACTAGCAGTCGAGATGACAGGCATCTTATCGGTATAGCTGTAACGGATCGTGCAGCCACGTCTCGATTCCTGAGTCAACAGGTGGGGACGTTTGCAAGACAACAACCATCTGCACTAACAGTTCGACGACGTTTGCAGCAGTATGGGCTATCAGCTCGGAGACCGTGGCTGCATCACAGACAGGAACGCCTGCGATGGTGTACTCAACGACGAACATGGGTGCACCAATGGCAAAACGTCATTTTTTCGGATGAATCCAGGTTCTGTTTACAGCCTCATGATGGTCCCATCCGTGTTTGGCGACATCGCGGTGAAGGCAGATTGGAAGCGTGTATTCGTCATCGCCATACTGGCGTATCACCCGGCGTGATGGTATATGGTGCAATTGGTTACACGTCCCGGTCACCTCTTGATCGTATTGACGGCACTTTGAACAGTGGACGTTACATTTCAGATGTGTTAGGACCCGTGGCTCTACCCTTCATTCGATCCCTGCGAAACCCTACATTTCAGCAGGATAATGCACGACCGCATGTTGCAAGTCCTGTACGGGCCTTCGTGGATACAGCAAATGTTCGACTGCTGCCCTGGCCAGCACATTCTCCAGATCTCACACCAACTGAAAACGTTTGGTCAACGGTGGTCGAGCAACTGGCTCGTCACAATACGCCAGTCACTACTCTCGATGAACTATGGTATCGTGTTGAAGCTGCATGGGCAGATGTACCTGTACACGCCATGCAAGCTCTGACTCAATTGCCAGGCGTATCAAGGGCGTTATTACGGCTAGAGGTGGTGGTTCTGGGTACTGATTTCTGAAGATCTATGCACGCAAATTGCGTGAAAATGTAATCACATGTGTGTTCTAGTGTAATATATTTGTCCAATGAGTACCCGTTATTATCTGCATTTCTTCTTGGTGTAGCAATTTTATGGCCAGTAGCGTATATGGAAAAATCGAGAGAAGTGAACGCTTGATTATACATGCAGATGCTGTCCAAGCCTGCAGGTGGCGTTGTTCTGCTTGGCCACGAACGGCACGCACACCGTGTGCTAAGTGCGCTGCGTGCGTCAGTCGTGGCCAGAACAGTGTTCTGTGTAGTTGGGAGTGCGTTGTGTCGGAACCAAGTGAATCCGAACGTCGACAAATTGTTGGTGCTCCTGTAATGCGTGGTTTCCTAACAAAGCTAGCCGAAGAGATGGTTGTTTCAACAGGCAACGTATCGAAAATTTAGACTGTATACAGAAAAGCGGATAAACAACACCAACTAAGTCACAACGCGAACGAAAGAACGGAAATGTGTGCTGTGTGATTGTGACAGACGGTCATTGAAGAGGATTATGAAGAAAAGCAAGAGGACGACAGCTGCAAAAGTCACCGCAGAGCTGAATGCCGGTCTCGCGAAATCCTATCAGTGGCACAGGAGCTCTGTAAGTCGGAAATTGCATCACGAGCTGGACTTCCAAAGGAGCTCATGAACGATGGAAATGTCCGTAACAGGAAACACGATACCGAAGCCATAAAACCTGGACTGTGGAGCATGGATGGAAGTCATTTAGTCGGATCAGACTTGTTCCAAACTCTGGCCGAGCTTACGTCTGGCGTACAGTGGCTTGCTGCCAAGAGTGAAACATGGCAGGGGTTCGGTGATGACCTAGACAGCTGCTGCGAATGATTGACAGTTTTGGCTGATGAGTCCTTCCCGTGGTACGATGTTTGTTCCTCACCGGTCATGCTGTGTTCCAAAACAAAAGGACGCCTGTTCACACAGCTAGCATCGTCCCAGGACTGGTTTTGTGAGCACCGCACTTCAAAATAATTGTGGCGTTGTCGTCTACTTTGGAGAGACGCGTACTTGATCGCTATTCACCTTCGTCATCATTACCTGATCTTTCCACTTTTTTGATGGAAGATTCCCTTCAAAACCATACAGGACCTGTATTTATCTTATAGTTACTACGGCTGGTATGTGTTTTGAATGCCAACTGCTTTCCTACGTTGTGTTTTCGGTGTTTCCGTATTACTAAAAAATGTTTCAAAAGTGTGTGAAATCTTATGGGACTTAACTGCTAAGGTCATCAGTCAGTAAGCTTACACACTACTTAAGCTAAATTATCCTAATGACAAACACACACACCCATGCCCGAGGTAGGACTCGAACCTCCGCCTGAATCAGCCGCACAGTCCATGACTGCAGCGCCTTTCCGTATAACTGTCTGTCCATTGTACATCAATAACAGGCACGGAATGGTGCGGCAAAAACAGATAATTATAACTCAGTATTAAGCACTCCGTCTTCAGGCCACGAGTGGCCTTCCGGGACCATCCGACCGCCGTGTCATCCTCCGTGGAGGATGCAGATAGGAGGGGCGTGGGGTCAGCACATCGCTCTCCCTGTCCTTATGCTGGTATTCTTGACCGAAGCTGCTACTGTTCGCGGCACGCGTGTGGGTTGCACGCCTCTTCGTCAACATGTGCGTGCGAGTGACTCCATTCGCTGCTGTATTCACGCTGGGCGCCACTACTTCCGTGTGGGGCAAGTTACAGCCGCACGGCGACTGCCTGCAGGGCGCGCAGCTGTAAACGCACGTAAAGTTAAATCCATGACATATAGTGAAGACACTGAGAGAGACCAGTAACTGAATCTGGTTGGCGGAACATAAGAATAACGTACAACTGACGTGCAATAGTATTGATGAGCAAAGGTAGGCAGAACAGAGTTATAATTGCAACTATTCAAGATTAAACATACAAACGCTCTCGAAACCCGCCACAGGTCAATCTCGCGAAAGTGCTCTGTAGGAACCGGATGCCTCAGTTAGGGGTCACAGCTAGCAGACGCTGACCGCAGTCGCGAAATGCAGCCAGACAACGGGCGAGCTCACGCCTGCGCAGACAGCAAGCACTCTGCCTAATGGGCGGAAGCCTTCCGATGACGCCGAATACGCTGAGTCACTGCACGGCGTGCACTCCCAGCGTCCCGTTTCCTCACTTCTAAATCACGTCACAACGCTCGTTATATTACGGGAATTGCTGATTACTGGTAAACTATCTACGGGACTACAGACCGTAAGTTAAAATAAAATAGAAAAAGGCATCCCAGTAGTCCCCACACATCATAAGGATGTCCGAGAGTGCACTTTCAACACAATTCTCGATTAGTTTTACGAGTGCGCCTCACATTCTTGACGCCTATACCACTACCCACAGTGGGACTAGGGTGATTAACTCCTATAGCACAGCGTTACTCATAGCTGCCTCCAGGATCAGTACACAGAGCGTCTTTTCAAGTTTTTAAGTCACTTTACTGTTCTCCACGTGGAGAACGTTTTTGACGCGGGAAACGCAGTTCGTTGAAGTCGCTGACAGCAACTGACCGGGAAGGGGCGACGGCGGCGCGCTTTACAAATCTGTTCATTGAGTTGCCTACCTGCAGGGGCGAACTAATTCGGCGCGGCAGTACGGAGCAGATTTGTCTACGTGTCCTGACCCGTCTGCCACCTAGTGCAACTACGCCACGGCTCGCATTACGACTCGAAAAATGGAGAGAAGCGCTGTCCATTAAAACGTGTCTGTTTTCTGTACGTCTTGTCGCTTTCGTGCGTTCGTGTTCTGAATCCCCAGACATACTTATCAATAACGCATAGCACGTAACTGATAGTAAGTCGTGTATACCACGTGTGGTTCAGATTGCTCTAGACGTATCAGACCTATGCTTATTTTTCTAGGTGTCCTGTTCCCAATATGCCTGACACTATCAGGGGATTACCTCCACATAACTTTTTTGTGATAGTAACTTACGACTGTACCACAGTTATATGTGACATTGCTTAACCTAACTTACTAACCCCCCCACCCTCCCCTCTCCCCTTTCTCTACCAGAGATGCTGCGACTGTCTTTTCTTCTTCAGGTAACAAGTAAACGTAAATGACTCTCAGAGATTAGGCGCACGCGTTAAGGAAGTGGTGGCTGGATGAACACAGTACCTTGCGGTCAGCGCCGTCGGTGTTGTAACGGCGGAACTCAGAGGTCCTGTGGGTGGTCGCTCGCCGCCGCCCTCGGCCTACTCTTCTGCCCTTCGTTTGGAGCAGACTGCTCGAAGTAGAGTGCCCATGCAGGTAGCTCAATCAATCGCCTGCAACCTGTCTAGAGACTTTACTGATTCGTATGGGTATCAAGTTGCGCTACAAACACACACACACACACACACACACACACACACACACACACACACACACACACAGCGATCGTGTGAGACCCAACTCGCTTTATTTGTTCATGAGACCCAGAAAATATTAGATACAGGCTCCCGGGTAGATGCTATTTCTCTAGACTTCCGGAAGGCGTTCGATACAGTTCCGCACTGTCGCCTGATAAACAAAGTAAGAGCCTACGGAATATCAGACTAGCTGTGTGGCTGGATTGAAGAGTTTTTAGCAAACAGAACACAGCATGTTGTTATCAATGGAGAGACGTCTACAGACGTTAAAGTAACCTCTGGCGTGCCACAGGGGAGTGTTATGGGACCATTGCTTTTCACAATATATATAAATGACCTAGTAGATAGTGTCGGAAGTCCCATGCGGCTTTTCGCGGATGATGCTGTAGTATACAGAGAAGTTGCAGCATTAGAAAATTGTAGCGAAATGCAGGAAGATCTGCAGCGGATAGGCACTTGGTGCAGGGAGTGGCAACTGACCCTTAACATAGACAAATGTAATGTATTGCGAATACATAGAAAGAAGGATCCTTTATTGTATGATTATATGATAGCGGAACAAACACTGATAGCAGTTACTTCTGTAAAATATCTGGGAGTATGCTTGCGGAACGATTTGAAGTGGAATGATCATATAAAATGAATTGTTGGTAAGGCGGGTACCAGGTTGAGATTCATTGGGAGAGTCCTTAGAAAATGTAGTCCATCAACAAAGGAGGTGGCTTACAAAACACTCGTTCGACCTATACTTGAGTATTGCTCATCAGTGTGGGATCCGTACCAGATCGGGTTGACGGAGGAGATAGAGAAGATCCAAAGAAGAGCGGCGCGTTTCGTCACAGGGTTATTTGGTAACCGTGATAGCGTTACGGAGATGTTTAACGAACTCAAGTGGCAGACTCTGCAAGAGAGGCGCTCTGCATCGCGGTGTAGCTTGCTCGCTAGGTTTCGAGAGGATGCGTTTCTGGATGAGGTATCGAATATATTGCTTCCCCCTACTTATACCTCCCGAGGAGATCACGAATGTAAAATTAGGGAGATTAGAGCGCGCACGGAGGCTTTCAGACAGTCGTTCTTCCCGCGAACCATACGCGACTGGAACAGGAAAGGGAGGTGATGATAGTGGCACGTAAAGTGCCCTCCGCCACACACCGTTGGGTGGCTTGCGGAGTATAAATGTAGATGTAGATACACACACACACACACACACACACACACACACACACACACACAAGTGCGCGTACGGTGACCATGGGATTTGGCTGAAATTGATCTAGGGTGGGGGGGTGGCAACACTCTAATTAGAAATTTTTGATATCGATGACTTGGTTAGTTTCAAGACGAGTCGTGCCACTAAATAAAAGGTAAGCAAGAATCCATGATTATCTTCAAAGCACATCTTCTTCTGGCGAGGGTCGTACGTTTTTTGTCTCAGAACATATTTATCGTTAAGAGTCAGAATTTGGTGACAATATACATCAACATGTCTTGTCCAAGTCCTATTTTTCTACGTAGTCTCCATCACGTTCTGTGGCCGTACGCAATCATTGTGGGAGAGCATGTACCCCATGCTGGTAAAAGCTCATGTCCTGTAGGCGTAGCCATGTTTTCACTGTATGACTGGCACTCTCGTCATCTCCAAAGTGTGTTTCCCGTAGAGAATCTTTAAGCTCCAACAATTCAGATGAAATGGTGTTTCTTTGAAGCTTGTGGTCCGCTGTGGGCATTCGTGGAACCTATCGTGAGCACGTGTTTTAATATCTGAGATCCCGATCGTTGCAGACGCACTTCCAATCCTGACCGACAACTGTAGAACCAATTGCCGAGTTGTGATGCGCCGGTCGACACAAAGAATGGCATCCGCACGATTCAGCATGTCTGGAGCAGTGACTGTGACAGGACGTCCCGAGCGTGGCTGATCATGGAGTTCTGTTACTGCATTTCCTGAGGCTGCAACTTTCTTTACCCATCGCCCAACTGTACTCCTCTCAATTGCAGCATCGCCATACACTGCACACGAATGTTTGTTGATGTTCACGACGGTTTCTCTTTCTGCATACAAGAATTCCATAGACGCCATTTTGACGCTGTACTACGTCTGTGCCATCTGCCAGAACGGTTCGGAACTTCACCGACGCACAGAACAAACATCAAATGTGGAGCACGAACAAGGACATTTGTCTATGTATATTAATGACTTTTTTTACAAAAATGTGGGGCATTAGTTAATGAACGACTCTCGTATTATCATAATGATATGGATGCGACAATATTTCGATCAGCCACATAATGCTCCAACTGGTTAAACGAAATTTTTAGCGGAATCTCGGGATATTACTTCTAGGAAGATAAGAAAATTGTGTAATGAATAAAAACTTCGTACTCAATTTTCCATCAGCAGGGGAGGGGAGGAGAGTGAAGGGGAGGGTAAGTGTCTCCTATTTGCCGCCTCCCTCCCTCTCTTTTTACGGCGAGTCACTTAATATGGTTACCCTGATAAATTCTAAGGACGTCCACACTAAATCTTCTGCGATGAAATCAGCTTGTTTCTGTTTCGGCAAAAGGAGCTGCTGTAATTTCTGTTGCTAGTATCATACATATGGAAAACATGGTTTCAACGGCGTTTCATTCTTCCAACTCAGACAAGTAGTTTCGGATAAGATTAGTGTTGTTGAAAATTGAGCTCACTGTTTTCCCTTGCGGAATTTCATTCGCTCATGTCGGAAAAAAAATCACGTCGTATAAGGAAAAGGCACATGGAAGACAAAAGTTGCTTTTTCTCTCAGGCTCTTGTATACCAGTATCGCGGAGTTGAATCATTCTGTTATGCTTGTAAGTTCAGGCAAGCAGGGACTCTACAAAAGATCCGAGGAAAAAATGTTCAAATGTGTGTGAAATCTTATGGGACTTAACTGCTAAGGTCATCAGTCCCTAAGCTTACACACTACTTAACCTAAATTATCCTAAGGACAAACACACACACCCATGTCCGAGAGAGGACTCGAACCTCCGCCGGGACCAGCCGCACAGTCCATGACTGCAGCGCCTGAGACCGCTCGGCTAATCCCGCGCGGCAAAGATCCGATAAGGGGGGGGGGGGGGGTCCGGGTTCCAGATGCTGCATATTCAAGTTTCAGATGTAAGATGAAGCGCCATATTACCCAGAATAGTGGTATTTTACCCTTTATTCCGTGTCTTCCTATCCGACGCCACATACTTCTTTATTTAAGTATGAAATAACGAATTTGAATAAGACTGATGTGCAAAACAGAGACATTGTAAGTTCCAAATGTTATAGTTTCTCCGACACTGTTTAGTGTATTTCGGAATGTGAAACGCGATAGAATTCAACTCCTTCACGTTCACCGTACAAGGAACAGAATTACTAATGAATTGAGGTTAACAGCGTAAGTAACTCACTGTACACATACGACACAGACCCAGACATTTGTTCAGATGGAGTATAGTCACGCACGTGGGCGAGAAAATACGACATATGTATGTAGTGCCCAGCTTGTAGAGCAGTGTTCTCCGGACGGCGTCCGCGATGAACTTAGCTGATAATGGAAAGCGGGAGAAGGCGCTTTGTGGTGGGAAGGCTCTATAACCACCCCCCCAGATGCTCGTTAACATTGTCCAGACGGAACGAAAGAGCGCAAATTAATCGCGCAGAGGTGCAATTTGCATCTGCTGAAAAATATCGCGACTAATTATCTCATATATTGCGGAGGAACAATCGACAGGGAGCGCTCGCGGCAGTAATTACCGTAAGGTGCGCCGGCAGCGGCTCATTAGCGAACCGCGGCTAACCTCTGCCGTCGGCGCTGAGCGCACGCGCGCGCGCCTCCGCGGCCGCGACGTCAACTCGCCGGCCGCTGACTAGACACTAGACAGCAGACAGCAGGCGGTGCTGTGGGAACAGCGCGCGGGGTCAGGGGTCTCCGCGGTTACTTGTGGCCGCCTGCGCGCCGACCAAAGCCGCGCCGCTCACTTTCTACGCGGCGTTTCGGATGGTAACGACTGCTGCGTGTTGGACGCCATTCTGCGGCAACGGCCAGCAAGTGACTTCCTGCCTGTCACACCGACACGGGTTTGCGCGGAGTGTCCGAACAAGTAGGTTTGTTACGTTACGCGACATGTGGCCAAAATTCTCGGGGCAGCCTACTGAACGCTGCCGATCTGATGTCGCGCTAGGCCTCTGAATGTTTATCGTGCATACCTCGACCTCACCGGCTAACTTCCGGAGGCACTAGGTCACATGTTTGCGAAATATCGACACGAATTATTTACAGAATCCAGAATGAGATTTTAACTCTGCAGCGGAGTGTGCGCTGACATGAAACTTCCTGCCATATTAAAACTGTGTGCCAGACCGAGACTCGAACTCGGGACCTTTGCCTTTCGCGGGCAAATGCTCTACCAACTGAGCTACCCAAGTATGACTCGCGACCCGTCCTCACAGCTTTACTTCCTCCAGTACCTCGTCTCCTACCTTCCAAACTTCACAGAACCTCTCCTGCGAACTTAACAGAACTAGCACTGCCAGAAGAAAGGATATTCCGGCACACAGTTTTAATCTGCCAGTAGGTTTCATAACGGCGCATACTCCGCTGCAGAGTGAAAATCTCATTCTGGAAACATCCCCTACGCTGTGGCTAAGCCATGTCTCCGCAATATCCTTTCTTTCAGGAGTGCTAGTTCTGCAAGGTTCGCAGGAGAGCTTCTGTACCGAGCGAGGTGGCGCAGTGGTTAGCACACTGGACTCGCATTCGGGAGGACGACGGTTCAATCCCGTCTCCGGCCATCCTGATTTAGGTTTTCCGTGATTTCCCTAACTCGCTTCAGGCAAATGCCGGGATGGTTCCTTTGAAAGGGCACGGCCGATTTCCTTCCCCATCCTTCCCTCACGCGAGCTTGCGCTCCGTCTCTAATGACCTCGTTGTCGCCGGGACGTTAAACACTAATCTCCTCCTCCTCCTCCAGAGCTTCTGTAAAGTTTGGAAGGTAGGAGACCAGGTACTGGCAGAAGTAAAGCTGTGAGGACGGGGCGTGAGTCGTGCTTGGGTAGCTCAGACGGTAGAGCGCTTGCATGCGAAAGGCAATGGTCCCGAGTTCGAGTCTCGGTCCGGCACACAGTTTTAATATGCCAGAATTAAATATTTACAGAATATTGGTAAAACTCTTAGAAGCCGACCTCAACGGAGATCGGGATGTAGGAACATGCGAGCAATAGTGACCCTACCACGTGTCTTAGAAGACGCGTGGAAGAGAGCAGACCTGTGTTTTTATCATTTTTTGATTTAGAGAAAGCTTTCGACAATGTTGACTGCAATACACTGAAACTAAGAAGGATAAAAGAAAGAAGGATAAATACAGTGACCATAATGTTCAAATTAACATTTTTATACGTACCAGACTGCAGTTATAGCAGTTGAAGAACAATAAAAGGAAGAAGTTGTTGAGGAGGGAGTGAGACACAGTTGTAGCCTATCTCCAATGTTATTCTATCTGTACATGAGCAGCCAGGAAGAAATGAAGAATAAAAAAGATATCAACGAAAAATTTCGAAAGGGAATTGAAGTTCAGAGAGAAGAAATATAAATTTTTAGGTTCGCCAATGACGGCAAGGACTGGACTATGATACTGTATCGGTTGTATGCTACAAGGAGCACATCAGCACACGCTAAAGTGTAAAATTTCGAGTTGAAGATCGTTTGAACATGTATACCGAACAGAATTATCTCACCATAGTGAGAGACGACGTGTTCATGGCGCAAAGGGGCGATACAGTGCCCATATATGAAATGTCCGCGCGCGACATCAGATAGTGACTGGCAGAGAAGACAAGAGCGTCGTTATTTTGCTGATTTTGTCATAAATAATATAGCTGACACAACAGAAATTTACAAAATCCTGTTTAAAAGAGATTAGCATAACATTCGTCAGTACATTCTCATGCAGATAATTATTAATCCGGTGATATCTCTCTAAGCATAACAGCATTAATATTTGCAGTGTATAAATAAAATTGTGTGTGTAGTCTGTTAAATGGTTAATGATGACAGTAAGTCATAACACTGGGCAGTTTTTTTCTGATCGCTGTTTATACGTTATCAGACAAATAATGAACCAAAGACTGGAATACTCTCTTTCAAATTCTGAAGATGGCAGGGGTAAAATAAAGGGAGCGAAAGGCTATTTGCAATTTGTACAGAAACCAGATGGCAGTTATAAGAGTCGAGGGGCTTGAAAGGGAAGCAGTGGTTGGGAAGGGAGTGAGACAGGGTTGTAGCCTATCCCCAATGTTATTCAATCTGTATATTGAGCAAGCAGTAAAAGAAACAAAAGAAAAATTCGGAGTAGGAATTAAAATCCATGTAAAAGAAATAAAAACTTTGAGGTTCGCCGATGACATTGTAATTCTGTTAGAGACAGCAAAGGACCTGGAAGAGCAGCTGAACGGAATGGACAATCTCTTGAAAGGAGGATATAAGATGAACGTCAACAAAAGCAAAACGAGGATAATGGAATGTAATCGAATTCAATCGGGTGATGCTGCGGGAATTAGATTAGGAAATGAGACGCTTAAAATAGTAAATGAGTTTTGCTATTTGGGGAGCAAAATAACTGGTGATGGTCGAAGTAGGGAGGATATAAAATGTAGACGTAATGGCAAGGAAAGCGTTTTCTGAAGAAGAGAAATTTGTTAACATCGAGTATAGATTTAAGTGTCTGGAGCTCGTTTCTGAAAGTATTTGTATGGAGTGTAGCCATGTATGGAAGTGAAACGTGGACGATAAATAGTTTAGACAAGAAGAGAACAGAAGCTTTCGAAATGTGGTGCTACAGAAGAAAGCTGAAGATTAGATGGGTAGATCACATAACTAATGAGGAGGTATTGAATAGAATTTGGGAGAAGAGAAATTTGTGGCACAACTTGACTAGGAGAAGGGATCGGTTGGTATGGCAATTCTGAGGCATCAAGGGATCACCAATTTAGTACTGGAGGGCAGCGTGGAGGGTAAAAATCGCAGAGGGAGACCAAGAGATGAATACACTAAACAGATTCAGAAGGATGTTGGTTGCAGTAGGTACTGGAAGATGAAGAAGCTTGCACAAGATAGAGTAGCATGGAGGGCTGCATCAAACCAGTCTCTGGACTGAAGGCCACAACAACAACAACAACAATGAACCAAAAACACTTAAGTTGTGGACGTCATGCCGCGTCCATCGTTAGTTCCTCTTACGGGCGTGATAGCTATTTGTTTTGTCAGGTATTGCATACTACAGAAAGGAAGAAGGAAGGCAGATTGAGCTCAGCGTTCCGTCGACATCGAGATCACGAGATCACCTGAGGTGGAGCATAAGGTCAAGGATGGGAGAGGGAAGTCGGCCGTGCACTTTCAGAGGAACCATCTTGGGATTTTCCCTGAGTGATTTAGGGAAATCACGGAAAATCTAAATCTGGATGGCTGGACGGGGTTTGAACCGTCGTCCTCCCGAATGCAAGTCCAGTGTTCTAACCACTTTTTTGTTTTGCGCCACCTCGCTCGGTTGCATGCTGCTACTGGGATAGTGACAATTTACAGAACAAAGTTCTGTTAGTGTGAACGTGCCGTCCTCAATAGTTTGAAAAGCTTCCGATAAAGCGTATCTGGAGCGTCTCATACAGACGTAGCGAGCCAGGCGTCGTAACCCTTCGAATTTGTGCCACGTGTGAAACGGAAAGCACTTCGGGATAAGAGCGCTGGCTCGTGCGGATCCAGCGGAAGCGGCGGCTCCTCCGCTCGTAAAGGTGCCGGCTTTACTGCCGCGCCGCCAGCCACGGCGGTCGCAGGCCGGGGGCGGACCGTCTGGTGCTGGCCGCGACAGCGGCGCGGAGGCTTCTGCCTGCGGGGGAGGGCGTAGTCTGGCTGCTCAGAGGCTGTACCGCATTGCAGCGTAAGCGGCGCGCAGACCCAGGGACTGGCGCGCGGCCGGCCTTCTCCCTTTGCGAACTGCTGTACCTGTTTGTCGGGAAACGTTGATCCTTTTGCAGAGAAACGAACGTTTTCCTCGGCGAAGCATTCGGGCCCGAAACGAATCTCACACGCCTACGCTCGTGACTTCCGTTCTCTCCCTCCCTTCGCACCTCGCGCGGTTAATCGGTGCTGCCGTCCGGGATGAGTCGAGGTCAACAGCAGTTTGTGACGCTAACCGTCGCCTCTCACCAACGACGTAATCGTTGCGGCTCCTGTGACGTCACTTCTTGGTGCACATTTTGAATTGCTTTTCTTCATAGTACTGTTTGTTGTCACATTTTTGTTGGTTTCGAGAGAAAATATGCTTTTTATCCCTACTGTGCATGAGAAACAACATACTGTGTGTTCTGTTATGAAGGGAATTATATAATACACACATCAAAAAAAGTTTTGCATCACCTCGATTCCGAGAGTTCCGGAATCCGTACAGAAAATTGGAATAGAGATCAAAGTAAACATCATTTCCGCCCTTCTTATTGCTCATGAAAACCGCACATTGCATGTTGCACCACCATATAGCGAGACGTTCTGAGGTGCTGGTCCAGATTGCTGTACACACCGGTACCTCTAATACCCAGCAGCACGTCCTCTTGCATTGATGCATACCTGTATTCAACGTGATATACTATCCTCAAGTACATAAGGCACTGTTGGTCAAGATTCTCCCTCTCCTCAACGGCGATTCGGCGTAGTTCCCTCAGAGTGGTTGGTGGGTCACGTCGTCCATAAACAGCCCTTTTCAATCTATACCAGGCTTGTTCGATAGGGCTCATGTCTGGATAACATGCTGGCCACTCTAGTCGAGCGATGTAGTTATCTTGAAGGAAGTCATTCACAAGATGTGCACGATGGGGGCGCGAATTGTCGTCCATGAAGTCGAATGCCTCGCCAATAACATTCCGATATGGTTGTACTGTCGGTCGGAGGATGGCATTAACGTATGGTACAGTCGTTACAGCGCCTTCCATGACCACTAGTGGTGTACGTCGGCCCCACATAATGCCACCCCAAAACAGCAGGGAACCTCCACCTTGCTGCACAGTGTGTCTAAGGCGTTCAGCCTGACAGGGTTGCCTCCAAATACGTCTCCGACGATTGTCTGGTTGAAGCCATATGCGACACTCATCGGTGAACGTGATGCCAATGCTGAGCGGTCCATTCGGCATGTTGTTGCACCCATCTGTACCGCGCTGCATGGTGTCGTGGTTGCAAAGATGGACCTCGCCAAGGACGTCGGGCTTGAAGCTTGCGCATCATGCAGCCTATTGCGCACAGTTTGAGAAGTAACATGACGTCCTGTGGCTGAATGAAAAGCATTATTCTACATGGTGGCGTTGCTCTCAGGGTTCCTCTGAGCCATAATCCGTAGGTAGCGGTCATCCACTGCCCTTGGGCGGCCTGAGCGAGGCATGTCATCGACATTTCCTGCCTCTCTGCATGTCCGAACAACATCGCTTTTGTTCACTCCGAGACGCCTGGACACTTCCATTTTTGAGAGCCCTTCTAGGGACAAAGTAACAATAGGGACGCGATCGAACCGCGGTATCGACCGTCTAGGCATGGTTGTACTACAGACAACACGAGCCGTGTACCTCCTTCCCGGTGGAATGACTGGAACTGTTCGGCTGTCAGGCACCCTGTGTCTAATAGGCGCTGCTCATGCATGGTTGTTTACATCTTTGGGCGGGTTTAGTGACGTCTCTGAACAGTCAAAGGAACTGTGTCTTTGATACAATACTCACAATCAACGTCCATCTTCAGGAGTTCTGGGAATCGGGGTGATGCAAAACTTTTTTGTTTTGTGTATTTATTGGCTTTTCAGCCTGTATTTCCTTGCGATAAATATGTTTTTTTAATTCGTACTACTTATCTTTCCCCCTACTACAACTTCCAAGAACCGTCCGTACTTCTAGTAAACCTCCAGAAATATCTTAGATTAGCCGACGAGTCCGCAGAGAATGGTATAAAAGGCGTGCACTATGACTCGCCGTGCTTGTCCATCCGAGTTTTGAGGAGGTTAAGACAATCCGTCCTTGGACTAACTTGGTGAGTCGTCGTAAACGATTCTTTCTACCTGTTTTTCCAAGAAGCTCCCAAAGTAGAAGCAATGTCAACGCCGTCGGATTCTCTGTAAAGTGCAGTTCTGCATCCTGTGATTCTAAGTCATTAATCAGTAATCTATAATATTCGGAATAACGTTCAAAACGGATGCCATTATGACATATTAATTTACTGAGCTCCATGAACTAGTAATGAAGATACAGTTGGTAATGATTTAACTCAAAACTATTTCCTGAGAGCTCGGTCCTACGACAGAACTAGATGGGAAGGCGTCCTGTCCGCGACTATGACGCGCAGCTCGCGGCATTTCGTAGCCGTTCGCACATTTTCCTTAGCTTGGACATCACTCATTTATTTGTTGAGATTATCGATTTGTGACACTGTAACACTATTGTAACAACGTACTTATCACGTGTACGCTTCTGCTTATATCTGTATTGGAAAAAGAGACTTTTATTAGCAAATACTTATTAAACAAGATTACTTGTTTCGCGCAAGGATAATTCTGCTTTTCGTACGTACGTCGCCGCTGATGTAGAGGGTGTTCTCATACCTCACACCACCCTGCACTGGGAGCGTCGTATGGTCCACCGGCTCCTTCAGCCAGAGTGGCAGCTGAAGCCTTACTGACGATGCTGTGCGTTTCACAGTGCCTCTTTACTCACTGAATGCTACGTGGTGTCCGCAGACACGATACAAAACTGTAGAACTGAAAAATAATGAAATAAACTGTGGCTTGAACGGAAGGGGAACCGTACAAGCTCTACTGATTTTTTTACGATACTCGGTTCGGTTTCATTCTGATAAATACTTAAAGTTTCCTTTTTGCGAATAAAAATGGCCAAGTTGTGTTGTACACTCGTTGCAGACCACGTATACCCCTCCTTGACGATAATGTTTCCCGATGGCAGTGGCATTTTTCGTCAAAAACGTTGGACTGTTTCATGAACTCATAAAACTATGTATTATTCCTTTTTCTCCAGGTATAAACGTCCTCAGCACGCTCGAAATTCTCCACATCAGGTTTCTTCCAAATGTTTTAATCTTTTGCATGTCCCTTTCAGTTAGTGTACAAGTTTCTGAACCATGTTCTCTACAAGGCCAGGAGTATGATGGAGTGGTTCGAGGAACACAGTGGTGATTTCCAGCTGATGTGCTGGGCTTCCAACTCGACAGATCTGAACCCGATCGAACACATCTGGGATGTGGTTGAACGTGGCGTCAGAGCTCATGGTCGCCTTCCCGGAATTTACGGGAATTAGGTGACTTAGGTGTGCAGATGTGGTGCCGACTCTCTCCTACGACCTCCCAAGGCCTCATTGGTTCCATACCAAGACGCATCGCCGCTGTTATCCATGCCAGAGGGCGACATACGGGTTATTCGCTTGCTGGTCATAATTTTCTGGTTCAAATGTCTCTGAGGACTATGGGACTTAACTTCTGAGGGCATCAGTCCCATAGAACTTAGAACTACTTAACCCTAACTAACCTAAGGACATCACACACATCCATGCCCGAGGCAGCATTCGAACCTACGACCGTAGCGGTCGCGCGATTGCAGACTGTAGCGCCTAGAACTGCTCGACCACCCCGGCCGGAAATGTTCTGGCTGATGGGTATATTTTACTCTGCAGAATGTCTTAAACTATTTACTATTAAAGTGATAGAATTACTAGCATCCTGCTAAGGAAACCCACACTGCGGCATACTGTGTACACATACAAACGTGGACCTACAACATGGTCGCACGCTCCGTTGTTCGTTGCTGACTGTACATCGTGAGTTATATAGCGGTCACCGTCCAGTTGGTCCTTGCGCTGCGTGAACAATGTTTCCATTCTCTCCCAACTGACTACATGAAAGTTTCGGCATCTTTCTTTTTGTTGTCTTCCCAACTGATTCTTGACCTACACACAGGTCTGTCTGTTGTCGTGTGGGTAATGATAGCTCGCTCAGGAAGTCGGGTCTCTGGACTACGGATTATTGAGACAGACCTTTTGGAGTCGTGTACTCTTTCGGTACTGTAAAACGTTGGGCTGTTTCATGAACTCATAGATCTATGTGTTCTTCCTTTTCCTCCAGGTATCTACGTTCCCAGCGGGCTCAAAATTCTACACATCAGGTTCCTTCCAAACGTTATAATCTTTTGCATCTCCCTTTCAGTTAGTGTCCAAGATTCTGAACCATGGTCTCTACGGCTAATAAGTTTGTTGCTTACTTTCATGTTACGTGGATCATTTGTACGAGTAACAGTAATGATGTGGAACGAGTTATCTTACATTCACATTACACATTCGTATGTAAATTTCGCCACTTGTTGATCTACAATTTTTTTAGTACTATTGCGAGTTAATGATTACTACCCATATTGTTAGAAAGTAAGAAATTAATGTATGCAAGAGAAGGATTTGTGAAGGAGAAGGCTTTTCAGCCATATACACGTATGACTGTAATTAATGTAAAATGACCTGTTCCACGTCATTTGGATTAATCGTACAGACGTGCTGCTAACTAACTAGTTGTAGAGAATAATAGTGTGTGTGACTGCATTGTAGATTTTGATTTTCGCGGAATGTGATTTGGTTTTAGACTCGAACGTATCTCTGAGGGTATATAGACATCCGGAGTCAGCAGGGATTCTTTTATTTACGCTGATGGGTACTTCATTATAATAGTTGTACCAACTTCTCTGGTGCTCGAACTGATGGGGAGTGGCCTACTTGTGTACGTCGTGTTTTTCGTTTATTGGTAAGTAATGGTGTTTTCTTGTTGCTATGGTGACCAGTTTGTACATCTTCCAGAGACCTTGTTCGGCCTCGCTCACATGAGCTACATAGTCTGTTCAGGCAAATTTCTGAAACCTGCCTCCCCCCATTAGCAGGCCATTACACTCTTCAATTTTGCTGTTCCTCTTGCGACTTTAATTTGGGCGAGATTAAACACAACACACAACGGTGAAGCTCCTTGTCTTCATCCTGTCTGCCAATTACTTTTCTACATAGACCGAATTCTTTAATTGATGGAGGTATAGTCGGCGCGTTGCTTACGTCGCCTGTCACTTGTCCGCTACGTCACTAGTCAATGGTGACGTCCTGAGCCACGATCGGTCACACTTTGTGAAGTCGGGTCGTAGTTTGGACGCAGTGAGAAGAGCGCCGGTGTGGCGCTGTTGCGTTGCGCAAGCGGTCGGCAGACGCCGACGGCGCGTCGTGCGTTTATCGGGCCGGCGCGGCGCGGCGCTTAGCCGGGGTCGTGGCGTTAACCGAGGTCGCGGAGGCTCCCCCCTGTGGTCTGGGGAACACCGCCTCCCGGATGGCTTTTCTCTGGGCTTTCTCCGGTCACGGAGCGCCACGGGCAGGGCCCGTCCCGTTCCGTATAAGGGCGGTTGGCGGGGGGCGGCCGGGGCACGACAATACGCGAGCCACGTCTGCCCACAGCAAGTGGACGCCATCGCCGGCGCCGGCGGCTGCGCCTGCCGCCATAGGCGGGCACTGAACTCCGTCCGCACACACCCCCTGTCCGTTTGCTGGTGTTATACACCACGCTGCCGTCCGGAATCGCCCGCTCCACAACGACGTAACCAGCAGCTGAAAGCAACCGTGAATGCAAAAATGGTTCAAATGACTCTGAGCACTATGGGACTTAACATCTTAGGTCATCAGACCCCGGGAACTTAGAACTACTTAAACCTAACCAACGTAAGGACATCACATACATCCATGCCCGAGGCAGGATTCGAACCTGCGACAGTAGCGGTCGCGCGGTTCCAGACTGTAGCGGCTAGAACCGCTCGGCCACTTCGGCCGGCACCTGAATGCAAACTAGACGCCCTTGTCCTTCTCCTGAACAGTGTTTTATCATCATCATCAATTATTCCTCATCTACTGCTGGATACCGGCTTTTCCAAACTTCTCCGTGCCCTGCTTCAGTCCAACTTCTTTTTGTTTTTTGCATTTTATACCATACAGTCAAATGAGCAATAACCAGTACCCTAACCACTTTCTTCCAGGCTGCCGACATGTAGAAAGAGGAGCAGAGAAGCATTACATTGTCTCTAAAATCTGCGGAATGATGAAAAGAGAATACAATTATATCTAAAGGGACATGCTTCAAGCAGTAATGTCAAATTCCCCGTGCACTGTCAAGAATAGACTAGCTAACAGTTGACAAGAAGATAAGACTTTGCAGACAGAGTGAAATTCTGCCTTTGTCTATTCATGGATGCCTGTATTCAGTCTAAGGCGCTGCAGTCATGGACTGTGCGGCTGGTCCCGGCGGAGATTCGAGTCCTCCCTCGGGCATGGGTGTGTGCGTTTGTCCTTAGGATAATTTAGGTTAAGTAGTGTGTAAGCTTAGGGACTGATGACCTTAGCAGTTAAGTCCCATAAGATTTCACACACATTTTTTTTATGCCTGTATTCGCGAAAGCACAGTATTCGCGAAAGCAACAGCTACTTCGGCAGATTTTATAGTTTTACGGCTATGTATTTATTCCAATTGTATTAGCCCATGTCTTCCTTCCTCCTGTCTTTGACAAGACACCCACCCCCACTCCCTGTCTATCTCTTTCTGCCCCCCCCCCCCCCGCCCTCTTTCTCCATCTCTTCCTTTCCCTTCTATCCATCTCTCCCTCCCCCTCCGAGTACATATGTTGCTGCCTACCTATCTCCTCCTCACTGCTTTTATCTCTTCCTCCGCAACTCTCTGCCCACCTCGTCCCCCATCCTCTCTTAGTCACTTGGTCCTCTCACCTGTCTCGGTCCATCTCCTCCTCTTTCCATTGTCTCTCCACATTCATGTCCATCCTCTCTCTGCCCACCACCTCCTTTTCATGTGGAACATACATACACTGAAGAGCCAAAGAAACTGGTACACCTGCCTAATATCGTGTAGGACCCCTGCGAGCACGCAGAATTGCCGCAACACTACGTGGCATAGATTCGACTGATATTTGAAGTAGTGCTGGAGGGAATTGACACCATGAATCCTTCAAGGCTGTCAATAAATTCGTAAGAGTACGAGGAGGTGGAGACCCTTCTGAACAGCACTTAGCATGGTATCCCAGATATGCTCAATAATGTTCATGTCTCGGCAGTTTGGTGGCCGGCGGAAGTGTTTAAAGTCAAAAGAGTGTTCCTGGAGCCGCTCTCTAGCAATTGTAGGCGTGTGGGGAGTCGCGTTGTCCTGCTGGAATTGCCCAAGTCCGTCGGAATACTCAATGGACATGAATGGATGCACGTGATCAGACAGGAGTCACATGTCAGAGTCGTATCTAGACGTATCGGGGGTGCCACATCACTCCAACTGCACACGCTCCACACCATTACGTAGCCTCCACAGCTGGAACACTCCTCTGCTGACATGCAGGATCCCTCGATTCATGAGGTTGTCTCACTACCCCTACACGTCCATCCGTTCGATACAATTTGAAACGAGACTCGTCCAACCAGGCAACATGTTTCCAGTCATCAACAGTGCAATGTCGGTGTTGACGGGCTCAGGCGAGGCGTGAAGCTTTGTGTCGTGCAGTCATCAAGGGTACAGGAGTGGGCCTTTAGCTCCGAAAGTCCATATCGATGATGTTTCGTTGAATGATTTGCACGCTGACACTTGTTGATGGCCCAGCATTGAAATCTGCACCAATCTAAGGGTTGCACCTCTGTCACGCTGAACGATTCTCTTCAATCGTCGTTGGTCCCGTTCTTGCAGGATCTTTTTCCGGCCGTAGCGATGTCGGAGATTGGATGTTTCACCGGATTCCTGATACGGTATACTCGTGAAGTGGTCGTGCGGGAAAATTCCCTCTTCATCCATACCTCGGAGATGGTGTGTTCCATCGCTCGTGCGCCACTATAACACTGCGTTCAAACTCATTTAAATCTTGATAACCTGCCACTCTAACAGCAATAACCGATCTAACAACTGCGGCAGACACCTGGCGCTTCAGTGTGTACAGTTACATATATGCATGTTTATATCTATGGTTTTATTACAGTAATGGGATGTGATTTTTGTAAACAATTTTTTAAGAAAATAAGCATTCGTAGAACAGTTGGGAAGGAGGAATTTTTTAGTGAGTAGACGAGTGTAAATGACGACGCGAACACATTAAACAGCGAAATTATTCGACGGGAGCGATGCCACCGCATGTAGTATGTCACTTTGGCTATAATTCTACTCTTTTTTGTCATTAAGTAGATAGTAGCTTGACAGATTTTGCATATTCTATAATGATTCTTTGTTTCCATTTACCTACTGATAGCGTGAAGACGACCACTAGCTGGACGAAATCGGTTACGGCACTGTGTGTTGCTTATGTGATTGCGTAATGAAAATTAATTTGAAAAATGAAAACGTAATCTATGAATGAGTGGATCTCTGTGGACCGTATGCCGTTTTTACGATACGGGTTTCATTAAATCGGGAAAAGCACAACACATAATCTGCTTATCCATCTCCCATCATTTCGTTTTGCTGAAGGAAAGAATCGCATTAGCTGACCTAAGTATGAGTAAGCAAAGCAGATCAGAACGCACGTGGTATCGGACGCAGTAGGTATACTGCTAAAGCGACGTTAATGCAGAGCTGCATCGTCCTGATCTTCGTGTCGTGACAGAAACAAGGTACGCCAAGTGCATCTCCATTCATTCTTTGAACTGAACACTAGAGGCAAAAAACTATGGCGCGTATAATACAAACTTAAACAATGTAATTAATAATGTACAACATGCAAAACTGGAGAAGAATATTGGCGCTTAAATATCAATACATCCTGCAGGTTCTTTAAGCCATATGAGCGAGAATGTAGATGACAAAGTATCATCAATAATATTTTCTTAGTGTTAACTCTTTTCGTCTGTCAGTCGATAACTGAGATGTACTAATTCACAGTCCACCAACAGAAGTCGCAATTTCTGTAAAGGTTTTAATGCATATGTTAGTGATATGGTTGATATGAGTAAGAACTCTGAGGTCAAATGTAAATGGACTTCACCAGATTATTTATTAATTTATCATAATACAGTATACAACACAATATGGCGGCAGTATGCGCACAAGAACCACTGTTTAGTACTGAACCTCCAGATGTGTCTACGTTTAGCCAGTTGATATCGACACAGTAAATAATAATTTAAGTGAAAACTATCAATTTCCTGAGAACATGGTCTTACGACAGAACTAGATCGGAAGGCACCCCATCAGCGGCTGGGGACTATGGCGCGCAGCCTGTACCTCGTACTTACACTCGTAATGTTTCGTAGCCCTTCGTACATTTTCGGTAGGTTAAGCATTATTCATTTATTTAGAAAGATGAATGACCGAGTTGGTTAACGCTCGACAGAGAGTTACCTCAGGGAGCAGGTGGAGTCGCCGGATGGGTCCGCTTTAATGCCAGCTCGTGGCAGAGGGGACGTCGAACGCGTGTGCTGAGGCGCGCAGCTCGATGCTGACATCTGCCGCGCCTCCGTCAAGTGCCGGCGGACACAATGTGTGCCTTGTTCCACTGTGCTCTCTCTGCTCCCCGCTGTCTGCTGTAGTGGGGCGTAGCGGGCCCTGTGTCTGCCGTCCACGCCGCCTCACGACTGCAGTGTGTGCAGGGGAGGGGTCTTAGCGGCAGGGCCGGCGAGGCAACTAGCGGGAAGTCGCCACGCGTATATATGCTCGCGGAATAAAACCTTGTAAGTGTTTTTTGTCATCACGAATTATGCTCACCAGGGAAATATTAGTCACCCTCTGGAGCGCAGTAGACCGTGCTGCGGCGATAGCAAAATGGCTCTGAGCACTATGGGACTTAGCATCTGAGATCATCAGTCCCCTAGCACTTTACTTAAACCTAACTAACCTAAGGACATCACACACATCCATGCCCGAGGTAGGATTCGAACCTGCGACCGTAGCGGTCGCGCGGTTCCAGACTGTAGCGCCTAGAACCGCTCGGCCACACCAGCCGGCCGGTGACAGCAGGCGGTCACGTGACACTTCGCCCCTGACGTGAGTTGTGGCAGTGATGTGGCGCGCGCTGGATGTGCCAGTCAGTTGTAAGGAACCAGCGCAGTAACGTAGCAGAAAGGAGCGTGAGCGCTTGACCGTACCACGAATGACGGTGCTCGATTTATTGGTGTGTCAACGTGGACTGTCCAGCGTATCTACACAAGGAACGACGTACTATTCGTCGTGATGTTAAATCGCGTAAGAACGTTGGCCGTGGAAACATCATAACTGACAGCCACCGGACGACGGCGGTTGCGCCGTATCAGTGGCAACCGCGTCCAAAATTCGTAACTATTCGTTTCTGTCAGTGAACGCATATATCGTTTACGTGACAAAAGTACTGTTGTCCACAGCAGCAGAGACAGTTGAACATCTTCAGTGGGTCGAACAACACACGAACTGAAAAATAGCTGGCTGGCGGCGTGTAACGTGGTCCGACAAGTAACTGTTATGCCTGTTCTCTAATAATGCAAGATGTCGCGAGCAGCAGCGGTCTAATGAGGCGTTCAACCTACGGCGTGTGGGAAATACAGATCAGAGAAGAAGTGGTTTTGTGATATATGTGCAGTGTTTTGCATACCGTGAAGATGAGCCACGACGTTTGCTGCAACATTCTCGGTGACAAGTGTCGTCCTTTGCTGTACATATTCGTCGTGAGTATCCTGTGGAGAATCCCTTCTTCCAAAGTGGCGGCAGTCGTGTAAAACTTTGCAGTTTGGCAGATCCGCAAGATCCAGTCATCAGTGACTGATTTCAGCTCCTGAACAAATTCCTTGCCGAACTGAACCCGTTATCAAGGCTGGAGGTTTAACGGCTTGAGCGTGACTAACTCCACGTCTGGTGCGCTTACGTTAGTCTCACTATTAACGGTGCCTTCCACCGGGTTAAACATTACCGCACCTCGATATCCTCGAACCTGCGCAGGGACGCCCGACGTTTTCGCCTCCCGGCGGAGCGCTGAACGCAGTCGCGGTTCGACATTTGCTCACTGCCGCAGAGCCG
The DNA here is from genome assembly GCF_023864345.2 of Schistocerca serialis cubense. Taxonomy (NCBI): domain Eukaryota; kingdom Metazoa; phylum Arthropoda; class Insecta; order Orthoptera; family Acrididae; genus Schistocerca; species Schistocerca serialis. The sequence continues at coordinate 493,002,611 of NC_064646.1, read as the reverse complement.
ATAAGACGTGCTTTGATAAAATTACCAGCGTCAGGTGTCGTCTGCAGCGTTAGCCAGATCTACAAACAGCAACAACTAAAATAAGCAAAACTGAAATCGCACTGTAGCACTGTAGAAGGAAAAGAGTAAAGGTAGACTAGTGTTTCAGCGTAAGATACCTCAAATCACAGAGGGGCATGCGTTGCCGTGCTGCTGAACGTAACATGTGAAAGACCTTATTTACTGACGAACGAGAAAGTAGTGCATGACAAAGTAAAGGACTGTCGGATAATACGATAAGGTCATTACATATTATCTCTGTGCTTATTATAGGTACACTGAAGCGCCAAAGAAAGTGGTATAGGCATGCGTATTCACAGATATGTAAACAGGCAGAATACGTCGCTGCGGTATACGACAAGTGTCTGGCGCGGTTGTTAGAACCGTTACTGCTGCTACAATGGCAGGTTATCAAGATTTAACTGAGTTTGAACGTGGTCTTGGCGCACGAGCGATACGACACGGCATCTCCGAGGTATGGGATTTTCCCGTACGATTATGGCGCAGACTCCACAAGGCCACGGACCCAAGATGTCAACATTACGCTGTGAAGCTGGTGGTGGCTGCGTTTACATGGAGTAGACTGTGTCCTCAAGTGCAAACCGATTATTGATTGGAAATGGTTACGTTCTGCTACTTGGAGAACATTTGCAGCCATTCCTGGATGACATCGTGTTCCCAAACAACGATGGAGTTTTTATGGATGACAGTGGACCTTGTAATCGCGATTGGTTGGAAGGTCATTCTGGACAATTCGATCGAATGATTTGCCCACCCATAATGCCCGACATTAATCCCATCGAACGTTTATGGGACGTAATGGAGAGGTCGGTTCGTTCACCAGCAACAGATTCGGTGTTAGGGGGGACTATAGAGGCAGCATGGGTCAATATTTCTACTGCAGGGGGCTTACATCGATGTGTTGAGTCCATGCCACGTAGAGCTACTGCACTACGCGATATTAGGAGGCGTCGCGCGGCTTTTGTCACCTCAGTGTATATCACGCCGAGTACTGTGGATGTTACAGTTGCTTATTGTACTCTGTCTTTCTCTGTTTCTATTCTTATGAGCAAGGTGGATGTGATACTGCTAAGACACTGGACACGTAAATCGCTTTAGTCAGTGTCGGGGCGGTTGGGTTGAAGGGACGCGGACGAATTCTTTGGTTCGGCTTACTACCTGAGCCCCCATGTTACTGTTACTCGCTCCTGTGAACGGGAACGCGTTATGCAGATCTTGATGCTTCTCGCGTCCGTCTAGAAAAGATAACCTGAAGATGTCTAAATAAGGCGAAACGCGTCGTTGAAAAATAAAAAAACTAAAATTGCAACCAAGACTGTTTTTAACCAATAGTGTTAAGCACTGGTTTGCTGTATGCCACATATGGATTGGAAGTATTTCTTTGATTCGATTCTATTTCTTACTTAGTCACTAATACTGTGTGCCCTCCACATGTCTCTCTCTCTCTCTGTCTGTCTCCCCTCCGCATTTTCAGTAGCGATCCTGCTTCAAAGTGTAAGTGCTCCAGAAGATTAGGCTCCTGCGAGCAGAGCTGTTCGTTCGGCGCCCCCCTTGCTGCGAGATGCGGGCCCGCCCGCTGCCTGGCCCGCTAAGCTCCTTACGGCCCTCGCCGGGTCTCCGCGCCTCTGGGCTCTGCCGCCGCCGCCGTCTCTTCGCCGCGCTCTGCCGTGCTCTCGTGGTCGGTTTCCGCCGGAGTGCTCCCGCGGGAATCCGCCTCCAGACGCTGCGCTGGCGGCCATACAGGGGCAGACAGCCGGAAAATGAGCGCCCCGTCTGCTCGGCCGTGTTCGGGTCGCCTCGGGTCGCTTCGCTTCGCCGCGCCGCCTCGCCGCTGGGTTCTCCCTCGCGCGCGCCGACCACGCTCTGTCGTGTGCACTCTCGGACGACTGTAAAAAGCTGCGTTAAACACTGCACGAGATACCTCGCGCGACAGCAGGTGTCAGCTGGCATCCCTTCCGCGGAGTGGGGCCGGAACCCCAGCAGCTTCCTGTCCTAGGAAATCACCCGATTCATCAAACTGAACATAATTCTCCTTCTTTGAAGAAGTACTTTCTAGTGACGTGTACAAAACACAGGGTCGTTGAACAGATATTGATCCCTCTACCTCTGACATCACCCTATTGTCGAAGTTTGGGACGTGTCTTATTATCGGGTATTATGGCATTGCTGGAGATCGGAGATCACTAGAAGGCTGATTTAGTTAATCCGTTTAAGTGCACATATTAGGAAGGAAACCTCGTACTGGTAGTTTACCAGATGAGAAATCGGTTGGAAATTTTCCTCATGTCAGCACGTTGTAGGTGTCGCCACCGGCGCCAACCTTGTGTGAATGCTCTGAAAAGCTAATCTTTTGCATATCACAGCATCTTCTTCCTGTTGGTTAAATTTCGCAACTGTAGCATGTCATCTTCGTGGTGTAGCAATTTTAATGGCCAGTAGTGTATTTAGTCTCCTAACGGCTTACCGTTTGTTTACTATTTTCGTCTTGCTGTTCTTAAGCTTCAGGCCTTCTGTCTCACTTGCTAACTCTGGTTCTTCCGTCCTTTGATGAAGTTTTGCTGGATCCGAAGCAAACAAAATAAATGCCGTCCGCGAATCGAAGGCGGTTCAGGCATGCTATCTACGTCTGTTCATTCTCCGTCCCAGTCTAGTGTCAAGACTGTAGAAAGTAGATTTCGTGAATTCCTCCCTCAATTTTTCACTGTCGTTGCATGGTCTAATAGAAGCCGTAGCCTTGCTGTTTATCCTCTCCAACAAAGTGGTGTGGGTAGGGCATGTTCCCTGATTCCCATGTGCTGCTAGCAAACATGTTTTACTGCGACAGAGTCCTTGATGTCCATGCGAGTAAACCCCATGCAATCTGGATTTTGGTAATAGCTGCTTCTTTCTGTAACTTAGCTGATAGCCTGCAGGTGGCCCAGTGTGCTGTGGACCTATAGCAGTTCTTCACGTCTTCTTCCCTCCTCCTTCGCTTGTGAATTTTTTAGCATTATTCTAACATTATTGTAATTATCTGCTATCATGCTCGTACGCGAACGTTCTGTGAATAATGTAGTTTTGCTTTCACCATAACTTTTACTGTTGTTCCATCTCCAGATTTTTTTTCCTCTTTACATGCACAAAACTGCTTTCTTTTCTTTTTCTGGCAGTATTAATTCTCACAGTATACCTACCGTAATTCTGATTCTTGCTAAAGTTGCCAGTTTTCATGCCCGTATGTCTCAGAGTGAATTAATGTAATTTCTTAGGTGGATTTTTCACAATCTTTGACAGAGTGCCGTATGGACTTGCTAACCATGTGTTTCTTCTATTTCCAGGTGCGGGACCTGGTGGAGCGATGTTCGTGTCCCGTGCAGTTCCCAATGATACGCGTCTCCGAGGGAAAGTACCGCATTGGTGACACCAAGGTGCTAATCTTCGTTAGGGTGAGTACCACACACACAGCAGATTCATACCTGTAGCGCACAGACTCCGTAGCTCTGTCAGAAACGAGAAACGACGTCCAGTATTAGTTAAATGGAAAGGAAGTGTCTTGGAGGGAAGTTATAAGGTGAACACCAACAAAATCAAAACGAGGGTAATGGAATGTAGTCGACGTAAATGAGACGATACACGGGAAATTAAATTAGAAAACACATCAGAGACACGATATGGTGTTTGATACGTGGACAGTAGAATAACAGACAACAGCAGAAATAACGAGGTTACAGTATGCAGACTGACAATAACAAGGAAAGCTTATCTCAAAAAGAGAAGATTTTCAGCATAGAATACAAATTTACGTGTTACGATGACGTGTATTTGTCTGGAGTGTGTCTTAATAGTAAAGCAATCAGGAATAAGAAGATTGTTTTGAACGGCATGGTCCTGTTGGAGTTGGTATGCCGTTGCCTTTGTCCGACCTGTGAAGTGACTTATACGAGGATCTACAGTCCAATGTGGGTTCCGAACCACGGTGCATCTCGACTCTTTTCACATCAACAGACATTGCCAGAGGTGAAGGAACTAATACGTGGATCGAACCCGACCCAATACCTTTGGATTTGTAGTCTAGCACTTTACTTCATTTTTTCATATACCGTTTAATGATATTCTGTGCCATGAAAATGACAACGGAGAAAGTTCACGGGCAGGGTTTGAATTCTTTTCCTTCTACAAGCAGATCGGCGGAAGGGGGCTCGGGACAGAGTGACTGGCGGCGTGCTTTGAAGTCTGGCTTCCACTGAGCCACCAAAGCGTAAAATTGAAGTGAAATACGGACGATAGACGGTATGGAGATGAGCCAACAGAATGCTTGGAAATTGCGTGTTACGGCAGACTGCGGAAGACTAGATGGTTCGATTGGACAAGCAGCGCAAAGGTACTGAACCGAACCAAGGAGAAAAGAGCTTTGTGGGACAACGTCACTAAGACAAGTGCTAGGTTGACAACATGAATCCTGATTCATTAAGTGGTAGTTACTTTAGTAATAGAGGGAAATGTAAGGGTTCAAAAATTGTTGAAGGAGACCAAGGCTTAAATGCAGCAAGTAGATTCAAACAGATGTAGCTTGCAGTGGTTGTTGAGAAATGAAGAGGTCTGCACAGAATGGACTAGCATGGAAAGCTTCACCAATCCAGAGTCGCAGTATTAAGCAGAGAATGCGCAGTGTTGAGGGCATCACACAGCTTGCACGTGCCCTCGTGACAGAGGAGTGACTCATAACAGGCAGATGACAGCTCGACGTTTGCAGTATATCTTCGCTATGTGTCCCGCGTATTGCTTTTCAAATGTCAGGGACGCTGTATGACCCGTTCAGTTGCCGAGGTAAGAAATCTCATTAGTTGGTGAAGGGAAGAAACAGGGAACTCTTTTTCAAATACCGTTGAACCGGACACATTTCCAGTGAGTCGTGTAAGTCTGATAGAGAGAAAATGCCAAAACAGTTTTCTGCTTCACCTTTCGTCAGATATATAGAGGGCAGCGTAGGGCATCAATCAGCGAGTCTGAGAGGTTAACGGAGTGGTACCGGATTGCATTATCGCTGCCTTCACTGTCAGTAGAAAACAGAAGGGAGGGAAGATTAGCATTTAATGCCGCCTCAGTTCATTACAGACGAAACACAAGCTGATATTACGGAAGGATAGTGAAGGAAATCGACGGTGCCCTTACAAAGGAACTTTCCCGCCATTCGTCTGGAGCGATTTAGGGATGCCCGGACGCAGATTTGAACCGATTACTCTCGAATGCGCCTCCAGTGTGATAATTACTGCGCTGTCTCCCTCGGCAGCGCAGCAATGCTGGATATGTGTGTAAAGTTCAGATTCAGAGCTCACCAAGATAATACGCAGTGCAGGTGAGACACAACTGCAGATCTTGTGACCCTCCAACGCCGCTTAATCTACATCATACTCCGCAAGCCACCTAATGGTGTGTGGCAGAGGGTACTTTTTCTACCACTAACTCAGCCGTCCAGCCCTGTTCCATTCGCGAATAGCGCGTTGGAAGAATGATTGTCGGTAAGCCTCTGTATTGGCTCTAATTCTCGAATTTTCTTCTCATTACGCGAGACGTTTGTAGGGGGAAGTAATATGCTGTCCGACTCTTCCCGGAAAGTGCTGTCTCGAAATTTCCTTTTTTAAAATTACGATTTAACCTTTTTTAGGATTCCGTGCCTCAGTCAGTAATAGCGGAATCCTTACGGGATCACTTTGTTGTCTGGCCGACTATCAAATACCTGTTTCTCAAGAACTGGTAGAGGCAACAAGTTCAAATTTATGCCGCATGCTGAGGGCTACGATGTTTCTGTTAAGATACAAAACTAGTGGCGTATCGCTTCAGGCAGACTGGCCACATTATCTAAAAAATGTGTAATTGGGTGAGCAATTGGCAGGAATAACTATGACTCTCTTATGGTAGCCAATGCCTCGTCACCAGTAGAATCACATCTTCAAAGGCAAGGAACCCCTGGTTAGAGTAATGATGTTTCTCTTAAGATACACAACTAGTTGCGTATCGCTGCGGAAGTGTGGCGGTTCAGGATTTTCCGCACGAATTGACCTCTAGATTATGTTCCATAAATGTTCGACGGGATTCATACGCTCAAATTGTCCACAAAGTTCTTCAAACCAGTCGGGAGCAACTGTGGCCCGGTATCAGGCAGTATTGTCGCCCGTAAGAATTCCATCGTTCTTCGGTACGTGAATGGTCTCCAAGTAGTCGAACATAATCATGGTCGGTACAATTCCATCTAAACACAATCCACGGCATTATGGAGCCACCACCAGTTTGCGCAGTGCCTTGTTGACGACATGGCTCCACGGATCCGTGCGGTCTGCGGCACGCTCGAAGCCTACCATCAGCTCTCACCAACTGAAATCGGGTCTCATCTGACCAGGCCAAGGTTTTCCAGTCGTCCAAGGTCCAACCATTATGTTCACGACCCCAGGAGAGGCGCTGTAGGTGATGTCGTGCTGTCAGCAAAGGCACTTGGGTGGGCCGTCTGCTGCGATGGCCCATTAACGCCAGATTTAACCGCACTGTCCTAACAGATACGTCCCACATTGATTTCTGCAGTAAGGTCAAGCAGTATTGCTTCTCTATTAGCTCTAACAGCTGTACGCAAATGCCGCTGCTCACCGCTGTTATATGATGGCCGCCGCCCGCTACGTTGTCCACGGTCAGAGGTAATGCCTGAAGTGTGGTATTTTCGCCACACGCTTGAGATTGTGGATCTCTGAATATTGAATTCCCTAACGATTTCCAAAATGGAATGTCCGATGCGTTTTGCTCCGACTACCATTCGCCGTGCAAAGTCTGTTAATCCCTGTTATTCGGTCACGTCAGAAACTTTTTCATATCAATCACCCGAGTGCAAATGACGGCTCCGGCAATTCACTGCCCTTTTATACGTTGCGTACGCGATGCTACCGCCATCTGTATATTGCATATCGCTAGCCCATGACCCACTTCAGTGTTGTTGTTGTTTTCAGTCCAGAGACTGGTTTGATGGAGCTCTCCATGCTACTCTATCCTGTGCAAGCTTCTTCATCTCCCAGTACCTACTGCAGCCTACATCCTTCTGAATCTGCTTAGTGTATTCATCTCTTGGTCTCTCTCTACGATTTTTACCCTCCGCGCTGCCCTCCAATACCAAATTGGTGATCCCTTGATGCCTCAGAATATGTCCTCCACCCAACCCCCTCTTCTAGTCAAGTTGTGCCACAAATTTCTCTTCTTCCCAATTCTATTCAATACCTCCTCATTAGTTATGTGATCTACCCATCTAATCTTCAGCATTCTTCTGTAGCACCACATTTCGAAAGCTTCTATTCTCTTCTTGTCCAAACTATTTATCGTCCATGTTTCACTTCCATACATGGCAACACTCCATACAAATACTTCCAGAAACGACTTCCTGACACTTAAATCTACACTCGATGTTAACAAATTTCTCTTCTTCAGAAACTCTTTCCTTGCCATTGCCAGTCTACATTTTATATCCTCTCTACTTTAACCATCATGAGTTATTTTGCTCCCCAAATAGCAAAACTCCTTTAGTACTTTAAGCGTCTCGTTTCCTTATCTAATTCCCGCAGCATCACCGGATTGTATTCGACTACATTCCATTATCCTCGATTTGCTTTTGTTGATGTTCATCTTATATCCTCCTTTCAAGACACTGTCCATTCCGTTCAGCTACTCTTCCAGCTCCTTTGCTCTCTCTCACAGAATTACAATGTCTTCGGCGAACCTCAAGTTCTTATTTCTTCTCCATGGATTTTAATTCCTACTCCTAATTTTCCTTTTGTTTCCTTTATTGCTTGCTCAATATACAGATTGAATAACATCGTGGATAGGCTACGACCCTGTCTCACTCCCTTCCCAACCACTGCTTCCCTTTAATGCCCCTCGACTCTTATAACTGCCATCTGGTTTCTGTACAAATTGTAAATAGCCTTTCGCTCCCTGTATTTTACTCCTGCCACCTTTAGAATTTGAAAGAGAGTATTCCAGTGAACATTGTCAAAAGCTTTCTCCAAGTCTACAAATGCTAGAAACGTAGGTTTGCCTTTCCTTAATCTTTCTTCTAAGATAACTCGTAGGGCCAGTATTGCTTCACCTGCTCCAACATTTCTACGGAACCCAGACTGATCTTCTCCGAGGTCGGCTTCTACCAGTTTTTCCATTTTTTATCAAAACCTATAGAGCACTTCCAGTTGACCTAGCACCATGAATTACGACAAGATGCAAGCTTTCACAGTACAAGAAAATGAAATAATACGAAAATGGATAATTTTTTTTTTTTTTTTTTTTTTTTTTTTTTCATCAGTCTACTGACTGGTATGATGCGGCCCGCCACGAATTCCTTTCCTGTGCTAACCTCTTCATCTCAGAGTAGCACTTGCAACCTACGTCCTCAATTATTTGCTTGACGTATTCCAATCTCTGTCTTCCTCTACAGTTTTTGCCCTCTACAGCTCCCTCTAGTACCATGGAAGTCATTCCCTCATGTCTTAGCAGATGTCCTATCATCCTGTCCCTTCTCCTTATCAGTGTTTTCCACATATTCCTGTCCTCTCCGATTCTGCGTAGAACATCCTCATCCCTTACCTTATCAGTCCACCTAATTTTCAACACTCGTCTATAGAACCACATCTCAAATGCTTCGATTCTCTTCTGTTCCGGTTTTCCCACAGTCCATGTTTCACTACCATACAATGCTGTACTCCAGACGTACATCCTCAGAAATTTCTTCCTCAAATTAAGGCCGGTATTTGATATTAGTAGACTTCTCTTGGCCAGAAATGCCTTTTTTGCCATAGCGAGTCTGCTTTTGATGTCCTCCTTGCTCCGTCCGTCATTGGTTATTTTACTGCCTAGCTAGCAGAATTCCTTAACTTCATTGACTTCGTGACCATCAATCCTGATGTTAAGTTTCTCGCTGTTCTCATTTCTACTACTTCTCATTACCTTCGTCTCTCTCCGATTTACTCTCAAACCATACTGTGTACTCATTAGACCATTCCGTTCAGCAGATCATTTAATTCTTCTTCACTTTCACTCAGGATAGCAATGTCATCAGCGAATCGTATCATTTATATCCTTTCACCTTGTATTTTAATTCCACTCCTGAACCTTTCTTTTATTTCCATCATTGCTTCCTCGATGAACAGATTGAAGAGTAGGGGCGAAAGGCTACAGCTTTGTCTTACACCCTTCTTAATACGAGCACTTCGATCTTGATCGTCCACTCTTATTATTCCCTCTTGGTTGTTGTACATATTGTATATGACCCGTCTCTCCCTATAGCTTACCCCTACTTTTTTCAGAATCTCGAACAGCTTGCACCATTTTATATTGTCGAACGCTTTGTCCAGATCGACAAATCCTATGAAAGTGCCTTGATTTTTCTTTAGCCTTGCTTCCATTATTAGCCGTAACGTCAGAATTGCCTCTCTCGTCCCTTTACTTTTCCTAAAGCCAAACTAATCGTCACCTAGCGCATTCTCAATTTTCTTTTCCATTCTTCTGTATATTATTCTTGTAAGCAGCTTCGATGCATGAGCTGTTAAGCTGATTGTGCGATAATTCTCGCACTTGTCAGCTCTTGCCGTCTTCGGAATTGTGTGGATGATGCTTTTCCGAAAGTCAGATGGTATATCGCCAGACACATATATTCTACACACCAACGTGAATAGTCGTTTTGTTGCCACTACCCCCAATGATTTTAGAAATTCTGATGGAATGTTATCTATCCCTTCTGCCTTATTTGACCGTAAGTCCTGCAAAGCTCTTTTAAATTCCGATTCTAATACTGGATCCCCTATCTCTTCTAAATCGACTCCTGTTTCTTCTTCTATTACATCAGACAAATCTTCACCCTCATAGAGGCTTTCAATGTATTCTTTCCACCTATCTGTTGTGTTGACTTTCCTGTATGCTGAGTCTGTCCTTCCGACAATCATATCTTTTTCGATGTCTTCACATTTTTCCTGCAGTCATTTCGTCTTAGCTTCCCTGCACTTCCTATTTATTTCATTCCTCAGCGACTTGTATTTCTGTATACCTGATTTTCCCGGAACATGTTTGTACTTCCTCCTTTCATCAATCAACGGAAGTATTTCTTATGTTACCCATGGTTTCTTCGCAGCCACCTTCTTTGTACCTATGTTTTCCTTCCCAACTTCTGTGATGGCCCTTTTTAGAGATGTCCATTCGTCTTCAACTGTACTGCCTACTGCGCTATTCCTTATTGCTGTATCTATAGCATTAGAGAACTTCAAACGTATCTCGTCATTCCTTAGTACTTCCGTATCCCACTTATTTGCGTATTGATTCTTCCTGACTAGTGTCTTGAACTTCAGCCTACTCTTCATCACTGCTATATTGTGATCTGAGTCTATATCTGCTCCTGGGTACACCTTACAATCCAGTATCTTATTTCGGAATCTCTGTCTGACCATGATGTAATCTAATTGAAATCTTCCCGTATCTCCCGGCCTTTTCCAAGTATACCTCTTCCTCTTGTGATTCTTGAATAGGGTATTCGCTATTACTCGCTGAAACTTGTTACAGAACTCAATTAGTCTTTCTCCTCTTTCATCCCTTGTCCCAAGCCCATATTCTCCTGTAACCTTTTCTTCTACTCCTTCCCCTACAACTGCATTCCTGTCGCCCATGACTATTAGATTTTCGTCCCCCTTTACATACTGCATTACCCTTTCAATATCCTCATACACTTTCTCTATCTGTTCATCTTCAGCTTGCGACGTCGGCATGTATACCTGAACTATCGTTGTCGGTGTTGGTCTGCTGTCGATTCTGATTAGAACAACCCGGTCACTGAACTGTTCACAGTAACACACCCTCTGCCCTACCTTCCTATTCATAACATATCCTACACCTGTTATACCATTTTCTGCTGCTGTTGATATTACCCGATACTCATCTGACCAGAAATCCTTGTCTTCCTTCCACTTCACTTCACTGACCCCTACTATATCTAGATTGAGCCTTTGCATTTCCCTTTTCAGATTTTCTAGTTTTCCTACCACGTTCAAGCTTCTGACATTCCACGCCCCGACTCGTAGAACGTTATCCTTTCGTAGATTATTCAATCTTTTTCTCATGGTAACCTCCCCCTTGGCAGTCCCCTCCCGGAGATCCGAATGGGGGACTATTCCGGAATCTTTTGCCAATGGAGAGATCATCATGACACTTCTTCAATTACAGGCCACATGTCCTGTGGATACATGTTACGTGTCTTTAATGCAGTGATTTCCATTGCCATCTGCATCCTCATGTCGTTGATCATTGCTGATTCTTCCGCCTTTAGGGGCAATTTCCCACCCCTAGGGCAAGAGAGTGCCCTGAACCTCTATCCGCTCCTCCGCCCTCTTTGACAAGGCCGTTGGCAGAATGAGGCTGACTTCTTATGCCGGAAGTCTTCGGCCGCCAATGGTGATTATTTATCAAAATTTAGGCAGTGGCGGGGATCGAACCCGGGACAGAAGACGTTTTGATTACGAATCAAAGACGCTACCCCTAGACCACGGATAATTGTATCAGTGTTATTTTTCCGTTTCATGTTGGTCTCTCAGTAGGTCCGTTGAGATCCGTTCTCCCGAGGAACGGGCAGAGATATCAAGTTGAAATTTGTGTAAAATACTTTTGGTTACCCTTGATTGTGTGAATAATTTCGGCTTGTAAGTCAACGCAGTCAAAATATACGGCGATTAATGTCACATATTTTGATACTCGCTAAACTGTAGAGGAACTATATATATACATGGAGTTCTGTTCAGAGTTAAATCATTTTTCTGGGATGGAATCTCGGTCGGCCGACGGCCTTTTCAGATTGCGTTTTTACCAATCCTTCACTTCTGAACGATATAAGGATTCGCCCAGAAACGACATGTTGCTGGGAATCCACGTCAAACTGTAGGTCCTCTTCCCCGAGCTCGATAACTGTGGTCGGTTAGGGACACGCAGGTGGCCGAAGCGGATTCCAATAGAAAGACTTGCATCAGCCAGTTCAGCCACACGAGATTTTTATCATCATCATCTGCATAGTATACATAGTTAAGCTTTTATGGTATCCTCAGCGCGCTAGCCGTACTCGCACTTGTCCCTCTTTTTTAAAATTTAAATGCACCTTTTATTAGTGCCGTACTTTTCTTAGAGTTGATACCATAAAGTGATAAAAAAATTGAGAAAAAATTTAAAAATTCGTAACTGCTCCTGAGAAAATTTGTGATTCGAATTGTGCCTTGAAGAGACGTGGGGGAGAGGGGAGGGGTACATTGGGAAGCCATTACGCGCCTTGCTGTGCTAACACTACGCGATAAAATCAGCGCTTGCGGTTAATTAAATAGCTTTGGCAGCGCGTAAATAACGCGCCATGCAAATGAGTGTCGAACCAGCGCGAAATCGCGGCTGCGCGCGCGCCAGCCGCAGCAGTTTCGGTCGTTTCGCCTTCCGACGCAAGTGCCCGGCGCGGTACGACAGGTCGGGACACGAGGTCACACCGAGCCTTCTGCCCGCCTCTCGCTCCGTAGCTGCAGCATTTTCCCGCAAATGGCGCTGCATCACGGGGTGCGCGTTTCTTCTATCGGGTAATATTGCTTATAACGGGGTATTAAGTTGCAAGCCAAGTGCTCTTCCCGAAAAAAGCACCGCGTATAATGTGAACATAAAACGTATTACTAACAACCTCCTAGAAGCTTCGGGGCAAAGAGGCACTTTATTGAAACGCACCGCGAGGTATCATTTACCTCGTTCTTGGACACAGGAAATTGGCGTGGCCAGTACTGATAACTTCACGCCTCGATGTCTGAGAAACTGCAGACTTTCTTTTCGAATTCGACTGTTGAAATATTCTCGTGGCATCGTCGAGTAATAGCTTAATCTTGATACCCAGGCCGGTAGATTATATGTGGGGCCGGCCGTATTGGCCGAGCGGTTCTAGGCGTTACAGTCTGGAACCGCTACGGTCGCAGGTTCGAATCCTGCCTCGGGCATGGATCTGTGTGCTGTCCTGAGGTTAGTTAGGTTTAAGTAGTTCTAAGTTCTAGAGGACTGATAACCTCAGAAGTTAAGTCCCATCGTGCTCAGGGCCATTTGAACCATTTTTTTTTTATATGTGGGAAACAACACTCCACATCGCATCAGGGGCAAGACTGTTACTCGATTAGTAAGCTGTGAAAATTAAGCCGTCGATAGGAATGGGGACATATTTGAAATGCGATGTCGCCTGCTGCAAATGGGTGTCGGTAATTAGCTGATCGAGATGATGGTTTCAATATAATGACGTCATACAGGGCCTGTAGCAGCTGTTGTCTGAGGTTCGATTTCTCGTTGAGCACAACACGTTGTAGCTACGTTTAATTAACTTCACTTATGGTCCCAGGAAGGGACGTGTGATGAAAGGACTGTGCTTTTGGTTTTTTAAAAGACTACACGTGTAATGCCTCTATTAAAGAACCAGCTGATGATGATGAATTTCCTCTTACGTCATATACGTCAGTTGAAATGTTTCTTCTACTAAATGAATTCATATTTATGAGTATGGCGAAAAAACGAAGTCAGTAATGTTTTGTGCAAAGGATTACTTAGATGTCTTTATGCAAGCGTGGAGCAGTAATGACATTGTGAATGTATTAGGGTTCATTTCGTTAAAAATTCCTTAATTTGCATCTTATTCTCCTTCCAGGTAACACATCCGTTCCGTTTATACTGATACGTTGGACAAGGTACATGGGAGCGGATGAGATAGGAGTTACGTAGTATAACAAAAATTCCAAGAAGAAAAATTTTTTCGCTCATAAAAGTCGCAATTTATTCTAATGAAGCACGGAATACCACCGACATACATTGTAAGACAAGTTCAGGATGCAGAGTATTTATGGCACAAAAAGGACATGTGATTTTACATTGGATTCCGTTTTGTGACAATTATTCATTAAATCCAGTTGGATGCAGGGAAAACATTGAATCTATTGGAAGTGGGAACAGCCTCGTGTTCGTGACAATGGATGGTACGAGGATCGTATAGTTCACGCGCACACATAGAATGAGAACAGGTAGCATCTACGTCCAGAACTTAGTTCGCACTCACGTAAGAACGTTGAGAGAGAAAAAAAAAATACTCCAACCATTTAGGTATACAATGATTGCGCAAGTTTGTATTCTGCAACGTGCATGGAAGCAATGAATAGTAGCTATCAAACCAAGGAGACGTAGCGTGGTTTGCAATCGCAGAGAGCGACTAAGTAAAGATATCTCATCTGTTTTTCTAAAACAGCAACTCGTCTAAATATGAGAAAAGATACCGTCAATGGGTGAGGCATAACATTGCAGAAGGCACTTGCAATCAACACCTGACAATTTCATGATTAGTTCTGTTCCACTTGGTCAACACGTGGAGATATGACGAACAAAAATTAGAATATTGGATGCAGTGGCTACCCAGTCAAAAGAATGATTTTAGAAGTCTGGTTGAAAAGGAAGGAAAAAATGTCTGTTTCGTGAACAACACGCCTTACTTCTTGACATAGTTTTCGTCGAAAGATGGATGCTCTGTTGGTCCAGTGATGCTCTAGCTTTTTCATCCCATCGGAAAAATTGGTTCTGTCAAACTCAGCAAAACACTCGGTGACTGCAACTATGATTTCTTTGAACCGTGAATTTACTTTCAAAACCTTTTTTTAAGAATTTACTTCATCTACTAGCGATTCATCAGAACATTAACACATTTAATCACACTATGTGAGCGTGGAAGTTGTTGCCAGTGGGTAACGGATGAAAACAAATCAAATTTCTTTCAACAAATGGAAATTTTATTCCTAAAAGCCTATTTTTTTAAAACACATTTAAAACTACAATCAGAAAGCACCCTCTAAATATCAATTTACAATTTATTCAGAGGCAGAAAGAACAAATTTTGACTGTATGAGCTTTTCGGGGTGAGAACCATGCCGCTCCCTTTTGACACGGCCGTAGTCACGAACGCTCACAACAACCTCTGAAAGACTACACTGGTGCAAATCTGCAACACACCAGATTACTTTACAATAAAAAATTGTAACAACTCACACAAACACATAAACTATGCACCCCGTAGGAGGGATGGAAATGGTACGAAACACTAACATTAAAAGATTAACTTGCCACCGAAGGTGCATCTTGATTCGAATCCGACAAACATGACAGAGGCAGCTGTTAACGTACGGCAGACCGATAGACAGACAGACAAACACTAACTGCCTAACAAATGCGGACGAGAGACAGACGAGCAAGCTGGGGACGAGAGACTGACCAAGAAAACAAGTAGAATTTAACAAGTAAACGAAACAACATATCACGAATCACTTAACTTCTAATAAATTGCGATGTCTGGTGAAGACCAAGCCCACCTACCGAACTGTCCGCTGCCAGCCGCTGCAACGGACACAGGAAGGCGCGCCGATCTTCCATCTCACGGCGTCGCAGCTCGCGCCGGCCAGACCGATGTCGTGGGTTGACTCCTGTTGCTCTCGTGTTGGACAAGTCATCTTGTGTCCCAGTGCGCGAGCGACCAACCGATCGATCCAACCGCCAATGACCGTTGCCTGAAAAAACTCGAGCAGATTGGCGGCCTAACACATACTAGCACTCCGGACGACAGACAGATACTGACTGCCCCACACTGACCCGGCTGACCAACTGACCCACTGGTGTGCTTATAGCGCCCCTTAAATGCCCGTGAACAGGCAACCTTCCCCTTTCCCACCAGAGGGAGACACCAAAGCTGCGATTGCCACAGCGGTGCCACCCCCCAGAAACGGAGGGCGACTGCTTCACATTACGCTCTGCGGCAAACAGCAATTTTTACCACGGTTCATTCTTCATTTCAGTAAGCCAAAGGAGGAAGTCACTTGGGGCCAAGCCTGGTGAATAGGGTGGATGAGGAATCAATTTGAAGCGCAATTCATGCACTTTCGCCATTGTTGTCCTGACGTGCGGGATAGTGCATTTTCCTGGTACGTTCCAACGCAGCCAACACAAGTTTCAAACGGTCCAACAATGAAGCATAAGAAGATCGAGTTCTTGTTCTCCTTTTTCCGAGTAATCTGTGAGGATTATTCCTAGGAAATTCCAACAAACAGTGACCATCACCTTACCAGCTGACAAAATAGTCTTTGCGTTCTTCGGGGCACTTTCAGCAGCCTTCGTCCATTGTTTTGACTTCCATTTCAACTCTGGTGTGTAATGACGGACCCATCTTTAATCAACAGTCACAAATTAGCGCAAAAAAATCTAGATTAAATATCGCCAGGCATAGTGTTGTTCGGGACGCATTGTTGAGTGACTGTCAGCAATCGTTGCGCCGGCCGCTGTGGCCGAGCGATTCTAGCCGCTTGTCCGGAACCGCGTGACTGCTACGGTCGCAGGTTCGAATCCTGCCTCAGGCATGGATGTGTGCGATGTCCTTACGTCGGTTAGGTTTAATTAGTTCTAAGTCTAGGGGACTGATGACCTCAGATGTTTAAGTCCCATAGTGCTCTTAAGTCCCATAGTGCTCAGAGCCATTTGAACCATTAGAACGAATCGCGGCACCCACCTCGTACCAGCGTCTTTATAATCAATTCTCCGTGCAGGATATTATGCACTCACTTAGTTAAGATATCTATAGTGTCAGCAATCTCACAAACTTTTATTTGGTGGTCTTGCTTTACCATATTGTGGATTTGATCAATGGTTTCTTTTGTGGTGACGTCAATTGGAGGGCTGGAGCTCATCTTCAGTAGATGTCCGGATGACGTTTAAATTCATTAATTCAGAAGTAAACAGTCTTCAGTTACGTTTTGATATGGGCGGCTGTCCATCCCTGCAGATGAAAATATTAAGTAACAACACAGAACTCGGTTTTCTCCATTTTCAATTGCAGATGATACACTGGTCGGTTCAGACGGCTGTCAACAATGAGCTGTACGCTGTACATTATACGATCTGTGGAATAATAAAGCTTACCAACCATGAAGGCAACAAAAATATTCTCTTCTTTCATAGAAATTTCCAAACATACCAGAACACCCTCATACAGTAAATTCAGTCACTATTTATAAAATATCAAACGGTTTTTTGAAAGAATAAACAGCAATCAAAGGAGAAGGTAGGCAGTTCATGAGAACCTAGCACATCAGACAAATTCCGTACACGGTAGTAGGTGCGGTAGGAACAAAAACACAGCAGCTCAAATTACGTTCAGTAGAGAAATCAAATTAATGGATGCAGAAAGACGGATCGCGAGCGTCTGCTCCAATATAACGCAGCTGAAACAAATAGATTAAGCATTATTACTTGTGAAGCATTTCATTCGAACGCCTTGATCCGAGACGTAATAGGTCCGCGTGACCATATACAAAGTCGCCGAAAGAGTGAGGGAAAAGCGCGTAGAAAGCACCGTTCCCCCCCACTTCAGGCAACTGGAGTGGAGAGGAGGCAGTAGAGTCAAAGAGGCAATAGAGGCAAGCGGACAATCGTACGTCCTTGACATAACCCTTTGTACTGTGCTCTCTGCTGTTCCCTTCCAGCGGGTTAAGTTGCTAACTCTGGTTGCCTGCGGAATGTTTCAAAATGTATTCGCTCTCAAATACAGTCATTCATGTTGATTCACGGGGAAAAAGAGAGAAACTGATAGGTCTTACACACGCTTAATGAATGGATGGCTCGTTCTTTCTCCAGAGATTTATTATTATGATGGCTGAGTGATGTGTGTTGTGGACTAGCTACTGTGTGGAAACTAGGTGTGAAAAAAACGTGAGTGATCCGTTTTAACTTTCACTGGGAAGTCCTACACTGAAATAAAAAAATGCTGTTGGCCCCAGCAGAAATCTTTCAAGACAACAACACGGCCGCCCTTGTTGTGCAGTACTCACTGTAAATTGCTTCCTGAGTCGCAGAAGCTGGTGTTTGATTTCTTGTCGCTGCTAATGTCTGCCGAGTACCGCCAGGCGCCGCAGTTTTAGGGGAGTCTGGTGTAGGCCATTAACTCCGTCCGCACCGCAGCGCGTAATTTAAATAATTACACAGCGGGTCTCGCGAGTTCTGAAAGAGGCGGCTCTGTAGGATGGCGTGGGGTGCTGGAAGGGAAAGGGCGGGGGAGTGGTGCCAGCCGCCTCAAGCGCCCGAGCTCAGCTGCGCCTCGGGGATTGTGTGGCCTGCAGTCGGGAAGAAAGAAGGAAAACCGTCTCCCATTCGCATTACGACTACGAAGTCTTTCGCGACGAGTCCTTGCATAAAAAGTTCTCGGTTTACTTGCTGCGTCAAATTTGGATAAAATCCCGAGCTTTCGGTGACTACCTCCGTCATCTCCGTCAGGGGTCAGTTTTACCCCTGACGAAGATGACGGAGGTAGTCATCGAAAGCTCGGGATTTTATCCAAATTTGACGCAGCAAGTAAACCGAGAACTTTTTATACTCGCACTCGCGTTACTTCCGCTCGCCCTATTTGTCAGCGCGCACTGTTCGTGTTTATAAGAAACGATATTTTTCTTTCCTTCCGAATCGCTGTCATGCAAAATCGCGCCTCAGACCATAACTCCAGGTGCAGAGCCAGTGCGCAGACAGGTTGGCTGCGGGCCCTCAAGTGCCCTCCTTGTACCCACCAGACGGTCACCACTCGCACCGAGGCACAACCAGCTTTCATCCGAAACCACTCCAGTGTGCCCTCGAATGAGGCCTCGCTTAACAGCACTGAAGTCGGAAATGACGGTGGTTTGGGGTCAGTTGAATGCACGCTAAAAGTCGTCTGCCTAGGAGCCGATCTGTAACACTTCGTTGTGTCACTGTGGTGCCAACTGGTGGTCAAATTGCTGCTGCAGATGCAGTACGATGCGTCAGGCCCACACGCCGAACACTATGGTCTTCCCTGTCGGAAGCGCCACGTGACTGTACAGAGTCCGGTCTTCTTGCGACCGTACATTCTCGTGACCGCCGTTGCCAGCAGTCATGTACAGTGGCTACAGCCCTGCCAAGTCCTTCTGCAATATCTTAGACAGAACATCCAACTTCTCGTAGCCCTGTTATACGATTTCGTTCAAAGTGAGTGAGGTGTAGGTACTGGTATCTTTGTCGCCTTAAAGGCGTTCTAGACTAACATCAGCTCACCACGTCCAGTCTCAAAGTAACCAACGCTCACGACCGTTACAGCGTGTGTTTAAAGTAAACCTGATTTGCCTCCCCATAGTGGCGCTACTACTCTTATGCGACTGCCGCGAAATTGGAGAAGTCGCCGTATTTCTGTACAAAGACGGCGACCATCTAGTTTATCTCGCACAATTCCGTCTTCTTGTTGCGATTTTTTTCCCCATCGGTGTAGTTTCCGATCAATCCAATAAATTCGGATACATGTGAAGAGGTAAAAATGTACAACAATGTGGGACTTAACATTTCAGGTCATCAGTCCCCTAGAACTTAGAACTACTTAAACCTAACGAACCTAAGGACAGCACACACATCTATGCCCAAGGCAGGATTCGAACCTGCGACCGTAGCGGTTCCAGACTGAAGCGCCTAGAACCGCTCAGCCACACCGGCCGGCCAAGAATGTGGGGAAGGTGTCCCTCTGCGCCATACTGTAAAATAACTGTCACTTACGTCCACGCTCGCATTGGCCTTCCTTTGCGGTGTACCCTGTTTTCCATGGTTCATTTATATTTGTCATGACTCCCTTACCATGCCATTTTGTCACAATTACAAAACCTTTGATATTTTGGTCTCCTATGGTGGAAAGAGAGGGAAGCTTAGTTAGTAGGATGGAAGGAGTAGGCACCTGCTGTTATGTATCGCCGCTGCGCCACCCACGTCCCGCATGAGGAGGACAGGAATCCACACCCCATTCGCCGATAACCGCCCAACACGGTGCATACTGGAAAGGTTGATAGTCAACAGCAGGTGCCCACTCCATCCACCAATGTAAACCAATTTTAATAAAGCTCCTCCCACCACAGGAAACTAATAACATCAACGGTTTGAAGTTGTGACGCAATGACATACTCACTAGAGGAGTCATGAGAAAATTTGGTGGACCGTCGACAACGATCAGTAGACTCGTGCCGAAATGGCGCTTTTGTTCAGTGATATATATATTTTACGTCCATGGTGTGTCAATTATTTTCTGACTCCAATATTTTTGAGCGCTCACTCTCCAAAATGGTTTGAATGTCTACGAAATACGTCCGTATAAAATTTTGTCGCGATGGAGGCACTGTAACCCGTGCTAACTTGGGGGCGGATGTTGGCACATGTCGCGGAGACATCACCTCAGATTTTGAGTATGTGCACGTGCGGCGCAGTCTCCTGTTTATTCGTTGCCGACGGTTTCGCAGGTATTTTACAGTCGCTATCCAAGATGTTACATCAATTACGAAGTGCCAAGGTACGTGTCTTTTTAGTAAGACGTATAAACAGCAAATCATTGCACACAAATTACCATCAAATAGAAAAGTGCTGAGAGTGTTATTTTGTAACGTACGGGAGGTAAATGAAACCGTTTGTGAAGGTGCTTATCTTGTGGCTCGCGAGTGCATATGTTTTGGGAGAAAGCAAAAATTCCGACAATAACTATTCAACATTGTTCATAAGAAGTTTACAGCTTGCATTCGGAGTGGAGAAAATTTCAAAAATCGCAGAAAAGTGTCAAAATAGGTCTAAGCGCCGTGTAGAAAAGTTGATAATCTGGACAATTTTTCTGCTATCGCACATGCCAATGATCAGTAAACATTGAAGCTGGAAGAAAACAGGATGGGTTTACCTTGACAGAAAGATTCGGGGCGTAAAGACTATCTTGCAGGAGTAGACCGAATACTTGCGGATAAAGAAGAAGAGTAAAGGCAAGAGAAACAGAAGTGCACAGTATCTACTTCTACATATTCTACTGCACACTTCATTCGTCATTTGAAGATTTAGTTAAGAAATTTTCAAGATCAGATGAAATTGACGTTGGTGATGCTGAGAGTAGTTTATTGGAGAACGCTGCAAGGCGAGGAAACAAAGATTTCGTTACTGAAGAATTGGCGGCTGCCTTGGCTAAGTGCCAGCTGAGTGTAAGAGGTTTAGTGTGTATATTCTTCATGAGACAGCGGACGCGCTTTGTCACAGTACTGAAGAGCTCCGTATTAATAAATCACCGCTTCATAGAGTCAGACAGAAGAAGATAGGAGAACTATCTGAAACAATAAAATCGTCCTCGAGGAATGATATGTCTGCAGTTCACTGGGATGGTGAACTGTTGCCAGCACTGAATGTTAGGGACCGTAAATAAGGAAAACTTCCAGTAGTTGTTACATTCGGAGACAGTGAAGAGGTAGTTAAAAAAAAAAAAAAAACAAGCGAACGTTGTTTGTAATGCATTCATATACTAGGGTACTGACGACATTGCTCAAAATCGCTGTACGGCACGGCTGCCTCAATCTTTGGCCCTCTTAATGGGGCATGAATCTCACGTGAACATAAAGAGGACAGGAAGTTATTGTATTTCCTATGCCTTCACCACATAAACAAACTTATTTTAAAAATGTATTTGAATGTGAAGTATCATGGTGTAAAAAGCAGTCCTGACATAACCAGTTTTTGAACATCTGAGTGAAGGAAACTGGAAGAGCGTTATGTTCAAGAACATGGTAGACTGTACCGGGAGTGCAAAAAGAGAAAACATTCACTAGAATACTCAGCGCATTCTTAAAGGCAAGTGGTATTTTATTTCGATATTATGCAGTTCTCAATAACTTTTACACTGACTAAAAACTACAAAATCTAAAAGTCCCAATATTAAAATTTGTCGCTTTAGTCGGCATGGGTTCACGTCCCCCTCTTGACAATAAAGTTTTGCAGAGTAAATCTAACCAAACAGAAAACATTTAAGGGGTGAGCGTAAAATTTTTCGAAAACAAAGTCGAGGCAAAATGAGGGGCACCCTAATGTCGGGCCACCATAGGCAGAAAACTTTTTTCACGTTAACTGATTCTCATCACGGAAGTCCGCGGAGTGTTCTACTTGATGCCACTTCGACGACTTCTCCGTTAGTAGAAATGTTGATAACAACACAAACGGCCATTCCCCTACGAGTTTGTGTCGTCTTGTTTGTATGTGCCTCCATGGAGATCTGGTTTCCTCTACTATTCTAAGCACCTCTTCATTTGTTACTTTGTCTCTCCTCTCCAGGGCCTCTAGCCGTCTTCTCTCTTCTCTTCCAATTGTCCAAGTTTCACATCCGTATAGGGCCACACTCCAAACGAAACCTTTCATCATACTTTTCCTTATTTTCAGACTGATGTTGTTGCTCGTGAGTAAGTTCCTCCTCCGATTAAATGTAATTTGGCCTTTTGTATTCTGCGTGCAGTTGCTTTCCGGCTTCTACCATCCCTTGTGATTTTGCTTCCCAGGTAAGTAAATTCCTCTATCACTTCCAGCTCCTCTCTTTCAATTCTCATTCTCAGAGGTTCATATTCTGCTCCTGTACTGCATACCGTCACTTTTGTCTTTTTCTTGTTTATTCTCATTCCATACTGATTGCATAGAATTTTTTCCATTGTTCTGAGGGCTTCCCCTAGATCTTCTTTTGTCTCCGTGACTATTGCAATATCATCTGCATAACATAGCATATCTATCTTCTGCCCATAAATTTTGATCCCCACCTCAGTAGTTTCTCGAATTTGGTCTATAGCTTCCTGGATGTAAGCACTGAATATAAGAGGAGAGAGAGCACATCCTCGTCTTACCCCTTTTCTAATATTTGTTTCTTGTTTCTTGTGAAAGTTCCTAATCATTGCCACATCATTCTTATAGAAACTGAGTATCACACGGATGTCTTTGTACTTTATTCCACTTTTCCTCAGAATTCTGAACATCTCTTGCCAGATAACGTTATCAAATGTTTATTTTTCGATAACGAGTCTCAGTGACGGAATCGCCTCTCTTGGTCCCAATCCCCTTCTGAAGCCAAACTGATCTTCTTTCAGCATATCCTCCACCTTCTCTTCAATTCTCTTCAGAACTATTTTTATGAGAATTTTTGATGCACGTGATATTAGGCTAAGAGTTCGGTTCTGTTCACATTTTGTAGCTGCTGCCTTCTTTGGAATAGGAACAATGATACATTTCTGGATGTCTGTCGGTATCTCTCCTGTGTTATAGATGGACCTAATAAGTTTAAGCAGCATCGTTTTCGTGCTGTCACCAGCATTCTTTATTAGTTCTGCAGAGATGTCATCATATCCCGTTGCTTTGTTGTCCCGTAGTTCTATTAGAGCTCTGTCAAGTTCTTCTTGCAGAATGTCATCTCCCTTGTCATCTTCGTCTACTTGCTCTTCTCTTACTGTTACTTCCTCCGAAAGAGGTGTTCCGGCATACAACTCCTCTATGCATTCTTTTCATCTCTTCACCATGTCTTCACCAAACAGCATTTTCCCCATTTTTCGGGGTGCACTCAGTCTCGTGATGCCAATTGAGGAGCTACTGGACCGAACAGTAGCGGCTTCGGTCAAGAATACTATCATAATGACAGGGAGAGCGGCGTGCTGACCACATGCCCCTCCTATCCGCATCCTCCACAGAGGATGACACGGCGGTCGGATGGTCCTGGTACGCCACTCGGGCCTGAAGACGGAGTGCTTTTTTATTTTCTATACTAATATCAGTAGTATCGGAAAATCACTATTACGTACTAGCGCGACGTGCATGAGACGTTTGCCGGCCGAAGTGGCCGTGCGGTTAAAGGCGCTGCAGTCTGGAACCGCAAGACCGCTACGGTCGCGGGTTCGAATCCTGCCTCGGGCATGGATGTTTGTGATGTCCTTGGATTAGTTAGGTTTAACTAGTTCTAAGTTCTAGGGGACTAATAACCTCAGCCGTTGAGTCCCATAGTGCTCAGAGCCAGCCATGAGACGTTTAACAATAGCTTTCGTTTTCATTATTACTAGCGCTTGTTTGACTTGTAGGGAACAGCAAAGTATTATACTTTCTTGCCATGGATCACTGTGTGCTTCAGTTATCGCGATGTATAACTTTTCTCCATGGATATCAGGCCTTCGACGGATCGAAATATATCCTCATAGATGCCGTTGGAAAAGAGTGAGTAGTGAACAGGAAAATTACAACGTGCTGTATATGTTACAGTCGGCCCTTTAACGTTTTGGGGCTGGAGTGGATGATATTCGCATCGATCAGCGGGCAGGCACCGAGCACCCTCTGGTGAATTGTTGGCCTTTTGATGTACGGTAGCGCTAACGCTAGGGTTGTGGTCTGGAGTGGTGTGGTGCGTCGGTCACGCAAACGGCTGCTACACGCACCGGGCGGCTATCGAACCGGTCGCTGCGGAGGTTACCACCGCTGCTCCAAAGTTACCGTCTATGCTGATCGTTCAGGTCCAAAAATGTTTACTGCACCGTCGCGCGTGTCGTCTGGAAAATGAAGCTCTGCAAGGGGCCACTTGCAGTCAGAGGAACGAGACACAGGTGCGAGGTCGTCCATAGATAGGCAGCCGTCACAGACTGAAGAAAGCACTGTGGACAGCCGAGGTGGGGCCTCAGTTACACCGCTGTACCATATCACAGACAACGTGTGCAGGCTATGGGACCAAAATTATTTTGAGCCCATTATTCAGGTACGTCAGTGGATTCTGTAATTCGTGCAATGCGGCTGTTGGTCGCCACTTTAAGACGCAGCCGTGAGCTTAATTTCTTGCTGCATCATGTACGTTAATTTTAATAAAACTAACTACTTGTATTCGACCATTGCTTCCTTGGTAATTGGAATAGTATTCCTGTTACGCGCAGGGTCTTGAATTGTCATATCATAAACCAGCGAAACCGGAAATCTTCGGAACTGCTAAATATGTATGGGAATTGCATATACGTCCTAAATCCCTTGCCCCTCGCTCTCCCTCGCCATCCCTCTGTGCACAACCTGCCGGCCTCTCTCTGTCCATCTCCATCTCCCGCCCACCCTATGTCCATTTCCGTCTGAATGTTCACTGGAGTATTGTGTAAAAATTTGAAGTAAATCCATCAAGATCTTTTCGAGATTTTTGCAAACAGCGTTTCCACTTTATATATTACATATACATTTAAATCTATAATATATTACAAAAATATATACTCTTTGTCCTTCCGAACGTTAGTTAGTGTCGTGTAAAAGTTTGTAGTATATCGGCCATGACCTTTTCGATATTTTGGGTAACAACATTTTGACTTTTATATATTGCACATATCTTTATATATTATATATAAACGTCAAACTGATTATTTTTTGTTATGAAAACATGTGACAGCAGAATTGTCAAACTCAACGCAATTTTTTAAATTTTTTTCTTCATACCAGAAATACCATTACCATCCACAGATACGGGAAAAAAAGATCGGTCGAGACGTTCTCAAGTGATGATCTTTCACAACTGATTTTAATTACCGACTTTTCTGATGAAGTTTCCAATAATTTTCTTTCATACAAACTTTGTTCAAATGGTTCAAATGGCTCTGAGCACTATGGGACTCAACTGCTGAGGTCATAAGTTCCCTAGAACTTAGAACTACTTAAACCTAACTAACCTAAGGACAACACACACATCCATGCCCGAGGCAGGATTCGAACCTGCGACCGCAGCGGTCGCGCGGTTCCAGACTGTAGCGCCAGAACCGCTCGGCCACCAGCGGCCAGCATACAAACTTTGTCCTGGCAGTTATGAACAGAAGAAAGACAAAAATGAACGAAAACTGTCGAACCGCTCTTAATTGATCATATTTCATAAAGGCAACAACTGATGTTAATTTCTGACTTTCCCGTTGGATTTTCAAAAAATTTTCTTTCATACAAACCTTGTCTTGACAATAACGAACAAAACAACGATCTTCCATACATGCGGCAGCTGTTTTTTTTATATACTAGTAGATACTTTTGATTTCTTCTAGAAGGGGCGCCACAACGTCGATAAATTCGAAGTAGGACATTGTTTCCGTCAGGCTTTCCTTTTAACATCGGACTTTATGAAACACTACTAGCTGTTTCCGTGTACTGATCGTTGTAAACTGTGTAGCAGTTGTCGTATGCGACTGCAGAGTTCATGCATAGTCGCCAATGTACACGGCCTGAGAATGCGTATCCATAAATTGGACATAGCTCAGATACATATGCTCCAGCATTCATTGTCGTCTGTACCGATGTAACTCCAAAATGTTAGCATGAATCGACCAGTACGCAGGAAAATACGTGCCATGCTTTCTAATTAATGGTGAGTTGTACCACAAAGTCGAAAGCGGACTTCATAGCCATCTGCTTGTAGCTGTATGGAAATGTGAAACGTGTTGCTGAATCGTAAAATGAACGCTTTGGCTAGAGTGTGTTATTCATTGAATGGAGGTCAAATGTGTCGACACTGATTCCCGTAGACTTTAGTTGGGGATGCTGATGATGGAGTAAGTCTGCCGCGGCATTTTTGCAGTAACCGTCCTGGATCAGCGTAAACACAGAGAAACCAAATTGTCGTGGAGAAATGGGGCACCGCTTTAATCCCTGCGGCCCTGACTCCCCCAGTGCAAAGCTGAGCAATGGAACTGAAAGTGGAAAAACGTAATCAAGAGCATTCGTTTGCAATATGAAATTAGAATGAATTATTTCAAGTGAAGAAGTACTATGTTGGTCATAAGTTCGTAGTGTTTTTTCATAAGTTTATTAAAACACAACAGAGACACGTAACAAAGACTTAAGTTATCAGTAAGATGTTCTCCTTAACTATTTAAACAGTCTGCCAACGCTGGTGCACATTTTCAGTTGCTACTGTGGAAGTCACATGATTTTCAGGCGAAAAACTCGTTGTGAGCGCATTTTCATCCGGAAAGGAAGTTATTTGAAGGTTGTTCGATAGGGAGCGGAAAAGTTTAAAATGTAAGGACACAAGATCAGGTGAATGTGGTAGGTGAGGAATAACTTCCCTACCCAACTTCTGTATAGAGTTTTTTGTCAGTATAGCAGAATGTGGGCGGGCACTATCGTGGAATAGCATCACTTTCCGCAGTCTTCCTGGTCGTTGTTCCTGGACTGAGTCTGCAAGGCGTCTCAGTTGTTGACAATAAATGTCAGCATTGATACTTGTTTTGTGAGTAAAACTGCCTTTTTCTGCTGCTAGTTAATTTATTTATCCCACACGCGTTTCGCCTTCTCCTGTTCTAAGGCATCATCGGTGCGATCTATAATGATACAGTTTTGTTAGTTATAAGTTATCAAACAGTTCACTTCACGATTTTTTGTAAAAAAGTAATTACTTACGATTTGCTGATCTGCGTTTCCTCACATCTGGTCTGGAGGTCGCACTACCTCTTTTATCACTGTTCTATATTCACATCTTTGTGTTCCTTCCACACAGCTGTTCACCATGTTTCTCACTCTGTTTGTGGTGGACTATTGTTCTTTTGTCACTCGATACAACTATTTCGTCGTATACTGCTTATCACAGCGATTTATTGCGACTCCATTACGTGTTTCATCTTCTTTGGTATGTTTGCCTTGTTGTTGCCAACCTAACGGAGTATATGTTCGATACTTCTATTTATGATGTTTATACCGTGTGTGTGTGTGTGTGTTTCGTCTTTACGCGGGACGCCAATCTTTGGATACGGACAGCCACCGATGCGCATGTGAAGGACGCAGCCGGCTGACGCGGCCTTCCCGCGGAGTCTTCGCGGCGACTGGCTCTTCATTAAGCGAGCCCGGCCCCTGTGCGATATCATCGCCCGACGTGCGGACAGTTGTCGGCGGAGCAAAACGAAAACGGAGGAGGCGCAGTCGCTGGCGGCGACGAGAGCTGGGCTACGTAGCCGCCCGCTGCGGGCTAGCGCGGGCCCGCAGTCGCCGCTGCCGACACGTCGTGTGCACAGCTGACTGTCGGCCGAGGCCGGCTCTGGTGAACTCCAGCGCCGGAAACTCACTCCAGTAGAACAATACTGCCACGCGCCTTTTTGTATGGATTTCGGATGAAGCGTATTTCGGCAGGTATAAAAGAGATACAAATAGGACATTTGTCAGACTTCGTTATAAAATACGAAATAAAACAATCCGACGTAATTGATGTAGAAAGTACATTATTCCGACTCCACCATTACAACAAAGACTACGAAATATAAAATCCAACTACTGCATATGGGTGCTACAGGGAGACAATTATTGAACTCTATGAAAAGCAGTCAATTAGTTACAAATGTCAGTAGAGATATACGGATTTAGATTATGACATGTTCGATATGGCTGCCATCATTGCCGATGATGTGGCGCAGACGAATAATGAAATTCTGCATGACCTGCTGAAGTGTCGGAACATCGATGCCGTCGATGACCTCCTGAATGGCTGACTTCAGCTCAGCAATGGTTTTGGGGTTATTGCTGTACTCCTTGTTTTTAATATAGTCCCACAAAAAGGAGTCGTATGTGTTCAGATCCGGAAGATGTGGCGGCCAATCGAGGCGCATGTCAGTGGCCTCTGGGTGCCCCAGAGCCAGAATGCGGTCCCCAAAGTACTCCTCTGACATGAGGGACTCCTCTGCTTCGATGGGGTCGATCTCCGTCGTACAAGGACCACATGTTGTCGAAATAGGGTCACTTTGGATAATGGGGATGAAATCATATTCCAAAACCTTCACATACCAATCGGTAGTCACCTTGGCATCAAGGGATATCTCACCAGCTGTTCGGTGACTGGTCATTAAACACCACACAGTCAGCCGTTGAGGGTGAAGACACTTATCGGTCGCGAAATGCGGATTCTCAGTGCCCCAAACGCGCCAATGTTGCTTACTGATGAACCCATCCAAATGAAAGTCGGCTTCGTCGTTAAACCAAACAACAATGCGCATACTAATTCTCATCGTGCCCCGCGTCCAATTGTGCAGTCTGAACGTCCTAACGCAAACTGTTCAGAAGTTATGACGATTGCATATCATATAGTTCAGTAATTAGCACCTTGTTTATGACGATGAAAAAGTTTCCGTTCGAAGGTCGTACAATCCGGAACCGGTATGCCAATCGAGCAGAGTTGCCGTGAAGATTGAGACAATCAACCCTACGAATGATTTAGATTGAAGATACCCGTTTGGTGTAAAACCGCGTCTTTCTGCATTAAGAAGTCCGTAACTGCCTGGTGTAGATCCTCGTCCGACGCTTCGAGGCCTTTTTTTAAGGGACCGAAGGCACGATAATCGCGTGGGGAGGGAAGGGGTCAAGAGTATTAGGGTGGCAGGGTGGGGGGTGGGGGGGAGGGCGCTTGCTCGGGTGTCTTCGACTTGTGCGTAGTGGATGAAGCTGACCTCACAGATCGACCGGCGTCTTGTGTCCAACCACGACCAGCAACAAATTTGGGGCACCTTCCACAACGGTGCTTTCCGACAGACCTATACAAATTCTTCGGTCTCCGATGGATGTCTAGCGGTGTTTGTCCTTCGGCAGCCAAGAAAAAAATAACAGCACACTGGTCATGTTTCGATGCATTTGGTAAAAACGTCGTCGTAGTTCAAGTTTCCGGTTTTACTGCACACACCTCGAAAAGATACAAATGACGCATTCATGGTTTGCCTGCATATAGCCGCATCGGAATGGCACTAAGTTGCATATACGCTGTAGCAAACTGAAGCGTTTTGATCATCCGTTTTAATACTGGCTCTGAAAGTATTTGATGCGCCCTAAGGTAGGCAACTAAACTTACTTAATCTGTAGTGCGGCCATCTGCATTGCCTATCTTAAGGTACATAAATTACTTTCTGGACCAGTTTTATTTTTCCCAGACTCTTCATAATGAAACAAAAGAACACCTCCTCAGGTTTTAAAGTTTACTTTCAATGAGATGGATAAAATTGCAAACACGTTTAGCAACGGACCTATCCATGCAACTGAGAGATGTTATAGGAGAGAAATAATCCTTAATTTTTAAAATACTCGACATTGTTATCACTGACCGCTCATCAGTATACGTTCTGGATGTTAACAAATTTTTAGATTCAGGTAAATCTGAGATCTGCTGTATAATAGTTACGCTTATCAACAAGTGTATACAACTACAGCCACTGCCAATAATAATAATAATAATGATAATAATAATAGTAATAATACACATACCATATCTGACAAAAGAAAGGATTATTTTTGTGGAATTTTGGTGTTTTGTACGTAATCAAACTACAATTTAGGACAAGAACGAAGTAATGTGTAACCTTTCGCAATTCTCCGTTTCGCATTTTTGTGTAAGTCGCAGTTTTCGTGCTTATCCATTATTTCAGACAAATGTTCAAGATCCCTAACAGATGTATTAGTCCACGAGTGCCGGACCGAGACTCCAACGCGGTCCCTTTGGTTTCACGGGCAAGTGCTCTAACCTCTGAGCCACCCAAGCACGACTCACGACCCGTCCTCACAGCTGCACTCTTTTGTTAGTATTTAATAGAGTTTCAACATAGCTCATTTTTGCACTGCACACGAAAGCTGATTTCCGCACAGTAAACAATCAACTCCTAACACAAACTGCCGTTTGTGGAAATCATTAAACTCAAGTATTAATGTCTACCAACACCGTCACTTGACTAGAATATAAATGAGGCGCTGAGATCCATAAGTGCCTAAAACACACTGCCGTCGATCCCACATTTAAATGAAAACCAGAGAAACCAGTGAGAAAGCTGTTCGTGACTTTCCATATACACAGTGTGGGCGTACAGCACAGATAAACCTGACTCACCGTAAGGTGAACAGATGTGAGAAGTATGAATGAATGGTACTCTCTCACAATCAACGGTGATGTGCTCCAGAACCTTAAGATTCTCAGCGCCTCAAATGGATTACTATACGATAAAAACTAAAACTACATATATTATAATTAATTTAGAAACCCTCATAACAGGGTTTTCTGTCAGTATAACCGTAACATATACTGACGTCTGGTCTAATTTTACAATATACTGAATGAATTGGCATATCTGAAGAGTGTGCTGTCACTTAGCGGAATTTATGCCGAGCGAAGGGGTATAAAAGTATGCTGCAGCGTGCTACCACCCGGCGGCACTGATATAAATTTGTAGCTGAGTCGTGAACTATGCATGTTGTTTATCAGATCCGTGTGTATTTGGCCCATAAAGCAATTATGTCACGCCAGCTGTACATGCCCAAAAGCTCCTTAAAACGTTCACAAGTGAAAGTGTGCACGCGCCCCTGACGCCAAGTTTCACGTAGTCTAGAGGAGTAGCAGTGTAGCACAGCACGGTAGATTTAGTGCCGTATATTTCAGATTACCGCATCTATGTTATGTTTAATGACATTCAAAGAAAAGTAACCAACTGATCCACAAGGTGCAGGGAGTTACGGAGTTCACCTACTCTTGGGCTCTTACACACCAGCCGCCACTGACTGTAATCGTTCTTGGATCATTGTATACATGACATGGTAGTAGCATATGTACAATGTCTTTTTCAATGAGGTAGGAATCAGATCTTGGAAAAGGTATTAATTCTAACAAATGTTGCATTTTCTTAGTATTCGTGCGATCTGCCCGTAATATATTAGCACTAATAACAATATCTCTCTCGTAAGAGCTGAGAATCCAAAGGTGGTGTGGAATCTCTCGCTGAATCGCCCAGTACCATGTAATTGGCTTTAATGTTACAGTCCATGCCCACTAACATTGTTCACTCTGTTTTGCTTAGTTGCGGAGTGTTCTGTGAAAATCTCTTTACGGCCGGGGTATGTGTGTGGGAAGCAGATGCACCATTTTCACCAGTCAGTCTGAACGTTCGTTAATCATAATACCACCAGGCACCGGCACCCGCTGTAGATGAAACGGTCGACAGACCTCATTTGCTATACCGAGTCCCCTCAGCATGTCGTGTGCCACGCGATCTACAGATATACGTTCGGCTGACCTCGTAAAGGAATGTGGGGCACTTGTCAAGTCAGCACATACGGCACTCGCCTCAATGCATCTGCTCCTTGCTGCGAGCCCATTGCCTTTACACGGTTACACGCAGCCAGATGTATTCGCTGTTTCTAGGCTTCTGAAAATCTTTTGATTTACTACCACATTAGCGGTGCCTTTGGTAATGCGTTTGTACGGGGTTTATTGTCATGTTTGTGACTGAACTGAAATTTTCTTAATAGCCATTACGAGGCATGTTGACGGTGGTTTGACATTAGTAACAAAAAACAATGGCATAGGCTTCCAAAGGATACAACATTTGAGGGCTACAACAGTTATAGACGGCGATTCGGGATATAATATATTTCATGCGGGAGACCGGAGATAACCAATAAAATAAAAGTAAGCGAAACCCATATGGCACAAAAACAAATGTAATTTTATTTAGTTGCGTGACGATCTCGTCTCCATGAGGATAACAACTACTTTATAATTAATGATGATAATATAGAAGCGACTAATGAACTGCCGAAAACATAAAAATGACAAAAATAAATATATTTCAAACAATGTCTGGTTGTTGTTGTAGTGTTCAGTCCAAAGACGGTTTTTATGAACTCACAGCGTCACTCTGTTCTGTGTAACGCTCTTCATCTTTCCATAACTACGACAGCCTACACGCATTTGAGCCTGCTTACGGTGTTAATCCCTTGGTTTCTCTCTGCAGTTTTTATCCCTCCACACTTCACTCCATCACGAAACTGACCATTCACTGGTGCGTCGGGATGTCTCCCTACGAACCGATCCCGTCTTTTAATCAGGTTATGTCATAAATTTCTCTTTTCTCCGACTTGACTCAGTAGCTCCTCATTAGAAACTCGATTTACCTATACAATCTTCAAGATTCTTCCAAGACACCACATTTAAAAAGCATCTGTACTCTTCTTGTCTTAACTGCATATCGTTCATGTTTCACTTTCTTACAAGGCTACAATTCACACAAACACCTTCAGAAAAGGCTTCCTAACAATTTTCATTAATACCTTTTCATTTATACCTTTCGTGCTGGAGCCAGTCTGCTTTCTGTATCCTCTCTACTTTGGCGGTAATCAGTTATTTTGCTGCGCAAATACCAAAAATCGTCTCCTGCTTTCTGTCCAATCTTTTTACAGGTTCGCCCGCATCTCGTGGTCGTGCGGTAGCGTTCTCGCTTCCCACGCCCGGGTTCCCGGGTTCGATTCCCGGCGGGGTCAGGGATTTTCTCTGCCTCGTGATGGCTGGGTGTTGTGTGATGTCCTTAGGTTAGTTAGGTTTAAGTAGTTCTAAGTTCTAGGGGACTGATGACCTAAGATGTTAAGTCCCATAGTGCTCAGAGCCATTTGAACCATTTTACAGGTTCATCACCTGTTTTAATTCAACTACATTCCATCACTTCTGTTTTACTTCTGTTGATATTTATCTTATAATCTCTGATCAGGAAACTATCCATTTTATTCAGGTGTTCTTCCAAGTCCTTTGCTGTATCTGACAGAATTATAATGTTGATGTCAATCTTGGTACAGTTAACAAAATATTTATTGTGCAAACCCAGAAATCAACACATATCAAGTTGTACGAAATGATGGTAGTACCTGCGTAGCCGAGTCCTGTCGATAAACAGGTAGTTAGAGACGGAGCACAAGCCTCGAGGAACGAAATCGGTTGTTTTTTCTCTGAAGGAACCTTTGCGGGATTTGACAAAAGCAACTAAAGGAAATCACGTACAACTTAATCTGGATGCAGATTTGAAGCTCGGTCTTCTCAAATGCGAGTCGAGTACTATAACACGGCGTCACCTCGGTAGGTTGGTGTAAACACGTTTCAGTGAAAACTGCACAATAAACGTATCACGCAAGAGGAAATTACTGACCTCCGAGCTTAGACTCTTGTGACGTGTCGAAGGCTATACTCTCCTTGGGAAAAAAAAAAAAAAGCGTGACAAGTACATATAGGAATCGCACTCTGAGGGTTCCGTACAAATTTAACTATGTACAGGGCTATTGCAAAGGATTGAAGCGATTTCATAAATTCACTGTAGCTCCATTCATTGACATATGGTCACGACACACTACAGATACGTAGAAAAACTCATAAAGTTTTGTTCGGCTGAAGCCGCACTTCAGGTTTCTGCCGCCAGAGCGCTTGAGAGCGCAGTGAGACAAAATGGCGACAGGAGCCGAGAAAGCGTATGTCGTACTTGAAATGCACTCACATCAGTCAGTCATAACAGTGCAACGACACTTCAGGACGAAGTTCAACAAAGATCCGCCAACTGCTATCTCCATTCGGCGATGGTATGCGCAGTTTAAAGCTTCTGGATGCCTCTGTAAGGGGAAATCAACGGGTCTGCCTGCAGTGAGCGAAGAAACGGTTGAACGCGTGCGGGCAAGTTTCACGCGTAGCCCGCGGAAGTCGACGAATAAAGCAAGCAGGGAGCTAAACGTACCACAGCCGACGGTTTGGAAAATCTTATGGAAAAGGCAAAGGCAGAAGCCTTACCGTTTACAATTGCTATAAGCCCTGACGCTTTGAATTTTCGGCGCGGTTGCAACAGCTCATGGAAGAGGATGCGTTCAGTGCGAAACTTGTTTTCAGTGATGAAGCAACATTTTTTCTTAATAATGAAGTGAACAGACACAATGTGCGAATCTGGGCGGTAGAGAATCCTCACGCATTCGTGCAGCAAATTCGCAATTCACCAAAAGTTAACGTGTTTTGTGCAATCTCACGGTTTAAAGTTTACGGCCCCTTTTTCTTCTGCGAAAAAAACGTTACAGGACACGTGTATCTGGACATGCTGGAAAATTGGCTCATGCCACAACTGGAGACCAACAGCGCCGACTTCATCTTTCAACAGGATGGTGCTCCACCGCACTTCCATCATGATGTTCGGCATTTCTTAAACAGGAGATTCGAAAACCGATGAATCGGTCGTGGTGGAGATCATGATCAGCAATTCATGTCATGGCCTCCACGCTCTCCCGACTTAACCCCATGCGATTTCTTTCTGTGGGGTTATGTGAAAGATTCAGTGTTTAAACCTCCTCTACCAAGAAACGTGCCAGAACTGCGAGCTCGCATCAACGATGCTTTCGAACTCATTGATGGGGACATGCTGCGCCGAGTGTGGGAGGAACTTGATTATCGGCTTGATGTCTTCCGAATCACTAAAGGGTCACTTATCGAACATTTGTGAATGCCTAAAAAAACTTTTTGAGTTTTTGTATGTGTGTGCAAAGCATTGTGAAAATATCTCAAATAATAAAGTTATCGTAGAGCTTTGAAATCGCTTCAATCATTTGTAATAACCTTGTATATAAGTAGTTCATCTACAGGTTTTGATGAGTGAGTTTGCGAGTATCTAAATATATGACATAAATGGTTTTTTCTTTTGACTGTATGGACTTAGAAGCTTACATATTTCGCACCGCCATGTGACTGTAGGCCTTAGTATTTGACAGAAATTGCAACTTGCTACATGTACACGTTCCGGAGAAAAAAGGTTGTTAACGGACGGAAAGACAAACAGACAACAAAGTGATGCCATAAGGGCGCCATGTTAGTTCTTCAGGAACCCTAAAACAGAACACAATGAAAAGCGGAAGGAACTGGATATTTTCGGTATACATTTCAGCATACCAGAGAATAAACTGTAATGGAAAGAGCGTATTGAACGAATGGGCAACGACAAAATTGCAGAGGTTTTGCTGAAGTAGCTGGCAACAGAACGACGGAACGCGAGAAGACCCCACCAGTCACTTGCACGAGGGGCCGGTCCACACGTACGACGTTCAAGATGACCATCACCAACTTAAATCTAATTTCCAATGTGCTGTAAACATTTGCGGTACGTTCATCATTAATGTGCGGACTATATGTTCATGAACTGATGGTTAATGTTACTTTCCGAATTTTCAGCATATGCGGAATTGACTGTTCAAAATGGTTCAAATGGCTCTGAGCACTATGCGACTTAACTTCGGAGGTCATCAGTCGCCTAGAACTTAGAACTAATCAAAGCTAACTAACCCAAGGACATCACACCCATCCATGCCCGAGGCAGGATTCGAACCTGCGACCGTAGCGGTCGCTCGGCTTCAGACTGTAGCGCCTAGAACCGCACGGCAACTCCGGCCGGCCAATTGTCTGTGGTGCAGTAGACATTATAATAACATCCATCCAGGTCTGAATAGGGAAACCAGTCTGATTCAAAGACTGGGAAATTGCTCGTAAGATAGAGTAAAGTGAAGTTATTGAACACTTTACCAAATGTTTAAGTGTTGTCTTTGTCTATACGATTAACGAGCCACAGAAATTTATTCTACACGCTTCGCCGAGAATGTGGAGAATGATGTAAACCTCCAGGCGATGCCGCAACGACAGCACAGAAATGTCCGTTTTGAATGTACTATTACACCTTATAATGTCGTCAGAGCTAAAAATATATTTGTATCTCTACATTTTTCAGACGATTATTTGCTGTTTGATATAAAAATAGCAAAGTTCCATTCATCTAGCTGAAAAGGTATTACCTTCGTCTTTAGTGAGTCAAATGTTATTTGACTATATATGACGGTACTATCTGTTCCCGAAAGAACAGTTACCGTTGGTGACCATGCAGCTTTGCTAGAATGAAATGATAATTAAATGGACACCCTAGCTGAAACCAGGCATTGATATACTTCATTGTGGACATGCTGAACATGTGTGCCCCGACCAGGACTCGAACCCGGGATCTCCTGCTTACATGGCAGACACTCTATCCATCTGAGCCACCAAGGGCACAGAGGATAGTGCGCCTGCAGGGACTTATCCCTTGCACGCTCCCCGTGAGACCCACATTCCCAGCATGTCCACACCACTACATTCGTAGTGTGCCTATAGATGTTTGCCCATCATGCTCATTACTAGTGGCATTTGAAGTGTATAAAGGTGACAGAGTGCAACTAAAGCGAACACAAATCACACGACACTTCTTTGGATTATTGTACACGAGTTGAGCACAGTCTCACCTCCAAACTCATCCACATTTTCCCTGCCGACCATCCTGCACCGAACAGCCCGCACTTCCTTTCCACACACCCGGCCGTCAGCCGCCACTGTACGTATGTGTTTGTGTGTGTCGTGTTGCAGGTGCTGCGCAGTCACGTGATGGTCCGCGTGGGCGGCGGCTGGGACACGCTGTCCCACTACCTGGACAAGCACGACCCCTGCCGCTGCAAGACTGGTGAGTAGCCCGCCGCCCGCTTACCGCCTCACTGTGGCACTGTTGCTAAAGGACAGTGGTTGTCTCACTGTCAAGCTCCTGTGACACTGTTGAGCGAGTAATCCAAAGATTCAGAAAATTTAGCCGTTATAGTTCCAATTTGTTGTTATTGGTCCACGGTACTTTAATGAATTGTCCTTGGTGAGAATAGTGGAACACCGTAAATTTGTTCGAAACCTTCTCTGCGGATTGTTATTTCAAAGGCTACTGTCATACAACATTAAGGGGCTCCGGAACGCCCTATACTTGCAATGTTAAAATAACGCTTATAAAGTACATCTTTCCTCACAAAGTATTTGAGGTAGGAAGTTGAACTTTTTACAGATTATTTATTGGAATATGGGCTACAACTTAACACAGGGATTTTACAAAATTTTAGTTCAGTTATTAAAGATGATTTTTTTTCAATTGTAATGAAAATTCACAACATTTTTTTGCAATTTTTTATTTATATTTTCAATACTATACAGTTTTTTTGGAAAAAGGCTGTGTTAAATTATGCAGAAGGTACTGTGTAACATTTACTGAAAGTTTGAAACAAATATGTTTGGAAGATCCTTAGAAAACATGTAATTAGTATGAGAAAATAAAAGTTTTGGGAATCGAGCGACAAAGATTGGATTAACTTTTTAGTGCATTCCAGGTCCATAGGATGGATTATCTTTATCCTCTGCAAACTCCTCCTCCAGCTTCCTCTTGTTCCTCCTCCTGTTTACTCTTGCTTGTATTTCTAGACTCTTTACAGCCCTGTCTGCAGCCCGAAGGCGTTCCTTGTCTAAAGCAAGCATCGCTCGTTGTTGTGTTCGTAGATTTTGCTACCATTTTCTTCAGTTGCAGTTACTGCAACACTGTTCCAAAAGGTGGTCATGTATGAACACTTGTCACATTTCAGTTGTATTTCACTAGCGAGTCCTACGTGCTTTATTATGGAGAGTTCCAGACCAACTTCACTACAATGAATACATCTTACACAGTTTGAAAAAATTCCTTTGAGAACTGACATATCAAATATTTCATTCACATCCGATTCGCCCATAAAACGTTCATAGTTTTCACTCATTGAACCAAGCTTCTTCTGTGAAGTATTTTCTTTCCAACTTTGAGTGCTGTGGGCAGGTGTACTTGAGAGGTTAGGTTCACTCACTTGGTTATCGTCTTTATTGTTTACAGTAATAACACATACCTTTGGCTTTCCAACATTTCTCCTTTTCTTAAAAGCCTTCAGAGGATTTCTAATAACTTTACTTTTACTCATTATTATACTTCAACAAAACAGAGACTCAAGAAACAGAATTAATTACGAATATTTTCGAGATAACGACAGAGTAAATAAACATGAAACAATCGACAATCACACCAGCGATATATATTGAACCATCACAGGTTAGCCACAACACATACTTTATCTCACCTCACTAAAATGTACCTGATGAACACGGACGTTAATATTAACACCATTTGACAGCAGTTTAACAGCGCCACAGTGGGTCACGCCCATGTAGAACACATTTCAAAAAAAATTTAAAAATAGTTGTAGTCTTCGGAATTGAATAAATTATATATCTACTAGAAGGTAATAGTCTGCAGATTCAGAAAACGCAAAAAAGCAAAAATTGAACTTTTCATGATTTTGAGCCTTTCCGGAGCCCCTTAAGTCGAACTAGACAAAATTTGATTTGAAATAGGCATATACACCGATCTTACCACAGCCTAGCACAACTGCTTCGGTTCAGATACCTCTCCAGACAGTTCAAGATTCGACTGTACAAAACCCTGATCCAGCCTGTTGTACTATATGGCTGTGAGACATGGAGTATCCGGACTTTCATAAGCTCCTTGTTTTTGAGAGAAAAGTGCTTCGGAAGATCTGGATACAGATACAGGGGAATGGAGGATCAGATACAACCAAGAGCTTGAGAAACTATACCAGCAGCCCAACATAGCAGGAACTGTCAAAGCCAAACGAATGCAGTGGGCCGGACATGTGGCCCGAATGGAGCATCACAGATGGCCTCGGAAGCTCGTGGATTTCACACCTACAGGAAAGAGACGGCCAGGGAGACCCAAGAAGCGTTGGAGGGATGGACTCCATGAAGATTTAAACCAAGTGTCAATAGATGTGAACGGATGGCAGATAGCAGCAATGGACAGAATACAGTGGAGGAGGAAACTTGTAGATGCGTGCGGTCCACTGGGCCTGATCACGTAGTAGTAGTAGCATATACACTGATGGGGAATAAACTGCTACACCAAGAAGCAGTTCTGCGGCATAAAGTTGGTAGGCGTGTTTCTACATCATCTGGAAAATTTCGCTCCAGTCACATTAGAGTGGCGCTAGTAGACGCCCCTATGAGGAAGCAAACCAGGTTGGACGCAAACCAGGTTGGACGTGGTGACCTGCAGTGAGTCAAGGATGCCTTTAAGGTGACACCTCACTGAGTTCAAACAGAATGGTGTAATAGGGCTATAAGAAGCTGGATGTTCTTTCTGCCATATTGCAGAAGGACTTGGCAAGGCTGTAGCCATAGTACATGATTGCTGGCAGGGCCAGACGCCTTCTAGCGTACATTCCAGTGACCCCAAACCACCACCATTGATATCTAGCGAGAGCTCATTGGAAGACAGGGCGGAGGTCTGTTGTGTTTTATGATGAAAGGTGGTTGTGCCGCGGGGCCAGTGATGGCAGTGTGTTAGAAGCTGGCCAGTTGAGTGGCTGCGACCAGCTTGTCTGCGTGCTGCACACACTGCATCCACAACTGGAGTTGTGGTCTGGGGCGCGATCTCCTGTGACAGCAGGAGCACTCTCGTGGCTATCCCACGCACCCTGACTGAAGATTTGTACGTCACTTTGGTGAGTCGACCTGATGTGCTGTCACTCATGAACATCATTCCAGGGGTTGCTTTGCAGCAGTATAACGCGCACCCACACACAGCTGTTGTAACCCAACATGCTGGACTGCTCGATCACCAGATCTGTCTGCAGTCGAGTACGTATAGGTCAGCATCGGACGGAAAGTCCACTGTCATGTACAGACAGCTTTAACAAGTCCCTGTATTGCCCGACCACGTGCAACAGGTATGGAACTCCATTCCACAAACTGACACCCAGCACGCGTACAGCACAATGCACGCACGTCTGCGTGCTTGCATTCAACATTGTGGGGAATACCCTGGTTATTAATGTACGAACATTTCACGTTTTCTATGGCTTATCTAGTGTTTACATTAACCTATGATCTTGAAATACTAATCACGAGGCATGTTATCTAGCCAACTATATTCCCGAAATTTCACTACTCTGGATTAATTATTTTTTGGTGTTGCGATTTTTTTTCCACCAGTGTAGGAAAAGGTGTGCATATGGACACCTTCTTTTGTTTTTGACTTAAAGGTACCTTCTTTTGTAAAAATTCTAAATTTTATACCTTCTTTTGCAACGATAACAAATTTAAGAAATGATGAGAATCGAAATAATCATTAGTATACATTACTTCTTGTAAAATGGAACATAAAAAAAGCGGGTGAAAATTCGGGCATCCACAAAAAGGTGCAAGAAAATATTTTGAAATATTTTAATGAAATGGGTAAAAACAATACAAAATGGTAGACTAATCTACAAAAAGCAACTTTCGTACACTTACGCATGAAATCCGAAATTATTTACAGTAGGCGCAAACGTAAGTAGCCCCTTCAGCGCCAGCACAATGTGAGTGTGGCCATATTTGACACACAGCACATTTAATCCACACCTCTCTTCTCCTGTCTCGAGAGAACTTTTCATCACAAAAGATGCAGCTTGCATCGTTTGAGTATCGTGTATCCCCATCGTTCACATCAAGGTCATTATCGCTGTCCAGAAGGTGAGGGCTGCAGGAGCCTGAAGAGTCAGATGACAAATCAGATAGTCTTGTGGAACAAATTTTCTTTTTTTGAAGGCCTTTGGATTTTGCACCTCCGTCAGCAGGGTGGCCTCTAACCCCAGAGAAACTCAACGACCTCTTCTTTACAGCACTGTTGTCAACTGACCTTTTGTATGGCGTTCCGTTGATGTGGCAGGTGGTTGCTGCTTTTCGTTCCCGCGTTGTGGTTCTCTTCTTAATGTTGGGGACAGGAGATATGTCGAATGGTGAAAATGCGTTTGTTGAAGTTCCTGGAGAATTTCCCGGTGTTTAGATGGCTTCATCAACTGGCATGGATAGAGCTTGATGTGACTGTACATCAGGATAACTCGAAGAAGAAGCAGATGATGTCGATGATCCAGAGATAGCAAGTAGAGAAGCATGTGATTCAGAAACATTAGCTCTGTGTTCCACTGTGGAGCAAGTTTTTCATTAAACTATCTCAGCAGCTATGAAATCAGGGTCGGAGAAGATGTAACGGTTCATAGGGTATAAACCACTTACTTTGAATCCGTTTATTGCTATCTCAGGTGATTGGGTACGAAGGTAGGCTTGGCTAAAAACGTCCATAAGGTCCTAAGATGTGAGAGAACGTCCATTGTCATGCAACCATACTCTCACTGCCTCTCTATAATACGTTTTCAGATATCCCATGAACGTGTTATCTAGAGGCTGCAGTTTGTGAGTGCAATGTGGAGGAAGTGAGATCACAGTCGCGTGGTGTTATTTCGCCAAGCCAGTCACATCTGCAGTTCGAACGTTACTATAACAACCATCGAAGATGAGTCGGACGTGTTTTCTCAATGAAGTGAACGAACCATTCGGTGAGCAAATTGTTTTGAATCCATCCTGAAGGTTGGGCTCCACCAATTGGACTATGGGGCAGCCTACCATTAGAGCTTGGGAGATGTTGGTTCTAGGGAAAATTATCATTGACGGGACATAATGTTCCGAAGCGCTCATGCATGCGACAACTGTAATTGTAGACTGTCTGTGATTGTAGCCCCTCTTTCTGCAATTTGTTTCTTCCCTTTCATCCCCATGACTTTTGGAATTTGCTTTGGACAGTGGACAGGCCTGTCTCGTCCACGTTATACACTCGGTCTGCTGGGTATGAGTTTTTGTTGAAAGCGTCTGCCAATAAATAAGAAATACCATCTGATTCTCTTCATTGAAGCCTAAGGCTGTGGCCTATGAAGTTCCACAAGGTTTTGCGAATTGACAGCTGTACTTGTGTTCCTCAAGGAAAAGGTCAGGCAAGCACGTCCTGCTTCTCCTCCTTTGAAAGGGGTTGTCAAACTATCTGCTTCTTCTCAGATCCACCAAATTGCCCCCAGAGAACTTTTGCTCCATCTCAAGCCTATAAAAAACTAGCTGTTTTTCGAGGTCTGCATTTAAAATCGGTTTCCTTCCAGGCTTTGTCTCATGAACCGCTTGCTCAGGGATTTTATCATGTTTAAGAAATCTCTGCAAAGCTGTACGAGACACTCCTAATGTTCTTGCAGCACCTTTCACAGAAGCGTGCTTTGCTTTCACAGCTGCTATGGCACGTACCATCTGAGATTTACTCCACTGATGGCTCTGGTTCTTACAATCGTACCGCTTCTTCGTTCTCGGCATTCCGCAAGGCCGAACAAAAGCACTAATGCCTATTTTCGCAATTTGAAAATTCTATTTGTTTGTTTGTTGCTGTTTGAGTTGTTTATATGAACTTTAAACAAAAATCGACTAACCATACACCCATAAAATTATTTAAATGCTGTGATTGTAGCCCCTCTTTCTGCAGACGTTAGAGAAGATATTTAAGAGATATTTGAGAGAAGAGATGGTGTAATTAGGGCCCTGCTTAAATAGGGGCCCATTTTTACACCAACCCAATGGCCCCTTATTTGCACCAACCATTCTTAAGCAACATGACCACTGTCACGTCAAGCTGTAAGCGTGTGTAACGCAAAACGTCCTTCTAAAAGTAGCTCAGGTATCCGTTATTCCAGATATTGCTGATAAATTGTTTTAAACTAATCAGAAGCATATAAAAAGAAAACGATTTCACATACATGCCAAACGTTTGCAGTCTTGAAGAAACGCCAATTCACACAGTAACCGACGGTGTAAGTACACTGCTTGAACCAGTGCTTCCAATTGTTCACTGCTACCGTCTGTCATCAACAGGCACCGTTTTCAGTCCTCGTCACCAGACTGCAGCACCTCCTACACAATCTTCCTGAGGGG
Organism: Schistocerca serialis cubense; assembly: GCF_023864345.2. NCBI lineage: Eukaryota > Metazoa > Arthropoda > Insecta > Orthoptera > Acrididae > Schistocerca > Schistocerca serialis. The sequence continues at coordinate 492,959,212 of NC_064646.1, read as the reverse complement.
TGCCCATAATTACACCTGTGCCCATTTTTATACCGTTTCCCACACGAATTGGCTTTGCCTTCGTAGCTCATAGACGGGCCTATGTGTTAGTACTTATCATTGTCTATTAAAAGAATATTTTGTTGATGGTAGTGGAACGGCGTATAATCAGGATTGTGATGGCAGCTGAATTGCTGTTTGCAGGAGAACTTACGATTCCAATTTCCAAAGCCGACATCAGCAGCCATGTTGACCACATCCCCTTCGAGTAATACCATCTGTAGAGGATAGAGATTGAAGGAACTTTAGATCTTGGAAAAAAAAGACTGCCGTGTAGTGGATAAATCAAGATTCATCATCACGTGCCGCTGAACAAAGGCCTCCGCCGCAGCTCCCCTCAGACTGCCGTCTATAGCTGTACCCAAACGTCATCTCTTCTGGTGCCAGCCAGCCAGCCAGCCAGCTTTCATTAGCTTACAGTCAGTCTTCCTGTCGGTATTGTGCAGAGAACATTTTGGGTCGACCGATCACCCATTCAACTGGCTACCTATCAACTTCAGTTTCATTTGCGTTATACTCAGAATTACGGAACCACTCCAGTCTGTACTCCGATCTGTTTCGCCTTTCATGGAAATTATCAAAATGCGCCTCCTCAGCTTACTGGGGGTTTTCGTTTTACAAATCCATCTTAGAACAGGCCATAAGTGATCTTCACATACATCAGAAAAAAACTTTGTGTTCTGCCTTACGGCAGATCTGGTCATGGGGAAGCCTCGTCAGAGAGGTCCACCGCATGAGCGTCTACGGAAGTGATTCCAGTGGTTGCCTTCCACTGGTGATGATGAAATCTCCGTCGAACCCGGGCCGCCTAGCGTGACAGACCGCCCCGCTGACCACTCAACTCTCTCTCTCTCTCTCTCTCTCTCTCTCTCTCTCTCTCTATATATATATATATATATATATATATATATATATATATATATATATCGATGTTGTTCGTTGCATTTGTTCGGTGCGGATGTCCCAGAACACCCGTTCAAGTTCAGTGTTGAACCGTTGAGTCAGTTTTATTACAGAGGGCAGCGAAGCCTCTGACTGAATACGCTGAGCTACCGTGCCGGCGAAATCGTATTACTTTACCAAAATACGTTAGGTCCTTTTTACTCTTTGTTTCTTTTGGTGTCCATCCAGCTGTTCTCTTCAATCTCTCTAAATACAGAGTGTCCCAGGAGGATTGTTCAATATGCACGTATGTAACGGGAAGGATCATTCGAATGAAATGCATACCTTGCTAGCTGTGAGCACTTGTTCAGCAGAGAAATGTGTTTCACAGTAGCGAAGATAAAGAAGAACTTGTAGCGGTCCAGTTTTCCACCGCTCATAATGCGGAAAGCAAAGGGGTTGCAGTAGCAGACATTTGTTTCACAGTATTGAAGATAAAGAAGTGCGTGTAGCTGTCAAGGTATGCATTTTAGAGATCATGTTCACTATAATTGTCAGTATTTTAGTGATGTGTCTGTTTTATCTGTCGATCTCGTTCAGTGACGAGCGACGTGTTGAGTTTTGCATGCAAGAAAGTACTGAGCGCTGTCACAAACCCTGTCGTGATACTCGCTAAACTCGTGTTGTGTACACCAGTCTGCAGTGCGGAACTACGTCTAATGCCGTCAAGCAACAGGGCACTGACCTCGGCGCCGATCTCTACCGCGCTCTGGATTCGCGGACCAACAGTGCGAGCTGATTTTCCCAAGGTCCCTGTTTGCGGAATCATATATCACAAGGAGAGTTATGCGACACATGTGTCTCGAATTGAGCATAGTGGAAAAAATTCATAGGAATTCCATTTCATACAGAGGCCAACCGACAACTATTTTCTCCGAGCACTATTCACGAATCGAACATAAAAGGGAAAGTAGTACAGTGATACCTGCAGTACCTTCCCCTGCACACCGTAGGATATGCCGCACGGAGAACAGGTGAACATTTAGACATAGGTCGGCGTGAACACCGGTTTAGAGAATAGTTTTAGGTGGTACGCAAGTTTTTACTGATGTAAAATAATCCTGGTGTTGTTGGCATGTTTCAGCTCATCGCTCACCACTCTCGGCGAAACTGATCCTCAAGCAGACGGGAGCAATCGAGTTGAACAACGCACTGGTCCACTATGAAAGGTGAGCTTCTAAACCCTAAACAGATAGAAGTGAATTGCAGCGTGCGTGTGTGAGTGCATTATGACCGTGCAAATACGCTACAGTCGTGTGAATATCTTTCGCTCGAGAAAAGAGGAAGGCTAGAATTTAATGAACCGTCGACATCTAGGTCATTACAGACGGAGCGCTATCAGAGCTGGTGACGGCTAGTGATATGAAACTACCATTCCAGCAGTATTCGCTGTAACTTAATTTAGCGAGCAGGATGATGTTTACTAGCTGCCGTCCTTTACATTCGAAAACTTACAGGCCGTAGATACTGGAAATCGACTTATGAATACGTGTTATTGCCGTTAATTCTTAGAAGATGTAATGTAATTACTTAGTGGTACCTTTATGCTTTGTTACCGCGATTGTTCGCACTGCTTCCATGGGAGCGTTCCTGTTAGGACATGTGTGCTTGTCATATGGTGAATAACTGTGCTTTTCGTTGTTAGCTGTTGTGAATGGAAATAAATGAAAAAAAAGAGAAATGAAGCCGTGACAAAATGTGTGTGCTGTTTCCAAACTGGAAATATATGTAATTGAGCCATCCTTAATTAAACTGGGAAGCGTACAGCTTATGGGGAACATAATGGCATTACTCGCGTTTTGTTCACAACAAAGTGCTGTGTTTAACCAAGGAACAGCTGCATAGAAAGTAATAGAGATAGACCTTTTCTTGTCGAACGATAATTTCGTACGATAGTATGTACAAAGTACGTTTTAAAAGAATTTTACTGGAATACAAAAGTGATTTATACGAAGATTGCACCATGAATAATTTCCGGGGAATACTCCGGGAAATTAATATTTAATGATAGCGTCTGCCATCCCCTTCAGTATCTTTGCAATTTACTGAAAATGCAGTTCTGTTTTTGCAAGTACACACAGTCACTGTACATGTCCGAATTACTTGTTGACGTTTTTGATATGGTGTTTCTAATTTCTCGGTATACACTTTGAGGGATTGCAACGGCCAAATAGTGCGTACGAAAGCAACGGATACTCCTGCCCGCTAGTGCGCCGTGCCGAACTGCAAAGGAAGAAGGAGGCTCCGATTGTGTCTACGATGAGGAAGGACATTGGCCGTGCTTCCTCAAGGGAACCTTCCTGCCATTTGTTTGAAGCGACTTTGGGAAATCTCGGGTAACCTAAATCTGGAAGGCCGGACGCAGAGTTATACCGTCGTCCTGTCGAATACGCCGCGCTGGAGTAACGGACACGAGAAAAGACTTAGTCTGCTGGGCCGTAGAGCGTTGACAACCCCTTGTGAACTTGGGAATTATTGCATTCGTAAGAAGAATTACATGACCTGCTGAATGTAATGAACAGTTTAATGAGTACAGATTATGGATTGAGAGTACATCGAAGAAAGACGAAAGTAATGAGAAGTAGCAGAAATGAGAACAGCGAGAAACTTAACATGAGGATTGATGGTCATGAAGTAGATGAAGTTAAGAATTTCTGGTACCTAGGCAGCAAACTAACCAATGACGGACGGAGCAAGGGGGACATCAAAAGCAGACTAGCACTGGCAGAAAGAGCATTCCTGACCAAGAGAAGTCTACTAATATCAAATTTGAAGAAGAGATTTCTGAGAATACACGTCTGGAGCACAGCATTGTATGGTAGTGAAACATGGACTGTGGGAAAACCGGAACAGAGGAGAATCGAAGCATTTGACATGTGGTGCTACAGACGATTGTCGAAAGTTGGATGGACTGATAAAGTAAGGAATGAGGAGGTTCTGCGCAGAATCTGAGAGGAAAGGAACATGTGGAAAACACTGATAAGGAGAAGGGACAGGATGATAGGACATCTGCTAAGACATGAGGGAATGACTTCCATGGTACTAGAGGGAGCTGTAGAGACAAAAGCTGTAGAGGAAGACAGAGATTGGAATACATCCAGCAAATAATTGAGGGCGTAGGTTGCAAGTGCTACTCTGAGATGAAGAGGAATATGACGCGGGCCGCATCAAACCAGTCGTAATACTGTTGACTCAAATTAAAAGAAAAACTAATGTGCCATCCGTCCCCGACGCTGAACGCGTTCTATTTCATTGCTAAGTCAGCGGCTGTGCGTCGTATTCCATTAGAAATAGAACGTGCAGCCGCTGATTTAGTAAAAGAATAAAATGCGGAACACAACTTAAAGAACAGACACAGTGTACTACGTGACATTTAAAAAGTATACGTTTAGTTTTGTTCTATAGGAGACGGTATCTAGTCGCTTCGCAATAGAATTTCTGGAATTGTGTACGGAAATTTAGAGCTACCCTGCACGGCGTCCACCGCTTGGCCATCGTAATTTGTACCATTGTTAATCGCTAATTTTTTCCCATGTTAATATGAAGAGCGGCAAATTGAGTTTGTATAGCTTGAGAAACACATTCACCCTTACTCTCATTTTCCGAAATATTCATTGGATAGAAGTCGTAGAAGGTTGATGTTAAACGAAACGCCATCTGCTGGTATACTATGGCTTAAAAAGTAGTGCGCTGACCGTCAGGACAGGGGCATGAGCCCGACACGGATACCAGGAAAATTAAAAGTCCCGTTGATGACGTGGTCATTCGAGCCCGACTGGAACTTCGGATTGGGAAAGGATGTGGAAGAAAATGGGTAATGTCTTTTTAAAAGCAACTGTTCCAGCACTCACTTTATGGCATTGGGGAAATCACGGAAAACCTAGATCTCGATGACGGAAAGATGGATTGAACCTTAGTAAGAGAACGTGTCCACACCCATCAATGCACTAAAAGTTGAACATGGGCAGATGTGCTAAAAAAAATTAGTCATTTTAACCGGGAATTTGATGGGCGCTGTGGAACTCAAGTGAAGCCACTCAGTAGTGGAAAGGCAGATGCATCTCATGAGATACTTGTGAGATTCTTAAGAGAATATGCGAAACAGCTTGTTCCCCTTCTAGCACTCGTTTATCGTAGGTCATTGGAGCAGCGAAGAGTTCCTTACGATTGGGAAAAAAATAGACGAACATTTCCGTTTTCATGAAAGACGGTCGGGCAGACGCGCGTAACTATAGGCCCATGTCGCCGACGTGAATCTGTTGCAGGAAGGTTGCAACGGCAGAAGACCTTGGAAAAGAGCTAGAAGACGTCTGCAGAGGATCGACGATGGGTACAAGCTATTGCACTTGATGGTGAACGTATTTAATGTAGGGTGTGCCGCGTAAATAGGCGAAGGGACCCACTGATCTTGCCTTATACACTCCTGGAAATTGAAATAAGAACACCGTGAATTCATTGTCCCAGGAAGGGGAAACTTTATTGACACATTCCTGGGGTCAGATACATCACATGATCACACTGACAGAACCACAGGCACATAGACACAGGCAACAGAGCATGCACAATGTCGGCACTAGTACAGTGTATATCCACCTTTCGCAGCAATGCAGGCTGCTATTCTCCCATGGAGACGATCGTAGAGATGCTGGATGTAGTCCTGTGGAACGGCTTGCCAAGCCATTTCCACCTGGCGCCTCAGTTGGACCAGCGTTCGTGCTGGACGTGCAGACCGCGTGAGACGACGCTTCATCCAGTCCCAAACATGCTCAATGGGGGACAGATCCGGAGATCTTGCTGGCCAGGGTAGTTGACTTACACCTTCTAGAGCACGTTGGGTGGCACGGGATACATGCGGACGTGCATTGTCCTGTTGGAACAGCAAGTTCCCTTGCCGGTCTAGGAATGGTAGAACGATGGGTTCGATGACGGTTTGGATGTACCGTGCACTATTCAGTGTCCCCTCGACGATCACCAGTGGTGTGCGGCCAGTGTAGGAGATCGCTCCCCACACCATGATGCCGGGTGTTGGCCCTGTGTGCCTCGGTCGTATGCAGTCCTGATTGTGGCGCTCACCTGCACGGCGCCAAACACGCATACGACCATCATTGGCACCAAGGCAGAAGCGACTCTCATCGCTGAAGACGACACGTCTCCATTCGTCCCTCCATTCACGCCTGTCGCGACACCACTGGAGGCGGGCTGCACGATGTTGGGGCGTGAGCGGAAAGACGGCCTAACGGTGTGCGGGACCGTAGCCCAGCTTCATGGAGACGGTTGCGAATGGTCCTCGCCGATACCCCAGGAGCAACAGTCTCCCTAATTTGCTGGGAAGTGGCGGTGCGGTCCCCTACGGCACTGCGTAGGATCCTACGGTGTTGGCGTGCATCCGTGCGTCGCTGCGGTCCGGTCCCAGGTCGACGGGCACGTGCACCTTCCGCCGACCACTGACGACAACATCGATGTACTGTGGAGACCTCTCGCCCCACGTGTTGAGCAATCCGGCGGTACGTCCACCCGGCCTCCCGCATGCCCACTATACGCCCTCGCTCAAAGTCCGTCAACTGCACATACGGTTCACGTCCACGCTGTCGCGGCATGCTACCAGTGTTAAAGAGTGCGATGGAGCTCCGTATGCCACGGCAAACTGGCTGACACTGACGGCGGCGGTGCACAAATGCTGCGCAGCTAGCGCCATTCGACGGCCAACACCGCGGTTCCTGGTGTGTCCGCTGTGCCGTGCGTGTGATCATTGCTTGTACAGCCCTCTCGCAGTGTCCGGAGCAAGTATGGTGGGTCTGACACACCGGTGTCAATGTGTTCTTTTTTCCATTTCCAGGAGTGTATTACAAGCGACAAATCACTAGAAACAACTACCGTAGAACACGCAGGAACAGCCATCCGGAGCCGCTGATGAGATATGGCCACATAAAAACATGGTAGGAAAAGCAGATCCCAGATTGACATTCATAGGAAGGATCGTTAGGAAGTATAGTTCATCCACGAAGGATGTGGCGTACAGGACACTCGTTCGTCCCGTTACTGAGTACTGTTCTTCAGTCTGGGATTCTTACCATGTACTACGAGGGTTGCCCAGAGAGTAAGGCACTGCCTTTTTTTGTTCAACAATTCTTTATTGAACGTAATGGGATTAGAAACACGAAAGAATGGTGCTTTATCTACACACGCTACTTTTCCACGTAACCTCCATCCCTTTCTATGGCCTTCCTGCAGCGCGAAAGAAGGGCGTGTACGCCCTGTCGTTACCAATCCTTGTGCTGGTGGCGGAGCCAGTGCTTCACTGTGTGATTCACCTCCTCAACATCCTCAAAATGTTGTCCACGAATTGCAGCCTTTCATGGCCCAAACAACTGGAAGTCGGAGGGGGTTAGGTCAGGTGTGGCAGGTGTGACAGCCGTGGATGGTCTCCCTGACCGCTGCAAATCGTGGAGCTCCGCCAAACCGCCTTCAGATGACCTCACCCTCCGTGCCCAGCGACTGACTGTACTGCTGTCGACAACACATGCTCCACAGACTTTGCACAAGCGTTTGTGAATATTCCCCACAATTTCTCTCTCTGCAGTGAGAAATTCAATGACGGCACGTTGCTTGGAACGTACATCACCTGGCCGCGCGGAGAACCACGTTGTTAGAGGCGCCATATCACGGATTGCGTGGCCCCTCCCTCTGGTGATTCGAGTCCTCCCTCGGACATGGGTGTGTGTGTTGTTCTTAGCATAATTTAGTTCAAAATGGCTCTGACCACTATGGGACTTAACATCTGAGGTCATCAGTCCCCCATAACTTAGAACTACTTAAACCTAACTAACCTAAGGACATCACACACATCCATGCCCGAGGCAGGAGTCGAACCTGCGACCGTAGCGGTCGCGTGGTTCCAGACTGTAGCGCCTAGAACCACTCGGCCACCTCAGCATAAGTTAATTTAAGTTGGTTTAAGTAGTGTGTAAGTCTAGGGACCTATGACCTCAGCAGTTTGGTCTCAGCAATTCAGACACATTTGAACATCACCTACAGACACAATTTTGAAACTGTCCTACAGCTACACTATCTGTAGGAAGTGACGCAAACTTGGCGCGCTCACTCAGGAGAATTCAAGTAATACATAGGTAACATTTCGAATTTGTAGCATTGTTTCGGGCTGAGAAAAAAAAATGCTGCACATTACAATATTTTTCACATGGATGCACGTTCAGAGACCGTGAATAGTTGCAGTTGAAAGAAAACAGCCCTCGGTCACTATTTTTAACTGGGTTTCAACACTGCTAGGAGTTTCTTCCTCAGAATTTAAATCAAAGAATGGTCTATAACCTGGTCACAGAATCATGACTACATACGTTTTTAGTCATAATTCTGTGACCAGGTTATAGACCATTCTTTGATTTAAATTCTGAGGAAGACGCTCCTAGCAGTGCTGAAACCCGGTTAATTCGTTAAAAATAGTGACCGAGGGCTGTTTTCTTTCACTTGTGCTGCGCATTACTTTCTGGGCAACCCTGGTAGCAGAAGAGATAGGCGAGATCCAACGAAGAGCGACGCGTTTCGTCTGTGGTTTACTCTGCGGGGGAGCGTTGCGGAGATGCTCGACAAACTCCAGTGGCCGACGCTACCAGAGAGGCGTTTTGCGTCTCGGAGAGGTCTACTGTTGGCAGTTGGAGAGATTACGGTGCAAGAAGCGTTAAAGTAACACATTAGTACCTCCAGCATACGTGGCGCGGGTGTTCGCCGTGCCGCGTGGTGTGGCTGCGATCTTTGAGGCGCCGTGTCACGGATTGCGCGGCCCGTCCGGCTGGAGGTTCGAGGCCTCCGTCGGGCATGAGCGTGTGAGTCGTTCTTAGGATAAGTCAGTTTAAGTAGTGTGTGAGACTAGGAACCGATGACCTCAGCAGTTTGGTTCCTTAGGAAATCACACAGATATGAACATTTCAACGTTTGATGTTCGCCGACAATCATTTGGCTGTAAGATGGCTTGCGGACTGTAGATCTAGATGTAGAAGCTATGCGATGATTCGTGCGGGACGGGGGGAGGGGAGGAAGGAGGGGTTGGGGGGGTGACAGGGGTGGAATGGGGGAGGTGGGAATGGGTTTAGAATCGCAGTCTCCTAAACGAGCGTCCAGTGTCCCCATAGCGGTATGATAAGGAATCAGAAATATTGGTCCCTTGAATTCTGCAAAACGACATTGTTTCGATTGCATTTCTCTTCCATTTTCCCGGGAGTCCCTTCCTGCAGGCGTACTGTGCTGGTTCGGTCTCGATGCCTGCGCTGCCCACGGAACTCTTTTTTCCGGCGGGCGAGGACAGACGGAGCTGGTTGTAGACACAGGAGGTGCCGCTAGTGGACACGTAAGCCGGGGCAGGTTAGTGACGGCGGCGAGGTCGCCGCCCGCCGCGCACCTGCAGTATCGGCGGGTGACGCGCGCCGCCGCGCCGCGCCTCGGCCCAGAGTGGCGTTCGGTGTCAGCTGTCAGCGGGCTGGCTCCCTTCCGGCACCGGCCAATACACACAGCGGAAGCGGCTGCGCCTCCCCTCGCTGCCCGCCTCGGTGCGACACTCCAGGCAGCGGACGTTCGAAGCTTGTTTCCAGCACGACAAAGCAAAACACGGTGACCGCTGCCCGCCTGGTAGCGCCGTTGGCACGTGACGCGGTGTGGGAAGCATATCTCATCGAAAATATCCCCACACCGCTTTATATGTGGAATTGTCCTCTAGACGTCGCAGGAGGAGGACCTGCCAGTGTAAAAGTAGACTGTGACTACTGTGCTGTCACTGGAGGCGCAGAAACAACGGAACGAGTCGGCCAGCAGAGTTCAATGACTTCGAACGTGGCCTAGTCATTGAATGTCACCCGCGTCTCAAATTCATCGGCTACATGTAATCCCTTCTACAGTTTCCCAAGTCGACTGTTGGTGACTGTGGAATGGAAACACGATGGAACAACAACAGCTAAACCGAGACCAGGCAGAGCTAATGTGGTGACAAACAGGGATCGTGGACCGTTGCGGAAGCATACCGTAAAAAATCACCTGACATAAGTGGCAGGAATCTCTCGCGAGTCCCGTAGTGCTGCCGGCAGTCGACCTAGCGCAGTGAATGTGCGTACACGATTAAAGAGAATGGGGTCCAATGGTCGAGCAGCTGCTCCTAACCCATACGTTTCTGCCGTCTGCGCTAAACGAGTCATCAGGCCGCAGTGGATTGTTCAATTGGCTCTGAGCACTATGCGACTTAACTTCTGAGGTCATCAGTCGCCTAGAACTTACAACTAATTAAACCTAACTAACCTAAGGACATCACATACATCCATGCCCCAGGCAGGATTCGAACCTGCGACCGTAGCGGTCACGCGGTAGCGCCTAGAACCGCACGGCCACACCGGCCGGCCGCAGTGGATGACTGGAGGCGATTGATTCTGAGTGATGAACTGCGGTATACTCTGTGGCAATGCTATTGAAGCGTTTGGCTTTTGGCGATTGGGTGGAGAGCCTTACCTGCCAACACGTGTAGCGCCAATAGTTAAGCACGGAGGAGCTTGTGTCACGGTACGGGGGCGTAGTTCGTGGTTAGAGTGTGGTCCCATTATTGCGTGTAAGAAAATGCTAAATACGAAAAGATATGAGAACAGTTTTTCGGCATGTTGACAGACGTCAGAGCCGGCCGAAGTGGCCATGCGGTTCTGGGCGCTACAGTCTGGAACCGAGCGACCGCTACGGTCGCAGGTTCGAATCCTGCCTCGGGCATGGATGTGTGTGATGTCCTTAGGTTAGTCAGGTTTAATTAGTTTTAAGTTCTAGGCGACTGATGATCTCAGACGTTAAATCGCATAGTGCTCAGAACCATTTGAACCATTTGAACAGACGTCAGACTTCCAATAACAAAAATTTTGACGCCTACATTTATCTTGGACATCCGCTAGATAGATTTTTTTTCGAAATTCTTCCCTCATTGTGTCTTTCCAGCCACTGACAACACGAAGGTAGCAAGGTGGCTGGGGTCGTGGTAAGACTCTCGGCTTGCATTGCGGCGGGGAACGTCGTTTCAAGTACCCATCTGCCCATCCAATTGTAGGCCTTAAGTTGCTTTCCTGAAGCGTTCTCAGCAAATACAAGGATGGTTCCTATGGAGAGTGCCGGCCGATCTCCTTCACCAGTCTGGCCTTCTCATCCGCCTCCAATGCCGTCGCTGCCGACAGGTCGTTACGTCCTACCTGCTCTTCTTTACTTTCTTCCGCGTCGCACGGATGGTCTGTTTAAAGAAAAGGAAATACTAAGAAACTAAGTTACAAACTCAAAAGTAACTATCCCGCGTCCGGTCATCCTGATTTAGGTTTTCCGTGATTTCCCTAAATCGCTCCAGGCAAATGCCGGGATGGTTCCTCTGAAAGGGCACGGCCGACTTCCTTCCCCATCCTTCCCTAATCCGATGAGAACGATGACCACGCTGTCTGGTCTCCTTCCCCAAACCAACCAACCAACCAAAAGTAACTTCTGTGTATAGCTCAGATCCACGTGAATGCTTTACACGGTGACTGGTGAAAAGAATATGTACAACGATTTTCTAAAATCCAGCAAGAGAGGATATGGCAGCGTACAGCGCGGATCCGAAGGCTGAAATCAACTAAGTGATACCACAAGCCTTGCGGCTCCTAAATTGCAAATATAAAATTCAAAATATAACATTTAATATCTACAGATCAGAAGCCGCTGTACATTTCACAACTATCCTACAACTATTACCGTTTTTTTCCCCCTTAGACCATTCGTGTACCGAGCGAGGTGGCTGTGGTTAGCAGACTGGACTCGCATTCGGGAGGACGACGGTTCAAACACACGTCCAGCCATCGTAATTTAGTCTTCCGTGATTTCCCTAAATCTCTTCAGGCAAATTCCGGGATGGTTCCTTTGAAAGGCAACGGCCGAGTTCCTTCTCCATACCTTCCTTATCCTATCAGACCGATGACCTCGCTGTTTGGTCCCCTCCCCCGAATCAACCAACGAACTACTGAGCGAGGCATAAATGACAGTCTGTATGCCTCTGTACACGCGCTAGCCGCTCTTTAACTGATCCTCATAGTGCCTAAACACCGGGGAGTAGGGGTACAGCCTGGCACCTGCATTGATGCAAACAGACAAGCAGTTTCCAGAATGAAATTTTCACTCTGCAGCGGAGTGTGCGCTGCTTTTGAAAATTCCTGGCAGATTAAAATTGTGTGTCGGACCGAGACTCGAACTCGAGACCTTTGCTTTCGCGGGCAAGTGCTCTACCAGCTGAGCTACCCAAGCCCGACTCACGCCCCGTCCTCACAATTTTACTTCCGCCAGTACCACGTCTCCTACCTTGCAAACTTCACAGAAGTTATTTTGCGAAGGTAACGAGGTACTGGCGGAATTAAAGCTGTGAGGGCGGGTCGTGAGTCGTGCTTGGGTAGCTCAGTTGGTAGAGCACTTGCCCGCGAAAGCAAAGGTCTCGAGTTCGAGTCTCGGTCCGACACACAATTTTAATCTGCCAGGAATTTTCAAAACAAGCAGTTGTCACATCTCTATCAGCCCCTGCAACGACAACGAACATCGTTCCAGAATGCCACGAATCCGTTGTGGGTCCCTTATCGCTAAGGAACCACTGGCTATGAACAAGCTGACAGGCTGGTCGGGACAGGTGTGACGACTCGATTTGTTGTAACAGAACCTGTCCTAAGCATCACTAAGGCGATGCTAAGGATAAAACCAAGTACCTGGTTTAGGAGGCTGCACGTAGAATATTCGAATAAGGTGCGAAAATAAAATTTATGCCTAGCTAATGATGGTTCAAATGGCTCTGAGCACTATGGGATTTAACATCTGAGGTCATCAGTCCCCTAGAACTTAGAAATAAAGCTAACTCACCTAAGGACATCACACACATCCATGCTCGAGGCAGGATTCGAACCTGCGACCGTAGCGGTCGTGCGGTTCCAGACTGAAGCGCCTAGAACCGCTCGGCCACAACGGCCGGCAAGCTAGTGATGGCGAAGCCATGTTTCAAGAGAAGTTCTGTAATCCTGAGACTGAGTGGATGACAGATTAAACTTGCAGTATGACTGCTCACTCACCACGAGAACTATCGGAAACACCTTCACAAAACGGGTATAGAGGAAAGAAATGCACACTATGCGGTTTACGGGATGAAACCGCACGACATTTAATCTTCCAGTACAAAGCGTTGGAGGTCTAAGGACACAGAATATTCGCGTCATTAACTTATAAAGAAACTGTCCCACTACCCTTTAAAGGCACTGACTGGCTTTACCAGAGTTACGGCGAGAGAAACCGCACAATAAACTCATAAACTCAGTTGCGGTGGAGACAACAGTGGGCCGAGGCCGCATATGTTTTGTCTCCGTCCGTAAATCAATCAGTCACGCCCTACGTGAGATATTGTAAAACTGGCCGCACTAACGTCTCGTTTCGTATTTCCTTTACAAATGTATTGCGTTTTGACCATAACTGTTCCAACAAATTTAAGTTTTCCTTTCTACTTCTCTAATACAGATTCTTCGCGATCGCCCCGTTTCGTGTCGCTTCTTAGTATTATTCCAAATATTTACGCGGAGTGACATTGTCAAGATTTTCACAATTAACCTTGTTATTAGATAATACACAGTCCTTTCTCTTTCTTATGGACAAATGATCTTACATTTATCCACATTTAAAGGGAAAAGCCATTCATTACACCAAGTGCAAAATTTTTCCGAGTCTGTCTGGAATTCCCTACAATTGTCCAACGCCGATAGTTTCTTGTACACCGTCTATGAACAACCTTATTCTACAGCTGATCCATTCCGATAAATAGTTTGTGTACAGAATACTGAAAGCATTTGACGCCCTGTTACGCGTAATTGCCGCGCGGGGTAGCCGTGCGCTCTAGGGCGCTTAGTCACGGTTCGAGTCCTCCCTCGGGTATGAGTGTGTGTGTTGTCCTTAGCGTAAGTTAGTTGAAGGTAGATCAAGTAGTGTGTAAGCCTATGGACCGATGGCCTCAGCAGTTTGGTCCCGTAGGAACTTACCACAAATTTCCAAATTTTTACGCATGATTGGGGCACACCCGTTATTCCTGTAGAACATTTTCTGTCCAGGATAACGTTCTAGATTCTATTTAGTTTAGTTCGTCGAGGCAATCACATGTTCGCAAGGTGCTATATAAGTGATGTGTTACCGTGTGTGTGCCGGCCGGAGTGGCCGAGCGGTTAAAGGCGCTACAGTCTGGAACCGCACGACCGCTACGGTCGCAGGTTCGAATCCTGCCTCGGGCATGGATGTGTGTGATGTCCTTAGGTTAGTTAGGTTTAAGTAGTTCTAAGTTCTAGGGGACTTATGACCACAGCAGTTGAGTCCCATAGTGCTCAGAGCCATTTTTTTTTTGTTACCGTGTGCCCGTATCTCGTGGTCGTGCGGTAGCGTTCTCGCTTCCCACGCCCGGGTTCCCGGGTTCGATTCCCGGCGGGGTCCGGGATTTTCTCTGCCTCGTGATGGCTGGGTGTTGTGTGATGTCCTTAGGTTAGTTAGGTGTAAGTAGTTCTAGGGGACTGATGACCATAGATGTTAAGTCCCATAGTGCTCAGAGCCATTTGTTACCGTGTCGAATGCCTTTCGAAAATCTAGGTTCGTTTCAAAGTGAAAATAGTACAATTTAGGTAACTGCAAGTTGTAGAAGAAAGCAGATGCAAGGCCGTGGTTGTAAAACAGAAGCCAAGTTTTTATGTGTAATTCCAAATTTAGTGTATATATTCTGCACACTGACTCGTTCAACATTATTTCGGTAAAAGAAGTGTTCAAATGATCTACGGGACATGTAACTAACTAACTAATTGGATGAACTCCAAGGAAACATAACGCATTGACTAAAGAAGTGACGTATAAAACACTGTTTCGACCGACCTTTGGAGTATAGCCCAGCAGTGTGGGACAGACGAAACAGAGAAGATCCACCGAAGAGTGGATGATTTTGCGGTGCGATCGTTCACAAAGCACAAGAGCGCCACTGATATGCTCAAGAAACTTCCGCGGCGGGCACCATAAAGACAGCGTTATCCATTACGGGGAGGTTTGCCGCCAAAATTCAGAGAGGGCACGTTGTGAGAAGCGGCAGACAGCATACCACTTTCTCCCACATACGTGTCGCGAGAAGACCACGGCCGGAAAATCAGAGAACTTTACCCACAGTTCCCGAGCACCATTTGCGTTGTTGATGTTTTTAGTTCGGTTTGGTACAGCTGCGCACTCTAGACCACGTTCATCTCTGCAACCCACGTCCACTTGGTCTCCTTCTACATTAAGTGGGGGAGAGCTGATCGTATTTTAATACCTGAAATCTTTATGTGGCCGCTCGCACGCCATATGCAGCTTTAGTACTTGAAATCCGCAATTTATGTTGTTCCTTGCAAGGCGTATGCGGGTTAGTAACCATCCGATCCGAATCACTCTCAGAATACCGGTGCGCGGCGTTTATTTGAGGATTATGTTTCTGCACAAAACACACGTTGGGCCCGCTCATTGGTATTGTCCAGGCGCCGCGACCTGCTCCGGATTGGACAAGCAGTGGGGTACGTAAGAAACGCTTAACAGGGGCCGCCACTGGTGTATATACATTTCACATGAGAGCGCCGGAAAAATGCTGGCTGCGACGTGAGATACCTGAATAAATCGAAAAGACAGGTAATATAAAATTCATCACTTACGTCTAAATTTACCCAAATATTTCCTTCTTGCCGTTTCATGGGCGTTTAGGACAGTTTGCCAATGACTTGAGTACATAATTTGCACCTTCGGCGTTCTTGTTATTGACTGCCACACATTTGTCCACTTCTTTTTCTGTGTCAAATGTCCGAAAATGTAGGAAAACTATATTACAGTTTGACTATTTTTCCCGCTCAAGCATCACCCGTACTGGTTTTTTTTTCGCCACAGAATCTAGCATCTAGTAGCTGGGCGCCTCAGTAGAGCGGGTAGTTAAAGTGTAAGACACTCCTAGAAAGCCGCCTACGATAGTTCGACCTGCGAGATAGCCACTATTTGATAAACTCGTAAACTCGGAAAGTGGATAATAAATCGCGTGTTGTCCCCGAGCAGCTTCCGCCTTATTCATCATAACGGATATGCTTATCCGTTAAACCCAGTGGCTACCAGTACCGGTTAAGCTATCTTCATAAATGGGTAGTGTTAAGTGGAAACGGGACAGTACATTCTTCCATTAAGTCAGGCATGTCACTGAATCACCTTTTATTGCAACATCAGTGTCAAAACATTTTCGATGAATGTCGACTTTAGAAGAGTTAATTAGAAGCTCACTCTGCCTATCACAGGTTGGTGCTTGAAACACGACATTATGTAATGCGTCTCGAAGGATTTGCGTACGCATAATGATGTCCACAGTTTACACCATTAAAACAAAAAATGAACTTCGTTCACTCTAAAAGGAGTACGACATTTACGCAAAAGTCATTTTACCGTCTGCCAAATAACATAAAAAGTCCGATAGATAGCAAAGCAAATTTCAAATCTAATCAGAAGTCATTTATTCTGGACAAGTATTTCTAATGTGCAAACGAAAATTTAATTACAGTATTTTAGAACTTGGAACATGACTGGTGAAAAAAACGTTAATTTTTATTAAATAGAAGCCGCTGTGCTATTTCTTAGTTCGTAAATATCTAGCATGGAGCCATATTCAGGAAACAAATCGTATGCACATAGCCTAATAACTATGTTGACTCACTTCATTTCAGTAGGATCGTTGCGAATAATCTGTGGAACATTTTATTAACTGACTTAGTTCTAGCCCGAAATTTTCGACGAATCATTATTGACTAAATGTCTTATGACCATGTAGAAGTCACGAATTACTATAGTAAAGGTTGCAACACACAAATCTGCCCTTCAGTCAGAGAGATTTAAAGAACTATGCAACATCTATTTGAAAGAGTGAAAGATTTTCTGCTCACATAAAACGCGGCGTGCTGGCTCGCGAGACAGGGAGGTGAGTACGATCTGGATCGAATGCATTACTGCTGATGTGGTACAACGGCCAGAGCGCCTGGTTTATTGGGAAAAAAACTATAGTTATTTGGAAACTGTTATTGAGCGGCAGGGGGATAGTGAAGAAGAATATGAGTGAAACGAAATATTTCGTAATGAGCAGAGAGAACGACGACAACGTCTGGATGTGGCTGCTAAAATCTTTGAAAGTGTAAAAGGGTTCAAATATCTTGGGCGTAGTACTCACTGAGGAAAATGAGATAGACCTGGGAATAATGGAGAGAATTAAAGTAGCATGCAGGTGGAGGTTTCCAGTCGGGAAGCTGCTCAGCTACCGGCTTCTATCGAGATCCACGGAGATTGGGATCTACAACTTGTTGACATGTATGGAGCAGAGACATGAACTCTGACCAAAGGGAAACGTCCTAGCATTTGAGAACACTGAAATAATTTTTGAACCAGTGAAGGATAGATAGAGCCGACAGGAAAAACCACGAACTGCAGGTGTTGTACAAATCGCTCGTCGTCGTGGCAGTGATTAAAGCGAGAAGATTGAAGTGGTGTGGGCTCTTAACGCGTCGAGAAGGCCAGATCGCTGGCAGGTGGTGGAAGAAGGTCAGGGAGAAGGCACGGCTCAGAGGGGTTCACGGGATGGAGAGAATATGGCTACTATGGAACTAGCTGGAGAAGAATAAATACATGGGCGGATGGACATGGAGGAGGGAAATGGGCTTTGGCCTTCCAGAATACGTCGCTGAAAACTAAAGTCTGCAGGGCTTTTATGACTACTCCTTGGACCAATGGCACGATAACGAACATATGCCAAGAGACATCTGGAACCGCAGTGGATGGCGCCATCGTGCAAATAACGTCTCAAAAGGATGGAACCGAAGAATAAATACATTAATAATCGACGAATTGTAAACTTTTCTGGGGAAAGAAGAAAAAGATCACGAATGGAGACTGACGAAGAGAATGCAAATGCTTTCAAGAAACTCAAAAATAATGGGAACTCAAAATCATGTCTGACTTGTGTAGTCTACACACAGAAGTTACAATGACGAAGAAAAGGTCGGAAGTATTGAAAAGTAGTTTAATGTAATCATTGTCAATCGTGTAAATATTGTAAATAAATGTAATGGGGGACTGAAAAGGGCTACCTCCTTGTGCTGTTTCTTAGAAAAGACACAAAATCGGCTAAATGTCTCTTCAAATTTGTTAGATATTCGCAAGTGGAGACTTACAAGACTGTTTCAAAGGCCAAGCCTTTTCTAGGGAATATTCGCAGCATTAGCCTCGAGGGATTCTTAGACTCAACATTTGTACGGGCAGACAGCCAATACAAAATGTTGTCAGTGATAAAGCAAGCAGATGGCATGAAACTCAATCCA
This sequence comes from Schistocerca serialis cubense, assembly GCF_023864345.2. Taxonomy (NCBI): domain Eukaryota; kingdom Metazoa; phylum Arthropoda; class Insecta; order Orthoptera; family Acrididae; genus Schistocerca; species Schistocerca serialis. The sequence continues at coordinate 492,940,814 of NC_064646.1, read as the reverse complement.
TACTTTCTCAACCAGCATGAAACTAGTAAAGACAAAATAAATTACGCTACTGGCCATTAAAATTGCTACCCCAAGAAGAAATGCAGCTGATAAACGGGTATTCGTTGGACAAATATATTATACTAGAACTGACATGTGATTACATTTTCACGCAATTTGGGTGCAAAGATCCTAAAAAATCAATACTCAGAACCAACTCTGGCCGTAATAACGGCCTTGATACGCCTGGGCATTGAGTCAAACAGAGCTTCGATGGCTTGTACAGGTACAGCTGCCCATGCAGCTTCAACACGATACCACAGTACATCAAGAGTAGTGACTGGTGTATTGTGACGAGCCAGTTGCTCGGCCACCATTGACCAAACGATTTCAGTTGGTGAGAGAACAGGAGAACTTGCCGGCCAGGGCAGCAGTCGTACGTTTTCTGTATCCGGAAAGGCCCGTACAGGACAAGCAACATGCGGTCGTGCATTATCCTGCTGAAATGTAGGGTTTCGCAGGTATCGAATGAAGGGTAGAGCCACGGGTCGAAGGACATCTGAAATGTAACGTCCACTGTTCAAAGTGCCGTCAGTGCGAACAACAGGTGAGCGAGACGTGTAACCAATGGGACCCCATACCATCATGCCGGGTGATACGCCAGTATGACGAATACACGCTTCCAATGTGCGTTCACCGCGATGTCGCCAAACACGGATGCGACGATTCTGCAAACAGAACCTGGATTCATCCCAAAAAATGACGTCTTGCCATTCGTGCACGTAGGTTCGTTGTCGAATACACCATCGCAGGCGCTCCTGTCTGTGATGCAGCGTCAAGCGTAACCGCTGCCATGGACTGCGAGCTGATAGTCCATGCTGCTGTAAACGTCGTGGAACTGTTCGTGCAGATGGTTGTCGTCTTGCAAACGCCCCCATCTGTTGACTCTGGGATCGATACGTGGCTGCACGATCCGTTACACCCATGGGGATAAGATGCCTGTCATCTCGACTGGTAGTGATACCAGGCCGTTGGGATCCAGCACGGCGTTCCATATTACCCTTCTGAACCCACCGATTCCATATTCTGCTAACATCCATTGGATCTCGACCAACGCGAGCAGCAATGTCGCGATACGATAAACCGCAATCGCGATAGCCTACAATCCGACCTTTATCAAAGTCGGAAACGCGGTGGTAGGCATTTGTCCTCCTTACACGAGGCATCAAAACAACGTTTCACGAGGCAACGCAGATCAACTGCTGTTTGTGTATGAGAAATCGGTTAGAAACTTTCCTCATGTCAGCACGTTGTAGGTGTCGCCACTGGCGCCAACCTTGTGTGAATGCTCTGGAAAGCTAATCATTTGCATATCACAGCATCTTCTTCCTGTCGGTTAAATTTCGCGTCTGTAGCACGTCATCTTCGTGGTGTAGCAATTTTAATGGCCAGTAGTGTATCATAAAAAGAGACTCTTCGAAATTTTACAAGCTTTCAGCATATGTTAAGACTAATTTCTAGTAACTCATGCCGTAGACTAGAGCAGGCCTTCTGATGCAGCTAGGCGAGGAACAACGCTCGCACTCGCTTGTCGTTACATGGCCCAGCGCGGCCGACCGGTAGTGCGTGAGAGTAGCAAGCTGTGTGCTGCCCTCAGACGAATGACCATAATTAGGTTCGGCATAGCCTTAGATACGAACGTGCAGTGTACAGGGCGCAGTGCAAATGGAAGACCCCGCCCAAAAATGTAACTTTTCTTCTACCTTGCCGACAGCGACCGGATTTCAAAATCGTGTGTGTCATGTAAAGATGTAGCAATGTCCAAGTTTTGAAATTCATAACTTCATTGATTTTCTAGTTTTCAATTTTTAACGTACATTTAATGGTATTCCTTAAAACAATTTCTCGTACTCCCACCAAAACTTTGATGTGCCAGATTTTGTAGGCATATTCACAAGACATAGTTTAACGATTCTGTGGTTTCATTTTATGTGAAGGATAATACTTTGTTTTCAGTGTTTATTTCAAATTTCAGGCGTAAATAATCTTTAATTATCGGTACATACATGTGATGATTATTTCCGATAATATTAATGGATAGAAGCAAGCAAACAGATCAAGACTAATCAAAATATCCACGGGCATGCTGCCGGTCTATGGTGTCCAACGGGCACAATATTTCGGCTATCATACATGTCGCCATCATCAGGTGAACTGACGTACTGAGCTCCTCTGAACGTGCCGGCACGGAGATCCGTACGGATCGCTGAAATATTGTGCCCGTTGGACACTATAGACCGGCAGCATACCCGTGGATATTTTGATTATCAAATACGCCGGGGGAAACTCAAGAATCACAGATGAAGACTACTTCCTGCAATAATTTCATGCAGATTGGTTAATATTTATGATTAAAGTTGTCGCCGAGGTTAAAAAACTAAGGGTAAGAAGGTTTTAACATTTCATCAAAAAATGAATGTTACTACGAAACACATACCCATTAAAATTCACCAGCACCGGAAAGTTTTCCCTTCCTGCTTTTATGAAGCTGTAAATTGTAATTTCAAGATCAGACTACCTTTTTTCTTCAATTTTCTGAATAAAAAAGATTTCACGGTCTTGAAACTTTCTGGCAGATCAAAACTGTGTGCCGGACCGAGACTCGAACTCGGGACCTTTGCCTTTCGCGGGCAAGTGCTCTACCAACTGAGTTACCCAAGCACTACTCACGCCCCTTTCTCACAGCTTTACTTCCGCCAGTACCTCGCCTCCTACCTTCCAAACTTTACAGAAGCTCTCCTGCGAACCTTGCAGAACTAGCACTCCTGAAAGAAAGGATATTGCGGAGACATGGCTTAGCCACAGCCTGGGGGATGTTTCCAGAATGAGATTTTCACTCTGCAGCGGAGTGTGCGCTGATATGAAACTTCCTGGCAGATTAAAACTGTGTGCCGGACCGAGACTCGAACTCGGGACCTTTGGTGGAGCACTTGGCCGCGAAAGGCAAAGGTCCCGAGTTCGAGTCTCGGTCCGGCACACAGTTTTAATCTGCCAGGAAGTTTCATATCCGTGCACACTCCGCTGCAGAGTGAAAATCTCATTCTGGATTTCACAGTCTTCTTGAGGAGGGGCAGCGGTAGGGATATTTTGTTGGAAGTCAATACCTATTTCTTTGGAGACTGTTGATTGTACCGAACAGGACTTCAGTGTATTCCCTAAATTCACATTTACACAGCCAGCGTGCAAAGTAATTGATTACCGATGACTAGCTGCCAACTGTTTCGCTTCAGTTTTCCTGGAAACGTTACAACTTGTTTTTCGCAGCTTATGCCAGGTTCGGAGTAAAGATGGTTCCGTTTGACGGTGGTAGAAATAAAAAGTTGTTTTGGTATCTTTTGATATGCCAGAAACACTTACGCAATCCGTACTTGAAAAATTTCTTAGACGTACTTGTAATTCGAATACAGCCAAATAGTTTTCGGATCTAAGAGTAAACACGCTAAAGATCTAAAGCAGCCATCGTTTTTTTTTTTTTTTTTTTTTTTTTTTAATTGAAGTTATAGGGTGATGTCTCCACTTTTAAATGGAGAGTAGCTGTTTTTAAGGCAATAAAAGTAACTAATGGTCGGGTTTCAAACGTTAAAGCGTTCTGACACATCAGCATCAACGTATCAGTGCACGATACCTAGTCTATATGTTTATTGTATGCGATGGTGTTTTGAAGCGGTTAGCTTTCTATTAATGGTCTTCAAAACTTTGAGCACAACAAAAAAATTCATTACAATAGATTCCATGCGAAAGATTACGGACACTTGGCAAACAACGAAAAGCCGACGTGAATATATTTGTATTTTCAGGATGAACACTCAACGAAATTCAACGAATGAATCTCCAGTTAGATCAAGTTACCATACTGCTTTTCGGCTTGCAAAGTGTTGCGAAGTTTCACTAATTTTCTGGTTCGTTGACAGTGTGCAGACTCGGCTACAATTAGAATTTTTATACCCACTGTGTGTCGTTCGCGTGATTAGTTTCACAGCAGAATTAGTCTCGTAGACTTCTGTTTCCTCAACATAAAATTTCACGACTTTACAAGTCTCCAGCTACGATTACGTCCACATGTATACTTGTATGTATGTATGTAAGTATTAAACCGGGAACCTAGAAACGACAGACAGGCTTCGTTCCGCCGTAGCCCTCAGTGGTTCAGAACCCAACAACAGGCCACAGCAGTCCACCCACCCCATCACCGCCCCACACCGAACCCAGGAATATTGTGCGGTTCGGCCCCCAGTGGTTCCCACCGGGAACGCCTCATACCAGACGAGTGTAACCCCAAATGTTTGCGTGGTAGAATAATTTGCGGTACGCGTACGTGTAACTGAGGTGGAATAAGGGGAAGAAATCCACCCTTAGAAGCTCACTGACAGACCTCAGCTTACGAGCTTGTCTTCGAATTAACATTACTCTAAAAGTGGTGGCAGACAGTGATCTTTTAGTGAAAAGCAAACTAAGTAATCTTCGTCGACATTCTGTGTATTTATGTTTGACGTTTAAATACACTGAAGTGCGAAAGAAACTGGTGTAGGCATGCTTATTCAAATACAGAGATATGTAAACGCCTGTATGAGACAAGTGTCTGGCGGAGTTGTTAGATCTGTTACTGCTGACACAGTGGCAGGTTATGAAGATTTAAGTGAGTTTGAACCTGGTGCTACAGTCGGGACACGAGTCATGGGACACAGCATCTCCGACGTAGCGATGAAGTGCGGATTCTCCCATACTACACGAGTGTACCGTGAATATCAGGAATCCGGTAAAACACCAAATCTCCGACATCGATGCGGCTAGAAACAGATCATACAAGAACGGGATCAACGACGACTGAAGAGAATTGTTTGATGTGGCAGGAGTGCACCCCTTCGGCAAACCGCTGCAGATTTCGATGCTAGGCCATCAGCGTGCGAACCATTCAACGAAACATCATCGAAGGCCCACTCCTGTATCATTGATGACTACACGACACAAACCATTACGCCTCTCCTGGGCCCGTCAACACCGACATCGGAATGTTGATGACAGGAAACATGTTGCCTGGTCGGACGAATATGGAGACAACCTCTTGAATCCATGGTCCATGTTTGGAGGGGAGTGTTCAAGCTGGTGGAGGCTCTGTAATGGTGTGGAGCGTGTGCAGTTGGAGCGATATGGGACCCGTGATACGTCTAGATACGGGTTTGACAGGTGACGCCGAGCGGTTCTAGACACTACAGTCTGGAACCGTGCGACCGCTACGGTCGCAGGTTCGAATCCTGCCTTGCGGATGGATGTGTGTGATGTCCTTAGTTCAGTCTAGGGGACTGATGACCTCAGAAGTTAAGTCCCATAGTGCTCAGAGCCATTTGAGCCATGTTTTTGACAGGTGACACGTTCGTGAGCATCCTGTCTGATCACCTGTTTCCATTCATGTCCATTGTGCATTCCGACGTACTTGGGCAATTCCAGCAGGACAATGTGTCACCCCACACGTCCAGAATTACTACAGAGTGACTCCAGGGACAGTCTTATGAGTTTAAACACTTCCGCTTGCCACGAAACTCCCCTGACAAGAACATTATTGAGCATATCTGGGATGCCTAGCAACGTGTTGTTCAGATGAGATCTCCATCCCCTCGTACTCTTACGGATATATGGACAGCCCTGCGGGATTCATGATGTCAGTTCCCTCCAGCATTACTGCAGAAATTAGTCGAGTCCATGCCACGTCGTGTTGAGCACTTCTGCATGTTCGCGGGCGCCAACAGGATATTAGAAAGGTGTACCAGTTTGACTCTTCAGTGTAAAATGATAAGGAAATATAAATATGTCAATTTAAATTTCGTCCTGAAGCAGCAGTTATAGTAAGGCTGCAACAGTCGTAAGAAATACCATGTTTCTAACTTAGCTTACCCCGTTCTTTGCATCATCGAAGTATTAAAAGAGGTGTTGAAATGAAATGTCGTGTGGCGGGTAGATCCGATCACCTGGTGCAAGTCTTTTGATGTGACGGCACTTCGGCGAGTTGCACGTCGATGAGGATAAAATGACGACACAAACACTCAGTCCTTGCGCGGAGAAAATCGCCAACCCAGTCGGGAATCGAACCCGGCCCTTCCGGCATGACAAGCCGGCTCGCTGTCGACTCAGCTACATTGCCGGACAAAGGAGACGTTCAATGTCATTGTCACTTCTCATGACGTTGAATTTCATTGTCTGTTCTCATTAATACATCAGTTTTAAAAAATAATTTTGCTACGAAACGCGTTAATTAGCAACCTTGAAGCGATGCGAGGTTGCTAACTGCTGTGGTGTGAGCGCGAGTCAGTTCGCACGAGCAGTTGTGCTGAACTGCTAGACTTGTCAGTGTGCCTGCACCTGTGAAAAGCCGGTTAGCGCGGCAAGAGGCCCAGGTTCCGTGCCAGTGTAACTCCGTGCGAATGTCAGTCCGTGCAAGTGTTGCAACCCCGAGGCAGCCGGGCCGCTGCAGTGGTGCCAGAGGCCAGGTGGAGCGAGGGGTGGGCTGCCTGGACTGGAGCGCACTCGACCCGCTCTCGGCTCGTTCCCAGCTGGCCGGGGGCGCTCTCTTCGGCCCCGCCGCAATCTGCTGACCTGCAATTACAGAGAGAGGCGGAGGGCGGTGCGCGGCGGCGAGTGCCTTCTGCAAGCCCGGCGGCTGAGTATGTAACTCTCCTGTGCCCGCCGCGTTCCACGCAAACGATCAAAATCTGTGTCTTGCTGGGGGATACGATGCGTTTCTTGTGCAATGTGAATGGTTCGTAAAGGAAAAGTAGAATTTAACCTGCCGTCGACGACGGAGTACGAGCTCTTATTATGCAAGAATAAATGGGAAATCTGCTGTGACCTTTCACAGGGGCAGTAGCGGAACTCACGTTATGTGTGTGGTGTTTCTGTATCTGCTGCACTATGATCCGTCGTCGGTCTAGCCGATGATGGTAGAGTGGTTTAAATTCTCTCAGAAAGCGCTCTTTCGTTGTGTTTGTGCCTTGAAAGTGACGGGGTTTTCACCTGTTCAAATATCACCTGCTGTTCAAGATATTATCCGGCTACGTTGTCGTAAGCTGTGTGCGCATTGAACATACCACAACTTTGCAAAAACAGACATAATGTCTGATAGGATAGCAGCAGTTGAAACGATCCCTTAGAAAAATTAAAAATGATCGTGCTGATAAACCTGTTACATTATTCGATTTTCAAACAACTGAGCAAAGCTGAACGTACTCAGACATTCACTAAAGTGACACACAATATTTTTAGCGCAACGCAATCTGACTTTCAGTAATCCCTACAAAAGAATGGCCCTAACTAACAATAACCTATACCTTTCATGAATTCGTACCTCACAAAAATCTTCGTTACTCGAACTACTGAAATACAGCGAGCGCCAATACTGCCAGCTAAATAAAAGATTCAAATTACTGAAGGCACTAAATACTGATAGGCATACTTAGCAAATGAAAGATTTTGATAGAGAACAAACACTGTATTTACCTTAATAGTGTTCAAAAGTCATATATATATATATATATATATATATATATATATATATATATATATATATATATATATATATATAAGTTCATGACTTCCAGTCTTACAAATTTACTGTCTCTGTCCAGATCATCCGCTCTGAAAACTCCGCCATCTCACTCCCCACATCCACTACTGCTGGCGGCTCACCTCCAACTGCGCAACGCTACGCGCTGTTAACAGCCAACTGCCCAACACTACAATAGCGAACAACAATGCAAACCAGCCACAGACTGCACACAGCACAGCCAGTGATTTTCATACAGAGCGCTGCGTGGCGTTACCAACATAAAAACCTAAACAGCCTACTTACACAGTCAGTGAATTTTACAATGTTACTTATAATCCGTCGATTGCAAAATTTTTATTCATATCACCGGTTTCGGTTCAACTAGAACCATCTTCAGATCTGATATTTCGGTTACAAGAGTAACCCGTCCAAATCTAGCAACTTTCACATGCTGCGATAATACAACACGAAACATGCTTCTTTAAACATTTTCAGTGTTCCCCGTCAATTCTGTCTGGGGACCCGATCCCGTGCATCAGGAGTATAGCACTCCAAAAGAGGCTGAACAAACGTAATGCAGGCAGTCTCTTTAGTAGATTCGTTGTGTCTTCTAAGTACTGTGCCACTTAAACGCAATTGTTATCCCCATGTATTTACTTGAATCACAACTTTAAAATTTGTGAAAGATGTAACACAAATGTAACGTTTTTCTATACTCATGTACACTACTTGATGATTTTCACGCTTCGGGATTAAAGGATCGATTGGTATTATTCGTACGCCGCCGATATCTCACGTAAATTATTTAGGAATTCGTTTTGATCTTCCGAAGACTTTAGCATATGTTAAACGACAGCATGACCTTTAAAAAATGTAAGACGGCTCTTGAGAATGTCTCGTAAATTGTTTATATAGATTATGAACAGCAAAGGACCTGTAGCAATACCTGTGGCAACCCCGGATAGAGTGTTATGGATGAGTACCTTTGCCGTTTCAAATGGTTCAAATGGCTCTGAGCACTATGGTACTTAACTTCTGACGTCATCAGTCCCCTAGAACTTAGAACTATTTAAACCTAACTAACCTAAGGACACCACACACATCCATGCTCGAGGCAGGATTCGAACGTGCAACCGTAGCGGTCGCGCGGTTCCAGACTGTAGCGCCTATAACCGCTCGGCCACCCTGGCCGGCCTCAGAAGACGTCTGTACGAATACTACGAGGCACAGAATTTAGACCCATAGCAGCATCTACCAAAATTTCGATCGCAGTACGTGCCGTGGCGTTATTGCAGGGTGCATCGCTAAGGGACAGGTGTGTCGTAACATCCAAAGAAATCGAGTGCTCCGTAAAGTCGCATCGGATTAGTTCGCGCCTGCGGGTAGGGAAGACAATTAACTGATTTGCACCAACAGTGGCTTGGTGAACTGCATGCACGTATTAGTATTTGCCGCGTCACAAACGGTGTCCACTACCGAGCACCTGTAATGTGAGTTAAACACTTGGGGAGATGCTGTAACCATTGACACATGGACTGGATAAAAAGTTAACGCCTTCGTTGTAGTATCGATCATATTTGACAAGAGTGTTATAGTTCATACGAGACTTGATTGACAGGCGTTGACCGTATCACATGCTCGCAATATATTCGCCGATCACCTTTCGCTACACGGACGGAAGTCGCCGTACACGGCCAGTGCGTCCATCTCATTCGATGTCTCACAGGAAGCTTCCCTATGGCACGGATTATGTCATCTCTTGTGTTGTAGCGCATGTCGTCCTTCATTTCGACGAATAAGTCGTAACCGCACGAACTATGGTTCAAATGGCTCTGAGCACTATGGGACTTAACATCTGAGGTCATCAGTCCCCTAGAACTTACAATTACTTAAACCTAACTAACATAAGGACATCACACACATCCATGCCCGAGGCAGGATTCGAACCTGCGACCGTAGCGGTCGCGCGGTTCCAGACTGTAGCGACTAGAACCGCTAGGCCACTCCGGCCGGCCCGCACGGACTCACACCATCTGAGTACTGTGGATGTTCCAGTATATAACACCTTCAAATACGCAGGAACTCCTGCACTGGATCCACAGTGTGGGATCGTGCATTGTCACGAAGGATGACGGGATGCAGTCCAGCAGGGAGGGAAGGAGCACAAGTGTTATGTTGTCCGCGGGGGGACTTGCCAAACGGGGCCAATCTCGAATGACATCCGAGGCATCCCGAAACTCTTTCACCGATCTCGTCACTGTGCGATATGGCAATGGTGCATCGCCACACGCCTCAGGCAGTTCCTGAAAACATTGTGCGCTCCGTACACGTACCACTTCAACCTCGATCAGTGCATATTGTTCGTGTTTCCTAAAAAGTACTATCAGGGTGCTCGAACTGGCCATGTTACGGTAGTGTTGCCACTACTTTTTATGCTATCCTAGTAGCTTGTTGACTACGAGAGGATGAGAGTGTGTGTTGTAAGACGTTTATATTTCTATTGTGTATCGTCAAATCACAATTTATGAAAGATGTTTATATTTTATTAATAGGATTAAGTGCGAATAATTAATATTTGTCATGTTGGAAATAATTGTGGTAGCAGGGAATGTCTGCACCAAAGTATTGTTGGTAAGAGAGACCGAAAATTGATATAATTTTAAAAAGGGCGGGAGAGACCGCGTATGGATACATTTTAAGAAAAGACCGGGAAAGACCGCGCATTGATGCATTTTGTAATGACAGCAGGGATTGTCTGCACCAGAGAGCATTGTTGGCAGGAGAGATCGCCCTTTAGCGTTCGTAGGAAGTCAGTAGTAAGCGAGATGTGACGCGAGTTGGTAGAAGATCTGAAGCGTGATGTTGGGAGGAGCGGTGTGCCTGTCAGCCACTAGCTATGATTTACAAGAGATTATAAACGGATGTAGAGAGACATCAGCTAACTATTACAATAAGAGGAACTCATATTATTGAATTAATTTTTTGAGAAACTCAAGACTAGTGAAGGTATATTTGCGCATTGCTAGTTGTAAATTATTGTAAAAAGTAAGTCCCATTTGAACGTTGTAAAATCATTTCATTCAGAATATAATTAACTTTTGCCAGCAATATTGCATTTCTAATTATAATCCATCCCAAAAACCATGAACGTAAAACTTTGAAAAATTTTATTGTTGTCAAGACAAAGTTTAACTATGAATTACGTAACTTCAGTCAAATTAATTAAAGAATAACGTCAGCTTTTGCTATTAAAGAATAACGTCAGCTTCGGTAATATATACAGCCACTTATTATGACAGCCCACCAGCAGTTAATACAGTATAGTAAACCAGAGTAAGTATATTCATGTCGCAGTTCGATGTAGCAGTCAGATGGCGATCCAGTAACAGTAAAAAAGGTAAGGAACAGTTTTGGGTTATTGCAGATAACGACTGAGGGCCACACGACGACAACACGTTCTATGTTTCGTCGAAATAATCCGAAAATCACTTTTATGAGAAAGAGAATAAATTTCAAAGGGAAGATTTCATTTGTTATTATTAAGCAAGAGATAGAAATCCTAAGGAAAGGTTTCGTAGGTTATTGTAGAAGGGAAGAAAAGAGGTATAGAGGAGACGGGAAGGTTTCAGTGTGTGTGTGTGTGTGTGTGTTTGCGGCAGGTCGCCGCCGCGCACCCGCCGATCGTCGGCGTCGAGCGTAGGCAGCGGCGGGCCGCCGAGCGCAGCAGTGCCGACGCCGCCCCCGCCGCCCCCGCAGCCGCAGCCGCTGTCGCCCGGCGGTGGGGGCGGCACGGGCCTGCGCTCGCGCTCACCCACGCCCCGCCGGTCGCTGGCTGCGCCGCGGCCCGCCGCCGGCCGCTCCCGCTCCAGATCGCCCACCCCCGGCGGCGCCAAGCCGCACGCGCTCGCCCCTGGAGCTGGAGCTGGGGGCGGCTCCGGGCCGCAGCGCAGCAGGGACGCCAGCCCCGGCAAGCCGCTGCAGCGCAAGGACAGAGACCCCAGCCCCGCGGTGGCGCCGGCGCCGGCTTCCGCCCCTGCCCCCGCCTCCGCCTCCACAGCCGCCGACGCCCACAACGACTCGGGCTCCGAGGTGTCGGACGAGGGCTACCGCAGCCTAGGCACCGTGGCCGCCGCCAGCTCGCCGCCGGCCCAGGGCGTCGACGACGGCGTCGTCGGGGTCAAGGCGGTCGCCGAAGACTCGGAGGTCGCCGCGGACGAGTGCAAGGACGGCGGCGTCGCGCCCGACGCGCAAGCCTCAGGTAGGCGAGCTGTGTCGTTTAACCCATTCGTGGTTAACAATCATTTTGCACATATTTAAAAAATATAGGTCAGAACCTCTTTTCTGCCTTCATTAACATCGGACTTTAACTAACAAAAAAGGATTATAAGTTGACCGATTTTGTTAACCACGTGTGTCCCACGAACTTAACCACGTCCATGTTTTCAATGGAATCTAAGATTTGCAAAGTTAAATTTTTGTTTGTAGCTCGCGGTGCGTAAAACTGTTTTGTTCACGACGTTTCGTCCGCAGCTGCGTCGGGCATCTTCAGACGTTATCCCGATTCCGCCAAGTCTTGTCTACTGAGAGGTCGGACGTGAGAGAATGAAACCATTTTTACGATATTTATGTCTCACGTCCAACTCTTCATTTGGCAACACCCATTGGAACCGTGAGCACCTCTGAAGATGGCCACTATAGTTGTGGGCGAAACGTCAGGTGTAAAAAAGTTTCACATGCAACAATTGTACACCCGTAAGTTTCAGCAGGAACTGAGAACTGATCGTGAAGACGTTCATTGTAGTGTCGATCTAATAAGTTTCCTTTAATTTACGTCTATGGTCACAAACGTTTTGTTAACAGATTGCCGGTTTCGGTACTCGGCATCGTCAAATGGCTGCAGTACATTAGGACTTTGTTTTCATGAAACAGATCTGATGAAACCGGTAATCTGTTAACAAAAAGTTTGTGACCATAAACGTAAATTAAAGGAAAGTTATTACATATACGGGTCACTGTTTTTTCGCGACGATATCGCAGCTTGTGAAAGTAGTGTCGATCATCGTTGTTAACTTCGTTCAAGTAATGCAAAGTTTATCCACCTTCTCGCCCGCAAACTGAAATCGCGTTAAGATTTCACAATAGGACATACACGTGCAAAGATCGACTGAGGTAGCTCGAGATGGTACGATTTTAACTGCAACTCCTGTGTGCCACTGCTTCATGCAGCATATGTAGTACGGTGCAGAGAAGCAGGGGGAGGTTTTGCGAAGAAGGACTCGGCACGATGTTGGCACTGACTGGTCGTTCGGTGGCTGTGTTGGCAGAGCGTCAGGAGCTGAGCCGCCACGCGTCCTCGCCAGACTCGGTGGTGTCCACCTCCGAGGAGGCGGCGACCCCGCGGCAGCAAGAGCCGGAGCGGGAGGCGGAGCCCGCTGCCGCCCCCGCCGCCCCCACGCCGCCGCCGCCCCCGCCGCCGCCCCCGCGCCGGCCCGGTAGCGCCTGCAGCAGCGCCAGCAGCGACAGGGACAGCCGCGACCAGCTGCCGGAGGTGACGCTGTCGCCGCGCCGCATGGCCTCGCTGCAGGTCAAGCCGCAGTCGCAGTACAGGAGGCCCTCGCAGCAAGGTACGGGCCCGCCCGGAGTTCAGGGCTCGTTTCCTCTCCAAAACTCGCCGACTCGGCTCCTGTTAGGGTCTTCATAAGCAGTCTACTGGTGTCCCCTAGAGGTTAGCCTTTGGATGATATAGCAGAAGACGGCTAGTTAAGCTCAAAACACGGGTCCAAACGGTGTCCTTTGGAGCTGAAACTCGCCGGCCGGAGTGGCCATGCGGTTCTAGGCGCTACAGTCTGGAGCCGAGCGACCGCTACGGTCACAGGTTCGAATCCTGCCTTGGGCATGGATGTGTGTCATGTCCTTAGGTTAGTTAGATTTAATTAGTTCTAAGTTGTGGGGGACTGATGACCTCAGAAGTTAAGTCGCATAGTGCTCAGAGCCATTTGAACCATTTTTAATGGCTTCCTTCTGCAAGGGTTTATGAGCAGGTGTTTATGAGTGCCTCGCTAAGTATAGATCTATTTAAGCACCAGAAGGCTTGGACATTGAGAGATATAGTACAGGATTTGTTCTGCGGAAGGATATTTATGTTGAGATCAGTGCAGGTAACATGCAGTGAGTGGGACACAGGGGGCCATTGGAGGAGAGACTGGTGGGTGGAGGCAAGGTAGAGGGGTTTCTTGACTGATTGCCTGTTTTGAACGAGCAAGTCTTCGGCGTTCTGAAGTAAGAATTGGTTTCTCGGTTCAGTTGGGTCATTGAGTAGATAGTCAGGTGCTGTTCTTGTCTTGATAAACATTTAGATTTCTTCAAGAAGGTCAATACTGTTAAAATAAGTCAATGCTATATACATATTATCTTTAGCTGCTACAAACATACAAAAAGCTCCAATTCTGTGCAAATGTCGTAACTTTACATTATTTTATTTCTGGCCATTCACGTTAACACCAGTTTTGATTTAAGTATTTGATCATACGTCAACTATATTACATGCAAACGAAAACGATAATCTCTCTGAGCAAAGTAGTACGTTATATCTTTGTATAAACACCTTTGTAAGAAGCAACAGTGGTACAGCACATGCTGGACGCTGGCAAAGTTTCATAACTACACATTATGCTTTGAAATAGTCATGTAACTTCCTGTGGACCATCTGAAGATGAGGCTGAAAAGGTTCGAAAACAAGTTTATAGAATAAACACACTACTGGACATTAAAATTGCCACACCACCAAGATGACGTGCTACAGACGCGAAATTTAGCCAACAGGAAGAAGATGCTGTGATATGCAAATGATTAGCTTTTCAGAGCATTCACACAACGTTCGCGCCGGTGGCGACACCTACAATGTGCTGACATGAGGAAGGTTTCCAACCGATTTCTCATACACAAACAGCAGTTGACCGGCGTTGCCTGGTGAAACGTTGTTGTGATGCCTCGTCTAAGGAGGAGAAATGAGTACCATCAAGTACTGACTTTGATAAAGGTCTGATTGTAGGCTATCGCGATTGCGGTTTATCGTATCGCGACATTGCTGCTCGCGTTGGTCGAGATCCAACGACTGTTAGCAGAATATGGAAACGGTGGGTTCAGGATCCCAACGGCCTCGTATCACTAGCAGTCGAGATGACAGAAATATTATCCGCATGGCTGTAACGGATCGTGCAGCCACGTCTCGATCCCTCAGTCAACAGATGGGGACGTTTACAAGACAACAACCATCTGCACGAACAGTTCGATGATGTTTGCAGCAGCATGGACTATCAGCTCGGAGACCATGGCTGCGGTTACCCTTGACGCTGCATCACAGACAGGAGCGCCTGCGATGGTGTACTCAACGACAAACCTGGGGGCACGAATGGCAAAACGTCATTTTTTCGGATGAATTCAGGTTCTGTTTACAGCATCATGATGGTCGCACCCGTGTTTGGTGACATCGCGGTGAACGCACATTGGAAGCGTGTATTCGTCATCGCTATACTGGAGTACCACCTGGCGTGGTGGTATGGGGTGCCATCGGTTACACGTCTCGGTCGTCTCTTGTTCACATTGACGACACTTTGAACAGTGGACGTTATATTTCAGATGTGTTACGACCCGTTGTTCTACCCTTCATTCGATCCCTGCGAAACTCTAAATTTCAGCAGGATAATGCGAGACCGCATGTTGCAGGTCCTGTACGGGCCTTTCTGGATAGAGATAATGTTCGACTGCTGCCCTGGCCAACACATTCTCCAGATCTCTCACCAATTGAAAACGTCTGGTCAATGGTGGCCGAGCAACTGGCTCGTCACAATACGCCAGTCACTACTCTTGATGAGCTGTGGTATCGTGTTGAAGCTGCGTGGGCAGCTGTACCTGTACAAGCCATCCAAGCTCTGTTTGACTCAATGCCCAGGCGTATCAAGGTCGTTATTACGGTCAGAGGTGGTGGTTCTGGGTACTGATTTCTCAGGATCTATGCACCAAAATTGCGTGAAAATGTAATGAAATGTCAGTTCTAGTATATTTGTCCAATGAATACCCGTTTATCATCTGCATTTCTTCTTTGTGTAGCAATTTTAATGGACAGTAGTGTAGCTATTTGAAATAAGCAATTGGTTGCTGTTTTGTGTATTTGTTTTGAATAAGCAGTCAAAGGTTGCTAAACATTTGTAATGTGTAAGATTAATCAGCTGAATATTCTTGTTAAGTAATTAATTATGAGTTGAGATCTGGGAACCTGTGTGCACGAGAGAGAGCTATGTAGAGCGGCCTGCCAGTGGGTCAGTGTAAGAGGCAGAACACTTTGCCCTCCTGCAGAGTCTCCTCAGCAGCAGCAGCAGCAGCCGCAGCAGGCAGCGGCGCCCATGACGCGCAGCCGGTCGACGTGCGGCGCCGTGGAGTGCGGCTTCAGCGACGCCCCCGCCGAGCTGTTCGCCCCCGCCGCCTCCCGCCGCCAGCAGCAGCAGAGTGGGAGCAAGGGCCGCGCGGCGCCCTCCCCCCA
Source organism: Schistocerca serialis cubense (assembly GCF_023864345.2). Classification (NCBI taxonomy): domain Eukaryota; kingdom Metazoa; phylum Arthropoda; class Insecta; order Orthoptera; family Acrididae; genus Schistocerca; species Schistocerca serialis. The sequence continues at coordinate 492,924,699 of NC_064646.1, read as the reverse complement.
CCCCTCCTCCTACAACACGTGGTCCGGCCGGCAGGGCCGCGCCGCGCCCAAGTCTCGGCCGCCGCTCACCGACAACACCTTCAGGTACGTCCACAACGTGTTCACCTACGTGCTCACTCCGTACTTAACGTGCTCACCCATTTTATGGTCCCAACGCTCCGGACCAGGCCACGACGTCGGACCTACTGTTTTTGCAGTGTTCACATTGTCAGCTCGTCTGGACCGAGATATCAGACACCCTGTTTGGCATCGGCGTCTTCACAATTTGTGTTGGGCTGGGATACTAGGTCCACTGCTTGAAACTGTCGTGTTCACAATACGTACCTGCTTTGGCGGGGATATCGCACCCCATGTTAAAAGTGTACACATGTCTTGTGGTCCGGATATAACACACACTGTTTTACACTGTGGTGTTTACACTGTTCGCTGGGCCAGGCCATGGAGTCAGATCCACGGTCCCTCTGGTTTGCATTGCGGTGTTCGCACTGCACACTGGATCGAGACATGATATCAGACCCAGTGTTTTGCTTTGTGTTGTTCACACCGCATGCAGAGGTAGTTAGACCCACTATTTTGGACTGTAGTGTTTACACTGCACTCTGGGCTAGCCGGGATATCAGACTCACTGTTCTGCTTTTTGGTGTCTACATTTTATGCTTCGCTGAGCTGGGGTATCAGACCCACTGTTTGGCAATGTAGGCCTGGATGAAACACCTACTTTTTTGCATTGCAGTTTTCTGCACTGTGTGCCAGACTGGGTTGGGATATGAGACCTACTGTTTTGCATCAGTTTGCCAGTGTGATGCTGGCAGTGTGTATCATCTCTAGTATGTGTCATCCCTACTAAATACATCACATATCTCTCATCTCTTTATCAAAATTTTACCTGATTATATTAATTAATCTTTCACTGTTCCTCTGTTTTGGAGAGGTATGTAAGTGTGTACTAACCACCGCAATAATGAATTTCTTTCACTAAATAAGTTTCACTTTGCAGGTCTGTGCAATTCTTAATTTTATAAACAGACATGGATTAGGAGAATATTCAATTGTCACAAACATATCTTGCATTCCAGTTGTAAAATATAAAGTTCCATGGCCAGAAATTTATCACTTAATAAAATATTCTGGGATATTAAATCGTGGTGGGATGAATTTCTTCTCGAAACCAAATGTTTCATTCCCATTTTCAGAGGACATCTTCAAGGGATGTTATGGCTTTTTCAAAGGTTCAGAGCAGGCCCTTCCTCAGTTGCGAGCCACACTGTGCATTAGACCTGCGAGAAAGCCCCCCCCCCTCCCCCCCCCTACTGAATACACCTCTGAGGAAGCGGACGAAACGTTTGGTTTCGACAGAAAATTGCGCCACCATGGCACATTTTGAAAAACAATATTTCAATAAGTGCTGCCTCCCAGTTCACATCACTCTTGCTTACCTTTGAAAGGCAACTGTTCCTCTAACAACATATTCAGAGTTGCATCCATAGAAGGAAAAATTTTCACCTTTTGTGCTACTAATAAATGTGTAGAAATTGTAAAAAATACACCAAATATTGGTATTATGGTCCTTGTGCAAAATGTTAACAACATCGGTACACCCCAATCCACTTGGCGCTTCTAGTTCGATAACGGCGACCCGTGCAGTAGGCTAGGCTGGGCTAGTTGGCTGACAGCAGCGCCTGCTTGCCCACAGCCGGTCGTCCGTGCAGCGGCGCAGCCTGGGCGCCTACGGCGGCGGCCGCCCGCACCACAGCAACAACAACTACCAGCACGCCAGCGCCCCCTGCAGCCCGCGCAGGCAGCCGCCGCACGCCGCCGCTGGGGGCGGCAAGGGCTCCCTGCCCGCCTCCCTGTCCGGCTCCCCCACCAAGATATCGCCGCTAATCGAACAGGTACGCTCACCACGCCGAGTCTCACTCACCAACGCACACCACTGTGGATTTTCGACCATCTCCGGTCTTGCCGCTCACTCTGAGTCCTCGAGCGTCTCGCTCTCTACCTCGCTTTCCCAGCCCTACACTGAAGCGCAAAGAAACTGGTATAGGCGTGCGTATTCAAATACGGAGATATGTAAACAGGCAGAATACGGCGCTGCGGTCTGCAACGCCAGTATAAGACAACAAGTATCTGGCGCAGTTGTTACATCAGTTACTGTTGCTACAATGGCAGGTTATCAAGATGTAAGTGAATTTTAGCATGGTGCTATAGTGAGCGCACGAGCGATGAGACACAGCATCTCAGAGGTAGCGATGAAGTGGGGTTTATCCCGTACAACCATTTCACGAGTGTACCGCGACAGTGGACACATCCTGTCTCATCACCTGCATCCATTCCTGTCCATTATTCATTCCGACGGACTTCTGCAATTCCAGCAGGACAATGCGATACCCCAAACATCCAGATTTGCTACAGAGTGGCTCCAGGAACACTCTTCTGAGTTTAAACACTTCCGCTGACCACCAAACTCCCCAGAAATGAACATTATCGAGCAAGAAACTTCCTGGCAGATTAAAACTGTGTGCCAGACCGAGACTCGAACTCGGGACCTTTGCCTTTCGCGGGCAAGTGCTCTACCAACTGAGCTACCCAAACACGACTCACGACCCTTCCTCACAGCTTTACTTCCACCAGTACTTCGTCTCCTACCTTCCAAACTTCACAGAAGCTCTCCTGCGAATCTTGCAGAACTAGCACTCCCAAAAGAAAGGATATTGCGGAGACATGGCTTAGTCACAGCCTGGGGCGTGTTGGCTGGTTGGTTGGTTGTTTTGGGGAAGGAGACCAGACAGCGAGGTCATCGGTCTCATCGGGTTAGAGAAGGACGGGGAAGGAAGTCGGCCGTGCCCTTTGAAAGGAACCATCCCGGCATTTGCCTGGAGCGATTTAGGGAAATCACGGAAAACCTAAATCAGGATGGCCGGACGCGGGATTGAACCGTCGTCCTCCCGAATGCGAGTCCAGTGTCTAACCCCTGGGGGATGTTACCAGAATGAAATTTTCACTTTACAGCAGTGTGTGAGCTTAGGAAACCTACTGGCAAATTAAAACTGTGTGCCGGACCGAGACTCGAGAGCTTCTGCAAAGTTTGGAAGGTAGGAGACGAGGTACTGGCAGAAGTAAAGCTGTGAGGAGGGGGCGTGAGTCGTGCTTGGGTAGCTCAGTGGTAGAGCACTTGCCCGCGGAAGGCAAAGGTCCCGAGTTCGAGTCTCGGCCCGACACACAGTTTTAATCTGCCAGGAAGTTTCATAACAACACACGCCGCTGCAGACTGAACATTTAACTCTGCATCATTGAGCATATCTGGGATGCCTGGCAACGTGCTGTTCAGAAGAGATCTTCACCCCTCGTACTCTTAGGGATTGATGGACAGCCCTGCAGGATTCACGGCATCAATTTCCTCCAGCACTACTTCAGATATAAGTCGAGTCAATGCCACATCATTTTACTGCACTTCTCCGTACTCGCGGGGGCCCTACACGACATTAGGCACGTGTACCAGTTTCTTTGGCGCTTCAGTGTACGTGCCCCACAGAATCGATTGCCAACTCCCTGCAGTACTGCCTCCCGTCACCCACTGTTGAGATCTCTGACGTTCTGTTACACCCCACCTTGCCATCTACACACACTCTGTCGGTTACCAGGGAAATTTCAACTGTCCTCTCCTCCCAGGCACAGAAATTATTTCTGAAGTCCACCCATTCCACGAGCTACACCCTGGCCTACCTCTTCCTTCTCCAAACAAGACTCCATCAATTGTTTGCCTGCGATCATGCACATCCGGTACCACCTGCATCCCTTCTCTTGACACTCCTGAATATTCACCTTGACTCAAATCCTTCACAAAGGTGACGACAACACCATAATCCTTACGCTCCTAAACATCACGCGCATCGTCGTGTCATCAGGACTAACAACATTGTTTTTATTCTTATAAAAAGTTTGTAATTATATTAATTATATTGGAAGTCAACCATCCAGGCATGGAATACTTCATACCGTTAACTCTGATTGAATTAAGGTACCCTGACCCACATCGAATAAGAGACATTACATTACTCATGGAGTCATTCAATGATGCCTGTAGCGTACAGTTTAACTGAGTGCGTCTCATGTTTTGATGAGAGGGCAGAAGAACGTTTAAGCACTGACATTCCTCGGCTTTTGCAAGACAACGTGACGAGCATGGTAAGCTCCAGAATACAGTAGATACAGGAGTCACGGCAGTGTAGTGCTGTGACAGGAATGTGCGTACATATCACGTATTTGTTACGTTTTGACATGTGCTACAGCACAGTGTAAGTAATATGGTTTATTAGCATCTAATTTTATTATCCGTTAGTCGGTAACATGTAAAAAATCTGCTCTAACGGTAACATACGTCTGGGAACCTAAAATTACTAAATTTTGTAATTTATGGCCACTTAGTGAATATCGAAAATAAATTACAGTTCAAAATATGTTTTCATTGCTTTTAAATCATAATTTGCGGTACAGTATGTAAAAATGACATATCCGTCTTTTATGAATTGGTTTATAAACTTTATTATTCTTTTGAAACATTCAAAAAATTAAATGTTGTTGTTTCCAATGAAATAGTTTGTAAATATGACGGGTTTTCTCAGGTATTTTGATATACAGGTTGGGACAAATGAAAGCGGCCTGGAGAACAGGTCCAGGTGGAGTATTCGTCTGCTTGATCGTCGAGGTATTCCCGTCTCTTGCAACAGGCGCTGGGATATGTGGTAGGACTCTGAAGCATTTTCTGGTGGACTGCAGACACTTTTCCTCGTGTGCGGGTACGTTTTGGAATGTTTTTTCACTTGTTCAAAGGACACCGTTTTAGGACTAAGCATTGCATGGCACTGTTTGCTGGCACTTGGAATCGTTATATTTCTCAGCAAACAACTGACCACACCGTTTGCACGACTTTGTTGTCACGTGACTGCCCACAACGAACACCCGCTGCTCCACTGTGAATACCACGCCCCCTTTCCACCGCTCCACTCAGACTGACGCAGCTCGCACTATCCTCTGAACTGGTGTTGATCACGTGGCGGGCGTATACATGGTTTGCGTATCACAGGGTGTAGTAATATGTGTTGTGTTGGCTACTGAGGGAGTCAGCACCAACACAAACAAGAAAGGAGAGAAGTTGCGTTGGCCGGCGGCAGGAATCTAAAATCATCTGCACAACACTATTTAACATGAAATGAAACTTAGCTTCTTTTGCCTCCTGCGTGCGTTAACATCTATCCACTATTACTACTCACAAAAGGCACGTTCAGTCACGTCTTGATATTACTCAGTACTTATGCTCTCGAAATCTGCTACGGAACCGGGGCGACCAGCGATGGGCGGCTGGTTAAATCTGGAGGCGTGGCGCTGGCCGCCGTTTCTATTGGTGCACGGCACAGCAACCTCTTGATGCCGTTTCGCTCCGTTCAACTGCTGGTGAAACGAAGCACTGGTAAGATGAGTAATACCTCTAGCTGTATAAAACTGTTCAAAGTCCTGGGCCGTAAACTGTGGTCCGTTGTCTGTAACCAGCACTACAGGTAAACCTTCTAGGCAAAAAATAGATGGCAAAGCTTGAATGGTACTATGCGACATCGTCGAGTTAATGGACATTGCAAACGGATATTTGTTAAAAGAGTCCACAACAATTTTTTTTAAATTTTCATTTTGTTCGCTTTAGTTCGTTTAATCTGCTCGGGGCGGACGTCATAAGACATCCATTTAAGTTCGTTGTTGATCTGTTAACTCAGGTTTTTTTATTACAGAGGGCACATTACCCTCTGACCGAACACGCTGAGCTACCGTGTCGGCATGAAACAATAAGCCGACGAGTTACATCGAAATTACAATGAGATGAATACCCCTAGATGCATACAGGCGTTGATGTAAGTCAACGGGCACAATTGAAAATGTATGCCCTGACCGGGACTCGAACCTGGGATCTCGTGATGACATGGCAGACGCTCTATCCATCTTTCTTTTTTCTTTTTTGTTCGTTGTTCATCGTTGTGTTTGGTCGTTGCGGACGTCATATGACAATCGTTCAAGTTTGTTGTTGATCCTTTGACTCAGTTTTTTAATTACAGAGGCCAACCAGCTCTCTGACCGAACGCGCTGAGCTACCGTGCCGGCTATCCATCTGAGCCACCGAGGACACAGAGGATAGTGCGACTGCAGGGTCTTATCTCTGGCACGCCTCCCGTGAGGCCCACATTCCCAACTTATTGTCCCGCACTATATTCATAGTGTCCCTGCCCATTATACTCATTACTCGCGGCTTTTCGCCGATTGCCGTTAGAGTTCGAGCACTGTTTGTGCATCCGCACAGAAAAAGATGATCAAATGGCCGGTGAGCCTTATATATGAAGGTGGTATCTGTTCTTTCGGAGATGTTGGGAATGTGGGTCTCAGGGGAAGCGGGCCAGAGATAAGTCCCAGCAGACGCACTATCCTCTGTCTCCTCGGTGGCTCAGACGGATAGACCGTCTGCCATGTAAGCAGGAGATCCCGGTTTCGAGTGCCGGTCGGGGCACACATTTTCAACTGTCCCCCTTGACTTATATCAACGCCTGTATGCAGCTAGGGATATTCATTTCATTGTAATTTCATTCTAACGAGCTGCATGGTCACGAATGGTATCTGTTCTTTCGGACATGTCCGAAAGAACAGATACCATTTTCATGTGTATTAGAGTTACATTGAGTCTTGGTCAATAACTTGGACGCGTAGGGAATCGGCCTGTGCTGTGAGCGAAATCTGTGCGAGAGCACAGCTCCGATTCCGTACGAAGAATCGTACACTGCCAAAACCACAGGCTTACTGGGATCTAAATAAACAAGACATCTGCCATTCAACAAGGCATTTTTAAGTTCCTGGAATGCGTCCTGACACTCTTTGGCCCAAACAAAAGTCGCGTTCCGTGAAGGACAGTTTTGTCTTTCGTGAGTGGAAAAGCGGCGGGTGCACGATTTCACAGAAGACACACACGTTGACGCTGGTTTACTGTAGCCACGGCGCCGTGGCCCATTTGCTCGCAGTGGTCGATTGCAAGGCCGTTCTTGTTTGTCACTTTGCGTTAGACTGCAAATGGGAGCTACTTCGAAGTTTTCCACTGCACTGTGACACGAGTCCTGATGTTCAGTAATTTGTAACACTTGTTTCAAAGTAGGATTAAAATATTTGAGCATTTGTTCACGAATCCGACTGTCTGCCACATTTTACGTAATTGCATCACGAATCATGGCGTCACTATAGTCCTGTTGACAGATACATTGAAACCGACACTGTCGTGTCAACCCTGAAGTTCAGTGACCAACTGACGGTATGTCTGTCCTGACTTTTTCCGCCATCGAAAGAATTTGAAACGAGCTGCAGCAGCCTACAGCTGATTCTCACACTTAGTGAGGGCGGAAACTAGCTCTTCGAAAACCAGCTACTCCGGCCTACTAGTTGGGAATAACTTCTAAGTCAGGAGGTAAACTCCTGTGTTGGCTGAAAGTTTCACTGTACCTTGCACTTCAAGCGAAACACAATGAGCGTCGAACTGAGCGTAGTACTCATTCCATTCCTCTTGTTGCTCATCGAAAGTTCGGAACAGCGAATGCACGTCGGCAGTGCCATAGATGTGGCTGGCTGTTGTGGCGGAGTCGATGAAGCAGCGGCTTGTGCATTAATGAGCTGCTCGACTGCGGACATCAAAGGCGACGTCTGTTGGTCCTGAATCCGAATAAACTGCGTTAGACCAAACCCAGCAACAGGTGGTGCAGGAGGCGGGTTAGAGGCGATTTTAATGAGAGGAGCGCCGCAACAAAGTAATGATACACAATTAGCGAAAGCGTTGCAGTGAGTCTGCAAGAAAACACAATTAGTAGCAACGCGCCTCTGAAACAAAAGAGATAAATATTAGTGACGCGCTGTGACGGAGCGGCGAAGAGCGAAGGCAGTGTTGGTTCTGGAATCCACGGCTGCTGTGGGAGTCAGTGCCGACGCAAACAAAGAAGGAGAGAAGCTGCGATGGTTGGCGGCAGGAATGCAAAATCATCTATACAAAACACTTTAAGAGTTATTGAAACTTAACTTCTTGTATCTCCTCGCATGAGACAGGCTAAAAATCGTCTTCTTATTACAAATTTTCTTTAGTTCACGTCTGTGGTCACAAACGTTTTGTCATCAGACCACCGGTTTCGGTCTATAGTGACCATTTCAGATCGACTGGAGATCTACTGGAGCCAAAGTGACATCGTCCAGTGCTAAACACATCAGCATTTGACGATCCCACTACAGCTAAAAACATTAGCAGTCGACGATGCCACAATGGCTACAGTGTATTAGGACATCTTTGTGTAAAACAGATCTGAAGATGGTCATTATAAACCGAAACCGGTAGTCTGATGACAAATAATTTGTGACCACCACTCGTATATTCGGGTCGCTGTTCAATTCGCGACCGTGTCTCAGCTTGTGTCTTTCTATTACTCGGTACTGATGCTCTCGAAGTCTGTGACCGAACCAGCGCAGGGGGCTCTGAACTGTGTCTGCCTGCAAGTGTGCCGCTGCCCGCTCTTTCCGCTGACGCACGGTCAGCGCCTTCTTGATGCCGTTTCGCGGCGCTGCGCTGGTCGGAGTGCAGTCGATGCTTTAGGATATGCACAATATGCAAACAATCACGTCCAATCGTATGCACTCATCCAGGCCACCTTTATTTGCCCCACGTTGCATATAGAAGTAAAGAGAAAGAAAAAGTTTCTTCACATATTTTACCTGTTCTCATGGATCACTGTAAGCAACTGGGTTTATCACGTTTCACACACTGTTGGAAGCAAAGAAAAAGCTACAAATTTGATGCACATATTTTCCATGGAACACGGTAAGCAACCGGGTTTTTCACATTTCACTCGCTTGTATGCCGTCATTCTGTTATGTGTGTAAGGACAGTAACGTCAGGTTTTTCTCTTTTCTAGCTTGTCGCTTCTTTCTCTTTTTGTTGGATTACCATCTTGCTCTTCTCCACCCAGTATATATGAAGTAGTTTTCCTGTGTTCATGCGGTAAGTTTGGAATCTGAAGCATTCTCTGTATATGTCTTCTGATTAATCTCATTCCTATGCTTTTCGTGAGCTCAAATCTTGACATTGTACCCTTACATAAATGCGTAACATAGGCATTCTCGCAGCTCAAATAGAAAGTGAAATATTGCCAGTGTCCAACTTCTCGTTCGCCGATTAGCTGAACAGTTGCTGCACTTCATGTCTAGCCAGTCTAGAGCTTCTACGCCAGATTTCGTGGCATTGTAGAAATCAGTAAGTTCTGTTTTGTTGCTGTTTTCATCGGGCGGCCGATGTGGCCGTGCGGTTCTAGGCGCTTAAGTCTGGAACCGCGTGGCCGCTACGGTCGCAGGTTCGAATCCTGCCTCGGGCATGGATGTCTGTGATGTCCTTAGGTTAGTTAGGTTTAAGTAGTTCTAAGTTCTAGGGGACTGATGACCACAAATGTTAAGTCCCATAGTGCTCAGAGCCATTTTTTTGTTTTCATCGGTAAACACAGAGTAGAAGAAAGCATTATAATTGCCTTAGATTTTTTGGAACAAAAGACAGTAGTGTAAGATGTTTACTGGACCCATAAACACTGGAGCCCACTTCTTTCTTTGGGTCGGGAAGATACTCTTTTGGAACTTCTCTTTTGTTGGATTTTAGTGTGTTTCAGCAGCTCCTTACACAGTTGAGTGGAGGAAGACAAATTGTATGCTGTGATATTCCTGTTTGTTCCAGCTGTACATTTGGAAAGACGAATCACACACAGAGCCGACTCTTGGAATTTTTTATCTTCTTCTGATAGTGTTGCTCCATCACTAGCTTTTCCCAAATAAATATAAGCATTACACAGGATGTGACAAAAATGTGCGGCACAAATTGCGGGACCATTCCTTACAGGTTGATGAAGAAGTTATATGAACGCGGGTTTGTGTTGACCACATGACTTTCTGGCGAGTGTTACACGAGAACCAGCTGTATCCATACCATTTGTGGCGTGTGCAGGCACTACCAGCAGCTGATGTTCCTCCGCGGGTACTCTTATGCGAATTGTTTATTTGGCAAAGTGTCAACCCTAATTTTAGTGCAACGGTACTGTTCAGGGATGCGTAGTTTCAACGAGATCACATTGTTAATTTTGACAATCCGTATGTATGGGCAGGTGCGAATCCTCACACAACTGTTGAAGCAAGTCATCAACAGAGATTTTCTGTCAGTCTTGGCGCCAACATTGTTGGTGACTGTTTGATAGGCCCTCACTTTCTTTCACACAGACTCAATGGACAAAGTTATTATAGTTTCGTAGAGAACGTTCTACCTGATCTGTTGCACATGTGCCTTTTACTGTGTGACAAAACTTGTTTCTCGTGCACGATAGTGCACCTCCTCATTTTACTGTCACTGTCCATTGGCTTATAAATAACAGCTTCGGTGACAGATGGGTAGGTATAGATGGACCAATTGCCTGGCCTCCACGATCTCCGGACCTAAACACACTGGCCTTTTATTTGTGGGCAGGGGGGTAGGGGGGCATTTGAAAACTCTGGTATATAGAATCACAGTATAAGGTGTTCAGAGAATCCATGCCCTTATTATGGAAGGCTGAAAAACCATGTGCAGTAGTCCCGGGATACATTAGAGCAACCGAGATTCTCTACGACAGTGAGGTGACGCATCTATCAGTGTCCATGGAGGACATACTGAACACCTCCTGTGAGAAGGAGTAGCACATGATATGCTGGTGCATTCTGTTCCTGTGTGTTTCCCATGATTAATGAATTGAAGAAAATGGGCTGTAACATGAAAACAAAGCGTTTTCAGACCCATGTTCATGTACAATAACTTCTTCATCTATGTGTGACGAATGTTTCCTGTAATGTGTGTAGTACATTTTTGTTACTCTCTGTACAAACATGATGACTGTGCATCTGTGAGGCACATGACCTTTATGGTATATTCAGCAGGTTTCTTCGGCGCATGTATTCTGAATTGGCATCTGTCTCAAAATGGGAGTAGAGTGTCATCAACAGAAGCATGAGTTCCAACGGAGTATACCTTCTGACACGAATAGAGATGTTGAAAATGTTGGACACAGCCGCCACAGGGTCATCTCTTTTTCTTTGTTCGCGAGTAGATGCATCATCAAATCTGAGAGCCACCAGTAAAAATTCACATCGTTTCGGAGACATGGTTGCACGAAAAATGGGACATTCGGTAGAGTCGTTTGCAAAACGTGATACCAGTTTTTTATACCCAGACTTGAAAATGAAACATAGAACCATCAAACCAATTAGCGCCTCAATTTCAGTTTTGTCTGCAGCTTTATAGCTGGAAGAGGAAGAATTCTTTAATTTATTCCTTATAACTTGCAGTTTTCAGTTGGTAAGAACTACGATCTCATCGAAAATCTCACTGTCGAAAAACAAACGCCATACTTCTTCTGGGCCTGGATCGTTGCGTAACTGACCAGCAGGGGCTAACCATGACGACAATCTAATTCTTATTATATTTTTGTGTGGTGTCTTAGCGCCGCAAATGGGCGCTCCGGAACTCCAAGTGAAACACTTCATTTTGCCATGGTAAGACATCAGTTTCGATGTCATCATTTGGCCTGTCCTGAACAATGGCATCGCTGACGTGCTCATTCTCGGACGAGTTGAGAACATCATTCACATGTACCTCAGAGTCACTGTCGTGGTCTGAATCTGACAGGCGATGTTCAGCAACGTAAGAATCGTCTGAATGATAGTCGTCATCGCTGTCCTCGAACTGCTCTGAAGCCATCTGCACAACTCTTTCGCTTCACGTATCACACCAGGTATCCACCAACCAGTTCTCATCTATAAATAAAGAGGTATTTGTAAAGTAAGGATCACAAAGCCGGCCGGAGTGGCCGAGCGGTTCCAGGCGCTTCAGTCCGGAACCGCGCTGCTGCTACGGTAGCAGGTTCGAATCCTGCCTCTGGCATGGATGTGTGTGTTGTCCTTAGGTTAGTTAGGTTTAAGTAGTTCTAAGTCCTAGGGGACTGATCACCTCAGATGTTAAGTCCCATAGTGCTCAGAGCCATTTGAACCATTTTGAACACATCACAAAAAGAACGTACTCGTTTAAAGTAATATTCGTCTATCATACGCAGGAAAATTCTTACTTTACAGTAATGTCCTCCTGTGAGACGATATGGATGACGTGTGTGCGCAAGTAAAACGACACTTTCACAGAAATGAAACTATGGCGTCCGTATAGTAATAGCTCAACTCACGACTGAAACACAGTCGAAATATCAGATCAAATTAAGAATGCGCGTGTGCCAAGAGTGCGTTGAGAAATTTTATATCCTCCTATGACACTGATGTTACCAACTATAGTTATTCTGGTGCGAAGCAAATAATAGTGTTTAAAAAATAATTACTTATAGAAGTCCCTTTTTCGAATACAGATATTTCGAGAAACCTACAGGTCGTAAGCACTTTCTTACAACAATATTATAACACCAGAAATCGATCATCTTAATAAACAAATAAGTAATGGTTAAGCTAACGAAAATGTACAAACGGCTGCGAAAGTACGAGGTACAGGCTGCGCGCCATAGTCGTCAGTCGCCTATAGGGTCCGACCTAGTTCTGTCGTCAGGAAATTGATAGTTTTCACTTATTCATTATTAATTTGGCGTATTTATCAGTTTATGGTCGTTAGTAAATAAATAGATCACGATAGAATCCATTTAGAACGTTATTTCGAATATTATAGCTTCCAACTTCATCACTTAGAATCAGAGGAGTAGGATTGCAGTTTACAGAGAACCAGATGGCGCTGATGCTACTTCTGCTACAGACACAAACCGCATGAGCTTCTCGGCAGAACAGGTAGAAATAATCTTACATGACGATATAATCCAAGGACGTATTGTCTTAATTTCCGCGAAACATGGATGGGAAAGCACATGTCATACTCTACGCCTCTTATACCATCCTGTTCGGACTCATTGGGTAACCAGAATGAGATTTTCACTTTGCAGCAGAGTGTGCGCTTACATGAAACTTCCTGACAGATTAAAACTGTGTGCCGGACCGAGACTCGAACTCGGGACCTTTGCCTTTCGTGGGCAAGTGCTCTACCAACTGAGCAACCCAAGCACGACTCACGCCCCGTCCTCACAGCTTTACTTCTGCCAGTACCTCGTCTCCTACCTTCCATACTTTACAGAAGCTCTCCTGCGAACCTTGCAGAACTAGCACTTCTGAAAGAAAGGATATTGCGGAGAGATGGCTTATCCACAGCCTGGGGGATGTTTCCAGAATGAGATTTTTACTCTACAGCTGAGTGTGCGCTGATATGAAACTTCCTGGCAGATTAAAACTGTGTGCCCGACCGAGACTCGCACTAGGGACTTAGTTCGAGTCCCGGTCCGGCACACAGTTTTAATCTGCCAGGAAGTTTCATTGGGTAAACTGAGACACTTCTTGAGATTTAGTACAAGTTCGGGGTTCTTGCAATGTCGCAGTCGGTTGTTTGGAGTGAGTGCCGTAGAACTGGAGGCGTGACGGAATGTCATAAAGGAGCTGTAGTGGTCGGGTAGCGCGTGACTACACCGGGAATGAAGTTCCTTGATTCGCTGGCTTGGCGTATCAACGCAGGCTTTCCAACGTACTATCCGCGGCCGTGTAATACAGCGTAAGAACTGTGCTCGCAAAAATATCCAAACCCACGGATGCGGCAGTAACTGCCGCTGTCGTCTGTCATCTGTCAGTTTTCCAGCGAACATTGCGAAAAGAACTGCATACAGCGCACACTTGAAGTGGGGTACAACGCAGAGGGCCATTGCTGACAGCGGCTGCCTGTTTCCAAATACAGCAGTCCGACGGGCGTTCAAACCGCAGCGTGCGTGGTGTGCAGTTCAGGCCAGAGATAGTTGTGTGATGTATTGGAGGTGTTTTTCGTAAAAGACTTGGGCTCACACATTGGGGTTACCATGAACATGAAACAGTATGTTTATTTCAATATTGTCGGTGGGCTGTTGTTGCCCTGGCACCTAGATCTTCGTGATGAGTGTGCTGTTGTTGACACTCTGGTCTTCTCAGATGAGAGGGGGCCTATTTTGACGAGCAGCCCGGCGCCACGACTGGCCTCCTAAATCACCCGCTCTCATTCCCGCAGTAAAAGCCTCTGACCATTTGGAACAGCAGGTGAAATGTGGCAGTGAACATCCTAGAATCTGAACCTCTACAGGAACTGATCGTCGACGACTTGCTTCAGGTGCGTTTGACATAGCCGAAGTTACTTGCAGACTGGCGTCCTCGTAGGACTGAGGACATTGTCAGTGCCGGAGGTGGTGTCCCGGTATTAGCGTGACGTCTCCTGGGGCTGACTCCTTTTTTTCATGTGCTGTGCTTGTACATGGCAACAAGTCTTCTGGTTCAGAATGTATACCAATTAGGTTCCTTTCGGAGTATGCTGATGCATTAGCTCCATACTTAACGATCATATACAACCGTACCCAAAGACTGGAAAGTTGCACAAGTCGCACCAATATTCAAGAAAGGTAGTAGGAGTAAGCCACTAAAGCACAGGCCCATATCGTTAACGTTGATGTGCAGCAGGATTCTGTAACATATATTGTGTTCGAACATAATGAATTACCTCGAAGAAAACGGTCTATTGACACACAGTCAACAGGGTTTTAGGAAACATCGTTCTTGTGAAAACTCTTTATTCACATGAAATGCTGTGTGCTATTGACAAGGGATTTCAGATCGATTCCATATTTCTGGATTTCCGGTACGCTTTTGACACTGTACCACACAAGCGGCTCGTAATGAAATTGCGTGCTTATGTAATATCGTCTCAGTTATGTGACTGGATCTGTGATTTCCTGTCAGAGAGGTTCGTAGTAATTAGTGGAAAGTCATCGAGTAAAGCAGAAGTAATTTCTGGCATTCCCCAAGATAGTGTTATACACCCTTTGCTGTTCATTATCTATATAAACGATTTGGGACACAATCAGAACAGCCGTCTTCGGTTATTTGCAGATGACGCTGTCGTTTATCGACTAAGTCATCAGAAGATCAAAACAAATTGCAAAACGATTTAGAACAAATATCGGAATGGTGCGAAAAGTGGCAGTTGACCTTAAATAACGAAAAGTGTGAGGTCATCCACATGAGTGCTAAAAGGAACTCGTTAAACTTTTGTTACACGATAAATCAGTCTAATCTAAAAGCCGTAAATTCAACTAAATACCTAGGTATTACAATTACGAACAACTTAAATTGGAAGGAACACATAGAAAATGTTGTGGGGGAGGCTAACCAAAGACTGCATTTTATTGGCAGGACACTTAAGAAAATGTAACAGACCTACTAAGGAGACTGCCTACCCTACGCTTGTCCGTCCTCTTTTAGAATACTGCTGGCCGGTGTGGGATCCTTACCAGATAGGACTGGCAGAGTACATCGAAAAAGTTCAAAGAAAGGCAGCACGTTTTCTATTATCGCGAAATATGGGACAGAGTGTCACAGAAATGATACAGGATTTGGGCTTGACATCATTAGAAGAAAGGCGTTTTTCGTTGCGACGGAATCTTCTCATGAAATTCCAATCACCAACTTTCTCCTCCGAATGCGAAAATATTTTGTTTACACCTACTTAAACAGGGAGGAACGATCACCAAGATAAAATAAGGGAAATCAGAGCTCGTACGGATAGATATAGGTGTTCATTCTTTCCGCGCGCTATACGAGATTGGAGTAATAGAGAATTGTGAAGGTGGTTCGATGAACCCTCTGCCAGGCACTTAAATGTGATTTGCAGAGTATCCATGTAGATGTAGATGAGCTAACGTCGGTAAGCGTACGAGGCTATTCTAGGACGACGCAGTTGTATGCAAATGGAAGCCATCGTTAGGAAACTACACAGAGACCGTCCGGTCAGCGATTAGATAGTGAAACTATCGCAGCCTTCAAGTATATAGGGTAGCTCTCCTGTGCGATTTGAGATGGAACGACCTCAAGATCCTGGATATGGGGAAGGAAGACACCTGACTCACATTTAATGGACGAATCCTTCGGGTGTAGGTCGTCAGTCTTCTGACTGGTCTGAGGGAGCCCACCACCGCTTCCTCTCTTGGCCAACCTCTCCATCTCTGTGGAGCACTCACACCCAACACCCCTAGTTATTTTGTTAATCATATTCCAGTCTCTTGGCTCCCTTACAGTCTGTACCCTGTACATCTCCCTCTAGCACCACTGACATTATTTCCGATGTCTAAACAAGTGCCCTCTCATCCTACACATTCTTCTTGTCAGTGTCTTCCATTTGTGCCTTTCCTCGCTCGTCGATTCTTCGAAGAACATCCTCATTCTTAATTTTATCAGTCCTCCTAATTTTCAACATCCTTCTATTGCACCACATCTCAAAAACTCCTATTACCTTCGATTCTCCTACAATCCAGTATTCACTACCGAACAATGCTTTGCTTCAGACATACATCCTCGGAAATTTATTTCTCAAATTAATGCCAGTGTTTGATTGTAGGTAGACTCCTTTTGGGCAGGAATGCGCTCTTTTCCTGTGCTAGTGTGTATTTTGTGCCCTCCTTACTTTGTCAATCGTATGTTATTTTGCTTCCAAGGTAGATGAATTCCTTCTTGTCTACTTCATGTGTCTCACGTTCGATCCTAAGTTTATCGTTAGTCTAATTTTGCTAGTCCTCATTACCTTCCTCATTTTTCTTCAAATGTTTGAGCGGAGCGAAAACAAGACTGCCTAGAAATTATAGAATTGACTTTTTCCGAGTTTTCATAACCGACCGTAGAGTGGGAAGCGAACAAATGAGTAACAAACTGACGAGAGTTATGTCTAGTTTTGGACAAAGGGATTTAATTGGTTGAAATTAAGCGGGATAATTATTGATTTGAGGGCAAATTGAAATGTTTCTCGAACAGCTACTGCTAGCTATGCAAATGAATTGTTAAAAACTTTATCTCTTTAAAGCAAGGTGTTTTGCACATAAAAAAGTTACATTGGTGTGATATTTAATTAGCAAATTCTGAAATAAAAAGGGCTCAAAAAACTGTGAAATGTGTGAAAGTAAGGAATAAAATATGTAGAGAAGCAATTGATGCATCTTTGAATGATGCCAAAAATCACGTAGAACAGATGAAGTGATGATTGAGAATTTGAAGTTCGGTGTTTAACTTCGAATTTTACGATTTTTAAAGAAAGCTGGAGGATATTTGTCTGGTGGGTTACGTAGACTGTGCATTCTCATTGGCTGTACATGATTTCGAGCATCATTCAAACGTATGTCAAGTATTTTTCTAAGCATTTGTGTTTCTTACTTTTTCATAAATCAGATCACAAAACATCTCATGGCATTTTACAATTTTTTTTCAGTACTCACAATCCATAATGTGTGCTAAACCACCATAAGCACATGCCTGATTCACATGCCCTTCACGCGGCTGTTGTGTACGGGAAAGAAGGGATGAACAAACTTTGTACAGCTTGGCAGAAGTTGTCGAAACTTATCGACACTACCTCAGTCTATTGACACATTCGCTTGCACAGTTAGCATAGGCACACCACGTGGATGAACAGCGGCAGCGAATTTGCAGTGTGCACTGAGTGGAAGCTACTCCGTACAAGCTGTCTGCGATGCTTCCGCAGCCGCATGGAAGGTGTCACGTTTGACCCTAAATTTTAATCCCACTTCTCACCATTTTATAAGGTGGTTTAAATATTCATCTAACACCATCCTACATATTTAATTGATATTTTCATGCTGCAATAGTACTTCCCAGGCCTATTGACATAATGGGTGAGTAACTGAGATGTTCTTTTCATAAATCGTATTTCTACACTGATGTCTAAAATAAAAGCAACAAGCCGCTATTTCCCCGTCCCTTGTCTAGTTCACGACATTATCATACATACTGTCAACAGATGTCCGTACGATCGTGTTGTGCACGGAAGATGATATTCAGGTCAACGGACAACCATGCCAACAATGACGGCAGGGCATCTGTGAAACGAGGTAGTGTTTTCCGGGTAGCCCCACATCACAATCGCTGTGTACTGAGTCGCAGACCGTGCAGTGTGGCACAGAGAAGATACCTACCAGACTCTTTGCGGTGGAGGGCCACAGAAAGAAAGCAAGCAGGACAGTGAAATGACTCTGAGCACTATGGGACTTAACTTCTGAGGTCCTCAGTCCTCTAACAGGACAGTCGCAAACTGATTTGGCCTAATGGCTTAATGTGAATCGTTCTGTTGTTTCTGGGATGTGGTGACAGTTTATACAGACCAAAACTGTATCCCGAAGACCTGGGCAGGGTTGACCACGTGTAACATCAGAAGGGGAGGACCGTTAAATTGATATCAAACGCTGTGAAAAAAAGTTTGAAACTTGCTCTTTTCATTGGCATAAAGCTTGTTCATCTTGGATTTTTACTCGAATGCATACGAAGTTTTGAAAATGGGTCCATCATTTAGAATGTTGTGGCCTTCAGTCCAGAGACTGGTTTGATGCAGCTCTGCATGTACTCTATATTGTGCAAGCCTCTTCATCTCAGAATAAATACTGCTACCTACGTACTTCTGAATCTGCTCAGTGTATTCATCTCTTGGTCTCCCTTACGATTTTTCCCTCCACGCTTCCCTCCGGTGATCCCTTGATGCCTCAGAAGGTGTCCTACCAACCGACCACTTGTTCTAGGTCGGCCGCTGTGGCCGAGCGGTTCTAGGCGCTTCAGTCCGGAAGTGTGCTGCTGCTACGGTAGCAGGTTCGAATCGTGTCTCGGGCATGGATGTGTCTGATGTCCTTAGGTTAGTTAGGTTTAAGTAGTTCTAGGGGACAGATGACCTCAGATGGTAAGTATCATAGTGGTTAAAGCCATTTGAACCTTCTTCTAGTCAAGTTATACCACAAATTCCTCTTCTTCCCAATTCTGTTCAGTACCTTCTCATTAGTTACGTGATCTACCCATCTAATCTTCAGCATTATTCTGTAGCACCACATTTCGAAAGCTTCTATTCTCACCTTGTTTAAACTTGTCCATGTTTCACTTCCATACACGGCTGCAGTCGATACAAATACTTCCAGAATTCAATGTTCACAAATTTCTCTTCTTCGGAAACGCTTTCCTTAGCAGAGCCAGTGTACACTTTAGATCCTCTCTACTTCGACCATCATCATTGATTTTACTCCCCAAACAACAAAATTCATTAACTACTTTAAGTGTCTCATATCCTAATCTAATTCCCTCATTATCACCTGATTTATTTCGACTACATTCCATTATCCTCGTTTTGCTTTTGTTATATTCATCTTATATCCTCCTTTCAAAACACTGGCCATTCCGTTCAGCTGCTCTTCCAGGTCCTTTGCTGTCTCTGACAGAATTACAATGTCGTCGGAAAATCTTAAAGTTTTAATTTCTTCCCCGTGGATTGTAATAGGCTAGAACCCTGTGTCACTCCCTTCTCAACCACTGCTTCCCTTTCATGTCGCTCGACTCTTGTAACTGCCATCTGGTTTCTGTACAAATTGTAAATAGCTTTCCGCTCCCTGTATTTGTGACCCCTGCCTCAACAAAAGCAAAACGATAAGAATGGAATGTAGTCGAATGAAGTCAGGTGATGCTAAGGGAATTAGATTAGGAAGTGGGACACTTAAAGTAGTAAAGGAGTTTTGCTATTTGGGGACCAAAAGAATTGATGATGGAGAGGATATAAAATGTAGACAGGCAATGGCAAGGAAAGCGTTTCTGAAGAAGAGAAATTTGTTAACATCGAGTATTGATTTAAGTGTCAGGAAGTCGTTTCTGAAAGTATTTGTATGGAGTGTAGCCATGTATGGAAGTGAAAGTTGGACGATAAATAGTTTAGACAAGAAGAGAATAGAAGCTTTCGAAATGTGGTGCCACAGAAGAGTGCTGAAGATTAGATGGGTAGATCACATAACTAATGAGGAGGTATTGAATAGAATTGGGGAGAAGAGGAGTTTGGGGCACAGCTCGACTAGAGGAAGGGATCGATTGGTAGGACATGTTCTGAGGCATCAAGGGATCACCAATTTGGTACTGGAGGGCAGCGCGGAGGGTGGGAGACCGAGAGATGAATACACTAAGCAGATTCAGAAGGATGTAGGCTGCAGTAGGTACTGGGAGATGAAGAAGCTTGCACAGGATAGATTAGCACGGAGAGCTGCATCAAACCAGTCTCAGGACTGAAGATCAGAACAACAACAGCCACCTTCAGAATTAGAAAGAGAGTATTCCGGTCAACATTGTCAACCCTGTATGTTCCACGTATTTTCTCGCAGCTCGCAGCTGCCTTTCGCGCCGTTTCACGTTGTGCCGCTGCCGGCAGGTGCTGTCGGTGAAGGAGCTGGACAACGACGTGACGGTGCTGAACAAGATGCGCCAGATCATCCGGCAGTACGCCGACCTGGTGGGCGACGCCGCCGACGCGGATGCGGACGCCGGCGCGGCGCGGCCGCCCTCCGAGGAGCTGGACCTGACGTCGGCGTGGGTGCACGGCAACGGCAGCCTCCCGCGCCGCGCCGCCTCCGTGTGCGGGGGCGACCTGGGGGCGGCCGTGGGGCCCAGCCCGCGCAAGGACTCCAAGGGCAGCCGCATCCCGGCGCCGCTGCCGCTGCAGCTGCCGCTGCCGCTCGTCTCCTACGGCAGCCGCCAGCTCGACAGCTGACTGCCGACGGACGTGCTGCGCCGCGGCGCCAGCGCCAAGACCGCGCGCTGAGGGAGCCCACGCCAGACCCCGTACCCCGTGTCCACTCCTGTCCCCTCCCCGTACCTCTCTTGCCACACTGCCGAGGGTGCTGCAACAGCTCGTACATACACCTAGCTCTTGCCACTGTAATCTTTTCGTCGTAAGTTTCACTCGGAACTCGACATAGTGTTATTTATTCGTCCACATATGTTTCTGCAGAAGCTAAACCACTCTCCGTCGACTACACAGTTATTCACTCGTACCTCTAAGGCTTCAGAAGATGAGTACACTAGAACGACAAGACGTACAGAAAATAGCCGCATAACAGTGGAAAGAGTAAGTTCGTCAGTTTCATTACACGAGCTGAGTATGTGCGACATTTATGATGCCGAAAACACCAGTACGTGGGTACAATTCGTTGAAGTTACTGGGAAGGTATAACAACTTCATACCGCTTTGGAAATATGCTCACTGGGTTTCCTATCTGCGCCCGCGTCAGTGTGACCGGATGATTTGCCTGCATGTTCCGACGTATCTGACCCCTGGTGGTGCAACTGGCAACTACTCCACAGTGTGTGTTACGAATCGCAACGTTTTTAGACGCTCTATCCACTGATAGGTGTCAAGTTTCTGGTTGTACTGCAGTTTTTGTGCACTCCTGTTCTGAAACCGTCCAGGTACTTAGGGATAAATCTACATAACGCCAGGTCCACGTTGTGGCCCTGCTGCCCGTAATTCACCATTCATGTGTCGGACTAGACCTGCACCTGTGCTGCCGTCTCCACCTCTCCACCAGTTAGTACGATTTGCGAATGATATGGACTAGCCTGCATCGACATATCCTGACAGTCGTGGAACAAATTGCGATAGAACTTCAAACGGTATTCAGTACGAAACTTAACTGGCAGAAGAAAGCTGTGTGGAAGGGGCTTGAGTCGTGATTGGGTAGCTCAGATGGTAGAGCACTTACCCGCGAAAGGCAAAGCTCCAGAGGTTCGAGTCTCGATCCGGCACACAGCTTTAATCTGCCAATAAGGTTCGTATCAGTGCACACTCCACTGCAAAGTGAAAATCTCATTCTGGCATTCAGTACAATTAAGAAAGACGAATTATCTTTTACTCCCCATTTTATGACGACTTTCCACATTTTCCCGTTTTGAAAACCTACATGAATGACAATACTACATGCATACCACCAGTGGGACTCAAAGTGACTGCCAAATGAGATTTTAAATGAGAACCACATAGGCTAGACATTCCACACGGTCATTCTCACACACAAGGAAGTCTTCTAGTGCTTTAGCATCACTTACTCTACGATTCCTGCTAGAATAACAAAATTCCCAATACAAAAGTTGGATCTGTTTCCAGTGGCGTTAAAATGGGCAGTGGATTTCAGTGCATGTGACAAGATACCGCTGAGTGTGGTTTTGTTTACCCTGGGGGTTCAACGTATGACAAACACAGCACATCGAAGAAAAGGTTTCCAGCGAAGTTAGCACTAACACTTTCCCTCTGCGCAGTAAAGGCACTTCTTCTAGCTGACATAGCAATGGTGAGATTTTTGAGGGTGGGTGGATGACAGATACATTCCATTCCAAAACACGGTTGACACTTTTGACCCGTCACAGTACCACACACACACTCTTAAGAAGAGTCTCGGGGAGACAGTTGATGACTGTCACGATTGACAGAAACTGAGTGAAGTCAACTCGTGCTGTCTGCTTCCTAGTTGTTAGCAGCTGAAGATAGCGGACACCGCTGGATTTAATATGTCTGCATCTGTGGAAGTAGAGTTAAAAGCCGCTGAAAATTTTTATGTAACTGCCTGTGAAAATGTCCTATTTATAGAACGCTACATTCAACACTGAGCTGATGAATAGCTGAAGTTTGTAGCAGATACTGCTTGATATTATTCCGTTTGTTTAGATTTACCTGCTCTGGTTAGTGCCCTCCATAGAAATCTTTCATAGAGTGACCATACAGTATCTTCTGTGTGCTTATGGGCTCCTAGCTGCAGCATATCGCTCAGCACTAATCTGTTGAACTGATAATCCCACACAGTTTTAAACTCACTTATAACTAGCAATTCTAGGGTGCTGCATTAAACTATTTAAGATTGTGCTCACTACTGTCTTCATCACATGGATGAGATACACTGCAGCATATGCTATGTCACACAAATTGCAGGAAGGCTAAGTTGTTATGAACCCAAAGACTGGTGTTAACACCACAGTATTTTGCTAAGTGTGCATATCAGAAATAACATACGTGTTGCCCTGACCTATAAAGCTGATTACCCATCACTTTTATAATGTTAGTAAGTATACACTCTGCCTCTCTTTACAAGAACTCTATTGAGTACTTGTCCAAAGATACAAAGTTTGAGAAACTTCAAACTTCTGTTAAAATAAAAACAATTCTCTGTAAGCCATTTTGTTATTATGAAGACAATCAGTAATTAGAACTAGCATCTTAATATGCTGCATCATAATTATCATTCAGAGTGAGTAGAAAATAAACATTCATAAATGCAAATTATTTGCACCAGTTGATATATATTTTGTGTTATAGTGAAGACTTACTCCCAATTTTGTTTTATAATACATATCTCATTCTGTTCATGTTCTTCATATTTATATTGTCTTGTGTAGTACTTCATAGTACAGAGTGGATTATCAAGAAAGTTAGGGATTTTGTAAAACTTGGATAAATTATTGATCTATATGTGAGCAACAGATCTGAAATGTAGTTAGCAGCAGAAAGGAATCTACCAGCTGTTTGTAGCACTCTACAGCCATTTTCCAGCTGAAATTTGTCTAATATTACCAAAACCTGCACTCCCGTGTGGCATGAGGAGAATTAACTAAAGACTGTAATGTGGGTGTGGCAGTGATACGAGACAGTAAAAGAGAACAATGTATCGTTAAAATATGTCTGAGTGTGTTGGTAAACCATAGTGCTCCATCACTTCTTAGCATAGGAAAGCGGGGGAAATGCAGAAAGACAGTTCCCGTCCCTCCCATGTCATATCTATCACTCTGGAACTGTGAATCTCAGTGACGCTTTGCCCTGGCCGTATCTCCCCCATGAGCACCAGATGCAAAATTTATCACAAGTAATTTTCATCGCTAACCTCCTAATGATAGGATGTTGTTTTTATATTACATGCTATAATTCTTACTGTAATCTCTAAGACTTACAAACATTTTTTAGTTTGCTTACTGCTACTCATTGTAAATACTGTAACAGCTACACTGGAGTTTCATTAAAAAATATGATTTTCAATACAAGACAGAAATATTTCTACATGCAGAGCAAATATGTAACTTAATTCCCTTGCATGGTTGATATACTTGGTGCTAGCTGTGTCATTAGTTATAAATAGGGGCTCGTGAATACAAAGAATGTATACCACTTCTCTACATTCTCTATGAAATAGTAATAGCTTTTGAACGAAACCCTGGTCTTCAGCCCTAGACCATCTGTATACTTGAAGTGAAATGTAAAATTTGCATTAAATGCTTTCTACTGATACACTTTCTTATCTGTATAACTCACAAGTTAGTTAAGTTTTAATGCTGTTAGTTATTCATAGATTTGTATTTACTCGGTAGTCCCTGCATTTGTACCTGTGTGGTGATTAAGCATCACATAGTAATATTTACATCATGGAATTCTTCCATTGAGGCCGACTCCAGATTTGCTTCGAGTGGGAAAACATGGAAGCGTACGGAACTTAGTTCCTTGTTTTGCAATTATGGTGCACGCTCGTATGTTTAATCGTGTTATTTTGCAGATTGTTGTAATACAACTAATTTTATTAACAGTTAGATTTATGAATAGATTTATGCCAACTTTTTATTGTTACCTGATTAACAGTCACAACTCTGAAATCATGCCTTTTAATGATTGTTTCGCAGAGTTGTAACTTTGGTTCTTCACCTTGCCGTTAATTATAACAACCTCATCAGAATTTTCAATAACTTTGAAATTTCTTGTTGTTGTTATGTGTGAAATAGAAATGTATGTCAGTCATTTACAAAGAAAATGTTTATATAATACATGTTCCTTCACCTTTTATTATGTTTTGTGACTCATTCTTGTATTGTTATGCTCTTATATGTATCTGGGTATTTTGTATGTCCCAGTTTTTATGTGGAAGATATGAAGGGCAGAGAAAATGTTTTTATAAATTTAAAATGTTTTAATATATGTGTTAAAATGTCTCATGTAGATAGATGATAAGTGTTAATGTTTTTAAACTGACATTCAAAAGACAAAACCTGAAACTCTCTCTCTCTCTCTCTCTCTCTCTCTCTCTCTCTCTCTCTCTCACACACACACACACACACACACACACACACACACACACACACACACATACACACACATGCCACCATGACTTATTGAAATGTAGGAACAGTGGGCGCTAAATGGCTTCATTTTTGTATGAAGTGATGTTCATGATGAACTGCAAGCTATGTAGAAGGACGCTGGTGATTGTTACATGTACAAGCTTCATTTACTCTTCCAGTAATGTGAGATGTTTCATAACACTTCTAGAAGGCAATTTCCATTGTACTATTGTGGTACAGACTTTTATACCTTTTACCATAATATCAATCAATTTTTGATCCATTTAACATCAGGATAGGACGCCTTATCTTGTACTTACCAAAATTAATGTTTTTAAAACTACTCTAATATACAGTGTAAGTCTTTACAGAATTTCTTATCCAAAAGTGTCAGTTGAATAAACAATATGTTCTCAGAGCATTGAAATTTTGCTTGTTTTGTTCAGTTGTGATTAATCTGATTCTTATGTGTTATTGCATAACACCCAAAGTGAAAGACAAGCTTCATTTACTGAATGAGAAAAGATAACAAAATTGAAATTAAACGTTAAGCTGCATTCTGCATATTAGATGCGGCTAATGTAAAATGACTGATGTTCTGTGCCTAGATTTATACTAAACAAGAATTATCAAAATATATTGTTTTGTATAAGAGACCTCTTCCTTTTAAAGAAACAGAGCTCCCAACTTTAGTCCCATGTGGATGGAATGCTCAAGGATTTGTATCAATTAAAATGACCCATTATATTTCTAGGCCAATATTTTGTAGTTTCATAAACTTATTACATTTGTGAGACAATGTATTTTAACAAAAATATCTTATCTTAAAAACAAAGTGTAACAGGTGCCTAAGTTTACAGTTATAAGCAACTGAATATATAGGTGTAAGAAAGAGTCAACTGATAGCAAATGGAATTGCATCACATCTAATGTAAGGCTGGGAGAACGTACCAGTTTGCTGATTGTAATAAATATATTTTCTTTGAGCTTCCTTATTAGTATGGTTTTTGCAAAAATCAACTGATTTCCCAGCTTTCCAGTGGCCAGGAAATGTGGCCATGTTTCTATAACTTTAGTTTTGCAGAACAGATATTGAAAGTTGTATATTTTTGTATTTATTATATTTTATTATATTATGCAGTTAATATGTCTTGGTCAAATGTGCAAATAAATAACCAGGTAACTATTACTTTTTGTGTTATATACTGTACCATGCATTTGCCACGAAAATATGTTAATAAATATGCTTTAGTTAACGGAACTTTCGATATTATTTATTTATAAAAAAATCCTCCAAAAGACATGTATAGAGGATGTCTCAAACTGCTTTGGGAAATGTAGTAGACAGAGTTCTCTGTTGTGTTACAATTTTAAAGATGAGGGATGACCTCATATAACAGCATGACACAAGTGACCATAAAATATGGTGTAAATGTATATTAGAAGATTTGACTCATTTGAAGTAAAAAAGAGGAACTCGTTTTCAAAAATCGGCAAATATTTCCATAGATGCTTCTCGAATTATTCTAAAGAATTTCCCAAATAACATCTCCTACCACTCCTTCTTGTCCGAGGTTGTTTAATAAATCAGAAATCCTGCTAAGAACTTTCAGATATAAGCTGCAAAATTCGTGTCTCCTTTAGCAGTTACCTAGCCATGCATGATACACTTTCACATTTCAACTCTCCCACAAGGTGGTGTACTGTGTTGAAAATACTTCAGGTCATTAATCTGACATTTGCATTACCCATTTACACACTATAAATTAGTCTGTTTCTGCTCTTTATGGAGAATGTGTAATAACCATAGAAGAAAGAAACTGTATCTTGTACTTGAATGAAGTTTCTTTTTTTTTATTTTTTTTTTTTTTTTATTTTGAGTTCCAGTTGGGTAAGCAGTTAGATTTGTGAGGCGCAACTCAAATGCAAGAGCCTCTTTTTTGTCAGAAATCATGCCAATTGGCACACTGAAGAATCTGCATGACTACGATTTTTTACCAGGAAATTTTAGTAGTTTAGAATGAGATGTGTTTAAACTGGCTGCCCCATATATATCATCCTGGAATTGTAATCAGTCCACAATTAGTGTATTTAATGTATCACTGTCTTCATAATGTTGAGAGAGAAGTGATTTTGTGATGTGTCGAATATCATGAGGTGAAAGCAGTTCCATGTGAAATCAGTCCAGTAACATTCTGTTTGTTCACGAGACTCAGCTTCAGTAAATACTGGTGAGGCTAACGCCATGTTCCTTGACTTCTGGAAGACATGGATTACAGTGCAGCTCTGTCACATTATGAACAAAATCACACAGGATATCTGACCAGATTTGTAGCTTGGCTGAAGAATACCTAGCCACCTGAGTAGAGTTAGTCGTTCTTAATCGTAAATAATTCTCAAACAGCAGGTGCAAAGTGAGTGGGAACTCCAACATGTTCGTGAACAACTGAGTTGTTGATGTTCGTATTCTGTAGCTATGGAAGAAGCCAGCATTCATCGTCACCAGATAAGTAACCTGGGTCACGAACTCCTCAAAGAAGTACAGATCAAAGATGTGTACATCGGTCATACCACCCAAAAGCATCAAAAAAAAAAAAAAAAAAAAAAAAAAAAAAAAAAAAAAAAAAAAGAAATACTGATACGAAATGCAGAAATATATGCCGAGGGTCGAAAGTTGATGCACAGACCGGCAGTTCACAAAAAAATTTGTTTACTGTGTATAACTAGGCAGGAAGGAACGATGGCTGATCAGTCACTGGAGAGGACACACTGGTTAAATACTGGGAATATGCATACAGGCAAATGTCACGTTGCGTGTCTCTGATAGAACCTGATGAATGGTAATCCATCCACAAAGCAGGTACCTTACAAGACTTCCTTTCGAAT
Source organism: Schistocerca serialis cubense (assembly GCF_023864345.2). NCBI lineage: Eukaryota > Metazoa > Arthropoda > Insecta > Orthoptera > Acrididae > Schistocerca > Schistocerca serialis. Next base: position 492,896,685 of record NC_064646.1, on the reverse strand, counting down.
AATATTTCAGTGTTACTCCAGTGTCTGTAATTCTTACCGGGTACGATTGATAAATAAAGCGGATCCAAAGAAGAGAAGCGCTGTTCGCCACAGATTCGTTTAGTAAGCACGAGAATGTCATGGAAATGTTCATCTAAGTTCAGTGGCAGATGCAGGAGAGGCTTTCTGCTCCATGGTGTGATTTGCTGTTAAAATTTGCAAGGATGTACGTTCCTAGAAGAACCAGGCACCATTTTGCTTTCTTATATCTCACGAAAAAACCAAAGAGGTAAAATTAGATTAGAGCTGACACAAAGGATTATTGTCCTCCCCTCAAACCATTCGCTACTTCCATTATGTGATGAGAGCCTACTCAACGAAAACTGTTCCAAAAATGTCACTCTATAGGTAATTAATTATAGCCATGCTGGATAAGTTTAGGAAGCGTGACTGGCTGGAATAATTACCTGTATTTTCGTCTACCAGGTACTTTTACTTGTTTTATGTATGAAGAAAACAATACCATACCTTTTCTTGACAAGTGTCTCTCAATGTTCACACAAAACCTGCTCGTACAGACACCAGTACACCAAACTTTCAAACCAACCCACAAAAAGATAGAAGAGGCATATACAGGGTGTTACAAAAAGGTACGGCCAAAATTTCAGGAGACATTCCTCACACACAAAGAAAGATAATACGTTATGTGGACATGTGTCCGGAAATGCTTGCTTTCCATGTTAGAGCTCATTTTATTACTTCTCTTCAAATCACATTAATCATGGAATGGAAGCACACAGCAACAGAACGTACCAGCGTGAGTTCAAACACTTCGTTTTACAGGAAATGTTCAAAATGTCCTCCGTTAGCGAGGATACATGCATCCACCCTCCGTCGCATGGAATCCCTGATGCGCTGATGCAGCCCTGGAGAATGGCGTATTGTATCACAGCCGTCCACAATACGAGCACGAAGAGCCTCTACATTTGGTACCGGGGTTGCGTAGACAAGAGCTTTCAAATGCCCCATGAACGAAAGTCAAAAGGGTTGAGGTCAGGAGAGCGTGGAGGCCATGAAATTGGTCCGCCTCTACCGATCCATCGGTCACCGAATCTGTTGTTGAGAAGCGTACGAACACTTCGACTGAAATGTGCAGGAGCTCCATCGTGCATGAACCACATGTTGTGTCGTACTTGTAAAGGCACATGTTCTAGCAGCACAGGTAGAGTATCCCGTATGAAATCATGATAACGTGCTCCATTGAGCGTAGGTGGACGAAACTAAAATGAGCTCTGACATGGAAATTAAGCGTTTCCGGACACATGTCCACATAACATCTTTTCTTTATTTGTGTGTGAGGAATGTTTCCTGAAAATTTGGCCGTACCTTTTTGTAACACCCTGTAGATCAATGCTATACAGAGACCATGAATTTCCACTTCAACATCTACAATTCCAACAGGGAGTGAAAACCATAAAATGTACCGCAGTAAACAGTAGATAAGAGCTCATTGATACAATGTAACAAAACAAAAAAAAATGAGCTGAAAAACAAGCAACAAACTACAACAACACCTGACAGCAGTCCAGCAGTTAAATATGTAAAAACACAATATCTTTGTACAATGACTCATAAATTAACTAGGTTTACATCTGCATCGAAACATACGTGTGTAAAGATCGGCTACAGCAAAAACAACACAACTTAAGTGGGACACTTATTCACAATATATAACCGCTAGATACGCATTTTGACTCATCTGATGATGAAGTACGATACTCCGTGACAGAGCTAAGGGGAACGATGCGGGAGACCCGCACCGCCGTACTAGGCAAGGTCCTAGAGGAGGTGGTTTGCCATTGCCTTCCTCCAACCGTAATGGAGATGAATGATGATGATGAAGACGACACAACAACACCCAGTCATCTGGAGGCAGGGAAAATCCCTGACCCCTCCAGAAATCGAGCCGGGACCCCGTGTTCGGGAAGCGAGAAAGTTACCGCGAGACGACGACGACTAATCTGACATTTAAAAAATCATCTGCAGCCAATACAACAAGCTGCAGTTTATAGTGAAACATCTGTCCTAGGGGGTACCACCTAACCATAGCACTGTCCGTGTGAACAGGAGAGTTTGTGCGCTCCAATGAAGCTGAGAGCTATATTGGCCCTAGTATAGCTACTGGCAGCTCCAGTCTAGCTGGACAGGTCTCAGCAGAGGAGCCAGACAGTGCTTCACTATGACCCATCTTATACCCTAATATCCTGCTCCCTTTCCTTTCCTCAGTTATTATTCCTTTTCCTCCTCTAATTACCTTACGCACCACTGCCTTATGGCTAGTCTCGAGAAGGATGATGGCTAAGGGAGAAAAATCCTGAAAGAAAATCTGAGGCTGAAAGGGGCATTATGTCCCCTCCTAGCAGCTCCTCCAACCGAAGTGATACGGGATATACTGGCTCGTCTTTTCTCTGGAGATTATCATTTATGTTGGGAGGGAGACTGTGATCGTTGGGCAGCTCACGTGCCGTCATATTTATCGCTCAGGCGTGTAGCATTCTGGAGAGGACACTTCAGCGACATCCAAGAACACAGGCACAACACGGAAAGAGGCAGTGACTGGTTATAAGCCCTTTCTCACTGGCGTAAGACTCGAGTGTCAGGGATTCCTTCCGACGAGGCGGTCGGAGAGATCATTGGATCACATTGGACACCTACTGAACGCCTGAAGCTGGGCAAAACCCAGTCAATAAGGTGCCGTTTCTCCAATTCCCGCCTGCTTCATAGAGTGTTCGGAGATTAGAAGTATTCTTCGGCAAGTGGGTTGATATAGTATACCAGCTAAAAGCAAAGAGAAAATAACAGAGAAATCACTATTTCGTATTGTAACATACAAAGTAGAGATGATGTGTCCAAGGTACGATGATGATACACAAGAAGTTAATTTCATTTGTAAGACTGTTGTAATTGGCAGCAAGCTCCATTGCTTGAATTTGGACTCTGTAGGGCTGCAAGAGACTCAGCTTCCAGACACAGGCTCTACCAGAAAGGCGAACTACACATTCTTCTGGAAGAGGAAGTCTCAAGACGAGCCAAGACTTCATGAGATGAAATTCGCTGTTAAAAACACTCTGGTGAACTGTATTGTGTCACAATCTGGTGGAGCAGGGCAGATTTTTACTTTACAAATGTGCTCTTCAAGTGGCACTATCAACCTCTTGAACGTGTACACCCACACTTAGCCAAATTACCTGGCTTTGGGTCACTATAATATATTCTAGGGGACCTTAAAGCTCGAGCTGTATCAGATAATTAAATGTGGCCAACTTGGCTGGGTCATCATGGACTGGGAAAAATGAATGAAAATGGCCGTTGCCTGCTGGATGTTTGCTGCTTTTATGAAATATGCGTTACAAACACGTATTTTCAACAAAAAAAAAATGGTTCAAATGGCTCAGAGCACTATGGGACTTAACTGCTGAGGTCATCCATCAGTCACCTAGAACTTAGAACTAGTTAAACCTAACTAACCTAAGGACATCACACACATCCATGCCAGAGGCAGGATTCGAACCTGCGACCGTAGTGGTCGCGCGGTTCCAGACTGTAGCGCCTAGAACCACTCGGCCACTCCGGCCGGCCATATTTTCAGTTTAAGGATCGGCACAAGGTGTTCTGGAGACGCCCGCTCTCTCATCAGTGTTATCAAACTTATTTTGTCGTGACTAGGAGTACACATCTCTGAAATGTGTTACTGCCACATTGCTCTCATAGTGCTGATTGAGGCGTCTACAATGAAGCTCACCACACCAAACCGAGATATCACCCATCAACACATATCATGTCCATGACACTACGAAAACAGGAATTTGCCAGTAATTTTGAAAGTGCTTTACCAGGAAATTTACAAACAGAATGAAATACTGATAACATATCGGAACAACTCGGCAATATTGGCCTATGGAATAAAAAGAACCAAGGACTGGTACGAGCAACATCTGGAAGAGATGGAACCAATCATTAAGGCTAAACGGAAAGCCTTGCTTGCTTACAAAAGAAATCCGAATCGAAGATCTCGGGATGACTTACGAGAAGCAAAGAACAGGGCACAGCAAAGATCCATGAGATGTGCAAATAAATACTGGCTGAATTTATGTGAAGATATACGAAAAACCGGCCGATTCTGAGAACACCAAGGCAATTCATGATGGTATTAAGAAAGCAAACGGCCCAGCTGTCAGAAAAACAGCTCCTCTGAAGTCCAAGACAGGTAAAGTCGTTACTGATGGAGGCAAGCAAATGGAATGCTGGCTTAAAAACTACCTCGAGTTGTATGCAGATGTGAATGACGTTAGCAGCTACGCAACTGATGGCATCAAACAAGTATCAGTTCTAGAGGAACTAGATGCAACGTCTACTACGGAAGAACTCAGCAGAGCAGTAGATACCTTTGCTAAGGGCTCCAGGTGAAGATGGGATCCCTGCAGAGGTTACTAAGTTTAACAAGTCTGTCCTTCCGTATCACTTGCACTCACTTCTCACAACCAACAGGTACAAGGTCAAGTCCCACTGAGAATGCGGAATTCGAAGACCGTCACTCTGTATAAACAGAAAGGGGACAGAAGTGACTGCAACAATTACCGAAGCATTTCACTGCTAAGTGTAGCCAGGAAGGCATGTACAAGAGTCATCTTAATCTGAGTACAAACCCTAGCTTCCAGAGTCTACTCAAATTCTCAAAGCGGCTTCAGACCTGGCTCGACAACCGTGGACATCACCTTTTGTCTTCGACGGCTGCAAGCGAAATGCCGTGAGCTGCAGAGGCAGCTTTATATTGCTTTGATTGACCTTGTTAAAGCATTTAACTTAGTGAGCAGAAATGGGCTCTTCAAGTTACTGCAGAAGACTGGATGACCGCCTGAACTTACTACATATAACTGTCTCTTTCCGTGAGAAAAGGCAAGCAACGATCTGCTTCGGAAGCATTCTCTGTTAATAGCGGTATAAAGCAGAGGTGTGTGTCAGGTCCTGCTTTATTTGGGATCTCCTTTTTCCTTCTGCCGAGATTTGCCTTTGAAGACTGTGAGGAGAGGGATATTTACATACTAACTCCGATGGAAATCTTTCCAACGTTGTTCGCCTCAAGACCAAGACTAAAGTAAATACAATTGTCATTCATAATTTAATACCCTACTGGCCAATAAAATTGCTACATCACGAAATTGACTTGCTACAGACGTGAAATTTAACCGACATGAAGAAGATGCTGTGATATGCAGCCGGCCGGAGTGGCCGTGCGGTTCTGGGCGCTACAGTCTGGAACCGAGCGACCGCTACGGTCGCAGCTTCGAATCCTGCCTCGGGCATGGATGCGTGTGATGTCCTTAAGTTAGTTAGGTTTAATTAGTTCTAAGTTCTAGGCGACTGATGACCTCAGACGTTAAGTCGCATAGTGCTCAGAGCCATTTTGTGATACACAAATGATTAGATTTTGCCGGCCGGTGTGGCCATGCGGTTCTAGTCTCTTCAGAGTGGAACCGCGTGAGCACTAGGGTCGCAGGTTCGAATCCTGCCTCGGGCATGGATGTGTGTGATGTCCATAGGTTAGTTAGGTTTAAGTAGTTCTAAGTTCTAGGGGACTGATGACCACAGATGTTAAGTCCCATACTGCTCAGAGCCATTTGAACCACTTTGATTGGCTTTTCAGAGCATTCACACAAAGTTGGCGGCGGTGGCGACACCTACAACGTGCTGACATGAGGAAAGTTTCCAACCGATTTCTCATACACAAACAGCAGCTGACCAGCGTTGCCTGGTGAAACGTCGTTGTGATGCCTCGTGTAAGGAGGAGAAATGCGTACCATCACGCTTCCGACTTTGATAAACGTCGGTTTGTAGCCTATCGCAATTGCGGTTTATTGTATGGCGACATTGCTGCTCGCGTTGGTCGAGATCCAATCTGTTAGCAGAATATGGAATCGGTGGGTTCAGGAGGGTAATATGGAATGCCGTGCTGGATCCCAACGGCCTCGTATCACTAGCAGTCGAGATGACAGGCATCTTATCCGCATGGCTGTAGCAGATCGTGCAGCCACGTCTCGATCCCTGAGTCAACAGATGGGGACGTTTGCAAGGCAACAACCATCTGCACGAACAGTTCGACGACGTTTGCAGCAGCATGGACTATCAGCTCGGAGACCATGGATGCGGTTACCCTTGACGCTGCATGACAGACAGGAGCGCCTGCGATGGTGTACTCAACGACGAACCTGGGCGCACGAAAGGCAAAACTTCATTTTTTCGGATGAATCCAGGTTCTGTTTACAGCATCATGATGGTCGCATCCGTGTTTGGTGACATCGCAGTGAACGCACTTTGGAAGCGTGTATTCGTCATCGCCATACTGGCGTACCACCCGGCGTGATGGTATAGAGTGCCATTGGTTACACGTCTCGGTCACCTCTTGTGCGCTTTGACGGCACTTTGAACAGTGGACGTTACGTTTCACCCTTCATTCGATCCTTGTGAAACCCTACGTTTTAGCAGGATAATGCACGACCGCATGTTGCAGGTCCTGTACGGGCCTTTCTGGAAACAGAAAATATTCGACTGCTGCCCTGGCCAGCACATTCTCCAGATCTCCCACCAATTGAGAACGTCTGGTCAATGGTGGCTGAGCAACTGGCTCGTCACAATACGCCAGTCACTACTCTTGATGAACTGTGGTATCGTGTTGAAGCTGCATGGGCAGCTGTACCTGTACACGCCATCCAAGCTCTGTTTGACCCAATGTCCAGGCGTATCAAGGCCGTTATTACGGCCAGAGGTTGTTGTTCTGGGTACTGATTTCTCAGGATCTATGCACCCAAACTGCGTGAAAATGTAATCACATGTGAGTTCTAGTATAATATATTTGTCCAATGAATACCCGTTTATCATCTGCGATTCTTCTTGGTGTAGTAATTTTAATGGCCAGTACTGTATATACAAACGATGCATCTCTCGTAGCAAACATTGAAGATGAGCTCCAGTATCTAATTAACAAATTATCACATGCATGTGAAAAAATTGGTGTTATCATCATTATGAAAAAGACTAAGATCCTGTTGCAGGACACCACTAACATTCTATTGCCGGAAATTCTCTCAAAGTAGCTGATGACATTACCTACTTGGGATCTACAATATGTAGCAACTTATCAGTCGACACCGAGATTACTAGCAGAGTCGCATAAGAATAATCTATCATGACTAGATTCAGAAACAGTGTACGGAACAATGGACTGCACACAATAAAAACTAAATTACAAGTATACAACGCTTGTGTTATCAGCACCGTTCTCTACAGCTGTGAGGCATGGACAACTCTTGTTAAGCACGAATGTGGACTGAACAGCTTTCATCTCCGCTGTCTCTAGAGGATCCTTCAGATCTCTTGGAGGAGTAGAGTGTCCAACCACGACGTCTTACAGCACGCAAACACGTCTCAGGTAGCTGGGACATGTGAGGCGCATGGATCCTGAGCGAATACCGAGAAAAAACCTGCTATACGCAGTTCTTCAGGATGGTGTGAGGCCAGTGGATAAGACCGCACCTTCGCTTCAAGGATGTCCCAAGAGAGACATGATCACGGCCAGCATTAATCCAAGTCGGTGGGAAAGTACTGCTGATGAGCGTATGAAGTGGTGACTAATTGACCATAGAAAGTGTATTACACGATTATTGAACCACAACAGCTGATCAAAACTATCCACATCCCACACAGGCTGAAGTGTCAAATACAAGAAACAGCTAGATTACAGCTCCACACCATTATTAGCCAACACTGGACATCGGTTGCTGGCCACACACTGCCCCCACCTCCTTCCAAATAACCCCGTAGCCACTCCACCCACAAACTGTGAACAAAACAGTTTTATGTTAATTTAGATTAACATTTTACCTTTAAGAAATAATTTTCTGTATACATAGACACCTTATGATGAACATAATAGGCTTGAAACATTGTCATATGTCACATTAAACTACTCTGTTATATTGTTGATTCGGTTTATATAAATTTGCAGCTTGTCGCCTTCTTAGGATTCATAAACATTTTATTTTGTCTGTTATTACTGTACTGTTATAATTTCATGTACTGATACGTTCCATGACCATGGAGACTTTCTCCTCAATTTGATCCTGCAGAACTAGATGTGTAAAATAAAATAAAAAAAGTGACTGATAGCCGAAAATACAAATAATTAATAAATATAAAAAAAGTATCATAAAGTTATTTTTATTACAAATAACGCGTTTCACCTGGTTAAGGCTTACTCGGATTTTCTAAAAGAGAAGGAAAAGCAAGGATGTTATTATACGAAATTACAAGTTAAGGGGCATAGTTCTAAGCTGCGCTAAACTCTTAAACATTATTTTAATGAATTTAAAAAAGAAGTTAACATCATAAAATATACCGCAATAAACAATGGATATGAACCTTCACTCATTAACACAATGTCATAACAGATAAAAAATTAACTGAACAAATCTCAATGCACTACAATAACAACTGGCTGCCCCCCAGCAGTTGAACATGTAAAAACGCCGTATTTTGTATAACATCTGATAAATGAGGTAGGCTTTTAAAATAAAAGTGTTAATGAAAGCCTTCATTAAACTAAATTCGAAAGTGGAATTCACCCACAGACTGATTGATAAAGATAACATATTTTACTGGTTAGCTTTGCAAGCACAACTCAATTGGGTTAGTATACACTTTGATATTTACTGAAAACCTACTATGAGCAGCGTAGTGAGACTGAGCCGTGAATCCAGAGATGCTATTGGCAGGATAAGTTTCTCTGTCGGTGTTACGTGCTTTGTGGAGTCCTGTTTGGCTAGGGCCCTTTACCCTGGCGTGCATGTCAACTGCTAACTACTGGACTAACTTCTGGATGTGACTGCTCCGTATAGTGACTTTGATTTTCGTTTGTCATTCCTTAAACCACTTGGACGTGGGTCTGGGGTACTTGGTACTGCAAGTCCATGTAACTGCACTGTGCCCTAGTGTTGTAGCATTTATCTTGAGTTGCAAGTGTGGCCGCTATTCGGTGATTCTTCTTTTATTATTATTGTTAATATGTTAAGTCGTCATTCTTATGAATCAAAGTTTATTCTCGGTATAAATCTTCAGCAGGCAATATAAATAGGAACTGCTAGCTTCATTTATGTTGGCGACTGTAACAGTAAAAATTTTGCGTCGTCGAACAGTGCTTTGGTATTTAAGGTTGTGTGCGGATTGTTTGGGTATTATCACCTTGAACTACTAGTGGTTTATAAATTTATCATGTGAAATTTCACGTCATTGGAGATTGTGTAATGAACTATTGCTTTAATAGTAACTGCGGTTGTCACACGAAAATGTTGAACATCTATTCCTGCATTTGGCGCTACCCAGTGTTTGGCTGTTGGTTTTAGTATTTTAGTGAACTGTGTATTAATACTGGGTTTATGCGTTCTAGAAGCCGTTATTGGTGTCCGCAGGCCCTCCTGCTTGTTATGAAAACTTGAGATCTCTAGCATGGAATTCAGAAATGTGGCCGATGTGAACGAAAAATGTCGAGAATGTGCTAATTGCCGTGTAGACCTTTCAGGCTATCATAAAATCACATTGCCGATTGTTTTCCATAATATTTAATTCACGTATTTATGAGATCTTGCTATTTGAGTATTTTTTTGAAACCTAATAGATTATACAAACTGTTATTTTCATATTCACAGGGCCTGATTATTGATTAGTGAGCTCAGATCGGCAGTTATGTAAAAGTTATATTTGTGTAAAGTTATTTTTATTATTTTAACGTTGGGGCCATAAGACTGTTCTTCTTTTGAAATTTTTTCAATTTTTCTCATTGCTTTTATACAATTGAATAATCGGTATAGATCACTGCAATTTGCAAATACTAATTAATCATTGAGTTGTTACCAGTGCTCTGACAAAAATAAATTTTTGTATCCTCAAAAGGGTTCAGCATTCTGCTCCAGCAGCCTATGTGCCTTGCTTACCAATCCTTTGCCTTACCAGATACATTTGTTATCTTGAGAACAGTTCCATTACAATCTTGCTTTCTTGAATGTTATGATCCACAATATCTTTGAAATGCCAGTATGTCCAGCTTCCATAGAGAAAGAGCTGTCTAATCATAGGTACATTGCCTTATGTGACAGTTATAGCCAGTTGGAAGTTAACAATTTGTACAGTAAGACGTCTATGCCAAATGACATCATAACTCTTACACCTCCAACCCTGTCTCCAATCTCATGAGGATCCACTTCATAGGAAATCTTTCATATGGCTTAGCCAAAACCTTTCAAAAGTACAATACTAGTATTACACATGCAATGGCTAACAAACTGCAAAATCGTTATATTCATAATGGACAACCCCATAGAGAGAAATGTATGTATGTGGTTGATTGCAGTCAGTGCAATTCATTATACATCGGGCTCTTCCTTTTGATGATTTCTTACCATTGTTCTGACTAACTGCCCGAGGAGTAATATGTAATGCTTTGTTAGCCTTTTGTGACTATTAATTTGGTTTTCAATTTTTTAAATAATTTTTATAACTTAAGTGCAGTATAGGATCATGCCCCTTAATATATAATTTTGTATAACTACTTCCTTGCCCTTCCTTTCCTTTTAGTAAATCTGAGAAAGCCTTAACCAGGCATAAGGCTTTACTTGTAATAAAAATAACTTAGCAACCAAGACTGTCTACTTATATAATTGCAGAAACTGGTTGCTGCACTAATCAGTTCTTCATGGAATGAGTCTTATGAGACATTTATGTTTCAAGTGGACATTGTAGATAAACATGGTTAAATGTAAGGCCAAGATCTGGTGGCAAAAAGTGGCTGTCGTGTTTGGCTGTGCTCATGGCCATACCATGTGAAGCTGCTGGTTTCATTAGTGTCTTGTGGTGGAATGTTGACCATGTAAACAAGAAACATTGTAGCACATGTGGCCATGAAACACATCAGAATTGTGGTCCTTCCAAACTCGTCAGCAATTACTGCAGGTAATGAATGAATGAAGGTCCATCCCAATCTTTTAGTGAGGGAACAATACAAGGGGAACTGTATGCAATGGACCTTTGGAATTGGTCGTCTAGCAACGTGCTCACAAAGGTACATAAAGACAACTACAGCAAAGTTCACTGCCCTTTCAGAAGTTGTGAATGGTTTTCTGAACACTCCCCCACTCTATTATATCTCGACTGAGCTGCAAAATCACCTAACTGGAAGTCTGTAGAATATCTGTGGTCCATGCTGGAACAGTGGGTAAAACACTGACATCAGCATCTTTGCGATTTGGTGGAATTGCACTATCAAAACCTGTGTTAGTCACTTAACCTGGGTACAGTGTACCTGTCCAACCATGTGCACTCACTTCCTAACTGAATCCACTTCCTAACTGAGTCCATTATACAAATTACATGGTATTAAATGATGCTTGTAATGATTTCTCTAGGGTTTACTAAGTTGTCTGGCAAGGTTATGTACAAAGTATAACAGTTCATTGTGGAAGTGACTCCCTATTAGTAGTGTCTACATGACGGTTCTGGCGCAAAGAGCATATTTTTAAAAAATAACAAATTCAATATAAATCTTTATAGGAACTTTAAGAAATATGTAAAACAAAAAATTTAAAGAATTAGTCCAATCCTAATAAATGACAATCCTAGATTGTAGTGTTGTTGTTTAGCCCATTTAATAATTTATCTATATGTGCAAAAAAAATTTTCATTTATTTCAAAAACTAAAAATGTAATAATTTTTTCTTTATAAATAAGTTCTCCAAAATTGTGTTTACCTATATCCCAGAGGCAGATTTTTATTTCTTTAAAGGAATAATAACTCTAATAATTATTTTTCCTTATAAATAAGTCGTCCTAGATTATCTTTATCTCAGTCAACAAAAGATATCTCCATTTTATTTAACAAAATAAAAATATATAATAAAATTTTTTCTCTATGAATAATGGTCATGTTTATCTATACCTATAAACGTAATTCCCATTTTATTTTATAATGGAAAATATAATAACTTTATGTCTTGGTAAATATGTTTTGTGAAATCCCATCTATTTGTACCATCAATTCAAATTTCAATTAAAAAGTAAAAGATATATTTCAATCATAAATGATTTTTTCCATATGAATAAAAGGAAAACAACATGTGCTCCAAAGGTGAGCTATTTCAAAAGTAACAAAGTTATTGTTAGAAAACCGCTGATTGAGTTATGCTGACTTATGAAAGTTATACTGAAGAGAAAGGATGTTCAGTCATAACTAAATAAGAATTAGTGGGATTTAATTATTATTTTAATATGAAAGACATTAGGAAAATACAACTAAGATTTATATAGATATAAAAGAACTTCGATCATTTCATAAAACGAGAAATTTAAAAATTCACTTTATAAAGGAAACATTTATCGATCTTACTCTAAATCCTCTTGACATTGTTAGTAATAACGATAACAAATTCAATAGAAATCTTTATAGGAACTTTAAGAAATATGTAATACAAAAAATTTAAAGAATTAGTCCAATCCTAATAAATGACAATTAATCGATTTTATAAAAAAATCTGAGAACAATGTTAATAATAATTATGTCAAATTGAATAAAAAATCGTTAAAAGAACTTTGTCAGGCCTGTAAAACAAAAAATTTTAAAAATTGTTCTAACTTCAAAAAACAGCAGTTAATCTATATTAGCAACAGGTTAGAGAGTAATACTAACAACATCGATAATGGGAATTGTTTTCAAAAGATTCTAGTAGATAAATATCAAAAAATAAACAAAAGAACTATTTGAACAATTTTGCAGGTTACAATAGTCTAGTTGATAATTTTTTTATAAATCACCCAAACAATTAAATTGAAAAGTTTCTACTACTAAATCAAGAGAAGTAACTTTTGAAATTAATAATACTGATAATATTGTTAAGCCACTAGAATTTAATTATCAGTTTAAATATGCTAATGATGGTTATAAAAACACCTGTAATTCACTGTAAGATGTCAACCAAATCCTGAAGGACCTTATGTTATTAACATCAAAAAATATTCCATTTTCATTTGCTTATAAGATTTAATATTCTAATGATCATTATTAAAAACATGTAATTCATTGAAATATTAAAACCAAAATCTAGAGGAATTATTGAAATGTGTGACCTAAATATTCCAATAATAGTGATAAATGAAGTTAAATTAGTATTAAAAATTCAAAAACTTATGAAAGATGAGTGTCGTGGAGAAATTAGAGTAGAGTTAGTTCCTTTAAGTGTGAAAATAGAAAGTAGAAGAAAAAGAATTTTAAAAAAGTTTCAATGAGTTAATAAATCTGATGTAAAATATGAAATTACTTTTGATGATTATAAAAGTTGTTTAGATGACAAAATAAAACAATATAGAAACATGAATTTAATTATATCATTTAAAAACAAAATGTAACAAGTCGAATGTAATAAAATTATTTTAAGTACTGACTATAATACACATATTATATTACCAGATGGAATTAATACTTTATGATACAGATATTATAAATTTTAATCAAATAAAATAATAGATGATAATGATGTACATGGCTTAAACAGTTGTACAGAAGGTTAACTAAACTAATAATGGAAAAAATTAAGGGGTTTTTAATATTTTTTCATGATACAGTAATTTTTGAAGTGTTTTCAGATATACAGTTTACAAACCCAATTTCCCCAAGAACATCACACGTTTTTATGTTCCAGGTAATCGAAATAATTTTTTGTTTTCATCAGTTGATTTTCTGTTACAGTTATGGACATATTTAGAAGAATTGTGAATTTAATTTTTGTCATTTTTCGTATGTTATTGTTTTTTATTCCAGCTTTATTAATCAACTCTTTTTTATGTTCTGAATTTTTTCTTTATATTCTTTTTGTTTCTCTTTATACAATCCGTACAACCCATTTTTGAAGGTGTACCTTATTTGTAATTTTTATTTTCTTATTAAGTTCTTTTTCTTGTTTGCACAATGGACGAAACATTTATTTTTCATTTTTCATTTCTAAAGAAAAAATAAAGTGGCATTTCCAAAAATTTGAATCTTTTAAATTTTATTCTATGTAAATGGATTCGTTTTAGATCTAAAAAATAACAAACTTATATATAATGAGGAAATAGTTTAAATGATAATTGATGAAACTAATAGTCCTTGGTATTAAGTCAAAGACCTTGCAGAAATTTTAGAATGTATTGACACTAAACAAACTATTAGCAAAAATATTATGGATGATTTTATGCTATTAGAAAATTTTAAATGTTTTCTGGAAAGTGCTTAAACATGAAACAATGACAAAATTTATTAAGGAAGCTGAATTATATTCTTTAACATTAAAATCCATAAAAGAAGAAACAAACTGAAGTGCTCATGATATTTTGCTTTCAGTAAGAAAGTATAGTTAATATAAATAATGATTAATGATTTAACAAAAAACCATGTAAAAGATCTAAATAAAATTAAGGTTAATTATGAAGAAAATCAGATGAAGTATATGAAAAAATTGACAAATAAGTACTTTATTAACACATTTTTCTGCAAAAAATTGTTATTTTTAAGCTATATGATTATAATTATGATTTCTACATTATTCGAATACAGTTTTAAAAGGTTCAAAAAGAAATAAATGTTATTAGAAAAACACATCCATACTGAAGAGAATCTAAATATTTAATAATGTACCAAATTCAGAAAGTTTATATCAATGTATAAAAGTAGCTTTAACAATTAATTGCTGTCAAAGTTATTTCAATGTTTTGAATAATTTTTCATGAGAACAGTTGAGTGATGAAGTAATTTTCCAAGTATTTTTTCACAACTACACTTACAATACCATTCATAACGAGTTTTATACACATCTAATAAACAAAGTCATTAAAACGAGTTGCTTCCTTAATTTAAAAATTTCAAATAATTCTGGCAGTAATACATTTTTGTTAAACTGTTTTTGATTATCAAAATATACTCTATATTCTTTAACAAAGAATAAGCATAACGACTTTCGCTATTCAACACAAAACAAGTTTAACTTTTCAGTAACTAACTATCTTTATATGCACATCTTTTTATTAATATTTTAATATATTTCTTTTATTTACCCAACTATTCTGTGAACTATCGAAACATAACCATTTATCATTACTTTCTTGCATTACTTATTTGAAACTTACTCATCTAGATATACAGCTGGAAAATTCGTTTTTAGTAGTTCTTGCTCATAAAAATTTCCATTTATATTTCAGCTTTCAAATCACATAGTTTGGATGACTTGGATTAAAATGAACAATATCTCCAATTTCAAAAATTTGTCTGACCTATTTTGCAGTATATCATGCTTCAAAAATTCTTTTTAATTTACTTACTCTTACTCTGCCACCAATTTTATATTTATCATTTGTGGTTAACAAATTTTTACATATACAGTTTTCAATAAATTTTCGTTGTTTACATCTTTTGGTGTAATTTTTATTGTTGATTTTTTAGTGTTATTATATTAATCAACAAGATTTTTAACTACATAAACCCAGTTTGTAACTCAAATTTTTTCCACATCTTTTGTTTTAATGCTCCATTAAATTATTCAATGGATGCATTTAGTTCTGTAAAAGGTGTATAATGATTAATATTATATTTTTCCTTAATTCCTGAAAATATTTACTGTAGTGTTCCTACCATTATCTATTAGTAAATTTCTTGGTATTCTCATCTTAAATCTTATAATATATAAAGAACAGTTTTACCTGTTATATCTTTAATGGGTGTAGCCCAAGCAAATTTTGAAAAAAATGTTACTAAATATCTGCATCCTTTATTTATGTTGGAAATTCCTTTTAATTTTCTACTACATTAGCTTGATATTAATAATGTTTTCCAAAAAGAAATACACTTTCTCCTTTTAAAATTTTTCTCATTGGCTTATGTGATTCATTACTAATTTGTTCACGAGTACTTAATCCATTACATTCTTAACTATTTTTCTTTTTCGTTTTACAAACTGACAAATACCTTCCCCAATTCTTTTTTTCCCTTGTTAGTTGTTAGTCTATGAGGATTATGTTTTTCAGTAAACTTTTTTCACTTCAGTCAATAGATATGATGATGATTCTCAATTTATATACAAAAAATGAATTAAATTTTATGTCTCCAAATCTAACTGGCTTTACATTAATTCTAACAGTTTTAACAGAATCTTATAGTTAACAAACTTGATTTTTTTCTTTTATTAACTGATTAGTAGGAGTTATTTCAAAAATGTTATCATAAACACCTACTGTACATCAAAATCATTCAATGATATGTCTTTCCACCTCGTCTGCAACACCCTGAAGCTGAAAGTGATAATTATTGATTGCTTTTTGTTGAGAGTATTTCTGTTTCCACTAGAAAAAGTGCTAACCCAGCTACTTTGTGAAGGGGGATGCTGCAATGTGCATGACTGAAAAAGCAAGAAGTCGGGGGACAAAATCCCGCTTGGGCCATGGAAATTTTTAGTCGGCCTTTAATCTACCAGTCCTCACCTATCGTTAATCTAAAAGTTCACTGGGAACGATGCCTGGTTCTGATGCGACATCACAGTTAAGGTCCCGCTTTCAGTTGGATAGAGGAGGGGCATACAAGTCGCCGAAGAGGCGTCCAGTTGAAAGACTTGCATCAGGCCATGTAGGTATGTATTATTATCACAAATTCTGTATCACTGCTACAATTATTTCTGTTTATAATTCTCATAAGTGCCATTAGTACATTTCCTGATGTGAAATGCTTCTTTCTACTGCACTGTGCATAGTATGACTCATTGTTCATTCAAGACTGCTAAGGCCATGTATCAGACTGTTATGAAGCATTTCGCTTTCAGAAGATTCGTGGAAACAGCATCTAAAATATTTTTTGTACTGCTATCGGAAGTGGAATACGCTGTTTGCAAATACATCCTGTTTCTACACGAAATATGCCTTTTTACACTGGAACAATATTGAAACACAACAGAATGTGTTTGAAAACAGTCGTAGGGAAATGTACTTCCTGATGCATAGTTCAAGTGGGAGCCGTTAGTCAGTGCCAAAAAATTCAATATGACGGTGACGGGAAATTTAAGAAATGAAAGATGGCATACGTGTGAAATTAAGAAAACGAAGATACTAGTGGTGGGAAGTTTAAAAATACTAGATGGTGATCTTCAAAAAAAGTTGTGCATTGTAGACACCTCCACCTCCCATTTGAAAATACAGTTCAAGGCGGTCTGACGTTGAAAAGCATATGAACGGCCCGTGTTGTTTAGTAAAATGTCAAACACTTTACCTATCGTCTCAATGGCTTCTCAGTGACTATATAACAGAAAAATCATCACGTTTCAGATTTTAACGTACGTAGCAAATGTGAATAGCATGAGCTTTAATTGACGATCGACACTAGTATTACGTAAAATGGGGATGTAACAGATGAGACTTCAGCAGTTCTGAGTGAACTTTATGTGCACTTATGCGGTATCGCATGCGTTCATTACCTTGTTGGTGGTTAGTCAGTGTCAGGGAGCGGCGGTCGGCACAGCTTCACGCATCTCGCTGTCTCGGAAGCAACTCCAACCTAATTTCTCCTTACTACAATTTACCAAAGTTGGTTTTAAAAAAAAAAACTATCTGGCTGTGTTTTCATCTGACCAATCAGGGTCTCAATGTTAACCTTAAGCTCCACCTACAAAAACTCTGGCCGGCCGAAGTGGCCGTGCGGTTAAAGGCGCTGCAGTCTGGAACCGCAAGACCGCTACGGTCGCAGGTTCGAATCCTGCCTCGGGCATGGATGTTTGTGATGTCCTTAGGTTAGTTAGGTTTAATTAGTTCTGAGTTCTAGGGGACTAATGACCTCAGCAGTTGAGTCCCATGGTGCTCAGAGCCATACAAAAACTCTGTCTATCCAGTGAGAAACGTTATACTTTTCGTGGTGAGCAATGTTTTTAAAGTTTACAACGTAACAGCGACGCAAAAAAAGTCTCACGCTAAAACTTGCAGCTGGTGTGGCCCTTTTAGTAATAATGTAAGATATATACTGTTTTTCTGGAGGGCTCTATCTTTTAACATGGGCTGGGGGGTGGTCCTAGCGGTTACTTTTCGTGGTGGGGCAATGTTTTTTAGGTTTGCAACGTAACAGAGACGCGAAAAAGTCTCACGCTAAAACTTGTGGCTGGTGTGGCCCTTTTAGTGTTATCGTAAGATCTATACTTTTCTTCTGGAGGGCTCTAGCTTTTAAAATGGGCTGGGGGTTGATCCTGGTGATTAGCTGGCGACATGGGTGTCCGTCCCTTATCGTAGGGCCTTCTAGCTTAACATGGTTCTGTTCTCGTTTCTCCGCTCGGAACTGCGTCTGCCTCACGGTGGGAAGGTATGACATGCATTTAGGCATTCTTGTGTTAGTCTGTGGTATTCCATTTGCTCACTCGTTATTCGTATTACTTTGGTTAATTTAATGTCACGATTTATTCGGAGCTATGTGACATACTACTGGATTTGCTTATCATGTCAGGGTTTTCATGGAAGGTGTTGGATTTGCCTGACACCTTACATATCACCTCCCTTCGAACTTAATTTTGCACTGAATTTAGGCAATGATTGAATTGTTGTCTAAGTCAGTCAAAAATTATTCCTTTATCTAAATTCTGTTGCCTACCATTCAGCCACGTTATTCTGGTTCTATGCTAGTTTGTATTACTAATTTATATTTTTATACTCTTCCACGTTATTCTCAAAAATATGTTTATATTGACAAGAGAAGAATATTTTTATTCTATTATAATTATTATTTTTTAATTATTTTCTTTCTTTATTTAAGTGTGAAGTTTGTTTTCTAAGAAGTTTGTTATCGAAAGTGAGGAGTCTTTCACATAGATTTTCTTAGAAATTTTTTTTTATAAATGTAGTAATTAAGTAAAATCTATTCCTAACACATTTTCTTAATATCATGTACAAGTGAAATGTTTTTGTTTCTAGACACTTATTTCAACATTGTTACACTAACAAATAAGAATTCTTTCCAAGACTTGGTTTGACAAAGAAATATACATACACAAGTATTGAGATATTATCCTAACAAATGGTACAAATGTTAGAAAAAGGGAAAACATCCAACAAGATAATTTTTTAATCTTTGTTTTTATAAGGAGAAAATAAGTAAAATACAGTTATTCTTTTATTTTTATGACGAGAAAATAAGTGGCATATAGTTTTAGTGTTTATTATGCCTTACTTTTGTTCTTTATATACTGTCCATTTCAGAACTAATGACTTATTTTTATCAATAGTCTATTTTTTACTTAAGTCCGTAGTCAACGACTGTTATTTTGTAGTTTATTTGATGTCTGGTGTGCTAAACTTATTTAGTTTTTCACACGTTTCTTTTGCATAATTCCTACATCACATAATTTGATTTCATGCATTCACACAATCCTATGAATGTTTAAGCATGAGGTTGGCGAATGTTTTTGCATGAAGGTGATGGACTTGAGTGAGATAGATGTGGGCAAGTATTTGATGTACAGCTTCGTTCGTCGTTCCTTGTTGGCTTTGCAAGTGTGTGTTGGTGTTGTGGAAGTCCCATAATGGAATGGAGCTGTGATTGCAGAATCTCGTGGTTTACTGGCTTTGTATGCATGAAAGTCATCGTTATGTGTCGCTGAAAGCGGTCGTTTTTCGTTGTAATACTTCGCAGACGACTAGTTTACAATAGGATAGGGATTTTGGAAGGTATGTCGTCTATTCTTCACCGATCTTCTTTCTTGGTCTCAATCTTGTGAATCTTCAACTTCTGTTATTCCTGCTTTTTTTCTGCTTCTTACTTGATTCTTGGTTCTTCTCTGGGCAGGATATGGAAATATTTATTGATAACTAGTCGCTTTGAAGTTCTCCTCTTAGTAATAGTTTGATAAATTGTTTGGGCGTGTCATTTTTACTTTGTGGAAGTTTTCTTCAGTTTCGTGCATCAGCGTGCTGTTTAAATAGCAGTATTGTGACTTTTACACAATTTTTTTTTTTTGCCAGTGGTGGCTTGCCCAAGCGGTCTTCTCGTCGGACCGTTTTTTGGTCGCTTCGCTAAGTCGGGGCGTTCCAAGACCCTCTTGACCTTCCATGTTCTGTCACAGCAGGGTTCTGCTTAGCGGGCATATTTACTGCCCACATCAGATACAAGGGCTCTCTGTTGGTCTCGCTGTCCTTTCCCTTCTCTCGATGCTTCTGCCTTGTAGGAATCGTGTCTTGCTAATTACGTCCTTTTCTTTCTTGATACTTCTCACGTTGCAACTTGTGGGTTGTTGCATCTGGTATTTGCTGGAGTTTTTTTTACAATGGTTCTTACAAAAAGTTTTACTTATAATCATCTAACATATGTCTAGTACCTACATTGTTTTACGCCTTCTTAAAAAGCTTTACAAATTTTGGCGCCCTTTCCATGTTACAATTCTAAGATATTTTGAGTCTTAACTTCTACAAGAATCCTCAAATTCGTTTTTTATTTTTGTGTAGTGTTGTGGTGTATAGCATTTTAGTATTTCATGCTGTTAGACTATCTACACTTTATCCCTTCACCTTAATCTATGGTACTATTGGTGTAATTTTTGATTTTGTTTTTATTGAAACTACTTTCTTTTTCCCACCTTCCTCTCTCTTCATTCTTCTTTCTCCTGACGATCTTATCTACGACATAAACTTGAAATATCGTGCTGATTATTTACCGGTAATAAAATTAATCTTCAAACTTTTTGATATGGCTCGCATGATGAAGTCCTAAGGTTTTGACTGTTTTTGGGTTCATTAGTTCCATAGCATTATCATGAGCAATTTGGCTAATTATGACAGGTCCTTTGTATGCAGCGTAAAATTTATGTATTTTGTGTTTCTGTTTGCTGGAGAGAGGATGTGTTTTTACAAATACTTTCTGGCGTACTGAGAATGTTCTTTTAATTGCTGTTCTATCTCCTCTTTCTTTTCTTTTAATGGCTGCCTTTCTGATGTTGGAGAGTGCTGTTTTACTTCAAACTTGTACTGAAAGTGTTTAATACTGCCAATCTTAGGTAAAAATACCTCTGCTTTATCTCGTAAAATAACCTCTAATTCTCGTTTACTGTGTTCCGAAATACCTTGAACTTCTTGCAATTTTTCGTCGATTTCTTTATGGACTTCTAACATGAGTTGAGGCGATTCCCCCTTTTGTGCATACCATTCTTCATCCTCTTTATCTCGCGTCATTCTTAATTGTTTGTTTATAACTGGTATTTCTTCTAACTTTAGCTTTTGCTCGAAGAGGAGTACGACATTCCCGAATGTTACGCTACCTTTCCCCATATCTATTATCGCTCGTCTCTCATTTAAAAAATCTGCACCTATAATCAAATCTACAGTTAGTTAGGTATAATCACGAAGTTGGCTTCGATCTTTTGACCTTGACACGAAAGAGTTAACCTTGTTTGTCTCGTAACTTCCGCAGCATTGTTTCTAATAGGACCTCTTACTTTAATCTTACGTGTTTTCAGAGCTGGCAATTCCTCATTGGCATTACACTGCATGAATAAATTTTCTGAGATCGCAGTCAGTTCACTTCCGCTATCAATTAAAATATTGACTGGGATATGCTTTACCATGGCCTTCACAATTGGTTGAATCTGAAAGGGTTTGTTCTGTTCTTCTTCTTCTTGCATCAACGAATCCTCCACTGAGTCATACATGAGTCTTTTCAGGAATTTCCCCTGTGAATTCGAACTTTGTGTAGGATAAGCTTCGACTGCTACTTCTCTCTCTTTTATTTCCTCTTCTCTATTTCTTCCTTCATTTATGCTTTCTTCAACATCCTCTACTTTTTCCTCATCCTCGTCTATCTTCTCCTTCTTCGTCGCTACTTCCACATAATCGCATCTAAATGCTCTAATTATCGCTTCATAACGTCCTTCATTATATACGTTTGGTTGTGTGCCCACTAGTAACTTATTTTCAACTTCTGTCGACTGCGCATTATCCTCATTGAATTCGCCCTCCCTGGTTTCCATCTTAAATAGCTCTGCAATACTCATTACTTCGTCCTTTCTTCCTACATTCGTTGTGCATGCCTCTGGTAATTTATCTTCCTCGTCAGTATTCTCCCAATTAATTTCGTCCCAACACGATATTGTTATTTTCCTGTCTTCGTTTTCATCTGGTCCCTGCGGATTTGTTTCTTCCTTCTTCTCTTCTCGTGATAAGGTATTTACTTCTCTGTTCAAGGTGCTGCAATTGTCCTGGGTCGGTGCGTCATTCTCTTTGGTATGGGCGCTTAGCTGTCAATTCGAACGCTTTTCGGGGTTTGGTGGTCTTACCTACACCTCTTCTATCTGTATTCTCTTTTCATGCTCCGCTTGTTGATATTGGTTTTTTTGTTGATAATTTGTCGGTCTATTGGCGCTCCAATACCCGTTCCGGTTGTTGTTATTCCCTCTGTAATAGTTGTTGCCGTTCCTGGGTGAATTATAGTTATTGTCATATTCTCTTCTAAATCCGTAACCGGTTCTTTGTTGAAATCTATTGTCGTTTCTTGGTGCGAAGTTATCACGTGGTTCGTAATTATTGTTTCTTCGTACTGTGTCTTGTTGATTCCACTGCTTTTTGCTTTCGTTTTCACGTGCACTTCGTCTTTTTCTTGCGTCATCTTCCGAAAATATGAACTCTAGTTCCCATAGAATACCTTTAAATGCTTCGACGTCATTGCCTCCGCGACCTACTAATGATTGCTGGTATTTCAATGGTAGCTTCATCGCGCATAATTTAATCAACTCTCCGTCACTGTATGGTACATCTAAGCATTGATTTTTCTTTGCCATTAATTCGATAAATTTCACGGGACTCTTCTCTCCCGAATTTTCAAAATATGGGTTCTGTAATAATTCGTACTTCACTGTGTTCTGTGCTTCGCTGGACCAATATCGTGAGAGAAACTTCTCTCTGAAATCTTCGTACGATCGGCATGTCGCTGCAACATTCTGTATGGTTTCTGCGACTGTTCCTGACATGTGTGCACATATAAAGTCTAATTTGTGCGCTAGCGTCCAGTGTTCTGATAATCCTACTCGGAACTGATCAATAAAAGTTCGTGGATGTAATGAGTTTCCTTCTCGAAAGTGCTGAAATTTTCTGACTGTGAGGAAATGATCGTTGTTTTACTTCGCCATAGTTCCATATGAAATTCGCGATTCTTCGCCACTTTTGTTTCTGATCATTTCTCCCGTCGTTCTTTCCGGTTGTGGTAGATCCATTAGATATTGTCCACTGTAACTTTCGCCTACCCTTGCGTAGTATCGTTGGAATGGTACGCAATAATTTTCTTCCATCGGTTGTGAACGTGTAGCTGAATGCATTGCACTGTACTCTTCGCGACCTGGCTTTCCATTGTCAGGTATTGGTTCGGTATCTTGTATGGCTAACCTTGCCGCTTCATTGCACGATCCTAACTGTCTTGAAACATACATTTGTGGTTCCGCTTGCGTTTGTGGTGGCGTTTGTTCATCAAGAATTTCGAAACGTGTTTGTTGCTGTGCAGGCTGTCTGATTTCACGTATGTTACTTTTCGCCTGTGATTGGAATCGCAAATGCGTAATATCTTCGTTAATTGCTTGTTTTTCCGGTGCTGTTACAGATACGGATGTGGTTGCAGACTGTGTGCTTGTTTGATCCTGTTCACTACGCTCTTCAATGGTTTGCAACAACTGTGGTCGCAATTTCTGAAATTGTTGCTTCGTTTGCCCTTCTATTTTGACTATGCGGTTATCATATCTTTTCAGCGCTGCTTTGTGATACGTTTGTGTAGCACACTGTTTTCAACAATTTCACGCGCTGTACCTGCTGCTTGTCTAGTAATTACGTTTATCTGTTTCTCTAGTTTCTTGAATTCTCCCTGGGTGTTGTTATGTAATGTTTTGATCTCGTCCTGAGTGTCATTACGCAATGTTTGTACGTCCGCTTGTACCTTGTCAATGTCTGTTCTCAATTGATTGTGACCTGTTACTAAGTTTCCTATCACTTCTCGAGATTCTTTTGCCTCGTCTTCATTATAAATTAGGTGTAACTGAATTTTTTTGTTTTGTTCTTTAATTTCACGCATTTGTCTCGTGGTTTCTGCAATTTGTTTCGTCGTTTCTGCATTCTGAATTTTTAGTTGGTTCGCAATTTCTTTATTTTGTCTTGTCATGGTTTCCGTCACTAATTGTAATAATTCTTCCAGATTGGTGGGTTCTATTGCGTGTTTTTGCCCAAGTGTTGGTTTGCAACCGATTGCATTGAACTGTGCTGTGACACGTTTCTGCTCGCATTCCTTGTACTCTGTGGTGAGGGAGCTCTGATTACTTGTACTATGGGTTCTACGTATTCAAGACGCAAGTTAGAATCCTCATCGGCTGTCTCTCTACTTTCCTGCTCCTCTATCGTATGCTGACTTATGTTTTCTATGCCTTGACGTACATTATCCTCGTTATGGTGCGTTATCTGTCCTATTTCTCGCGATACTGCATCGTCTGTTGTACTGTCCTCTATTCTCTGTCCGTCTTCATGTTGGGTCTCTACCTCAATTCGGTCAAGGTCTCGATCTGCCATTGCTAATCTCTCCGAATCCCTTATTTTCTGTTTTAAAAGCAATTCACGTGCCCTACTTCGCGTCAACATGCGGTCATACGATCTCACGCGTTTCATAAACTTTTTGCACACACGACTTGACAAACCATTCACTTACTTGTTGGGTCAGAACCAACTTGTCAACGATGTATCCGCCACCTGTGCGCTTGCATTGGAGAGTAAACTTAATTCTAACAATATTAAAATTAATAACTTACTTATGCTATTGTCTCTGCTAGAATGTCTCACTTTCTATTGAATACTTTCTTACGATCTATCGCTGCAGCTACTGTTTTAGGCTATGTATAACTTCAAGAAAAAAAAAATTTGTTACAAAAATTTTTCAACAAGATATTTTTCTGACCTAGTTAGGCATGTGGTCGACCTTCAATCATGGTATTTTACCATCCTGGCAGGGTCGCCATTCTCTAACATTCTGCATGGTGTCTGTTGTTCTATGTCGTGTCTCCCTACCACTTTCGCGCAATGATGCTCTGAGCGTGTTTTTTAGGGAATTGACTAGTTTGAACCTGGGACCTGTTGCTGGTAAGGAGACGACAGACCACACATGACATGTAGAGTTCAGAAGAGTTCAGTGAGACTATCGATGATATAACCAAATATTTAATGATTTCAGTGTCAGCTCCACTACAATCCCTGTACAAGAATCTTAATGCTAACTAAATTTAGTGGAAGGGGTTCAAGGCTTTCCTATTTTTAGTTAGCTGGTAAAATAACGTCGAAAAGCAGTCAAGTTTACCTTGCAAATTTTATTCTACTCACAAAACATTGTTTATAAATTGCACTATTGATAAAAGGAAATGTTTTAATACAGGATGATAAAAACCAACTGCGTTCAACAAAAATGTGGACGAATATTCCCTGAATGGGTTACCAAGTTCTACAATGGATCGAAGGATGACCTATGCCATATCACATCTATAATCTAGGTTTAAATTAAGTTTCACAAAAGAGAAAACTATCAAAATGGTCTACAGTGACCCTCAATTATCTTTAATTACTTATCTAACTTGTTGTAAATTACAGTGGCTGATGTGGCTTCTCAATAATTATATAACAGAAAAATCATCGCGTTCAATTGACTATCGACACTAGTAGTACGTAAAACGGGGATGTAACAGATGAGACTTCTGCAGTTCTGAGTAAAGCTTTATGTGCGCTTATGCGGCATCGCGTGCGTTCATTACCTTGTCGGTGGTTCGTCAGCGTCAGGGAGCGGCGGTCGGCACAGCTCCACGCATCTCGCCGTCTCGGAAGCAACTCCAACCTAACTTCTCCTTACTACAATTTGCCGAAGTTGGTTTAAAAAAAAAAACTGTCTGGCTGTGTTTTCATCTGACCTATCAGGGTCTCAATGTTAACCTTAAGCTCCGCCTACAAAAATTCTGTCTATCCAATGAGAAACGTTATACTTTTCGTGGTGAGCAATGTTTTTAAAGTTTGCAACGTAACAGAGACGCAAAAAAGTCTCACGCTAAAACTTGCGGCTGGTGTGGCCCTTTTAGTGTTATCGTAAGATCTATACTGTTCTTCTGGAGGGTTCTAGCTTTTAACATGGGCTGGGGGTTGGTCCTGGTGGTTAGCTGGCGACGTGGGTGTCCGTCCCTTATCGTAGGGCCTTCTAGCTTAACACGGTTCTGCTCTCGGCTTCTGTTCTCGTTTCTCCCCTCGGAACTGCGTCTGTCTCACAGTGGGAAGGTATGACATGCGTTTAGGCATTCTTGTGTTAGTCTGTGGTATTCCATTTACTCACTCGTTACTCGTATTACTTTGGTTAATTTAATGTCACGATTTATTCGGAGCTATGTGACATACTACTGGATTTGCTTATCATGTCAGGGTTTTCATGGAAGGTGTTGGATTTGCCTGACACCTTACATTTGTATTAAAAACATGTAACCTTTATCCGAATTGTGCAGATTAGCGTCAATCAGGAAATTCGTCTCACTCTCTCCGCCCACCCTCTTTCTCTCTCTCTCTCTCTCTCTCTCTCTCTCTCTCTCTCTCTCACACACACACACACACACACACACACACACCTTACACACACACACAAAATTACAATGCTTATATCAAGAACTTGCAGGGTGAACAGCCCTTTTAGACATGCAATAAAGAAACAAGCAGGCGGTCACCATTACTGTTCCGTAATTGCCAGTTACTGGAAGACTGCAGTATATGAGTAAGACCTAGAAAATGACTATGTACTTTCAAATTAGATACCGAAATGCCATTTCCATACATAAGTACTTATAAAACACATGTGGCTTACAATGACATACTGAGCACACAGTTAATAACCTGTCTTAGGGCTATGACTTATCAAAAATACGAAAGCACCTACTGAATGGTTTTGTCAATGTCATTACTGTTGTGACTTGGCAAGACAGCCAAGTCACTATGAGAGGAAGCCGAAAGGCAGGCGCTTAAGCTCACGCAGATTGGCGTGAGGTCTGGAACAAGGTAAAGTAATTAATAGTAGCAAAGAAAGTACGTAGTTGATATAATACTTAACTTTAGTCCACAATTGTAGAACATCTCTCTTGACGGTACATGTTATAACCACAATATAAAATAATATCAAATGCTATGGCGCCTTGCTAGGTCGTAGCAAATGACGTAGCTGAAGGCTATGCTAACTATCGTCTCGGCAAATGAGAGCGTAGTTGTCAGTGATCCATCTCTGGCAAAGTCGGCTGTACAACTGGGGCGAGTGCTAGTACGTCTCTCTAGACCTGCCGTGTGGTGGCGCTCGGTCTGCAATCACTGACAGTGGCGACACGCGGGTCCGACGTATACTAATGGACCGCGGCCGATTTAAAGGCTGCCACCTAGCAAGTGTGGTGTCTGGCTGTGACACCACAATTACCATTTCTAAATTGTTCTAAAAAGTCTAGTGTTGTTAAAATAATGTGTTATCTACTGGAAGAGTTCACTTAATATGTAAACTGCGCTTGGCACCTAAATCATGACTGTGCACCCTCAAATTAAGTGTCAAAATGCTATTTGTGCCTCAATTTTCTGTAAAAAAGTAAAGATATTAGCCATTCAAGCAAACAGAAATTTGAAGCTATTTTACTTGTGATATGTAGATCGAATTTTCAGCACGTGACGTTTCTTGGAAGTGTTTCAGTAATGCATCATCCCTCCAGCATCAGGTCATCGGTCCCTAAGCCTACGCACTACTTAATCTAAGTTCAACTAAATTACCCTATGTACAAAACACACACCCATGCCCGACCCCGAGGGAGGACTCGAATATATCGGGGGGGGGGGGGGGGGCGAGCCGCACTGACCGTGACATGACGCCCAAGACCGCGGGGCTACCCCGCGCGGGTTTGCTGAAGACATCTGCAGTCAACGCTTGACCATCTCATGACCGTTCTGTTCCACCTGGGCAGCACGCGGTGATATGACAAACAAGAATTGGAGTATTGGATACAGTGACCACCCAATCAAAAGAATGGTTTGATGTTGATGTTGTGGTCTTCAGTCCAGAGACTGGTTTGATGCAGCTCTCTATGCTACTCTATCCTGTGCAAGCTTCTTCATCTCCCAGTACCTACTGCAACCTACATCCTTCTGGATCTGTTTAGTGTATTCATCTCTTGGTCTCCCTCTACTATTTTTACCCTCCACGCTGCCCTCCAATACCAAACTGGTGATCCCTTGACGCCTCATAATATGCCCTAGCAACCGATCCCTTCTTCTAGTCAAGTTGTACCACAAATTTCTCTTTACTCCAATTCTATTCAATACCTCCTCATTAGTTATATGATCTACCCACCTAATCTACAGCATTCTTCTGTAGCACCACATTTCGAAAGCTTCTATTCTCTTCTTGTCTAAACTATTTATCGTCCACGTTTCACTTCTGAACATGGCTACACTCCATACAAATACTTTCGGAAACGACTTCCTGACACTTAAATCTATACTCGATGTTAACGTATTTCTCTTCTTCAGAAACGCTTTCTTTGCCATTGCCAGTCTACATTTTATATCCTCTCTACTTCGACCATCATCAGTTATTTTGCTCCCCAAATAGCAAAACTCTTTTAATACTTTAAGCGTCTCATTTCCTAATCTAGTACCCTCAGCATCACCCGATTAAATTCGACTACATTCCATTATCCTCGTTTTGCTTTTGTTGATGTTCATCTTATATCCTCCTTTCAAGACACTGTCCATTCCGTTAAACTGCTCTTCCAGGTTCTTTGCTGTCTCTGACAGAACTGCAATGACATCGGTGAACCTCAAAGTTTTTATTTCTTGTCCATGTATTTTAATTCCTATTCCGAATTTTTCTTTTGTTTCCTTTACTGCTTGCTCAATATACAAATCGAATAACATCGGAGATAGGCTACAACCCTGTCTCACTCTCTTCCCATCCACTGCTTCCTTTTCATGCCCCTCGACTCTTGTATCTGCCTTCTGGTTTCTGTACAAATTGTAAATAGCCTTTCGCTCCCTTGCCACCTTCAGAATTTGAAAAAGTGTGTTCCCATCAACATTGTCAAAATATTTCTGTAAGTCTACAAATGCTAGAAACTTAGGTTTGCCTAAGTCTGTTTAAAACGCAAGAAAAAAATGTTTGTTTCGTAAACAACTCACCTTACTTCTCGACGCAGTTTCCGTCCAAGGATATTTTCTTGGCCCAGTGACCCTCTAGCTTTTTCGTCCCATCGGAAAAATAGGTTCTGTCAAACTCTGCAAAATACTGTTGTCTGCAAACATGACTCCATAATTTCACGAGAGTTTCTTCACGGTAAGCCAAAGTTTCAAGTCAGTGAACAGGAGGAAGTGACTGGGGACTACGCCTGGGGAACAGGATGAATGAGGTACCAATTTCGTCCTTGCTATCGCAGATGGGTGGGATGATGCTTTATCCTGGCGCGTTCCAACGCAGCCAATGTAAGTTTCAAATTGAGAATCACTCTGTTTTGTATACAAATACGTACTTACCTTAATAAAAACTGGCCCGAGTTGCTGTCCATATCTAGCGACGAGTATGCCAAGTTCTGTTAATACTTACACGTAAGGTGTGTGCACGAGGTGACAGTGAGGATTATCTGGCTCCTGTCAGGCTACAGGTGAGGCGCGATAACACGACGCGCCGGCCGAGCGCAGGTCCTTTGTGCTCCACGAGGCGGCGCGACGTGTGGGATCGGTGGGATTTATCGGGCCGCGCCGCGCTTCTTGCGCGCTCCGGCAGCTGGCGACCCCATTGTGTGCAGATGGGCGCCCGCGCGCCACTGCCTCTGGCGCCAGCGAATCGGTAGCTCCGCCGTCACCCGTCGCACCACTGCAGGAAACCTGCCCGGACACGGCGATGCCGCACAGCTTACGCCGTCGTTGCGTGGGGCCTCGTGTTAAACAGTGGCCGCGGGTACCAGAAGGTTACGGCTACGGATTCTGGTCCGACAGCAGCATTTATCACTCTTCCTTTACGGTAGGAGTAGAGTAGGACTAGATTAGTGTTTAACGTCCCATCGACAACGAGGTCATTAGAGACGGAGCGCAAGCTCGCGTGAGGGAAGGATGGGGAAGGAAATCGGCCGTGCCCTTTCAAAGGAACCATCCCGACATTTGCCTGAAGCGATTTAGGGAAATCACGGAAAACCTAAATCAGGATGGCCGGAGACGGGTCTTCCTTTACGCTAGCCGTCAAGTCTCAGTGATCTGAAGATTCGCCAGAGCGACACGTGGTTCGGATACCACGTTAAACTGTACGTCGCTTTCCTCCGGTTGAGTAACAGGGGTAGATTAGGGACACGCAAGTCGCCAAAATGCCTTTCGGTCCAAAGAACTTGCAAATAGAATGCTGAACATCCTCATGAGAGCAACGCAGCCAATACTGCCGTACGATTTTGCTGTAGTACAGTTGTGGTGATCTCCAGTCCGAACACTGATCTGATGGATCTCTCAGTGTTCAGTGCTGCAAGCACTGTGTAACGGGCAGCGTCTCCTAATTATATGCTGTTCACACTCCATTCTTAGCTGTGGAATAAATGCACAGTTTTCAAACTACTGTACAGAAAAGGTTAATTAGAGTACAGATCTGTTCAAACCACTCCCCAATGGTTGTAACTACACCATCTGAGTGCACTTAGTCATCAGTTCATTGAAATTCTGAGGATAGCACAGGTAAAGTATTGGGAATGAAAGGCTGTTTGAGAGAGTATTGGGACAATGTGCATTCTACCCCAAAGTACCGTTGTCGAATGTGGCAGTGATGACGTCATCCAAGATGGCGGCGATGACTTCATCCAAGATTGTGGCTGTGAGTCATCCAAGACGGCGGATTTTGGCGGGAAGTTTGAATTTTGGCAGTAAGATGGGTCACTTAGGCTACCTGTACTAACGAAACCCCCCCTACCCCTCCACCAGAAAAATGGAGGGCACATCAAATTCCAACAGGATAATGCATCACACCACACTTATCTCAACTAACCTCAGAAAATCGCAGGAAAATAGTTCAATTGGACTGCCCCCACTAACCTAAATCATCTAACAGCCAACTCACCCAAGGAATTCACAGGAAATTTGAATTTTGTTGGGAAGATGGATCAATTGGGCTATCTCTACTAACGTAAGAAAATGTCAGGGAAGAAATGGCAGGTGGGCTACCTCCACTAACCTAAGTCACCCGACTGCCACCTCCTCCTATGGATTGGCGGGCATAGGACTCGACCTGTGCTAGACAAAAGTCTTTATTATTTTGCATGCACTATTTTGTTTAAACAATTAGAGGCACTACCACCATCCAGCATGGTAGCCAAGGGGTCCGGACTCCAACTGACATAGTACTCACTACCACCACCACAGGTTACTGTCTTCCCTCCTGTCATGTAATCCAAGATGGTGGGGGGAAATGGTGGGAAACAGTGTGGTTGCCATTGCGTCTGGACTCCAACTGATCTAGTACACAGTACCACCACCAGAGAGCACTCTCATCCATGATGTAATCCAAGATGGCTACCATGACATCAGCTGATGATGCAGGTACCATTATCCAAGATGGCGGGATGCAGTGTGTTCATCAGGACGTCTGGGTGTAGAACACAGTACCACCACCAGAGGGCACTGTCGTCCATTCTGTGACATAATCCAAGATGACAGTCTGGGGTGGGGGAAATGGTGGGAAAAGGAGAGGAGGCCACCGGCAGCCCCACGCAAAGTGATGCAGGAACCATGCACAGGTGCCCATTCAGGTTCCATAATCATGAGGTGGTGACATCACTTTCATACTTGGTACTTGAGAAATTCCTCTTGGAATATGTGTTCACATAGGGACCTTTGCTGATGCGACTGTACGGGAGCAAAGACCTATCTGCAGAGTGGGGGTGTCCCAATTGAACTATTTTCCCGCGATGTCCTTAGGTTAGTAGAGATAACCGTGATGTGATGCATTATCCTGTTGGAATTTGATGTTCCCTCCATTATTGTGGTAGAGGGGTTGGAAGGGGGGTTTGGTTAGTGGAGGTAGCACAATGGACCTATTTTCCCGCCAAAATTCAAAATTCAAAATCCGCCATACTGGATGACGTCATGGCCGCCATCTTGCATAACGGTACTTTGTAGTAGAACGCAGATTTTCGCAATACTTGTAAGGTGCCGGGGTGGATAAATGTTTGTACTTCTTTAATTCAGACGAATTTTGCATGAGAACAAGATGTGCAATCAACCCCTCCTTTTTCTTTCTTTTTTTTTTTTTTTTTTTTTTTTTTGTCATCAGTCTGCTGACTGGTTTGATGCGGCCCGCCACGAATTCCTTTCCTGTGCTAACCTCTTCATCTCAGAGTAGCACTTGCAACCTACGTCCTCAATTATTTGCTTGACGTATTCCAATCTCTGTCTTCCTCTACAGTTTTTGCCCTCTACAGCTCCCTCTAGTACCATGGAAGTCATTCCCTCATGTCTTAGCAGATGTCCTATCATCCTGTCCCTTCTCCTTATCAGTGTTTTCCACATATTCCTTTCCTCTCCGATTCTGCAGAGAACCTCCTCATTCCTTACCTTATCAGTCCACCTAATTTTCAACTTTCATCTATAGCACCACATCTCAAATGCTTCGATTCTCTTCTGTTCCGGTTTTCCCACAGTCCATGTTTCACTACCATACAATGCTGTACTCCAGACGCACATCCTCAGAAATTTCTTCCTCAAATTAAGGCCGGTATTTGATATTAGTAGACTTCTCTTGTCCAGATATGCCTTTTTTGCCATAGCGAGTCTGCTTTTGATGTCCTCCTTGCTCCGTCCGTCATTGGTTATTTTACTGCCTAGGTAGCAGAATTCCTTAACTTCACTGGCTTCGTGACCATCAATCCTGATGTTAAGTTTCTCGCTGTTCTCATTTCTACTACTTCTCATTACCTTCGTCTTTCTCCGATTTACTCTCAAA
This sequence comes from Schistocerca serialis cubense, assembly GCF_023864345.2. Lineage (NCBI taxonomy): Eukaryota > Metazoa > Arthropoda > Insecta > Orthoptera > Acrididae > Schistocerca > Schistocerca serialis. Next base: position 492,863,579 of record NC_064646.1, on the reverse strand, counting down.
CCATAGTGTGTACTCATTAGACTGTTCATTCCGTTCAGCAGATCATTTAATTCTTCTTCACTTTCACTCAGGATAGCAATGTCATCAGCGAATCGTATCATTGATATCCTTTCACCTTGTATGTTAATTCCACTCCTGAACCTTTCTTTTATTTCCATCATTGCTTCCTCGATGTACAGATTGAAGAGTAGGGGCGAAAGGCTACAGCCTTGTCTTACACCCTTCTTAATACGAGCACTTCTTGATCGTCCACTCTTATTATTCCCTCTTGGTTGTTGTACATATTGTATATGACCCGTCTCTCCCTATAGCTTACTCCTACTTTTTTCAGAATCTCGAACAGCTTGCACCATTTTATATTGTCGAACGCTTTTTCCAGGTCGACAAATCCTATGAAAGTGTCTTGATTTTTCTTTAGCCTTGCTTCCATTATTAGCCGTAACGTCAGAATTGCCTCTCTCGTCCCTTTACTTTTCCTAAAGCCAAACTGATCGTCACCTAGCGCATTCTCAATTTTCTTTTCCATTCTTCTGTATATTATTCTTGTAAGCAGCTTCGATGCATGAGCTGTTAAGCTGATTGTGCGATAATTCTCGCACTTGTCAGCTCTCCTTACAAACCACTTAATTAATTATGTGACAACGCTAACGAAAGGAAATGATGGTGTGCCCTACTAGTTGGTAAAATAAGGAGTGCACACTCACAATAATTTAATAAAAATCGTAATCTACTCAGAAAAAAAGAGAACTCTATCATAGCAGACAACAGGAAATAGGATTCTGCATATATCTACGAAATGATATGCGGATTAAATATTATAATGAGATTTATTATACATCAGAACATAAAGGCACATGATTATCGACATACACAGTAGGTTAAAGGAGTGTGTATGCTGGGCTATTATGAGAATAACAGTTGGCTCGAGAACAATGGGCTCCTACTCTCTGTGATGCAATAACCTGGCAATAATGACTGGAGGTCCTAACGATTCAAATATTACTCTCCTAAGTATATTGTGTTATGGCGATTAGTAGTGAGAGCTCGAACGGGATCACATGAAGAAACAAGCAAGGTGGACTTGTAGCAAAGCGAGTGCACGTGCTGTTGAGGACTTCAGTATAAAAATTGATAGGTTCCACAATGCCGGAGCCGCAAAATACTTTACCAGTCCTGAAATCTGTAGCAGGTCGTCGGTAGGCAGCGTTCTGATGATGTAGGCGCCGACTTCTGCTGTGCATCAATTTTGTTTCAACCCCTGGCCTCGAAGGCTGTCCGAGAATTCTAAGTTCTGTCGAAAAAGTACGACTAAGTCGCAAGACCATCCGACTCCGACAAAGATCAGATCCCGAATGCGCTGCTGCCGCACAACGCAAGAGCAAAGACAACATTGCTCAACTCTCTATTATTCTCGAAAACCGCGAATCAGCATTTAGTGCTGATTCCAAAATTCCCCCACACTGTCTGAGAACATTATTCGTGCCAATAGCGACAATTCCCTGCAATTTCAATCAGGTCGTTATGACGTCAACTAGTCTCAGTTTAAGTTGACGAAGCTCGTGGGATTAGCCGATCGGTCTGAGGCGCTGCAGTCATGGACTGCGCGGATGGTCCCGGCGGAGGTTCGAGTCCTCCCTCAGGCATGGGTGTGTGTGTTTGTCCTTAGGATAATTTAGGTTAAGTAGTGTGTAAGCTTTGGTACTGATGACGTTAGCAGTTAAGTCCCATAAGATGTCACACACATTTGTACATTTTTAAGTTGACCAATCATGCCTCTGGTATTCAGCTGAGGGCACTGAACTTGCCATTTGACCTGCTACGAAAACAACATGCCTAGACCACTTGCCATCCGGCATCAGACAGTCGCGCCCAGCAGGGCACGGTCCACAAGTATTCTCAGAATCATGAGGACAATGCAGTCAGTCGGTGCCAGGAGTCTTCGTTCCGGACGCGCCGGAATGGTAAACATATAAACTGCGGCGACACTCAGACGTCTCACAGTTCGTTTCTCCTTGCATAGAACAGGCGAAACTCGACCGACGTCAGTCGTTCCGCCAGGCGCTTAAGCCCGTGATGTACGAACGTCTCAGTATTCGCAGAAATGCAGTCCCAAACCGGAGACCGAGTGTGCCGCGTCCTCCGGCGCTCGCTTCGCACAGGCCACCCAGGGAGTAACCCAACATGCATAGGGATCAAGTGAAAAGTATTTTGAGCTCTCAGTACAAATACTCTCATTACTATAACCTTATTTGGCCTGTTACCACCGTGCAATGACATAAAACATTAATAAAATTGATGAAACTGAGAGGCGACGTGCAAAAGAGGGCGTGGAACCTCTCATGTTTACAACTTGTACAGAAACTGGACAGCAGTTATAAGGGTCGAGGGGTATGAAAGGGAACCAGTCAATAGCTGATGTTATGCAATCTGTACACTGAGTAAGGTAAACAAAAGAAAAATTTTAGTGGGAATTAAAGTTCATGGAGAAGAAACAAAAGCTTTGACGTTTGCTGGTGACCTTGTAATATTGCCAAGACAGCAAAGGACTTGGAAGACCTGTTGAACGGAATGAAAGGGGGATATATCGTGAACATCAACAAAAACAAAACAAGGATAATGGAACATAGTGGAATTAAATCAGGTGATACTGAGGGAATTAGACTAAAAAACGAGACACTTAAAGTGGTATATGAGTTTTGCTATTTGGGCAGCAAAATAACTGATGATGGCCGAAGTAGAGAAGATATAAAATATAGACTGTCGATGACAACGAAAGCGTTTCTGAAGAAGAGAAATTTGTTGGCGTCAACTGTAGATTTAAGTGTCAGGAAGTCTTTTCTCAAAGTATTGCTATGCAGGGTATACATGTGTGGAAGTCAAACATAGACGGTAAACGTTTAGACAAGAAGAGATTAGAAGCTTTTGAAACGTGGTGCTACAGAAGAACGCTGAAGATTAGGTGAGTAGATCACGTAACTGAGGAAGTACTGAACAGAGTTGGGGAGCAAAGAAGTTTGTGGCACAACCTGACTAGAAGAAGGGATCGATTGGTACGACACATTCTGAGACATCAAGGGATCTCCAGTTGAGTACTGGAGGGCCGGCCGGAGTGTCCGAGCGGTTCTAGAGTCTTCAGTCTGGAACCGCGCGACCTCTATGGTCGCGGGTTCGAATCCAGCCTCGGGCATGGATGTATGTGATGTCCTTAGGTTAGTTAGGTTTAACTAATTCTAAGTTCTAGGGGACTGATGACCTCCGATGTTAAGTCCCATAGTGCTCAGAGCCATTTGCACCATGTGAAGCACTGGAGGGAAGTGTCGGGGGGGGGGGGGAGGTGGGGGGGAGGGGAGGGAGTCGTAGAGGGAAACCAAGAGATGAATACAGCAAGCGAACTGAGAAAGTTGTAGGTTGCAGCAGTTACTCGGTGAGGCTTGCACAGGATAGAGCAGCACGGGGAGCTGCATCACACCAGTCTTCGGGTTGAAGACCACAGCAGCAACAACAACATGCACATCAAAAGTAACCCTGACAGTGCTATCAACGGCAATGCAATAACACCTAAACTGACCTTACATTTTCCAAGAAAGATTAAACATAAAACTCAAAACAACAAAGAATAATACTGTAGAATAAATGGCACACGAGGTAGTAAAGATTACTAAAATGCAGTTAAAGACAGTTAGAAAGTACCTGTCAAGCAGTACATTCATAACACAAGTGTAGTATCACATATCAATACCATCCCAAGGATGGCAAAGTTGGCAACTGTATTGCAAGTTTCTGTCAGACGCCGACAGCAGTCGTGCGGCAACTGGTGGAGCACACCATCTGAGCATGTGTCCTGCGGCTCCGTACCACTGCTGCCACACCAGAGGTTGGCCACTGGCAGCCACATTCGCACTCGGACCCTCTCGGTACGTAACGCTACGCAGACGTCGCCTAGTCCCAGCTATGACACCATTGTTCGTGCTTTAGCTTAAGGAGCCCCTTCCTGGTTGACAGTGGGAGCTGTTCTCTGTTTTTGCTGTATTATTTGAGTTAACTTGTTCACTAATCACTTCTGCTCCTGTCCACTTTTCCTACGATGCCTCTCGCCGCGCCACTCTGTAGCCCACCTGTGTAGGTAATTGTGTATGACGTTGTACACACAACAAGTGAACGAAAACAATAACAAAATATCTACCTTTTCGCATAAAGCTTTTACTGTACTTTTTTTTTTTTATTAAACACCTTTTCCTCGTCTGGAAAACCTTACTCCCAAAGCTGTGCAGTGTATAATAAAATAATTTATCCTGTTTCTGAGCTCAACATCTTATTGTGCATGGATGCTGATTCAGTTTTTCAGGACAGCAAATGACAAAACCAAATATAATTGCTACAGTTCGAACGTGGGGATATAGAGGGTGTAATGTTACATTAAGGGATAATGTGTGTATAGTGTACGTAATGTGTGCAGTGTCTCGGTGTCATAAAGGAATGAAAAGTCTAGCGATAGTCTTTTACGTTGTTAAGCAACTTCTATGCAAAACAGTTTTGTACACTAGAGATAAACTCAACGACGTACCACTGTTTTAAACAGACTGACCGTGAATTTAGGAGCATGGGCATTTCAGTCCTTATCCCGTTTTGCTGATTTTGGTTTTCCATTGTTTCCCTAAATTGCTTCAGGCACAAGCCAGGATGGATCGTACGATATAAGGGCACGGCCGACTACCTGCCACACCATTGTCAAACTGGATATGTAAGTATGTAAGTCCGTGTGTAAGTGAATTATTTTATTTTAGAAGGTCTTTAATTGTAATACCATCACACGTGCAATATCCTTGTGAAAGTGGTATACGGCTGGATAAAAGTACTGTTACTGCTACTAAGTAAAACATCGCTTGCACGGGAACCACGCCTACTAATCACACCTGTTTCGTCAAAATTTTTGGTATATGCCGGGCTTGGACAGAAATGAGAATGAGAGGTGGGTGATCCAGATGGCCGAGCATTTAGAGCAAATAGCATTTTTGACACAGGTCGAGGGGGGGGGGGGTGAAACATTTTTGATAGGGTCGTTTCCAGGTTGCGGTTGGTGCTGTGGAAAGAGTACAGAGCAGTAATCAAGCGGTAGTGGAGTCAACACCCTGTTAGAAGAGTTTTTTTTTATTTTCAATTTTTTCGCTACTTACACTGCAAATAAACTGTAACAATGGCCAATATGTTGTATTTTATAATATTTCCATAAGAGGCATTATGAGAAAAGGCAAAAGGAAATTCTAGATTGGAAATAAATTTCCACAAAGGCACTGTAATAGGTAAACGTACATGAGAGATTATTACTGAAAACTTGGATAATTTTATTATTTTACAATTGATGATTTACAGTTGCTTGACTGATATTCATTCTAACAACTGAGGAGGCAGTAATTTTCTTGGCATGTTGCACACGTAATAAATGCTGCATTTATGCAATTACAGGGATGTTTTAAAGTTTCTACACAAAACAAATTTCGTTTACATGTATAACAGGTTCTCTTTCATCGCACGGTTTGGCAGAAAACCGCAGGTAACGCATCATTTCGCTAAGTATTGGCGATGATAACGGGTCGTGTGCAATGGAATGTACTTTGATGCAGTCTTCTCACGATGTGATTTCTTTTCTTATCTCGAAGAGAGTTGAGCAGTTTTGAAGATTTTCTGTCAAATTCCTTACCTGATAGAAAGAGACATCACAGGGTTGCGTATTCTACCTCGAGAGCCGAGGGAGAAAATTGTTTCCTTTACTGGCTCACCGCGGCGTTGCGGGCCCCTGGACAGCTTCTCCTCAGTGTTGGTCCGTGTCGTTACTAGTTGTGTGCGAGCTTTGGTAGCGGCATAGTCAGCACATAACGTCCGCCTTGGGTTGCAAGTGTCTTACGAGAAAAGATACAGACGTCGGAGGACGTTGAGGAATCGGTTACTTTGCTCCTCACCCACCCCTCCCTGATGTAACTTTGTCGATTGATGTATCTTGTGGTGCAGAGCGTTGCATTCCTGACGAAGTCAATGGTGTGACAACACCTGCTGAGACCTCTAGTATTTTGCCTACTACTCCTCCCACGGTTGATGTAATTTCTCGGGAACCACCCAAGAATGTGGAAGTTGTCGAGCCTTTTGGTGTTCCAATGATTCAACAGCAGCAAACTGAGGCGCCCCTAAAATTACCTGTTCCCTTGATGTTACCCATTCATGTGACGACCAACTGCTGTTACTCCAGTGGCGGCGAGTGGTGGACAGGAAGACGCAGCTGTCGACCCAATTGTTGTGATGCCTGACCTCTCTTTTGTCCGTCGATCTGAATCTCAATGATTTCATCCTGCAGCTCCTTCTTTGTCATCTACTTCGGTGAATGTTCAAGAACCAACTACGTCCCCAACTGCCGGTGCTATATTTCCTTGTTGTAAACAATGCACGCAACCTGAGTGTGCGGTGGCTGCTAAAAAGAAGAAACGCAGAGGTTTTGGGTGCTGTCCCTCCCCTCCCCCCCTCCCTCTGTGACTCGTCAATGGACTCAGCAGTAGGTCTTGACACACACAGATGACGTAATTCTGCCGCACGGGGTAGCCGCGCGCTCTAGGGCAGCTCCCGCGGTTCGCGTGGCTCCCCCATTCGGCGGTTCGAGTGTGTGTGTATTGTCCTTAGTATAAGTTAGTTTAAGTAGTGTGTAAGCCTAGGGACCGATGACCTCAGCAGTTTGGTCCCACAGGATGCATTTCCATTTATTAAATGGTTCAAATGGCTCTGAGCACTATGGGACTTAACATCTAGAACTTAGAACTACTTAAACCTAACTAACACACATCCATGCCCGAGGCAGGATTCGAACCTGCGACCGTAGCAGTCGCGCGGTTCCGGACTGCGTGCCTAGAACCGCTAGACCACCGCGGCTGGCTCCATTCATTATCTGAAGCGAATTCAGAACATAATTCTGTTGGTCAGCAGATCGAATTTCGTTTGCTATTGTTAAAGTTTTCAGGCTTATACGTTTCCTTCTTTTAATATGTGGAAACGCACCTGTGGGTCGCTTCGCTGCGTCAATTTATCTATGATTTTTGTGCGAATTTCGTACTCTCACAAGAAGTACAATTTAAGCGCTTTTCTCTCCTTGGCTGTGCACTGTGTTTTGTAGCTCCCTAATGTTCCACGGGGTCTGCGTTGTTTTATAGGCAGGGCATTCCCACTCAAAGGAGTGAAGTTTTTGATAGTGGTAAAGGAGTAGGGTGTACTTTTCTTCACCTGACCTTGGTTCTCCTTCATGTACCGTCTAGTACCAGACACAATTTGGATCGTTACAGATTTTATAAGGAAAACATGGTTTATTTGTTACGGAAAAGTCAGCAGAGTATTTTGGTAGGTGGTGACTTTAACTGTGTGTTGATCATGTAGGTCAGTTTCCTAAGTTCAAATGTTCAAATTCAAAAAATGTTCAAATGTGTTTGAAATCTTATGGGACTTAACTGCTAAGGTCATCAGTCCCTAAGCTTACACACTACTTAACCTAAATTATCCTAAGGACAAACACACACACCCATGACCGAGGGAGGATTCGAACCTCCGCCGGGACCAGCCGCACAGTCCATGACTGCAGCGCCCCAGACCGCTCGGCTAATCCCGCGCGGCCCTAATTCTAAGAAGTGCGGGACCGTACTCTCCGTTCAACTGCGTCATACGCCTCCATTTGGGAATGGTGGGTTCAACTGGCAAAGCCGAGGCTCCAAAAAATGTTGATACAGTTCTGCGCTAATTTCAGACGACGCAAGAATTTTACTACTCTTACATGACCTTTACGGAAGTGCTCAGGCACTGCAGCCGTCAGGCGTGTAAAGGTGCAGTTGTTACGGTTGAGGCAGCGTCAAGTGGAAACCCTAAGGAAGCGATCCAATACACGTTCTGTGTTGCTGCATGAATTGATTTCTCTGTATCACCTGGCTCGACATCAGACTCCTCGTCGACATGCATGTATCATGTCTGTCAAGACAGAGGGGGCAATGATGCGACCCACGAAAGGACACATTGCATGCTCTACGTTAATTCTATGTTGGACTGTATGAGGTACCCGTTTCTGTCGACATACCATCCGATTCCTTTACTCTGGCACTGGATCGTAGACTTACACCTGCTCACAATGCTGCATTTTTAGATGCTTTTCAATGTGATGATGCCTACGAGCTTATTGTCAGATTGCCACCTCGTAAGTCGCTGGGGTTGTATGGCCTGCCGAAGGAGTTAATGTTTTGGCCTTTGCTGGTCCTACTTTTACTTTTGTTTTTGAACGAAGTGTTGCGGGGGGGCGTGGATTGTGCCCGATTCGTCTAAAGTTGGCAAAATTGTGTTAATTCCTAAAAGCTCTGGTCAGGCAGCAACTGATAAATTTGTCCCGATTACATTATTAAATTTTGATTGTAAGACTGTGGCGAAGGCGGTGAATAGCAGGTTGTTTGCGTTCCTGAGGAAAGTTGTTGTTGACCGTTAAAGATCTATTCCTGGTCGTACTATTCTCACCCCGGTAGCTGAATGTCGTGATTTCATATCGGTGGTCACTGTTTTTTCTGTTCCCGGAGCTCTAGCATTTTTGGATTTTGACAAGGCGTTCGAGCGGTTCAGCAGTGGCTTCCCTTTGCAGGTACTGGAGGCCACTGGGTTCACAATCGTCGTGCCCACGGTCTTGTCTAATTTGTTTACGGGTATCCAAGCATCTGTGGCTGCCAATGGCCAACTAACATCGTCAGATGTTTTCCTTAGATGATTCCGTTTTCAATGTCGTTGTTTGTTTTATCACTTGTGCCACTTCTTTGAAGAATCGTTGCCCAGTTTCAATATGCGCCCATACGCGGGTGTTGTGAAGGTGTTACTACGTTCTCCTGCTCAAATACCATTGCTCAAGCCTACTTTGGATGCCTTTTGTCATGTGGCTTGTTGTCTGCAACAACGAAGGTAAATGTAGACCGATAAAATTACGGGGTTTGGATAATGCTGACATTTCGTGGGCGACAGTGCTAGATATAAATCATTGGGAGCAATAACGGATCGCTTTCCACACCAAGTCGGCTACGGAGAAGCTACAATGATCAACCCTGGAATATGAATGGCGTTCCCTTAATCCGTTTCGGAAAGTTTTCTTCCTCAATACCTACGTCTTTTGCAAAGCGTATTTCCCGTCCCCGTTCTCGTGATGATAGGTAGGAAGCTAAAGCTGCTGTCTAGTGGTTGTCTATGGAACCACATTTTCCCATTACGATACGAGGTGGTTAAGTGTCTGCCTTCTTTCGGGTGTTTGTGTTTTTCCGAAATACAAAGGGAAGCGTCGTGTTATTTACTCGGCACACCGGGCTACTGTCTCTCGTACAGTCCACACATTCAAGCCCGATATTCTATTGAGGCAGCTTTTCACTACCACATTTTTGTTAATGCACGGGAGAGGGATTGGCTGTAGGGCACCTGTTGAACGGGCATTGGCGAAACCTTGTTGGAAGAAGGTATGGTTTCGTGTTAGCCTTCCTGATCTACCAATGGGGATAGCCTCCTAGTCGCATCAAGTGGTACAAAACCTGTTATTCACCACTGAGCGCATATTTCGTATTGGACTTAGAGTCGTGGATCAGTGGAGTCACTGTCTCGCCATAGAGACGCTACAACATAGATTTACCTGTCATGGCCAGTGTCCTGCTGCGTCCATACTTACTTTCCGAGGGCAAGATACGACTGCATGGTCGCTGGGTCACTACGTTGTAGATGGAGGGACCTACTCACTTTGCACCACTGCATACTGGAAGTGTTTGCGCTTGCGTTGTGTTTCGTCGTCAAGGTATCGGTTGAGTTACTTCGTTTTTGTGGTCCTGTTAGTCTCTTTTTTTAACAAAAATAAAGAAAAAATCGTTGTCTACAGTGACTAGAAAGGGAAAAAATATTCTACAGAGGCAGTGACAGTGCCATGTAGGATTAATTTGGATAGTGTTTTATTCTTATTTCAGTAACAAGTTGTAAGGTTTAAAAAAAGGCGGTGAAACGCGTGCCTGCACGCCAACAGGTCGTAAAAAACAGTATCGTCTGCGACGGGAAACTGGAGGGTCTTGAAATTTTGTCTGTTAACCTAGGGAAAAGAAAGTCGGCGAGGTCGAGTCCTTGTGCAGAGACTATTTTATTTTCAATTCTTGCACTATTTACACAGAAAAAACTCTAATAATGGTTAATATAGTGCATTTATTAATATTTTCATAAAATGTATGTTTTTATTTTCAGTTTTTGAGCTATTTACACTGCAAAAAACCGTAGTAATGGATAATGTATTGTATTTATTAACATTTTCATAACAGGCTTGATAAGAAAAGACAAAGGAAGATTTTGGATTGGAAATATATTTCCAAGAAGGAACTGAAAGCTGTACACGATAATTTCGTATACGAAATTAGATATTTTTATTATTTTACCGTTGATAATTGCCACTTGCTGGCTGCTGTTCTTTATAAAAACAGCCGAAGCGGTAATTTTCGAGGCCTGTTGCACTATTATAAACAATACACTTCTATAATTACAAGGTAGTTTCAAAGTTTCTGTTTCAGGTTCTCTCCCATCGCACATTTCGGCAGCAAACCACGCATAACGCATCTTCTAGCCAAATATTGGCGGTGATAGCTGCTCATGTACAAGGGAATGTATTTTGATGCAGTGTTCTCGGGATGCAATTTATTTTCCTCTCTGGATGAGAGAAGAGGAGCTTTGAAGCTTTTCGATCAAATTCTATACCCGAAGGTAAAAACAGGATCGCACTAGCAGAATGTGGAGTGAAGGGGCTCAGTTTCATACTGCAGATTGGCACCATCACTCCATGTTAAAAAATCTGATCGTGTAGTGGGGAACCTTTTTGTTCTCCTCACTAGTCAGTTAACAGAATATGTTTGTTCTCTCGAATATAGACTCCATGACATCAGTTAAAAATTGTTTCTATATGGGTTGTTGTAAATTGTTCCAGATTTCGATGAGTAATGACTGTATTTCCCAAGTCTTGCCGGGTACTCATCCAACACGTTTTGAATCCTCATCACGAGAGAGCCTGTACTCTCTTGCAAGTACACGTACACTGTTGGCATACATGGACTGTCGGCAATAATTTGCGTATTACATTGTACGCGAGGAGGCTACTTTATTCATTTCCTGTCGTTTCACGAGAACTGCTTGTGACCCTCGATGATTTAGACTTCGGTTAGGAGTCCATTGGTACTGGTAACGTAGAAATAGAACGCAGCAGTGTAAACATTTCATTGTACTTGACGTTAAAGAGAGCACTTTCATTGACCTTGACGATTGAGAATTCTCGACTTACCAGTTGGATCGGCCGCTTTAATTACGGTCCGTTCTCGAAAAGTTATATCGTAAACTCCGTCCTCGGAAATTTATTTTCAGTATCAAATTTTTCTTTGTCTTTCCTTCCCATGCCTAATATGAAAATATTAGTAAATGCAACATAGTGCACATTGTTTCGGTTCATTGGCAGTGGAAGTAAAGCAGAAATTCAAACTAAAATAATTCTGAATACGGTGTCGACCCACGACCCTCGAATTACCGTTCTGTACTCTTTCCGCTATGGCAAGCCCTGCCTGGAAAGAACATTTATGTAAACTGCTCATGCTGCGCCCGACCACCGTCAAACATACAATTTTTTATAAACGGCCATCTGCGGCTGCCATTTCTGCCCATTTCATGTCATAGCAAACCTTTCATAATCCGCAAATCTGGACGAAATGGTGACGACGAGTAGGCTTGTAAGCTGGGTGGTGGCTCGGAAGTTCTCAGGTGACGAAACGTATTGGACGTCCTCCAAAAATATTAATAAAAAGGATTTTTCTTATCCCATCGTTCTTCTCGCATCGTTCTTCAACAATCTGTAGTTAATGTTTTTCCTCACACTACTGGCCATTAAAATTGCTACACCATGAAGACGACGTGCTATAGACACGAAATTTAACCGACAGGAAGAAGATGCTGTGATATGCAAATGATTAGCTTTTCAGAGCATTCCCACAAGGTTGACGCCGGTGGCGACACTTTCCACGTACTGACATGAGGAAAGTTTCCATCCGATTTCTCATACACAAACAGCAGTTGACCGGCGTTGCCTGGGGAAACGTTGTGATGCCTCGTGTAAGGAGGAGAAATACGTACCATCACGTTTTCGACATTGATAAAGGTCGGATTGAAGCCTATCGCGATTGCGGTTTATCGTATGCTCGCGTTGGTCGAGATCCAATGACTGTTAGCAGAATATGGAATACGGAATACGGAACGCCGTGCTGGGTCCCAACGGCCTCGTATCACTAGCAGTCGAGATGACAGGCATCTTATCCGCATGGCTGTAACGGATAGTGCAGCCACGTCTCGATCCCTGAGTCAACAGATAGTGACATTTGCAAGACAACAACCATCTGCACGAACAGTTCGACGACGTTTGCAGCAGCATGGACTATCAGCTTGGAGACCATGGCTGCAGTTACCCTTGACGCTGTATGACAGACAAGAGCGCCTGCGATGGTGTACTCAACGACGAACCTGGGTGCACGAATGACAGAACGTCATTTTTCCGGATGAATCCAAGTTCTGTTTAGAGCATCATGATGGTCGCATCCGAATTTGTCGACATCGCAATGAACTCACATTGGAAGCGTGTATTCGTCATCGCCGTACTGGCGTACCACCCGGCGTGATGGTGTGGAGTGCAATTGGTTACACGTCTCAGTTCACCTGTTGTTCGCATTGACGGCACTTTGAACAGTGAACGTTACATTTCAGATGTGTTACGACCCATGGCTCTACCCTTCATTCGATCCCTGCGAAACCCTACATTTCAGCAGGATAATGCACGACCACATCTTGCAGGTCCTGTACGGGCCTTTCTGGATACAGAAAATGTTCGACTGCTGCCCTGGCCAGCCCATTCTCGAGATCTCTCACCAATTGAAAACGTCTGGTCAATGGTGGCCGATCAACTGGCTCGTCACAATACGCCAGTCACTACTCTTGATGGACTGTGGTTTCGTGTTGAAGCTGCATGGGCAGCTGTACCTGTACACCCCATCCAAGCTCTGTTTGACTCAATGCCCAGGCGTATCAAGGCCAGGGGTGGTTGTTCTGGGTACTGATTTCTCAGAATCTATGCACCCAAATTGCGTGAAAAAATAATTACATGTCAGTTCCAGTATAATATATTTGTCCAATGAATGCCCGTTTATCATCTCCATTTCTTCTTGGTGTAGTAATTTTAATGGCGAGTAGTGTATATTAGACATTAATATTTTACCGTGGGGAAAAAGAAATATTTACGACTGATACTCTAGCAGTACAGAAGCGCCAGTGGCCTCCACCAGTGCAGTGGTGTGGCCGCCACTGCAGCTGCCTGGCTGTCTGGGCGAGCGAGGACTTGTCGATTGCGTGGGGCCCCACCCGCGCACGCACCTACTACGGCCGCAGCGGGCGGCTGCTCCTGGCTATGCATGTGGTGGGGGCGCACACGCGAGCTCCGCGCAGGGTCTGTAAAACGCTTCGAAAGGAGCCGGAATACATTGCCAGCACACGTACTTACAGCCGTGGCGGCAGGTCGTAAATCCACGTCCGTGCCACGCACACCAACTACGCACCAATTTGTTCTTCCCGCATCGCTCGCCAAGTGCAGACGCGGACTCTCTTATATGTTACATATGTTACTACACAGTTATTCGCAAGTAACTCCATTGTTTCAGAAGACGACTGCGTGCAAACTACAAGACGTACAGAAGATAGACACACATAAGAGCACAGAACATCTCTCCAAGTTCTTAACTCGCATCACATGCTATGAAAATAGGCACCATTTGTGATGTGGCAATGGCAACGCTACGACGCTGCTTTTCTGCTGAGTAGTGGCTGTCTAAACAGCACTCCAGACGTGCAGAGCAGGTGTGAGTTTACATGACGTTGCTCGCACCTTAGGTTGTTGCGCTATCCACTGCTCTGCTTAAAAAGAATAGCTTGATGTAATCATGGGGTCGAGCTGCACCCATGTGCTTTCGTGCCATGCAGCTAGCTCGCTGCAGGTAATAACCTGTAGCTGTGATCCTGCGGTCAAATAGCGTACGAGTCTGCTACAATTGCGAATTACAGAAATATAGAATAAATGAAAAATTAATAACCTTATAATTGAGAAGTTCTATGCCCTCTTCTGCATGTCTCCTTCCATTTTTATCAATTTTATTAATGTTCTATGTCATTGCACGGTAGTAACAGACCGAATAAGGTTATTGTAATGAGAGTATTTGTACTGAGAGCTCAAAAAATACTTTTCACTCGATTCATAAACATATTGTTTTACTTCCGTGGGTGGCTTGTGCGAGGTGAGCATCGGAGGACGCGGCACACTGCGTTCCCGGTTGGAGGCTGCAATTCCCTGAATTCTGAAGGGTTCGTACAATAGGCTTAAGCGCCTGGCGGAACGACTGACGTCGGTCGAGTTTCGCCTATTGTATGCAGGGCGAAACGACCTGCGAGACGTCTGAGTGTCGCCGCAGTTTGTGTGTTTACCGTTCCGGCGAGTATGGAACGAAGATTCCTGGCACCGACTGACTGCATTGTCCTCTTGCTTTGGAGAAAACTTGTGGACCGGGCCCTGCTGAGTGCGACTGTCTGGCGCCGGATGGCCGGTGGTCTAGGCAGGTTATTTTCGTAGCCGGTCAAACGGCAAGTTCAGTGCCCCCAGCTCAATAGCAGAGGCATGATTGGTCAACTTAAACTGAGGCTAGTTGACGTCATAAAGCCCTGCTTGAAATTGGAGGGAATGGTCGCTATTGGCGCGAATGATGTTCTGAGACGGGGAATTCTGGAATCAGCACTAAATGCTGATTCTCGGTTTTCGAGAATAATAGAGAACTGAGCAATGTTGTCTTTGCTCTTGCGTTGTGCGGGAGCAGGGCATTCGGGGTCTGATATTCATCGGAGTCGGATGGTCTTGCGACCTGGTCGCTTGTTTTCGGATAAACTTTGAATTCTCGGACAGCCTTTGCGGCCAGGGATTGACACAGAGTTGCTGCACTGCAGAAGTCGGCGCCTACATCATCAGGACGCTGCCTACCGACGACGTGCTGCAGATTTCAGTACTGGTACAGTATTTTGCGGCTCCGGCATTGTAGGACCTTATCAATTTTATACTGAATCCCTCAGCAGCACGCGCGTTCGCTTTGCTACAAGTCCACCCTGCTTGTTTCTGGCACAGTTATAGTCTAATTGGTTTGGTATTCCTGCTTGCAATATTTATTCCAGGTTTTAGAACTGTTTCTGTATTTTTCTAGAATTCTCCACATTTTACAAATGCTTTCTATACAGTTCTTCTCACAGTAGAACTAAACATCACGAGGCTAAACGTATTACTTTTTGCCACACATGCTCAACACAATCACACCTTTTCCCCACCAAGAACACGGCTTTATCAATATTACATTATAAAGTTATTCCAACAGTTTCAGCCTTAACGTTTTAACAGAACAGATTTTCATTTACTGTTCATTCATAAGTGACTATTTCCAAACTTTTTTGCAGTCAGTATTAATACTAACAATAATAAGTACAATGTACATCCAATTACATGAAACGTGCATGACAATTTTTAAGTAACATTTAAGGGAGAGTCACCTATGTTGCATCAGGTTCTAATTTGTAGCACTGCTACAAAATTCGTACCTCTTGCCCTATCCAACATCTTGAACTATGTGCTTCTTGGAGCCATATTGTCAGCTGTGAGTTCTGTCATCTACCATTTTGTGTGTGTGACGAAGAGAGTTGTTTTCACAATGGAAGTGCTAACATAATGTTTTATTTATGGGCGAATATAAATGAAAGTATCTTCTTTTCAGTGATGGATCTGTTTTTGTTGTGATTCGTTTGTAGGAAACTGACAAAAAGAGAAAATAGCGACTAATGTACCGCTGTAAATTTCTGATATTGTAACAGCACAGTTTTAGAAACCTGCTCGTATAGCGATCTTTAAAAATGCATTTGGGGCATTTAGGGCAACAGCGTGTTTAGAAAAGATGTGGTAAATTTTCTAATGCGTTATTTATCATAAGTTATTAATTAAATAGTTGTTTTATATTACAGTATGGCAGCACTAAATCATAATCGAAAGAGGAGCATAGATCAATAACACTTTTCCGTAACAGTATATCTAAAGAAGGAACATGGATTAAGAGACCGTCCTCGCTTAATAGAATGTGACTAAACCAACAATTAAGATGAACCTTAAAAATGAAGATAAAAATGTAAACGGCTATACGAAAATTTTTGGCCACATTAAAGTGTTCTCCAACGAAATGGAAAACAAGTTGGAACAGGATGTTTTTACATTTGCAAAGATGATGTCCAGGTTGTGCTTGTCGATGCAAGAAAACTTGCTTCCGACACTGTTTAACGATACTGACTGCTCCATAATTTCAAAGCAGAAAAAGCCATGGTAGAAAAGGTTAAGTTACTCATCTAAGAAATATCTCGAAAGCGAGGGAAATGACGAAAGCTCCAAGCAAATCGTCAAGGCTTGGTCAAGGAGACTGTGAGCTGACGAGTAGGCTAAGGAAAACAATGTTAACCGAAGCAAAGGAGAATTTAAGACTCGTGGAGAAACCACCACAGGAAATAATTTGGAATACATAGAAATGTAGGAATGGTATAGTGAGTTGTGCGAAGAAGATCGAAGGAAGGGAGAGCAGAGTTTATCTATAACGAGGTCATCGAGGAAGATCGAATGGAAAAATGATGAGATGCATGAAATACGAAATGTGCATTTGTGGATAGTGTGCAGAAGCGACGGAAAGAGAGGAAAAATTATATTGTAATGCCTGAAAATAGTGATGTAAGAACAAAATGTGGAGCATTCCTTAAACTTAAGACTAGTACGTATCTTCAAGCTCTGAGCCATACGTGGTACCATTTACGCATCCACTAGTACAAGTTAGGAACTAGGTTGCTATTTTTACTGCTTGCGGATGTTTACAAAAGCCAGTGTAGTCGGTTTATTTTTCTGAGTAATCTCATTCTTTAAATTAGGTACCAAGAGTAACTTGCAAGTGAGGATGGCATTGTTTAAATAATTTTGTAATTTATTCTTGATGTTATAATAAATAAAATCTCAAAAGGGTACAATTTAGGCAACTCTCCCCCAAATGTAAGTAATTATTATATATGTTTTGCGTTTGTTGTGTACAACTTGGTACACGGTGGTAAGAGGAGGTGGACTACAGAGTGGTACAGCAAGTGTAGTCGTAGAAAAGCTGGACAGGAGCAGAAATGGTTAGTGAACAAGATAACACAGCAAAGAGAAGATTTACTTAACTTGTATTTCTCCAAGCATATGAAGACTCATTACAAGCAAGCTAGCAAGAAACAGAGTGCCTCTCATCAATATTAACAAGGAAGAGTCTTGCTGTACTAAGTACGAAGTACGGTGTCTGCGTAGCCCCACGTGATGAAATGGCTGCGAACGTGGGCGGGCTGTGTGTCTGCCGGCGGCCGTCCTCTCTTGTGGTGGCAGAGTGCGCCTGAGGTCCAGAGTTCATTCAGGCGTGGCTCAGCGGGCGTGCGCCATTGGGTCCAGCAGATTCCGTGCGGCAGCTGTTGGTTTCAGACAGAAACTTGCCATGCCTTCAGCAACCTCGATATGCCGTGGGGTGGTATTGATACGTGATAACACAGTGTTAACAGATATGTGTCAGGTTAATTTACCCAAGTTATAACACTATAAGCGACCCTCAGAGGAAAACGAGAAAAACGAGACAAATGGAAAAAAGTAAGTAAGTTGTTTGTTATTTCAAAAGTAATCACCGTAACTACTGATACATTTATCCCACTGTCAGACAAGGCGTTCAGTGTGTTAATGTAAAAATGTTTGCAGTTGTCTACTGAACCATCACTGCACTCTGGTGTAAACCTCTTAGTCTGAAGCAAATCGACGGGCACGAATGTCTTTTTCAAGAACTTCAAAAATATAGAAATCATATGGGAATAGCGATGTGTAAGGGCTTCAAATTTGAACTTCTGCAGTAAAGTCGAAACAACCTTGTCAGAATGTGGGCGGGAATTATTCTGTGGCAGAATGATGTCATCCAACAACGTTCTTCAGCATTTGGACTTGATGACAAGGTTCAAGTTTTGCAAAGTGTCCACGTACCGCTGTGCATTAATTGCGGCGCCCTGTTCCAGAAAGTCAAAGAAAAAGGTCATTGGGATTTTCCTGAAGCTGGTATACCTGTTGTTTCGACTTCGGTGCACAAGTTTCAGTCTTCCACACAGCCGCGATCTCTCCTCATAAAGATAATCACTGGCTGGTCAAAACTGGTTATGGCAGTATCAAACGAGTTGTAGACACTTGTGAGAAGCGACACTTGTGAGAAACTGGAATGTGGCGACACTTGTGAGAAATCCGGGATGCTAAGGGACCGCCACAGGGTGTGTCACAAACGCTGCGCCACCACCTGCTCGGCCACTACCTGCTGCCGCTTGGTGTGACTGAGCGCTCGCCTTGTGCCGGCCCGGGCAGCTGCCGAGGGACATTCACACTCCTCCAATGCATCCAGGTTACATTATTTCAGAATTTTTTTGGGCAAGGGAGAGCAGCCTTAGTCAAATTAAAAATCGGAGTTGATTTTGCCCCCACGATATCACGTCAGTCATTAGTTGCAGCACAGTTATGCGTAAAACCTTTTTCATTGGAATTTTTGTTCTGATTAATCTTACATAGGGCATAATTTTCGCTCAACCTCGTACTTAACGATTTATTTTACAGAAACTATAGAAGTCGAAAATGTTTCTTTCAACCCCTCACCCAAAATTTAATATGATAGGAGTCGCAACCTTTTACCATATATTAAGAGGAACCAAGTAAAGAATTTGGTTCTCTGTAGAAACATTTTCTTTAATTATTTCGAAATAAACCTCAATTTTCCCGTACCACGCAGGGAAGTGTACTGAGGTCTAATGTGAGTCCTGGTAGCAATTAGCTTTAAGGAATGCAATTTATGTATTGAAACAAGATGTATTCATCGTCCACTCAAGCAGACAGTGTTTCTAAAATTCTCTAGACAAAAATGCAGATTGTGATTGTTAGAAAAGCTATGACTTTTCAGACTTCATTAGTGAATCTTTTACAATTTGCAAGAGACATTTAGCTGACTTTGTGTCATTTCCATGGAACACCACGTGGAGGTAGTCTCTCTTCGTCACGCATTATATTTATTTACAATATTTACAGGATGATTATTTATTTACAATTTTTACAATAGGGCTATCGGCGTGAACTGAAGCCCTTTTCAATATTTACAAGTGTTGCTGTAGCTTCAGCCATTTCCTTTTCATTGTAATTTCTCTGCATAAGCCACGTAAGTAAGAAATGATTTCATATTGCCGTCAACTTGGAGTCTTGTAAGGGCCTTAGAAACTATCTCATCTGTCTAAATTGCGGACTTCTTTCTTCTTATCCCACCTAGATTTAAAACTAGTCGGTGCCCTTGATATTTTGCGTCTTCTCTGAGAATTTTTACTAAGGAGTAATTAATGTATGTATCCTCCGATTCCATCCTTCTGAAACATTGTTGGTGCGGTGACGCCTTCCTGCGCAGTTCCATATATCTCTTGGCATGTCTTCAATATCCAGCCATTGTTTAACAAAACAGTCGTAAAAATCCTGCAGTTTTTCATTATCTGGCGTGCTCTCCTGGATGCATAGCCACCCATCATCTAACATGTCTAGGGGAATGTGAGCCAAAGCGGAACACAATCTTATGTGAAAAAGAGTTTCTTCGTTATCCTTGTAGGCAGCAACAAGGCAGCAATTCTGCACTGGCCTCCACAAGCACTGGTTGAAATGTTAGTAGCAACCATTAATCTTTGCATCAGGAAACAAACGTGTTACTCATTGAATGATTGCAGATTCAAAATCCATCACGATAGCTGTAGGATTCCATCCAGGTACGTTGCTCTCAACAGCTGTGAAAAAGCGATCGTACGTTTCTCGGTTTTTATTGGGTAGCAAGGCGTACACGGTTGTGTGTGTTTCCTCCTCAGAACTAGAAATATCGGCATGAACAATAAATAACTGTCCAAACTGCTTGCTGGAGTTTTTGAACGTTCCATCGACAAAGAACGAATTGCAGTCTGTTAAACATGATTTTCCCCTTTGTCTGGCGAACACCAATATCCTATCATTTGGTCCTCTGTCGTCATCTGCAAGTAAAAATTTTCTCCCATCATTTATTAGCAAATGATGTTCTTGCAGAAATATTCCTGTAGCATCGGTCGGATCTTGTGTAGATCCCATGCTTTTTTGCCTGATGCGTTGCAGCGATCGTTTTGCACTCCTGTGTGACGGCAGTGACGATGCAGTACTGAACTGCGGCGCGCTGCCCTGTTTGGTGTCCCTGCAGGCCGGCCGCTACCTGTTCGGCCGGGTCTCCTCACAAGTGTCGCAACCCCGTATCAAACACTCGTCTGACAGCGCAGTAAAAAAATAAAATACCGAACATAGTTGATTGTGAGAGTCCTTCTGAACGGTATTACTTATCGGGAGCTTCTCATTAGGTGTCGACTAACCTGCATGCCAACCAAGTGCAAACAAGGAGGAGGATAATTTTCGTAACCACATACCTCGACCCCATCTATTCTGAGGACGTTCTAAATCTATAAATATGGCGGAGGTAACTCAAATTTCACTTCAGTAACTACCAGCCGCAACTGACAAACAAACGCTACACTGGTTATTGTGTCGAATAAAACACGCAGATAATGCCCAGTCGAGTCCGCAGGCAGTGAATGCTAAGCGATAACCCCGCCTCGCCGTCCGCGCCTCGCACTATCGCAGTCCCAGCGCACACAAAAGCGGCCGCATTTCTTCGGCCGTAAAACGTCAGCGGGTGTTTTATCTTCGCCGACCTGACGAAGCGTAAATGTCGCCCTTAAATTACGGACCGAGCGCACGCAGATACCGCTATCGCGCGACAAGAAACCTCGTCGCACGCGGCGAGCTAACGAGGACACCGAACCGGAGTTTACGATACAGCTCCGCGACCTTCGGTATTGGCGATTGTGATGTACGGGCGATAACTCTGCGCAACAAATAAATAGACTGATCATTCAGAAATCACATTGTACAGTGATGCAAGAAGAGTAAAACCGAGCACTGACTGACGTAAGAAAGCTGAAAGACTTGGCAAATCCGGTTTTACTTATTTACTTTCTGGTCGGAACTATCGCGGTTCTGGTGATAATACATGCCAAGAATCACAAAAAAGACGACAGAAATCCAGTCACAGTGAATCTGCAGTGGAGGTAAACGCTTTTGTCAACACGAGCGACCTGTGAAAGAGCATAAATTACAACGGAGCTTGTGAAGAGCGAGGACCGGGCCACGGACTACTGCAAACCGGACACCACGCGAGAAGACTGTGTGACACATTCACGAAACAAAAATCTTTCTGCGTCTCAAGAAGCTTCTACACTGAAGAGCCAAAGAAATTGGTACGCTAACCTAATATCTTTTACGGCCCACGCAAGCACTCCTAAGTGTCTATCACGACGTGTCTAAAGTAGTGCTGGAGGGCACTGACACCTTGAATCCTGCAGGGTTGTCCATAAATCCGTAAGAGTACTAGACGGTGGAGATCTCTTCTGAACAGCACGTTGAAATGCATCTAAGACATGCTCAATAATAATCAAAATATCCACGGGTGTACTGCCGGTCTACAGTTTCCAACGGGTACAATATTTCGGCGATCATACATGTCGCCATCATCAGGTGAACTGACGGACTGAGCACCTGTGAACGTGCCGGCACGGAGATCTGTACGCTATGGCTGCTCAGGGGGAACTGGGTTCGGTCGCGGCGGCGGCCGATTTAAATACCCTCCGCCCGCGGCGCGCTCACTCCGCCGTCCTCGCCCCGCACCACGGTCGCGCGGTGGAACAGATTACGACGGCGTCTGAGATGACGTCGATGTGATGGCTCTGTCCGCCGTGGTCGTCACAACTATACGTTTGCTCGATTTACTCTCGATTAACCCAATCGCTGGTTCCCAAGCCTTGCTAAGATTATAGCCACAATCACGGTTTATGAGGTCGTCATTGGTGCGAATTTCGATGGCCTCTCTAACAACGCTGTCCCAGTATCTCGATGTCTGTACCAGTATCCTCATGCGTTCATACTCCATAGCGTGATTTTCCGACAAACAATTTTCAGCGACCGCCGACTTGCTCGGACACATCAGTCGAGTGTGCCTCTAGTGTTCACGGCATCGATCCTCGACGGTACGCATCGTCTGACCAATATACGACTTGCCACATTGACACGGAATCTGGTACACACCGGCCTTCCTCAAACCGAGGTCATCTTTGGCGATCCCCACCAGTGCACGAGTTTTATTTGGAGGACAAAACACAGTTCCGACCCGGCGTTTCTTCAAAATGCGGGCGATTTTCCCCGAGAGTGCGGCTGTATATGGAATAAACGCAGTGCCTACCTCCTCCCTCGTGATTTCATCCATTTCCACAGGTTGTGCTGTAGTGGTTGGGCGGACAGCACGTTGAATCCACCACTCTGAGTACATCTACATCTACATTTAGATTTATACTCCGCAAGCCACCCAACGGTGTGTGGCGGAGGGCACTTCACGTGCCACTGTCATTACCTCCCTTTTCTGTTCCAGTCGCGTGTGGTTCGCGGGAAGAACAACCGTCTGAAAGCCTCCGTGCGCGCTCAAATCTCTCTAATTTTACATTCGTGACCTCCTCGGGAGGTATAAGTAGGGGGAAGCAATAGATTCCATACCTCATCCAGAAACGCACCCTCTCGAAACCTGGCGAGCAAGCTACACCGCGATGCAGAGCGCCTCTCTTGCAGAGTCTGCCACTTGAGTTTGCTAAACATCTCCGTAACGCTATCACGGTTACCAAATAATCCTGTGACGAAACGCGCAGCTCTTCTTTGGATCTTCTCTACCTTCTCCGTCAACCCGATCTGGTACGGATCCCACACTGATGAGCAATACTCAAGTATAGGTCGAACGAGTGTTTTGTAAGCCACCTCCTTTGTTGATGGACTACATTTTCTAAGGACTCTCCCAATGAATCTCAACCTGGTACCCGCCTTACCAACAACTAATTTTATGTGATCATTCCACTTCAAATCGTTCCGCACGCATACTCCCAGATATATTACAGATGGAACTGCTACCAGTGTTTGTTCCGCTATCATATAATCATACAATAAAGGATCCTTCTTTCTATCTATTCGCAATACATTACATTTATCTATGTTAAGGGTCAGTTGCCACTCCCTGCACCAAGTGCCTGTCCGCTGCAGATCTTCCCGCATTTCGCTACAATTTTCTAATGCTGCAACTTCTCTGTATACTACATCCTCATCCGCGAAAAGCCGCATGGAACTTCCGAAACTATCTACTACGTCATTTATATATATTGTGAAAAGCAATGGTCCCATAACACTCCCCTGTGGCACGCCAGAGGTTACCTTAACGTCTGTAGACGTCTCTCCATTGATAACAACCCATTTTTTCGAAATACATTTCTCAGATGTTCCAATTCCTGCGGTAGACTCTCTGCGTCAGAGATAGTGCGAGCCCTATGTACTAGAGTTTTAAGTAACCCATTCCTCTGTGAAGGGTGGTGGCAGCTGTCTGCGTGCAAATACAGATCAGTGTGCGTTGTCTTCCGATGCACCCCATGACCTAGGGTGCCGTCAGCCCTTCTCTTGACCAAGACGTCAAGGAAAGGTAATTTACCCTCCGTTTCAGTCTCCATAGTGAATTTGATGTTGGGGTGTACGGAATTTAGATGTTTAAGGATGTCAAGGAGTTTATCCATACCATGTGGCCAGATGACGAAAGTGTCGTCCACGTAACGGAAAAAGCAAGTAGGTTTCCATACGGATGACGACAGGGCTTCCTCCTCGAAGTT
The DNA here is from genome assembly GCF_023864345.2 of Schistocerca serialis cubense. Lineage (NCBI taxonomy): Eukaryota > Metazoa > Arthropoda > Insecta > Orthoptera > Acrididae > Schistocerca > Schistocerca serialis. The sequence continues at coordinate 492,839,582 of NC_064646.1, read as the reverse complement.
CTCCGTGTACAAATTCGCTACCGCTGGTGAGAGTGGGCTACCCATGGCGACTCCCTCCGTTTGTTCGTAGTATTCTCCATTAAAAAGAAAATACGTGGAAGTCAAGACATGCATCTCTGACGCAGAGAGTCTACCCCAGGAATTGGAACATCTGAGAACGGCATTTCGAAAAAATGGGTACTCAGAGTGGCAGATTCAACGTGCTCTCCACCCAACCACTACAGCACAAGCTGTGGAGATGGATGAAATCACGAGGGAGGAGGTAGGCACTGCGTTTATTCCATATACAGCCGCACTCTCGGGGAAAATCGCCAGCATTTTGAAGAAACACCGGGTCGGAACTGTGTTTTGTCCTCCACTGGTGGGGAGCGCCAAAGATGACCTCGGTTTGAGGAAGGCCGGCGTGTACCAGATTCCGTGTCAATGTGGCAAGTCGTATATGGGTCAGACAATGCGTACCGTCGAGGATCGATGCCGTGAACACCAGAGACACACTCGACTGATGTATCCGAGGAAGTCGGCGGTCGCTGAGCATTGTTTGGCGGAAAATCACGCTATGGAGTATGAACGCACGAGGATTCTGGTACAGACATCGAGATACTGGGACAGCGTTGTTAAAGAGGCCATCGAAATTCGCACCAATGACGACCTCATAAACCGCGACTGTGGCTATAATTTTAGCAAGGCTTGGGAACCAGCGATTGGGTTAATCAAGAGTAAATCGAGCAATCGTATAGTTGTGACGACCACGGCGGACAGAGCCATCACACCGACGTCATCTCAGACGCCGTCGCAATTTGTTCCACCGCGCAACCGTGGCGCGGGGCGCGGACGGCGGAGTGAGCGCGCCGCGGGCGGAGGGTATTTAAATCGGCCGGCGCCGCGACCGAACCCAGTTCCCTCTGAGCAGCCATAGCGTACGGATCTCCGTGCCGGCACGTTCACAGGAGCTCAGTCCGTCAGTTCACCTGATGATGGCGACATGTATGATGGCCGAAATATTGTGCCCGTTGGACACTGTGGACCGGCAGTACACCCGTGGATATTTTGATTATCAAATACGCTGGGAGAAGCTCAAGAATCACGTGCTCAATAATGTTCATGCCTGGGGAGTTTGGTCGCCACTCAGATGAATGTTCCTGAAGCCACTCTATAGTATTTCTGGATTTGTGGAGTGTCCCGTTGTCCTGCTGGAATTGTCCAAGTCCGTCGGAGAGCACAATGGACGTGGATGGATGCAGGTGATCAGACAGGATGCTTACGTACGTGTCACCTGTCAGAATCTTATCTAGACGTAACAGGGGTCCCATATCACTCCAACTGCACACACTCCATACCATTACAGAGCCTTCACCAGCTTGAACAGTCCCCTGCTAACATCCAGGATCTATTGATTCATGGGGTTGTCTTCATACCCATACACGTCCATCCACTTTGTACAATTTGAAACGAGACTCGTCCAACCAGGCAACATGTTTCCAGTCGTCGAATGTCGGCTTTGACGGGCACAGGTGAAGCGTAAAAATATGTGTCGTGCAGTCATCAAGGGCTACAGGAGTGGGCCTTCGGCTTCGAAATCCCATATGGATGATGTGTCGTTGAATTGTTTGCACGCTGACGCTTGTTGATGCCCCAGCACTGAAATCTGCAGCGATTTGCGGAAGGGTTGCACTTCTGTCAGGCTTAAAGATTCTCTTCAGACGTCGTTGGTCCCGTACTAGCAGGATTTTTTTCCAGGCGCAGCGATGTCGCAGATTTGATGTTTTATCGGATTCCTGATATTCACGGTACACTCGTGAAATGGTCGTTAGGGAAAATCCCCACTTCATCGCTACCTCGGAGATGCTGTGTCCCATCGCTCGTGCGTCTGTTATAACGCCACGTCCGAACTCACTTAAATCTTGATGACTTGCCATTGTAACAGCAGTAACCGATCTAACAACTGCACCAGACACTTGTTGGCTTATGATGGCTTTGTCGACCGCAGCGCCGTGTTCTACCAGTTACTTGTCTTTGTATTTGAATACACATTCCTATACCAGTTTCTTTGGTGCTTCAGTGTGTAACCTTTGTCTTCTGTATTTTACTATTTTTCTTCTGTATTTTACTATTTTACAATAGTTTTATGCAGTTACAGTAAATCATAACTAAGTTTTTTCATATCTCGCTCTGCATGATGCGGTGATATAGCAGGTGATATTAGTATTTTTCTAGCAAAACGCTGATATTCACATTTTTAGTAGTTTTTCATAATGACTGGTAACACGAGAGAAAACTCCGCAAAATTGTAGGCGTGGAAGCTTTTAGAATACAGTGCCACCTGAAATTTGCGTTGCAAGGAGAACACCTGTGAAAATCGAAATAGTTTTGAGACTTCACAACAAATGGTCCGGGATACACTCGCTTCTCTTTAATATCCATTACACGTTCTGACCTTCTTCAGACTGGTGCTGATCTGATTCGTTCGTCTTTGTAGCGGCCTAAGACACAGACTCTGCTTGCGCAGACAACAACTGTGCACGTTGGAGACGACATACAACTCATTACGTAAACCTCGTGCTTCGTTATGATTGGAGAATAGTATTTGACGTGTTTTGTTAGCATGTGAACCCATATCACATGAAAATTGAACCGTGTACTTCCACCAGATAACTCGTAACTTTTTCGCTGGGTGATGGACTTCGTGGCTGTGAAGAGGAAGCTAAGAAAATTTAAACCGAGATCTGTCATGCTCAATGCGCCTCTTGGTGTAGATTGGGCTTTAGGGCTGAGGCAGTATGCTGCGCATCGGACTGACGGCATCCCATGTGGGTTGGAGTGCGGGGTACTGGGATGGAGGGTGGTTCAAAATGCTTCAAGTGGCTCTGAGCACTATGGGACTTAACATCTGACCTCACCAGTCCCCTAGACTTAGAACTACTTAAACCTAACTAACCTAAGGACATCACACACATCCATGCCCGAGGCAGGATTCGAACCTGCGACCGTAGGAGCAGCGCGGTTCCTGACTGAAGCGCCTAGAACCGCTCGGCCACAACGGCTGGCGATGGGGGGTGGCATTTGGCCACAGTAATGCCTTTGTGGATTGAAGGTTACCACTTAGCAGGCCTTAAACTCTTCGCTGAAAGTTCCTGGGGCATATTTCACTGATGGTTTACTGGGATTTGATCAACGCAACTGGACTATGTTGAGTCTGGTGAGCGTTAATTTGTTAAAGTTGAACAAATGGTTTTGATTCGACTCTACTGTAATGTCTCTACGTCTCTGGCCGTGCTTCGGCGAACTAGAACAAGAGTAACATTGTTAGAGGCTGTCAGAGTGTTTTGTAGCCTGTATGGTTTTTCATGTGCTGAGGTAACATTTTGCAGCTGCTTCCTGCTTTATGTATTTTGCCACATGAACCGTGATGGCTTTAATTTTTGGCGGAATGGCAGTCCTCTGGTGCCACTAACTACAAGGGCTGCTGATATGGATCTGATTATCTGACGCGAGCTAGGATCTTTGGTCGAAGCGTGTGTTGTTGGTTTCACGCGTTCTGAGACAGTCAGTTGGCTGGCTGACAATTTGTTGGTTTTGGGGAACTCCGCAGGTCCGGCACGGGCCACGAGAGGCCGCAGCTGGTTGAATCGGTCGGAGGCCGGCCTTGCCGGCTGGTAGCGGCGAGTGCAACCTGCGCCTGTACGGATTCGAGGAAATAACACCCCAGCTTGGAATCCTAGAAGTCACGGCTCCTTTATATCTGAGTGGAGTTGTGTCGTTTTCCTATTTTTTCGGTAGTTGATATGGCAAGGCCAAGTCTGTAAAATTCGTTGGTTGATCGTTTAAAAGGGGGGGGGAGGGACTAAACTGAGAGGTCATCGGTCCCTTGTTCCCAGTAGAACAATTACCCAAGGGAAAGAAGAAAACAAAGAAGACATACAGCACAATAACAAAAGAAAGGAAGAACCAGAAGAACGATAGAAGGACAAAAAACACTACAATGGACAAAATAGCACAAGAAAACCACAGAGAGACGCAAGAAACAGGGAGAGGAGATAAAAAACAAGAAAGCACATTACCATGGCTGGCTGACCATGAGAATAAAAAAGGAGAAACCAGCCACTCTGCAACACATTGAAACCTCCACTATAAAAGCTCTAGGGTGGAGGACACAGAGGGACAATGGACATGCGCCAAAACTCGGATCAAATGATAAAACCAATCCTTACGAATAAAACGTAAAACTAAAGCTGCTGTTGAGGCACTGTCACCCAACACGGAAGGTAGGGTGCTGGAAAAGTTAAAAGTCTACCGCAGAGCAGCTAAAACTGGGCAGTCCAACAAGAGGTGGACGACTGTCATTTGGGAGCCACAGCGACACTGAGGTGGGTCCTCGCGACTATGTGTGAGCCACGTATGGCCAATCCGGAGTCGACAAAGGACAACTGATTCCCTGCGAGAAACCAGCAGGAAGGACTTACACATATTTGTAGTCTCCTTAATGACACACAGTTTGTTGTACATACTGTTACGCCACTCCGCCTTCGAAAGCCGAAAAACCTTACCGCATAAGACACAAGGTAGGTCAGTTTCAGAGATGCCCAATCCCAGGGCCGGTTTCGACGTAGCCTGTTTGGCCAGCCTGTCAGCAAGTTCGTTTCCTGGTATTCCGACGTGTCCTGGGAGCCACACAAACACCACTGAACTACTGGACCGTTCCAGGGCAGAGGTGACTCCTGGATGTTCGTTAGCAAAGGATGGCGAGGTTAGCACTGGTCTATAGCTTGTAAGCTGCTCAATCAGAACAGAGAAGAAACGACTGACCAGAACAGGAACGGGTGTACAGAAGTGCACGAGATATGGCCACAAGCTCTGCAGTAAATACACTGCAGCCAGCGTGCAAGGAATGCTGTTCAATGTGGCCTCTGTGGGCATAGGAGAAGCCCATTACCATCAGCCATCGAGCCGTCAGTGTAAACAACTTCAGAGCCCCGGAACACGTCAAGAATCGAGAGTGGCGGGGTTGACGGAGTCCTTAGGGCCACGCAAAAGGTCCAGACGACGCCTCGGCCGAGGTCTACACTATGGAGGTGTACGTGAACAGACCTAGAGTAGAGGTAGTAAAGGGAAGGACTCCAGTTCGGAGAGAAGGGATCGCACGCGAACTGCAATCGTGAGCCCTGACCTGGGCCGCCGATGCTGGAGATGGACTGCCGCGGGCGGGAAAAGGAGACGGTAATTCGGATGCTCAGGAGAACTACGAATGTTTGCAACATAGCTGGCCAGCAGTTGTGCATGTCGGATCCGCAGTGGAGGTACTCCGGCCTAGGACACTGGTCACCGGACTCATTCTAAAAGCTCCAACGTTAGGCGAACGCCGCAGTGGAGCACTGGGTCGAGTAAACGCAACGCCGAGGGTGGCGCCGAACCATAAACCAGACTCCCATAGTCAAGGCGGTATTCAACAAGGGCTCTGTAGAGCTGCAGCAGCGTAGAGCGATCTGCACCCCACTTGGTGTTGCTCAGGCAGTGGAGGGCATTGAGGTGCTGCCAGCACTCCCCCTTAAGCTGACAAGGGTGAGGTAGCCAAGTCAATCAGACGAAGAAAACCAGTCCTAAGAATCGATACATCTCCACTACAGTGAGTGTATCGTTATGAATATAAAGTTCAGAATTGCATGACACACGACTTCGCGGTTGAAAACTGGAAGCCGTGGGCTACAGCCCATCACTGCGCCTTGTGAATGGCTTCCTGTAGGCGCCGCTCAGCAACCACCAGTATTAGAGGAGCAATACGAAATGCAGAAGTCATCTGCATACTGGGAAGCGAAGACCGACGGCCCTACAGCTGCTGCTAGGCCGTTGATGGCCACTACACTCAATATGGAACCCTGTGGAACGCCATTCTCCTGAATACCGGGGGGAACTATGGGAGGCACCAACTTTGACACGGAAAGTACGGAGCGACAGGAAGTTTTGGATAAAAACCAGGAGCGGGCCCCGGAGACCCCACTCATACAATGTAGCAAGTATATGATGTCGCCATGTCGTGTCGTATGCCTTATTTAAGTAAAAAAAGACGGCATCCAGATGTTGGCGTCTGGAAAAGGCTGTTCGGACGGCAGTCTCGAGGGACAGAAGATTATCAGTGGTAGAGCGACCCTGGCGCAAGCCACGAGACTCCAGGACCCGACCCAACACCCGACACACTGTAGGTTCCAGCAGTTTACAGAGAACGTTGGTGAGTCTGATGGGCCGATCGCTATCCACCTCAAGCGGATTTTCACCGGGTTTCAGCACCGGAACGATGGTGGTCTCCCGCCATTGCGACGTAAAGAAGCCATCGCACCAGATCCAGTTGAAGATGATGAGGAGATATCGCTTGTAGTCAGACGAGAGAGAGCTGTTTAATCATCTGACTCTTGATCCAATGCTGTGTCAGGGCAATGTGCAATGGCACTGAGGAGCTCCTACGCTGTAGTTGGGTTCACTGTGGCGTGTAGTCAACGAGAGAACTTTCCTTTCCATCTGCTGTTTGAGGGTGCAAAAGGCGCGGGGGGGGGGGGGGGAGGGAGGGTCGTTCTCCGACGCAGAGGCTCGAGCATAGTGCTCAGCAAAGTGCCCGGCAATCGCGTTTGCGTCGGTAGAGAGCACGCCATTAATGTTAACTTCAGCGACACCTGTTGGGGTCTGGTACCCAAAAAGACGTCTGATCTTCATCCAGGCTTGGGAAGGTGACGTATGGGACACAATGGTCGACACATACCTCTCCTAACACACCTGTTTCAAAAACGTTTGAAATGGCTCTGAGCACTATGGGACTTAACTACTGTGGTCATCAGTCCCCTAGAACTTAGAGCTACTTAAACCTAACTAACCTAAGGACATCACACACATCCATGCCCCAGGCAGGATTCGAACCTGCGACCGTAGCAGTCACGCGGTTGCAGACTGTAGCGCCTATAACCGCACGGCCACTCCGGCCGGCACACCTGTTTCCGTCGTTTTATAAGCAGGCGAACGCGGGCACGGAGCCGCTTAAAGGCTATTAGGTCCACTAACCTAACCTTCAGAAAACATGGCGGGACCTTTGAATTTTGGCGGGAAAATAGTCCAGTTGTGCTACGTCCACTAACCTAAGCCTCCAGAAGAAAAAAAAATTGCAGGAAGTTTGAATTCCTACAGGATAATGCATGCAAAGACCGTACTTGTCTTTTTTATTATTACTGATTAGCATTCATTAACATTTATTACCATTCATTATCATTTATTATCATTCATTATCATTCATTATCATTTATTATTATTGACCTACCTCCACTAGAAAATTCCCTCCAAATTCAAATTCCAACGTGATAATGGCTGCAAAACCTTACTTTTGTTTATTATTCATTATCATTCATTATCATTTATTAACATTCATTATCATTCATTGTCATTCATTATCATTCATTATCATTTATTATCATTCATTATCATTTATTATTATAGGCCTACCTCCACTAGAAAATTGCGCCAAATTCAAATTCCAACACGATATTCTCTCGAAAACTGTACTTCTATGTATTATTATCATTTATTATTTATTCAAAATGTCCGATTTCCTCGGTGAGAAAGCCATTCTCCTTACATCCATAACAATAATCTATCACAAGTTCAAATTCCCAACACCATAATTGATTGCATGTACGAGCTTTCTCCGTCACTTATCTTTTTCCACGGGTAACCTACTATAATCGCGTCAAATAATAAACTGCACTTAATAGTGACGTAATTCACGTCTTTTGATTTTGCAGGGGGGAAGGGACTGAAGCAGTACGGTCATCACTTGTTCTCCAACACAGTCAGCACACACATCTTTGATATCGCAGTGCTGTCACCACGACGTCCGTGCTCCAACTGAATTAGTTCAAGTCCTCGCCACCCCCTGGCCAGCGCGCAGAGACACTGCCTACGCCTGTCGCGTGAGGCGCCCGGCCACTAGCGTGGAGGGCGAGCTCAGCGATCGCTCCCACGTCGTAAACATGTTTTCGCTGGACACGCTGGAACTTGTCGAGTTTGACGTCACAGCAGCCCCTTGTCCGCTCTCCACGTGTATTAGTCACCTCCACACGTTTCCCGCCAAAATTGTCTGCCTCGGGGCTGAATCCCAACGAGTTAAAATTTCATAGAGTGGCTGAGATACTAGTTACAACGCTCCTAGCGGCAACCAACGCTAACTCGGCCGCCATGTTCTCCTTAGTCAAAACATTAGGAAAGCGTTACTGTTGTTTGTGTTGGAAGTGTGTCAGCTGTTGTGATATTACTGCAATATTTAACTTTTCTAGTTGACTTTTTTGTTACAAAATATAAAGTCAACATGCCTGCAGTGTGTTCAGCGTTCAACTGCACAAATCGCAGCGATAAAACAACAAATATTTCATATTATAAGTAAGTATATTAGTAACGAAATACGACACACGTTTTTTAATGTTTATTAAAGAGTCATTTGCATTGGAACTGTAATTATGCTTAAGACAAATGCAGGAAGTAATTTATTTATCGTTGATTACAGATTTCCTTTAAAAGATAAGGAAATTACAAAAAGATGGGTTATAAATATGAAGCGAGAAAACTGGTTTCCTACTACAGCCAGTTACCTCTGTTCAGCTCATTTTGAAGAGAAATATATGTACCACACAAATGTCCAGAGGCGCCTTTTGTCAAAACCAGTACCTACTATCTGTAACTTCCCACCACATTTACAAAAGCAAGATAAAATATTACGACCACAACCCAGAAAGCGATCTTTCGACAATTTGCAAGATAGTGCTATTACATTGACATCATTAGCACAAAGTAAGTCAATAATTTAATTTTACTCCGTGTTCTTATTACTTTGAATTACATACTTTCTATTATAATCTTATGGTGTAACTCTGTTATAAACTTATGATGTAACTGCATTCTTTCAGTGCCTGTCGGACCTACATCTGTTTCTGCTGACCACAATTACTGTCTACCAAGCCCTAAGAAGTTGAAAACACAATATAACAGAGTACAAGTAGAGAATGTGCGACTAAAGAAGCGGATAAAGCAAATGAAGCAACTTAGTGCACAACATAAAAGAAGAATAGTGCAGTTACAGACTTTAGTTGCTGGTTTGAGAAGAAGGCTATGCAGTTCAGTTTCTGATATGTTAAACAGTGAACATGTATTTGGTTCGTTGAAGGAGCTATTGGAACTTCAGTGCAGTGCTAAAGTATGCCATTATTCTCAGCAAATAAGGAAATTTGCCCTGACCCTACACTTTTATTCTGCCAAGGCATAGCGACAAAAATATCGCATTTTTGCGACCGTTACTGTTTCTAATAGTTAACCACAGCATGTTTAGAAGTTTCACCGTAATATTCTGGTGGTACCAGCTCTAATTGCATTAATTTATGGGCAACAAGTAACGTTATAGTGGATGGACAGACTTATTTGAGTTGTCTTGTAGTGTTATCTACATCGAAAAGTTTAGCCATATTTCGACAAAAACATCCCTTTTTGCTGTCAGTGTACACTGAAATCACTGCTGTCTATTGCTTGTTTTAGAAAAAATAAAGCTAGTATGGGCTATTTCAAGTAAGTCAAACGCAGTTACAAGGGGGCGGGACACAGCAGACGAATGCCTTGACTAAAGAAAACATGGCGGCCAGAACTTCAATTTGCTTCAAACATGGCGGACCTATAGCCACTCTATGAAATTTTAACTCATTACTGAACCCCACAACGGTCAACTGTTCCCTGAGCAAGTCCGAACCTGCAGATACCGACCTCACACAGCTGTTCGCCACGTGTCCTTGTGCGATTGAGAATGCTGTGCTACAATTTTGGCGGCAAAGTTAGCTCGACAGTGAAATCCGCCATGACTATATAACATCATGTTTGGACTGCACTAGAACGCCCGCTAATTGACTCGCTCTTGCGCGAGCGTAATAACTGTACAATCGCTGCGCCACCACCCCGCTTACGTCACACACCCTCCATGCAAACGACAGACATAGCCTTCTGTAAATACCTGGAGACATTACGGTCCATGCTCACACAGCGATACTCCAGAGCGCAGCTGACGTACGCGCGGCGACTGAGCCCGCTCCTTGGCCGGCTGACGTCAAGCGGTATATGATGCCCGCACAGCCCCCACGGCCAGCACGCCAGGTAGCGGCGGCGCCACAAACGGTCGGCCGCGAGCACTTAACACGGACACGATGTTTCCTGTCGACCGCGTGCCGTGCGCGTTTGCTCATCGCGAGAACGCTCGATAACTCACTCTCACCACCCCGCTATATTAAATAATTCCATTTACAATTTCATACACATATTCAAACGTGTTCAACTCCCTAATATCAATTACTTTTCGAGGACCAGAGCGCCGCCTCCTCCTCCTAGGAACCAGCTCCAAGTTTGAAATCTGTCATTAAACAAAGCTCACTTGCACCTCCGCCACCAACCTAAGAAAATTGTTTCAAACTAAGCCACCAGCACTCCACCTCTTCCTACACGTTTCTGGTAAACGGAATGTTTTTTCTACCGAGCTGAAAACTTCCTTGACGTCACAACGCATGATCGACCACGTGTCTCTGTCAGACAAAGAACGCTCTCACTAAGTTAACTGAACACCTGATTCTCATTATTCAGCACACATGCTTCGATTATCTAATCCAGGATCTTGGCGAAAACACACGTCCGTACACATGAGCCATCGCGCGCACCTAGCTTAGTACCTCCGCAAGTGAATGTAACAAAGTCCACATGACTATTTAATTAATCTGATCAATTATTTAACCTCTCTGATGCGGAAAACTGCCACGACCACCTAGACTTGGAATCAATTTTCGCCACTGCCACACCCACCCACCTGGACTTGAAATGAAATAGTTAAAGTCCCTACCGACTACCACGTCCTTTTACCGACCCATGTTCGTTGGCTAACATGTACTAATGCTTGCATCCGTTTACTAAGGTGCACTAACGTGTACTAACCCACATTAAATTATATCACATTCTGTCTATACAAGTAAGCCAAGCTTCAATTCTGATGGTCAGTTCGTGTTTCACTACCAAACACAAGAAAATTGTGGCAAACGAAGCCACTAACCTAAGTCATTTGTGACGACTCAAAATCGTCTGCTTTGCCTCTCTCACACACCATGAGCGCGAGACCGCCCACATCACAGTCTGGACCTTTATACTGGAGTCGGACATACTCCTGTATAAATATTCTAGCTAAACTATGACCCTAATAGTGTTGTTCAATCCACACGGTCTAGCACATGGCCAGAGCACACCCCCAGTACCTAAGCTGAGAACATTGCTCGCCCCATCTTTAGTTAACCGCTGAGAGACAGAGATATGCTGCAATGACATCCCTCGCGCTCTCGTAGCTACTCACCTCAGAAATTCGATCTAACAAACCCTCTAAGTAGAAAAAATAACAACCAACTCGAACTCTCTCATATTCTATATCGTCCCACAAATACTTAACGTACATTTTATTTACGCATCGAGTATACCTATCACTCTCATACAAAAAACACTCGTCCTGATATACCTGGTGTCATGTTGCACAGTCGGCCGACACGCAAACAGCTCCTAATTTCAGTGCACAATATCAAATTGCTTCTAAATAATGCAGTACACATAACTGTAAACACCATCAGTACTCGTAATATGTCCAAATAATGCACAGCAAAGTAACTCAACAGACGCGCGCAATCAACCTATCCCACATTAAGTCACACGTCCGACAGTGCTCAATTCGCTCAAAGGCCTCTATTCGACCCTTCAAACATGACTTGATGACAGCCGCATTCACACCGAACACCTGAGAAATTCATGTCACCTACACGCCGAACATTATCCAAGCCAGGCCACGAGAGTCGTCTGTCACCGTCCTAACTCAGTGCGGTCCAACACACATGTTAAGGCCGCATTCCATTGCTCGCTGGCCTATATGGGACACATTTCTACCTTCACGTCTGTTGTCAGAATAGCCGAGAGCGAGTTCACACACACACCGTCCGCACACATCCCAGCGCTTCTCTCCCCTCTCAATCTAAAACAATCATTTGAAAATTTAAAAAAATAGAATAATAAGAGCCCAGTCAACCTCTCCGAAATTGTATAGTGCCCCCAAAAATAGTTAACGGTCGCTTTCGTGTTTTCTAAGCTTATTTGTAAATTCACATTCTTACCTTAACAGAACTTGTTCACCAAAATAATACTGAATGCGCTCCCCACCTCCTTCCATTCCAGCTCTCAACATACGCAAATGTTCTCAGCCCTCCTATATCCCAGCACAACCGATTAATCATTATTATTCCTTCTTATCGAATTTACTGGTCTAATTTCCTAAGGACCCGTTATCGAAGTACCATCCTGCTTTTCTTTCTGAGGCTTCCTGTGCTTACTTTTATAGAGATCGCTAAATTACCTCCACAGCCCCCCTCAATCTACACACACACACACACACACACACACACACACACACACACACACACACACACACACATACGGTCATCCTCTCTACTCGTCCCATAACATAAGCATTAGTAACTTTACAATCCATTATATACAAACCCTACACAATGTAAACCACATTAACTTCACAAAACCCACTACATGCCCCAATTCTCTCAATTCCTAAGGAAGCACTGTGAACCTGCTCTTTCTTTCTACACACGCCACACTCAGCGGTAATCAGCCCTTCTGCATCAACGGACGGAAGTCCCTCTCAGAAGTGTTCCACAAATTCGGCGATCGTTCCCCCTCAACACAAATGCGTTACTCTCTCTTCTTCTTCCTTGCCTGCTCGCTTTTTTTCTACAAACTTATCCAGACTCATAGACTACAAGAACACACCAATTTTTCTTTCTAAGTACAGCATCCTTTAAACCACTCAATAACTAGAAACAAACAGACCAAAAAATTATATTCGCATTCTCGAATACCGAAGTCGTTGATCTCATTATACTTATACAGTTAAATCTTACGATCGCGGTCTCATTTGACTGGCATTCCACAATGAGCTAAGTATCGGAAATACACTCCCTTGACCGCTGTTTCTCTGGAAATATCTCTACCGTCCTTACGACTTCCTCTCTACTCGTCACATAACATAGTCAATATTAACTTTATAGTGCAGTATATACAAACGCTACACAATGTAAACCACATTAACTTCACAATACAGTACATACACATTTGACACAAAACAGTGCACTTATCCAGTATATCTCTACAGCATGCGAAAAAAATATCCTATCCCTACAGCGTCTATATACAGCAATGCTCCCCAATCCTACGAAAGCACCGTCAACCTGCTCTCTCTACAGACCCGGCACTCAGAGCTAATCTTCCCTCTTACATCAGCGGACCTAAGTCACCTTCAGGACTCTTTTTTACAAATTCGGTATCGTTCCCCCTCAGCACAAACGCCTTACTGTCTCTCCTTCCTTATCTGTTCGCTTTTCTTTAAACATCCTCAGACTCATAGACTGCAAGAACACATGTACTTTCTCCATAATATTACACCATTTTAGCTGCACTTCTCAATATCATGCACTAGGCTACACCCTACCGATCACTAGTTCATCATAATTCCCAAGATATAGACTTCAAATTAATTCTCTACAAACGCCGAACTTTATCTATGTGCAGCATGCTGTAAACCACTAACTAACTAGAAACAAACATACGCAAAATGATATTTCCACTCTCGAATACCGGTCTCAGTCATGTAACATTTTCGAGATCTTGGCTATAATTTACACGTCAACTAAGGTCAGTCCCAGGTCTAGAGAACAGACAAGCATTTATCCAACACACCACAATCTATCTTCATTCAGCTAAATAAAGGAAGCAAATGTGCAGAAGTAGTCAACGGAACAATCTACATCCCATCTAATAACACTTCAACCCAAATCAATCATCTTCTCAAATTCTGACTTGATCACCAAAGCCACCCAACCCATAATATTGCTTTGCTATTCGGTCGTCCAGAGGACATCAAAGTTCGCTCTTACAGATCCATACACCCCAACAGGTTTCTGCATTCGGACAGCTGCTCCAGTTATTTATTATCATTTATGATCATTTATTATTATTTATTATGATTTATTATTATTTATATCATGTTACGTAACAAAAATGGCTCCAACTGTGTTTAGCTCCTATGACAACCACCAGAGCGCTCTGCCATCACGTCAGTTGATCACGCAATTACCATCATTCAAGACGGCTGCACCCAGTGCGAAACGTGTCACCTTTCCCGAACCTGAATGATACATTACAATTCCAACTTGGCTTTAGTCACACCCTACACATCGTTCAACTGATCCCATTTACAGATCTTTGCGCATCTGATATATGCAATTTAGGTCGGAGAAAGACATATCAGTTACCTTCTGCAGCCTGTCTACAAGCAGAATGACCTCAGTTACTGCAACAGGACCTTGTCTTGACCATTCGCCTGAATTTCAAGCGCCACCGTCGGCATGTCAAAGCCACATATCTGACCATCTAAACAGCCGTCCACTAAGCCCCAGGACCAGCATGCCGTAGTGGGCTCTCTCTCTGTACCTGCTCTCCAGCTATTGTCTAACGACATACACTGCACAGACGGAATCCTGAATAGCGCAGATCTCTATCCTCCCCTGCATCTCCAATTCGACATGTACACAGTGTCTCCCCCAGCCAGCGAACCCGTCGTCATTCACGTTGCGCCGACAATTCTGTCAAAACTCACTTTCTAAGCAAAGATGAGTATTCATTTAGAACAAATAGACAAACATAACTCCAAGCAGAAGTCATACATATGATTAAAAAGAAAAAAAAAATGACCTCAATTTAGATTATCCGACATTTATTTACGTGTCCTAATGATACAGTCGTAGATGAGTCGTGTCATCCACTCGCTCACTCCTTCTACACACACTTTCACAGAACTTGTTCTACTTATATGCCACCCACCCTGTTATAATGATTTTGAACAAGCATTTACGCCCCCACATACAACCCAGCTCAATAGAACATAATAATTCCTTTTTCCACAGACAGCCATATTCGGTGAACACTTAAATGTACTAAATTACGCACACATGTAATCAAATAAGCAAATACTTTTACTGACATACACACACCTCTCACTGAGGATAGGGCATTTAATATTATACACCAATGATAACCATATTCCGACGCACACCTTGTCCTCGTAATAAAGCACACTGGCCAATCATCTGACAGCATGTTTTCCTAATTTCAATGTCATAGCTAAACCACACCTCCTCTACTTTGCAAGTATCATTGCGAGCATTGATAGATGACTGCTCAGTACGTCCATTCACACTTAATTCTCGAACACATAAAAACGACCAAAGTATACCAGACAACGATATACATATTTCTAAGACCTCGCGCATAGTACTCGAACAATCTCTCTGCCTATGCGGTCACAGAGCAATCTCGCCCTCTTACGATAAAAGACCATCCTCACTTCGGCATTGACCACTCTACCCCACAACGTCGCTACCCAATTAATCCTGAACCTAGCGGAGGAATATAGCTACACTTCACCTCTCTTGTCTGAATAGAGCTTTCCTAGACCTAACCCCTCCAAGTGCACCACATTTCTCGAGATGTACGCAAGTATTGGAGCTTAGCACACCATATCGATCTATAGTAACAGATCTCAAAGTGCCTTAATTTAATAGCATACAGTTAAGAAGAACAAGAACGGCGTGATATTTATACGCAACGTAGTTCGATACATATTTACGTGAATCATCCAATCTATCATGTGTAAAACACTGTAGCTGCATATGGCTAGAACGCAGGCTATATGACGTGACTAAAGCATCCAGATGGAACACTGGAAAAGAAATCGACCTTCAGCAACTTGTCCTTCTCCAGAATAAATGAGTCAATGTTTAAATCCTACCTAGTTACAGCTCTGTCTCAATCGATCATCCCGTACACTTTCTGTTATCCTTTAACACAGAGGTGAGTAAGTTTAGACGTGAATGATTCTCTGTCCTCCTCAAAAGCATCAAATACAGTATTCAACTCGCGTGTATCACTGCTACCTCAGTAGACATACACTATAATACGAACTCCACGAGAAAAAATTGACTACCTTCCTTAGTCCGCTCCGTTCGATGTCGTCGTTTTCCTGCATTCCTCTTGTTGCAGCGTACTTGACTCCATGTACAAATTCCCCCCTGCGAACCAGAAGATAAGCAAGTACGTTCTCATTTTCACCGCATTTCGGTGTATATTAGGTTAGTTTATACCTATGCGCTAATCAGTTTTCGCATTTCTTTCGATTTTATGTCAGATCCATCCATGCGACCGCGACATAAGTTATCGTTCTGTGTTCTGAAATTGTCTCTAAATGCAACCAAGGCGTATCCAGTCACCTCCACATTCGGAGAGCGCTTGCTCTGTTTTCTGTATCTCTATGTACATGCACGCCTTGCGGAAGGCTCGCAGGACCGGCGGTAGAGTAGGGTTAACGTACGAATGTGGATCCGCCGGTGGGTTATATGGAGAGCGGTGTTCAGACGCGGATCCACAATACGCCGCGCACGGGGTAGTGTTTGAAGGTGGATCCGCCTCGCGCAAGGTAGCAAGCTGTATTCGAATGCAGATCCACAGTATTCAATACCCGAGTTAGCGTTCGAGTGTGTATCTGCTGCGTACTATATATCCGGAGCTGTGTCCGAGAGGCGGATCCACCATACGCAGCATCCGTGATCGGGATCGCGGGTGGACCAAGCACGCGTTACGTCCGGAGAAGAATTCTATGCTCGAAGTTTGGTCCACCAGCCGATGGGACCGGGTTCTGGGAGCCGTCCACGAGGCGTGCATGTAGGCAGAGATACAGAAAACAGAGCAAGCGCTCTCCGAATGTGGAGGATGGCCATTGCCAGGAGTCCCGTTGCCCCAGGGTGATGGGCATCTACTCTCTGGCATACGTGGGGAGTTAAGGCGCAGGCATCAGCAGAGCGATCCCTGTGTGTTCAGCGGTCTACAGCCAGCAGGGTATATGGCGGCTCCACCGCAACGGACTGGCTACCGTGCTTGATATGAGGTACAAAGAATAGCATGTTACTCGTTGGCACAGAAAACGACACTGCACAGTGGGTGGAGGAAAACGGACCCAGGAAGGTGTCGTCGCTCAAGAGATGGAGGATGAGCGGGACTGCAGTGCCACGACGAGAAAGTGGGCTAAAGATATCACTGCACAATGGACACGATGCACCATGTAAGGCGCCCTTCCCCAGTTGGCTCGCTCTTCGGGAAAATTTTGAAAAATGGAGGTCAAACCCTGCAGGGGTCCATCACATAAAGGTACCTCGGGCTTACTCTAACCTCCGGACCCGCAGCGGGATGTGAAACTAGACCTGTTGGTTTAAAGTGTCTCCGAGTTATATTGCGTATTATCATCGGTTTATGTAGCTGATCGCAATTTATTGTTCCAGGCCAAATTCCGTGCAAGTGTACGAGTATTTTCTGTTAGAAACTGAATTGACGAAATTAATTTTGTAACATAATCTGTGTCAGAGGTAAAGCGCCCTTTAAAATGAGTATGTCTTAATCATAACATCAACAGGTGAATTCAGTAAGCTCGTGAGGTTTATAAAGCGTGTTCAGCATGACCAAAATTACTCCTGCTCTTTAACTAGTTGTTTAAACCTTGCAACCTTGTTGCTACTTCTGGAATGCATTAAGATTTAAGGCATTTTACTTATCAATATAAAATAGTCATTAGCTAACCCCAATCATTGTGAAATTTGCCTGCTTCCTCGTTGTTGGCTGTTATAGCTATCTGCTGTAATTCTCAGCTTACCTTGTATTTTGAACAATTGTATATTGATTAAAGGTCATTGTCAACGTTTCTGCTGGTGTATAACAGGTGGGAGTCGTATTTTAATTGTATGCCTTCCCTGCTTTGCCTATATTTTGGGGAATTGTGTATTTTATTATTTAAGGGATTTTTATTAAGAGTTATACATTGTTAAGGGCTTTACAATAGCCACAATCTATGGCTTGATTTCCATTTCTTTATTTTGAATGGGCGTTTGTCCACTTGTGTATCTTGTCACCCACTCTTGGAAATTGTTAGTACATTTTGTGGCTGTCGCTGTAATTCGTTTTAATGACAAAATTGTTTGATGAACGCGCTTGCAGTCACGCCTGATTGATGTGACTTCTTTCTTGTACTTGAGAGTTGTATACTCCTTGTTTCAAGCCCTGCTATTAATGGTATAAATAGTTAAAGTTTGTTATTAGTGAATAGAGCCTGTTCAAATTAAAAAAAAGTTGTGAGTATTGTTTTTCTTTTAACAAGGTTTTCTTAAATTGTAATTATAATATTGTTGTTAAGCAATTAAGTGTACTCCATGAAACAACAAATCATGAAGTATGTGTGTTCACCTTCCATGTGTTTTTCCTTGAAGTTAATCTTATCCTTGTTGTGAGGTATCACTTCAGCTCCAGTCCCTTCTAAAATGGAATCTCATGGATAAAGTGAGTTTTCTTGACTGTCTTTCCTTTTATAGCGACCTTTTCTACTGTTTGCAGTGTTAAGGTAAACTCATATTTAGATACTTGGTTTCTTCCAATATCGAACATACATCATCATTAGTACTAGGTGAGCAATAGGTGTAGGAGCGCATTTCTAAAACTAAAAGAGGTGTGTAAATATAAATTTAATGTCAACTAGCATGAGATGGGAGACGGGAGAAATGTGTGAAGGTACGTCACCAACACGCTGGCCAACTTGGAAGCCACCATTTTGGATGCAACATGTGACTTTCAATGGAAAGGTGGTCATGTTTCATACCAAACAGATAGAGGATTACGCGAGAAAAAGAACGAAGCCTTGGGTTTGAGCATAGCTTTACTCATTTCCGAGATTTGAGTAATGTTTCTTCCTTGCAGATGACAATGAAAAACGATGGTGATAATGCAAGTCGAACAGGGTCGTGATATCAGAAGAGGGAAGTACTCGTGATATGACAGAAGACTTCAACTAACTCCACCAAGCAGACCTCCCATTACACACAGCGTTTGTGGTAAAATTTCTATTGACATCTACATCTACATCTGCATACATACTCCGCAGTCCACCATACGGTGCGTGGCGGAGGGTGCCTCTAGCATCTTCTCTCCCTGTTCACTCCCAAACAGAACGAAGGAAAAATGACTGCCTATATGTCTCTGTACGAGCCCTAATCTCTCTTATCTTTTGGTCTTTCCGCGAAATATAAGTTGGCGGCAGTAAAATTGTACTGCAGTCAGCCTCAAATGCTGGTTCTCTAAATTTCCTCACTACTGATTCACGAAAAGAACGCCTCCTTTCCTCTAGAGACTCCCACCCGAGTTCCTGAAGCATTTACGTAACACTCGCGTGATGATCAAACCTACCAATAACAAATCTAGCAGCCCACTTCTGAATTGCTCCTATGTCCTCCCTCAATCCGACCTGATAGGGATCCCAAACGCTCGAGCAGTACTCAAGAATAGGTCGTATTAGTGTTTTATAACCGGTCTCCCTTACAGATGAACCACATCTTCCCAAAATTCTACCAACGAACCGAAGACGACCATCCGCCTTCCCCACAACTGCCCTTACATACTTGTCCCACTTCATATCGCTCTGCAATGTTACGCCCAAATTTTTAATCGACGCGACTGTGTCAAGCGCTACGCTACTAATGGAGTATTCAAACATTACAGGAGTCTTTTTCCTATTCATCTGCATTAATTTACATTTATCTATATTTAGAATTAGCTGCCATTCTGTACACCAATCACAAAACCTGTCCAAGTCATCTTGTATCCTCCTACAGTCACTCAACGACGACACCTTCCCGTACACCACAGCATCATCAGCCAACAGCCGCACGTTGCTATCCACCCTATCCAAAAGGTCATTTATGTAGATAGCGGACCTACCACACTTCCCTGGGGCACTTCAGACGATACCCTAAGCTCCCATGAACGTTCACCGTCGAGGACATTCCGGGAAAGTGGCTCTATTGCAGACAAACCGGAAGATAGACAACTCAAAACAGTTGCGGATGAAGCAATGTCGGTCGCAGTTCTGGCATCGTTCACTGAGAATTCAGTGCGCTGGATACTGGAACAGTCGTAGATCAGGAATGAGAATTTTTTCACTCATCAATGGCAACATTACAAAACGTAAATATTACACAATCTCGCCGAGAACGATCCTGATCGTCGGCGTCAGGTTTTCCTCCTCTGCCATCTCGTACTAGTCGACTGTAAATTTCTATTTATGCACCCGTTTGCATGTTAGAAGGATCGTTGCGCATATATGGGCCACCATTGTTTCAGAAATTTTCCTGGTGCCTCAAAATTTTTGGGAACAGTCGCAGTCACAAACGTAAAGTTAAAAACATGTTTTATTTACTGCAGTATTCACTCAGTGCCTATTGCGGAGGTAACAACACACATTGCATTAGTCTTGAAAGCAAATGTATCTGTATGCATGACCAAGCTTAATTACTGCAAAGACTGCGGCCATAGTTTGCTTTAGTCAAGTGCGACGGGCTCGGAAGAGCTTTAGCTGGAGAAAACAAGCAGGCTGAAGGTGACCCGCGTGACGTCACGCTTGTCTGAGATGCGCCTCGGGTGCGTGATACCAGTGTCCCGGCGTGGCATCCCAATGGCCTGTGCTCTGAGCCAGTGCCCCCACATACAGCGTTCAGCTTTCTCCTCAGGTACGACCAGGAATGTCTCAGAAAAGGAAAGAATACGAAAGTGTTGTCCTCTCTCTTCCCTCTTTTCCGGATATCCATAGAGACCCACATAGACGATCTAATAGTTTGTCAAATTTGACGTGTTTGTCACATAATTTGGCAGTGTGCTGCTTTGTTTCATGAGTCTGTCAAACCTTAGACTGCGTCTGACGTGTCCGTTAGAAATTTTTATTGATCGCCGATTTGACAAATAAGAGTGACCATTTACGTATGCGTTAATCAAACAATTGCCATTTGTTTGTCGCATGTTGTTTATAACTTTGAGATATCTGGCAACTGGAGCACATCTATAAAATTTAAAGCTTGTATCCTACATTGTCTACTAGCATCTAAATTGTTTGCGACACAATACCTGCAATGTGAAAGCTGCTTCAAATGTCACATTAAATTTGACAAACTGGGTTGGTGCGTCGGCACCTTTCTTTGACAAACCCTTTGGTAGTTGCCTGCAAATTTTACAAACAAGTTTGATCGTTTACAAGGGACTTTTATAAAGCTACATTTAGAGTGAAACCTTAAACGAGTACTGCTGAAGCCACGTTATCATTGGTCTAACGCGGTTTGCCACTCCCTGGTCAAAATTGTGTAGAGTTTTAAAGCATGAAACGGTACAGAGGTACATTCTCAGTAGCAAATAATTTTGATTTCAAAAGGGACTGTCCAACTGAGTATGCCACATTTATGTTTATACATGTGACACTAGAATAAAAAATATAAAATTATTATTATTGAGAATATGTTGTGAGTTTGTTCAGACTTTTTATTGCTAACATCAACAAAAGTAAAAGAAAGGCAATGGAATTTCCTCAAGTTACGTTGGTTAATGCTGAAGGTATTACAGTAGGAGATGAGACACTAAAAGTAATATATGTGCTTTGCTATTTGGGCAGCAATGTAACTCATGGTGGCGAAGTATAAGTGAAACGCCGGCCGGTGTGGCCGAGCGGTTCTAGGCGCTTCAGTTTGGAACCGCGCGACCGTTACGGTCGCAGGTTCGAATCCTGCCTCGGGCATGGATGTGTATGCTGTCCTTAGGTTAGTTAGATTTAAGTAGTTCTACGTTCTATGGGACTGATGACCTTAGATGTTAAGTCCCATAGTGCTCAGAGCCATTTGAACCATTATTAGTGAAACGCAAACTCACTGTAGCACCCAAAGCGCTTCTGAGAAAGAGAAATGGGCTAACATCTAACATAAAATTAAACGGTAGGAAGCCAGTTCTAAAAGTCTGGAGTGTAGCCTTGTGTGGAAGTGAAACTTGGACGATAAGCAGTTCAGACAAAAAGAGAATAGAAGCTTTCGAAATGTGGCGCTACAGAAGAGTGGTCAAGATTAAATGGATAGATCGAGTATACAATGAGGAGCTACTGAATCGAAATGAGAAACAAGAAATTTTTTGTGGCACTTGAGTAAAAGAAGGGATGACTTGAGAGGGCACGTCATGAGATATGAATGAACCGTTAATTTGGTAGAGGAAGTAAGTGTGGAAGGGGTAAGCATTGCAGAGGGAGACCAAACGATGAAAACAGTGAGCAGGTTTTCAGATGTATGCAGGTTGTAGCAGTTATTCGGAAATGGAGGAGGTTGCAGAGAATAGACTGCGTCAATCAGTCTTCGGACTGAACCCTACAAAAACGATATCATCATCATCACGAACGAGTCAAAATATTACAGAGTAATATACACAAAAGGTTCGCTGTTTTTATTTTATCTGCATCGCAGAAAGCGGAATGTATCAGTTCCATGTCGATAACATTGCAATAAACACAGGGAATTGAAAAATTGTACACGTTATGAAAATGAGTCATCAGAATAAAATCCTCTCGGGTATCTTGTCGCATTAATTTGCAGAGTGTGCGACGTTTCTAAAGCCATATCGCAGACATGGTGAGGAAATAAAAGGTGGTGTTAGTACTCTTACTGCAAAGGCAGCTAGTAAAATATTTGAAAACACCAAAATTTCTTCAAAACAGATGTACTGCCATTAAACAATACGTGCCACAAACGATTCATGCAATTCGGTATCTTTCGTAGAACAACTTCCACAAGCTACAAGTTTACTCACACAATGAAACACAGGACGTAGACAGTTTTATATGGGCTGCACATAAATCACAACTTGCGATAGACGATTTAAAAGAAGAAAAGTGAGAAAACTCGATTTACAGATGTACTATCTTCAGAATATGGAAGGAGATTATAAGACTTAAGGCTTATATCTGCTTATTGTTTATTGTGAAAGATACTGCTGAGAGCTAATCACGAAAATAAATTACCTTTATCGTCACCAATATGCCTTTTTGTCAGAAAAGATTTGCAAAGTATTAATATCATGTAGTAATAGTAGTCTGGATGGGTGACCAACCGGTCTGCCGACCGTTGTTGGCAAGCGGGGTGCACTCAGCCCTTGTCAGGCAGACTGAGGAGCTACTTGATCGGGAAGTAGCGGCTCCGGTCTCGTAAACTGACACTGGGAGTGCGGTGTGCTCATCACATGCTCCTCCAAACCCGCATCCAGTGACGCCTGTGGGCTAAGAATGGCACGGCGGCTGGTCGGTACCGTTGGGCCTTCACGACCTGTTCGGGTGGAGTTTACTTTTAGTATTAGCAGCAGAAGGATCAATAGCAGGCGTTATGCGAGGGACTGGGCTGATCCATTTCACCACGCTAGTCAACCTTGTTTAAGGCCTTTCTTATCTGCATAGCTACTGTACCGCACCCTGCGTTCGTTTGAACGACCCAACCCTTCACAATTTCTGCTTCCCCACTCGCCATTACCTGCTCGCAGTTCGTTGCTTGTTCGTGAAATTTTAGCCACGTACAGAACAGTGATGATTCTCCACGTTCCATGCACACGAGACATGCTCCAGTGTGACTTCCTGCTGTTCACATAAATAAAGAAAACCTTTTACAAGCGTGTATGAGATCCGAAGCGCATCGCTGATAGAACTGAATGCTTTGCCATAGATCGATTTCCGGACGTGTTTTGGGGGTTTCGAAAAAGCTCTGGCAAAAATATATAACAAAGGAGAGTACTTTGAAGGGAACCAGTAAATTCCATCTGTCTCTCCCAACTCCTTCTTCAAAGATTCTAAGTCCTTCGTATAAAACAGCTTCAATTCATCTGATTACTTAACAAATGAGTCCATGTGTTGAATGACGTTAACCATGTAAGCGAGAAAAATTTTGGAAAAAGTCTGAAATTTTGTTTAATAAAATATGGCGTTTCAGTCTTCGATCGCTGTTCTTTATTTTCAATTACCGGTTTCGGGCTAGCTGCCCATCCTCAGAACATATATTGTAGTTACAGAGTAACTTGTCCGTACAGTTACTCTGTAACTACAATATATGATCTGAAGATGGGCAGCTAGCCCGAAACCGGTAACTGAAAATAAAAAATAGCGATCGAAGACTGAAACGCCATACTTTATTTAATGAACGATCGCGGAATTCCCATTGAGACAATCATGTCTAGTTTTGATAATTTTGTGTAAGGTTTTTTGGAAGTCATTAAGAACCATCATTATGAAATACCTGATGAATACAGTTTGGGTAATTCGTGCTTTGTTTTAAACAAAAGCTAGTTTGACACTTATCTCGATCTTTATGACGTCATATCCCCGAAGTATGTGTCGTACAGCGATATAATTTCGCAAGTTCAATCAATGATAAATGTGTTCCGAATAGAATTGGTAGTAAAGAACTAATTGATTAAAACGCGGCAGTGTTAATACAAACGCCGGCCGCGGTGGTCTAGCGGTTCTAGGCGCGCAGTCCGGAACCGCGCAACTGCTACGGTCGCAGGTTCGAATCCTGCCTCGGGCATGGATGTGTGTGATGTCCTTAGGTTAGTTAGGTTTAAGTAGTTCTAAGTTCTAGGGGATTGATGACCATAGTGCTCAAAGCCATTTGAACCATTTTTTGTTAATACACGAACAGCGAAAATGTATTAAGTTTTCACTTTCATCATTTTGTGGGTGGTGTCGGCTATAAAAAGATTCTGGGAGGTTTGGCGTTGTGTGGAAAGCTAGTTGCAAGTCACTAAGTAGTCACATTCTCAAGTCCTGGATAAATAATGTCTGAGCATCTGCGCTGTCTCAAGCCACAGACACCGTTTCTGACTGTAACTCTTGTCCTAGTGTGTTAAACCTTTAATGTAAGATTACACTTCTTAACGAATAGATAACGATGGCATTTAAAATTTTTAAATTCGGTCGACAACTATATGAAAGATTGAAAATCAGATTTTTGTTCGTTTGGAAGCCATTAGACAATCTACCTGTAACTGCTACCTTGCATCATGAACCGGATTAACCGTTGAGTAATTTTGATTACGTTGAAGTAGGCAGACAAATAAAATTCTTTTTCAAAAGAAGAAAAGAAAAAATTTCTCTTTATTTTTGAAAATACTTCGTGCACGTTTTCGAGTAACACGGGCATTTCCGAGTGAACACTATTTATGTTCGGCAAGTAACAGGAGCTAACTTGGTCACGTGACCAGTCAGAGCCAGGCTGCGGTTTAAACAACGCGCGTTTTTACGTCGCAGTGCAAGCGTGGAAGGTGGGCGAGGAGAAACGTCTTCGCGGAGAGGCGCACTGGTTTGCCGTGAAAGCGATTTATTTTGTTGACGATGAGAGAAGGAAAGCGCAGCCGAAGCGTTAAAGGTTGAACAGCAGTATGGTCTGTAAACTGCGGAAGGGGGGACGCCAAGCCGTGCACAGTAGAGATCAAGTTTCTGCACCAAAAGAGGAGAAGAAAAGTGCTCAGAACAAGTATTCCGTCGAGGATGTGGATAAATGTGTTCTCAGGCAACAATTTATAAGCTGACTATTCGCAAATGTGTATCACTAAATTGCGTGGTTTCTGCTTGTCTTTTAAACCGTTGAATATTTGGATGAAGTGATTATGCATGGAGTGAAAAAGTGTTGTGCTGACCATGATGTCTTTATCTATTTGAGGTGAATCACTTTTTATGTTTCTTTGATGAAACAAGATACACAAGTGCTGAAATATTTTCTGCACAGCACTCCGTCTTCAGGCCATAAGTGGCCCATCGGGACCATCCGACCGCCGTGTCATCCTCAGTTGAGGATGTGGATAGGAGGGGCGTGTGGTCAGCACACCGCTCTCCCGGTCGTTTTTTTGATGACCGGAGCGGCTACTATTCGGTCGAGTAGCTCCTAAATTGGCATCACGAGGCTGATTGAACCCCGTAAAACGGCAACAGCGCTTGGCGGCTGGATGGTCACCCATCCAAGTGCCGGCCACGCCCGACAGCGCTTAACTTCGATGATATCACGGGAACCGGTGTATCCACTGCGGCAAGGCCGTTGCCCGAAATATTTTCTGAATTAACAAAAAAAAAATCGTAATCGGTGAGAACCGTATTGTCCTTCGTAACATGGTAATTTGTGGATTATTATACCCACTTTCTCTTACTGCCAAGCTCTTTCCTCTGCACTAACTTGTTAGTGACAGAATATTTGGTAACGCACAAGGGAAGTGGTGGGATCGATCATTTGAAACAATATACGCTGCTCATAATAATTACGGAACATAATTTTCCTCATCTGTCATACTCCACTGAGCAATGATTGAGGGCCTGGTAGGTTACCACATTATACCTTCATTTTTCATGAATTAAGTACACAAAAAAGTCATTACATCGTCGACCGTTTACACAAAAAGAAACGAAAAGTGGAAACAATCATTCATCCCGTCATCCTGGGTGCTTTTCATCGGACTATGAGAGCCTCAGTAAAGTGTACGCCCTCCGTGAGCGCTGATCAGCGCCTGCCACCTATGTGGTATGTTCCGTAAAAGTCTGTGGAGGTCGCCCTGTGGTACCGGTTTCCATTCTTCGATGAGAACCCATGAGAGTTCTTGGAGAGTGTGTGGCGGAACAGGACGACAACGAACATGTTCCATTGAACATATTTCACACATGGTCATTGGAGCTTAGGTCGGAACTCACAACTGTCCAGGCTCCAGAAGACACCGCTGCTGACTTGCGACACACGCTTCTTAGCATTATCGCGCACGAGATGGGAGTCAGGGTGGCACTGCAGTGTGCAGCAGCCACACGCGGTCCAACGAGGTTCGACGTACTGCCTGGCAGTGAGGCGACCACGAACAACGACACTGTCAATACTAGTGTCTCGCCGCACCATCACAGGACTTTGGCTGGACTGTCGGTTTCCTGGACAATATTTGGCAAGTACTGCTCATCACGGCATCTTCGCACACGAAAACGGTCATCGCCTTGCGTTAGAGGAAATCTGGACATGTCTGCACTAACACGTTCACCAGCTGCCCAGGGTGGCCGAGCGGTACTAGGCGCTACACTCTGGAACAACGCGACCGCTACGGTCGCAGGTTCGAATCCTACCTCGGGCATGGATGTGTGTGATGTCCTTAGTGTGGTGTCACAGCCGGACACCACACTTGCTAGGTGGTAGCCTTTAAATCGGCCGCGGTCCGTTAGTATACGTCGGACCCGCGTGTCGCCACTATCAGTGATTGCACACCGAGCGCCGCCACACGGCAGGTCTAGAGAGGCTTCCTAGCACTCGGCCCAGTTGTACAACCGATTTTGCTAGCGATGGTTCACTGACAAAATACGCTCTCATTTGCCGAGACGATAGTTAGCATAGCCTTCAGGTATGTCATTTGCTACGACCTAGCAAGACGCCATTATCATTTGCTATTTATCTTGTGATGCATGTACCGCCAGACCGATGTTCACCAATTATGGATTAAAGTTAAGTATACCACCAGCTACGTCCGTTTTTTCTAAATTCTAATTTCCTTGTCCTGTTCCAGACCTCACGCCAGCCTGCGTGAGCTAAAACGTGTGCCTTTCGGCTTCCTCTAGTAACACTGTGTTGGCTCTCCTGCGAACCACAACATTGGCGACGAGGCAGTACCGCGTTCTTAACTATACTGCCCTGATTTACTTGTGTCATGGCTTCGCCACCATCTCCAGATGTACTGTCCGAATTTTATCGCTTACAGAATCAGCAGACGCAGGCATTACTGGATGCCCTTGGACAGCTCGTCCAGGGTCAACGACGTGGCAGCCGCCGCTCCACCGCTAATGCAGCCACAACACGCAGTTGCACCAACTTTTCGTCCTTTTGATGCTGCACTGGAAAGCTGGACGGAGTGGTCACGCCAATTTGGATTCCATCTCGCTGCCTACAGAATTCGAGGTTACGAGCAACAGCCGTTTTTGTTGGTCGGCGTACAAACGTACCGTGTGATAGTCAAATTATTTCCCCAATGCGACGTAGCAACTCTGTCCTACGACGAAATTTTGTCTGCATTTGGATGCATATTTCAAAGAATCAGTCAATGTAGTTGCCAAACGGTATACCTTCTTTCGTACAAAACGTACGGCAGGTCAGACTAATTGGGAGTGGGTTGCAACCTTGCAAGGCCTTACTAGGGATTCTGGTTTTGAGTGTCAATGTGGACTCCCTTATTCAGATACTATGGTACGTGATGCAATTGCACAGAATGTTTCTGATGTTCGTATAAGGGAACAGATTTTGAAACTAGTCAATCCCTCCCTTCAACAAGTGATGGACATATTGGATCGGCAGGACACACTTGACTTTGCTCAGGAATCATTTGAAACTTCACCAGCCGTGCGTCAGGTTCACCGGCCCACCGAGCGAGCTGCATGGAGCAGTAAACAGCCCTCGCGCCCGGCTGCGCCGCTGCCGCCAGGCTCTCAGCCACGTGTACCGCGCTGGCAAGCAAATGCAGTGCTAAAATTATGCCCGTGATGCGCTACTAGACATTCGCGTGAGAATTGCCCGTCACGCCAAGCTATTTGCTTTTACTGTAATAAAAAACGACATGATCAAAGTGTTTGCCAGAAAAAGCTCAGATCGGAAACTCAAAATCATTCCAGGCCCTTTGCTTCGCGCCGGAATCGGAATCGAACCAAGGATACTCAGGCTCACGAAACTTCGCCCATGGAAATTCATATAGTTCATTCCACCCCGCCCAGGGCCACTCTCTCTAACCATGACTGTGTTTGTCCCACAAATAGTGTGTGTCGACATCGCCAGAACTCCCGTCAAGTCGCAAGTGATTTTGTACCAGTGTCAGTTCACACTGCATGAGACAGTCGCTCTGTCATCAGCAGGGCAATAAAATTTTTGTGGACTTGGACATTAATGGCAAAGTGATACCATTCCAGCTCGATACGGGGGCTGCAGTTTCACTGATCAATCAAGACACGTAAAAACTGCTGGGCACACCTCGGTTGCATGCCGCAACTGTTAAGTTAACTAGCTATTCAGGTCAAGAGATCCCTGTGTTAGGACAGTGCAGCCTTCTTGCTACATACAAGGGACAAACAAAACTTGTGTCATTTTATGTCCTTCGTTCTTTTTCTGCAGTGAACTTGTTTGGTTTCGATTTATTTCAGTTGTTTAACTTGTCTATAGTAAATCAGGTCCTATCAGTGAACCAGACTGTGCCTTCCGACAGTGGTTCTCGTCTCTGTGAAGAATTTGAAGACATTTTTGCACCGGGCCTCGGCTGCGGTAAGAACTATAAAGCACATTCGGAACTGAAAGTAAATGCGCAACCGAAATTTTTCAGAGCGCGCAATGTTCCCCACGCAGAATTTGAAGCAGATACAGAGTGTGCTGGAAAAATATTAACTATTATCACCGATATGTTCCACATGCCTTTTCCATTTCAGCTCCGCTTCATCGCTTACGCCGTAAAGGTGTTCCGTTCGTCTGGACGACTTAATGCAAACGCGCATTTCGCCAGTTGAAATCGGCGTTGCTTTCCAATACTTGCCTTACGCCATTCGATCTCCGGAAGCCCCTTTTGTTGATGGTGGATGCATCGGATTTCGGGATCGGTGCTGTGCTTGCGCACAAAGATAGATCGCACGATCGCCCTAATGCCTTTGCGTCCAAATTGCTCTTGTCTGCACAAAGAAATTATTCACAGATCGAGAAAGAAGCATTGGATCTCGTATTTGGTGTTACAAAGCTTCATGATTTCTCGTATGGTCGGCACTTTACCATCATCACAGACCACAAACCTTTGACATTGCTTTTTCATCTGACCAAGCCTGTACCTCCACGTACAGTGCAGAAATTCATTCGCTGGTCTATTTTCCCCTCGCAGTACCGCTACGATATCTTGTATCGGTCCACTGCTAAGCACGGAAACGCTGATGCGTTGTCCCGTTTGCCTGTTGCTGAGGATAGAGCATTCGATTCCTCCGAACTTGCTTGCATGTTCATTGATTCGGAAACCGATGACGTGGTCGAATCGTTTCCGATTGATTTTCGTCGTGTAGCTACAGCCACAGCTGCCGACCCTGTCCTTGCTACCGTTCTGCATTTTGTTGCTACGCAATGGCCCTTGTCAAAGTCACGGATCGGGGATCCGTTGGTTCGCCGATTTTTTGCTCACCAGGAGAGACTTTTTGTACGACGTGGTGTTTTGCTGATGCGTTCTGATAATGATCAGTCCAGGGTCGTGGTCCCACGTTCGTTAGCCCTCTGTCTTACAGCTTCTCCACCAAGGACATTGGGGTACAGTGAGAACGAAACAACTTGCTCGTCAGCACTGTACTTGGTTTGGAATCGATGCCGCGATTACGAATATGTGCTCTTCTTGCATGGTGTGTGCCGAAGAACAATCAGCACCACCACGGAAATTCTTTGCATGGCCAAAAGCCACTTCCGCTTGGCAACGCTTACACATCGATTTTGCTGGTCCATTCTGGAATGGTTGGTTGTGGTAGATTCATTCAGTAATTTTCCTTTTGTTGTCCGGATGTCTTCCACGACGTCATCTGCCACCATCCAAGCGTTATCTGCTATCTTTTACATTGAAGGTCCTCCACAGACTATTGTTTCCGACAATGGCCCACAATTCATGTCCGCAGAATTTCAGTCATTCTGCCAGGCCAATGGTATGCAACATCTGACGTCCGCGCCGTTTTCGCCTCAGTCCAACGGTGCTGCTGAACGAGTGGTCAGGACTTTCAAGTCACAGATGTTGAAGTTGAAAGAGTCGCATTCTCGGGAGGACGCGTTATTGCTCTTTTTGTACTCGTATCGCTCTCAGCCCCGAGATGGTCGCTCGCCGGCTGAGTTGCTCCACAGTCGCCCTCATCGAACCTTGATGTCTTTGCTACATCCGCCTCATCAGGTTCCTGTGCAGCGGCAGACTTCAGCTTTTGCCCCAGGCGACGTTGTCTACTACCGCAACTATCGAGGTTCACAGCGTTGGCTCGCAGGGCGCATTCTTCGCTGCCTCGGCCGCGTTATATATCTGGTTTTGGGGGCCTCTGGTGAGGTGCGTCGGCATCCCAATCAGCTGCGCCTCTGTCGTCGCACGGGATCTGCCGCTCCCCATCTGCTTTCAGCGACGATGCCGTCCGATCAGCGCCCTGGGGACCCATCTACTGGCTCGTCTCGGCGCCAGGTGTTACAGACGCTGCCTTCCATGTTGCCCCATGGCGACGCGCCGCCGCCGCCGCCGCCGCCGCCGCCGCCGCTGCCGCCTGTTCTCCTGCCGGCGACGCCCGCAGTGGACGCGTCGCTGCAACCGCCGGGCGCCTCCCTGGGTCACGCGCCGCCGATCGCTTCCCGTGACCAGTTGTCCTCCGACGTGGAACTCTTGCCCGCTCCGGACCATGTGTCGTCTCCACCCGTCGGGTGCCCCGGCCCGATGTTGGTCGACCCTTCGGCCCCTCCTGTCTCTCTACGAGCGCATACACAGCATGTTGGCGTGCACCCTGGAGCAGGTTTTCAGGCGTTTCCTAGCTCCCCGCGGTCCGAATGGCAGGGTGCGGGTGGCACAGCCTCGCCTGTTGTTAGGCTCCCCACCTCGTCGCATACGTCAACATGGGGTCCTCCCCACGGCGGGCGGAAGCCTTATGCCACAACCGTACGCCGATTTGCGGGGGAGGAATGTGGTGTCACCGCCAGACACCACACTTGCTATGCGGTAGCCTATAAATCGGCCCCGTGCGTTAGTATACGTCGGACCCGCGTGTCGCCACTATCAGTGATTGCACACCGAGCGCCGCCACACGGCAGGTCTAGAGAGACTTCCTAGCACTCGGCCCAGTTGTACAGCCGACTTTGCTAGCGATGGTTCACTGACAAATTACGCTCTCATTTGCCGAGACGATAGTTAGCATAGCCTTCAGCTACGTCATTTGCTACGACCTAGCATGGCGCCATTACCAGTTACTATTGATACTGTGAATCATGTACCGTCAAGAGCGACGTTCACCATTAATGGGTTAAAGTTAAGTATTCCACCAGCTACGTCCGTTTTTTCTAAATTCTAATTTCCTTGTCCTGTTCCAGACCTCACGCCAGCCTGCGTGAGCTAAAACGCGTGCCTTTATGCTTCCTCTAGTAACACGGTGTAGGCTGTCCTGCCAACCACAACAGGTTAGTTAGGTTTAAGTAGTTGTAAGTTCTAGAGGACTGATGACCTCAGAAGTTAAGTCCCATAGTGCTCAAAGCCATTTGAGCCATTTTTGAACGTTTCACTAGCGGCGAAGTTACTTCACTACTGGCCATTAAAATTGATACACCACGAAGATGGCGTGCTACAGACGCGAAATTTAACCGACAGGAAGAAGATGCTGTGATATGCAAATGGTTAGCTTTTCAGAGAATGCACACAAGGTTGGCGCCGGTGATGACACCTGCAACGTGCTGACATGAGGAAAGTTTCCAACCGATTTCTCATACACAAACAGCAGTTGACCGGCGTTGCCTTGTGAAACGTTGTTGTGATGCCTCGTGTAAGGAGGAGAAATGCGTACCATCACGTTTCCGACTTTGATAAAGGTCGGATTGTAGCCTATCGCGATTGCGGTTTATCGTATCGCCACATTGCTGCTCGCGTTCGTCGAGAACCAATGACTATTAGCAGAATA
Organism: Schistocerca serialis cubense; assembly: GCF_023864345.2. Lineage (NCBI taxonomy): Eukaryota > Metazoa > Arthropoda > Insecta > Orthoptera > Acrididae > Schistocerca > Schistocerca serialis. The sequence goes on along the minus strand of NC_064646.1, from coordinate 492,806,848 downwards.
TGGAAGTGGTTGGTTCAGGAGGGTAATATGGAACGCCGTGCTGGATCCCAACGGCCTCGTATCACTAGCAGTCGAGATGACAGGCATCTTATCCGCATGGCTGTAACGGATCGTGCAACCACGTCTCGATCCCTGAGTCAACAGATGGGGACGTTTGCAAGACAACAACCATCTGCAGCAACATTTCGACGACGTTTGCAGCAGCATGGACTATCAGCTCGGAGACCATGGCTGTGGTTGCCCTTGACGCTGCATCACAGATTGGAGCGCCTGCGATGGTGTACTCAACGACGAACCTGGGTGCACGAATGACAAAACGTCATTTTTACGGATGAATCCAGGTTCTGTTTACAGCATCATGATGGTCGCATCCGTATTTGGCGACATCGTGGTGAACGCACATTGGAAGCGTGTATTCGTCATCGCCATACTGGCGTATCACCCGGCGTGATGGTGTGAGGTGCCATTGGTTACACGTCTCAGTCACCTGTTCGCATTGACGGCACTTTGAACAGTGGACGCTACATTTCAGATGTGTTACTACCCATGGTTCTATCCTTCATTCGATCCCTGCGAAACCCTCCATTTCAGCAGGATAATGCACGACCGGATGTTGCAGGTCCTGTACGGGCCTTTCTGAATACAGAAAATGTTCGACTACTGCCCTGGCCAGGATATTCTCCAGATCTCTCACCAATTGAAAATGTCTGGCCAATGGTTTCCGAGCAACCGACTCGTCACAATACGCCAGTCACTACTCTTGACGAACTGTGGTATCGTGTTGAAGCTGCATGAGCAGCTGTACCTCTACACGCCCTCCAAGCTCTGACTCAATGCCCTGGAGTATCAAGTCAGTTATTACGGCCAGAGGTGATTGTTCTGGGTATTGATTTCTCAGGATCTATGCACCCAAATTGTGTGAAAATGTAATCACATGTCGGTTCTAGTATAATATATTGTCCAATGAATACCCGTTTATCATCTGCATTTCTTCTTGGTGTAGCAATTTTAACGGCCAATAGTGTAATTCACGAGGGAACGGCAGAACTGAGGGTGTGCTGCGAATTGTCGTGTCCAGCCGGGTACTCGAACAAGACGTCTGGGTCGTAACCTGTTCGTTACAGTACGACCCGACACAGAGGCTCTGGTGGCCCTTCTGAGGCCGCCTTGCAGTGCTCTGGTGGTAGCCATACGACGCCACAGCGTAGAGTTGGACAGATATGCTCGTGGGGCTGTAATACGCGGGCGATCTTCAGTAACTTGCCTTGTGTCTCCCGTAATGCGCCCGCAACCTGTGGATGACAGATGGAGAAGCACTGGCATCTGCAGCGACACGACCCAGAGTCCATCCTTCTTGATCAAACAGTCTGCCCTTGCATTGCATTGAGACGTGGCATTGCACTGTTTGGTTGAGTACAACGTCCACAAATGACAACTCCGTCGGTGTATCTCACTAGAGAACACTGGGGCACAGGCTGGTTGGTTCGTTGTTTTGGGGGAGGAGATCAAACTGCGAGGTGATCGGTCCCATCGGATTAGGGAAGAATGTGGAATGAGGTCGACCCTACCCTTGCGAAGGAACCATCCGGCGTTTGCCTGAAGCTATTTAGGGACATCACGGAAAACCTAAATCAGGATGGCCGGAGACGGGTTTGAACCGTCGTGCTCCCGAATGCGAGTCCAATGTCCAACCACTGCGCCACCCCTCGCGGTGTGACACAGGTACTGACTTCCTTCTGGGAGGTCGCCTGCTTCTGTAATGCGTAACACAGCCGATACATGGCGATTGACTTTAGTTGTTGCATTCAACGCGAAGATCTCAGGGTATGCAATAAGGCCGCAGGTACTGTCTGTATCGAAATAGATTTAACATGCCGGACTTTGATAATATATAAGGTGGTGGACCAATAAAAAAGTTAATACACTGAATAAAACGATACGGCAAAGGATTAGTAATAAAACGAATACAATTGATTGAATAAAAATAGTGATAAAGTCATTCGGATTTAAAAATAAAAATTTCAAAGCATCTGAAGCGGATCGTACTTACAAGCTATTCGTGGTCGGGAATACCCAGGGTGTATCATAACTAATGGTGTAAACGCATACACTTAAAAGGACACGATGCTACAAGCAAAACAGTCCTACTAAACATGGGCTCTGAAACGCATGTCTTAAGAGCTAAAACATTTCTTCGTCTTCGGTACAGCGAAACAAATCTCCTCTGCTGCAAGCTCTTTTGCATTCCATTTTTGGGAGGAGTTAGTATGGACCAAAACAAGAAAGAATGTACAACAACAAACATGGACGCTGATGTGTATACAAGAGCTATGAGCACGTTTTTATATCCCTACTGTGAAACACACATCTCCTACTGAACAAGTGGGCATAGCTCCTAAAGTATGCATTTTAGAACCCATGCTTACTGAGATTTGTTTGCTCCTAGTATCGTGCTCTTTCAGCTCTTTACGTTTACACGCTGAATTATGATACACCCTATACTATATCGTCTACACTGTGCCACTGCTCAGGACAACAAAATTTTAACGCTCCACAACATATATGTCCAACCTTTTACCTTATCTGGGCCACACTGGAAGAATACTATTTTTGGCCGCATTTTTGGCAAGACCGAATAGGTTTGGATGGACCAGCGAGTAATGAGAGAATGATTTCGTGTAGATGCAGTTTCAAATTAGAAATATTCAAATTATCGTAACTTTATAAAGATGGAATTTTATGGAACTTTTGTTTATACCGATCGTGTGATAGGTGTTCGCTTCTTGGGCCACACTGATACTTGCGTTGGGCCGCGTCCGGCCTGCGGGCAGCCGATTGGACATCCTCGCTCCAGAGTGTACAGTTTCACGCGAGATACTTTTGGTTGATCATTCGCGATGTCTTTATCCATTCGGCATATCTCTAGTTACTGTGTGTGCAAAATGTTTGATTGCAATAAGACCAGAGATCACATCGCTATTGATTTCCATTATAGGCATAATCTGGACGCAGTAACAGAAGAGTCTCGCATGGATAAGAGTTTTAAACATTTCGTCTTCAGCAACCTCCCGTCTCCATAAAATAAAAAAGAAATTTCGAAGGTTCTGATAATCACACTCCACACAACTGGCTACAGATATATATAACCTATTCAATCTCATTAAATCTGACACTTTTATAGTTACTTTCAGCAACACGGAACTTCCAGAGCACTTTACGACTGGTTTCCTTCACTTCAGCATGCACACTTATTTTCCTATCCCAGTGCGCTGCTCCGCATGCCTGCGCTTTGGGCACACCACAGTAGGTTGTAAGGAAGCAGCCACTTGTGGCAGGTGTGGTAAGGCCGCCGATGAAGGTGGTGGTTGTTCGTCTCCTCCGAAGTGTGGAAACTGCTCTGAGGATCACCCTGTCTTCCTTGAAGAAAGGAAGATACAGGAGATCAAAACAAATAAGTTTATCTCATATGGTGAGGTCGAAACGATCTACAAGGCCACGCAGCCTCCTTTGCATCCATTCTTAAACAGTTAGTTCAGAAGACTGATGCTTCTACACAAATGGAGGTTAGCACGTGTGTTCGCCAGTGCACTTGTGCTGCCCCGGCCAGAGTGGCCGAGGGGTTCTAGGAGCTACAGTCTAGAACCACGCAACCGCTACGGTCACAGGTTCGAATCCTGCCTCGGGCATGGATGTTGTGTTGTCCTTAGGTTAGTTAGGTTTAAGTAGTTCTACTTTCTAAGGGACTGATGACCTCAGAAGTTAAGTCCCATAGTGCTCAGAGCCATTTGAACCATTTGAACCATTTGAACTTGTGCTGCTGCAGTTACTTCAATGCCTACACTTCCTCTCAAAACATCAGACAAGTCCGTCATCGCTTACGTTGTGGAGCTCCCTCCCTCTCCGAAGGCTCAATCTGACCCACCGTCCAACGCTGCGACCAGCACTGTGACGGTTGTCGCTCCGAAGCCTGTCAAGGCAAAAATCAAAGGCGAAGCTTGCACCACCAACGGACAGTAAGCTGTCCGCTGACGTCGATGTAATCCTATCTGACATCTCTCTTCTCTTTTAGGTAGAGTTAATGGATCTCGATGTTGGACTGGGGCAATCATCTCCCTCCAAGGCTGAGCCCCCATTCATTACGTGCCCCTTTCCTTGTCCAAAAGACAGGGTGACAGTGTAACGGCCACGATACATAGCTCCCGTATTTCAGTGGAACACGTGTGTTCAGGAAACACGTGGAGGAACTGAAAATACTAGCACATGAACGCCGCTGTGCTTGTGTTCACAGAAATCGTGTTTTAAAACGTCTAATGCCCCTGTACTGTGGGGCTATCCCCTCCATTGCAAGGATGAGCTGAGAGGGGAAAGGACCAAGAGAGGGGTCGCTTTGTTTGTGAATAGGGCACACCACTCCTTTGCTCCATTTCTGGCTATAGACCTCCAAGCAGCTGAAGCTGAAATTCATATGCGTCGGAGGTTTGTTCCATTTCTGGCTATAGACCTCCAAGCAGCTGAAGCTGAAATTCATATGCGTCGGAGGATCACTGTTTTTCCCTGTATTTACCTCTGCAAGAAGCAAAAGACTGTGAGACTCTCATGATCCTATGCAACAACTCCTCCGACCATTTCTCCTGCTAGGAGACTTCAATGCCCATAGTATTTTGTGAGGCTCGACCTCTAAGTGACACCTCACGAACTGTGTATCCCGATTACATTTACTCCCACCAATTTCTATGCTTCTGCTGGGTCATTCTCAGGTTCAAACCTGTCTTTCTGCTCCACAGCCCTCGTAGACTCTGTTCAATGGGAGATCATTGACGACCTTCATTCTAGTAATCACTTCCCACCCCAGATTCACTTACTGGATGGAGCATTACCTGAATATGGTCAGCAGGACTAACTGGACACTGTTCATCCGACTGACTGTATTTGAACATGCATCATGCCACTGACTTATCCATCTCCAAAGCCCCAGGTCATCTTATGAGGCAGCCTGTAGCTTGGTCTACCAGAGAGTTCACTCAACAGTTTGGGCCAGGCGTGCGGGTATTTGACGGTTTAAGTGCCGCCTGAGAGCAGACTACCTCACGGCATTGCAGTCGCAAGAGCCAGAAAAGGTCACGGTAAGCGCACCTGAACTCCATCAACCTCTCCACTTGTTCTATGGAAATATGAGAAGCCATCCGGAGGATTTCTGGCAAAGACAGCCGTTTACAAAAAGCAGCAGTGCTGAAAGAGGAGTGTCTCCAAACAACGACCAGAACCGTCTCTCAAACGCCGGCGGAGCATTTAGCGAAAATTACTGCCGATGCCGGCCACGATCCAGCGTCTCAACGCCACCATGCCACTGCACGGAGGATCAAGCTGGACTTGAGAGATCCAACAATTCTGAGTCTTACAACTCTACTTTCTCCACGTGCGAGTTAGAATCGACAGTGTCTGATACTCGTGACACTGCACCCAATCACCACCAAATTTGGTACTGCATGTTTCGACATTTGTTCGCCGTGTCAAAGGAAGTCCTCCTCGAATGTTTTAATCTTAATGTGGCAGACTAGCAACTTCTGCGATTAATGGAAAGAGGACATCCTGATACGTCGTCTCAGACCAGGAAAGGGCATCACATGTCCCAGTAGTTGGCGGAGCGTTAGCAAAGTAAGTTCAGGCTTAACATGTAAACACGACTGTGGGTCTCGTATTCGGATTTCGGAATTAGATGATCGTCTTCCGCGTCTCGTGTGAACGTGGTGACAGATGGGCGGTGTATGACAGGGCTCCACTTGCGAGAAGAACACCGTAACCCAGTGCTGATTTTAGAAAAATGCGAAGCAATTGTTTTCCGAACCGAACTGACAGCGCGCGTATCTTTTATAGGTTCCGGCCATCCGCTCCCGAAAGCGATCGCGCGTCATCTCTGGTGAGGGAGCGCCGGCTCACTGCTATTCCGGGACTCGGCGAGATTTACGTCCGCGGGTGACGGCCGCGGAGTCGTTCTCCCGTGACAGGGCCGGCCCGTCTTTATGACGACGCGGCACTGCGTGCGGCTGCGAATGCGTTACGCGTACGGACAAGGCCGGCACGTCACGCGCACACGCCCACGCACGTGCGTGGAACACACCACCGAATGTCACACAATACACGTGAGGCATTTCTGAACGGATTTTGTGCGTCCCGTCGTCTTCTGTTCGTCCATCCGGGACAGAATTATTTCTCCCCCCGACATTTCGAGTGGTAACCATACAGACATCTTCAGTGTTAGTCGCTGATTGACTTAAAACCACTTGACACGGTAATACACTTCATTATGAAAAGTATCCCTACGTAGGGCACGAGAGGGAAACCCGCAAATGTAAAAGGAGGCGGGAAGTATTGAGTTGTCAGTAGAAAAACAGTGACTTCGAATGTGGACTGGTCATCGGATGTCACCGGAGTAGCAAATCCGTCAGGGACATTTAAACCCCTCTAAAACCGCCCACGCCAATTGTTGCTGACGTGACTACGAAGTTGAAACGCGAAGCACCGACCGCAGCCAAATCAAGTCCAGGCAGACTGTCGAGCATTGCGAAGGGTGGTTACAACCAATCGTATGAAATCAGCGGAAAAAACCACTCGTGAGAACGGAAGCGCAGCTGGCACAATGGCTGTGTGTGGGGAGTTGGAAATAATGCGGTACAGTGGTCGAAAAATGGCTCTGAGCACTATGGGACTCAACTGCTGAGGTCATTAGTCCCCTAGAACTTAGAACTAGTTAAACCTAACTAACCTAAGGACATCACAAACATCCATGCCCGAGGCAGGATTCGAACCTGCGACCGTAGCGGTCTTGCGGTTCCAGACTGCAGCGCCTTTAACCGCACGGCCACTTCGGCCGGCTACAGTGGTCGAGCAACTCCGTACGTTCCTCTAGTCAGTGCTCGGTGACACTTGAGGGGGTGTAAAGAGCGACGCCGCCGTACTGTGGATGAATGGAGAGGAGCGATTTGGAGCCGCGAATCGCGCTATATTCTGTGGCAATGCGATAAAAAGGGTTTCGGTTGGGCGAATGCCTGAAGAGCCTCATCCACCGTGATATATTGTGCCAACAATGAAGTACAGACTATGTGGTGTTAGGGTAAGGGGGTGTTTCTTGTGCTTAGGTCATGGTCCCTTTATGGCGCTGAAGAAATCGCCTTTGAAATTAATTCTCTTTTTCAATAATAACAAGTTCAATCTTCTCATACAAATCTAAATGCTGCTTATTAAGAGTGATTTCCTGATTATTTCGACGAAACATACATTGTGCGTCGTCGTGGACCTCAGTCGTTACCTGCAATAACCCAAAACTGTTCCTTACCTTTTCTTACTGTTACTGGATCGCCATCTGACTGAAAAAAAAAATTCAATAATTTTAGTTCCTGTTATGATAATAGTTAGCTGATGTCTCTGTACATCCGTTTATAATCTCTTGTAAATGATTGCTGGTGGCTGGCAGCCACACTGCTCCCCTCAACCTCTCGCTTCAGACCTGCTACAGACTCGCTTCACTTCTCGCTTACTGCTGACTTCCTACCAACGCTGAAGTGCGGTCTCTCCCGCCAACAATGCTTTCTGGTGCATACAATCCCTGTTACCATTACAAAATGTATCAATGCGCGGTCTTTCCCGCTCTTTTCTTAAAATGTATCCATATGCGGTCTCTCCCGCCCTTTTTAAAATTATATCAATGTGCGGTCTCTCCCGCCAACAATACTTTGCTGCAGACATATCCTGCTACCACAAAAATGACACATATTAATTATTACTACTTAATCCTATTAATAAAATATAAACATCTTCCATAAATTGTGGTCTGACAATAGGCAATAGAAATATACACGTCTTACAGGCATTATCTGCTACGTACAACAGAGAAGCAGTTCGACAATGGTGATTGTTTCAGCATGACAATGTACCCTGTCTATGAGGCAATGGTCTGAAGACAGCAACATTCCTGAAATGGACTAGCCTGCCCAGAGTCCCCACCTGGACCCGATACAACACCTATGGCATGAGTTAGGAAGTCGACTTCGCGCATGACCTCTGCGTCCAACATTACTACTTTTTCTGGTTTACACCCTTGAGGGAGAATGGACTGCATTTCTCCTCAGATATCCAGTTATCTCATTGAAAGTAAATCCAGCGGGGTTCAAGCCGTCAGAAAGGCGATGGTAGGGGACATCACATATTAAATAAATGTCTGGGTACTTCTGATAAATGCGACTGCGTGAGAGACAAGTCAGCTGCCGCAAGAGCCTCAGTCGCAGACAGAACTTAATGAGTGTTCGAATAAAATATAGGAGATGCCGAGACAGCAAGTCCACGTCGCTTACGAATTATGCCGTTCATTATTAAAAAGGAGGACATGAGTTCGAACGTCAGTCAGAGAACTCAGAATAATAATTCCTCTGACGACGCAGACATGAAATCGGCGGTTTCCATTATTTTTCGAGCTGGAAACACCCGTACCGGTTCAGCAGGTTGTCTGCTAATTGTGTATCCACAACTTCCTCGACCACAGAATACGGATAGAACGAGGATGTGGTCAATATCATGACTTTCCCTTAATCTATGGAATGTCCAGTGGGAATAGAACGGATCACTGTTGGGCTGCAGAAAGCGGCTGTCTCTCTGGTGTTTGGTGCATCGTTCTCGTACAGCGCGTACTGTCTGCTCTGTGTAACTTTTACCACTGTGGCAAGGAATATCACGAACAGTCGCCACTCGGATAAAGCAGATCATATTGAAACTTCCTGTCAGATTAAACTGTGTGCCGGACTGAGACTCGAACTCGGGACCTTTACCTTTCGCGAGCAAGTGCTATATCGTCTGAGCTGCACGATCACGACTCACGCCCTGTCCTCACAGCTACATTCCACTGCAGAGTCAAAATTTCTTTCTGGAAACATCCCCCTGTCTGTGGCTAAGGCATGTCTCCGCTATACCCATTCTTCCACGGGTGCTAGTTCTGCAACGTTCGCAGGAGAGCTTCTGTGAATTTTGGAAGGTAGCAGATGAGGTACTGGCAGAATTAAGGCTGTGAGGACGCGGCGTGAGTCGTGCTTAGCTACCTCTGAAGGAAGCCGGCACGGTATCTCAGCGTGTTCAATCAGAGGGTTAGCTGCCTTCTGTAATAAAAAAAAAACCTGAGTGAACGGGTCAACGACGAACTTGAACGGGTGTTATGGGACGTCCGCCCCGAACAAATGCAACGGGAACTCCATTCTCTGTTTTTCACCCCTTCCCTCTCACCTGGCATCTCACGTTTCCATATACAAAAACAAAAGTTGCGAGAAATCTTCCGTCGGCATACCCATGCATTCTATAATTTCTTTTTGCTCTATGTGGGAATGGTGCCAATTCTGAATGTTCAGTCTCGGTTTTGTTTTGTTTCATCTGCTGCGGAAGTGGGGAGGGAGAGGGGGGCATGGGGGGGGGGAGACTTAAGTGTTTTTGCGTGCGCGCACGTGTGTGTCAGAGGAAAAAAAAATGCGTTAGAGAACTTGCCCGCGAAAGGCAAACGTCCCGAGTTCGAGTCTCGGTCCGGCAACACAGTTTTAATCTGCCAGGAACTTTCGTATCAACGCAACCTTCGCTACAGAGTGAAAATTTCGCTCTGGCGGATCATCTTTCACAGATCGCGCAAGAGCTGACTTTTTGGCTGATGGGCGAAAGATCGAATCCATTTTATGCTTCTTCATTATTCTGTCAGCTTTTGAAGGCATTTCCCACCAACGTAAGAAAGGCAGTAGACTTTACTTCTCTTTTCTCTTGCTCTTTCTTTGGTTCGTCTGCAGAGCTCTCTCTCGATCTGACGTTCTGTGTACCCACACCTACTCAATAAATCCTTCAGGTGTAGCAGGTCGTGCTGTTGCTGGCAGCGTCAGACAGTACACAAGTGCTGTGTAGTACGGTTTTAAGCACGCTCAGTTTCTCCGAAGGTTGGTTGCGGCTAGACATCTGCAAGTGTAAATCAGTATGGACGGCTTTACGGTAACGCAATGTCCTAGAAACCCACCTTCCTTACGTCGAATTAATGGACCCAAAAACGGGAGTAGAATTTGAGAAACTATAAAGTCTCACTGGAAAATTGGAAATTGGTGGTAGGGCTATGGGACCAAACTGTTGAGGTCATCGGTGCCATGGCTTACACACTAATTAAACTAAAACTAACTTACGCTAAGGACAACACACACACCTATGCCCGACGGAGGACTCGAACTTCCGACGGGGGGAGCCGCGCGAACCGTGACAAGACGCCCTAGACGGCACGGCTACCCCGCGCGGCTTCTAATTGGAAACAAGGCGTCTGGGGTAGATGAGATTCTCTCTGAATTATCAGGATTCCTGGAAAATAAACTACCTGTAATGAGGGATATGTAACACACTCTAAATGCCCTGCCTCGAAGAACAATCTTAATACCAAAGAAGGCAGGTGCTGACACTCGTCAGCATTGTCAGACCCATCGCTTAACAACTTATTGTTGAGAAACAGTAAGCGACTTACCAATTATTTACAGAAGATTGGAACGGCTGTTTGAAGTCCACCTGCGGTAAGATCCGTATCGCTTCGCGAGAAGATATTGAACATACAGTCCAGTTGGCAGTCACAATGAACCTTATAAAAGCTCCAGATTTTAGAAACTTTTGGTATTCTGTACACAGAGACTGGCAATTTACCTGAGCGCAAATAAATATAACGTACCGCAAATAAATATCTGAAGAAATCCACTACTGCTCTGTCAGTGTTTTGGTGAACTCTGTGGAAACAGTAATTACTGTAATGGACCCAGAACGAGCTAAAGTGGAATGTTTATTTTGCATCACCTCGGTTCCGAGAGTTCCGGAACCTGTACAGAAAACTGGAATAGAGATCAACATAAACATCATTTCCGCCCTTCATATTGTTCATGAAAACCACACATTGCATGTTCTATCACCATACAGCGAGAGCTTGAGAAGTGGTGGTCCAGATTGCTGTACACGCCGGTACTTCTAATATGCAGTAGCATTCATACTATCCACAAATTCATCAACGCACTGTTGGTTCAGATTGTCCCACTCCTCAACGACGATTCGGTGTAGATCCCTCAGAGTGGTTGGTGGGTCACGCCGTCCATAAACAGCCCTTTTCAATCTATCCCAGGATTCCTCGATAGGGTTCATGTCCGGAGAACATGCTGTCCACTCTAGTCGAGCGATGTTGTTATGCTGAAGGAAGCCATTACCAAGATGTGCATGATGGGGGTGCGAATTGTTGTCCATGAACATGAATGCCTCGCCAATATGCCGCCAATGTGATTGCACTATCGGTCGGAGCATGGCATTCATGTATCGTTCAGCCATTAAGGCGACTTCCATGACCACCAGTGGCGTACATCGGCCCCACATAATGCCACCCCAAAACAGCAGGGAACCTCCACTTTGCTGCAATCACTGGACAGTGTGTCTAAGGCGTGCAGCCTGACCGGGTTGCCTGCAAACACGCTCCGACGATTGTCTGGTTGAAGGCATATACGACACTCATCGGTGAAGAGAACGTGACGCCAATTCTGAGCGGTCCATTCGGCATGGTGTTGGGTCCATCTGTACCGCACTTTATCGTGTCATGGTTGCAATGCTGAACATCGCCATGGACGTCGGGAGTGAAGTTGTGCATCATGCAGCCTATTGCGCACAGTTTGAGTCTTAACACGACGTCCTGTGGTTGCACGAAAAGCATTATTCAACATGGTGGCGTTGCTGTCAGGGTTCATAAAAATGGTTCAAATGGCTCTGAGCACTGACGGACTCAACTGCTGAGGCCATCAGTCCCCTATAACTTAGAACTACGTAAACCTAACTAACTTAAGGACACCAAACACATCCATGCCCGAGGCAGGATTGGAACCTGCGACCGTAGCGGTCGCGCGGTTCCAGATTGTAGCGCCTGGAACCACTCGGCCACTCCGGCCGACGCTATCAGGGTTTCCCCGAGCCATAATCTGTAGCGGTTATCCACTGCAGTAGTATTCGTTGGGCGGCCTGAGCGAGGCATGTCATCGACAGTTCCTGTCTCTCTGTATCTGCTCCATGTCCGAACAGCATCCCTTTGGTTCACTCCGAGACGCGTGGACACTTCCCTTGTTAAGAGACTTTCCTGGCACAAAGCAAAAATGCAGACGCGATCCAACCGCGGTATTTACCATCCAGGCATGGTTGAATTGCAAACAACACGAGCCTTATACCTTCTTCCTGGTCGAATGTCGGACCCCCTCCGTCTAATAGGCGCTGCTCATGCATGGTTGTTTACGTCTTTGGATGGGTTTAGAGATATCTCTGAACAGTCAAAACAGCCAAAGAGACTGTGTCTTGATACAATATCGTCAGTCAAACGTCTATCTTCAAAATTAGAGACGTATTTCAAGATATATACCCCTATATATATCTTGAAATACGTCTCTAATTTTTATCAGTATTTTCCGTAATATGTCCGTTTCTTCGCTGATTATGCAGGGAACCTCATTTTTCTTTACATTATTGATCCATCTAATTTGTGTCCTTTCTGTATTCCGAAAGACCATGATTTACTACCATCCAATGCTGTGCTCCAGAAGTACTGTCTCAGCAGTTTCTCCCTCTAATGAAGATTTATGTTTAATGCCAGTACATTTCTTTTGGCCAGGAATGCACTTTTTGCTTGCGCTAGGCTGTTATGCCCTTGCTTCGTCTGTCGTGTTACTTTGCTTGCAGTGTAGCAGAAGGCCTTCATTTCGTGTACTTTGCTTTTTCGCTAGTATAATTTCTACTAATGCACGTTACTTTCGTCTTTCTTGGATTACCTCCCACCCCATATTCCGTTCATAGCTGACTACTGACCCCACCTACAGTTCATTCCATTCAACATATCCTATAATTCCTCGTCACTTTCGCTGAGAATAGCAAAGTCATCAACGAATCTTAACATTGATAACCTTCTGTCCTGAATTTCAACTGCACTCTTGAGACTTCCTTTTATTTCCGACGTGGATTCTTTGATAAATCGACTGAAGGGTAGGGGCGAAAGACTAAATCCCTTTCTTACACCCTTCTTAATCGGAATACTTCGTTCTTGGTCTTGCGTTCTCATTGCTTCCTCTTGGTTCTTGTACTACTCTCTCCATATAGCTTGTGCATAATATCCTCAGAATTAGGAACATCTTGCAACATTACAAAGCTTCTTCTATTCTATGAACGTGTCTAGATCCTTTTGAGTTTTGCTTTCGTTATAAGGCGTAATGTCAGAACTGCCTGTTTGATGTCTTTACATTTCGGAAAGCCAAACTACTCACAATTTTTCATTTTCATCTTTATGATCATTATCATCTGGTGCGATGGCTGGGATGTGAAGCTGATTGAGTGACAGTTCTCGCACTTACCACCCCTTTCTATGTTTTGGATTGTGCGTATGATATTTTTTCTGAAATGTCGGTAATTTTGTAATTTTGCGGGTTGTATTATTCTGATTCGCGCGACTTTTCGTTGCTGTGTTGACAAAACATGTCTGAAAGGTGTGTCTACATTGGTATCTCTATCGGTTTAGTCCGTCGTCAGTTGTCAAGAAGGTTAAATGTGTCTGATTACGAGTGGTGATTTCTGATTTGTTTTACAAATGGGTGAGAATTTGCATTAAATTTCGCTGTAAAAATGATATAAAATGTAACGACGTTTTAGAAATGTGGAATATTGGTTTTGACAAGCGTTTACGAGTGATGTATGCTTTTCCAAAATGGCAGCGAAGACGTTGAAGTGACGAGCGTTTTGCACACCGCAGCGCGTCGACAACAGATGAAAACGTCGAAAAAATGAAATAAATTGTTATGAACGATCGCCGAATCACAGTCAGAGAACTTGCTGATGATGTTATGGGAACTGGTTCAACTGGCTGATACCTTGAAATCTTTTCTGATGTTTTGGGTATGAAACGTGTGTCAACAAAATTTGTGCCAATGTACCTGCTCATACTTCATTGCTTATTCGTGAATTTTTGGCCAGAAAAAACACAGTACTGATGCTTCAGCGTTCATATTCGCAAGACACTCTCAAAAATAGAGAGTCCTATAAAGGGCCACTTTTATACAAGCATAAATGATATTACGAGGGTGACTCCAAAAGAAATGCACATTATTTTTGTAAAAATACAGTTTTCATTCTGCATGTGTGAAAGTTACACAGTGTGTAGATACTTCCTTCCCGCTTGTTTTCAAACTTAGTTCAACTTGTTCCCGTGAGTGGCGCCGTCACAGCATATCTTCAAGAGGGCTGCTACACTTGACGTTCGTCAGAAGCAACGTGCTGTCATAGAATTTCTGTGCTGCGAAAACGAGACAGTGGGAAACATCCACAAAAGGTTGAAAAAGATGTATGGAGATGCTGCTGTCGTACAGTTAGTCGGTGGGCAAGCAGGTTACGTGGTGGAAGCGGGCACGGCAATATTGAGGATTGCCCTCGCAGTGGCAGACCTCGTACTGCACACACTCCAGACAATGTGCAGAGAGTTAACGAATTGGTGACTACTGACAGACGCATCACAGTGAACGAATTTTCACGCTACGTTGGGATAAGGGAAGGAAGTGTTTGCAGAATACTGAAAGTGTGGCGTTAAAAAAGGTTTGTGTCACGTGGGTTCCCAGGATGTTGACAGTGGCTCACAAAGAAACAAGAAAAACGGTATGCAGCGAACTTTTGGAAAAGTACGAGAATGGTGGAGATGAATTTCTTGGAAGAATTGTGACAAGTGATGAAACATGGCTCCATCTTTTTTCACCAGAGACGAAGAGGCAATCAATGGAGTGGCATCATGCAAATTCACCCAAGAAAAAATAATTCAAAACCACATCTTCTGCTGGAAAAGTTATGGCTACGGTGTTTTTCGATTCAGAAGGACTCTTGCTTGTGGACATCATGCCAAGTGGAACCACCATAAATTATGATGCATATCTGACGACACTGAAGAAACTTCAAGCTCGACTGAGTCGTGTTCGACCACATCGGCAAAAGCAGGATGTTTCGGTGTTGCACGACAATGCACAGCCACATGTCAGTCAAAGAACCATGGAAGCGATCACTAAACTCGAATGGACAACACTGAAACACCCGCCTTACAGTCCTGAGCTGGGTGCATGTGACTGTCATCTCTTTGGGAAACTGAAAGACTCTCTTTGTGGAACAAGGTTTGAAGATGATGCACGCTGCCAAACAGTGGCTCCAACAGGTTGGTCCAGAATTTTACCGTGCAGGAATTCTATGACAGCACGTTACTTCTGACGAACGTCAAGTGTAGCAGCCATCTTGAAGACATGCTGTGACGGCGCCATATAGTCCGCAGCACACCCGTGGATATTTTGATTAAAAATAGTGTGCATTTCTTTTAGAGTGACCCTCGTAATATCATTTATGCTTGGATAAAAGTGGCCCTTTAAGGGACTCTATTTTTAAGAGAGTCACACGGGAGCCTGTCTTGCGAATATGAACGCTAAAGCATCAGTACTGTGTGTTTTCTGGCAAAAAATTCACGAACAACGAATGAAGTGTGAGCAGGTGCATTGGCACAAATTTTGCTGTCACATGTTTCATACGCAAAACATCAGAAAAGATGTCAAGGTATCAGCCAGTTGAACCAGACTTCCCTTTGTTAAGTGATTTAAGTTGCTTCACTACTCCAAGGATGTCTAAGTTACTCTTGTTGGCAGCTGTTCTTAATACGAATTCTGAAATATTTACTTCGTCTTGTTTGGTGTTGGAATTTTGGAAGGCTGTGTTCAGTAACTCTGCTTTAGCAGCACTGTCACCGATAGTATTTCTGAGATCTCAGTGGACGCCCCAGGATACGACAACACCTTAACGGACGGGAGGAATGTGCAGGCTGAGTGCATGGAAAGCCATTTGTTGCTTCACCATAGTTGGTAATCCTTTATTTAACAAGATATACTTAAAACATCAATAACATATAAATCAATAGTAGCTGCTTGAGATTGATATCAGGGCGACAAACCAGAAAGACCAAAATTGCAATGAATATTTGTTTTCTTTTCCAAGACAAGTGCCGGCCGGCGTGGCCGAGCGGTTCTAGGCGCTTTAGTCTGGAACCGCGCGACCGCTACGGTCGCAGTTTCGAATCCTGCCTCGGGCGTGGATGTGTGTGATGTCCTTAGGTTAGTTAGGATTAAGTAGTTCTAAGTTCTAGGCGACTGATGACCTCTGATGTTAAGTCCCGTAGGGCTTAGAGCTCTGGTTCCAAGATGGCGTAAGGCAGTTGAGAGGGATGGAAATTATATGGAGAAATGAAAATATTGTTCCGATAGGATGTAGGTACACACTGTAAAACTTTTAAAGATGTAGAACAAAAGATGGAGTTTAAAAGAAAATAGTGTGCATTTCTTTTGGAGTGACCCTCGTAAAAGTGCTTTGTTCATGGAGCTGACTGATATGCGAACGATCGGATTCCAAAGTGTTTTGGGGCTGGAAGAAGCGCGGGCGCAAGTGTATAATATCTTTACTAAGATGGTATCTGTTCTTTCGGACATGTCCGAAAGAACAGACACCATCGTTGACCAAGCAGCTCGTTAGAATGAAATTACAATGAAATGAACACCCTTAGCTGCTTACAGGCGTTGACATACGTCAACGGGCTCAGATGAAAATGTGTGCCCCGACCGTGACTCGAACCTGGGATCTCCTGCTTGCATGACAGACGCTCTATCCATCTTTTTTTTTTAAATCTCATTTTGTTCGTTATAGTTCGTTGCGGACGTCCTCTGACGCCCATTGAAGTTCGTTATTGACCCAGTCATTCAGTTTTTTTCTGACCGAACACGCTGAGCTACCGTGCCGGCTTGTTTTTTTTTTTCCAATCTCATTTTGTTCGCTTTAATTCATTGCATCTGCTCGGGGCGGACGTCGTAAGACATCCGTTTAAGTTCGTTGTTGATAGAGTAACTCAGTTTTTTATTACAGAGGGCAACTAACCCTCTGACCGAACACGCTGAGCTACTGTGCCTGCATCCATCTGAGCCACCGAGGACACAGAGGATAGCGCGACTGCAGGGATTTATCTCTGGCACGCCTCCTGCGAAACCCACATTCTCAACGTATTGTCCCGCACTACATTCGTAGTATAATGGGCGGGAGGCAAAACGAATGTAGTGCGGGACAATACGTTGAGAATGTGGGTTTCGCGGGAGGAGTGCCAGAGATAAATCCCTGCAGTCGTGCTATCTTCTGTGTCCTCGGTGGCTCAGATGGATAGAGCGTCTGCCATGTAAGCAGGAGATCCCGTGTTCGAGTCCCGGTCGGGGCACACATTTTCATCTGTCCCCGTTGACGTATGTCAACTCCTGTAAGCAGCTAAGGGTATTCATTTCATTGTAATTACATGTATAATATCTAATGGGGACAGCTTCGGAGGAGATAAATAAAACTATTTCCAAAAAATTGGTAATTGGCGATACTTTAAGAACACACTTCGTATGTGTCCGGACTCGGAGATTGTGTCGGTGGTCAACGTTAGGTGTGCGCAGTGCGGTTTGCTGGCGCACGGCTTCGGGCACTTGGCAGTGCAGCGCCGTGGTCCCCGGGAGGGAGGCGCCGCAGGGTCATCGACAAGTGTGGAATCAGGCAGCCAGGCAGACAGAGAGAGGCAGGCAGGCAGGCAGGTACTTGTGCTGTCCCGCCCCACCCCGTGGTCCGCCTTGGCAGACTGCCCAGCGCCGTTCATTCGCACCGCTGCAGCAGCGCGGCGCAGCGGCGGGCCGTGAAGGCACGCAGGGCGCTCCCCGCCCGACTCTCAATGGCTGGGCCGCGGCCGGCGACGCGCGCAGACTGCAGCAGCCCGTTCAAAATCACGACGGCTGTCGTTCAATAACTAATGCTCCATGTTGTGTACATAGTTCTGCGTAGTCAGCGCGTACACAACTTTCCCACTAGAGCGCGCCCCGCTAAGCACAACAGCGCAGGCGCAGCGCTCGTCCGTCTCCGCACTACGAGATGGCGCTGCCTTAGAGACGGACCAAATTCTGCTTCCGCCGATCCGCGTATTAATATGTAACGCAGCCAATGAGATTGCTGCTAACGTTGAACCTTTTCTCCTCGCGGATCACACTCGCGCAGTGATACCTGAACGCGCGAGGTATTATAACGAGTGTACAGACCTCTGATTAGTCAAGTTTCAGTCTGCGACTAATAAGATTATCATATTCCTGTACATAGCCATGAAGAGAAATGTATAGACACTTTGTCAAGTATCAGAGATATGTGAGAATAAGATTAACGTACCAAGACCAAAGGAACTTCAGATTGTCAATTGTAAATAGCATCCAGAATCAAGTTAAGTAAGGTTTATGATTTTTATTATTTTAATAAATATGTATGAAAATTAATCAAGTTCTGTTTAAAGTTGGTCACTGTCAATCTGCTACTCTAAGCGTGCAAGTGGCATTTCTATCGTCTGACCTAACGGCAGAAGATAAACACGCCACGATAAGACCAACGGACATATTGGTGACACTTGCCTACTTCGTTAGAGCGACAAGTCAAATAATCTGATGGTGTGTGTGCCGAAGGTCTTACAGTATGCACACCACACTCCACAACTACTTTGTTCAAACGTTTGAGGGGAGCGAAAACAGACCTCCAAAGAAATTACACTATCGAATTTTGTGCGAATTTTCATAGCCAAACGAAGACTGAGAAATAAATGGGGCAAATATTCTCCACCGTGATGTCTGCTTTTGCGCAAAACGAAGTAATTGCTTAAAAATAATCAGCGTAACTAAGACCAACTGAATTACCGATTTCTGGGAAAATTTTTGAACGAATTTTCATAGAGAAACGAAGAGGGTAAAATGGACAAATTGCTAGCGAAGCTACTAGCATATGCTATAGGTTCCCAGATAACTGACTCAAACTTCTTAGGTAATGGAATTCAGTACATTGTCCTCTACGGATACAAAGGTTGGTTCAAATGGCTCTGAGCACTATGGGACTTCTGAGGTCATCAGTCCCCTACAACTTAGAACTACTGAAACCTAACTAACCTACGGACATCACACACAGCCTTGCCCGAGGCAGGATTCGAACCTGCGACCGTAGAGGTCGCGCGGTTCCAGACTGTAGCGCCTAGAACCGCTCGGCCACACCGGCCGGCGGCTACAAAGGTATCGGCCAGCATGCTCTAGGGAAGCGTCATAGGACCGCTATTATTTTCTATATACACTGATTCTTAGAGAAATCTTTTGACAGTGTTGACTGGAATACTCTCTTTCAAATTCTGAAGGTGGCAGGGGTAGAATACAATCTTTCCAATTACAGAAACCAGATGGCAGTTATAAGAGTCGAGGGGCATGAAAGGGAACCAGTGGTTGGGAAGGGAGTGAGGGTTGCAGCCTCTCCCCAATGTTATTCAATCTGTATATTAGACAAGCAGTAAAGGAAACAAAAGAAAAATTCGGAATAGGAATTAAAATCCATGGAGAAGAAATAAAAACTTTGAGGTTCGCCGATGACATTGTAATTCTGCCAGAGACAGCAAATGATCTGGAAGGGCAGCTGAACGGAATGGACAGTGTCTCGAAAGGAGGATATCTGATGAACATTAACAAAAGCAAGACGAGGATAATGGAATGTAGTCGAATTAAATCGGGTGCTGCTCAGGGGATTAGATTAGGAAATGAGACACTTAAAGTAGTAAAGGAGTTCTGCTATTTGGGGAGCAAAGTAACTGATGATGGTCGAAGTAGACATGGTATAAAATGTAGTTTGGCAATGGAAAGGAAAGCGTTTTTGAAGAAGAGAACGTTGTTAATATCCAGTATAGATTTAGGTGTCAGGAAGTCGGTTATGAAAATATTTGTATGGAGTGTAGCCATCTATGCAAGTGAAACGTGGACGATAAATTGTTTGGACAAGAAGAGAGTGGAAGCTTTCGAAATGTGGTGCTACAGAAGAATTCTGAAGATTAGATGGGTAGATCACATAACTAATGAGGAGGTATTGAGTAGAATTGGGGAGAAGAGAGGTTTGTGGCACAACTTCATTAGAAGAAGGAATCGGTTGGGAGGACATATTCTGAGGCATCAAGGGATCACCAATTTAGTATTGGAGGTCAGCGTGGAGGGTAAAAATCGTAGAGGGAGACCAAGAGATGAATACACTAAGCAGATTCAGAAGGATGTAGGTTGCGGTAGGAACTGGGAGATGAAGAAGCTTGGACAGGGTAGAGTAGTATGGAGAGCTGCATCAAACCAGTCTCTGGACTGAAGACCACAACAACAACAACAACAATACACTGACCAGCAAGAATATTATGGCCACCTACCTAACAGCCGGCATGCGCACTTTTGGCACGGTCGACAGCGGCCACGCGCTGTGACGTGGAAGGAGTGAGTCCTTGGTAGGTCACTGGAGGGAGCTGGCACTACATCTCCGCACACAAGTCACCTAATTTCCGTAAATTCCGGAGGAGGGGGACATGAGCTGTGTTGCCACGTTCAGTTACATCCCAGATGTGTTCGACGGGATTCAGATCTGACGAGTTGGGGGTCAGCACATCATCTGGGACTCGTCAGTGTGTTCCTGAATCACTCCGTCACACTCCTGGCCTTGTGACATGGGCGCATTATATTGTTGAACAATGACAATGCCGCTGGAAAAAGTGATCGTAAGGATCCACGGACCCATGGATGCCGACGTGAATGTTCTCCAGATTACAGGGTGTGCATGAAGTCCGGGAACACTTTCAATTATTTATTGCAGAAGAACCAAACATTGTGCAGATATCATACATATGTCATTTTGCAGAGAAACCCTGAAAGTATATCGGCACAGCGTAGTTTGGTAATTTGCCGATAGCGCTAGTAGCAAACATAGTCATGGATCGGCCATGCTACAGAATGGGACTGCTGTTTCATGAAATGGCCTCCCCGATCACCAGATCTCGCTCTGTGAGTTTTTTCTGTGGGGACACATTAAAGATCTGGTGTGTGTACCGCCTCTACTTGTGATGTAGCAGAGCTCCGGGAGAGAACACGGGAAGCGACCGCCGCAGTCGACTATGCCGTGCTGGGACGGGTATGACAAGAATTCGTTTACCGTATTGACTTCTGCCGCGTCACTCAAACATTCGCACATCGAATGTTGGTCAAAGAAAAAGAAACTTTCAGAGTTTCTCTTCAAAATGCAATGTGTATGACATCTGTAGAACGTTTAGTTCTTGTGCAATAAATAATTGAAAGTGTCCCGCGCAAGAAATACGGAATCAATTTGAAATCTTTTATCAATAGCACTGAGCACTTCACGTTAGTAAAGAGCTTGTTGTGTTTCAGAAACACGATATTTTCTAAGTCCGTGTTGACTATGTGTCAATGGACATATCTCTTCGAGGTAATTCATAATATTCGAACACAGTATATGTTCCGAAATCCAGTTGCATATTGACGTTAATGTTATGGGACTTTAATTTGATGGATTAATCTTATTGCTTTTCTCGAATACCGGTGCCACCTGTGCAACTTTCCAGTCTTTGGGTACAGATCTTTCGTAGAGCGAACAGTTGTATATGATTATTAAGTATGGAGCTATTGCATCAGCATACTCTGAAAGAAATCTAACTGGTGTACAGTCTGGACCAGAAGACTTGCTTTTGTTAAGTGATTTAAGTTGCTTCACTAGGATACGACAACACTTTAACGGACTGGAGGAATGTGCAGGCTGAGTGCACGGATAGCCATTTGTTGCTTCACAATACTTAGTAATCCTATATTTAACAGGATATACTTAAAACATCGGTCAACATATAAATCAATAGTAACTGCTTCAGATTTATTTCAGGGCGACAAACCAGAAAGACTAGAATTACAATGAATATTTGTTTTCTTTCCCAGGACAAGTAAAGCCTCTTTAAAATAACAAGTTCAACATTCATAAAAATGCAACGCGGGAGCCCTTAGGCAACCGTAAAATTTCAACCAGTCACATGTGGCGTCTTTAAATTAGAGAAACACCGTTACCATAGCTATTTGAGAGCCACTCATTAGAGAATAAACTTCAAACAAAGAAGGTCGCCCTCATTTGGAAAAAATTTACAAGGTCAGGATTAGGATCAAAACAACTTTAGGGTGCTTTTGACGCCAGCAATTTAGAAACCGAAGTACGACCATGTTTTTTTTTATTTTTTTAATTTTTTTTAAAGAAGTTACAGGTTTAGCGTTTCACAAGACTGGAGCTCTTTGTCGTTAGGAACTTTTCAAACAGGAAGGTACCAGTACTCAAAATTTTACAAGTTTACAAGTTCAGGATTTGATATTTTAAAATTTGCGGATCCAGGATTACGATAAAAGATTTGGAGCTCCATTTGGAACAGAAAGGTAACAACGATTGTAAAATTTACGGTAATCCACAATTAAGGTTTGGAAGATCTTAAAATCAAGCAAACGTCAAGGCAGCAAGAACAAGACAAGGCCGGGCTGGTCGAGGCAAGGCTTTGCTAGGAGGCTCAGGGTAGCGGACACTTTGATTTAAACTTACGCCTGAAAGCCATGAACTTACAGAGAGATGCCGTAGCAAGCGAGGACTGCGCGCCGCCTCAGTGGCTGCCGCAAGACAGGAGGCGGAAAACCATGCGGCACACGCGTGCAAAGCCGACGTGGAGTAGCCACGCCCGGCGAGTCGGCGGGTGGTGGACAACAAGCCGTGGCTGCAGCGAACAAGTCGGGAAGCCGACGGAAAACAGACACATAACTCATGCAAGGCTGAGCATCAAAATAAGTAAATTCTCAAAGCCTTACACAACAATATAAAATGAAAATTCTGCCGCAGACACAGCCCGAAATATAACTTATACAACCACTGCATAATTGTAGCAAAGGTGATTTACCGGTTAATCGTTTAACAGTAATGACGAAACACAGTGATTAGTTCGATTTAACAGACAACTGTTAGCAAATCCTGCAAAACACTAATTCCTTTTAATAAACTTAAAAGTAGGAAGAAATGCTTGAGCGCTAATACATAAGCACGAGATCACAGAAGTAATAAAATATGTAACGGTAGCAAAAAATTCCTTTTTTAAAGAGAAATGCTGGATCTCGAAGAGACCTTCCATCGGGCATCTTTGCTTATAACGACTATGCCCGATGCTACAGTTCACGCACAAGTCAGGCAAGCAAGAACTTGCCACTTCAAAGATTAGGCTCGATGTTCGAACTCACTGGTCACTAACATATGTTATGCTCTGGAACAATTACAACCAAATTAATTTCGCATCCACGTAGTAGTGACAAAAATCACCGAAATGCTGAACAAATTGCAATACAAAGGAAAACACAGTTTAAATGCACTCAGATATATCCTCCATAAAGGGAGTTCACACAAAGCGGGGGTGGGGGGAGGGGGCGGGCGAATTCAGTAGCTTGAGTACGGAGTGTGATAAGGGGGGTTGGGGTTGTTTGGGGAAGGAGACCAGACCACGCGGTCATCGGTCTCATCGGATGAGGGAAGGAAGTCGGCCGTGCCCTTTCAGAGAAACCATCCCGGCATTTGCCTGGAGTGATTTAGGGAAATCACGGAAAACCTAAATCAGGATGGCCGGACGCGGGATTGAACCGTCGTCCTCCCGAATGCGAGTCCAGTGTCTAACCACTGCGCCACCTCGCTCGGTAGTGTGATAAGGAATACCACTCAATCCATGATAGAAGATTGCAGCACTGCATTGATACCAATGGTCATCACTTCGAACACCTCTGTAAATGGATGTTCATGCCATCTTTTTGACCTTCATTGACCTTCAAAGATCCTACTGTTACATATCATTGGATTCGTCTTGAAACCCACTATCAGAAAAACAGTACTAAACTATAACATCCCATTTAAAAATAAAATTGACCTTCATATGTCTGAAGCGGCCCCACCTAGCAACAAAAAACAATCGTCATATTATGGCCCCCGTAGACCCATGCAACATTCGTCCCACAAACGTTTCAGTTCCTATCATACTTTCGGGGTTATTCTTGGTGGCAATAGTAAGTGACTCACCCTGTATAGGCGTTGCCGACTACAAGGACACTGTTTACACATCTCTGTATTTGAATAAGCATACCAGTTTCTTTGGCGCTTCACTGTAGATGCAATGAAAGAGCAAAAAAATTACAACGATCGACAGATTGTAGTCATTGTTCTGTACATCAATAACTACTCTGTAATAAATTTGCAAGCGTGGAGCACTTTCAGAAACAGATGGTACGAATAGCAAAATTTCTGTATTCGCATCCATTATTCCATTTTCAGTAGATGTCGTCCATATGGGATTATGTCCGATTCTCAGACGATGGTATATTTTTACGATTTTCCTGCGTGAACGATTTTTTAAACGTGGAATTTAAAACTTTCATTTTGCTGTCTTCATGTGGCAAACTAGAACGGTCAACAAGTGACTGGATGGAAGCCTTAGATCGACTTAGCGATTTTACGTAGGGCCAGAATTTTCTCAGGTTTTCTGTCAGATCTTCTTCTAAGATATTAGTTGCGTACTTCATGGATAGATCTTTTCACAGACACACGAGTCTCTGGAAACCTTTGATTGTCGTTATTTGCGCGTTCTCTTTTGAACCGGGAGTACAATAGTCTGTGCTTTCCGAATCTCGTTATTAAACCATGGTGGATATTTTCCGTCCTTAATCCACTTACCAGGCACACAATCCTCCCGACCAAGATTAAAAATCAGCTTAAACTTCGGGCAACGTCTACGTTCGTATTACTAGAAGCAATTGATGTCAATTCATAGTCTAAGGTGATAATAATTGCTTATCTGCTATTTCTAGGAGAAATGCGCTCCTAGCCTTCTTAACTGATTTATTATCTTTCGTAACCATAGTTGCTATTGTGACATGATCGCTAATGCCCGTTTCCATATTGATGTTGTCGGTAAGGCTCGACCTATTTGTAGCTACAATGTCCAAGAGGTTCCCATTGTTTGCTGCCTGTCGAACTGGCTGCTCAAGACAGATTTCAGAAAATGTGTTCAAAAGTACTTTTCATTACTGTCCGTCCGTATGCTCTGCAATGAATCCATAGACATCCCAGTCCATACTCGGTAGGTTAATGTCGCCTCCAACTAGCAATGCATGGCTCAAATGGCTCTGAGGACTGTGGGAGTTAACTTCTGAGGTCATCAGTCCCCTAGAACTTAGTACTTAAACCTAACTGACCTAAGGACATCACACACATCCATGCCCGAGGCAGGATTCGAACCTGCGACCGTAGCGGTCGCGCGGCTCTAGACTGTAGCACCTAGAACCGCTCGGCCACTTCGGCCAGCTAGCCATGCTTGATCAGGTTAGTTACAATCTACTGACCATAGACATTCTTTGAATGACTCTAGAACTGTCACAGCAGAATCGGGTGGTCGGCAAAAATATCTGGAGCTGTTATACGCGACCAGATAACTTCACTGTCATATTCAGTTTCGATCTTAAAACTCTGCTGCGAATACTTCGACAGTTTACAGTTAAAATTTTTTTGGCTGTGGAAGTGTCTTTATTCCGAACCCTGTTCGATTTCCCTTGCTGCGTGCCGGCCGCGGTGGCCGAGCGTTTCTAGGCGCTTCAGTCCGGCACCGTGCGACTGTTATGGTCGCAGGTTCGAATCCTGCCTCGGGCATGGATGTGTGTGATATTATTAGGTTAGTTAGGTTTCTAAGTTCTAGGGGATTGATGAAAAAAAGTGGTTCAAATGTCTCTGAGCACTATGGGACTTAACTTCTGAGGTCATCAGTCCCCTAGAACTTAGAACTAGTTAAACCTAACTAAGGACAGCACACACATCCATGCCCCAGGCAGGATTCGAACCTGCGACCGTAGCTCGCGCGGTTCCAGACTGTAGCGCCTAGAACCGCTCGGCCACCCCGCCGGCCAACGGGACTGATGACCTCAGATGTTAAGTCGCATAGTGCTCACAGCCATTTGAACCATTTGAACCTTGCTGCGTATCGACTGGCGAGTTTTCATCAGAGTGCTTCAAACCACCGCCTAGGCTAAGAAACCCCCATGTGCACTCCACAAGTACTCAGCTACCCTTTGTGTAGTACACCCCTGGTCTATCGAGTCCTAGAAATCCCCAACCGATAACGTAGGTGTAGAAATATGTAGCGATGGCGAGGTTTGCCCGCTTTCCACGTGCTGGTGCGCTTTGTATGTCCTGCTTGCCTCGGACCACCAGACAGATAAAACTACATTAAGACAGAACAGGAGAACTGCTGCGGCGGCGTCGCCAATTTCAGAGCGGCATCTGACACGTGGGCGGCTGGAACTGACTGCCGGCTTCTTAACTTCTGTCGCGCACGGATCTGTCTCGAGCTCACAGCCTCACCGAATGCGGACGGCAGCGCTGAGTCACTGGGCGGGCACAGCTGCCGGGGGCTGCGGCCGTATTTTTCAGCTCCTCTCGCTTCGACAGTGGCGTGTATGTGTGTGTGTGTGTGTGTGTGTGTGTGTGTGTGTGTGTGTGTGTGTGTGTGGTGCCTGACAGGTGTTGCAAGCACGGCTGTTGACCACTTGCTCAGTTTAGATCTCGAGTCGACGAGATTAGCAGGCCGATGGTGTGGCTCCGGCGCTAGCTCGCTTGCTGCGCGTATGTCGCTCGTGCTGCACGCAGACAGGAACCACAGCCCTTCGATGACCATCGCCCACGCCGAGAAAGGTCGTCTGCTGCAGCAGCGCAGAAGAGACAAACTTGCCGTGTCTCTATTTTTTCCCCTCTTTCTGTTATGTGTGATGCAATCAGAAGATATCTGAAATATAACACGGTCGTGCGTAGATGTGGCATCCCGATTCTGAAAGTGAAATAGGTGGATAAACAGAAATTTAAAGGCAACCCTACACTATCGCCTTTCTGACCTCCGATGGTTGCCGTGAAAGTGGACAGCGTGCAGAACTCCTCGTGGGGGGGGGGGATATAAGTCGACATGTTCCCCCATGTATCACTACGCGTATGTATGTAGGCGAGCTAATCGACCGCCTGGAATCGGTTCACAGATTTCATTTTTCTGTGGATTTCAATTAGAGGCCCCTTTTCTGCAGTTAGAAACTTGATTGCAGCACGCTGTTTCTCACGCAGCGACATGCATTATGTACAGCCACGAAAAATTGCCTTTTGGGATCTGTATCGGGTTATCCGGCCGATAATGTTATTAACGTTTCTAGAGCACGAGCGGCCGGTTTGGTCAAAGCTTCACCCTCCACCACCAGCAATCGAGGGTGAAGCTTTCACAGTGCCAGCCGCTCGTGCTCGCGAAACGTTAATAACATTTTCGGCCGGAGAACCCGAAACGCCGGCCCGTGTGGCCGAGCGGTTCTAGGCGCTTCAGTCTGGAACCGCGCGACCGCTTCGGTCGCAGGCTCTAATCCTGCCTCGGTCATGGATATGTGTGATGTCCTTAGGTTAGTTAGGTTTAAGTAGTTCTAAGTTCTAGGGGACTGATGACGTCAGACGTTAAGTCCCATAGTGCTGAGAACCCAACAGAAAATTTGTCAACACGATGCCAGGAAAGACTTAATAATTTTGTACACACCCCCATGTTGGCCGCTACATTTCGGAGGCCTCTAGCAGCTCAGGCTTACAACATTGCGTCAGTGAAGTGTGTAAATCGACGTGTAATACCTCAAATGATGATGAAAACAGAGTAAAAATTCGGAGGCATTACAATCCAGCACGCAATCGTAGCTATATTGTTTTGATTTCAAGAAGGCCTACATTACTACTTGGAGGCATGATATACTCGGACAGCGCCATTAATTTGGTTTTCGAGGATGTCTTCCCATCTTTACACCTCCCTATCTCTCCCATAATTTTAAATATCGAGTCGTTGACTTTTTCTCTGATCACTGTGAACAAGAAATAGGTATCCCGTGACAAACGAATGACTGTCTTTGCCGCAGCTCTTAATAGCATGACGCCCACATTAAACGGTCCCGTCCAGTGTTCTTTGTTTCTGGATGACTTCTTTTGTTCCTCCCCCAGCCTTACATGATTTGCTGCAGACTGTTAGAAGATTGGACGAATGGAAGGAGAAGAGATGATTCAGTTCCTCAAGTCTGTGTGTGTTCCTTTTAAACGTCCACATTCTGTTATTGCCTTTCTTGAGGTGAAGATGAGGGAGTTAGTTATTATTTTGAGAAAATTGTGTGTTTTCTCGCCCTGGCATGTGATTTTAAACTTAACTGGTTGCAACATGTTAAGGAACTCCCTTAAAATACTCAATTTTTTAAAAATGTATTAGACGTAGCTCATGAGGTGCAAAACCTTTTTCCAGAGCCTTCGTACGATTGTGGTTTGATTATGGTTGTACAGTGTATAGGTCTAAAAGATCTACTTCTTTTTTTTTTTTAAAAATGGATGCGATGCCTCATGAAAGAAATAGGCTGCCCACTGGGACCTTTATAACCAGCAGCGTAATAAGACTCAGCAGTGAGGTTGCTGAGCCTCCACTTGAGCCGTGGTAAAAATTTCTGTTCTGAAGAGCGCGCCGCAGCGCGTAGTGTAAAGCAGTCGCCCTCCGTTTCTGGCGGTGGCGCCGCTGTGGCAATCGCAGCTTTGGTGTCTCCCTCTGGTGGGAAAGGGGAAAGGTTGCCTGTTCACGTGCATTTAAGGGGCGCTATGAGCTCGCCAAGAGTCAGTCTGAGTCAGTCTCTCGTCCCCAGCTTGCTAGTCTCTCTATCGTCCGCATTTGTTAGGCAGTTAGTGCTAGCATGTCAGTCGTTCGGATCAATCTTTAAAGCCGGCTTAATGAGAGTCTTTCCACTCCGCCAGTAAGAAAACTCAGCGAGTGGTCGCCCGGTCGGGGCTTAGTTCCTGCATCTGAGTCCGCGCGTTAGGCCGCCAGTTGGCTCGAGTTTGCTCAGGCAGTGGTCATTGTCGGTTGGATCGATCGGTTGGTCGGTCGCGCACTGACAAGGGGAGGCCGCCAATTTCGAAATTCAGATTCGATTCATACTGCGCATAATAAAAGGTCATGGCCAGAGGTGTAATGTGGCAAAGCACCAAGATGCACTTCTCAGCCGTTGTCGAGAAAATCGACAGTTAAAAGAAACCGTTGCAGTGAAATACTCTCTACGATTAATAATTCTCTACAGCGTCGTGGCGCAGCGGTAAGCGCTCTGGTTCGTAATCCGAAGGTCGCCGGATCGAATCTCGCGCTATGCACATTTTTTTTTAGTATTTGTTTTTTATAATTCAAATATATATATATATATATATATATATATATATATATATATATATAATTCCCGGCAATCAGTTGCAACAATTATGCATATAATAAGTTGTTGAAAGTCGTTTGTCGTGGAAAAACTGGCGACTTCGAACATCATTATGTTTTCCGCAAACAAAGTTGTATTTCACAAATGTTATTAACTGTCTTCATAATGTTAACCACGCATAGTTAACGGAAGACGTAGAAACGATATTCCGAAACGAATACGTATAGCGTAAGTCAAACGTTCGAATTAGAATAGAGACCCCACGAACACAAATTTGCTGTGGCCGGTATGAAATATAAACTCCGTTACTCGCTCGTTACACTTGAATGACAGATGTTGAATGGGTCGAAACGAGCCGCCGCATAACAGCGTAGTTGCCTGCTAACTTCGAAAGAAGGTAGATGCGGTCCCTAGCGCAACTTATAACATTGTCGAAAATCAGTTCGGTCGGGAGAGTTTTGGTACACCCTGTTAAAAAAAACGGAAAAATGGAGGCCGTAGAATTGGAGAGCGATCCGCCTTCACCAACATGCATAAGTAATTCATTAATTATATATATATATATATATATATATATATATATATTTGAATTACAAGAAACTAATGATAAAAAAAAATTCATGGCGCGAGATTCGATCCGGCGAACTTCGGATTACGAACCCGAGCGCTTACCGCTGCGCCACGACGCTGTAGAACATTACTAATAGTCGAGAGTATTTCACCGCAACGGTTTCTTTTAACTGTCGATTTTCTCGACAACGGCTGAGAAGTGCATCTTGGTGCTTTGCCACATTACACCTCTGGCCATGAGCTTCTATTATGCGCAGTATGAATCGAATCTGAATTTCACAATTGGCGGCCTCCCCTTGTGAGACACAAGATGACTTGTCCGTCTTGAGCGTCGTCGCATGTGAGGTCGCCACGTGAGTCAAGTGGGCCGCGGCGTATAGCGAGGCATAGTGGCTTCGCGGCCGACACGAGAGCAACAGGAGTCAACCCACGACATCGGTCTGGCCGGTGCGAGCTGCGACGCCGTGAGACGGGAGTTCGGCGAGCCTTCCTGAGTCCGTTGAAGCGGCTGGCAGCTGACGGTTCGGGAGAGCTATTTGGGGGTGCTGCGCCAGGTCTTCTCGAGAAATCGCAGTTTATTAGAAGTTAAGTGACTGGTGATATGCTGTTTGATTTACTCTTGTTAAATTCTACTTGTTTTCTTGGTGAGGTCACTAGCCGTTTTGCTTTGGGGTCGTCCCACCATTCTTCTCCGTTTGCCCACCCGCGGGAAGGTGGTTGTTTATAAATTGGGTGGTCCGTTTTTTCCTTGTGGACTAGGGGCGGGATAGAGCAACCTGCGGTTCGGGTTGTTCGGTAATCTCCCTATCAATCTAACGTACGTTAGTAGCTGCCTCTGTCATGTTTGTCGGATTTGGAGTGTTCACGAATTTATTGCTTGGAGTGTAACGGCCTAATACCTTAAATATGTTTTGATCTTTGGAAACTTTGATATTATTGCCTATGATCTTGAGAGACGGTATCTGTGTACTGTAGAGCATCGTAACTATTGTTTGGCCTACCTTGTAGAATTTTATATAAGATTGCATTTCATGGGCTTTTATTTAAATGATCATTTTAGTATATAAAGTTGCCACCCTTTCAACGTAAGACTTTTTTTAGAAGTTAAAATCAAGTTGCACCTTCGGTGGCAAGGTAAATATATTGATTGTTAGTGTTTTGTACCACTTTGATACCTCCTACAGAGGGTGTATAGTTTGTGTGCTTGTGTAAATTGTTAAAACTCTTAGTTGAAAGTTATCTGGTGTGTTGCAGATTTGCACCAGTGTAGTCTTTCAGAGGCTGTTGTGAGCAGTCGTAACTACGGCCGTGTCAAAAGGGAGCGGCAAGGTTCTCTGCCCGAAAGCTCATAGTCAAAACTTGTTTCTTTCTGCCTCTGAATAAATTGTAACTTTGCTATTTAGAGGGTGCTTTCTGATTATAATTTTAAATTTATTTCGTTTAAAATATGCTTTTAGGCTCCATTAAATTGAATAAAATTCCCATTTGTTAAAAGGAATTTGGATATGATTTCATCAGTTACTCTCTGGCAACTACTTCCATGCTTACATAGTGTCATTAAATGTGTTAATGTTCTTCTTGATGAATCGCTAGTAAATAAAAGAAATTCTTAAGAATATTCATTGAAAATAAATCACGGTTCACCACTGAACACCAGCTGACAGGTCCTCAGGATTACATGACATTGTTGAACTTGTACAGATACTCAAATACCACCCCGTTACTCGCGTGCCAGTGTAATGAGTGCTTAATAGTCGACAGGAACGCTGCCCTATGGGACTCCCACGAAGAGGATGTTGCGGCTAATTTTAAAGTTTTACACCAAGATTCCAACAGATTTCTTTGGTTCCTAAGGAGGCACAGTGCTCTGAGTTAAATTATTTTCCAGATTTAACCTTTAAATTTTTGTTTTAAGCTTTTTAGATAGCCATTGGCTTTTGAGTCACATTCCCTAACTAACTGTCTCTTCAGGGTTCACCTTCCCAATAAATAGACACCGTATTTATTGCAGAGCCTTCGTGCGACTGTGGCTGATTATGGTTGCAGAGTGTTTACTGTAGGTAGGTAAGTTCTGTGTCTTACAACGCACTCACTGTGCATAACATTATAACTAGGTGAATGGTGTACTGTGATGACAAGGAAGAAGCAACTTATGTAGGCGTCTGTTTTAGCTGATGATGGGACTAGTGTGGTGAAACTTTTAAAATTTTCTAAAGTGTCCGGCCACCAGCCTGAACTTTCAGGTTGGAGATTTAGTGAGTTGCAGAGTGGATTTCCTCTTTTTGTTCCGGCGATCAGCCAGCTCCGGCGTCTGCTGCAATAATTTTATTCTCTACATTGAATTTTTCTTTTTTTAGCTTTGGGGTTTTAGAATGAATGTGTGACTTTTCACATCTCTCTCTCTGTCTCTCTCTCTCTCCCCCTCTCTCCCCCCCCCCCCTCTTCTCTCACACTCTCTCTTTGCGCGCGCGCGCGCGCGCGCGCGCGCGCGCCTGTGTGTGTGTGTGTGTGTGTGTGTGTGTGTGTGTGTGTGTGTGTGTGTGAATGTATTCATGTTTTAGAAGTTTCATAAATTTGTGGATTCTTCCGTCACTTTTTGATAGAAGAATTATATATTGAGGGGTGAATAACACTTAGGCGGGTTCAGTTCTACTGATTTTTATTTGTATGAACTAGTTCTCGGCTTATTAGCCCACTACTGGCTGTGGTTTACAAGGAGCTTGTGTTCTTACGAACCAAACATTCTGGACTAAGATAGAACACACTTACATACGATCTTTAGTCAGTTAGTTAAATTTACGGTACAGCACTAAAGACCTTCTGTTGTGCGCCCAGGCCGATGCATTCTTATCAAAAAATGGTTCAAATGGCTCTGAGCACTATGGGACTTAACATCTGAGGTCATCAGTCCCCTAGAACTTAGAACTACTTAAACCTAATTAACCTAAGGACGTCACACACATCCATGCCCGAGGCAGGATTCGAACCTGCGACCGTAGTAGCATTCTTGTCATCGACGACTAGATGCCAGCTGCGGCATGGTGATTAATCGTCTGAGAGAAGTATGCTTGTGTTCACGGTATTCTCCTTCGTGTAAAGGAGCCTTTCCAATGATCGCATCCTCCAGGTGAAAATCAATTATAAATTGAAAGCACTTCCATCGAAATTAAAATAATCGAAAGTATCTGAAAAGCAGCGAGCCCTTTTACACGCCCCTTTCCGCTTAATATGTGCAAAACGCACTAATTAAAGAATGATAACGGGCAGAAAATGATAGTAATATTTTATTAAAGTTACCTGGATTACGGTGGCTGTACTTACTGACTTCTTACTAACTTCATATCAAATACATTTAACACTGTGCAAGTATTGCTTGGTTTCCTCTACCCTTTCTGTGAGTGTGGGGGAAAGGAAAGCACACGGGATCTGGGATAGGCAAGGCACTGACCGATGTAACGAAAAAAGCGCCCCTTTGGTATCTGCACAGGCGAGCAGCCTCTGGTGTAGTCTCTGCGTGAGCCACGAGGGTGTCAGATAGCGTGCGTCTACGAACGGACGCTGCTCTGCAGCCGCGCCCGAGGCCAGGGAAGCAAGCGACTCTTGTCAGATGGAGGCCGGCGCTTTGTCTGGTTCTGAAGAGTACCTGCGGAAGATGAGTCTTACGTTTCCTTGCAGCAAAATAAGAACCTAGCCTAGGACGAGCATGGGGGAAGGATCAGCACGCTGTACGGTTCAGCTAAAAGGATCTGGGGGTTCGCTGGTAGAAAGGGAAGCGAGCGCATTTTATGCGTAGAAGCAGCGTTCCATTCGGAGGCCCATTTGCCGCGTGTCTTACAAGGGAAACTCCCTATCCCATCCCCCTCAGATTTACTGGTAAGATGGCCCAGTAGATAGCTCATCAAAAACTGAACACAGATCGAGTATGAAGACAGGAAGGAGGTGTGCTGATCCGTGAAGAAAAGAAGCAAAATGGAAACAGTGAACGGCCCAAGCTCAAGATGTGCGACGTCGAGAGAATTAGAAAAGCAACGGCGTCGTCGTTATGTGTCACGATGTGGAACTACAAAGCGACAGATCCGCACTGAAACCTCCCTCGAGCTACTTTCTTTTCATAAAATTATGAACTGTCCGTCCGGTCATGACTGTTATCTGTATTCAGATCTACATCTACATCCATACTCCGCAAGCCACCTGACGGTGTGTGGCGGAGGGTACTTTGAGCACCTCTATCGATTCTCCCTTCTATTCCAGTCTCGTATTGTTCGTGGAAAGAAAGATTGTTGGTATGCCTCTGAGTGGGCTCTAATCTCTCTGATTTTATCCTCATGGTCACTTCGCGAGATATACGTAGGAGGGAGCAATATACTGCTTGACTCCTCGGTGAAGGTATGTTCTCGAAACTTCAACAAAAGCCCGTACCGAGGCTACTGAGCGTCTCTCCTGCAGAGTCTTCCACTGCAGTTTATCTATCATCTCCGTAACGCTTTCGCGATTACTAAATGATCTTGTAAAGAAGCGCGCTGCTCTCCGTTGGATCTCCTCTATCACTTCTATCAATCCTGTCTTGTACGGATCCCACACTGGTGAGCAATATTCAAGCAGTGGGTGAACGAGTGTACTGTAACCTACTTCCTTTGTTTTCGGATTGCATTTCCTTAGGATTCTTCCAATGAATTTCAGTCTGGCATCTGCTTTACCGTCGATCAACTTTATATGATCATTCCATTTTAAATCACTCCTAATGCCTACTCCCAGATAATTTATGGAATTAACTGCTTCCAGTTGCTGACCTGCTATATTGTAGCTAAACGATAAAGGATCTTTATTTCTATGTATTCGCAGCACATTACACTTGTCTACATTGAGATTCAATTGCCATTCCCTGCACCATGCGTCAATTCGTTGCAGATTCTCCTGCATTTCAGTACAATTTTCCATTGTTACAACCTCTCTATATAATGCAGCATCATCCGCAAAAACCATCAGTGAACTTCCGATGCTATCCACAAGGTCATTTATGTATATTGTGAATAGCAACGGTCCTACGATACTCCCCTGCTGCACACCTGAAATCACACTTACTTCGGAAGACTTCTCTCCATTGAGAATGAGATCCTGCGTTCTGTTATCTAGGAACTCTTCAATCCGCATGTTTTTAATACTTATAAAATTTTGACTTTTGATTTCCTTTGTTGTAACATAGTTGACATCCGTTTATTGATGCTTTCATTTCTGTGAGAGATCTATCCGGCATCTAACCTGCTCTCACTGTTCATCACATTTACTTGGAACAGTAATATGTCGTTACCTCATATTCTATAGCCAATGTATAGTATGACAGCTGCCAAGACTACAGAAAGAAAACAGAAACGTCGACAAGCGGACGACGGCGGCGTTCTGCTCGTCACATACTGATTCATTCCAGTCAGCATACCTAGCAGCACCGGCTTCGTAGGACAGTTGTTGGTCCGCATTTGCTCAAGTGATTACAGCCTTCAGTAGTTGCTCAGTTTACCTGTCAGGCCAACATTCACTCTATTCGTTAGGATAAAGGTTCGTGAGAAGTTTCCAGAACGTCGGTTGCTTCTAAGGGGCATGTTTTTTTATTTATTTTTTATCTTATGGGACTTAACTGCTAAGGTCATCAGTCCCTAAGCTTACACACTACTTAACCTAAATTATCCTAAGGACAAACACACGTGCCCATGCCCGAGGGAGGACTCGAACCTCCGCCGGGACCAGCCACACAGTCCATGACTGCAGCGTCTCAGACCGCTCGGCTAGTACCGCGCGGCTCTAAGGGGCATGTTTTCTTATTCGTTCGACCAATGAATTTACTTTGAAGAATTTCACACGGGATGTTTGTAAAATCAACTGATATTCGTTCATAGTTAGATGCGTTTAATATATCTTTTGATTCAATAATGCAAAGTTTGTTTCTGTTAATGCCTGCCATTCGTATCAAATTCTTTCTAATTCTCCACTGTAGGATCCATAGCAAGGTCCTTAAATTCCTTGCATTATTCATTCTATTGTGCACAATAATCACAGCCTGCCTCTTAAAGGCGTCCCCGGCTCTTAATTACCTTTTTCCATCAGGTTAGCAATTTTTACACGCAAGGAGTTTTGGATACTTTCGCAGCTATTTAATAACAAAATGTAGACTTCCTCTTAATGTCGTCTCGGGAAGACAAAATTTTTATGCAGATTTTTGTCACATATTAATTACCTACTTATATGATAAATTAAATATGACGCTTTAATTCAATTAAATTTTCTTGAATTCGGACGATGCAATTATATTAAAATCTTAGCTGTTTTCCGTGCCAAATAGCAGGTTGAAGCGCCCCAGTCATTTATCTGCTGCGTGTTACATGATGTAAAATATTCATGGAACGAGACTGCGTTAACACTTAACAAGTTTCGCTGTGGGATCAAAATAATAAACAGAAAACAAGTTTGTAGTTTGCATTCTGTGCGCCGGGATCACCTCTTCAAGGTTATTTGACTGAACAGGTCTCGCAACCGATGCTCCGCCACGGTACATACATTCAGACACTGTTCATTCTGATTGGCAGTCCGGGATAATTTACGACCATTTCAAAGTCGGTTACTCATTTACAACCTGTTTCGATTACCTCCACCGTCCTAAATTGAAGTACAGGCCGTGCTGAAATAATTGGTGGTAAGAGTCCAGATTTTTCTTTTTCTACGTCTTCTCGCAGACGCCTACATTCAATTGCGTTTACAAGCTAACACGTGATTGCCTAGTTACTTTAACAATGCAGCACGTTGAATATTCAATAGCAGATGGGTGAGGTTTTTTCACACTATATTTCGTTCTGCTCTGAACACCTATGCTCTTGATTATGCTGAATCTCCCTTGCACAATAAATAAATAGATTGAAGAAACTTGGAAACCTTCCAACAAAAACAGCCAACGTCGTAGAAACTGTACTGCACTTGGATGCCTGGGAAAATTTACAAGCCAGACAATTTGTGGTATAATTCTAATTGTTTGCTCATTTTCGCAGGTAATGGATGAAATGCATATTCAACGTCAGTAACTCACTGACTGGTGCAGACTATAATGCCTTTGGTTCATAGCCTACATCTACGTAATATTTCATTAAAATTTTGACTGCCAAAATTCGGTTGTAATTTTCCGATTTGTTTGATACCAGGCTCGTTATATGCATTTACTCTTGTCCCGCGGAGTGGCCACGTGGTTTGAGACGTCATGTCGCGGATTGCGCGGCCCCTCCCGCCGGAGGTTCGAGTCCTCCCTCGGGCATGGGTGTGTGTGTGTGTGTTCTTTTTTTTTTTTCTTTGGTCATCAGACTACTGACTGGTTTGATGCCGCCCGCCACGAATTCCTTTCCTGTGTTAACCTCTCTACAGCTCCCTCTAGTACCATGGAAGTCATTCCCTCATGTCTTAGCAGATGTCCTATCATCCTGTCCCTTTTCCTTATCAGTGTTTTCCACGTATTCCTTTCCTCTCCGATTCTGCGTAGAACCTCCTCATTCCTTACCTTATCAGTCCACCTAATTGTCAACATTCGTCTATAGCACCACATCTCAAATGCTTCGATTCTCTTCTGTTCCGGTTTTCCCACAGTCCATGTTTCACTACCATACAATGCTGTACTCCAGACGTACATCCGCAGAAATTTCTTCCTCAAATTAAGGCCGGTATTTGATATTAGTAGACTGCTCTTGGCCAGAAATGCCTTTTTTGCCATAGCGAGTCTGCTTTTGATGTCCTCCTTGCTCCATCCGTCATTGGTTATTTTACTGCCTGGGTAGCAGAATTCTTTAACTTCACTGACTTCGTGACCATCAATCCTGATGTTAAGTTCCTCGCTGTTCTCATTTCTACTACTTCTCATTACCTTCGTTTTTCTCCGATTTACTCTCAATCCATACTGTGTACTCATTAGACAGTTCATTCCGTTCAGCATATCATTTAATTCTTCTTCACTTTCACTCAGGATAGCAATGTCATAACCGAATCGTATCATTGATATCCTTTCACCTTGTATTTTAATTCCACTTCTGAACCTTTCTTTTATTTCCATCATTGCTTCCTCGATGTACAGATTGAAGAGTAGGGGCGAAAGGCTACAGCCTTGTCTTACACCCTTCTTAATACGAGCACTTCGTTCTTGATCGTCCACTCCTATTATTCCCTCTTGGTTGTTGTACGTATTGTTTATGACCCGTCTCTCCCTATGGCTTACCCCTACTTTTTTCAGAATCTCGAACAGCTTGCACCATTTTATATTGCGAACGCTTTTTCCAGGTCGACAAATCGTATGAAAATGTCTTGATTTTTCTTTAGCCTTGCTTCCATTATTAGCCGTAACGTCAGAATTGCCTCTCTCGTCCCTTTACTTTTCCTAAAGCCAAACTGATCGTCACCTAGCGCATTCTCAATTTTCTTTTCCATTCCTCTGTATATTATTCTTGTAAGGAGCTTCGATGCATGAGCTGTTAAGCTGATTGTGCGATAATTCTCGCACTTGTCAGCTCTTGCCGTCTTCGGAATTGTGTGGATGATGCTTTTCCGAAAGTCAGATGGTATATCGCCAGACTCTTATATTCTACACACCAACGTGAATAGTCGTTGTTTTGCCACTTCCCCCAACGATTTTAGAAATTCTGATGGAATGTTACCCGTCCCTTCTGCCTTATTTGACCGTAAGTCCTCCAAAGCTCTTTTAAATTCCGATTCTAATACTGAATCCCCTATCTCTTCTAAATCGACTCCTGTTTCTTCTTCTATCACATCAGACAAATCTTCACCCTCATACAGGCTTTCAATGTATTCTTTCCACCTATCTGCTCTCTCCTCTGCATTTAACAGTGGAATTCCCTTTTCACTCTTAATGTTACCACCGTTGCTTTTAATGTCACCAAAGGTTGTTTTGACTTTCCTGTATGCTGAGTCTGTCCTTCCGACAATCATATCTTTTTCGATGTCTTCACATTTTTCCTGCAGCCATTTCGTCTTAGCTTACTTGCACTTCCTATTTATTTCATTCCTCAGCGACTTGTATTTCTGTATTCCTGATTTTCCCGGAACATGTTTGTACTTCCTCCTCTCATCAATCAACTGAAGTATTTCTTCTGTTACCCATGGTTTCTTCGCAACTACCTTCTTTGTACCTACGTTTTCCTTCCCAACTTCTGTGATGGCCCTTTTTAGAGATGTCCATTCCTTTTCAACTGTACTGCCTACTGCGCTATTCCTTATTGCTGTATCTATATCGTTAGAGAATTTCAAACGTATCTTGTCATTCCTTAGTACTTCCGTATCCCACTTCTTTGCGTATTGATTCTTCCTGACTAATGTCTTGAACTTCAGCCTACTCTTCATCACTACTATATTGTGATCTGAGTCTATATCTGCTCCTGGGTACGCCTTACAATCCAGTATGTGATTTCGGAATCTCTGTCTGACCATGACGTAATCTAATTGAAATCTTCCCGTATTTCCCGGCCTTTTCCAAGTATACCTCCTCCTCTTGTGATCCTTGAACAGGGTATTAGCTATTACTAGCTGAAACTTGTTACAAAACTCAATTAGACTTTCTCCTCTTTGATTCCTTGTCCCAAGCCCATATTCTCCTGTAACCTTTTCTTCTACTCCTTCTCCTACAACTGCATTCCAGTCGCCCATGACTATTAGATTTTCGTCCCCCTTTACATACTGCATTACCCTTTCAATATCCTCATACACTTTCTCTATCTGTTCATCTTCAGCTTGCGACGTCGGCATGTATACCTGAACTATCGTTGTCGGTGTTGGTCTGCTGTCGATTCTGATTAGAACAACCCGGTCACTGAACTATTCACAGTAACACACCCTCTGCCCTACCTTCCTATTCATAACGAATCGTACACCTGTTATACCATTTTCTGCTGCTGTTGTTCATAGCATAAGTAATTTAGTTTAAGTAGTGCGTAGGTCTAGGGGTCGATAACAGTAGTTTGGTCTCTTAGGAATTCACACACATTTGAACATTTACCCTTTTGTATATGTGTGAGTGAATCCAATGTCCACCTGTAGGTCTCAGTTTCATGTACACACCAAATTATACCTACACTCATGTTTAGGAAAACATCTTGAACGACTATAGATAGAACGTTCATGTTCATAGGACATGTACAGTCGAGGACAAAACGAGCGAGACCCCTCGCCTTTTCGTCATGCTGATCTGCACAGCTTTAGAGTCTGCTACACAGCATACAAGGCAAGGCGACCAAGTGCTACCAACATACTATGCACAGGCGTGAAACTGAAAAACCATCCGAACTTTGTCAGACAGTTTTCAGTCACGTGTAAGACTATATTAATGCTTGTTAGTGTGTTAAACAACACGTAAATATAAGATGTAAATGAAAGAAGAAACGCTAATTAGTATGAACTGTACTAATAAAAATGAGTTTCTTACACCACCAAGGGACCGTATACCGCAGGACGTGCTATACATTTCCGCATATTAGGTCTACCTGTATTCGAGGTAAATTGGTTTTAAGGATTGGGTAGACAGATAGCGGTCAAGAAAGTGAGGCTAGTTGGGTTCCATTTTTACCGATTTAGGTGACGATATCCTAACAACGAAAATAGCTACAGCACTTACTGAAGATGAGGGCCGCATCAATAATTCCCCCCACTCTTAATTCGAAATGTTCCAGTTGCTGTCGATACATCAGCATATTAATCGTAGCTACGCTTTCGATCCAAATCACGTTTACAGGAATGCAGATAAAATCCATTTGCCTATACACGTGGTAATTCAGATCCCAGTATTAATGCCACCGCGTTTTAGAAGTGCGAGCATTTCCATTGCTAGCTGGCTTAAGAAACACTTCAGCTAATGAACGTTTTTTGGCTGTGGTTAGTCTAATGGAGAATTCGAAACATTGGAGAATACGTTTGGCAGCTATGTAGCCGTTTATTTCCTGGGGTGGTGCAGAATTATTCTACTAAATTTACTCGCTAATAACAGCATTTTGTTATTTCGACAAACATCCCGCATGATTGTCACGTACGCGGTGACATAAAGGCAGAAAATTCATGTTTTTGACTCCAGAAAGCTCTATGCAACTGAAGTTGCAGATCATTTTGCCATTTTCAGTGCGAAATTGCCGGCTTATTCATGTGTGGGGTAATAATAGATTGCTGTTTGCCTGGGTTGTCTACTAGCGTTGTGAAAGGTGTTTGCTACTGCAAGGGAGGTCTGGTTTGTTTTCGGTTCTAATCTCGATGGAGGCAGATAGGCTACCAGTAAAGGAACTGTAAGAAATACTCGTGCCCCCAATAGGTTTTATTGCTACGTTTATTATGTACCGGCGCCCTGCGGATGTAAATATGAAAATCTTGTAGAATTTCATACTTACTGCCTACTTTTTCCGCTTCTGTCAATGAATGAATTGACTTAAGTGTGGCACTGAATTATTTTTAACCGAATTTCGTTATGAATCTTCACGCATTGCTAAATTTGCACGCTCTCATGGTAGGTCAGCAACGGTAATCTTGTACGACTGATCTGAACGTTGACACAGACCGTTTTGCGGCCGAATGCACATAATATTTCGCTAATTCGTAACCATCTGGGGTACTTTGTCTTACTAAAACAGTTACATTATCTCGATAAGCTGAAATTCATTTTTATTAGTACAGTTCATACTAATTAGCGTGTCTCCTTTCATTTATATCTTACATTTACGTGTTGTGTTTAACACACTAATCAGCACTAATATAGTCTTACACATGATTGCTAACAGTCTGACAAAGTTCAGATAGATTTTCAGTTTCACGCCTGTGCGTAGTATGTTGGTAGCACATCGTCGCCTTGCCTGTTATTCTGTGTAGCAGACTTTATAGCTGTGCGGATCAGCATAACGAAAAGGCGAGGGGTCTCGCTCGTTTTGTCCTCGACTGTGCATTAGTACTGCAGAAATGATTAGCATTTACGTCACCTCGATTCAGCATGTGTACTCTTGCCTAGTAAGCACAGGATTCGGCATGGTCTCTGATAACTTGTTCTATGCGTGATGGCATCGATGCCTATAAGCTGCGAATGGTGTCTTGTGGTGTAGCCATCCGTGTTGCATTTGCCCGGCTCCAGAGTTCATCTGTGATGACTGGGTCGCAGCGCTGCACCCATCGTTTCATTACACGCCATACATTTTCGACTGGCAACAATTCTGGTGATCTGGAGGACCAGGGAAAAAAGCTGACGCCCTGTGAAAACAAGAAGACACGTGTTCGTGCAGCAGCAAGTAGTCGTGCATTGTCTTGCTGAAGAATGGTGTGTTGTGCAGAAAGAGTATGGCTACTGGTCGCAGAATGTCGTTGACATAGGTCACTCTGGACACAGTGTCCGTGACACGCATCAACTGCGATTTGTGGTTGCACCCAATAGCACCCCAAACCAGAAGGCCCTGAGTAGGCGCTGTATGTCTTGTGCGAATGCAGTCACTGTGATGCCGTTCATTCCTTGGTAGTGTATGATGTATTACTCTGTTCCACTGTTGCGCTAGAGCCAAGGAGGACGCAGATTGTCCTGCTATGCCGAAACTCTTTGTCCCACACGAGCAGCAATGTATTCGATGGATGCGTCATATTCCCTCATGCCAATAATGTGCCCTCTGTCAAATTCCCTGACTTGACGGTGCAGCTCGCGCATACGTCTGCGAGGTATCCTTCCGTGTTCTCAAGTCGCCCTGATCCATTACCTTCGGTTTATAACGACAACGAGAGTCATAGGCACATTTTACCGGTAGGTGGTGTTGCGAAGCGATGACGATGTTGACGTGGAACCCGCGGGCCAACGTTGTTCAAATGCTAATTATTTTTGCAGAACATTCTGACGTACACGCCCTGTGAACATGAACATTGTTTCCAGTCGTTCAAGGTGTTCTGGGTGGATTTTTGGACCGTAAGTGTACATTTAATGGAAGACGGGAGTAATTCACTGGCATTATAGGTTTTGTAGAGGATTACTTCTTTAACGTGATCCGTGACATCTGATAAGTGTTTGCAAGATTTTGATTGCACCACGTGCAAGAGTATGTCAGAGTATGTCACGGAGGAAACCATTTGATAATAGGTAATCGCATGCTACTAAAAGGCTATTAATTATTACTGAATTGTTTGAAATAGCCACATCAACAAATTTTAAACATCTCACGAATCACATACTTCATAGGATGATATTAACAACAAGAAGAGCCTTTTCACGCAATAGTTCTAAATTTTGAAGGGAAAAATATTTTTTTCTCGTTTGACACATGTAGGGTGCATGTCGTAGACCA
Source organism: Schistocerca serialis cubense (assembly GCF_023864345.2). Classification (NCBI taxonomy): domain Eukaryota; kingdom Metazoa; phylum Arthropoda; class Insecta; order Orthoptera; family Acrididae; genus Schistocerca; species Schistocerca serialis. The sequence continues at coordinate 492,763,671 of NC_064646.1, read as the reverse complement.
AATAAAATAAAATAATTGTAAATAATGATTCCGTATCAAAAGAGTGACTTTTGTTCAGGATACCATTTAGAATAGCAGTCCAGTTTCTTACGCGTGTCTCTGTCTTTCATCCGACAGTAATGTTGTCTAAAATGTTGTGATAGTGACACAGCTGGAGCTGATGTTAAGCAGAATCGCTTCACATAGGGGCAGCAGTTGGGAGCAGCACTGCTGCGTACCAGACGTTAGTCGATCATCGCTGTCTGCCACATAAGTTTGGCTTGACAGCGTATTAGTTATGTTGACTTGTAAACAAGTATTTGTATGTTTAGTTCACAAAATAAATACTTGTTACTGTTTTTATTAAAAATGAAAACCGTAGTGACGTTTAGCAGATGATACAACTACTTACGAAGGTTGGAAATTTAATAGCAACAACTATTTATTTGGTTGGCGACTCCGTGGAGTGCTGTGTACACAACGACCATATATGTTAAATTAAAAGGGAGGTCAGCGTTGGCCGTAATATTAATGGTTTATTGATAACAAAATCGATTTTTAATCACATAGTGATCATCTTCAGTGCTGTGGTGTACAAATTGAACTCATAGGCACTGGTATCAAGTTATTATCAGTAACTAAAACTGAGAAACAATCACAATAACTCACTAATTGTGATCGTTTCTCTACTAAAGAGACTGCCTACACTACGCTTGTCCATCCTCTTTTGGAATACTGTTGCTCAGTGTGAGGTCCATACCAGATAGGACTGACGGAGTACGTCGAAAAAGTTCAAAGAAGGTCAGAACGTTTTTTATTATCGAGAAATAGGGGGGAGAGTGTCACTGAAATGATACAGGATTTGGGATGGCCATCATTAAAACAAAGGCGTTTTTCGTTGCGGAGCAATCTTCTCACCAAATTCCCGTCACCAACTTTCTCCTCCGAATGCGAAAATATTTTGTTGACGCCGACCTATACAAGGAGAAACGATCATGATAAAATAATGGAAATCAGAGCTCGTACGGAAAGATGTAGGTGTTCGTTCTTTCTGCGCGCTATACGAGATTGGAATAATAGAGAATTGTGAAGACGGTTAGATGAACCCTCTGTCAGACAAATGTGATTTGTAGAGTATCCAAGTAGATCTAGATAGATGTAGATAAGAAACTTTGACAAAGGACAGATTATTATTACGCAGAGCCTGTGAAGGTGTATCTCGAAAACAGCGAAACTGGTCGAATGTCCACGTGCTACTGTAGCGAACATCTGTGGGAAGAGGTTGAAGGACAGTGAAATTACCACTAGGCGAAAAATGGTTCGACGTCCACAACGGTTCACAGAAGGTGAGGTTCGGAGACTTGTATGCTCTGTAAAGTAGGGTACATGCTTTGATCTGTGACATCTATGCCGAAAGAGCACAATGCTGCTGCACGCACAACAATATTGGAAAACACAGTTCATCTTATATTACTGAACATGGAGTTCTGCAGCAGACCATCCCTACTTGTTTGCATATTCTCTCAACGACCTGGTCAATTACGGTTGAAGTCGGTACGGGACCATCGGGATTCGACATTCGATCAATGGAAACGTGTTGCTTCTGGGGGGTGGGGGAATCACATTTTTGCTGCACTAGGTCGATAGTACGAGGTGCATTCGAGTTCTAAGGCCTCCGATTTTTTTTCTCCGGACTGGAAAGAGATAGAAACATGCGCATTGTTTTAAAATGAGGCCGCGTTCATTGTCAATTCGTCCCAGAGATGGCAGCACCGTATGGCAGATGGAATTTTACCGCCAGTGGCGAGAATGGGAACTGTTTTAAATACTTAAAATGGCGAAGTTTTCCATACTTGAACAGCGTGCCATCATTCGTTTTCTGAATTTGTGTGGTGTGAAATCAATTGAAATTCATCACAGTTGAAAGAGACATGTGGTGATGGAGTTATGGATGTGTCGAAAGTGCGTTCGTGGGTGCGACAGTTTAATGAAGGCAGAACATCGTGTGACAACAAACCGAAACAACCTCGGGCTCGCACAAGCCGGTCTGACGACATGATCGAGAAAGTGGAGAGAATTGTTTTGGGGGATCGCCGAATGACTGTTGAACAGATCGCCTCCAGAGTTGGCATTTCTGTGGGTTCTGTGCACACAATCGTGCATGACGACCTGAAAATGCGAAAAGTGTCATCCAGGTGGGTGCCACGAATGCTGACGGACGACCACACGGCTGCCCGTGTGGCATGTTGCCAAGCAATGTTGACGCGCAACGACAGCATGAATGGGACTTTCTTTTCGTCGGTTGTGACAATGGATGAGACGTGGATGCCATTTTTCAATCCAGAAGCAAAGCGCCAGTCAGCTCAATGGAAGCACACAGATTCACCGCCACGAAAAAAATTTCGGGTAACCGCCAGTGCTGAAAAAATGATGGTGTCCATGTTCTGGGACAGCGAGGGCGTAATCCTTACCCATTGCGTTCCAAAGGGCACTACGGTAACAGGTGCATCCTACGAAAATGTTCTGAAGAACAAATTCCTTCCTGCACTGCAACAAAAACGTCCGGGAAGGGCTGCGCGTGTGCTGTTTCACCAAGACAACGCACCCGCACATCGAGCTAACGTTACGCAACAGTTTCTTCGTGATAACATCTTTGAAGTGATTCCTCATGCTCCCAACTCACCTGACCTGGCTCCTACTGACTTTTGGCTTTTTCCAACAATGAAAGACACTCTCCGTGGCCGCACATTCACCAGCCGTGCTGCTATTGCCTCAGTGATTTTCCAGTGGTCAAAACAGACTCCTAAAGAAGCCTTCGCCGCTGCCATGGAATCATGGCGTCAGCGTTGTGAAAAATGTGTACGTCTGCAGGGCGATTACGTCGAGAAGTAACGCCAGTTTCATCGATTTCGGGTGAGTAGTTAATTAGAAAAAAAATCGGAGGCCTTAGAACTTGAATGCAGCTCGTAGTCTCCACAAACGCCAAGGTGGACGGCGGCTCGAAACGTGCAGCGCCGCATGGACGCACGCTGGTGGGGGCAGTGTTATACCACGGAACACATTCTCCTGCGCTGGCATGGGACCTCTGGTAGTAATAGGAGCCAATTATCAATACCAATGAAATTAACCAACAACCGTGTAACTGAGATGTTATTTTATTTTGACGGCTTTCAGTTTCGGCATTCCACTGTGCCGTGTTCTGGCCCCTAATGCATTTCTCCAAATAAACGATAATGTCATATAGTGCCATATATCTCTGGTTGTCATGAATTCAACCTTTTTACTAGTGCTTCGGAGACTTGAAAGTAACTCATCAAGATGCCTGAAGATGGCATAGAGGAATGTCGAAATTGGTAGTCGTCAGAATAAAACAAAATGAAATACGTCAGTTGCACGACTGTTGGAGAATTTCACTGATATTGACAATTAAGTAAACAGCTGTTGTCCCCTGTCGATCATGGGTCAACAGAGATTTAATAGAAGACACGCTGGGAACCTTCTGCATCCCTCCACACTTTGTCTCACCCGACGGCGATGTCATCTTTCAGCATTATAATTGCCTGTGTCTCGGAGCCAGAACCGTGTTACATTGATTTTAGGAGCGGTATAGTGATATCACGTTGATGTGTCAGCGACCAAAATCGCCTGACGTAAATCCTAAGGAACCCATATGAGTCACTATTGGGCGCCACCACAGCGTACGGTAATCAGCGGCCCGTTGTTTACGCGAATTGTTTGACCTATGCGTAGACACCTAATGTCACGTACACCCACAACGTTACCAAGAAACTGTCTGATGCCCGATATGCAGAATCGGTGATGTATTCCGTTCCAGAGACGGACAAACAAGCTACTGAGCAGGTGGTCATAGTGTTTTGGCTCATAGGTGTAAATTTACCAGTATTACGAATTAATAATTACAGAAACAGTAATTTTGCTCACCTAGTCAGTTGTCGACCGTTAATCTTCTTTATTCATTAACTAAATTCAAAACATTTTTTCCAAATTCTGCAAACTACAGTGATGCCATTTCATTCTTTATTTTCATTTTGATTTAACCGAAATTCATTTTCTTATTGTCATTGCTAAAACCACTCAACATTGGCGACTCATTTATAATAGCACTTAAAGTTCGCAGATTTCATTTGTTCTTGGGAGCAGATGCTTTTCCTCACAACAGGGAACTTTATGTACACGGCTCAGCGGTAGGTAAAGCATTTGGAAGACTTTGGCAGGATACTGGGTGAATGCAGTTGGAAGGCGTCAATCGATCCACCTCATATCATTACGTGTTTCCGTTTTATCAAGTTCAGCAGAGTATCTTTTCCCTGCTTCTTCTGCTTATGTTTTCGATGCCAGTGGGGGGCAGGTCACCCTCGAAACCTAACCTGAATGTATTTCATATTTTTTTTTATTAAAATTGATAATCAGCACAACATGTACGACGGCTGATCAAGAAATACTGAGACGAATTTTTTTCACAGATGTTTATTACTCCGTTTCACTGCTTACATAATCCTTTTCAAAGTACTCCCCCTCCTACTTGGACGTACTTTTTATACCGCTTCTGCCACTCTTTGATCGCATAGAGCAGGCCATTCTTTGTCATGCCCTTGACAATCGCCTCTCTTTGACTTTAGTAATGGGAATAAAAAATCAAAGGGTAGAAAATCTGGGCTATAAGGAGGATGTAGTACAAAGGTAATGTTAAATTGAGCCAGAAACTGTATGATTTGTGATGTGAAGTCGCAACCCAGTCGAAGTAAGTTCTGATCATTTCCTTGCAATGTGTTTGCTCAGTTTAGCCAATGATGATGATGTTTGGTATATGGGGCACTCGACTGCGTGGTCATCAGCGCCCATACAAAGTCCCAGTTTTTACACAGTCCAATCTTTTTCGCAGTCCAATCTAGCCACTGTCACATGATGATGATGATGATGGTAGTGGTGATGAAATGATGACAACACACCCAGCGCAGAGAAAATCTCCAACCCGGCCGGGAATCAAACTCAGGACCCCGTGATCAAGAGGCAGCAACGCCAGGAAGTACACCACGAGCTGCGGACACTTAAGCCAATGCTTGATTTGTAGTACGATGCTGTAACAGTAGTGTGATGGGGAACTTTATGCTGGTAAATAATTCCATGACAGTCAAAAAAAAAAGTGTTCGCCCTCACTTTTCCTGCATTTGGAACAACCTTCGCCTGTTTTGGTGTTGGAGAACCTGGCGACCGTAAGGGTGCAGCCATGACTTATCATCGGCGATAATCGATTTCAGAACCGCACCCCCTCCATCAGGACATCATGGCTTGTCTCCATTAGCACAGCCTTTTTCGCGAGTAAACAGACGTGCCACCCAAAGGTCACTAACACGGATCATATGGAGATGATCATGCATAATCGTAAAGACAAATCGGCCTCCTTCGAAATCCTTGAACCACCTGAACTCTGTTCCACGAAGTACTGCATCTGCATGGTACACTTGCTGCATCTTTTTGTAACTTTCAGTGGCTGTATGGTTTAAACGCACACAGAATTTTATTGCACCGTACTGCTGCTCTCGCGCCAGCTCCGCTGTTTGGTACGCGAAATGCAAAGAGCGTCAAGAAAACCGAGCATTAGTACCAATTTACCGACATGACAGCGCATCCGCCTATGGACATTATACATAAAAACCCACTCTTTCCAAATATTAGTGGTACAGGTAGGCACAGAAGGTACGGGAAAAATTTAGTCTTTGTTGATCAGCCCTCGTACTATCTGTACTATCTGTCATAAATATGGAAGAGCGCTCATTTGGATGAATGTGGGTGTAATTAGAAACGCGTGCGACCAGAAAAATTCAGGTGGAAGCTCATGGTTTAGTTTTGCAGTAGCAACCTGGGAAGACAGTTGACTGTAGTCTTCGAAGCCAGCTCCGGTGGAGAAAGACTGTCGCAACATTTGCTAGCGCGACCACGCCACTTGATCTTAGCACCCAAGCGTAGGGACGCAGAATGCCTGCAGTTGAACGGATTGGAAAAATTTGGGCCGAATGAACCAGGCGCTTCCTTTCCAGTTTTCTGACAGGAGAAGACAGTTGGAACCCGTGGCGAGTGCCTCTTGCTGATCGGTCAGTGAGTCCCCACCTGGTTAGTGCGCTCTCTCTACGCAGAGGCGAGGCGGTTTGGATTTTGGAAAGAAATTACTGTGGTACGGACGCAGCGAACAGTCGTTGCTCCGTGGTCAAGTGTTGCTCCTGTGCGCATGTGAACAGTGATTTTTGGACGGGGGTTTGTTCGATTTTCAACTAGAATTCTATATGACGATTAAACTTAATCGTTAGGAGCAGTGTGGGGTTCTCGCGAGGGATGATTCTGTACCGTTTTATGTAGACTCATCTGGAATCGAACTAGGTCCTCAATCCGTCACGGTTCGCCTGACGTATCGTATGCCCACTCAACTTTGATGATGCTTTTCACTGTGAGTCACTAGCCGGCTTTGACGATTCAGTTATCAATGGAAAATGGCGAACTTTGCTTTCGATTACTCGGCGAGTTTCAGTCTTTGTGTGTGAGCAATTGCGCGTCCATATTGTGGTTGTCGATCCATCTAGTCCTTGTTGACAAATGACTACCAGTGCGTTATTGCTGTTTGCTTGTACGGAATCGTAGGATTATCATTTTTTACGTGTTTTTTTATGTAAATGCACTTTCAGGAGTAGGAACCATGTGTTCCATAAATGTTCATTCGGTAACAGCTACTTAGTTCGTTAAATTTCGCCACAGTATTCGTGCCCCCACTACTCTTCTCCTCATGTGATCTTTAGCCTCATGGCCACCAATAAGAGAGAATTACTTGGAATGCTTAGTAAAGTGTAGATCCTGAACGGTCGCTCTGGAGTTCGCTAATCAAATTTACGTTGCGCAATTTTCTCTTTAGGATAGAACCTACGGTTAATATTCACGGAACTTCAGACGACTTGTTGCTAAGAAGAGGTACATAATGTTGAACACTGTATTTGAGCATCAGATTGGTCCTTATGAGGGGAGAGACTGCGCGACCATAAAACAGAGGAGACTCTTGCGGTCAATCTACAAAGGAGACTGCACACAAATCACTTGCGCGTCCCATTTTAGAATACTGCTGAAATGCGTGGGACCCGTACCAGATAGGGTTAACGGAGGATAATGAACGTCAATAGAGGCAGGAATGGCCACAGGTTTGTGTCTCACGGAAGATCGTGATGAAAATGTTGAAAAACCTGAATTGTTAGACTCTTGAAGACAAACAGAAAATAAAGTCTACATACAGAGTTTCAAGAACCAGTATTAAGTGAATAATCTAAAAGTATTCTTCGACCACCTACATATCGCCCCCGTAGGAATCGTGAGAACAAGATTACACTAACTGCAGGGATCTCAGAGCAGTTTAAGCATCTTTCACGCGCTATTTCGGCTGTTGGGATGGGAAGGAATCCTAACGTGTGGTAGCGTTCCAAGTACTCTCTTCTACGCACGTCTGAGTGGTTTTGCTGAGCATGTATCTAGATAGATGCAGACATCCAACAACCAGTAATTTTCAGGCCACGGACAAATGGACTTTTAACCCTTGACTGCGCACTCGATCAGAAAAGTACTTTTATGTTTCGCCCGGAAAGACACTTCCTTTTCTTAAACCGTTGAACAGTACATTTCGTCAAGTGACTACAGACGTGTGGATACACATGAGGAACCTCGCCAGTTACTGAGCGATTATCGCACATTATCCAATGATTGCTCAACAGTGTATGTGTGTGTGTGTGTGTGTGTGTGTGTGTGTGTGTGTGTGTGTGTGTGTGTGTGTGTGTTGATTTCAGGAGCTGGTGTTCAAAATCGTCCGGTGCTAGGGCAACAAGAGACTGCCGAATGTTACAATTGCCTTTTCTCTCCGTAGTATTCCTCCCACTCCCGCTAAAATCGGTGATGCTTCTATGCTGTTGTTGTTGTTGTTGTTTTCAGTCCTGAGACTGGTTTGATGCAGCTCTCCATGCTACTCTATCCTGTGCAAGCTTGTTCATCTCCCAGCACCTACTGCAGCCTACATCCTTCTGAATCTGCTTAGTGTATTCATCTCTTGGTCTCCCTCTACGATTTTTACCCTCCACGCTGCCCTCCAATGATACATTTGTGATCCCTTGCTGCCTCAGAACATGTCCTACCAACCGGTCCCTTCTTCTGGTCAAGTTGTGCCACAGACTCCTCTTCTGCCCATGGGAACTCCAACGCTGAACGTCGTGGACGTTATTTCATTGATTGGGTGGGTGTGATTTCCTAAGGGACCAAACTGCTGAGGTCGTCGGTCCCTGGGCTTACACACTACTTAAACTAACTTACGGTAAGGACAAAACAAACACACACACACACACACACACACACACACACACACACACACCCACGTCCGAGGGAGGACTCGAACCTCCGGCGGAAGCGGCCGCGCGGTCTGTGACATGGCGCCTCTAACAGCACGGCCACTGCGCGCGGCTATTTCATTAATTGGTTTATTATACAGCGCCCCATACAAATCCACAAAACAGCCCAATAGATGGCGCTTCACAAGATAACAATAAAATTTTCACGTCGAAGTTCTAGATCGCGTGTCGGTTGCTAACACTTAATTTTTGCCACCTAGTCGTCAGTCTTCCAAATATCCTTCCCACGACCACACACCGCCACATTCTTCTCTATGCATTTCGTATTATTTCGATAGCTCAGTATTGTTGGACTTGAAATTTATTGGCAGATTAGAACTATGTGCCGGAGTGGGACTTAAACGCGGGACCTTTGCCCAATTAAGACAAGTGCTCTAGCCACTGTGTTACCCAGACACAACTCACAATCCGCCCTCGGAGAGCCACATTTCTGCGATGGCTGCTCTTGTGCCGCGCTCGGGTAGCTCAGTCGGTCGAGCACGTGCTTCAATTAAGCAAAGGTTCCGTGTTCGACTCCTGTCTAGCGTACAGTTTTAATCTGTCAGAAAGTTTGACGCCGTAAACTGCGTTACGAAAGTTTTCTTTTACACGTGTAATGTGAGATACGGATCTAGATCGCACTTAGCAGCCTCACATTTTCAGCCTTCTTAAGTAGGAGTGCATCTCTTCTGTGTTATTGTTCTTGTACCGAAGAGTAATAAATAAACATTAGTTATTATTTTTGTTTGTCATGTATTAGGTTCAGATGACAACAATTTGGGATCCTACGTTATCAGTGAGTGCTGATATTACAGTCACTTGAAATAAACATAGACTGTAATATTTCTGACTTTGCAGCCATCATATTTAGGTACAAGAAGCTCTTCTTAGAGCAGGGGTTCCCAACAAAATTTTCTCGAGGACCCCCGTCATCGAGCATGATTGGTACGTTGTCATATTACAGTATCAAGTACTCAAACAAGCTAAATTAAGAGTCTTTTTGTACGTTTTCTATTTTTGGTATTTAGAAAAAACATTGACATATTCATTATTGAAAAAATATTGAGCTTAAAACTTTTTCAATTTAGCCATCATTGTTATTGTTAAAATTTTGATTGTTGCTCAAAATCTTTGTCTTCAAATCTGGGTGTTTAGTATAACAAATTCCTTAAAAAAGTAAAAATTGAGTATGAACTGAAAATGACAGGAAAAAATTAAAACTGAGATTGCATTCAGTAGACATGTGTGAAAAATAAGAAAACACTAATTTCATACAATGTATTATTTATTTAAGAAATACAGTTACAACAGAGTACTCCATCAGTATACAGTTAGTTTCAGTTTTCAGTTCTTAATGAGATAAGTTTAATCTGACCTTCGAGTCCATTATTTCTGAAATATTAGGTTACAAACTTGAAACTTTCACTCTGAAATCCGACCGCACTTTGGGCCGATTCCTATATTTGTTTTTCATGAAACACATGGAAGAAAATGCTTGGTCACACCGATATGTAGTTGCAAATGGAAGGATCTTTTTCATTGCCTTATCTCCAAGTTTCTTGCAGTCCTTGCTTGCTGATGCCCAGAAGTCTGTAATTTCATCACCGATGAAAATGTTTATCAACGTACCACAGCTAGACAGATCCACAAGTTGGTCTTGCTCTTCTTCAGTCAGGTTCAGGTTCAGGGATATACTCTCTAAAACTGGTGGCTAGACTGCGTAGATGCTCGGCTACATTGATCTGGTCAGGCAAACTCTCCTCTGATGACTCCAAGAATTGTTTTAAAGTAAAAAAGTTAGTTAATGACTCGTTTTCTATCCTTGACGCCCACATCTGACACTTTTTGACCATAGCACTAATCTTATCCTCAACTTTGAACATGTCTAAATTTTTTCCCTTGTTAACTCAAGTTGAACACATTCAAGTGTTCAAACACATCAGCTAAGTACGTAACTGAGCAAAGGCAATGGAAATTAGAAAATCCGCGTACTTTGTGTCAAGAAGGAAGACAAGACCCTCGTCCCTAAGTTCAAAAAATCTTGACAAGATCCTACCTCGAGAAAACCATCTTATTTTCGTATGAATAAGAAGTTGCTCATGCTCACTGCCGATCTCTTTACACTCTAGGAATACGCTAGACGCACTAGTTAGCTTTCGCTAAAGCTCTGCTCAAGCAGGAAGCGGCCAAAACAAAAAATCTGTTATTATACTTAATATATTTAATATTTTTTTTTATTCTAATAGCATCTTGCGGACACCTCTGGCATGCGGACCACCTGTTGGGAACCACTGTCGTAGAGCATTTCAGAAGGTAGCAGTGGGAAGGTGAGGTTATGGCGTGTGAAGCCCCAGAAACAGATGGTTTGTTCGGTACGGATATCGTGAGAGGACATCCTAAATTGTGGCCATTCTTGGCGATTGGCTGCTGCGTTTGGAAACTGCGCACCAGAATGATAATTTTCTGTCATTAATATTAGAAAAACTAAAAAGAATATTTACTTGCATTTCATATAAAAGAAACTCTCAATATCGTGCTATCGTTCCATTATTTCTAAAGTATTACTAACCAGCAGAATAACAAACAACTGCGAAACGAAAAGGCAGATGAAGCACTTCGGTGTTCTTCGGATCGCGGTCGAGGTGGTTAAGGCAGCTAGTTCGGCAGTCTCTGAGGACAGGCGTGTTGTGTGCCGCGGTCGGCATCAGGTTAAGACTTTATTAGCAATGTATGGTTATTTGGACATATAGCTAAGAACAGTGTGATAGTAATTACGGAAATATGCAACTAATTATTTTGTTGAAGAATGTAAATTATTTGTGACTCTGAACTGGAATGTAATTGTGCAGTTTCTGTTTTCTGCTATTAAAAAGCGAGTGGCATCCCACATACACAAACTAATTAGAAATTGAGTTATTAACATAATCAGTTCCTCGCTAAGAGTTTCGTACAGCCTAAAGATAACGGATTCGAGACCTACGTGCCGTTTTCTAAGCAGACTGAAGGTTGGTGAACATTTATTGGATTGGTCTTTGGCATGATGTACACGTAACTTGCACCAATATTTTGTCTTGTGACTCCTATTACAATTTTACGTTGGTAAGAGCCTCTAGCCGTGGGAATTTACTAGTGAGCATTCATTCTGAGGTACGATATATGTAATCTGGCTGCTATCTGAAGCTACGACTTGGGACAATCTTGTTTTGTCAATTTTATATATGACAAGAGCCGCTACGATGCATCCAATCAAATTTACCATCATGTGATGTAACAAGGCCCACTCTTTCTAAAGAAGATACGAGGTGTGTTTTTTAAGTAAGCACCGTTTTGAAATTAAAAAACGACATGCTAAGATATCTCAATAATTTTATTTTTACAAGAAAGCCTGTACCTCAATCTGCGCACTGAAGCCGTTACAGTCTGATTGTTCTTTGTTTACGTTTTGTACTGAGTGTTTAAGATGCCTCCGATAATCGTGAGTCCCGCCGACTGTGAAGTACGGGCTGTTATAAGATTTCTTAGTGCTAAAGGTATAAAAGCGATCGATATTCATCGTGAGATCTGCGCAGTTTGCGGAGAAATCATTATGAGTGGTGGAATGGTAAGAAAGTGGGTGAGAGCATTTAAAGATGGCCGCACAAATGTGCATGATGAACAACGGAGTGGGCGTCCTTCGTCGTTAATGAAAGTTTGGTGCAGGAAGTGGACGATAAGGTAAGAGAAAACAGACGCTATACGCTTTGCTCCTTGCGGGATGACTTTCCTAAAGTTTCTCGCAGTGTTTTGTATGGCATTATGATCGAGCACTTGAATTACCGAAAATTGTGCGCACATTGGGTACCGAAAATGTTGACGGATGTGCGCAAAACCAAACTTTTATACAGTGCATTGACTTTCCTTGAGCGGTACCACAACGACGGTGATGATTTCTTAAGCCAAATTGTTACGGGCGATGAAACATGGGTGGCCTACGTCACACCAGAATCAAAGCAACAGTCCATGGAAGTTGAGCAAGGGCATCGTTTGTCTGCAAGAAAATGCCCGTCCCCATGTGGCGAATCAGACCAAAGATCTCATTACATCTTTTCGATGGGAAACTCTAGATCATCCTCCGTACAGCCCCGATCTTGCGCCCAGTGACTACCATCTGTTCCTACACTTGAACAAACACCTGGGCGTCAGCGTCTTCAAGACGATGACGAAGTCAAAACAGTGGTGATGTAGTGGTTAACAAGCCAGGCCGCAGACTTCTATGAGGAGGGTATTGAAAAACTGGTACAACGTTATGACAAGTGCCTCAATATTGACGGAAATTATGTAGAAAAGTAGATTAAGGTACCGGCTCCCATGTAAAAATAAAATTATTGAGATATCTTAGCACGTCTTTTTTTAATTTCAAAACGGTACTTACTTAAAAAATACGCCTCGTATTTTTACAAATATCGAAATTTGGATCATGGACTAATATAGCTTTATTTGCACCTGGTTGACTGATTTTTCAACCTCTTCAGATTTGCACAGTTGCTGCTTCGCAGCTATGTTGAAGGTTTTATTAGAACTTATGCTTTCCATTCAGGGACGTGGAAGCAAATAGGCACCTCACAGTTTCAGTACAAACGAGATCAGTGACACGTCATCTGTGGTAACACAGAGGAGTTTGTTTTAACTTGCCGTAAGACCACAAGGTACAGACGGCTCGTCTCGCATTTGACCGTGGGTGACGAAGATGGTGACCAGTGATATAGGCAGGGAACACTTGCATAGGACTGCGTTAAAGCTGATTATGTAAATAAAGAAAAAGAAATGAATTAACGAGAATGGTGTACCTTTGGTTCCCCTAGCAGCCCTCTCACGTAATGCAGAGGTTGATAATGAGAGTGATCTAATTACGTGGCTACGCTGCAAAGTGAGTCATGCCAGGGCGTGGGAATAAATGGCGACCGTTCGACAGACGGCAGCGCGCACTTGGCGCGTGAGTTATGGGTGTCCGCGCTCAGAGAGGCCAGCGCAGCCTGTTATGCGGCCGCATGCCAGTGCGCCGAGACCTGCCGAAGGCTGGAGAAAGGCTCGCGGCGCTATCGACACTGACATCTACGAGTGGCGAAGGACAGCCGACGTGCTGCCCTGGCGCCTCACCACGACAGCGCGCCGTTCTGCACGCAGCGGCGGCAGCTGGGGCGGAAAGCGGCCCCTGCAGACACTGTGCTGGGAGCACTACTTCAATCGAAATCATTCTCCAAACAGCTGGAAGACTCCCTGGTCTCGAGATCAGTCTGAAAGAAACGCAAATGAATTGCGAGTTGTTACGCCTTATAGCGGTGTATTACAGTAACTAATGTGTAGCTACGTATCCAAATACGCAGTTATATGTACTCAGTTGTTGTTTCTAAAGTGTTGGAAGAAAGAAAAATACCAGTTGATAAATACTATCAACACAGAGGTTAGTTTGAACACTGCAGTACTTTACTAGTATTGCCGCGGCCTTCCTCCGACCTCAGAACTGAATTATCAATCTGTTAAAATGCGACCTACACTCTCACTGTTTGATCCCATATTTTAAGATTTCCAGATGGATTTTGACACCTTTCCCCACAAGCGACTTCTAATGAATTTGCGTGCCTACGTTGCATCTTCTCAGTTGTGCGACTGAATTCGTGATTTCCCCTTCAGAAAGTTCAAATGTTCAAATGTGTATGAAATCTTATATGACTTAACTGCTAAGGTCATCAATCCCTAAGCTTACACACTACTTAACCTAAATTATCCTAAGGACAAACACACACACACACACACGCCCGAGGGAGGACTCGAACCTCCGCCGGGACCAGCCGCGCAGTCCATGACTGCAGCGCCTGAGACCGCTCCGCTAATCCCGCGCGGCCCTGTCAGAAAGGTCACAGTTCGTAGTAACTGACGGAAAGCTATGGAGTAAAACAAAAATAATAACTGGCGTTCTCCGAGGTAGTGTCACAGACCATCTGCTGTTCCTGATGTACTTAAATCATGCTGGAGACAATCTGAGCAACCCTCTTAGATTGTTTGCAGATGATGCTCTCATTTACCGACTAGTAAAGTCGTCATATGATCAAAACCAGTTGTAAAATTATTTTGACAACATACCTGTATGGTGCGAACAGAAGCAATGGACTCTAAATACTGAAAAGGCTCGTCCACTTGAGTACTAAAAGGAATCTGCTAAATTTCACTTGCAAAATAAATTACACAAATTTGAAGGCTGCGAATTCAGCCAAATACTTAGGGATTACAACTGCAAATATCTTAAATTGGAACAGTCACATAGATAACTTCACGAGGAAAGCAATCCGAAGATTGCGACTTATTGGCACAACACTTAGAAAAGACTGGCTATGCAACGCTTATCTGTCCTCTTCTGGAGAGTTGCTGCGCGGTGTGGGATCCACGTTAGGTATCCGAAAACTTCAAAGAAATGCAGCCGTTTTTGTACTATCGTGAAATAGGGGACATATTACCACAGATATGATGCGTGGATTGGGGTGGCAAGCATAAAGACAAAGGTGGATCTTATCATGAAATTTCTGTCACCAACTTTCTCCAGCGAATGAGAAGAAATTTTGTTGGTGTCCGTCTGCACATGATCATGTAATAAAATGTGCAATTAGACACGTGAAGGATACCGTGAGAAGTGAGACGGAGAATAAGTTATATCTCGAGAGGTGCCCTTGAAAATGTCTGAGAACGAACCGTCTTTAGTGGAGAGAAGCTGAAAAATATCCACTACGCTGATAGTAGTGTAGTATTTGCTGAAATCTGAAACAGATTTTAACATGTTGTATTCCAAAACCAGGAGAGCAGTGAGTGTTATAGCCAGAAATCATGGCAAAATTATTGAAGAACTAAATAAACACATACCGGTACACCTGAAAACCTATAGTATCAATCAGTGGGATAGCTTGCCAGTAATTGATGTCCTTATTCAGAAAGTCAGAGCTGTACTTTGTAAAACGACGAAGGTGTTCAAGAGCCGTCTCCTCCCACTAGAATCAAAAATAAGATTCCCATGTCACAACAGATATTCCATCCTTTTCTACGGAGGCAAGACCTAGGCTGTGATCGAGTCGGTGGGTGAGCGACTCGAGGCATACGAGATGTGCCTCTCCAGGACAATGCTGAGAGTGACATGGGCAAGTACAATTACTAACAATGGCACAGTAAGAAAAGTGAAAAATGAGAAAGAAATCATAAACACGGTAAAATACAGAAAACTGCAATACCTTGGCCGTGTAATTACGAACGGAAACAGACACAGACCGCTGCTGAACATTCTTCAAGGAAAGGTACCTGGTACAAGATGACGACGAAGAAGAGCATTTTTGCTGAGAAACTTAAAGACAAGGACTTCACACAAGAGCGAGGAACTTTTTCGAAAAAAGAACGGAACGGATAGGAGCTAGAAGGAAAAGAATAATAATAATAATGTCTGTGTGTATCCGTTATGGTGCTTACTGCTTTGGACGTTTTCCCCGTTTATTGCTCGCTTATCTCAGGGACACTAGATTTTATCGCAGACATCGAAACAACGGTGTATCTAAGAAGATACCCCTCTTGGTAACTTGCTATTCATACGCGTACACGCTGTCGTGACACAACAAACTCAACACTAAATTACAAACATGCTTATGATTTTCACCCAAACGAAGGAGATATAAACTCGATGCTCACGAAATGTAAGACAGCGGTGGCAAATCACTTTCATTAGCATCGCGCGCGCGACAGTATCGTGGGACTTCCGCTTGGAAATGACTTCGGATAGCCATTTCAGAGATGTAATTAGTGCAAATATGTCGCTTTAAAACTTAAAAGGAAACTGAATTTTTTATGGGCTGGGAAAGTAGCTAAACAAGTTGTTAGAGAAGCAGAGTTACAGCTGGAAACGGCAGAGCGCGGAAGCGTTTGCTGCTGTCCAGTGCACACCAAGGCCATTGCGGGGAGATGGCGCAAGACTAATGGAAGAGAGGCGACCTTGCTCTTGAGTAACAAGCAGTTCCGCAATTCACGCGGAGTGAATCACGGGAACAGCCGTAGACTTACTAAACACCAGGGTCAGGCGGGATTCGAACTGCGTACCAGAGGCACCTGAGTCCCGCGTGTGACAACAATATATTTGATGACAAATCAGTTAAATCAGAGTTTCAATACTGAAAATTTTATACCTTCAGTGGTGAGTTTTTCTTACACGTAAACAAAGACTTTAACGTGTTTCATGACGATGATATAATTACCGCCTTCTGTAATACAAATTTTTCTGTGATGTCGCACCTGTATTACGACTTTAAAAATGGTCACCAATACCAATTATTTTCCACCTGCTGAGACGCAAAAGCGCTGACAGAGATCCTCGGGAAAGTTCGCTGCTTTGCCTGTCCGTTTCACTGCTTTTCGTTTGATCCCAGGTGGCTGAGTCCACATTGTTTCACTACAAAAAGTGCCATGTGCATCACCTTCAAACTTGAACCAGATAACTGACTCGTGGCGAGAAATGCGTTAAGGCACAGAAGATTAAGTGGTGGAAGGTAGAAAAAAAATGAAAACTCACTCACATTGCCTCAGGTACATTCATGTCATGCCAGAGGCCAGAGGCGGAAGCGAACCATTATGCCGCAAGTGGGGCAGGTCGGAGACACTGTCTGCCGAATAATTCATCAAGAAAGAAGCAAGACAAGCATATTCGTCAGCTCGTAACACATACTGCGAGAAACTGTATCTATTTCATAACAGCACATAGCGAGGGACCGATACAGAACAGTGAATGTCGCAGGATAAAGAGGACACAGTCGGGCATTACGAATCGAGCCTTGCGTCATAACCTCACTAGCTCCCTTTAAATACTACAGTTCTCCTGCCCATGTCATGCGTTCATCACTGGGATCGATGGCACTCACAGTTATAGCAGTCGACTGCATGATTACGATACTGTAGTGAATGTATGTCCTAGGTGCTCCAGCACAGTCTGTGAACTAGCTGAAGATGTACTCAACATGAAGGCCTTCAGCTGATGAACTTCATGCTGCTCGCTGCTCACCATCCACTGAATGAGAAACTGACTGTCTTCCAACTACATCACATCACAGAGTGCTGCCAATTTGGGTCTTCAAGGTGGAAGCCAATAATAGGGGGTCCACATTCCTGTTCAACACTCAGGCGCATTCGGGTTCTGAAACCTAATAGGGATAGAAAGGAGATCAACCGATCACACGACTACCGACTTCAGGAGCATCGTGGATGGGTCATCGTAGAATTCGGAGTAGGGCCAGGTACACTCCCAGCCGTCGCGAGAACCATTTTCGGTTGGGCAGCCGCCAGTAGTAGGGCAACCAGAACACAAGAACAATTTTTTAGTGCTGGTTGCCTACATCAGGGGCAAGTATACATTCAGGGGCAAAGCTATTGTCCTCTTTTCAATAACAGCTCCTTAACCTACTGTTCTGCTAAGAGGATTATGATGCCCTGGGGACAATCCGTCCTCTTGATTGACAGATCCTTGACCCATTGCTATTGTTCCATTAAGTGGTTTACCAAGACACCCCCACATATCGCCTTCACCATCCTACTACCCTTTCCCCTCCTCCTCTCCCATCCCTCTGCGAACCACCCTTCCCAATACAAACACACATTTGATTGACTAATTAATTAAATCGACAAATTAAGTAATCCCCCTCTGATCGCTGCTCACTATCTACAGAATGAGAAAATGATTGCTCGCTGCTCATGCAGTGTCAGTGACTGAGAGCCCGCATCTCGTGGTCGTGCGGTAGCGTTCTCGCTTCCCACGCCCGGGTTCCCGGGTTCGATTCCCGGCGGGGTCAGGGATTTTCTCTGCCTCGTGATGGCTGGGTGTTGTGTGCTGTCCTTAGGTTAGTTAGGTTTAGGTAGTTCTAAGTTCTAGGGGACTGATGACCATAGCTGTTAAGTCTCATAGTGCTGAGAGCCAGCCATCAGAACTTTGAAATTGAGTAGTACACAAAAATATGACTATGAAATTGTAATGAATGTCGGCGGGGGAGTCGAGTAGTAACAGCGGGCAAGAGAGAGAGAAAGAGAGAGAGAGAGAGAGAGAGAGAGAGAGAGAGAGAGAGTGAGAGTGAGAGAGAGGGGGGGGGGGAGGTGGTTGGGGAATCGGCGTGTGTGACGTGTCGCAGAGGTGAGCGGCGTGTTGTGACCGTAGAAAATTCTAATTTTTATTCTTGCTTTTGTGACCATAATAAGAGTCCAGGATCCATAGCCAAACAGCCAGCCGACATTAAGAAATAGTCCACCATGAAGTAGGGACAAGATAAGCGGCGGAGGCTGTCGAGCATGGCTTGTTGATCAAATAACTTAGTGTTTGACTTCCTGCCACAGGAAGCAGCATGAATCAAACTTGTGCAATGGAAGACGCAAACACCAGGGCGATAATACAGCAAGAGAGAGAGTCAGTCACGTGCGGAAAAGTGTGGAAACAAAGTAAGTTGTGTGCAGCTAGAAACGAAAGAGTCGTGTGGAACGGAAGGCGTTCTTGCGCAAGCTGACCAATTAGAAACGAGAGTGTCGTGTGGAACCGTAGGCATTCTTGTGCAACTCGATCACTTAGAAATGAAAGGGTCATGTGAAACAAATTAACTCGTGTACACCCAAGTACATGAGAAACGAAATAAAAGGCCAGGCAGCGGAATAGCTAGGAGCAGAGATTCAGATGCAGATTCAGAGCCAGTGGCGGCAGTTTGGAGATTCTGCAGCGAGACGCCAGCGGGGCCGAGTAGGCCCACAGCAGGCAATACAGCTGGTAAAGACTTCAACTGCGAGAAGACGGTGATAGACTCTGGTGGACACTCAAGAACTGCAGGTCAAGTAGGATTTTTAGAGTTTCATTGGAACAGTGTTGAACACAGGCTGTCAGTCTTTGTCTCAATTACTTAGAGAGATTTCAGTGCTAACCGAGAACGAGTGATTACTTTGTACTTGTTTCTTGTATGTATCGGCAATTAGCTTTGAAGTAGCAAGTCCGAACAAATAGACTGAATCTTACTAAGGGGGCTATGGTCCAATACCTCACATAAGTATATGTGAGAATAAACTTGATAGACACTAACCAATCTTTTCTGCCTATTGCAGTTCTGTAACCTATTTTCAGGAACCTTATTTGCTTCAATCCAAGGAGATTTTCTCCCTCTCACTCCGATATAAAGGTTGACAGCAATTTATAACCAACCCTTTGTCGTTAACGTCCCGTTTGCGCTACGCAGTTCGCACTTACTTCATTCTGGTATAGTGAGGCTGCGCCGGGACGCGACAGGCGAGCTGTCGAGATTGTGTGTCGCGCTGCTGGGTATAAGGTCCACTACAGTGTGCAAGACACTAACTGTCAAGAGTCCGACACGTCCAGGTGATAAAATGCTGCCAAGTAAGAGCGGGTTCTTGGTCACTGCAAGTTGCAGAAACGTTAGCTGCCCAAAAGAGGCTTGCCAGTATTTTGCATTATACGGACAAACAACAAAATATTGTTTAAAATGTGACTGTAGACAGTGGTGATCAGTTCCACAGGTCATTACACCCTGAAGCAATATGATTTATAAGATAAAACATGTCCATTTATATTTCCAGAATTTTAAACAAAAGTTCAGGATATTTCTAAGTAATGAAATCTTTAATATAAGCTTGGGAATAAGAACAGTAGTAGTAACACAAGTTTTCAAGTACTGTAAGAAAGAGTAATCTGGCAAATTTCAACAATTTCGTTTCAATGATGCTGACTAATATTGTGCTTGCTGGAATTACGCACTATTTCATCAAATGTATCATACATACATACACTTTTACAATATACATCGATTGTAACCAATTTCAATGCAAACTGACAATACTCCATTTCTTCAAGTCTCTATGAAGAGCCATTATAAATAACTGTGTATTTTCCCGTTCCGTTCTGGTTGAACTACTTCGAAACTCATACCTTAAAGCGCTCTATTAGGTACACGTAATCAGGGTCAAGTTATTTAAGCTGAGCGAAGTAAGAGGGTTGCACCTTCTTCGATAAAGAATATTCGTCGCAAAATCGCCTCCCGCCGACATTAAGATATTATTCTCCAAGTCCTGCAGAAACCTGCCTTCCTCTCCCGTCTGAATTACTCGGCCAACAGCGTCGCCTGGGCGCCGGTTCGCCCGTCAAACTGGATGCGTCACTTCGTATAGTTAGCGTCGAGAACCTGATCTGGACTTGCGTCATGTTTCCGTGGCACACGGGTGTGACGGGAGCGATGCACTCGTCACGGGGTGCGGCGCGGCTCTGCCACGTTTCCGAAGGCTCCTGGCGGACTTAGACTGTATGTCGGACTGGGACTCGAAGCTGGAAGCAGCAGAGAGGCTGTGGCGAAAGTGGAGCTGCGAGGCCGGGTTGTGAGTCGTGACTGGGTAGCTCAAGGGATGGCGCATTTGCTTGCGATACGCAAAGGTTCACAGTTAGAGTCCCAAACTGTCAAGTGGTTGTAATCTGCCAGAAAGTTTCAGACCAAACAGCACACTGTGCCGTAGAACGAAAATTCATTCATGAAACAATCCTCCTATCTGACCACTACGCCATATCCTTTCTTCGAGTGGTACTAGTCACACAAAATATGCAGAAAAACGCCTATGAAATTTTGTAAGTAGGCGAGGGGCTACGACACAATTCTATCTAAGCGTCTGCGCTTTTCGTGAATCAGATACCGAGTTCGAGAACTCACACTCTATTCGCAATAGACTGCTTCAGAACAAACGCCATTTGCTCGTCATAACTTACTCATAATAAAAACGGAGTATGATTTAACATAAAAGATAATTAAAATACACACATCAAAGAAGTTTCGCACCACCCCGGTTCCCAGAACTCCTCAAGATAGACGTTGACTCTGGATGTTATATCTCAGACACAGTCCGTCTGACTGTTCAGAGATGTAACTAAACCCGCCCAAAGATGTAAACAACCATGCACGAGCAGCGCTTATTAGACGGAGTGCGTCCAAGAGCCGATCAGTTCCAGTCATTCCACCGGTAAGGAGGTACACGGCTCGTGTTCTCTGTAGTTCAACCAATACCGCGGTTCGATCGCGTCCGCATTGATACTTTGTGCCAGGAACGGCGTCTCGGACTGAACCTAAGCGATGTTGTTCGGACATGGAGGAGGTACAGAGGGACAGAAACTGTCGATGACATGCCTCGCTCAGGCCGCCCAAGGGCTACTACTGCAGTGGATGACCACTACCGACGGATTATGGCTCGGAGGAACCCTGACAGCAACGCTACCATGTTGAATAATGCTTTTCGTGCAGCCACAGGACGTCATGTTATGACTCAAACTGTGCGCAATAGGCTGCATGATGCACAACTTCACTTCCGACGTCCATCTTTGCAACCACGACACCATGCAGCGCGGTACAGATGGGCCCAACAAAATGCCGAATGTACCACTCAGCATTAGCA
This sequence comes from Schistocerca serialis cubense, assembly GCF_023864345.2. Lineage (NCBI taxonomy): Eukaryota > Metazoa > Arthropoda > Insecta > Orthoptera > Acrididae > Schistocerca > Schistocerca serialis. The sequence continues at coordinate 492,741,790 of NC_064646.1, read as the reverse complement.
TCACGTTCTCTCCACCGATGAGTGTCGCTTATGCCTTCAACCCAGTCCGGTGAGTGCAACAAAGTGGAGGTTCCCTGCTGTTTTGGGGTGGCATTATGTGGGGCCGACGTACGCCGCTGGTGGTCACGGAAAACACCGTAACGGCTGTACCACACGTGAATACCATCCTCCGACCGATAGTGCAATCAAATCGGCAGCATATTGGCGAGGCATTCGTCTTCGTAGACGACAATTCGCTCCCCCGTAGTGCATATCTTGTGAATGACGTCCTTCAGGATAACATCGCTCGACTACAGTGGCCAGCATGTTCTCCAGACATGAATCCTATCGACCGTGACTGGGATAGATTGTAAAGAGCTGTTACCCACCAGCCAATCTGTTTACGCCAAATCGCCGTTGAAGACTGTGAAAATCTGGACCAACACCTCCTTGATGAACTTGTGGATAGTATGCCTCGACGAATACAGGCATGCATCAATGCAAGAGGACGTGCTACTTGGATTCGACGTACCGGTGTGTACAGCAATCTAGACCACCACCTCTGAAGCTCTGGCTGTATGGTGGTACAACATGCAATGTGTGATTTTCATGTGCAATAAAAAGGGAGGAAATGATATGTTGATCTCTATTCCAGTTTTCTGTACAGGTCCCGGAATTCTCGGAACCGAGGTGATGCAAAACTTTTTTGATGTGTGTATTATATTAAATTACATGAATTTGACGTGTCTTTCCATCTATAAATTTTAAATGTATTTACTTCACAGATTTCTTCGTATTATTCAAGTTTTCGTATTCAGTTTCTAGTAGTTACCTTAAAGAATCAGACTTCAACGTATACTGCGCAACACAATTAACAGATCACTGCCATTGAAGACGCAGGACTTTACAACACCTCATGGTGTAGAATTTCTCATAACCGTTCAATAATAATTATGGGTAAGCCATCTCTTTAACAGCTAACTACCACATTTTTGAGCCCAATGTTAAAGAGATAACGCGAAAATTACAGCCCTAGGCATATCTCTTAAAGTGGATAAGTTTCACAAAATTTGACAAATGCTATCTGATTGGAGTAACATTGTTAATATCTACCTGGACACCGATTAAAAGCCTACGTCTTAAAGGAAGTGAATGGGTCGAACAGAACTAAAGATTAAATCCCATAATAACATTTATTAAATAACCGCTTTATGAGATAAACATACAAAATAATCAGAAAAGTGTGATTATTGTATCTGTATAAATTAGCGTGAAGATTAAATGGAAAGCGGTGTCACCCCACTGTCAGTTGAGTTACTTGCTACCCTCTTAAGAATTTACTCTTTCCCGAAGTTCAACGATAACAGACAACTATTTAACGCTGTATTTCTTGATCGGAACAGTGGCCGGAATGCTGACTAAAACCCAGAAGACCACACATTCATTATCAGTGCAAAAGAAGATGAGACAGACGATAGTTCTGGATTCCACAAGTGTGGAATCAAATTGAACTACTCTTCCTATGACGTGATTTATGCTCACCGTAAGTATGATTGTGCTCCACCCAGCTCTGCGCTGCAGAAGATGGAACTGTGTGGGACTGCAGGATGAGACAGCCTCTACTGCGCTGCTACGCCAAGTCGACCAGGACACCACGGGGTCCCAACACGAATTGGATGCAGATCCACCAGCGTCGCACCTCTATCTGCTACCCTCACAGCGCACAGTTACACCCTGCCTACTTCTTGCCTCCAAAAATTCCAGTCGCCAGTTGCAGAACTACGAAACACTGCGGTCCGATCACGAGTGTTCCCTCTAATGGAGAGTCTCGCCAGAAATAGTGCGTCCTTTTTCAGCCTCCAATGACAAGGTGAAACTTTCCGGTACTACCAAAAAGTAATCATTTAGGCAGTGCCAGCTGACGTTACACATCTTTAGGCCAACCGCACGTTCACCAGCCAATATCTATAACCTCGCAACTGCGTTCGAGAAACTCTGAGGACAACTAGGAGGCTGGAGTTTGTTTCCTGCAGCCCTCGCTCTCTGGAGGAGGCAGATGCTTATCTTCAAAATACGTCAGAAAACATGGAAAGGCGCTCCAGCCTTCTCCACACGGCGCCGTACCGCCCTCTGGCAGGACATTCTCCGCAAGCCAGTCGCGTGGGAGGACAATACCTGCCGCCTCCTGTGGGTTCCAGGCCAGCCTCGCTTCCAACAAGCAACGCCACCCAGGCGCGGTCCCGTCCACTGGTCACCGATCTGCTTGGCTGAAGTGTTTCCTGTTGATCTGTCTCAAGTCCAATGCACTGCACATTTCCACACACCCCAGAATCAGTCACAATACATGACACCCGCCTAATATCGTGTAGGACCTCCGCGAGCACACAGAGGTGCCGCAGCACGACATCGCATGGACTCGACTAATGTCTCAAGTAGTGCTGGAGGGAATTGACACCATGAATCCTGTAGGGCTGTCCATAAATGCGTAAGAGTACCAGGGGTGGAGATCTCTTCTGAACAGCACGTGCAAGGCTTCCCAGATATGCTCAACAATGTTCATGTCTGGGGAGTTTGGTGGCCAGCGGATATGTTTAAACTCAGAAGGGTGTTTCTGGAGTCACTCAGTAGCAATTCTGGACGTGTGGGTTGTCTCATTTTCGTCCTGGAATTGCCCAAGTCCGTCGGAATGCGCAACGGACATGAATGAATGCAGGTGATCACACAGGGTGCTTACGTATGTGTCACCTCTCAGAGTCGTATCTAGGCGTATCAGGGGTCCGTGTCGCTGCTACTCCACACGCCCCAAATCATTACAGAGCATCCACCATCTTGAACAGTCTCCTGCTGACATGCAGCGTCCATCGATTCATGAGGTTGTCTCCATACCCGTACACGTCCATCCGCTAAATATTATTTGAAACGAGACTCGTCTGACCAGGCAACATGTTTCCAGTCATCAACAGTCCAATGTCGGTCTTGACGGGCCCAGGCGGGGCATAAAGCATTGCGTCGTGCAGTCATCAAGGGTACACGAGTGGGCCTTCGGCTCCGAATCCCATATCGAAGACATTTCGTTGAATGTCTCGCACGCTGACACTTGTCGATGACCCAGCATTGAAATCTGCGGCAATTCGCGGAAGGTTTGCACTTCCAGCACGTTGAACGCTTATCTTCAGTCGTCATTTGTCCCGTTCTTGCAGGATCTTTTCCCGGTCGCAGCGATGTCGGAGATTTGATGTCTTACCGAATTCCTGATATTCACGGTACAGGCGTGAAACTGCCGTACGGGAAGATCCCCATTTCATCGCTAGCTCGGAGATGCTGTGTCCCGTTGCTCGTGCGTCGACTATGACACCACGTTCAAACTCACTTAAATCTTGATAACCTGCCACTATTGCAGCGTAACCGATGTAATAGCGGCGCCAGACACTTGCTGTCTCATGTAGGCGTTGCCCACCGTAGCGCTATATTCTGCCTCGTTACGTATCTCTGAATTTGAACCGGCATGCCTATACTAGTTTCTTTGGTAATGTTCTATAAGTAACATTTTTATACAGATATTACTTGTTGTCAGCCTCAGAATGATAAATATATTGTAAGCTTTTTTATGCAGCTGGTACAGGAAAAGGTTAAGACATTCCAAGTTTGAAACTTGCTCCCAGTACAGCTACAGTTTGAAAATTGTCAATAATGGTGCCGCTGAGTGTGATGCGAAACTGGGGAGTCTCAGTGGGACCATTTGCTGTTTTATTCACACATGTGTCAATGTTGCACCTCCCTGCGTCCACGAAATGGGAGGGAATGAAGCAGGTGGTGTGAAAATGCACCCTTTGCTGCTTCGGATCACGTTCAAGTGTCGTCGAATGGCTGGAGACCGTAAGCAGGTGGTCTGAAAATTCACCCTGTGCTGCTTCGGATCACGTTCAAGTGTCGTCGAATGGCTGGAAACCGTTCCTGGTGATTCCAACCCGTATATCAAGGCAAACATTGCTGTCCCGCTGTACTCCAAAGGTTTGCGATCACATTCATTGGGGATGGAGCTCCACAATGTCCTTAGAGACGGATTGAAACATTCGGGAGTGTCAGCAGTCTCAAAGACTGTTGGTCGTCACACTGAAAACTGTTGTTTTGAGACATGAAACGTATGGGAATCGACGTCCCAAGGGAACTGGTAGTTGCATTGACGCCCTTTATGCCGTTCCCTAAGGCCTTCTCGCGTCGATTCTGAGCAGCGGTGAGTCCAAAATGTTTTTCTCTGCCACTCGCAAGAAAACCGTGTGATTTCAAGGCTGGATGTCGCTGAGGCGTCTAGAGAAGGGGTGGACTGTGGGTACAAAGGCGTCAGACGATTTTACCATCGTGTGACACGCCACTACGGCGTTGGGTGGTAATTTGGTGAAATTTTGTGCCAATATGACGTCATTAACCCACCTTACACGGCACATAAGCTTCTCACCTCCGGCCTTTTTTCGTCGCATTTGCCGACTCCTTGCTGTCTGCAGCGTCATCCAGAGCGGGGGTGAAGCCGCGTGATGCCACGCTTTTGCACACTTACACTGGAAGGTCGTAAACACATTTGAGTAAAATTTCAAATTCATGCATCGCATACTGGTTTCGAAAAAGTGATCCTTTAACTGTGTTGCGGCGTGCGTACATCTACATCTACATCTACATCTACATCTACATCTACGTGATTGCGCTGCTATTCACGATAAAGCGCCTGGCAGAGGGTTCGAGGAACCGGGTCTAGTGAAGCTTTGAACAATGACGTCATTTCTTAGTCATAGATAGTAATGTCTTCACTTCGAGGCATAGATAATAAAGCAGTTCTGTGTTCTAATAAGCGCTATCATTAAAATAATTGAATGTGAATCTAAAAGCGATCATTTATCTACATTTCACTATTTTGCCATATTTCACTTTCTTATTCCACCAAAATGCTTCAGTAGCTGATAAGTGTTATTTGGCTTAAAAAAAAAAATCTCACGAGATAGAATAAACTGATCCTACTTCATTAAGCAATCAATAAAAAAACTAAACTAAAACATAACAGCAAAAGACTTCGTAATCTATTCTATTTTCAGTTTACCATTTTCGCTTTTGCTGTTATGTTTTAGTTTAGTTTTTTTATTGATTGCTTAATGAAGTAGGACCAGTTTATTCTATCTCGTGAGATTTTTTTTTAAAAAGCCAAAAAACACTTATCAGCTACTGAAGGGAGCTACAACACTAAGAAGAATCGCTTCTCGGCTTTTGACAAGATCAATGTGTAGTTCCCTTTCAACAAGTGAAACGAAAAGATTAAATAAACAATCAAAACATATAAAATGAAACAGGTTGCAAATGTAACGTACGTGTATTTCCACCTATTCGTTACCAGTGTACATATATCGAGGTCAATGGAAGTCTGGTATACAAATATTACATACGTAGGTCCTTCTGTCATCAGTAATACTGATATGTACGTAAGAAAAGACTGTTAGTAATAGCGGAGACGAAATAAAGAGCACATCTACAATTTGTATCGCGTGTTCCACTTAGGGTTTACTGAAGCGGAGGATACATCGTTCAGGTGAAGAACAGGACAGTAATGCTAGTGAAAGCAAAGTAATCGCCTTACGACAAACTCGTATTCCGGACTGTACTTAAGAAACACACTTCGAATGAGCTTTTAATTTGTATCGGGTGTTTCATTTGCGGTTTAGTGAAGCAGGGGATACATAGTTCAAGTGAACAACAGGACAGCAATGCTAGTTGAAACTAAGAAATCGACTACGCTGAACTTGTATCCCGTACTGCACTTAAGCAATATAGTTCGAAAGACTTTCGAGATACGACTGACATTCATGTAACGTGATGTATTCTTTGCTAGTAATTTCATTCATTTCTTTCCATTGTATTTTGCGGAGAAATACTAAGATACAAACACGCGATATCTTTAACGTGAAAATACTACTGGCCCTCACATATGTGAAATAAAGTTTATCTCTCTCGCATTCCTTTGTTTCTCAACATTCTCCTCAGCTCTTTCATCTTTGTAATACATGCTCTCTGGCGACTTGTGACGTCATTGTTCAAAGCCGACGGGTTGTATCCCCTGCTGCACTAGACCCGAGGAACCAGTTTCAAGCTGTCTCTCTACCGTTCCACTCTCGAACGGAGCGTGGGAAAAACACTTGAATTTTTCTGTGCGAGCCCTCATTTATCTTATTTTATCGTGATGATAATTTCTTCGTACGTAGGTGGGTGCCGACAGAATGTTATGGCAGTCGGAGGAGAAAACTGGTAATTGAAATTTTTCCAATCCATATGTGGCATACAGCAAACCAATGCTTAAGAGTATTGGTTAAAAACAATCTTGGTTGCAATTTTAGTTTCTTATTTTTCAACGACGCGTCTCGCCTTATTTATGCATCTTCAGGTTATCTACATAGAAAAGAGAGAAGAAATCCATCTATTTAAGAATCGCGATCGCGTTGTGCAGTCTTGGATAACCTAAAAGCATGTATAAACAGATCAAATACTGAAAGAGCAAATACCTTAATTCGGTATTTCTTAGAAGAATCCTTAGTGAGTGCAGCCAAAGGGCACCGTCGAATATATCAGGCCAACATCGGCGCTCCTGTGAACGTGAACGCGTTATGCAGATCTTGGTGCCTCTCGCGTCCATCCAGAAGAGATAATGATTTTACTATTTTATATTCCTAGTTTTTACTGAATTTAACGAAGGCGATGTTTAACGAAGTCCCATAGTGCTCAGAGCCATTTGAACAATTTTTTGCACTGAGGCTGACCATTGACCTGTGGTCGAGTGGGAGATTATTCCAACGCCTCGCAGGCAGCGAAAGACTTTTTGAGGGGCCGATCGTACGGCCTCCCCAGTTCGTTTGACGAAGCCTCTAAGCCGGATGCAGTCGTCCATCTCATTCCACATGAAGCTTCTCGGTCCGCAAGATCTGGGTATTCACAGAGAGTGTCTTTGCTGGTACTTGGGAGCTCCTACGTTAGGCGCGTAATGGGGCCCTTAGGAACATAGCTGCCAAGGAGGGGAAGGAAGCCAGTGTAAATTCCATGTGCATACCGGGGGAGCCATTCCGAATGCGGAAAGTGTGCTTCCGGATGCCATGAAGAGTACAGGGTGAAGCCAACTGCAGGTGGTAGCCGATGTCGGTACCAATGACGTGTGTCGCTTAGGATCAAAGGAGATTCTCTTTGGTTTCCGGGGGCTAGTGGAAATGGTAAAGACTGCCAGTCTTGCTTACGAGATTAAGGCAGAGCTCACTATGCGCAGCATCGTCGATAGAACCGACTGTGGTCCTTTGGTGCAGAGGCGAGTGGAGGGTCTGAATCAGAGGCTCAGGCGGTTCTGTGAGCGTGACTTGCTCCATCGGGTGGTGGTTTTCCTCGTTGCGCTTGGTAAGTCCATAACACACAGGTGGTGGCTACGCGGGTAGCGGGGGCTGTGTGGAAGGGACTGGGCGGTTTTTTTAGGTTAGAGGGTTTCAGGAAACCACAGAAAGAGCGTCCATCTAAACGGGGACAGGTAAAACAAAGTAAGGTAGCTGTAGAAACGATCCTTATTGTAGTTGTAAATTGTTTGAGCTCCAAGCCCTAATAGAAAGCACTGAAGCTCAAATAGTTATAGATACGGAAAGCTGGCAGAATATATAGTTGCTGGACAATTAAAAGAAAACTTGAGTCATTTCAAATAGGTACTCATACAATTAAAGTGGGTGGTGCCTTCAATCTACGGTCGATATCCTGGAAAAATTATACGTTTACAGCTGGCGGCAGATATGAAACGTCATCCGAAATTGTACTAAATGCTTTCTCAAAAACTTACTTTGAACAACTAGTTCATGAGCCCACTCGAAGCGTAAATGTTTGCGAATGCATATTTGACCTCTTAGCAACAAATAATCCTGGACAAATAGGGAGTATCATGACGGTTACAGGGACTAGCGACCACAAGGCAGCTGCTGCTAGGCTGAATACCATAACACTCACAACCATAAAAAAGAAACGCAAAGCATATTTATTTAAAAATAAAAAAAGTCTCCTCTTCTTCCGTTCTGATCATGTAAGGGTAGAAAAGATGTGGAATGATTTCAAAGAGATAGTGTTGACGGCAGTTGAGTGATATATACCACAAAAATTAATAAGTGGTGGTACTGATCCCCCATGGTACACAAAACGGGTCAATTCGCTGTTGCAGAAGCAACGAAAAAAGCATTCCAAATTCAAAATCCCCAAGATTGGCAGTTTTGCAGAAGTTCGAAAGATAGCGCATAGTTCAATGCGAGGTGCTTACAATAATTTCCATAACGAAACCCTAAACCCTGTCTCAGAATCTGTCAGAGAGCCCAAAGAATTTCTGGTCATACGTACACACAGCACACCAGTGGCAAGACGCAATCAATACCTTCACTGCGCGATAACAACGGTGAAGTGACTGATGATAGTGCCTCTAAACCAGAGTTATTAAACACGGTTTTCCGAAACTCCTTCACCAAAGAAGACGAAGTAAATATTCCCGAATTCCAATCAAGAACAACTGCCAATATGAGAAACATAAAAGTAGATATCTTCGGTCTAACAAAGCAGCTTAAATCACTTAATAAAGGGAAGGCCTCCGGTGAAGATTGTATACCATTCAGGTTCCTTTCGGAGTATGTTGATACAATAGCTCCATATTTAGCAACTGTAAACAACTGCTCGCTGGCAGTCACCAGGAAAAATAATAAAATACTCAACTTAAATTCGCCGAAGAAGTGGAGTCTGCAGATAAACACAGCGACCGCGCTATCGGTTACAATTTGAACTGGTCGCCGCCAAGGCGTCATCCCCCAGTTAAACGTCCAGCTAAAACGGACGAAGCGCACCGCTGAACATACCACTGAAACAACAACATAAAAAAATGGCTCTGAGCACTATGGGACTTGACATCTGAACTCATCAGTCCCCTAGACTTAGAACTACTTAAACCTAACTAGCCTAAGGATATCCCACACATCCATTGCCGAGGCAGGATTTGAGCCTGCGACCGTAGTAGTCGCGCGGTTCCGGACTGAAGCACCTAGAACCGCTCGGCCATCGCGGCCGGCAACAACATAAAACCACACAGCAACTGGGCAATATCCAAAGCAACACAATGCTTAAAACATGAGAAAAATTTCAAAACAGGAATACAATTAGTCTTTGCAGCCAAATTAAATCTCTTGGAATTACTGTCTACAACAACAGTTCACACTGCCTTTGTAGAGGAACCGCAACACATAACCATTCACCATGAGAACACTGCAGAATGTGTAGAAAGCAGAACACATACTCTGTTTTATAATCCTAAATAATAATTACACACAAGAAGAAAACAATGTCATAAATGTCTTAGTTTTACAAAAGAATACCACTATACGAGGATTAAACTTAATAGCAAAAAGCAGAAAGAAGTTGCAGAAAATCAAACCTGTGGATATTTCGGTATGCACAGACACCCACGTAGATACACACTCTTTGCCAAGTATCTCAAGTGTGTCCAAAACAGGCAAAACTCTGCTCAATAAGTTGTGCACCAGTGGTCTACACGAAAGAGATAACATGGGCGTCCAAACACTGGGAGAGCCGTTAACGTTTGATACTGTAGCGTGTCCGGTTGCAGGATGATGCACTACGAAGCCACTTACACAGTTTCATATCGTTTAGTAGCACAGACCAGACCATCGTCCTCTCAGTACACACTCCAGACCGCACGCACTTCTCCGTCCGCAGCCCCACTGCGCGGCCACGCGATACAGAGTCGATTGCAGAGATCTTACATGAATACAGAGAAACCGCCAACGGCGCCACGTATCAAATGTTACCGATGACAGTGCCACTAAAGCGTAGTTACCAAACACGGTTTTCCTAAATTCCTTCGCCGAAGAAGGTGAAGTCAATATTCCAGAATTCAAAGTAATAACAGCTGCCTACACCGGCAAGTTAGACCTTAGATATCTTCGGTGCAGGCAAGCAGCCTAAATCACCGAATAAGGGCAAGTCCTCTGGTCCAGGTTGTATACCAATTAGGTTTGTTTCAGAGTATGCTGATACTCGTAATAACTCCATATTTAGCAATAATATACAGCCCACAACAATAATCAAGAAAGGAAATAGGAGTAATCTACTGAGTTACAGACCCATATCACTGGCGCCGATTTGCAGTTGGAGTTTGGACCTTATGCTGTGTTCGACTGTTATGAATTATCTCAAAGAAAGCGGTCTATTCACACATATTGAGCAGCGATTCAGGATATATCAATTACTTTTGAATACATCGTGGGAGCAGACAGTAGTAAACGTTATTACTAATAGTTACTATTAAAATCAGTCTCGATCACAAATTTATTTATTCTGGTACCTGGTTTCGACCACGCCTGTGGTCATCTTCAGGCCAAAATGCTGTATGAGCAGGAGCCTCCTTCTGGTGGTAAATCACTGATTTTAATAGTAACTATCATGAAATATCATTTCTACGAAACGCAAGTAACTGTTTGTTCACACGAAGTAATAAGGGAAATTGAAATTAATTCCATATTTATAGATTCTAAGAAGGCTTTTGGCACCTATCCTCATTAAAGGCATTTAATGAAGTAGCATCTCTATGGGGTTTCATCTTAGTTGTGCGCTTACATTCGTGATTTCTTATCATAAAGGTCGCAGTCTATGGTAACTGACGGAAAGTGAGTGACTAAAACTGCAGTGAATTTTGGTGTTCCCCGAGGAACTGGGGAGATCATAACATAAACCAGTGCGCAAAACATAACAACGAAAGTAACTTTTGCTTGATGTATCACTGCAAAGTAACGTAGCGCGATGAAACTTGGACCGCACATAGGAAGAACGGTTGCAGTATAAAGCAAACGTGAAACATACTTTTTCAAGTAAGGCGTTCAGCTGCGTGTATTCTTTAAAGTAATTTTTATAACATGTGTTCAGGTCTTCAGCCGTACTGTTTTCATTTGATCCTTTTAAGGCAATGTGTAATTAAGTGGTTCTTAGGAAAATAAAGTCTGTGTGTTTCATAACTGATTTCGGCCCCCTCCACAACCATAACCTGATCCGCTCTGTCCTGAGAAACCAGATTCCAGTTCCAGTCAACATTGTGAAGAGCTTTCTCCAAGTCTACAAACCTATAACTGTAGGTGTGCCTTTCCTTAACGTATCTTTTAAGATAAGTCATAGGGTAGGTATTGCCTCCCGTGTGCCCACATTTCTCTGGAATCCAAACTGATCTTCCCCCCGGTCGGCTTCTATCAGTTATTCCATTCTTCCGTAAAGAATTCGTCCTGTCAACACCTCTTTCTTGGGATTGCTACATTCTTCTTGAATGCCTGAGTGTATTTCACCTGCCTCATACAGCTTGCACACCAGATGCAAGAGTTTTGTTATGGTTGGATCTCCCAAGGCTTTCAGTAGGTCTGACGGATAGTCGTCTACTCCTTGGGCCTTTTCTTTCAGTGCTCTGTCGAATTATTCTGGCAGTATCATATCTCCTATCACCTCTTCATCAACGTCCTCTTCCAGTTCTATAACATTGGCAGCAAGTTCATTTCTTTTTTATAGACTGTCTATATACTACTTCCATCTTTCAGCTTTCCCCTCTTTAGTTAGGACTGGTTTTCCCTCCGGTGTTCATACATCTTGGTGTTCATACATCTCCTTCTCTTTTCTCCAAAGGCCTCTTGAATTTTCCTGTAGGCGGGATCCATATTTCCCCTAAAGATATACACTTCTGCATCCTCACAATTGTTCTATAGCCATTCTTGCACAGTCATTTTGTATTTCCTATCAATCGCATTTTTAGGTGTTAGTATTCCCTTTCGTCTGCTTCATTTGCTACAGATTTATATTTTTCCGTTCATCAGTTAAAATCAGTGCCACCTGTGTTATCAAAGGATTTCTACTAGGCCTGGTCTTTCTGTCTATTTGATCCTCTGCCCCTTTCACCTCTTAAAGCAAACCATTCGTCTTCTTTTCCTCCTGTTCTAGCCAGTCGTTGCCCAATGTCCCCTCTGAACCTCGCAACAATCTCAGGTTCTATCATCTTATCCAGCTCCCATCTCCTTAATTCCTACCTGTTTGAAATTTCCTTAGTTTAATCTACAGTCCATAACCAATAAATTGTGGTCATAGTTCACATCTGCGCCTGGTAATGTCTGACAATTTAAAATCTGGGTCCGAAATCTCCGTCTTACTCAAGCTGAAACTTTCCGGTTTCTCCTTCTTTCATGATTCTTAAACCACGTTTTAGCGATGATTAAAATATACTCTGCGAAAAATTCTACCAGCCGGCTTCCTCTTCCATTCCTTTCCCCCTGTCCATATTCACCTACAGTTTTCTGTTCTTCCATTTCCTACTGTCAAATTCCAATCCCCCCTCAGAACTAAATTTTCGTCTTCTTTAACTACACAGGTCGAAAATGTTTTGCACCACCTCGGTTCCGAGAGTTCCGGATCCTCTACAGAAAATTGGAATAGAGATCAACATAAACATCATTTTCGCCCTTTTTATGGCTCATGAAAACCGCACATTGCATGTTGCACCACCATACAGCGAGACCTTCAGAGGTGGAGGACTAGATTGCTGTACACGCTGGCTCCTCTAATACCGAGTAGCACGTCGTCTTGCATTGATGCATGCCTGTATTCGTCGTGGCGTACTATCCACAAGTTCATCAAGGCACTGTTGGTCCAGATTGTACCACCCCTCAACGGCGATTCGGCGTAGATCTCTCAGAGTGATTGGTGGGTCACGTCGTCCATAAACAATCCTTTTCAATCTGTCCCAGGTATAGCCACCGACAGAGCCTCCTCCACATGACGGATGAGACGTCCCGGTAAAACATACCGAATGCACACTGGAAGTCTTTCCGCCTTGCCTGCTATTTCTCTGACGGGTTCCATCTCCCGTGTAACAATGGAGCTCCCTCTGGACTTGTCCAGACTGAACAACAAGAGACACGTATGCTGCAATAGAGGAGAGATACACTCCTGGAAATGGAAAAAAGAACACATTGACACCGGTGTGTCAGACCCACCATACTTGCTCCGGACACTGCGAGAGGGCTGTACAAGCAATGATCACACGCACGGCACAGCGGACACACCAGGAACCGCGGTGTTGGCCGTCGAATGGCGCTAGCTGCGCAGCATTTGTGCACCGCCGCCGTCAGTGTCAGCCAGTTTGCCGTCGCATACGGAGCTCCATCGCAGTCTTTAACACTGGTAGCATGCCGCGACAGCGTGGACGTGAACCGTATGTGCAGTTGACGGACTTTGAGCGAGGGCGTATAGTGGGCATGCGGGAGGCCGGGTGGACGTACCGCCAAATTGCTCAACACGTGGGGCGTGAGGTCTCCAAAGTACATCGATGTTGTCGCCAGTGGCCGGCGGAAGGTGCACGTGCCCGTCGACCTGGGACCGGACCGCAGCGACGCACGGATGCACGCCAAGACCGTAGGATCCTACGCAGTGCCGTAGGGGACCGCACCGCCACTTCCCAGCAAATTAGGGACACAGGTGCTCCTGGGGTATCGGCGAGGACCATTCGCAACCGTCTCTATGAAGCTGGGCTACGGTCCCGCACACCGTTAGGCCGTCTTCCGCTCACGCCCCAACATCGTGCAGCCCGCCTCCAGTGGTGTCGCGACAGGCGTGAATGGAGGGACGAATGGAGACGTGTCGTCTTCAGCGATGAGAGTCGCTTCTGCCTTGGTCCCAATGATGGTCGTATGCGTGTTTGGCGCCGTGCAGGTGAGCGCCACAATCAGGACTGCATACGACCGAGGCACACAGGGCCAACACCCGGCATCATGGTGTGGGGAGCGATCTCCTACACTGGCCGTACACCACTGGTGATCGTCGAGGGGACACTGAATAGTGCACGGTACATCCAAACCGTCATCGAACCCATCGTTCTACCATTCCTAGACCGACAAGGGAACTTGCTGTTCCAACAGGACAATGCACGTCCGCGTGTATCCCGTGCCACCCAACGTGCTCTAGAAGGTGTAAGTCAACTACCCTGGCCAGCAAGATCTCCGGATCTGTCCCCCATTGAGCATGTTTGGGACTGGATGAAGCGTCGTCTCACGCGGTCTGTACGTCCAGCACAAACGCTGGTCCAACTGAGGCGCCAGGTGGAAATGGCATGGCAAGCCGTTCCACAGGACTACATCCAGCATCTCTACGATCGTCTCCATGGGAGAATAGCAGCCTGCATTGCTGCGAAAGGTGGATATACACTGTAGTAGTGCCGACATTGTGCGTGCTCTGTTGCCTGTGTCTATGTGCCTGTGGTTCTGTCAGTGTGATCATGTGATGTATCTGACCCCAGGAATGTGTCAATAAAGTTTCCCCTTCCTGGGACAATGAATTCACGGTGTTCTTATTTCAATTTCCAGGAGTGTAGAAACAAATTTATCATACTCGCATTAGTCATGTCTGCATATATTTAAAAAATTCTGAATGCTGTTTTATTCTTTTCCAATACGTGTGAGTTGCATATGTGTATTTGAAATTGTAAAAAGTATTTGGATGCAGTGAAAAGTGATGCATATGGCTCACATACTGCTGCTGCTGATGAAATTTGCTGATAGAGAATAAAAGGACCCTGTACAAATCAAGGTTGGCAAACTTTCCATCTACATGAACTAGATTAGCACTTAGTACTACTGCTCGGCGTCTGTCTAATTTTTTAAACCATTTATCTTGCTTTCAAGCATTTTTTTTTTAGATTTTTCTCTCTAATATATAAGTTGTGTGATATATACTGGTTTTGACGCATATAAAATTGAACTGTAGAGGAATTTTGCCTTATTCAAGACACCTTTGTTGTTTTGTTTTCACTCGTGCATGTCTCAATACTTTTAGTACAATCTTCAGTCTGTTCATTTGTTTATTTTCCTTCTCACATTAAGCTAATGTGTGTATACGTTATTTGCTCTAGATCTACTACGCACTCTAAAGCATGTCATAGCTTTGAAAGTTGTGGTGTTTGTTTCGAGTAAACACTCTTATTTACTTCGCTTTTGTCGTTACATCTTGTAGTAACATCTTGTAGTAACATCAGTAGAACATTACATAGGAAATCAGTATACATTGCACCATTTAGATTGCCATCGCTAAAATGGGGGCCAATTATCCTTCCTCCCATAATGCCGCACCATACATTTACTCGCCAAGGTAGCTGATGTTCCACTTTTTGCAGCCATCGTGGATTTTCCGTTGCCCAATAGTGCATATTATGCCGGTTTACGTTACCGATGTTGGTGAATGGCGCTTCGTCGCTAAATAGAACGAGTGCAAAAAATCTGTCATCGTCCCGTAATTTCTCTTGTACCCAGTGGCAGAACTGTACACGATGTTCAAAGTCGTCGCTATGCAATTCCTGGTGCACAGAAATATGGTAAGGGTGCAATCGATGTTGTTGTAGCTTTCTCAACACCAACGTTTTTGAGATTTCCGATTCTCGCTCAATTTGTCTGCTACTGATGTGCGGATTATCCGCGACAGCAGCTAAAACACCTACTTGGGCATCATCATTTGTTGAAGGTCGTGGTTGACGTTTCACATGTGGCTGAACACTTCCTGTTTCCTTAAATAACGTAACTATCCGGCAAACGGTCCGGACACTTGGATGATGTCGTCCAGGATACCTAGCAGCATACAAAGCACACGCCCGTTGGGCATTTTGATCACAATAACCATATATCAACACCTTTTCGGCAATTGGTAAACGGTCCATTTTAACACGGGTAATGTATCACGAAGCAAATGCCGTCCGCACTGGCAGAATGCTACGTGATACCACGTACTTAAATGTTTGTGACTATTACAGCGCCATCTATCACAAAGCGAAAAAAGTGGTGCAACTAAAACATTCATATTTCTTTACGTACCACACGAATATGTAATAAAAATGGGGGTTCCTATTTAAAAAAACGCAGTTGATATCCGTTTGGCCTATGGCAGCGCCATCTAGGGGCCTACCATAGCGCCATCTGGTTTCCCCCTTCAAGACAGACGAGTTTCGTTCTTTGTAGTTTTTTCGTTTGATGCCTATTTCGTGAGATATTTGGCCCGGTCACTATCAATGGACCACCCTGTTTTTAACGCCTTTTGCAACGCCCATAAATCGTGGCTACTTCACAGTAGCTATTGTTTTTCAATAAAAGTGACACCTGTATTCGTTCATTGCGTATTTCTCAGATTCAAGAGAAATAAAAACCTAGCTGACAAACAAAAGCTGAACGAAGACAAAATGAGCTTAAGGAGAGCAATGACAAAATCCTATGCCGTAGCAGTTATTTTATGTATGGTTCAAGTTTGACCAAGCTATGATACTTAGCAGTGACACACCATGCAAAAATTAGTTTCTTCCTTAAATTTTGCACATCAGTGTATATCGTTTAAGACGATTTAAGATAATTCAGGAGATACGACGACATAAAGACTGAGCTACATTAAAACTAGCCTTCTTTAAACTGTAGGACAAATTATCCGAAATATACTCATCCAGTGTCCTATAATGAGAATGCTTAGAGATGTACAACAAACCTTAAACATAGTTTCGATCGTTTTCTGAACTTCTTATCTCTTACAGCCCCACAAAATAATGAAAGGAGAACAGCTTATCGTTAAGTAAATATTGGTTGTTCATGCGATAAAATTTGAACATCGAACACGAGGTATTAACTCATCATTAACTACTAAGTGTACAGCTATTCTGAGGACAGTATCCACATACGAGCCGCTAAGAACCGAAGTGTCTTAAGTCAAAAAAGTATTTGAGCTATACCACTCAGTTTACTCACTATACACGGAAATTTGTTGTGGAGAAATGGTATAAGGACAGCTACCACTGGAGCCACTTGAGAGCTCCCAATGCATTCTTCGTCTCACGCCAGAGTGAAGTGTGGTCGTTGAAATAGTGGTATCAGTCAAACGGCAAGGCCGCATGGTCTTGTTGCTCTGCGTTGTTTTGAGTGTTTATTTACGCTTTAAAATCAAAAAGGCTTTGTAATAGTGCTAGTAAGTACTACCATTGTTTTCTTTCTTTAGATCCGTAATATTCATATGTTACTGAAGCAGAAATTGTCTTTATAAGGGAAGTTTACACTACATGTTGAACTCTAGGTTACAGCCTACACGAATCAAGCAGCGATGTTTCACATTAAACACATAAACCATAAAACCTATTCCTGTCACCGAGGCGACCTGTCACCGAGGCAAGAAGAAAATACATGACGGCACTTCTCCCGTGCATCCCTCCGGCGCACCATGGTTTCTTCAACCTACTGACAACTGCAAGTTCGGTTCAGGAGTCTGGACTTGGACAGGTTGATCTTTGGCACACGAACATAATGTGGATGGTGAAATCGAGTAAATAGACATGCTCCACTATAAAGCCTCTTGAAACACCATGACACGAATTACATTTTAGGAATTTGGACATTTAGGAATAACAATTTATTTGTAATCTGTAGATGAACCTATTGCTGAACTATTAGACCGACTCAGTAGGTAGGATTCTAGTCGTTAACAACAATAATGCAATTACTATAACACAATTTGTGAGAGAAAAGTGCACAATGTGAGCAATAAGTGGGGACTCCACATTTACTGTATCACATTATGATTGTTTTATGTCCGCCTCGATAGCTGAGTGGTATTTACGTCTACAAAAAAAAGGGATGTTGAGAAAGTATACTTATTTATGTTTTACGTTTTCAAGGAATATTGTTTTATTTTCTGAAGAACGTCGTCTCTTATTTTCAAACGTAAGAGGTTTTTGTTTGTTTTCTCAATACCTGCTAGGTGTTTATTCTTTTTGTTCTCTACAAGGATGACATTTTTGTAAAAATAAAAGTCGGTAGAGCACAAAAAAAGTGGTAGAGCACTTGCCCGAGAAAGACAAAGGTCCCAAGTTCGACTCTCGGTCCAGTCCTGAAAAAGGAAAAAAAAAAAAAAATGGTCAGCGTGACGGAATGCCATGCTAAGGGGTTCGGGTTCGATTCCCAGCTGGGTCGAAGATTTTCTCCGCTCAGGAACTGTGTTGTATTGTCTTCATCATCGTCATATCATCCCCATCGACGCGCAAGTCGCCGAAGTGGCGTCAACTCAAAAGACTTGAACCCAGCGACCGGTCTAACCGACTGGAGGCCCTAGCCACATGACATTTCGGCTGCGTTCACACTGCCGACCGGGCCGGGCCGGGCTGACGCGTACTGGCTCGGCTCGTGCCTAGCCAGCTCAGGCCGACGAGTAGTGCATTCACATTGCGCGCCGCGCCGAGCCGGGACGGCGAAATGGGGGAAAATCCACTTCTCCGATTTTCATGTTTTAAAAATTCTTAGCGGTATATAAGACTTCGCCACATCGTTTTATGAACTTATTTTTTCCTTAAAAGCGTTACTTATGTCGTGAAAAAAGAAAAAGTCTACTTTTCGTTTCGCGTGATTTCTTAGTTTCGTAACGCTTCCCAATCGATTTTGAAGAAAGTATGCGGCTAAAGAATCTGATTTTTGTACACGTGGTAGTGCAACATCTTAGCTTCGTATTGAATCATTTATCTTTCCACATTTCTTAACAGTCATTGTGAAATGATGCTATTTGTCAACGTTGTGCACTTGATTTACAAATCTTGTAGTGAAAAAGTTATGTAGCGGGTAGCTTACTGTTAGATCCGTTTTAGACCATACATTGTTGGGAATGAAATGTAGCTAAAAGTACCAAAAAGTTTTTGAAATGATAGTGATACTGATATCTGTCTCTGGTCTCAAGTAATGCGAGCTATTCAGTGGCGTCAGTGTCGCGTCCGCAAGCCACGGAGTTCGCGCGGTTACAGCTTGGTTTGTGTAGTCATATAATGCAGCACAGAAAAAAACTAATTACTAGTGATCAGCGCAGACCTAGTGCTGGCCCCTCTTATTATTTTAATGGTCTCATTCTCTAGATAAATCCAAATGTATAAGAATTTTTCCCTCGGCTACTGGACAATCATCTGCTATGCTTTTATAATTGGCCACACGTTGCATCACAAAAGACAATTATTTGTCACCAACATCCTACAATTAGTATGATGTACATTTCGAATTTCGAACTAAAAGATAACTGAAGCGCAATTCTGTAGTCTCGTTGTCTACTTTGATAGAAAAAAATAATGTAGAGTTAATGAAACTACTATAGATCGGCACAGATGTGCGTTTCATTGTTCTTCATTGTTTTTTTTTTTCTTCCTTGGCGGGCTGCGCTGCACTGTCAAGTTAATCCCCACTCTTTGACTAAATGGCTGGCGGGAGGCCAAATAAATAAATTTAAAAAGATCCCCACCCTTCGACAGCTGACAAGCAAGTCAGTAGAAAACGCAGCTGCAGTCAACAGTTGCTCGCCTTTAGCTAGTCTGTGCTGTCGTGTAGAACAATGTCTTCACTCTTTTATTGGTATTGTTTTGACTCTGCAGTAACTTGTCGAGTTTTGAAGTACAGAAGAACTAGGAGGTTATGGATTCATCCCATAAATAGCGACAGACATTTAGGAGAGTTTTTTTCTTTATATGAAGAACTTAAAAACTATCCTGAAAAATTTTATTCAAATTACAGAATGAATCATAATACATTTCAGTATGTGCTGCAGAACATTCAAGACAAAATTTCTAAACAGAACTCAAATTTTCGCAGAAGTATAACAACAGAGGAAAAATTGTGTATAACGATAAGGTAAGATTCGTTAGTACACACTTTTTGGTTTGCAGTAGAACTTTGTACAGCATTCACTACCTCCAATTAATTGTAGTCATGCTTTTATATTTTAAATTTCACAAACGCTTACCTCTGAGGGGAAGAGTGTTTATGGGACTCCTGAGAATCATTAGGAAGTAATTAGCTTCGTCATTTTGGGTAATGTCTTGCTGTGCCTTCAACGAAGAATCGCAGAAATACTCCTTCAGAATTTTCCAACTTTTTTCTTCTTTTTTCTTCATGATGCAGCGCTTGGCAGTGGTAATGGTTCATCATGTGGAGCCACTGATGACCTCACAGAATTCTTTTCATTTCCTTGTAAGATAGACAGATTGATAGGCGAAGAGTTTTGAGATAATGCCCTTTGACTTAGTGGTTCTATTTCCACTGATAGGGAACTGCCACAGCATGACTTTACAGTGCATTATCATCTGGTAGGGACACATTTCCGTCCCTCAGTGACACTCATATCTGTCTCCGTTTACAAGTAAATGCGAACTATTCAGTGGCGGCAATGCCGCGATCGCTGGCAAGCTATTGTTGTAAATGTATGTAAATACGGTAGATTAAATAAATGAAATAAAAGTAATTTCGCATGTATCATTATAATAAACGTAATTTTTCCTCACTGATTGTGAAATGCGAGGTAACATCTTCAAATAAAAGACGTGTGCAGTCACTCTTGTGATGAAAGCAGAAGGGAGACGTGTGATGCGTGTACTGCAGCAGCTGTAGTGCTGCTCCACAGGCTCGCGCCTGCGGTCGGCTCGCGCCGGCAATATTAAACACTCGGGATGTCGCCGGCTCGGCTCCGGGAGGCTCACGCCGTGTCGGCGCGGCCCGGCCGCCAGTGTGAACACCGCAATTCAAAACCATGTGTTTGATATCGAAGCGGGCGGCGGCCCGGCGAGGCTCGGCTCGGCCCGGCCGGCATTGTGAACGCAGCCTTCATTATGGTTTATAAATAATTTGCAGTTATGAAGATTAAAAGACAGCGTAATCCTTCTCAGGTATTCAGCTTCACCAAACCGTTTATAACATGAGTGGGAAAACTTTTGATTTATATCACCTTACCTTTTACTATGACGAAAATTCTGAGAGGAAATGTGACACTCCAATTTTTAGGGACTTTAAAAAAGAATTTGAGGTACAAATAACTAAAATCTCTGTAGTAAACGTAGTTATAGTATTTCATTTGTACATTTCATCAAATGAATTAGAAATTATTGTAAAGCGTGAATTTACATTAAACGAAACCAAATCGCTTCATTTCTCATAACTGGAAAAAACTGAATTATACCACTTCTTTTCTTCTTTATTGGATTTCAATTCCGCCCCCTCCCCCTCTCCGCTCCCCCCCACCTGCCATCGGGGGGGGGGGGGAGGAGGGGGCTGGCAGGAGCGTAATATGCTGCTCTACAGCTTACAGAAAAGTTAAACAAATATAATGAGAATAGAAACAAACAAGAAACACAGGCGATAAAACGGTGACATTGTAAAAAACTGTAAAATTGCGGCGAGGAATTTAAAACATAAAAACACTGAGGTGATGATGCGGATGAAGACACACAAGAAGTAGACAGGCACAATTAAAAAACACAGTGACAGTCTGGTGTCTGTTCGCACAAGATAAATAACACAAGTAGCGACAGTATGGCGGCTGTTCGCAACACTGACATGGGACGCACAACTCTGAATATCACTCATAACAGCACTAACACGGCGGCAGATTGGAGGGGGAGGGGGATGAGGACCCGGACCTATGAGGGGGAAAAGGGGGAAGGAGAAGGCAAGAGGGGGAGCCGATGGAGGGAGGGGCATCGAAAAGGGGGGCTGGGCGGACGCGAGAAGGAGTGGGGGGGTTGGGTTCAAATGGCTCTGAGCACTATGGGACTTAACATCTATGGTCATCAGTCCCCTAGAACTTAGAACTACTTAAACCTAACTAACCTAAGGACATCACACAACACCCACTCATGGAGAGTGGGAGGGAAGGGGGGACACAACAGTGAAGGCGAGGCAGAGGGCGGGGTTTGGAGAGGAGAGGAGCAACCAGGGGTTGAGGGGGATCAAGACGGCGGGAGGTGTAGATTATGCAGATGTGTTCGAGGAATAGAAGCAGATGGGGGAAAGGAATCAGGTCATAGAAAATCCGCATGGGGGACGGGAGGTGTATACGGAAGGAGAGGCGGAGTGCATGGCGCTCGAGGATCTGGAGGGACTTACAGAATTTAAAGGGGGGGGGGCGGATATCCAGGTGGGGCTGGCATAACAGAGGATGGGATGGATTAAAGATTTGTAGGTGTGCGGGATGGTAGAGGGGTTCAACCCCATGATCAGCCAGAGAGGAGTTTGAGGAGTCGGAGGCGGTTGTGGGCTTTGGACTGGATAGAGCGCAGATGAGGGATCCAGGTGAGGTGACAGTATATGGTGAGGCCAAGGTAGGTGAGGGTGGGGGAGAGGCGGACAGGATGAGCGCAGATGGTAAGGTAGAAATCAAGGAGCCGGAAGGAGCGAGTGGTACGACCTACAATGATTCCCTGGGTCTTGGAAGGATTGATTTTCAGGAGTCAGTGGTTACACCATGCGGCAAAAAGGTCAACTATACCACTTTGGCTCTCAGCAGCTCATATACCATTGAAGATAGGTAAATAATTAGGGTCTTGCGCCTTCATCAATAAAGATTTTATATGCTTTGTATGAAGTATTTAACTCATTTGTAAAGCAATCAGACTTTTGAAGCTTTTTTATACATGGGAATACGAGTCTTTAAAGTATCGGGGCTGAGGGTTTTTGGTGATTAATTGTCATAGGTCAAAGAGCCCTTACACGTGCGACGGATCGCAGCAGTCTTCCAACACGTGGCGCCATCTCCCCGCAGATGTGTGTGTGTGTGTGTGGGCGCAGTTCGCACATCGCAGCGATCGAGCATTGATCGATCGTAATCCGAAAGCAATTTAACGAACCACTGCGTGTGTTAATGGCTGGCTGGTGAGATCCCTTTGTCTAGCAAACGTATTTCTGTAGTTCTGTTTCGTTTCGATGTAGACAAATGCAGTGAAGGCTTTACGTTAGAATTTATTGAGTTACTCAGGAAGTCAGCACATGAGCTGCCACTTACATAAAGAAGGAATAGAAATATAAAAGCATTGGTAGTCTCAAATTCTGCAGCATTCGAAGCTTGTTCTTTCATAATACGCTCTCCAGGAATCTAAGCCTGCACAAGCCCGCAGGAGTGCAGGTGGTGCAAACCTTTGTCTGAGTAGTTTATTTCTGAAGTACAGTATTCCTCTGGCAACGCCACTAGACTATTAGTCACTGCTAGTGGAGACAGTCATAAACTGCAGTGGTCCTTGCAACGTGACGCGGTTGGCTGTTTTCCAGATGCTTGGGAGCCATTGCCCACGCAATGAATAATGTTAACTAATCGGCAAGATAATCAGCTCTAATAACTCTATTCAGAAACACATAAACATAATATTCAGTTTGCTAGGTGGCACCGTACCTCACGACTTCATACATGTTAATCTGGCTGTAATTGGAGGCGATAACGGTTCTGAGTTACTTCCCACGATATTTAAAGCAGCTGTTCACTAATCGGTAATTGTGGATTACAGACGAAATTTCCGACAGCTAATATTTATGTTTGCTGTTTAAATTATAAACATTATGTAATTTGCTCAATAAATAAAACTCATGACAAAAAAGTCGCTTACCAAATGTTGTAACTGGACGTAATGTATATATAATTCCGTAACGAAATGTAGTGTCACGACAACGCCATTCCACGGTATCATGTTGTAATTCTATTTAATTCTCCGTTCTTTCCTTAAGTCGAAAATAGTGTACGATCCGTTCCTACATAGTTAGTGTAATATATATTGGTTCTGATGTATGAGAGACACTTTCAGCAACAACATAAAAATACTTGAAACTGTCCGTCTATTGCCATATCGATCCTTATACTTCTAATATCTTTGTGAAATTTCTTCGTGTGATTCAAATTTTCGTAACTGGTTTCTCTTTTAGAAATTATCTCGAAGACTGCTATCGTTGATTACAAGTAGGACCTACTTCTTATTATAACAGTTTTTGTGGGATGAACCACAATTCTGTTTAATTTTGATTCAACCATTTTTGTAGTGATTTTCTCTTTGTATGTCAACCTGCCCCCCATGAACCATGGACCTTGCCGTTGGTGGGGAGGCTTGCGTGCCTCAGCGACACAGATAGCCGTACCATAAGTGCAACCACAACGGAGGGGTATCTGTTGAGAGGCCAGACAAACGTGTGGTTCCTGAAGAGGGGCAGCAGCCTTTTCAGTAGTTGCAAGGGCAACAGTCTGGATGATTGACTGATCTGGCCTTGTAACAATAACCAAAACGGCCTTGCTGTGCTGGTACTGCGAACGGCTGAAAGCAAGGGGAAACTACAGCCGTAATTTTTCCCGAGGGCATGCAGCTTTACCGTATGATTAAATGACGATGGCGTCCTCTTGGGTAAAATATTCCGGAGGTAAAATAGTCCCCCATTCGGATCTCCGGGCGGGGACTACTCAAGAGGATGTCGTTATCAGGAGAAAGAAAACTGGCGTTCTACGGATCGGAGCGTGGAATGTCAGATCCCTTAATCGGGCAGGTAGGTTAGAAAATTTAAAAAGGGAAATGGATAGGTTAAAGTTAGATATAGTGGGAATTAGTGAAGTTCGGTGGCAGGAGGAACAAGACTTCTGGTCAGGTGACTACAGGGTTATAAACACAAAATCAAATAGGGGTAATGCAGGAGTAGGTTTAATAATGAATAGGAAAATAGGAATGCGGGTAAGCTACTACAAACAGCATAGTGAACGCGTTATTGTGGCCAAGATAGATACGAAGCCCACACCTACCACAGTAGTACAAGTTTATATGCCAACTAGCTCTGCAGATGACGAAGAAATTGAAGAAATGTATGATGAGATAAAATAAATTATTCAGATAGTGAAGGGAGACGAAAATTTAGTAGTCATGGGTGACTGGAATTCGAGTGCAGGAAAAGGGAGAGAAGGAAACGTAGTAGGTGAATATGGATTGGGGCTAAGAAATGAAAGAGGAAGCCGCATGGTAGAATTTTGCACAGAGCACAACATAATCATGACTAACACTTGGTTTAAGAATCATGAAAGAAGGTTGTATACATGGAAGAACCCTGGAGATAATAAAAGGTATCAGACAGATTATATAATGGTAAAACAGAGATTTAGGAACCAGGTTTTAAATAGTAAGACATTTCCAGGGGCAGATGTGGACTCTGACCACAATCTATTGGTTATGACCTGTAGATTAAAACTGAAGAAACTGCAAAAAGGTGGGAATTTAAGGAGATGGGACCTGAATAAACTGAAAGAACCAGAGGTTGTACAGAGTTTCAGGGAGAGCATAAGGGAACAATTGACAGGAATGGGGGAAAGAAATACGGTAGAAGAAGAATGGGTAGCTTTGAGGGATGAAGTAGTGAAGGCAGCAGACGATCAAGTAGGTAAAAAGACGAGGGCTAGTAGAAATCCTTGGGTAACAGAAGAAATATTGAATTTAATTGTAGAAAGGAGAAAATATAAAAATGCAGTAAATGAAGGAGGCAAAAGGGAATACAAACGTCTCAAAAATGAGATCGACAGGAAGTGCAAAATGGCTAAGCAGGGATGGCTAGAGGACAAATGTAAGGATGTAGAGGCCTATCTCACTAGGGGTAAGATAGATACAGCCTACAGGAAAATTAAAGAGACCTTTGGAGATAAGAGAACGACTTGTATGAATATCAAGAGCTCAGATGGAAACCCAGTTCAAAGCAAAGAAGGGAAAGCAGAAAGGTGGAAGGAGTATATAGAGAGTCTGTACAAGGCCGATGTTCTTGAGGACAATATTATAGAAATTGAAGAGAATGTAGATGAAGATGAAATGGGAGATGTGATACTGCGTGAAGAGTTTGACAGAGCACTGAAAGACCTGAGTCGAAACAAGGCCCCCGGAGTAGATAACATTCCATTGGATCTACTGACGGCCTTGGGAGAGCCAGTCCTGACAAAACTCTACCATCTGGTGAGCAAGATGTATGAAACAGGCGAAATACCCTCAGACGTCAAGAAGAATATAATAATTCCAATCCCAAAGAAAGCAGGTGTTGACAGATGTGAAAATTACCGAACTATCAGTTTAATAAGTCACAGCTGCAAAATACTAACACGAATTCTTTACAGACGAATGGAAAAACTAGTAGAAGCCAACCTCGGGGAAGACCAGTTTGGATTCCGTAGAAACACTGGAACACGTGAGGCAATACTGACCTTACGACTAATCTTAGAAGAAAGATTAAGGAAAGGCAAACAAACGTTTCTAGCATTTGTAGACTTAGAGAAAGCTTTTGACAATGTTGACTGGAATACTCTCTTTCAAATTCTAAAGGTGGCAGGGGTAAAATACAGGGAGCGAAAGGCTATTTACAATTTGTACAGAAACCAGATGGCAGTTATAAGAGTCGAGGGACATGTAAGGGAAGCAGTGGTTGGGAAGGGAGTAAGACAGGGTTGTAGCCTCTCCCCGATGTTGTTCAATCTGTATATTGAGCAAGCAGTAAAGGAAACAAAAGAAAAATTCGGAGTAGGTATTAAAATTCATGGAGAAGAAAAAAAAACTTTGAGGTTCGCCGATGACATTGTAATTCTGTCAGAGACAGCAAAGGACTTGGAAGAGCAGTTGAATGGAATGGACAGTGTCTTGAAAGGAGGATATAAGATGAACATCAACAAAAGCAAAACAAGGATAATGGAATGTAGTCTAATTAAGTCGGGTGATGCTGAGGGAATTAGATTAGGAAATGAGGCACTTTAAGTAGTAAAGGAGTTTTGCTATTTGGGGAGCAAAATAACTGATGATGGTCGAAGTAGAGAGGATATAAAATGTAGGCTGGCAATAGCAAGGAAAGCGTTTCTGAAGAAGAGAAATTTGTTAACATCCAGTATTGACTTAAGTGTCAGGAAGTCATTTCTGAAAGTATTCGTATGGAGTGTAGCCATGTATGGAAGTGAAACATGGACGATAAATAGTTTGGACAAGAAGAGAATAGAAGCTTTCGAAATGTGGTGCTACAGAAGAATGCTGAAGATTAGATGGGTAGATCACATAACTAATGAGGAAGTATTGAATAGGATTGGGGAGAAGAGAAGTTTGTGGCACAACTTGACCAGAAGAAGGGATCGGTTGGTAGGACATGTTCTGAGGCATCAAGGGATCACCAATTTAGTATTGGAGCGCAGCGTGGAGGGTAAAAATCGTAGAGGGAGACCAAGAGATGAATACACTAAGCAGATTCAGAATGATGTAGGTTGCAGTAGGTACTGGGAGATGAAAAAGCTTGCACAGGATAAAGTAGGTCGGAGTGCTGCATCAAACCAGTCTCAGGACTGAAGACCACAACAACAACAACAATGTCAACTTGGTTCATGATTTGCATGAAAGCACAACCACCAATCTGTGTGTGTCCCTGAATACTAACTTGACCCACTGAATAGTTCTCAGAACTGGTCCGCGTCGTCAGCGGAATTCGTAAAATTGTTCATTTGATCTACAAGACACAGTGTAATTCTGACTGTAATTCAGACGTCACAGCAGTAACCCTCCACAATAAATGAAGTCGCCTCACATAAAGGTAGACATTTACGTGGACAATGCTGGAGACTTTGTTGTGCCATTTACTGGTGGTGTGACCAGAGCGACAGATCCATACGGCCATTGCTGTTAAGTAGAGTGGTTGCAGCGCTGACAAGCGATGTCTTGTGTTTGGAACGATAATAAACAGAAAACATGACAGAGAGTATTTCTTCGCACTTTCAGCAATTTAAAATGGCCTCTATCATTGTATAAAGCCGTGGACCAGAAACTTTGGGGAAACCAACTTCTGCCGGTTCAGGGCAAATATATTCACAGGAGTAGTGTATTTGTGATCCTGCAAGGAGCTCGACTTTTATAAACAAAAGAATCAAGTACGGTCAGGTACCAGCGTGAATCTGGAGTCCATTTACAGCTCCATAGCGCTGGTTAAGGAGGAAATGCGCCGTTTCCTAACGTCCACATACTGGCTGAACGATTACTTCGGAATGTCGACGTTGACAGGTTGAAACACAGGCAACAAAAAGTATTTATATAAAAGGAGACAGTGGCATAATATGAGTCTGGTTGTTACGAACGTCTCCACGATGATGGCAGGCAGTGTGGAGGTTCTAGTACAATAGCTGCCAGTCGAAGTCGTCAGCGTCACGGTTGTAGGATGTAGGAAAACGCAGAGGCTGTTGAAGGAGATCGCACCCAGGCACAAATACTTCCTATAATTCCTTATTTCATTACCTTTACGCTGTATCGGCATTACTTTACGAGTAATCTTCCCCAAAACTAAGCTGTTTTTAATTCATCCCTTTAATCACAAGAAACACCCAGCCACAGCTCAAATGTGAAGCCCATTCTAACTTGTACTAAGATGCACGGAGATACTACAATAAAACAGACTGACTGGATCAAGTTAAGGCAAAACGTCGTACAACGAATTCGTTAAAAAAAAATGGTTCAAATGGCGCTGGCCACTATGGTACTTAACATCTGAGATCATCAGTCCCCTACAACTTAGAACTGCTTAAACCTAACTAACCTAAGGACATCACACACATCCATGTTCGAAGCAGGATTCGAACATGCGACCGAAGCGGTCGCGCAGTTCCAGACTGAAGCGCCTAGAATCGCTCGGCCACACTGGCCGGCAACGAATTCGTCTGTATCCTAGATCTGCGACAGGTGCAGCAATGAACCTTGTAATCATCCTACTCCGAGCACCAGCACCGATTTAGAAGCATCAGCGAAAGACCGTACCATTGCCTTGTGATCGAGCGGAAATCGTTTTTCCACAAAACATCTCTTGCGACCAGAATAGTGGACAGAACTAGCAAGAATATGCGCCCAAGGTATACCTCTGGGTTTCAGAAGACGAAAGCGTGCAAA
The DNA here is from genome assembly GCF_023864345.2 of Schistocerca serialis cubense. Taxonomy (NCBI): domain Eukaryota; kingdom Metazoa; phylum Arthropoda; class Insecta; order Orthoptera; family Acrididae; genus Schistocerca; species Schistocerca serialis. The sequence continues at coordinate 492,713,010 of NC_064646.1, read as the reverse complement.
CAGCAAGACACATTGCAAACAGACACGTATTAGTGGACAGGTTTTAACCCACTAATTTTGACTCACATTACAGGTGTTCAGCGTGAACACAGTTTGTGACACGGCAAACGTCAGCATGTGCGTCCAATTCATTGAAGTCGCAACCCGGGATTGCGCGATGGCGTCCCGTTTATGAAATCTGTTCGTTGGGCTGTCTGTTTGCGAGCGGGAAATAATTTGATGGGACAGCAAGGAGCGGATGATTTGTCTCCACGTGTTTCGGTACGCTTGCTATCTAGTGGCGCGATTGGCAACCACACAGTAGTGCGTATTATGAATCGAAACCTGGAGGAAGGATCTATTCACCGATGTGAGTAATTTTTCTGTAGATCTTGAAATTTTTCGGCAGTTCTCAAGACGTCATCTGAAATCCTGGAGGTACTTATACACTGAAGCGCCAAAGAAACTGATATAGGGATACGTATTTAAACACTGAGAGATGTAACAGGCAGAATACATCGCTGCGTTCGGCAACGTCTGTATGAAACAGCAAGTGTCTGGCGTAGTTGTTAGATCGGTTACTGCTGCTACAAGGGCAGGTTATCAAGATTTAAGTGTATTTGAACATGGTGTTATATTCGGCGCACGAGCGATGGGACCTAGCATCTCCGAGGCAGCGATGAAGTGTGGATTTTCCAGTGCGGCCATTTCACGAATGTATCGTGAATATCAGGAATCCGGAAAAATATCAAATCTCCGACATCGCTGCGGCCAGAAACTAATCTTGCAAGAAAGGTACCAACGACGATTGAAGAGAATCGTTCAGCATGACAGAAGCGCAACTCTTGCGCAAATTACTGCAGATTTCAGTGCTGGGCCATCAACAAGTGTCAGCGTGCGAACCATTCAACAAAACACCATCCTTTCGGCTTTCGGTGGCGAAGGTGCACTCGTGTTCCTTGATGAGCGTACGACACAAAGCTTTACGCCTCGCCCGTTTACACCGACGTAGCCGGCCGCGGTGGCCAAGCTGTTCTAGGCGCTTCAGTCCGGAACTGCCCGACTGCTACGGTCGCAGGTTCGAATCCTGCCTCGGGCATGGATGTGTGTGATGTTAGGTTTAAGTAGTTCTAAGATCTAGGGGACTGATGACCTCCTATGTTAAGTCCCATTGTGCTCAGAGCCATTTTGAACACCGACGTCGGGCTATTGCTGACTGGAAACATGTTGCCTGGTCGGACCAGTCCCGTTTCAAATTGTATCGAGCGGATGGACGTGTACGGGTATGGATACAACCTCAAGAATCCATGGACCCTGAATGTCAGCTGGGGACTGTTCAAACTGGTGGAGGCTCTGTAATGGTGTGGAGCGTGTACAGTTAAAGTGATGTGAGACCCTTGATACGTCTAGATACGACTCTGATGGTTGACACGTACGTAAGCACCCTTTCTGATCACATCCATTCATGTCCATTGTGCATTCCGACGGACTTGGGAAATTCCAGCAGGACAATGCGACACCCCACACGTCCAGAACTGCTACAGAGTGGCTCCAGGAACAGTCTCCCGAGTTTAAACACTTCCGCTGGCCACCAAACTCCCCAGACATGACCGAGCGAGGTGGCGCAGTGGTTAGACACTGGACTCGCATTCGGGAGGACGACGGTTCAATCCCGCGTCCGGCCATCCTGATTTAGGTTTTCCGTGATTTCCCTAAATCGCTCCAGGCAAATGGCGGGACGGTTCCTTTCAAAGGGGCACGGCCGACTTCCTTCCCCATCCTTCCGTAATCTGATGAGACCGATGACCTCGCTGTCTGGTCTCCTTCCCCCAACAAACCAACCAACCAACCATCCCCAGACATGAACATTATTGAGCGTATCGTGCTGTTCAGAAGAGATCTCCACCTCCTCGTACTCCTACGGGTTTATGGACAGCCCTGCAGGATTCATGGTGTCAGTTCCATTCAGCACTACTTCAGACATTAGTCGGATCTATGCCACGCCGTGTTGTGGCAGTTCTGCGTACTCGAGGGGGCCCTACACGATATTAGGCACATGTACCAGTATCTTTGGCTCTTCAGTGTAAATAACTCTGTATGTTACACTACTGTGAACTTGTGCTATATGAGTAATGTGCTAATTACTGACAGGTTGTCAGATTCTAATCATTGAATACATGAAACATTGCAAAGTGGCCTTCGTTTTAACTCCGAGCTTAGTTGTACAGCTTATGCTCAGACAGTTGGTAGCACATCTTCATTATCGCCAAACAGAAGATAAAGAACACTTCTAGAACTGCTAGGATTCTAGCCTACAAGTTGGGTACCATCAGCCTGGAACTTGTAACGTTAAAAAAAATAGAAAAATGGCGGCGGAGAATTATTACTATAATGTTCGCCTGAGTTTCATTAAATGTCCTATCCACCCTGCAGGAATGACATGTTATATCAGTACTACAGTTTATGAGCATACGTCTTTTCAGTTTCCCAGCGTGACTGACTGTCGGTTTGCATATCTCGCGTCTTCTAAAGTTGTTTCGGCGGTTCTCGTCCCGAATGGCTAATTCTCCACATAGGAGCAGGATTCGAAGCACAAACAACGAACTGTGCTAAATGAAAGAGGCAGCGTGGGAGGAGGTGCAATGCTACGAAATGAACATAGGCTGCTACTTTTTATTCATTAACGTTTAACGGTAATCGAGAAACGCAACTAAGATCCTGATTATTTTCGTTCATTAAATGAAATTCCGTGGAAACTATGTTCAGAGCACCGCAACAAGACAATATAGTGATTCATAGTATCACAAGATGTTCAGAACTTCACACGACCGTTGACCGAGGCACCGTTTACGCCAAAAATGATTTTAGGCGACTTGTTACACAATACCGTCGACAGCTCGTGTTGCATTGGTTCATACCTGATACAAAACTTATAGTGAGTTTTTCAACACAAACGTTCTCCGAGGCACTGTTAATTGCGACGAATAATTATCGGCATCGTGTTGACAACGCATGAACCTGTGTTCAGTGTATGCCGCCTTTAGAATCTGAAGATGGTCATTGTATGGCGGAAACCGGTTATGACTGTGCCATAAACGTGTGATTTACAAAACTATCACTAGGCGCTAAATGCTTGGACGTCCCCGACTCTTCACAGAACGTCACTTCAGAGGCTTGTCTGCTGTGTAAAGTAGGATATATGTTGATCTTTGGCATCTCTGACGAAAGAGCACAATGCTGGTGCACACACAAATGTTTTGGAGCACACCGTTGATCGTACATTGTTGAACATGGAGCTCCGCAACATACCGCCCCTACATGTTCACATCTCGACCCAACGACATCGTCAATTACGATTGCGGTGCGCACTGGAGAATACGGATTCCACCGTCGATCAATGGAAACGTGTCGGTTGTTTAGCTCGATGGTCGTCTCCACAAACGCCATCAACGAGATGAAAGACGGTTGGAAACGTGCAGCGCACCCTGGACGCGGGCTGGTGGGAGCAGTACAATTCTCTGGTAGTCATTCCCCTTCCCTTGCATGGGGTGTTTCTTAATAATCGAAGACACGCTGATAGCTACGAACCATCTGCATCCCTTCATGCATGACGTCATCGTCGATGGGATGTCATCTTTCAGTAGTATAACTGTCCGTGTCTCGGAGCCAGAACCGTGCTACAGTAGTAAGGGAAGCGTTTTAGTAAAGTAACGTTGATGTCTCGGCTACCAAATTCGCCCGATGTAAATATTACGTAATCCATCAGGGTGACCATTGGGCGCCATCACCGAGCACACAAATCAACGACTCGTTATTTACGCGAATACACGACCCGAGCGTAGGAACCTGATGCCACGTATCTCCACAAACCTGCCGACAAACTGACGGATCCACGATACGCAGAATCAGTGATGTATTTCGTTCCAGACAGAGAAAAAAGCTACTAAGCAAGTGGTCATAATGTACTGGCTCGTCAGTATAGGTTTCACCAGTATGATACAGTCACCAATAGTAGGCGCATTCCTACCCTCTGAAACCATCTGCTGCACAAGTCAAAGCACGGTGGTCTCTCCATAAATTCCTGCTACTGAATGTTCTTGTCCGACTGACAGAAAGTATAAGTAAAAGAAAAATATAATGTGGGCGAAAAGTGCGTCAGGAATGCCAGCAGATGATTAGTAGTTTCAGCTGTGTTGTCACTAGGGGTACGACAGGGGATTAGCACACATAGTCTCTCGAGTCTGCGACTAGCGCCCGACATATTACGCACATCAAAAAAAGTTTTTCTACACCCGGTTCCCAGAACTCCTGAAGATAGACGTTGACTGTGGATATTGTATCACAGATGCAGCCCCTCTGACTGTTCAGAGATGTCACTAGAGCAGCCCAAAGATGTAAACAACCATGCATGAACAGCACCTATTTGACGGAGGGTATCCGACAGCCGATCAGTTCTAGTCATTCCACCAGGAAGTAGGTGCAGGGCTCGTGTTGTCTGTAGTTCAACCATGCCTAGACGGTCATTACCGCCGTTCGATCGTGTCCGCATAGTTACTTTGTGCTAGGAAGGGCTCTCAACAAGAGAAGTGTCCCGGCGTCTCGGAGTGAACCAAAGCGATGTTGTTCGGACATACAGAGAGACGGGAACTGTCGATGACATGCCTCGCTCAGACCGCCCAAGGGCTGCTACTGCAGTAGATGACCGCTAACTACGGGTTATGGCTCGGGAACCCTGACAGCAACGCCACCATGTTGAATAATGCTTTTTGTACAGCCTCATTACGTCGTGTTATGACTCAAACTCTGCGCAATAGGCTGCATGATGCGCAACTTCACTCTCACCGTCCGTGGCGAGGTCCATATTTGCAACCACGACACCGTGCAGCACGGTTCAGATGGGCCAACAACATGCCGAAAGGACGGCTCAGGATTGGCATCACGTTCTCTTCACCGATGAGTGTCGCATATGCCTACAAGCAGGCAATCTTCGGAGACGTGTTTGGAGGCAACGTCGTGTGGCTTAGACAACCTGTCCGGCGAGTGCAACAAGGTGGAGGTTCCCTGCTGTTTTGGGGTGGTATTATGTGGGGCCGACGTACGCCGCTGGTGGTCATGGGAGGCGCCGTAATGGCTGTACGATACGTGGATGCCATTCCCCGACTGATAGTGCAACCGTATTGGCATCGTATTGGCGAGGCATTCGTCTTCATGGACGACAATTCGCGCCCCCATCTTGCACATCTTGTGAATGGTGTGATAACGACATCCCTCGACTAGAGTGGGCAGCTTGTTCTCCATGTATGAACCCTATTGAATATGCCTGGGATAGTGCTGTTTATGGACGACGTGACCCACCAACCACTTTGCAGGATCTACGCCAAATCGCCGTTGAGGAGTGGGTCAATCTGGTCGGACAGTGCCTTGATGAACTTGTGGATAGTATGCCACGACGAATACAGGCATGCATCAATACAAGAGGACGTACTACTGAGTATTAGAGGTACCGGTGTGTACAGCAATCTGGACCACCACTTCTGAAGGTCTCGCTGTATGGTGGTACAACATGCAATGTGTGATTTTCATGAGCAATAAAAATGGCGGAAACGATGTTTATGTTGATCTCTATTCTAATTTTCTGTACAGGTTCCGGAACTCTCAGAACCGAGGTGATACGAAACTTTTTTTTGAAGTGTGTATTTGCTCGACCATGCAGGATTGTACAGACGTGTCACCTGTCTTCGACGAGGAGCCAGCTCGTGTGCAGCAAACCAAGAATCCACACGGCTCGTACTGTGACACCTGGAGCGCCACGCACGTTCGTATCAGCGAGTATTGTTGCGACTCCCTTTGACGTGGCACCAGAGAGAAGCACTCTGACAGAGGTGTCCCCAACAAGAGCAAACATGGAAGCTGCAGTTCTGCGTGTTGCACCACGATGAACGTGTTCGTATGTGGCGAGTCCGGAGGGAATAAACGTCGCATTAAACTCGTCATTGTCATAAGGACTCAGCACCTGGCGTAAGGGTGTGAAGTGCCATTTGATACAAAACACTATTACATCTTGTCCCTCGTAGACCGTAATTTGGAAAGTAGGCGTTACATTCCTGATGTGTTACGGCCGCGTCCGTGCCTGTTATGGAGGTCTCCTCGACACGATCTTTGAACGAGATAAGGCAAGACGACGAGCTGATGACGCTGTCATGGCCTGCCACGGTGTGCTGGACTGCCGCCCTGGCCGACGCTGCAAACATGCCGGTGTTGGGTGTGTTGGGCGTGCCGGGAGGGTGGCGCACAATCACTCGCCAGACTCTGCGACTGGCCAACCCTCGCACACAGCTGAATCAGCTGCCAATGACGTCATACAAGCCCAGTCCGACTCGATGCCCAACCGAGTTGCAATCTTCGTTGCTGTCAGAATTTGAAAGAGGGCAGTCGTTTTTTCAAACACAAGGAAGCAGCAGCGGCAGTAGTAGTGATGCACGTAAACGTAGCTCTGCGACCAAACGAGACCAGTTAACCGGCCCAAGATCGACATCTTCGGTTATTTCTGCAAAGCAAAGTACGATCTTGCCAACAGCTCCTCTGGTGGAAAGTGCAGTGCCGTAAATGACCACTGACGGGCGCCAATTACCTATTCCTGTCCTCGAATTACAGACTGAGATAGCAGGTGACACCTGACAGAACGTACCACGGTGGCTGAAAAAAAGAAAAGAAGGTAGAAGAAGAAAAAGGGCCATCCCAAAGTTGTCCCTACTGGGTACGTGCTTGTGAACTTTCTCGTAAATGATACAAATAAGAATTAATTGAAAAGCCATCCAAAATAGCTGCATAGGTGCGTAGGGAATATTGAAGAATTAAAACGCAAATCTAGAGTGTAAAGAATTTACATTTATTTTCCTTAAATGGTAAAAATCACACACAATACTGACTAACAAATATGAATAATCCTTCAAATAACTGACGGGTTTGCTGCCGGGTGACGTTGTCGACCACCGCCAATATTTCGACAGGAGCACACCCTGCCATTCTCAAGTCACAAATGCAAGAAGGAAGCAATGTGCAAGGGAATTTAATACCTCGGTTCACAGAGGAGAAACAAGGAAGATACCACACACAGAACAAGTGTCAACACAAACAAAGATAACCAACATCAGAAATATTGATAGTGACTATTAATCAACAGGTAAGGTAGCACTAATTCTGTCCCTCTGTTTTTTGATGAGGGACAGAGCCGGATTCCAAGCAGTATTTAAACGAAATCCACCATCTCTGTTTATAAGGTTGCTTGATAGTTTGATTTCAACAGCTTCCTTAATAACACTATCCCAATAGCTGGACGTGCAAGCCAGAATCTCCGTGTTGTTGTATTCCATAGGATGACCGCTGTCAATGCAATGTTTTGCAATCTCGGATTTGCTCGGCTGTTGTAAGCGTGTGTGACGCTTCTGTTCAATACACCGGTCTTCCACAGTCCTGATTGTCTGACCAATATATGACATGCCACAACCGCAAGGAATAGGATAGACGCTTGTTCTGTGTGTGGTATCTTCCTTGTTTCTCCTCTGTGAACCGAGGTATTAAATTCCCTTGCACGTTGCTTCCTCCTTGCATTTGTGACTTGAGAATGGCAGGGTGTGCTCCTGTCGAAATATCGGCGGTGGTCGACGACGTCACCCGGCAGCAAACCCGTAAGTTACTTGAACATTCAATTCGCCGGGAAAGGTTAAAGTCCCACATGAATAATCCTGTCTGACAAACTAGTCCTGCTTTGCAAATCAGGGAGAAAAGAAAAGAAATGCATAATCTTCAACACCTAAAATTACAAACGGATAACACGAAAAATCAATCTGCTTTCACACAAGGCTAAACACCACCTCAGTCAAACGAAACGTTGCGCTAGAATGACGAATCTTAATGAAATGGAATCCCACAGAAAACCTACAGTAAGTTAGTAGTCCAGCGTTCCTAACCGCAGAGGCGCCCAGCTACCTCCCCGAAAACTGTAGTCTGTAACTGGCGGGCAACGGCGCCACGGCTGCGTCGAACTGCGGGACGGGTCTGCAGCGGCGGGCCCGGCAGCCGCGCACACCAAGCGCGGGTCGAACTTCCCGCTACGGCGGACGCCGCCTGAATCCAACCATCGGAACGGCGGGTGCCGCCCGAAGTTCGGGAAATACAGAAGCGTCCGATTCCACCCCGTCTGCTTTGACCCATGACGTCACAAATATGGCGGAAACGACCATACACTACGACTTCAATATGGCGCCTATGACGTCACTACGTAAACATGACCACAATCACGAAAATACATTAAAAAGCCAATACACACACACACACACACACACACACACACACACACACACACAAGTTCCACAAAAAGGGTTTTCGAGTGGGGACAAAGTAAATATAAACACATTTAGACACACACCACCATACCAAACCACACAAAACGACGAAAAAAACCGACAACACAAAACTCCCCAAATTTCACTAAACACAATTTCCTATGGAGTCGGTCACTTCCCTTGACCTATACAGCTCAACATGAGCTCCCGATCCCATAAATAACACTTCCCTTGACCTATATACACTCCTGGAAATTGAAATAAGAACACCGTGAATTCATTGTCCCAGGAAGGGGAAACTTTATTGACACATTCCTGGGGTCAGATACATCACATGATCACACTGACAGAACCACAGGCACATAGACACAGGCAACAGAGCATGCACAATGTCGGCACTAGTACAGTGTATATCCACCTTTCGCAACAATGCAGGCTGCTATTCTCCCATGGAGACGATTGTAGAGATGCTGGATGTAGTCCTGTGGAACGGCTTGCCATGCCATTTCCACCTGGCGCCTCAGTTGGACCAGCGTTCGTGCTGGACGTGCAGACCGCGTGAGACGACGCTTCATCCAGTCCCAAACATGCTCAATGGGGGACAGATCTGGAGATCTTGCTGGCCAGGGTAGTTGACTTACACCTTCTAGAGCACGTTGGGTGGCACGGGATACATGCGGACGTGCATTGTCCTGTTGGAACAGCAAGTTCCCTTGCCGGTCTAGGAATGGTAGAAGGATGGGTTCGATGACGGTTTGGATGTACCGTGCACTATTCAGTGTCCCCTCGACGATCACCAGTGGTGTACGGCCAGTGTAAGAGATCGCTCCCCACACCATGATGCCGGGTGTTGGCCCTGTGTGCCTCGGTCGTATGCAGTCCTGATTGTGGCGCTCACCTGCACGGCGCCAAACACGCATACGACCATCATTGGCACCAAGGCAGAAGCGACTCTCATCGCTGAAGACGACACGTCTCCATTCGTCCCTCCATTCACGCCTGTCGCGACACCACTGGAGGCGGGCTGCACGATGTTGGGGCGTGAGCGGAAGACGGCCTAACGGTGTGCGCGACCGTAGCCCAGCTTCATGGAGACGGTTGCGAATGGTCCTCGCCGATACCCCAGGAGCAACAGTGTCCCTAATTTGCTGGGAAGTGGCGGTGCGGTCCCCTACGGCACTGCGTAGGATCCTACGGTCTTGGCGTGCATCCGTGCGTCGCTGCGGTCCGGTCCCAGGTCGACGGGCACGTGCACCTTCCGCCGACCACTGGCGACAACATCGATGTACTGTGGAGACCTCACGCCCCACGTTTTGAGCAATTCGGCGGTACGTCCACCCGGCCTCCCGCATGCCCACTATACACCCTCGCTCAAAGTCCGTCAACTGCACATACGGTTCACATCCACGCTGTCGCGGCATGCTACCAGTGTTAAAGACTGCGATGGAGCTCCGTATGCCACGGCAAACTGGCTGACACTGACGGCGGCGGTGCACAAATGCTGCGCAGCTAGCGCCATTCGACGGCCAACACCGCGGTTCCTGGTGTGTCCGCTGTGCCGTGCGTGTGATCATTGCTTGTACAGCCCTCTCGCAGTGTCTGGAGCAAGTATGGTGGGTCTGACACACCGGTGTCAATGTGTTCTTTTTTCCATTTCCAGGAGTGTACATCAACAGCAACTCCCGATCCACAAATTGGAATCGAACACTTCCCTCGACCTATATAGCTCAACAGCAACTCTCGATACCGTAACACCCACAGCCACAACCACACACTGGAATCGAACACTTCGCTCGACCTACATAGGTCAACAGAAACTACCGATACCAAACAATAAAACCCAAAACTACAACCACGTCCACAATCATCACTGCCTCAAAAAACACAAGAAACCAACAAAATTGGAATCGAACACTTCCCTTGAAGCCGGCCTGTGTGGCCGTGTGGTTCTAGGCACTTCAGTCTGGAACGGAGTGACCGCTACGGTCGCAGGTTCGAATCCTGACTCGGGCATGGATGTGTGTGATGTCCCTAGTTAGGTTTAAGTAGTTCTAAGTTCTAGGGGACTGATGACCACAGATGTTAGGTCCCATAGTGCTCAGAGCCATTTGAACCATTTTGAACTTCCCTTGACCTGTTATCCTTACAACATCTCCACATACAGCCGTCCCTGGTCCGAGACGCCGGAACTTTAGTAAGCCTCATTTCTTCACGACGTACTGAACACGACTTCATCCAAAAATCCGAATAGTTGAAGAGATTTTAATGGAGACATCGCACTGTCCCCCATCATCGCCTACAGCCAAAAACTATTGATCTTGCCATTCATATCCATACCTACCAAGACATAAAAAAAGCAATTCACCAAAATTCACACACGACGAACAGGAAAAAAACTGCAATAACGTCGAAATTACAGAACTAAAATCGTTAGCTCACTGAAAAATATTCTGCTGAAAGCACAGTCCGATACTACACACGTGCAATGCTATCACGCAAATGACCCGCATAACCAGCAACCACAACAATACGCCACCTATAAACAAGCCACACACACAAACTAAACCAGAAACATCACCTAATACACCACCAGAGAGAGCCACCGATCACATCAAAACGACACTTACAAACACGCCACTCTCACAAACTAAATTCCGCGCTGTCGTCACGTCACACACTACAACAACCGACGGGTGGGATCGAACGCTTCGGTCTAACCGAAGTTCGAACCTCGGCCTACCCGCCACACTTCTGTGCATGCGCCATAACAAAAGCTTACCCAATGCTAAAAAGGCGCGCTACGACGGTGCCTCGAGACCCAAACTCTTCCCAATATATCCCTAATACGCTGAAGTCAATAGCGTCACTGACCGCTCCAGCGGCGGAGAAACGTGCTCGGTGACGCTGACGTCACAAGGCATCTAGTCCGAAGCCACACCTCACAAAAATAAACAAAAAGGCGTCTGCACTCGACACCACAGAAAGGTGGACCGGTCAGCATCGAAAGCTTCTGGCACCGTCACTGCAACAGCTACATCCGCTGCTGTTCAGCAGGTGGGTTCCAGGTGATGGCTCGGGACCAGAGCGTCCCTCCGAAACCAGCCGACCTATACAGCGTCTGCTGGGCGCCGCCCTGGCGAGTCCTCGTCTCGGCCGTCGTCCACATTCGCCCTAGACTCCATGATTCTTCGGTGGCCGTCTGCACCTACTCCCCCTGCAGATTTTACAACGGGAGCGCAGCCTGCAAACACACCTACCGTGTGAGGGCCCAGCCACCGCCTCCCATCACGGCCGAAAGCCAACGCTCAGAATGAAGCCTCCACCAGCAAACGTTGCCATATAATTTTAACCATGTGGTAGCACTATTGATTCAAATACAGTAATGACCGATCGTCAATTACCGATACCGAGGTACAAAACCCAAAATGATACAAAAATAATATCAAACTCTTAATTAGATTCATCTGAGTGAAACGAGGACTGTTACGTAAACCAGACCCTTTTCAAGGTGGCAGTTCTGTGTGCTAAATTTCGCAAAATACATATGCTCCTAAATCACTTACAAATTTAGTTACAACCTTGTCATTCTGATCTTCAGTCCGAAGACTGGTTTCATGCAGTTCTCCGTGCTACTCTACCCTGTGCAAGCCTCTATCTCCGAACGACTGCTGGAACTTACATCCTTCTGAATTTTCTTACTGCATTCATATCTTGGTCTCTCTCTACGATTTTTACCGCCCCTCCCCCTCCCCCCCCTCCCCAATACTTCCCTCCAACTCTAAATTTTGTAATTCCTTGATGTTTCCAGAATATGTTCTCTCAACCTATCCCTTCTTTAGGGCACGTTGTGGCACAGATTTCTGGTCTCCTTAAATATATTCAGTACGTCCTCATTAGTTGCATGATTTGCTTATTACAGCATTGTTCTGTAGCAGCACATTTCAAAAGCTTCTGTTCTTGTCTAAGCCGCTTGCCGTTCGAGTTTCACCTCCTTAGACCGCTACACTCTAGACAAATACCTTCAGAAAACACTTCGTCTTAAATCTGTATTCGATGTTAGCAAATTGCCCTTCTTCAAATAAATAAATAAATGTTAAAATGGCTCAAAGCACTATGGGACTTAACAGCTGAGGTCTAGAACTACTTACACCTAACTAACCTAAGCACATCACACACATCCATACCCGAGGCAGGACTCGAACCTGCGACCGTAGCAGCAGCTCGGTTCCAGACTGAAGCGCCTCGAACCGCTCGCCCACAGCGGCCGGCTCTCCCTTCTTCAGAAGCGCTTTCTCTTGCCATTGTAAGTCTACATTTTATATCCTCTACACTTCGGCCATTATTAGTTATTTTGCTGCCCACATAGCAAAGCTAATCTACTACTTTTAGTGTCTCGTTTCCTAATCTAATTCCCTCAGTATCAGTTGATTCGATTCCACTACATTCTTTTTGTTTTACTCTTGTCGATGTTCATCTACATCCTGTTTTCAAGACACTGTCTATCGCATTCAACTGCTCTTCCAAGTCCTTTCCTGTCTCTGACAGAATTATAATGTCGTCAGCAAACCACAAACCTTTCATTTCTTATCCCTGAACTTTAATTACTTCTCCAAATTTTTGTTTGGGTTTCTCACTGCTTAATCATTTCTCAGAGTTAATAACATAGGAGATGGACTACAACCCTTCTTGACTCCCTTCTGAAGCACTGGTTCCTTTTCATGCCCCTTGCCCTCAAATCAACAAACCAACCATGCCCCTCGACTCTTATAACTGCTCTTATAACAGCTGTAAATAGCCTATCGCTCTCTGTATTTTAACCCTTCTATCTCCAGAATTTCATTACATATGAACTATGGTGGGGCGATTTTAAAGGCTACAGTGCGTTTGTCGTTGCAACCACAGGCAACAACCAAGTAGGTTCTCCTCAGAAATTATTTATCTTCTTCTCCTTTTAATTCTCCTACTTCTTGACTACCATATTTCCGCTCTTTGTTGGGATCGGCCCCCGTAGCCTTCTTACTCAATTCTGAACGGATTTGCGTCATTACATGGTGCCGTCCCAGCGATTTCAGATTATATATATATTCCTTGAGCGTCCGGGGCCTTTTGCATTCTTTCACGGCAAGTATTGTTCTTGGCATACGGTTAGGTTCACGGTTCATACCAGGGTAGGCGACTCTCTTGAACCTCTTCCGCTAAGTTTGCTACCTTAAACGAGCCTCGGATGTGGCACTTTGTTACTCTGTCTTTTAGGGTCACTCCTGTAGACGAGCATAGCATCCTTACGTCTGTAACCTGGAGCGTCCGTTCGTCTGATCCGCGCATGATCCCGCATTCTGGTGTGTACCTTACAGCGGGTCTTAATTCTCGTTTGTATTAATTTCTTTTGACTCTGGTAGGCATTTTCACGTCGCAAATGATCCTGTTAGTGACTACCATTTCAGCAAACCAATTTTTGTACGTTTTTGCAGTGTGTTTTAGCCGAGGAAGCTGTGGATGTTAATATCGATCTGATGTAGGTGTACTCATCGTGTGGTGTTATAACGGCATTGCTTGGACGTAACTGCGGTTTCGAAATGATGTCCGTTCTTAGGAAGCTCCTATAGTGAGGACCGGGCGGAGATGCGTATTGGGACAAGATGCCTGAAACTGCCATTTCCGACAGGTGATGACAGAAGGCGGCACGATGAACAAAGTAGAAAAATGAAATGTTTGACTTTTGAGCATAGGGGGCTATTTTGTAGTGTATGTTTCCATCCACAGTTTCCATGAGGAGGGCGTATTGTGCTGGTCACGGAAAGTGGCACCTCACCACAATTCTCGGTAGAGTTTGCACTGTTTTGTTGGGGTAAGACGACGAAGTTTACTTTTCAGTTACACAGATGTTATTTTCGCAGGAGATGTCTCGAACTTAAGTAATAACATCCAATAGGGGTCAGTGGTGTGAAGAATCCCCACAAATGGTTATGGATCATGTAAGGTCGAATGAATTGTTTTAGAGCTATACAAGAATATGACATGCCGTACAGAACTCTGAGACGACGTGAAGAATGATGAAAAGAATCGTGCAACGGGCCGGGAAAGTGAGCAGTATTATACTGTATATTAATTATAATGTCTTCCTTGATTAGAGCGTAAAAAAGAGTATAGTTTTCAACTATAATATTTTATTACATTAAAAATTATAAAAATTAACGATTGAAAGACAAAGTTATTCGACATTAAGTAAGATGCTCTAACTGCATATTACCAATTTCTGCAAACATTTCTCACTGTCGAGTATGGTTCTAATGGCTCTGAGCTCTATGGGACTTAACATCTGTGGTCATCAGTCCCCTAGAACTTAGAACTACTTAAACCTAACTAACCTAGGGACATCACACACATCCATGCCCGAGGCAGGATTCGAACCTGCGACCGTAGCAGTCACGCGGTTCCAGACTGAACCGCCTAGAATCGCACGGCCTAACCGGCCGGCCTGTCGAGTAACTATGACATTATTATTATTATTATTATTATTATCATAATCATCATTATTATTATTTCTAGATAGCCTTGGCGAAGAGAACCAGAAACTATTGGTCAATTTGGATTTCCACAAACCTGACTAACGTTTTGATCCTCCAAACCTTAAATTGGACATCTTCCCGCGATCTACTCTACTTATATTCCGTATCAGTGTTACGTGCTCTAAGCATTCTACGTTCTGGCACCGTGCAGTCGTCTCGAATTACCTGCTTTTAATCAAGATCTATGCCTACGAAAGGAATAGCCTATATGTATGGAAATAGCTTAATAGTCTGTAGCCCAAATATCAGATTCTTTGTTTATAAAATTTAACTTGCAAATGCGGCAATTTCGCCAGATGGCCGCGCTTTAGAGCGCCGTTAATGGCGGCGTTATCTGGCGCGGCCTTGGGCGCGCTCTGCCTGCCACACGCGCCCGGTTATCAGCCTTGGGCGCAGCGAGGAGGCGCGACGCGATTGGCGGGCGCCGGCGCCGGCGCCGCAGAAGGTCCTGCCGAACTGCCGGGCCGTCCCCTCCCCCACCCACCTTCCTGTCCGCAGCCCGGCTAATGAGGCGAGCAGATTGCTTGGCAGTCTACCAAGAGGGGCCGCCCGGTGCAGCCGCCAAATAAAAAGGATCGCCGCCGTAAAACCGCCGCCTTTTTCAGTGTGCAGCTCCTGGAGCAGGCCGAGTTCGCGGGCGCAGCAGCGGCAGCTCACGTGGATACGTGTGACCGTGTGAGATTCTCGGCGAGTGCTGTCGCTTCCTCAGCCATTAGCATCAGCTGACTGAAAAGCTAGTATCTGAGGCTGAATAAAAAATTTCTGAGAATGTACGCTGATGAGCTCGAAACATTACGACCACCGCGACGTTGAACGCTTCCTGGTGGTGTTGCGAGCACGTCTCGCCGTAAGGCAGTCATTATAGCGAAGATACAGGCCGCACATTCGAAAATCCAGCGGTATAAACGCTTTTGCCACACTGTTGTGGCGCTGCGTCTAGAAGCGAGAATCTCAACTGTCGCTAGCGCCAGTGGGAAGTGCTTGAAGGATGGTGAAATAACGAACAGGCCGTATGGCAATGGACGATGACGTCTCTTCACAAAACATAGAGGTTGGACGATCCCCCAATGTGAAATCAGAGTACAACGCTTGTGCAGTACACGTGTTTCACAACACACCTTTCAAAGCCGGTTGATGAACATGGAATTCATCTCACATGACCTGAGATCCCCTGCTATACCCGCCGGACAGGACAGATAGTATAATTTGTGGAAAGAGTCCAAAATGAGCGGCTGTCAGTTGCACTCGAACATACTACTTTATTCATTTGACAAACAATAAAAACAGAGCAAGCCAAACATAAATTTTAGAATGCGCCATTCAATCTCACGCCTCAAGGGTAAAACTAATTTGAAACCGGCTTTGAAACTTAAGACTCAAAAACAGGAATTTGAATTTAAAACGCAGAAGGCCTTATCTTAAAACATTTCTCCAAATTAGGCTGAAGGCCCAAACAATATCACGCCTTAAGGGCAATACAACTTTGACTTACAATTGGCTAGAAGCCATACATAAGCAAACCACAAGGACAAATAGGAAAAGGCAGCACATGAAACGGCGCTCAGAAGTTTCCAAGGGTCGGCCTGGAATAGAAACACTAACGCTCGCTTAGGTGAGACAGGTAGTCGGCTCAACAAATTCTCAAGCCGACGGCAACCCAACCGACAGATAGTCAACGGACCAAGCGAGAGGATAACTTCTGCTCCGACAGGATAACTTCTGCTCCACCCGACCAGCACACAACAGGGAGTTCAATGGAACAACGCAGAAGGTATCGGCGCCCACAACGAATTACACATTCAGCTGTCAAACTACACGCCATGCTGGACAGCCACAACACGACGAGGAAAATACACTGCCTAAATTTACGTCAACGGCCAGGGCAGGTAACCGTAATGTTAACAGCCACAAGGCAGAAGATTCCGCTGGTGCACTTCAATTCAAATAACCAAGTACAGTTAAACTCCACCGGAGGGTGGCTAAAATTTGCCGACTTGAAAACACACGTTGTTGCTTGAGGGAATGTCCCAGCAGCCCACAAGGAAATTCAAACGACACAATGTGAACACTCGGGCTGGCTGGTAGATTAAGTGAAGGCTGAACTTTCGTGTCCGGGATCGGTGAGCCACGGACCTCGTAGCAATGGAAACAGCCCCTCACACTCCGACCGCGTGTGGACGCCGCCAGCGGCCCCGGCCACACGCCACGGAGGCTTCCTCGCTGCTCCACACCAACCAACCAACTGCCCACACACTGCACAGCCGCCGGCCGGAGTGGCCGAGCGGTTCTAGGCGCTACAGTCTGAACCGCACAACCGCTACGGTCGCAGGTTCGAATCCTGCCTCGGGCGTGGATGTGTGTGATGTCCTTAGGTTAGTTAGGTTTCAGTAGTTCTAAGTTCTAGGGGACTGATGACCTCAGAAGTTAAGTCCCACAATGCTCAGAGCCATTTGAACCATTTGAACTGCACAGCCGGAAACTATAAGCGCGAGGCCAAAGATAGTACAAGGGTGCGAATATCGATACACGCTGCTGCTGCGACTCGCAGAGAGAGAGGATAACAGCATAATCGCGATAACCGCGGGAGACTTATCACAGAATAGCAACCAAGGTTTTATGCAAAGCATAACATGAACCAGCCACGGCTCATGATCCCAAGGTGTTCTTGTGTTGACCCAACGGCATAAGCAATTATGATTGCACTGCGCACAGCATCACTGAGTTTTACTGTGGATCGACAGAATGTGTCGCCTTATGAATCAATCGCATTTCTATGTTACACCAGGTCGATGGCTGGGTGCTTACACGCCGAAACATGCTCTGACCCACAGATGAAGACCGGTGAGAGCAGAAATACGCCACGGAGTACACTGAGTTCGGGTTCCATGGGATCAGTGGTGGTAATCAAAGACATAATGACAGCAGTGGGTTACGTGAACATTGATGACGGACCACCTGCATTGGTTCATGCTTGAAGTCACCCCGTATGCCGATGACGTCTTCCAGCTGCATAACTGAACATTATTGTCGGACCAGCTGCATCACTTTGTGCTTGAAGTCACCCCCTGGCGGCCATATCTTCCAGCTGGATGAGTGTCGGTGCTGCGAAGTCATAATCGTGGTACAGTGATTTGAGGCCATTACGAGGTGCATTCAAGTTCTAAGGCCTCCAATTTTTTTTCTAATTAACTACTCACCCGAAATCGATGAATCTGGCGTTACTTCTCGACGTAATCGCCCTGCAGACGTACACATTTTTCACAACGCTGACGCCATGATTGCATGGCAGCGGCGAAGGCTTCTTTAGGAGTCTGTTTTGACCACTGGAAAATCACTGAGGCAATAGCAGCACGGCTGGTGAATGTGCGGCCACGGAGAGTGTCTTTCATTGTTGGAAAAAGCCAAAAGTCACTAGGAGCCGGGTCAGGTGAGTAGGGAGCATGAGGAATCACTTCAAAGTTGTTATCACGAAGAAACTGTTGCGTAACGTTAGCTCGATGTGCGGGTGCGTTGTCTTGGTGAAACAGCACACGTGCAGCCCTTTCCGGGCGTTTTGTTGCAGTGCAAGAAGGAATTTGTTCTTCAAAACATTTTCGTAGGATGCACCTGTCACCGTAGTGCCCTTTGGAACGCATTTTTTCAGCACTGGCGGTTACCCGAAATTTTTTTGGTGGCGGTGAATCTGTGTGCTTCCATTGAGCTGACTGGCGCTTTGCTTCTGGATTGAAAAATGGCATCCACGTCTCATCCATTGTCACAACCGACGAAAAGAAAGTCCCATTCATGCTGTCGTTGCGCGTCAACATTGCTTGGCAACATGCCACATGGGCAGCCATGTGGTCGTCTGTCAGCATCCGTGGCACCCACCTGGATGACACTTTTCGCATTTTCAGGTCGCCATGCAGAATTGTGTGCACAGAACCCACAGAAATCCCAACTCTGGAGGCGATCTGTTCAACAGTCATTCGGCGATCCCCCAAAACAATTCTCTCCACTTTCTCGATCATGTCGTCAGACCGGCTTGTGCGAGCCCGAGGTTGTTTCGGTTTGTTGTCACACGATGTTCTGCCTTCATTAAACTGTCGCACCCACGATCGCACTTTCGACACATCCATAACTCCATCACCACATGTCTCTTTCAACTGTGATGAATTTCAATTGATTTCACACCACACAAATTCAGAAACGAATGATGGCACGCTGTTCAAGTATGGAAAACTTCGCCATTTTAAGTATTTAAAACAGTTCTCATTCTCGCCACTGGCGGTAAAATTCCATCTGCCATACGGTGCTGCCATCTCTGGGACGAATTGACAATGAACGCGGCCTCATTTTAAAACAATGCGCATGTTTCTATCTCTTTCCAGTCCGGAGAAAAGAAATCGGAGGCCTTAGAACTTGAATGCACCTCGTACAGTGAACTCATATTGACGTCATGGCCAGCAAATGTGGCTGATCTCTACCCACTGAAACACACATCGGGCGCCAGCTGTGTGCTCGTAAACTAGCATCCGGTAATGTGAGGGAATTGCTTGTCCTGTGCAGAGACATCTGTTGCCACATACTTGTGGAATCCTGTCAACGACTTGCAGAATCCATGACAAACAGAATCTCTCTTGTGCTGTGTTATAAAAGTGCTACAACACACTATTAAACAGGTTGTCATACTAATTTGGCTCATTGGTGTGCGTCTGGAGCACAGCACTGAATGGAAGAGAACCGTGGACTGTGCGGAAACCGGAACAGACGGGAATCGAAGCGTTTGAGACGTGGTGGTGCTATAGAGGGCTGGTGAAAATTAGATAGTGCGATAAGGAAAGAGGAGGTTCTCCCCCTAGTCTGTGCAGAGGAGAACATATGGGAAATACTCATAAGAAAAACGGACAGGATGATTGTAAATGTCTTAAAAGACGAGGGCGTAACTTTCGTGGTACTAGGGGCAACTGTGAGGGTAACGACTGTAGGGGAAGACAGATATTGGAATACAACCAAGAAGTAACTGAGGACCTAGGGTGCAGTTCTATTCTGGGATAACATTGGCACACGAAAGTATAACATTTATTTGTACATTTGTTGCTAGTGGTAAATTTCAATGATGGCTGCAATATTTTTTTGTTTGATTTCTGTCTGTACTATTATGCACAATGACATCTTTGCCAGTAACTCAACACATAGGGATAATAATCCCTAACTGAGGTCTCTGTACCTCACAACAACAGTTTGGACTATTTTAACGAAAAACACACAGAGCGTGGGCCCACATATCTCGTCATTTGTTGTTTCATGCAGTACACTTTATTGCCTAACAACAGTACGATTACAAATCAAAAACCTTGTCAAAAAGAATAACAACGCAACCAACAATTTAAAGAAGTTGAACAGGATCAATTTATTATAACAGACTTTAACAATATACATTTTACACTATTAAGCATTGGGCTTGAATCAGGAACATACGGAGTCGAAATAGGAGTAAGAAATAACACCAGCTACACATGGATGCAAGTGGGTTCAACAAACTGAGTTTTACCAGTGAAACAAACGACTGCCACTAAACATACTAACAGTTCCCTACCATGGATAACACCTTAAACACACTGACAACACCCACCCAAAATACAGAAATGATAACAAGTTAGGCCACTGATTGTGGCTGTTGGAAAGCCTTTAACAATCTATATGCTTCAATAAAAATGGTTCAAATGGCTCTGAGCAGTATGGGACTTAACAGCTATGGTCATCAGTCCCCTAGAACTTAGAACTACTTAAACCTAACTAATCTAAGGACATCACACAACACCCAGTCATCACGAGGCAGAGAAAATCCCTGACCCCGCCGGTAATCGAACCCGGGAACGCGGGCGCGGGAAGCGAGAACGCGACCGCACTATGCTTTAATAAAATTCCTTAAGCAATAAAATACACAAGCCTCTAAAATACAAGCAATGCTGGGAAAGCACACAACTTAAAAAGTGACTCCGAACTTATGCACACCAGGAGAAACATTGACAATGACTCTCAAATAAATATACCGCCCTCCAAAATACAAGAATGGGAAGACAGCAGGCGGCTATTACAGTCAACGGGCAACACGCTGGCAAGTTATATAATGATTGTAGTTAGCTTATGACTATGGATAAGAAAAGAAAAATCTCAACAGTTCATACTCAGAAGTGAAGGGCTTTAAAACTTAACATGCTCCAGAACTAGCAATAAGGGTGCAAGATTTAAATGAGTAGTTAAAAAGCAAATATAGAACGAGGAATTTCGGGCTTGCAGAACACACTTCAAAGCTAATATGCTTGATGAATTCACAATTGAACAGATCAAGAGTTCGAGATTAATTGGCGACTCTCCGCCGTAGCACGTATCAAACGATCAAATTTACTTAAGTTGAACCAATACTAAGTGACTGGTACAGGCGCGAGATTGCGGACCAACCCAGACGTTGTGCAACGGCGGGAGTGCCGCTGCAGCGGGAAAAAAACACGTCTCTGCTCCGGGCCCAGGAACGCGTCGCCCACTACCAAAACTACCCTGCCAACACACACCAGCCTTCTACCCAAATAACGCTACAGACGACATGCCTAGCATATTAACGTATCCCAGAAGTGACTACACATACAAATTATTAATTTTTTTTTTTTTTTTTTTTTTTTTTTTTTTTTTTTTTTTTTTTTTTTTTGTCATCAGTCTTCTGACTGGTTTGATGCGGCCCGCCACGAATTCCTTTCCTGTGCTAACCTCTTCATCTCAGAGTAGCACTTGCAACCTACGTCCTCAATTATTTGCTTGACGTATTCCAATCTCTGTCTTCCTCTACAGTTTTTGCCCTCTACAGCTCCCTCTAGTACCATGGAAGTCATTCCCTCATGTCTTAGCAGATGTCCTATCATCCTGGCCTCCTTATCAGTGTTTTCCACATATTCATTTCCTCTCAGATTCTGCGTAGAACCTCGTCATTCCTTACCTTATCAGTCCACCTAATTTTCAACATTCGTCTATAGCACCACATCTCAAATGCTTCGATTCTCTTCTGTTCCGGTTTTCCCACAGTCCATGTTTCACTACCATACAATGCTGTACTCCAGACGTACATCCTCAGAAATTTCTTCCTCAAATTATGGCCGGTATTTGCCATTAGTAGACTTCTCTTGGCCAGAAATGCCTTTTTTGCCATAGCGAGTCTGCTTTTGATGTCCTCCTTGCTCCGTCCGTCATTGTTTATTTTACTGCCTAGGTAGCAGAATTCCTTAACTTCATTGACTTCGTGACCATCAATCCTGATGTTAAGTTTCTCGCTGTTCTCATTTCTACTACTTCTCATTACCTTCGTCTTTCTCCGATTTACTCTCAAACCATACTGTGTACTCATTAGACTGTTCATTCCGTTCAGCAGATCATTTAATTCTTCTTCACTTTCACTCAGGATAGCAATGTCATCAGCGAATCGTATCAATGATATCCTTTCACCTTGTTTTTTAATTCCACTCCTGAACTTTTCTTTTATTTCCATCATTGCTTCCTCGATGTACAGATTGAAGAGTAGGGGCGAAAGGCTACAGCCTTGTCTTACACCCTTCTTAATTCGAGCACTTCGTTCTTGATCGTCCACTCTTATTATTCCCTCTTGGTTGTTGTACATATTGTATATGACCCGTCTCTCCCTATAGCTTACTCCTACTTTTTTCAGAATCTCGAACAGCAACACCTTTTTATATTGTCGAACGCTTTTTCCAGATCGACAAACCCTATGAAAGTGTCTTGATTTTTCTTTAGCCTTGCTTCCATTATTAGCCGTAACGTCAGAATTGCCTCTCTCGTCCCTTTACTTTTCCTAAAGCCAAACTGATCGTCACCTAGCGCATTCTCAATTTTCTTTTCCATTCTTCTGTATATTATTCTTGTAAGCAGCTTCGATGCATGAGCTGTTAAGCTGATTGTGCGATAATTCTCGCACTTGTCCGCTCTTGCCGTCTTCGGAATTGTGTGGATGATGCTTTTCCGAAAGTCAGATGGTATGTCGCCAGACACATATATTCTACACACCAACGTGAATAGTCGTTTTGTTGCCACTTCCCCCAATGATTTTAGAAATTCTGATGGAATGTTATCTATCCCTTCTGCCTTATTTGACCGTAAGTCCTCCAAAGCTCTTTTAAATTCCGATTCTAATACTGGATCTCCTATCTCTTCTAAATCGACTCCTGTTTCTTCTTCTATCACATCAGACAAATTTTCACCCTCATAGAGGCTTTCAATGTATTCTTTCCACCTATCTGCTCTCTCCTCTGCATTAAACAGTGGAATTCCTGTTGCACTCTTAATGTTACCACCGTTGCTTTTAATGTCACCAAAGGTTGTTTTGACTTTCCTGTATGGTGAGTCTGTCCTTCCGACAATCATATCTTTTTCGACGTCTTCACATTTTTCCTGCAGCCATTTCGTCTTAGCTTCCCTGCACTTTCTATTTATTTCATTCCCCAGCGACTTGTATTTCCGTATTCCTGATTTTCCCGGAACATGTTTGTATTTCCTCCTTTCATCAATCAACTGAAGTATTTCTTCTGTTACCCATGGTTTCGTCGCAGCTACCTTCTTTGTACCTATGTTTTCCTTCCCAACTTCTGTGATGGCACTTTTTAGAGATGTCCATTCCTCTTCAACTGTACTGCCTACTGCGCTATTCCTTATTGCTGTATCTATAGCGTTAGAGAACTTCAAATGTATCTCGTCATTCCTTAGTACTTCCGTATCCCACTTCTTTGCGTATTGATTGTTCCTGACTAATGTCTTGAACTTCAGCCTACTCTTCATCACTACAAACTTAACACTCCTTAAAATTACTTGAAAATTATCAAGGTGGAATATCAGCGTCTACAAATCTAATTAATAGGGCATATTTATTTATAAAAGGGTGCCTTATCTTCGACACAAAAAAATACTTCAAATGGCTCTGAGAACTATGGGACAACTTCTGAGGTTATCAGTCCCCTAGAACTTAGAACTACTTAAACCTAAATAACCTAAGCACATCACAAACATCCACGCCCGAGGCAGGATTCGAACCTGCGACCGTAGCGGTAGCGCGGTTCCAAACTGAACCGCTAGGCCACCCCGGCCGGTTCTGCGACACAAACTATGTTACAATTTCAATTTCATCTCCTCAATTAGTAACACTAAGTGCTCGTACGCTTGCACGGAATATGGTCTGGCACAATAAAATATCATCAGTTACACCGACCGATGAGCGCGCACACAGTCACTTGCAGGTGCGTTAATATGACGAGTCCATTCCACATATACACAGACGTGGCCTTGCGATAACAAGTACCAGTGAAATCTGTGGCGTCACCGCCAGACACCACACTTGCTAGGTGGTAGCCTTTAAATCGGCCGCGGCCCGGTGGTATACGTCGGATCCGCGTGTTGCCACTATCAGTGATTACAGACCGAGCGCCGCCACACGGCAGGTCTAGTATAGAGAGACTCCCTAGCACACGCCCCACTTGTACAGCCGACTTTGCTAGCGTTGGTTGACTGACTACATACGCTCTCATTTGCCCAGACGACAGGTTAGCAAAGCCTTCAGCTACATCATTTGCTACAACCTAGCAAGGCGCCATATTCAGTTACTATTCTGAACAGATAATATTTTGAATCATGTACCGTCAAGAGCGACGTTCATCATTAATGGATTAAAGTTAAGTATCAAACTATTTACGTCCGTTTTCTGAATTCTAATTCCTTGTCATGCTCCAGACCTCACGTCAGTATAGTTCTTCCCTCCTCACGCCAGCCTGCGTGAGCTAAAACGAGTGCATTTCGGCCTCCACTCGTAACACGGTGTTGGCTCTTCTGCCAACAAAACAAAATCAATACGTAACTCCACTCAGGTGTGAAGGAGGCGTGACTTCAGGGATTCCAAAGGGGTGTTATTGCCTCCAATCAAGGGATTCCAAAGGGGTGTTATTGCCTCCAATCATTATCGGTGATCTTGCAGGGGCCTAAAATTTAAGTTTGCAGAGTAGAGCGGGAACATGTCGACCAGGCTGCACGGGACGTCCGCTGTTCTTGCCGCAACTCGCCGCTACCATTGCTTATGCGAGTCGGCAAGGCTTGCCTCCGGCCGATTTAACCACTCACCTCATCTCGAGGCTCGTACTGCACAGCAGGAGTTCCCCAAAAGCAGCAACTTTCCAGCCACCCCCCCCCCCCCCCCGCCCCCCTCCAGCTAACTGCAGTACCTGGGCCCGTCATAAACCAACAACACTCGCCTCGACCAAAGACCCTAGCTCTCGACATAAGAACAGGAACGATATCGACAGGCCAAGTAGTTAGTGGCGCCAGCGCAATGTCGTGCCCACCAAACTTAATGTCGCCATGGATCAATCATATACACGAAAATACTAAAAATCCAATGAAAAAGAGGAAATAATTATGTTGTCCCTTGCTCAAAAATAGTTTTGCACCAGTTGCACACACGATGATCCCCAGTTCCGTTAGTGTCGTGGCTATGAAAAATGAAAGTCCCAGATTATGCTCACAAAGTTGTATTTGCTCAAAAAAGTCTCCCCTTGACTCAGTACACTGCTGTACTCATTTTAAAAGTGTTTTAAGTCAGCCACTGTAGCCCATTTTCACAATTTAATTTACTACTGCAGTACAGTTTTCTTGGATGTGCTTAACTGCATCGTGTGGGTGTCCTTTCATTGTTAACTTCAGTCTGGGGAACAACCACAAATCGGCGGGGGCCATTTCCGGTGATCCAGGACTGTGATCCGTTTGCTCACCAAAAACTCGTGCACCATCTTCGCTTTGTGGTCTAGATCATTGTAAAGGAGGAGCGACAGAGAACCTTACGCTAGGTATTCGGGTGAAATTCGATAAATTCTCGCTCACAAACCTAAACTTAACACAAAACTTTATGTTGCTTCGTTGCTCCACCGGCATTTTGCGACCAGCGTCCGATACGCATTGTTACATTCGCGACCGGGACATCTGCTGCAGCGATGCTAGAGCTCCGACCTTCGACACACCTGTTGTTGAAACTTCAAGGATCGCAACGCCGCAACTCACCACGAGATAGCACTGCAGTTTGTAATTTCACACAGTCAGCCTAACGGAACTGGGATACATCGTGTATCTGGGAACATGTAAGGGTTTAGATTTAGTGACAGAAAGAAATGAAAGTAAAACCCTTGGAAAGTAAAAAAAAGCTTTCTTTGTGAAGTAAAAATAAAACATTAAACAAAAATGAACGCAGTCTGTTCGAAAATCCACTAACATGGCATGTGTGTGAAATCATGATTTGCTGTTGGGTGGGAATTAATACTATGTTTCTTCATTCTCCACACTGTAACATACTAGGATCTTCCTCGCCATGCTCCGTACAAGCTGCTGTTCAGAAGACCTACTGAGGTCATCCAGTGAGTCAGACGTTCTCCTGTGGCGACACGTGTCAGGTTTCAGCTGGTCCTAGACGTGCACAATCTGATTCTTGTCACGAGGTACCAAAGGTCATTCCACTCGTTTTATCTTCGCCTCCTGGAGAAAAGTGTTCACCAGCTGGGTGCGATAGGCTTGTGCATTTTCGTCTTGGAATGGACTCTCTGAATGTTGCTTCTAGGGACGGACAGTATATTTACTGGCTGTGTGAGGCGCGTGACACCTGTACAAAGTATCATTGTCTGAATAAACGGTTCAGCTACGACACTGATGGGGTTTAGAGTCAGTCAATACTGAGGAGCTGAGGAGATAGCGGCCTTCAGTCGGTAAAACGGCGTGTGTGTTGGAAGAGATTTGAAAGTGTCGTGATCTACTCCTACCTGGAACGAATTATATCGATTATTTCGTCAGTCCGGAATTTTCTGCGACATTGTTGAAAAAAGTATAGGAAGTTGTTCTTGGACTGAGTGGTGTATGAAATGCAAGGTTTTAAGAATGCAGTGCCTGATGTAGGGCATGATGAGTAAAATCATTTTCTGAATCTTGTTACATTCTGGCTCCTCGTATTTTGTGCGATATTTGACGAAAGACCAAGTGATTTTAAGTTGGTGCGAACTTAGTCAAGAGTGGCTTGTGCACTGCGACAGTAGTTGAGAGTAGAATTCGTGAGTCTTTAAAATACGACGGCATTGAAGTTTTGACTTCAGTAATTTTGTCCGAAGTGGTCTGTGTTGTGTTTTTGTGATACTAGTTATTGCACACCCCAGTGGAAAATGGGTGCTACAAATGGTTAAGGAAGATTTATGAAGGCACGCATTTAGGTCGCTCAGTGAGTGAAACTTTGATTATGGAGTCGTACTACGAGGTAGTGACGCCATTGTGCATGTGGAGTAATTGCTTATTGAGCATTATTCGGAAAGCTTTTCTCGATCGACGAAGCACAGGAAGACGCAGATCGGAGCTGAATTATTACAGACAGCGTATTTTGTCTGTAGTATTGTTAGTGTCGTAACCATTAACAAAACCATTAATACTATATTGCCCTAACTGAACCATTTGAAAGCGGAAATTCCAACTGCTACCATTATTTCTCTAGTAAAAGTGACGCATGACTTTTACATCTGGGAGTTGCTAGTGGGAACGCGAGAAACCGACACACGAAGAGGATGTTATTTTGAAAATTTGAAGTTAAGATATAAAATGGTAGTGGCACGTAGGATTTATTTTGAGTTTGTTTTTGTATTGTTCATCTCATTTAGCATGGAGATTCAAGTTTTTTGCACTTATACGTTTACCATCGATGTCTTGTCGTCGTAAACATTTGCATTTAAAATGAAAGAAAAATAAACCTTCTTTTATGAAAAATAAAGTTTAGTCCCCGAGTTATGTTCCTACTACGAAATTTCGACAGCTAATTGTAAAAAAGGAAATAATCTATAAAGGAAAGTAAAAGTAAGATTTCTGACATTTAGCAAATAGCGTAAGCACGCTCAAGTCAGGCATAAGATCTAGGCAACTGAATTGAGAATAGTGAAAACCAAAGATGGTCATTTTCAATGACTGATCCTAATCCATTCAGAAGAAGATGATGAAGCCATAGTTCCTCCCCGCTCTGAAGAAGAAGCAGACAGAGCAATTGCCCGACTGAAGAACAATAAAGCACCAATGATCGATAATATAACATCAAAACTATTCAAAGCATGAGGAGTTGAGTGAAATCGGAGGGTATGCAAGACAATGTGCCTCACCTAGGAAAATGAAGAGCTGCCAGGAGAATGGAATGTAGGGATAGTGTGTTTGATACACAAGATAGGAGGTATACAAGGGTAAGTCAATTATTATGCACAAAATAGTTATAAAATTTTATTGTAATGAAATAGGAAACTTACAAGAACTTCATTTTTCGACACAGTCTCCTTGAATTTCAACGCACTTGGTCCATCGTTCTACGACCTTCCTGATGCCCTCATAAAAGAAGGTTCTCGGTTTAGCTGCGAGCCAGGAATGCACCGCTTCTTTCACTGCTTCGTCCGACGCAAATCGACGGCCCCTTAATGCCTGTTTGAGTGGACCAAACAAGTGATAGGAGTGGCAAGATCAGGACTTTAAGGAGGATCATCCAGTAATTGAAATTTGAGTTTCTGGAGCATTTCAGCAGTATGCGGACGGGCATTGTCGTGCAACAACACAACACCTTTTGAGAGCAATCCTCGGACTTTGCTTCCAATTGTAGGCTTTGGTGAGCCCCTTTCCCCATAATGTTCCAGTACTGGACACTGTGCGTCCCAAAAAACTGTAAGCATCAGTTTTCCTGCGGACGGTAGGATCTTGAACTTTATCTTGCAGGGCAAATTTGGATGTTTCCATTCCATACTCTGCCGTTTACTCTCCGGTTCGCAATGACGGATCCATGTTTCGTCACCAATAATGATCCTGTCTAGAAAGTTGTCCCCTTCATTACCATAGCGATCCAAATGTTTTTTGCAGATGTCCAAGCGCGATTGTTTATGCAGCTGTGTGAGTTGCTTTGGGACCCATCTTGCACAAAGTTTATGGAACCTAAGTCTGTTGTGGATGATTTCGTAGGCAGAAGCGTGACTAATTTGCAGTGGATGTGCCACTTCGTCAATAGTTAATCGTATGTCTAAGAGAATCATTTCACGTGAACGCTCAATGGTTTCTTCATTTCTGGCGGTAAACGGTCGTTCGGCTCCGTCATTGTGCGTAACGCTTGTGCGACCATTTCGGAATTTTTCTATCCATTCGTAGACCCTCCGCTGTGGCAAAACACTGTTCCCGTAATGTACCGAAAGTCTTCGATGAATTTCGGCCCCTGATAACGCCTTCCGACCACAAAAAACCGATCACCGAACGTTGCTCTTCTTTGGTGCAAATAGACAGCGGAGCAGCCATGATTAACAGCGTGGCAACGATAACGAAACTAACCTAGCAGCTAGAGAATTGCAAAGATATAACAACAAATAAACAAAGCATGCGTCATCAACGTAAAACGACAGTACTACCAAAATAAGTAAAAATATAACTAAATTGCGGATAATAATTGACTTACCATCGTATTTAAATGGCGCAACTACAGACGCGTGACACTCCAAAATATTACGTTTACAGACTCTCATCGTAGCAGAAAACATTATTGGAAGTTATCAATGTGGATTCAAACCAGAAAAGTCATGTGTCAACCAGATATTTATACTCCGGCAAATAGCAGAAAAGACCAACGAATTTAATGTTGGTGTTCACCATCTTTTCGTTGATTACAAATCTACACAGGAAACAATAAATCGGGCTTAACGTTATGAGGCAGTGGGGGAATTTCGGGTCTCTGGGAAGTTGGTGCGTTTGACAGAGGTCTCCCTAATGCACCCCCAGTGTGCTGTGCGAGTGCAGTCTAGGCTATCACCCCAGTTTCCCACACGAACTGGGCTAAGACAAGGGGATGGGCTTTTCTGCCTACTCTTGAATATGGTACTCGAAAAAGTGGTGAGTGAATCGAGTATTCAGACACAGATTACCTACTGTAAGTTCGCACAGCTGTTTGGATAGGCAGATGATATGGACCTATCGTAGAGTTTACTTCAATGAATTCTTACAGTTAACCCACTGAAACTTGTACAATACCTTACTAACAAAATAAACACAATTCCTTCTGAAAACAGCAACGATTTTGGTTAGTTGCAAAAAATCGTTACAAAACAAAGCAGGCTCTCTCCTTAGGGTACATCTTGAAAATAGAAGCAGTGAAAAATCTGACTCATGATGATGATCATCAGTCTTTAGTAGTGAGTATATCCTCCATACACACTGATCAGTCCGCAGCTCGTGGTCGTGCGGTAACGTTCTCGCTTCCCGCGCCCCGGTTTCCGGGTTCGATTCCCGGCGGGTTCAGGGATTTTCTCTGCCTCGTCATGACTGGGTGTTGTGTGATGTCCTTAGGTTAGTTAGGTTTAAGTAGTTCTAAGTTCTAGGGGACTGATGACCATAAATGTTAAGTCCCATAGTTCTCAGCCGGCCGCGGTGGCCGTGCGGTTCTGGCGCTGCAGTCCGGAGCCGCAAGGCTGCTACGGTCGCAGGTTCGAATCCTGCCTCGGGCATGGGTGTGTGTGATGTCCTTAGGTTAGTTAGGTTTAAGTAGTTCTAAGTTCTAGGGGACTTATGACCTAAGATGTTGAGTCCCATAGTGCTCAGAGCCATTTGAACCAACCCATAGTTCTCAGAGCCATTTGAAGCACACTGATCAGTTCAAGGACCACATTCAACAGGGTCCACGGACGCTCGATTGCACTCATGTCTGGGGACTGTGCTGGTCAATGCATTCGGTTGATGCTGCATGTTTGAAGATACCGAGACACTGCTAGAATATCGTGCGATCTTTCACTGTCATCGACTATGATGAAGTTGTCACCGACTTCACATTTGTACGGCAATCATCTGTAGGTGTTCTTGGATGTATCGGGGACCAGTCAAATGCCGTAGGTGCGAAGTAGAGGCGCCGCCGTCCCATCATTAATCCCGCCCAGAACATTACACTTCTACCTGCAAATTGCTGGAATTCCTGAACGTAACGCCATTCCCGGTGCCGTCTAGCGCTTCTTCAAACCCTAACACGTGTAGTGTCCGGTCGCAAGCCAATTCTGGTCTCGTCGGCAAACACAACATTACTACATTCTGCAATGGTTCAATGTTGATGTGGGAGGTCTTTCGATTGCGTCGGATCCGTTGGTTCAGTGCAGAACTCCTCGTTGATCTTTTGGAATGAAGACCACCCAGATGAAATCTTCTACACACTGTTTGGTCTGAGATATGAATCCCTGTTGCCCGGAAGAAGCATTTTCAATACTCCTGGCAGGTGATGTCGGGCGCCTGAGAGGCGACAGTTTGAGAAAACGATCCTGCATTGGTGTTGCCATAAGAGGACTACCACTGCGAGATCTATCGTTCACATTTCCCTTCTGTGCGTACTTTTCCACACCTGAAACGCACCACTTTGAGTGACATGTAACCGGTCGCCAATATCTTGTTTTGTACGACCTTCTTAAAGCAAAGCCACTATGGTGAGTCCATCAAAGTACTGTGTGCCTCTTGCGTCGCACGTTACCGCAGTGCGGAACACAAGCTCAATGAAGATGTGGTTTTTACTGGACTGCTCGCTGTGTGCCGCTGCGGCGGCGGTATGTTTACATGACTGGGAAACGGCCATAGAGCTTGCCCGTAGTAAATACCAACCAGTATATGGCCTCTAACTGGATAACCCATAAAGTGCGTATGTCAATGATACCTCTGGAACCGTAGACTACATTTTACGATAGTATTCCGAACTTTTGTTGATTAGTGTATATTTATTGCACTTGATTGTGTCAAAGTCTATACCCACATCCCTGTAGCAGACGAAGACATTCCAAAAACAGAGATATTCATTGGGTTCGGATAATTTTGTTTTGCGTACCTCGATGATAGGATTCGTTATGAATAGGAAGATAGGGCAGAGGGTGTGTTACTGTGAACAATTCAGTGGCCGGGTTGTTCTAATCAGAATCGACAGCAGACCAACACCGACAACGATAGTTCAGGTATAGATGCCGACGTCGCAAGCTGAAGATGAACAGATAGAGGAAGTATATGAGGATATTGAAAGGGTAATGCAGTATGTAAAGGGGGACGAAAATCTAATAGTCATGGGCGACTGGAATGCAGTTGTAGGGGAAGGAGTAGAAGAAAAGGTTACAGGAGAATGTGGGCTTGGGACAAGGAATGAAAGAGGAGAAAGACTAATTGAGTTCTGTAACAAGTTTCAGCTAGTAATAGCGAATACCCTGTTCAAGAATCACAAGAGGAGGAGGTATACTTGGAAAAGGCCGTGAGATACGGGAAGATTTGAATTAGATTACGTCATGGTCAGACAGAGATTCCGAAATCACATACTGGGTTGTAAGGCGCACCCAGGAGTAGATATAGACTCAGATCACAATATAGTAGTGATGAAGAGTAGGCTGAAGTTCAAGACATTAGTCAGGTAGAATCAATACGCAAAGAAGTGGGATACGGAAGTACTAAAGAATGACGAGATACGTTTGAAGTTCTCTAACGATATAGATACAGCAAAAAGGAATAGCGCAGTAGGCAGTACAGTTGAAGAGGAATGGACATCTTTAAAAAGGGCCATCACAGAAGTTGGGAAGGAAAACATAGGTACAAAGAAGGTAGCTGCGAAGAAACCATGGGTAACAGAAGAAATTCTTCAGTTGATTGATGAAAGGAGGAAGTACAAACATGTTCCGGGAAAATCAGGAATACAGAAATACAAGTCGCTGAGGAATGAAATAAATAGGAAGTGCAGGGAAGCTAAGACGAAATGGCTGCAGGAAAAATGTGAAGACATCGAAAAAGATATGATTGTCGGAAGGATAGACTCAGCGTACAGGAAAGTCAAAACAACCTTTGGTGACATTAAAAGCAACGGTGGTAACATTAAGAGTGCAACAGGAATTCCACTGTTAAATGCAGAGGAGAGAGCAGATAGGCGAAAAGAATACACTGAAAGCCTCTATGAGGGTGAAGATTTGTCTGATGTGATAGAAGAAGAAACAGGAGTCGATTTAGAAGAGATAGGGGAGCCAGTATTAGAATCGGAATTTAAAAGAGCTTTGGAGGACTTACGGTCAAATAAGGCAGAAGGGATGGATAACATTCCATCAGAATTTCTAAAATCATTGGGGGAAGTGGCAACAAAACGACTATTCACGTTAGTGTGTAGAATATATGAGTCTGGCGATATACCATCTGACTTTCGGAAAAGCATCATCCACACAATTCCGAAGACGGCAAGAGCTGACAAGTGCGAGAATTATCGCACAATCAGCTTAATAGCTCATGCATCGAAGCTGCTTACAAGAATAATATATAGAAGAATGGAAAAGAAAATTGAGAATGCGCTAGGTGACGATCAGTTTGGCTTTAGGAAAAGTAAAGGGACGAGAGAGGCAATTCTGACGTTACGGCTAGTAATGGATGCAAGCCTAAAGAAAAATCAAGACACTTTCATAGGATTTGTAGACCTGGAAAAAGCGTTCGACAATATAAAATGGTGCAAGCTGTTAGAGATTCTGAAAAAAGTAGGGGTAAGCTATAGGGAGAGACGGGTCATATACAATATGTACAACAACCAAGAGGGAATAATAAGAGTGGACGATCAAGAACGAAGTGCTCGTATTAAGAAGGGTGTAAGACAAGGCTGTAGCCTTTCGCCCCTACTCTTCAATCTGTACATCGAGGAAGCAATGATGGAAATAAAAGAAAGGTTCAGGAGTGGAATTAAAATACAATGATGTTTTAAAGTATCTTTAAAGTATCTTTAAAGTATCTTTAAAGTATCTTTAAAGTATCTTTAAAACAATATCAATGATACGATTCGCTGATGACATTGCTATCCTGAGTGAAAGTGAAGAAGAATTAAATGATCTGCTGAACGGAATGAACAGTCTAATGAGTACACAGTATGGTTTGAGAGTAAATCGGAGAAAGACGAAGGTAATGAGAAGTAGTAGAAATGAGAACAGCGAGAAACTTAACATCAGGATTGATGGTCACGAAGTCAATGAAGTTAACGAATTCTGCTACCTAGGCAGTAAAATAACCAATGACGGACGGAGCAAGGAGGACATCACAAGCAGACTCGCTATGGCAAAAAAGGCATTTCTATCCAAGAGAATTCTACTAATGGCAAATACCTGTGGTGCGATATCGTATGACAGCAGCAGCACTGTCGTGGTTACCCTACGTACTCTGACTGGAAATCTGTGTCAGTCGACGATTCTACTGTTGTGCTGCCATTCATGATCAGCACTCCAGGGGATATTTTCCAACAGGATAACGCTCACCCAAATACCTCTCTTGTAACCCAGCACGCTCCACAGATTGTCGATATGTTGTCCTGGCCTGCCCGATCACCAGATCTGTCTCCAATCGAGCACACATGGGACGAGAATTCCAGCAACATCCACAAACAGCTTTAACCTCCCCTGTATTGACCGACCAAGTGCAACAGGATCCCAATCGCACAGACTGACATCCGGCACAACAAAATGCATGCACGTTTGCATGCCTGAATTTAACACTGTGATGGTTACATGGATTATTAATGTACGAGTATTTCACATTTACCATTGTATATCTGACGATTACATAACCTGCGGTCTTGCAGAGTTCATCACTTAAATATGTTACGCAGACAAATGTACTCGTATTGCCCAATTTTCATAACCCTATGTTAATTTTTTTTTGGTGTTCTGATCCTTTTCCGTGAGTGTAGTTACGGAGTTTTCCAGTTACAAACTAATAGTTATCATTGCGGACGGTTCTAATTTCAGGTACGACGTCTCCTAACCTGTTCGTTATTCGGTGCTATTACCTGTTGAGTGTGTTTATTCTTTTAAATAATGTTGCTACAGTTCACGGATCACGAGGGTAATATTTCAGGCACTACCTTTCGGCTTAAGAAATGCACGTTATTCGGAAATCGGACAGCCCCATAATAATTCTAGCTGCACCCGGCAGTGTGATTTAGCTCTTCCACGCAACTTTCAACCCAAATCAATCAGTATACAGGTTGTCCCAAGACGAATGGCCAATTTTCAGGGATATGACAGTGACGACCCTTCGAAGTAAAGAAGTTTAGTAAATATGGGCTCTTGATGCATACTTTCACATGTGGGAGCAGCGCTTCTTCAGTTTCGATACTTTAAAACAAATCTCTTCTACTGCAACCTCTTTCTTTCCATATTTTGGGAGCAGGTAGCATTGACGAAACATGGAAACCTACTCTAAAATGTTTATCTTAAGAGCAATGAGCACTTGTTTACTAGAACAGATCTATTTCACAGTAGCGAAGATGGAGAAGTGTTCACAGCTCTTAAGTTATGCGCTTTAGAACTCATGTTTACTGGGCATTTTTTCATGTTTTAGTGCATACTGCTACCTCTCAAAATGTGGGAAGCAAAGAGCTTTGTCTCATGGTATCGAATATAAAGAAGTGATCGCAGCTCCAAAAATAGGCATTTTAGAGGCCGCGTTTACTTCACTTTTGTTGTTTCGAATTATCCTTACTGTCATATCCCTGAGTATTGACTATTCCTCCTGGGCACCCTGTATTTGTTATAAAAGGGTCAGTCAAATGAAAACGAGACAGATGGGAAAAGTAGTTAAACTGGTTATTATTTGAAAAGTAATTGTCATAACTGTTAATTCACTTATGTCATCGTGTGACAACACAATCAATGGCCTCATTCAAAACTGCATGTGGTTCCTTACGGAACCGTGATCGTACGCGGTCGTGCACCTATTTGTCCGAACAAAATCGACGGACGCGAGTGTATTTCTTCAGGGCTCCAAAGATATGGGAATCGCATGGGGGAGGTATCGAGATATCGTGTGGAGATGGTGTAAGAGCTTCCCAGAGAAACTTGTGCAGCATTCTGGAAACAATCTTGGCAACAAGCGAGCTCACCTACTGGGAAGTCCTTGCACGTCCTCCATACAGTAAGTCCGATCTCACGCGTACGGTTTCTATATACAGGGTGGTCCATTGATCGTGACCGGGCCAAATATCTCACGAAATAAGCATCAAAAGAAAAAACTACAAAGAAGCAAACTCGTCTAGCTTGAAGGGGGAAACCAGACGGCGCCATGGTTGGCCCGCTAGATGGCGCTGCCATAGGTTAAACGGCTATCAACTGCGTTTTTTTTTAAATAGGAACCCCCATTTTTATTAAATATTCGTGTAGTACGTAAGGAAATATGAATGTTTTACTTGGACCACTTTTTTCGCTTTGTGATAGATGCCGCTGTAATAGTCACAAATTTATAAGTACGTGGTATGTCGTAACATTCCGCCAGTGCGAACGGTATTTGCTTCGTGATGCATTACCGGTGTTAAAATGGACCGTTTACTAATTGCGGGAAAGGTCGATATCGTCTTGACGTATGGCTGTTGTGATCAGAATGCCCAACGGGCGTGTGCTACGTATGTTCCTCGGTATCCTGGACGACATTATCCAAGTGTCCGGACCGTTCGTCGGATAGTTACGTTATTTAAGGAAACAGGAAGTGTTCAGCCACATGTGAAACGTCAACCACGACCTGCAACAAATGATGATGCCCAAGTAGGTGTATTAGCTGCTGTCGCGGCTAATCCGCACATCAGTAGCAGACAAATTGCGAGAGAATCGGGAATCTCAAAAACGTCGGTGTTGAGATGCATGGCGACGACTTTGAACGTCGTGTACAGTTCTGCCACTGGGCACAAGAGAAATTATGGGACGATGAGAGATTTTTTGCACGCGTTCTGTTTAGCGACGAAGCGTCATTCACCAACAGCGGTAACGTAAACCGGCATAATATGCACTATTGGGCAACGGAAAATCCACGATGACTGCGACAAGTGGAGCATCAGCGACCTCGGCGGGTTAATGTATGGTGCGGCATTATGGGAGGAAGGATAATTGGCCCCCATTTTATCGATGGCAATCTAAATAGTGCAATGTATGCTGATTTCCTATGTAATGTTCTACCGATGTTCCTACAAGACGTTTCACTGCATGACAGATTGGCAATGTACTTCCAACATGATGGATGTCCGGCACATAGCTCGCGTGCTGTTGAAGCGGTATTGAATAGCATATTTCATGACAGGTGGATTGATCGTCGAAGCACCATACAATGGCCCGCATGTTCACCGGATCTGATGTCCCCGGATTTCTTTGTGTGTGGAAATTTGAAGGATATTTGCTATTGTGATCCACCGACAACGCCTGGCAACATGCGTCAGCGCATTGTCAATGCATATGCGAACATTACGGAAGGCGAACTACTCGCTGTTGAGAGGAATGTTGTTACACGTATTGCCAAATGCATTGAGGTTTGCGGACATCGTTTTGAGCATTTATTGCATTAATGTGGTATTTACAGGTAATCACGCTGTAACAGCATGCGTTCTCAGAAAGGTACATGTATCACATTGGAAGAATCGAAATAAAATGTTCAAACGTACGTACGTTCTGATTTTAATTTAAAAGACGTGCCTGTTACCAACTGTTCGTGTAAAATTGTGAGCCATATGTTTGTGACTATTACAGCGCCATCTACCTCAAAGTGATGAAAGCGATCCAACTAAAATATTCATATTTCTTTACGTACTACACGAATATGTAATAAAAAGTGGGGGTTCCTATTTTAAAAAAACGCAGTTGATATGCGTTTGACCTGTGGCAGCGCCATCTAGCGGGCCAACCATAGCTCCATCTGGTTTCCCCCTTCAAGCTAGACAAGTTTCGTACTTTGTAGTTTTTTCATTTGACGCTTATTTCGTGAGATATTTGGCCCGGTCACTATCAATAGCCCACCCTGTATATTATGATATGCTAAAGCAAGACATTCGTTGCCGTGGATTTGCTTTCGCTGAAGAGGAGTAGGCCAGAGTATAATCACAAGCAGTGGCAAGCATTTCTCCATGAAGGCATTGACCGTCTTGTCGCATAGTATGATAAATGCGGCGATTACTTTCGAAAAAATAAAAAACTTTTTACCACTTGCCTCGTTTTCATTCGAGCGCCCCTCATAAATATGAATTGCATGCGGAATGAATTTGCACTTTGCGAGAGACTCGGAATGTCATTTAGATGGAGCGAATTACTCGTATCTGTACAGTCGGCATAGCTTAAAATTATACGAAACTAGGTTTGGTTAGTAAGGCACGTCGTAAGTCTCACGTAGGACTTGTTTGACGCCATTGTAATGACGTTTCAGGTCAGTGGAACAAAAGAAGCAGCGTGAGCTGGAGGCGGGCAGTTGTGGTGAAAGGCCTGACACGGTACCCTCTGGGGTAGCAAGCAGGCTCTTTCACGACTGCAAGTGTGGATGTTTTCCAGATGCCGCTGCATTGTTTTTGCCTAGAGTGACGGTGTCAGTACTGATGCAGCGAAACATTTCAGTGATAATTTCAATGTAACAAACGTTACCCATAGGTTTTTGTTTGCGATCCCAGACTGAGAATGAATGCGTGGACTTGCTGCCCCGGAAACTCAACGGCGACAAGAGAAGATGTGTTTGCACGGGAGTTGTGGCTTTGGAATTTCACAGTGTTACCGGGGGCAGCCACATGCAGCACCGGGCTCGACTCACTCCGCGTCGTCCACACCGCCGTGTGGTGGCGGTGTGCGGGTGTGGGGCCAGCAGGCCGCACTGCTCCCCCAGACCTGGTGCGGCTGGCCCTCGCTCAAGTAGTTCCACTGCTGGCATCGCGAGGCTCCCTTAAGGGGGAACGACGGGACGACGGACGAGAATGCAGCTCTAATTCAGGATTTTTCTTCTCCCTACTCGAATGTAGGAGACAAATGGGGCTTGCTGCAAAGAATAAAGCATACATTTAAGTTTTCAATGGTACTTCTTTATAGAAAAATATTGATATCTTCACTGTGTAATGGGGATTTTCTCGAGGCAGCTCTGAAAGGAGGTAGATCGTTCTTGTGAAACACAACTAGCTCTTTATACTCATGAAGTAATAAGTGCTATCGACAGGGGATCTCAAATTGATTCCATATTTTTTGATTTCCAGAAGGCTTTCGACACCGTTCCTCACAAGCGTCTTCTAACCAAACTGCGTGCCTACGGAGTGTCGCCTCAGTTGTG
Organism: Schistocerca serialis cubense; assembly: GCF_023864345.2. Taxonomy (NCBI): domain Eukaryota; kingdom Metazoa; phylum Arthropoda; class Insecta; order Orthoptera; family Acrididae; genus Schistocerca; species Schistocerca serialis. Next base: position 492,673,970 of record NC_064646.1, on the reverse strand, counting down.
CGACTGGATTCGTGATTTCCTGTCAGAATGTAGTAACGAGCGTGTGGCATTGGTGGCCGGGAGACCCCTCGCGGGGCGGCTTGGCCGCCGCTCCACAAGTTCTTTAACGCCACTACGGCGACTTGCGAGTGAGTGAGGATGAAATGATGATGAAAGACACACAACACCCAGTCATTTCGAGGCAGAGAAAATCCCTGACCCCGCCGGGAATCGAACCCGGGACCCCGTGCGCGGGAAGCGAGAACGCTACGGCAAGACCACGAGCCGTGAACCAGTCCGTAGTAATAGACGGAAAGTTATCGAGAGAAGTAATATCCGGCGTTCCCCAAGGACGTGTTATAGGCCCTCTATTGTTCCTGATCTATATTGGAATGAAATGTGTCACGAGGGCCTCCCGTCTGGTAGACCTCTCGCCTGGTGCAAGTCTTTCGATTTGACGCCACTTCGGCGACTTTCGATTAACAGTCTGTCACGCTGACCACTCAGCTACCGGGGGCGGACCTGATCTATATTAACGACATAGGAGACAAACTGAGTAGCCGTCTTAGATTGTTTGCAGATGATGCTGTCATTTACCGTCTTGTAAAGTCATCAGATGATCAAAACGACTTACAAAATGATTTAGATAAGATATCTTTATGGTCCGAAAACTGGCAATTGACACTCAATAGAGAAAAGTGTGAAGTTATTCACATGAGTACTAAAAGAAATACGCTAAATTTCGATTACGCGAAAAGTCACACAAATCTGAAGGCTGTAAATTCAACTAAATGCTTAGGGATTGCAATTACAAACAACCTAAATTGGGACTATCACATAGATAATATTGTGGGTAGAACAAACCAAAGACTGCGATTCATTGGCAGAGTACTTAGAAGGTGCAACAGGTCTACCAAAGAGACTGCTTACATATGCTTGTCCGCCCTATTATGGAGTATTGATGTGCGGTGTGGGATCCGTATCAGGTGGGACTGACGGATGACATCGAGAAAGTACAAAGAACTCGTTTTGTAATATTGCGAAATAGGGGAGATTGTGTCACAGACATGATACATGAATTGGAGTGACAATCATTTTTCGTTGGGACGGGATCTTCTCATGAAATTTCAATCACCAATTTTCTCCTCCGATTGCGAAAACATTCTGTTGGCACCCACCTACATAGGGAGAAATGATCATCACGATAAAATAAGAGAAATCAGGGCTCCCACAGAAAAATTTAAGTGCTCGTTGCTCCCGCGTGAGAGACAGCTTGAAGGTGGTTCATTCAACCCTCTGCCAGGCACTTTATTGTGAATAGCAGTGTAATCACGTAGTTGTAGATGTAGATCAACGGTTGTCGCTGTAATTCCGGTCATGGTTATCTGAGACATGTCATTAGTTTATCGGCCTGATCCTCACAGATGAAATTTAGTTCATCGTAGGGATTTGAAAGAAAAAACGAAAGAAAATTTTTGGCGAAATTATGAATACTTGAAAAAATGATCATTGTTGGACCCCTCTTTTTTTGGCGAAAAGATACTAAATACCAACATAAGAAAAAGAAATCGGCTAGGAGGAAATGACGAGAATTTAATTTGCTTTGAGGGAGACCAAAAGTCATTTAAATCGGATGAAAATTGTAGCGTGGGCGACGACAAAGCTTGAAACTTACGAGATATCTTCGACGCCTGAACCTTAATAATTACCGCCCCGGCTTTCTGCTACTTTGTTCTGAAAAGCTTTCATTTTCGTCCTCAAAGCTCTTTACGTCGCTGAGCACATCGCCGCTACCTTCACAGAATTGGCAAATTTCATCGCCGATTTTGATTTGAAGTCCATTTCCCACGTGCATTAATGCACATACGGCCAAATTTGAAGCACTGTTGACAAGTTCGCTTCGGCAGGGTATAGTTTTTGGAGCATATCTCCGAATGAAACTATAGAAATTTTCGTTCATATTTTGAGTAAAACCGCCCAAACAACGCCCCAGCAAATCCGGTTTACACAAAAATGGTATAAACAGGCACAGTGAGCGTGAAACCTGTTCTCTAACGTCGAAGCGTGCTGTGCCCGTTCTGCTTCAAAAGCTCACAGAAAGTTTACGCATAACACTTTGAAAAAATTCTTTAATGTAGGCTCTATATACATTCGAATTCCGTAATAAAAAAGTTTTTCGTCTTTTTCGACGGTGAAACCTGTCGTTCCTCCTTAATACGAGCGGTGTTCAATGAGTTTTGCTACACATTTTCTTTCTGAAAGCAGGTCGGTTTTATTCAGGATTCCAATACACTATTTTTTTCTACATTCTGGCTACAAAACCCCTATTTTTGAACATAAACTCCGCTCAGTACGACTTCTTACGACACATTACTGGGAGAGCATGTACACGAGCATGGTACCACTCCACTAGGGGACGTCGGAGCCTTACTGCATCAGTAAGCTCGCTACTATTCACGTACTGCTTTTCGCGGAGCGCATCCTTTCTTGGGGCGAATAGATGCAAGTCGCAAGGGGCGAGATCCGGACTCTAGGGTGGATGAGGAAGAACAGTCCCATGAAGTTTGGTGAGCTTCTCTTTTGTACGCAGAACTGTGTAAGGCCTTGGGTTATCACGGAGAAGAGACGTTCGTTTGCGCTTTTGTGGCTACTAACACGCTGAAGTTGCTTCTTCAATCTCTTGCGGGTACCACAGTACGCTTCCGAACTGATCGTTGCACCGTGAGGGACGACATGAAACAGAAGAACCCGTTCAGAGTGGCAGAAGACCGCCGCCATAGCTTTACCCGCTCAGGGCGCGGCCTTGAACGTTTTCTTCGGAGGAGAGGCTGTGTGGAGCTACTCCACGGATTTCCGCTTTTTGTTTCCGGTTCTGAGATGTTTCAAAGCCTGTGACGATTGTCGACAAAAAATGATATTGCGAAAGCAGTTGCGTGCAGATGGTCATCTTCTTGCTCTTTGCGGTCTTCTAGTTACACAGCGGGCGCACACTTTTGAGTACCCCAGCTGGTAGAGGAGAGTGCCAGCACTACCAGCAGAGATGTCCATTGGCACAGTGAGGTGTTCGATTGTGCCCCGTCGATCAGCTCGACTGAGAGTGTACGCAGGTTCCAACAGTGCAGGAGTTACAGCTGCCTGCGGCCGACTGTCACGCAGCAGATCGAACAGATTTGCGCGATCTCGTTACGATGACGACAGACGTCTCTCGCAATGACTCACCGTGCTTTTGTTCAGTGCCAGGTCTTCGTAGACATTCTGCAACCGCCTACGAGTATCTGAGATGTTCTGGCTTGCCGCCAAAAGAAAGTCAATAACAGCACTCTGGTTGCAAAACACCTCTGTTACAGACGTCATTTTGAATGCTACGTATTGCGCCACCACCTATCGGAACTTCATGAAATAATAGGGGCTGAAGCGGGGATATTCCATGATGTCACACAACAAATCGGCGTTTCTTTAAAAAAAAATTTTAAAAGAGCTGACAAGTGCGAGAATTATCGCACAGTCAGCTTAACAGCTCATGTATCGAATGTTGTGGATTGGCAAGAGAGCCAACCCACTATGAGAGGAAGCCGAAAGGCACGCGTTTTAGCTCACGCAGGCTGGCGTGAGGTCTGGAACAGGTCAAGGAAATGAGACTAGCAAAAAAAGGATGTAGCTGGTGGAGTACTTAACTTTAATCCATTAATGTTGAACGTAGCTCTTGTCTGTACATTCTTTACAACATCAACAGCAACTGATAATGGCGCCTTGCTAGGTCGTAGCAAATGACGTAGCTGAAGGCTATGCTAACTATCGTCTCGACAACTGAGAGCGTATTTTGTCAGTGAACCATCGCTAGCAACGTCGGCTGTACAACTGGGGCGAGTGCTAGGAAGTCTCTCTAGACCTGCCGTGTGGCGGCGCTCGGTCTGCAATCACTGATAGTGGCGACACGCGGGTCCGTCGTATACTAACGGACCGCGGCCGATTTAAAGGCTACCACCTAGCAAGTGTGGTGTCTGGCGGTGACACCACATCGAAGTTTCTCACAAGAGTAATATACAGAGAAATGAAAAAGAAAATTGAGGCTATGCTAGATGGCGATCAGTTTGGCTTTAGAAAAGGTAAAGGCACGAGAGAGGTAATTCTGACGTCGCGGTAGATAATGGAAGCAAGACTACGGAAAAATGAAGAAACGTTCATAGGCTTTGTCAATCTGGAAAAAGAGTTCGACAATGTAAAATGGTGCAAGATGTTCGAAATTCTGAGAAAAATAGGGGTAAGCAATAGGAAGAGACGGGTGATATACAATATGTACGATAGCCAAGAGGGGATAGTAAGAGTGGAAGACCAAGAACGAAATGCTCGGATTAAAAAGGGTGTAAGACAGGGATGTAGTCCTTCGCCCCTACTGTTCAATCTGTACATGGAAGAAGCAATAATGAAAATAAAAGAAAGTTTCATGAGTGGAATTAAAACTCAAGGTGAAAGGATATCAATGATACAATTCGGTGATGACTTTGGTGTCTTGAGTGAAAGTAAAGAAGAATTGCATGATCTGCTGAATGGAATTTTTTGAAATTTATGGTAAGGTATTATGGGACCAAATTGCTGAAGTCAACGGTCCCTAAGCTTACACACTGCTTAATGTAACTTGAACTAGCTTACGCTAAGGACGACACACAAACCCATGCCCGAGGGAGGACTCGAACCTCCGATGGGGGAAGCCGTGCGGACCGTGACAAGGCGCCCTAGACCGCGCGGATACCACGGGCAGTTGCCGAATGAAATGAACAATATAATGAGTGAACAATATGGATTGAGAGGTAATCGAAGAAAGACGGAAGTAACGAGAAGTAGCAGAAATGAGAACAGCGAGAAACGTAACATCAAGATTGATGACCACGTGGTAGATGAAGTTAAGGAATTCTGCTACCTAGGCAGTAAAACAACTAATGGTGGACGGAGTAAGGAGGACATCAAAATCAGACTAGCAATGGCAAAAAGGGCATTCCCAACCAAGAGAAGTCTGCTTGTACGGAAGATAAACCTTATTTTGAGGAAGAAATTTCTGAGGATGTACGTCTGCAGTACAGCATTGTATGGTAGCGAAAGATGGAAAACTGGAACAGAAGAGAAAAAAATGCTTCAAATGGCTCTGAGGACTAGGGGACAACATCTGAGGTCATGAGTCCCCTAGAACTTTGAACTACTTAAACCTAACTAACCTAACGACATCACACACATCCTTGCCCGAGGCAGGAATCGAACCTGCGACCGTAGCAATAGCGCGGTTCCAGACTGAAGCGCCCAGAACCGCTCGGCAACTGCGGCCGGCGAACAGAAGAGAATCTAAGCATTTGAGATGTGGTGCTATAGACGAATGTTGAAAATTAGGTGGACTGATAAGGTAAGGAATGAGGAGGTTCTACGCAGAATCGGAGAGGAAATGAACTGGTTAAACGGGCTCAGGGAGCTCGCTTAAATCCGCAGGACCGCCAATCAGAGTGTCGGTAGATGGCGCCCTTATACGGTTGCTCACTCTGGTGGCAAGGGCAGCACCTCCGGGGTAATCCGTATCGAGAGGGGTGATCCTCTGCCGCTAACCCCGCGACGACGCGTTCACTGGCGCCAGTTGTTGACATCGTGTGCGGCGCCAGCGGTATTCGCCGTGTGCCGCGCGTCTTGTAGCACGCCGCGCCGAGTTTACGGCTGCTGTGCGGTGGCGGATACGACACCCCCGCCCCCCTGCCCCCAAAAAAAGGTTCAAACAACAATGGCGTAGAACAAAATGTGTTGCATTACTTCTTGGACGCCGCTCGTACGTTAGTCGCTCCAGTTCGGACACCTGGGAAGGGGCTGCGGCGGCGCGGCCTTGGACGGGCCGCGCAGGGCGACCTCGGTGGCTGGTGGCTTCTTTGTCCGCGACGATGAGTGCGGGCGGCCCTGCCTAGCCCCGGCCCGGCAGCGAGCCAGCAGCCGCGGCAGCACGAGCAACAAGTGTCTGGGCGCGAACCCGGGACCGCGGGCAGGCGCGCGCCGCCGTCCTTGGGCCGCCGGCCGCCGGCCGCCGGCCGCTGGGCGGTGCGATGCTCGCCGTGCCACATATGGTCAGGGAGCGGGCATCTGGCCGGCACCAGGGTCCGGTCCCACCGACCCGCTCTGCAAAGCGCGAACCAGTCCGAGTCTAACGACCGGCCACACGACGTACTCAGTCCCCGTACTTTTTGGAACATCAGTCTTCTCACTGCGTTCGTGCGGCCTGCCACGAATTTATCTCAGAGTAGTCCTTACACTCAAAGCCCTCAGTTATTTTTTTATGTATGCTAATCTTACAGACACGAAATGTATTCGCAGTTGCCATTATGGATAATCGTCAACTGTGTAATAGAATGATGAAAATGAAGATTTGTGCCGGACAGTGACTCGAACCCGCACTTGCCGCATATCGCGACCGGTCGCCGCACCAATAGGCGCGACACACAGCCCGACCCAAACTAGCAGAAATTTATTGCAAAACTCAGTTATCCCTTCTGTCTCATTCCTACAACCAAGCCAGTTTTCTGTCGTAGCTTCTATTCCGTCCAATCCTCCTTGATTAATTACATTTAGATCTCCGATGATGGTCGAAGTAGAGAGGATATAAAATGTAGACTGGCAATGGCAAGGAAAGCGTTTCTGAAGAAGAGAAATTTGTTAACATCGAGTATAGATTTAAGTGTCAGAAAGTCGTTTCTGAAGGTATTTGTATGGAGTGTAGCCATGTATGGAAGTGAAACATGGACGATAAATAGTTTGGACAAAAAGAAAATAGAAGCTTTCGAAATGTGGTGCTACAGAAGAATGTTGAAGATTAGGTGTGTAGATCACGTAACTAATGAGGAGGTATTGAATAGAATTGAGGAGAAGAGAAGTTTGTGGCACAACTTGACTAGAAGAAGGGATCGGTTGGTAGGACGTGTTCTGAGGCATCAAGGGATCACAAATTTAGCATTGGAGGGCAGTGTGGAGGGTAAAAATCGTAGAGGGAGACCAAGAGATGAATACACTAAGCAGATTCAGAAGGATGTAGGTTGCAGTAGGTACTGGAAGATGAAGGAGTTTGCACAGGATACAGTAGCATGGAGAGCTGCATCAAACCAGTCTCAGGTTGAAGACCACCACAACAACAACATCTCCGTTTCCATGAACTACTCGTTCAATATCTTCATATGCTTTCTCCATCTCTTCGTCTTCTGCTTGTATCGTCGAAATGCGTACCTGAACTGTTCTTGGCGTCGGTTTTCTATCGACTGCAGAGAGAACAACCCTATCACTGAACTGTTCAGTTACTCACTCTCTGCGCTACCTCCCTATTCATAACGAATCCTATTCCCATTGCACTATTTTCTGCTGCTGTTGATTTTACCCCCTCCCCCCATCTAACAAGAAGTCCTTGTCTTCTTTCCATTTCACTTCACTGACCCCCACTATATCCATACTGAACCTTTGCGTTTCCCTTATAAGATTTCGTACATTCGCTAACTCACATTTCTGACATTGCACGCTCTGACTCGATGGTAATTTAATCTTTTTCTCATAGTTACCTTCATCTTAGCAGAACCCTCCAGAGATCCGAATGGAGACTAATCTGGAATTTATTTGTCAATGGGAAGTTCAACATGACGCTTTTTTCAGCTACAGCCCATATGTCCAGTGGATACACTTTACGTGGCCTTAATGCAGTGGTTCCCATTGCCTTCCGAAAGCTCATGCCGTTTTTCATTGCTGATACTTTGATCATTTAGGGATATTTTCCTACCCCCAAGGCGGGTGGAACCCACGCCTCTGTTCGCTCTTCGGCGCTCTTTCAAAAGGCCGTTGGCAGAAGGGAAAAGACTCCTTGCACTGGAAATGTTCCAAAACCGCCATTGCTAATGGTTTTTATTCAAAATTTAAGCAGTGACTGGGTTCGAAGCTGCGGCCACAGGACGTTTTTATTGCCACTCAAAGACGGTAGCCCTTGGCGACAGAGAGCAACATAACAAATCGGAAATGTACTACATTTTTCAAACCTGTGACCCTTTCTACATCTCTGTCCGGTGTATTCGATATTCCCGGTCGTTTTTCAGATGTCAGCTTCAGATTCATACAAAGAAGCTCAAATCTTCTGCGTCCCGTTTTCTTGCAAATCAAAGCAATTGATCGTATTGAAAGTTGCGTATGGAGTGTCCCAGATGTGACTCGAAGAGTGTAAGTGCAATGTTCCTTACTAAACAAATATTTGATAAAAAAGACGAGAGAGTGCAGTACTCGTTCTTTTCTCTGAATTCTTAATATAACTTATCGTTGGGTTTGGCCACTGTACAGGGCTAGATCAACAAATCTGGGGAACAAGAGGTTATATTTCTTATTTGTGGGTTGCTTAAGCATGGAGAAGTTGTAGGACAGTGAGCGATCTTGAAATCTGAGTAACAGTTATTCATTTGCTCTAATGACTGACATAAATCACAGCAGCAACGTTCTCTAAACCACAAAACAAATTTCAAAATAGGTCTAACACTGTGGGGAAGTACTAAACAGTACGCAAAACTTCATGGAGAAAGCGCAATAGGATCTGTTCATCTGGGCAGCTCGCGAAATGAAAGTTAACGATACAACAAAATGCCACAAATTATAACCAAATCAAGCAACACAAGTCGCGTGTCTAAGTAAGCAACGAGCTGCTCAGAGTGTATATCGCACTACCACAATTTGCGACACTTAACATCTCTCCAAATCAGCTCACATGTACGAGTCAGTGACAGGCAATCGCCGGAGACGGCTCCGTCTTATCGAAGTCCCAGCGAGGAATCATACAATGTAAACTTTCATGGCCGGTACTCACTTCACTTGAAACTACTGGGCTAATAGGTCGTGGACGATGTATAAAACTTTCTCCTGACGTTTCGTCTCCAACTGCGGGAGGCATCTTCGTAGGTAAGGTGGCGAACTGCAACCAGAACTCGAGGGAGCGCCGAATATACGGGCTGTGTAGAGGGCACCACTGTCGACCACATGACGTCGGCTACGAGGTTATCTCTGGTAGTACCAATACTTTCGACACAGCGTAATCGATAGTCAGTTTTGCGGTGCAACGCTGACATTCAAATTTCATCTGATTTAACGCCGCCTTCTTTTCTGTAAAAATTATTACTGTGTTTATAAATATCAACAGCCTGCCTTGCCGTACATGCGTGATAATGCGATGTTTTCTATATTACTCTCGTCTCACTGAATTTTGTTTCATGATCACCCTCTTGGTAAACATGTTACGCTATGGCCGATTTATCCCCATGTCCCAGGCGGCAACTACTTTTTCGTTCGACCAAACGGGTCTTAGCACTTCTTTTTGTTGTACCAGTATAAGCTGGTATTAATACCATCAATATAAACCATCTCACAATACAAGGTATTTTATATACATCTAATGTAACCAAAGGACATCGTATCGAAAACATCGCATTAACGGCGTGCACGTACAGAGCGGTTGTAGAGATTTATAAACACTGTGACAATTTTTAACACAAAAGAGAAAGGCGTTATATTAGATAAAATTTGGACGTCAACACTGCATTGCAAGAATGACGATCGTTTACTTTCAATCGAGAATGTTGGCAGAACAGAGATAACCACATAGCTGACGTCACGTGATGGACTGTATTGCCCTCTACACTTCCCATGTATTTGGCGCTCCCTCGAGTTGTGGTTGCATTTCGACGATTTAGCTCGGAAGATGTCTCGTGCAGTTTGTGAGGAAACGCTAGAAGAAAGGTTCATACGTCAACCACGTGCTATTAACCCGGAAGTTTCAAGTGAACCCAGAATCTAAGTTGACATTCAAGAATTTCTACAGATAAGGGACAACTCCATGCTGTTATCAATGTGATAGAGGAAAATATAGCTTGTTTCACGAAAAAACCGTGGAATGAAACTCTTGGCGTACAGAACGCATATTAACAGACACAAGGTCAGTACGAGTCTGGTCAGGCCCGTTGTTGCGGTGGTGGGGCGTCTCAATTTGACTGAGTACCCAGAATTTTGGAGTAAAAGAAACTATTGTTCTCAGGGCGGCTGTGTCAGCATGGTGCCCCCTGTCCACGGCTAGCCCAAGGCACCGGGTCTGTCCACAAAAGCAAGAAGTAGGCAACAGCCTGACTTCCGCGAAAACTGCCCGTCTCACTGCAGAGGAGCGTCTCTGCTAATGAGATTCACTGACTGCCTTCTGCCAATAACAGGACCTGAGATAAGACCGGTAGTGCATTTACTGCATCGTCCAACAGTGGGAAACAATAATCTTTTCTCCCAAATACACAGGTCCAGTACTTAGAAAGTCAATAACGTGGAAACAGTGTCAGAGAATGAAACAATATCGCTCAGAGATATATGACAGTAATGTGAAAATATTTTTGCGAAGTTTTCAGGCTTTAGACTCCACTGTATGTGTACACGTAGTCAGAGGTATTTCATTAGCTCTTTGTTGAATTAAATTCATGTAGCTGGTTTAATTCTGGAACGGCGCTTAACGTCTAACGAAAACTAGCCAACATCTTTGTACTCTGGGATGGGTTACTTCAGTGTCTGGGAAGGTACTTGCTGAAGCTGCTGTATCGAGTACATGGACGTGATTTTTTATGCCTTGCACAGGGGAAAAACGTGGTCTAGTCCCTATTTCATTATTTATCTCTGTTCAGAATTTCCGTGGTTTTCGTAAATTACTACATGACAGTGATGGAACCAACTCGGTCTCGCATACTGCAGCAGTGTTCATAATTAACAGTCCCGACATCGATGCACTTTAAGCTGTGAAATATCTATTCAAACTATAAATTTAGCTGTGTCACAAAGTTGTTAGAGACAGAAGGAAAAACCAAATTACATGAAACTTAAGTGTTATCATTATTGTTATTAGTATCGTCGTTATTAAGTAAGAGGACGTGTCCTCACCCCGGAGGTTGGTTTGAACGCTGCAGTGCATCGCTACGCACGGTCTATTTCACGGAGTACGCATTTGCCTTCCCTCCAACTCTAAACTGACTTTCTATCCAATTACAGCAGGTGCAGAGCCACGGTTTATCTCGGCATTTTCCACGTCAACAATGCCCTTGCCAGAGTTGAAAGCAGCGACAAGTGCACTGCAAAGTGCCAGCGGCACATTCTCTTTCTTGCAGCCCGTTTTAACAGAAAACTGTACAACGTTCTTTAATAAATGTACAGCCTACATCATTCTGAAATTGTATTAGAGTATTTTGTATAAAACTGAAAGAAGTGGTCAAAAACTTTTCAAGATGTCTGTTACAAAAGTTCCCTTGACAGTACAAACGTTCATTAGAGTGTAGTGTAAAAATTTGGTATAAACTGGTCAAGAACTTCCCGAGATTTTTGCCCAACGACGTTTTCCAAATAAATATGTAGCTTACGTTCGTCCGCACGTTTAATAGACGATCGTGTAGAACGTTGTAAGTCGCTCAGGAAATTTTCTAAATTTTTGCTAGCAACGCTTCCCCTTTATATATTATACATGTGTGTGTTCATATCAGTATCTATCAAAAAGATATATATCCTATATTCCTCCAACTTTTTTCTAGAGTGTCGTGTGAAATTTCGAACTAAATCGGTCAAGAACTTTTCGAGAATTTTGGTAACAACTTTAAACAACGACTTGTCTTTATACGAGGTCTGTTCAAAAAATTCCGGAGTATTCGTAATTTCACGCCAATGCTGTGTTGGTGTGAAATGCGGTTGGCATCCTTGCACACGCCTGTGCTGCCGGAAGTTGTGTTGTCGTGTGGCTGTTCAGTGCTGTATTAGTAGAACGTTGTATCACACAGTTTACGAATTTTGAGAGGAGAACCCGCCTGCATTAAATTTTACCTGAAGAACTATACAGAGACACACCAAATGATGCAGGAAGCTTACGGTGATGAGTGTTTAAGCCGTACCTCGGCGTTACGAATGGTTCGCACTGTTCAAAAATAGATGGACGGGAGGTAAAAATGACCCTCGTTGAGGACGCCTTTCGACGTCCACCGACGACGCTCATGTCTGGAACCTCAACGTAATGGTGCGTGCCAATCGAAGACTGACTGTCCGAGAGATTTCAGAAGAATGTAACTTTCAGTTGGATCTGTGGTGTGTGTACTGTAAGACCTTCGGTACACACACCATCGGATTATTTGACTCATCGCTCTAACGAAGTAGGCGAGTGTCAGCAATATGTCTCGTGGTCTTATCGTGGCGTGTTTATCTTCTGCCGTTAGGTCAGACGACAGAAATGCCACTTGCACGCTTAGAGTAGCAGATTGACGGAGACCAACTTTAAACAGAACTTGAATAATTTTCACACACATTTATTAAAATAATAAAAAGCGTAGACATTACGTAACTTGATTCTGGATGCTGTTTACAATTGATAATCTGAAGTTCCTTAATCTTATTCTCACATATCTCTGATACTTGACAAAGTGTCTATTCATTTATCTTCATGGCTATGTACAGGAATATGGTAATCTTATTAGGCGCAGACTGAAACTTGACTATAGACTAATGCAGACTAATAAAGACTGGTACAGACTGATGCAGAGAAATGCAGACTCGTACAGACTAATGCAGACTATCTGATCGGAGGTCTGTACACTTGTTGTAATACCTCGCGCGTTCAGGTATCACTGCGCGAGTGGGATCCGCGAGGAGAAAAGGTTCTACGTTAGCGGCAATCTCATTGGCTGCGTTACATATTAATACGCGCATCGGCGGAAGCAGAATTTAGTCCGTCCCTAAGGCAGTGCCATCTCGTAGTGCGGAGACGAACAAGCGCTGCGCCTGCGCTGTTGTGCTTAGCGGGGCGAGCTGACTACGCGAAACTATGTACACAACAGGATCATATCATGAAATCCTGACACAGCATCTTCGAATGCATCGCGTTGCCGCCAAGTTTGTCCTACGGCTCATCAGTCAAGACCAGAAAGACCTTCGCCTCGCCGTCCGTGAAGAGCTTTTGGATACCGCAAAGGAGAACGAGGTGTTCCTTAAGAGACTCGTAACTGGCTCAAATGGTTCAAATGGCTCTGAGCACTATGGGACTTAACATCAGAGGTCAGCAGTCCCCTAGAACTTAGAACTACTGAAACCTAACTAACCTTAGGACATCACACACATCCACGCCCAAGGCAGAATTCAAACCTGCGACCGTAGCAGTCGTGCGGTTCCGGACTGAAGGGCCTAGAACCGCTTGGCCACCGCGGCCGGCACTCGTAACTGGTTATGAGACGTTGGTCTGCGGTTATGATGTTGAGACCATGGTTTAGTCTTCACAGCGGGTCGGGACAGGTTCTCCAAGACAAAAAAAAAAAAAAAAAAAAAAAAATGCTCGTCAGGTCTGGTCAAATGTCAAAGCCATGCTGATATTTTTCTTTGATTTTGAAGGATTACTTCATCATGAATTCGTTAGTTGATGGTACTGTTGGGACGCTTTGCGATACCTGGGAGAAAATGTGAGAAGGAAACGACCTGAAATGGGACGAGAAAATTCATGGCTCTTGCATCACGATAACGCACCTGCAGACTCATCCCAGTTGGTGCCTGACTGTTGCACGAGAAACGAAATCACTGTGCTGCCTCATCCTCCATACTCTCCAAACCTGGCCCCTGCGGACTTTCTGTTATTTCCAAAGTTGAAGATCCCGTTGAAAGGACGAAGATTTTCAACGATAGACGAAATACGGGAAAATTTACAGACGGCGCTTCGCGCGATCCAGTAAAACGCGTACCAAGACTGCTTCCGGTTGTGGGAACGGCCTTGGGAGCGGTGTATGAATTGTGCAGAACAATATTTCGAAGAGGACCACGCACAATAAGTAGAAGGCAAGAGCTGAAAAAATTTATGGACGAAGTTCCGGAATTTTTTTAACAGACTTCGTATAGCAGTATACATTACAGCGAGGCGAGCCAAGACATCTGGTCGTCTATACTTAGTGCTACACAGTTGAAGCTTGGGCAAGTCTCTAGAGGAACGGAAGTTTCCAAATGATTGGAAAAGAGCGCAGGTAGTCCCAGTTTTCAAGATGGGCCGTCGAGCACATGCGCAAAACTATCTGTTGTAGAATTTTGGAACGTGATTTTTGCTCGCGTATCATGTCATTTCTGGAAACCCAGAATCTACTCTGTAGGAATCAACATGGATTCCGGAAACAGCGATAGTGTGAGACCCAACTCGCTTTATTTGTTCATGAGACCCAGAAAATATTAGATACAGACTCCCAGGCAGATGCCATTTTCCTTGACTTCCGGAAGGCGTTCGATACAATTTCGCACTGTCACCTGATAAACAAAGTAAGAGCCTACGGAATATCAGACCAGCTGTGTGGCTGGATTGAAGAGTTTTTAGCAAACAGAACACAGCATGTTGTTCTTAATGGGGAGACGTCTGCAGACGTTAAAATAACCTCTGGCGTGCCAAAGGGGAGTGTTATGGGACCATTGCTTTTCACAATATATATATAAATGACCTAGTAGATAGTGTCGGAAGTTCCATGCGGCTTTTCGCGGATGATGCTGTAGTATACAGAGAAGTTGCAGCATTAGAAAATTGCAGCGAAATGCAGGAAGATCTGCAGCGGATAGGCACTTGGTGCAGGGAGTGGCAACTGACCCTTAACGTAGACAAATGCAATCTATTGCGAATGCATAGACAGAAGGATCCTTTATTGTACGATTATATGATAGAGGAACAAACACTGGTAGCAGTTACTTCCGTAAAATATCTGGGAGTATGCGTACGGAACGATTTGAAGTGGAATGATCACATAAAGTTAATTGTTGGTAAGGCGGGTGCCAGGTTGAGATTCATTGGAAGAGTCCTTAGAAAATGTAGTCCATCAACAAAGGAGCTGGCTTAAGAACACTCGCTCGACCTATACTTGAGTATTGCTTATCAGTGTGGGATTCGTACCAGGTCGGGTTGACAGAGGAGATAGAGAAGATCCAAAGAAGAGCGGCGCGTTTCGTCACAGGGTTATTTGGTAAGCGTGATAGCGTTACGGAGAGGTTTAGCAAACTCAAATGGCAGACTCTGCAAGAGAGGCGCTCTGCATCGCGGTGTAGCTTGCTATCCAGGTTTCGAGAGGGTGCGCTTCTAGATGAGGTATCGAATGTATTGCTTCCCCCTACTTATACCTCCCGAGGAGATCACGAATGTAAAATTAGAGATATTGGAGCGAGCACGGAGGCTTTCAGACAGTCGTTCTTCCCGCGAACCATACGCGACTGGAACAGAAAAGGGAGGTAATGACAGTGGCACGTAAAGTGCCCTCCGCCATACACCGTTGGGTGGCTTGCGGAGTATAAATGTAGATGTAGATGTAGATATCGCTACTTATTACTAAATAGAAATAATAAAACTAGAAAAAAATATTTGTGTAGTCTCCCCAGAGGTATACTGTTACAGGAAATGTTCCGAAATTGTACTGTGAACATCCACGGATTTTCACCAGTGTCTGATCATCCACATGGGGAGCACTGTACGAATAGCATTTATTTATCTCTGGCTGACATCTGAAGCCGTGGTAGAATCATGAAACATACAGAGTTACAGACAGTCTGAGGGGAGACCTGTCGCGTCCATTACCGTAGTGTCCACTATCTTTGCATTCTACTTTAATTCAAGCCAAATGCTATTATACCTTCAGCGCTATGGGCACCGGAATGTAGTGAATGACACCTTCCAAGGCATTACGTGGCTGGCCTCTGAACAGGTAACTGAGTCTGGCGGCCGAGGACGTACGTGACCCCTCGGGGGCAGCCGGCTCACTTTTGGCGGCTGGACGGCTGCTACTCGGCTGCCTGGCGCGATTTCACCGCGAGGCGAGCGCGCGCTGTCGCATTACATCGACGCAGTTAAGCACGATGACGCCAGGGAACTGGCGGCGCCAAAGAGGAGGGGCGCTGGCGCCACTAACGACCAACCGGCAGCGGCTTCTGCCCCCCGCTGCTCCGCCACCGTCGGAGGACGTTGACATGGCTGTTCACAAATACCTACGTGAGTTTATCACACGACTGCGTGGCACCAAGACAAAATGACCACCTACTTAACCGTAGGATGCATAGTGCCGAAAACACACATGAATGCATATGCAGGGCCTCCAAGGCCCTGCCCTAATCTAAGATTTTCCTCTTTTCATATAATCATTCTTTGGAGTTAATTTTATTTCTGTCAAATGTATTGTCGTATTGAAAGATTCCTAAGATACAGTAACAGGATCTGGTGGGCCTGAATAACATTTTATTAATTAAAAAAAAAACCTCTAAGAGTGAATTTCTATCAGTTACATCCATTTACATACAACATATACAAATAATTTTATTAATTCACTTATAAGTTGCAGTTTACATTTTATAACATTTATTACAAGCAATTTCTTCAATTAAAACATACACATTATTCACAGTATTATGAATACAGGCAATATTTTGACAAACAGTTATTATTCACTGTTCACATAAAATTGCATTTTTCTTAGTTTTCAACATGTGACAAATAAGAAGCACAAAGAACGCCACTATGTTCCTTACAAATGTTGGTTTTACACTTAATGCATGTCATAGCACTTTCCCTGTGTTTATTAAATGGACAATAATTGCATCTTCTTCTTTTTCCTGAAACAGGTAGTTGGTTCGGCAATATGACAACTTCTTGAACACCACATCTTTGCATGGTATCAACGATTTTCTTTGGAAGATTATGGATCTGAATACGAAGTTCCATTAGTGGTCTTACCATTTCCTCTGCTAAATCTCTTAGGAACAAACGCCTTTTATCACTTCTTCCACTATGGTATGTCAGATGTTGGGCGGAAAAGAAAATTTCACTGTTCACTGCTGCGACGTCCATCATATTCATCCATAATGCAAATGGCCATCTTCTTGTTTGTCTCTTGCAAGTGTAATAACCAATTTTCTGGTCCGTTTGATCTACTCCACCCTTCGTAGAGCTATAGAACTTTATTATATCTGGTTTTTTTTTTTTTTTTTTTTTTTTTGCATGAGTTTCATCAATGTTTCTGTCGTGATGCATTGTGCTAATGAGAACTACAGACTTTTTCTTTTTGGGAACATAACTCACCATTATAATGTCACCTCTAAATGCAAACAAAGAGGAATGAATCGCTCTTGAGGCAGATGGTTTCATCTCATTAGGAATTTCTGGTTTATTTTGTTTGATTGTTCCCACCACTGTAATTTGCTTCTGAAGAATCTCTTCTGCCAGCTGCACGCTAGTAAAGAAGTTGTCAACAGTAATATTTTTTGATGATCCTTCAATGCTTTTAGCAAGATCTTTCACCACATTCAATCCAAGATTTTTCTGAATAGGTTCATGGGGCTTCCTTCCCGTGTAAGCAATTCCGTCTAAAGCATATGTAGATGTAACATCACACAACCAAAGTGTTTTATGCCGCACTTGGTTGGTTTAGAGGGCGTATACTGGGTGAAGCTGCATCTTCCACGGAATGGGACTAGCTGTTGGTCAACTGTGAGCGAATCATTAGGAATCATTCTATTTCTACACTTGTCAAGAAATAGTTCCCATACATAGCGAACACCTGCAAGTTTGTCATCTGCAGATCGAGCTTGACAGGTACGCCTGTTATCAAATCTAATCATTCTCCTTATATCCTCGAATCTATTTACTGACATGGTGGCCTTATATGTAGGATTTGCCTTTTCATGTAAGAATAATTCTCTTATAGGGACATCCCAACTCTTCTCAACACCAGAAAGCAGTGAAAGACCAAGAAAACCCTACATTTCAGCAAGCGAAACGTTTTTCCACGTTTTACCACGTAAAGCAGCCACTCTTCTGCCTTCAATATTTGTGCAGTTGATGATTTCCTCTTGTATTTCCTTGGAGATGAAATAGTCCCAGGCATCCTTAGGTCTACAGGTTTTCAAACCACGGGCTGGACCAGGTGCCTTCTTTACAATATTATGGACAGGCGTACGAAAAGTTGCAGGAGGATCTAATTTCCAAATCGTTCCATACCGACTAATGTATGTGTGGTCCTCTATACCTTTTTGTGGTGGTTCTTCATTTTCAGACTCTGATAAAGTAATATTGTCGGAAGGACTGTCATCTGCCATAACATTCACATCTTCACGTTCATTGGCTGATTCTTCACTACTTGCATCTTCAAAAATATTTCCTTCCTCGCAAGAATCATCTTCTTCAAACCACTGAGCCACAACAATTCCTAAATTAGCTGCATTTGCACGTACTGACTCTCTTGCTTTGCGTGTCGAAGCCATAGCAAAAGGCGTGTCTCTCGAACAGCAGGCTGTGAAGCACTAAACGAGTCATACTCGTAACAATATGGGTCTTGCAGCAACAAGCAAACTACAGTAACAATGAGGCTGACAAGAGCAGCACAGGATAACAATACTATGCAGTAATAAAACATCTGATAGCAAAAAGATCAATAATACACCGACATCGCCAATATGTGAAAGTAATGTGTATTATCTTTTAGTTATACTATTACTACTACAGCTACCGCTGCTATTGGCACTCCTGTTGCTGGAAATACGACTACAGTTATTGTTGAATTAATAACTGCTCCCAAACAAATGTTGAAGACAATATAGGCTAAATAACATTTACAAATGTGTGAGGGCTTCTGAAGCCCTGCTTATGCATTCACGGTGTATGGGTAAACGTTTTGAATTATACGAAAAGCTTAAAAAGGTATGTCGTTCAGACTTGATAGGAAGAATGTCACAGTGTTAGTGAAAGAGTACTGGAAAGTAGTTTGAAATCAAATAAAAAATTACAGACTTTTTTTAAAAAATCATACGAGGGCCTCGGAGGCCCCATATATGCAACCTAGGGAACTGGCGGCGCCAAAGAGGAGGACAGCTGGCGCCACTAACGACCAACCAGCAGCGGCTTCTGCCCTCCGCTGCTCCGCCACCGTCCGAGGACGTTGACGTGGCTGTTCACAAATACCTACGGGGTTTCATCGTACGACTGCGTGGCACCAAGACAAAATGACCACCTACCTAATGCCGAGTTGGTCTCCTTATACAGGGTGATTCTATGATAACGTTGCAAAGTTTCGAGGAAGGCGGAGAAGGGCTAATGTATCAACTTGAGGTAAGAAACTCTGGTCTGGAACGACCATGTCGAAAGATATAAGCGAAAATACTTCCGCTACCTCTGACAGCAGGCCTCTTCCCTCCATATTTTGAGGTGTGGTAGTACGGACCAGAACAACAAAAAAGTGTCCAGTAAGCACGGACCCTGAAGTGGATACCTTACGAGCTATGAGAACTTTTTCGGTAGGAGAGATGTGTTTCACAAGTAACAAAAATGAACAAGTCCTCATAGCTTTTAAGGTATGCACTTTGCAGCCCATGTTTACTGGACCCCCTTTTTTTTTCTTGTTCATGCTATTACCTCTAAAAATACGGAAAAGCCAAGAGATTGCAGAAGAAGAAGTCTGCTGTCAGAGACATCGGGACGATTTTCTCTTATAACTTTCGACTCGGTCATTTCCGGATCGGCGTCCTTCACCTCAAATTCGTACAAATTTACCCTTCTCCATGTCACCTCCGCAAATTTGGTAACATCATAAACGCCCTGTGGAACGCAATATACAGCGATTCTGCGTGCCACGGGTTCGGCAGCATCTTGCTAGATTCACAGACGTCTACCCACAGGTCATGCCGTTTCCTTAACTTATGCTGGCGCGGAGCTGGTGCCAGATAATGCCTCAGCTGTGTTCTGTGGGGCTCATATCGGAGGTATTTGGCGACACAGATATCACCTCCTCAAACTTCTGACGTGGATAGTTATCCTGCTTGAAGATGCGATCACTGTCGTCGAACACATCAACATTAAAGCACACAGGAAGTGCGCAAAAACTTTCATATGGTCAACAGCTATCATGGTCTCTTTTATAACCTACCACAGACCTCGTAGGAGACGAAGTAAATATTCCTGAATTCCAGTCAAGAACAAAATGGTTCAAATGGCTCTGAGCACTATGGGACTTAACT
Source organism: Schistocerca serialis cubense (assembly GCF_023864345.2). NCBI lineage: Eukaryota > Metazoa > Arthropoda > Insecta > Orthoptera > Acrididae > Schistocerca > Schistocerca serialis. Next base: position 492,653,942 of record NC_064646.1, on the reverse strand, counting down.
TCCGAGGTCATCAGTCCCCTAGAACTTAGAACTACTTAAATCTAACTAACCTAAGCACATCACACACATCCATGCCCGAGGCAGGATTCGAACCTGCGACCGTAGACTGAAGCGCCTAGAACCGCTTGGCCACCGCAGCCGGCAAATCAAGAACAACTGCGAAGATGAGAAACATAGAAGTAGAGAAACTCAGGGCAGCAAAACAGCTTAAATCACTTAATAAAGGTAAGGCCTTCGGTCCATATTGTATACCAGTCAGGTTCCTCTCAGAGTATGCTGATACAATAGCTTCATATTTAGCAATTATATACAACCGCTCGCTCACAGAAAGATCCGTAACTAAAGACTGGAAAATTTCTCAAGTCACACCAATACGCAAAAAGGGAAACGAGGAGGAGTAATAAGCTGAATTACAGGCCCATATCACTAACGTCGATTTGCAGTAGCGTTTTGGAACATATACTGTACTCGAACATTATGAATTACCTCGAAGAAAACGATTTATTGACACATAGCAGCCCGTGCGGTAGCGTTCTCGCTTCCCACGCCCGGTTTCCCGGGTTCGATTCCCGGCGGGGTCAGGGATTTTCTCTGCCTCGTGATGGCTGGGTGTTGTGTGCTGTCCTTAGGTTAGTTAGGTTTAAGTAGTTCTAAGTTCTAGGGGACTGATGACCGTAGCAGTTAAGTCCCATAGTGCTCAGAGCCATTTGAACCATTTTTTGACACATACCACGGATTCAGAAAATACCGTTCTTGTGAAAGACAACTAGCTCTTTATACGCACGAAGTAATGAGTGCTATCGACAGGGGATGTAAAATTCATTCCAATAGTTTTAGATTTCCGGAAGCCTTTCGACACTATTTCTCACAAGCGTCTTCTAACCAAACTGTGTGCCTATGGAATATCGCCTCAGTTGTGCGACTGTATTCGTGATTTCCTGTCAGAAACGTCACAGTTCGTAGTAATAGACGGAAAGTCATCGGGTAAAACAGAAGTAATACCCGGCGTTCCTCAAGGACGTGTTATAGGCCCTCCATTGTTCCTGATCTATATTAACGACATAGGAGATGATCTGAGTAGCCCTCTTAGATTGTTTGCAGATGATGTTGTCATTCACCGTCTTGTAAAGTCATAAAGTTATCAGATGTCCAAAACGAATTGCAAAATGATTTAGATAAGATATCTGTATGGTGCAAAAAGTGGCAACTGACCCTCAATAAGGAAAAGTGTGAAGTTGTTCACATGAGTGCTAAAAGAAATCCGCTAAATTTCGATTACGCGATAGGTCACACAAATCTGAAGGCTGCAAATTCAACTAAATACTTAGGGATTACAATTATAAGTAACCTAAATTGGAACGATCACAGATAATGTTGTGGGTAGAGCAAATCAAATACTGCGATTCATTGGCAGAACACTTAGAAGGTGCAGCAGGTCTACTAAAGAGACTGCTTACACCACACTTGTCCGCCCTATTCTGGAGTATTGCTGTGCGGTGTGGGATCCGCATCAGGTGGGACTGACGGATGACATTCGAATAGTTCAAAGAAGGGCGGCTCGTTTTGTATTGCCACGAAATAGGGGGGATAGTGCCACAGACATGATAGCGAATTGGAGTGGCAATCATTAAATGAAACAACAAGTTTACTGTTACCAGTCACCGTTTTCTTTTTTCTTTTTTCCCTGACGCGTTTCGAAGGTTTAAACCTCCATCATCGGGTGGATTTACATTAGTTAGTATTACACATGTGTGTATGTTGTGTTACGACATTTGGAGGAACTTGTGGCACTGCCTAGTGGAGAAACAAGACACTATTTCAGAATATGGTTTTGGATAACTTTTGACAAAAAATGAAACTGATATTTAATGGTAAAATTTAATAAGTAAACTAGAGTACCTCCAGTGGTCACAGGTTCCTTTTTCTGTCGTAACACTTCACATGTATACTGCCACATTCGTAAACAAATATGGCGTCTGGAATCAGCTGGGTGCATGGTTCGTACAGCAGAAGAAAGGACATCGCAAAGTGCAAAGAATATACATTGTAACAACATTATTACAGAATAATCGTTTAAACCATTTGGAGGTGTTTGTTTTGAGGTGTCAAATATGTGTGTGTGTACTTCAGGTGGTATATAAATCCAATTTTGAAAGGTTAAAACAGCTAAACATTCGTACTCGTTTATGCAATCAGGTGAAATGTTAAAATGGGTTAAACTTCATACTTGCTAATAACAATTAGGTAAAATGTTACAGGCTTGAATTACAATGATCATATTGGCTACAGCAGTAAAATCATACACAGATGACACTCTTTGAAGAAAGAGAGAGAGAGAGAGAGGTAGGAGTGATTATATGAGAGCAAACATTTACATGGCAAGGAGTCTTAAGATTACATGTTGCATATGTTAGCTGCCTAAAGGTTGGGGTAATACACTGGTTAATGTTATAAAATATGCAGATAGATATACATTTGTGCCAGTAGTTGGTGTACATACAGTTTTAAGCTGACAGGGGGTACAAGCTGTTGGTGTGATGAATTATCCGTGAATGAGGTCAATCTCTTGTACTCTTGGCGGCTGTCAATTTTTATGGTAAATATTAGGATATATGCACGTGTGTGTGTGTGTGTGTGTGTGTATTTTAAGAGTGTAGGCAGTTGCTGAAAACAGAGATGATACTATTGTAAATATTGTCATTTTTGTCATTTAAGATGGATTCTGGTTGTTTCATTTGGTGTTTGTATATTTGGAGTGTTTCAAGGATGTTTAGTTTTCTGCCTTTTGGTTGGATGTGTAGGATGCTAATACTTGTGTTGTTAACATGGTGTTTTGTTTCATGTAGGTGGGTAGCTATTGCTGATGTGTGGTATTTTTTGTTTTTTAGTGCTGCCATGTGTTCCTTGAACCTAATCTCAAATGATCTGCCTGTCTGGCCTATGTAGAAGCAGTCACAGTCCAAACATTCAATTTTGTACACACCTGTGTGATGAACTGGGTTTCGTGTGCCGATGTTGTGGGGTAACTTCTGTCCAATCTTGTTGTCTGTTGTAAAGGATATGCTTACGCCTTTCCGTTTGAAGACATTAGTAATCTGGTATGAAATGTTACCCAGAAAGGGGATTGTATGCAAGACACTATTTTCTTTTTGTTTTTTGTGTTGTGATTGCTTTGCCATTATTGAGTGTTTCAGAGTGTCTGTTATGGAGTTGTTATAGCCATTTTCAATAGCTGTTTGTTTTATTATTTCAATTTCTTGATCACGTTTATCTTCTGAGAGTGGTAGTTGGATAGCTCTATTAATCATGTACCGGTATGCTGCCATTTTGTGTGCTGCGGGGTGGCAAGAGGAGTTGTGGATTGTGGTATGTGTTGTGGTAGGCTTCCGATAAATTTCAAATTGATGTCTGTTATTCTTTATTGTAATGGTAAGGTCTAGGAAATTTATACTGTCATCATTAAAACAAAGTGTTTTTAGTTGCGGCGGGATCTTCTCATGAAATTTCAATCACCAGTTTTCCCCTCTGATTGCAAAAACATTCTGTTGGCACGTACCTACATAGGGAAAAACGATCATCACGATAAAATAAGAGATATCAGGGCTCGCACAGAAAAATTTAAGTGCTCGTTTTTCCCGCGCGCCGTTCTAGAGTGGAACGGTAGTGAGACAGCTTGAAGGTGGTTCATTGAACCCCCTGCCAGACACCGAATTGTGAATAGCAGAGTAATCACGTAGATTTAGATGTAGATAATACTACCCACTAACCTGAGTACGTGCATGTTGGCCTGCATGACGGGGTATCCGATCATAGCCATCGACTCGGTGTATCAAGAGTAATGATTCATCAGGACAGGCGATCGATAAGTTATCATTGATCCTCGATCCAGGCTCGATGATCCCGAGCAAACTGCATCTGTAATTGACGATGCCCTTTGATCAACATTGTAACAAGTGGATGAGCCCATTATGCAAAAACGTGCGTTGATCCATGTGTTACCTGCACCAGCATTGTAGTCTGCTACAGATGGGTGCTTTACAGAGGGGGGAAGTCGCCTACTCGTGATCTGGCCGTCCTCCGACCACTTCCCACAGATCCTTACGACAGCAGCACGTTTCCACGCTTTACAGGTTCGTTCCAAGGCGCTGGGCCTTTAACAATTCAGCCTTTGAAAAAGACAGTTATATCAGAGGAATTCCTCATTTGCAGCCTCTATCGTCTCTAGAATAGCACTCTATCCGCCTCTGTTCTGCTTCTGTACTTTTCTTACCGCTTCTCGAGCCCATAACCCGAGCAGGTAGCGTTCGTACTTGCAGTGGGTGTGGTCACAAAGCTTTGGCTGTCAGCGCACAAACATAAAAGATGTCGGTGTATTTGGTATTGTGGGATTAACTAAGATTAATTTCTGAACCCCGAATCACCATCTACGCTGAACTACCCTTAAAAATCATTACTGAAATTTATGTGCGACCCACTATCTGCGTGCTTACTAATGTTTTCTGACGCTAGTAGGAAGCCTAAGTTGTCAACTGGCGATAAAAAAAATAATAAACATGTAACGTCCCAAAAAAAGAAATCAAACTCAATAAAGTAACAGGGTGCATTCTCTACTGAAATGAGAAAATTCACTGGAATGAATAATTTATTACAACAGATTCGTATATGAACTCGGATGTTATAAGTAAACAATACAGGAAACTGATCCTACAAAACACGTGTACATCACTGTTACCTCACAGGACGCCCATGCTCAGACTCGAACATCGAACTTCGCTTCATCGCCACCCACGGACCCAACTATATGATGTGCGCACAGCACTGTCTCCTAATAAATTCTTTTCCGTGGAGTTGCGGAATGAACCCCGATGCATATACCACGTCGTCCGTGTATGAGTTCTCCACTTCTGAGTTCCGAATCAACTGTTGATGTCCCTCTCAAATCACACTTTCCAAAAAATGTTACTCCACGTCGAGCACCTCTGAAATGCATCCGATAGATTGCGTTTGGGAAGACTTGTCTATGCTAATCGCGTAATCAAAAACAACTGCAGTGGGGTAGGCTGGGTTAGCACGTGAATGGGTGACCATCCGGTCTATCCAGCGTTATTGGGAACCGTGGTGCACTCGGCCACTGTAAGGCAAATTGAGGAGCTACTTGATTTAGAAGTAGCGGCTTCGGTCTCGTAAACTGACATACGGCCGGGAGAGCGGTGTGCTGAGCACATGCCCCCCCCCCCCCCCCCAAAATCCGTATCCAGTGGCGCCTGTGGTTTGAGGATGACACGGCGGCCAGTCGGTACCTATGGGTCTTCGGGCGGAGTTAAATTTTAGTCTCCCTCCAGGAAATGACCGAAAGAGGTTCCCCAGTCGAAAGACTTGCCACCGTAGGTTACTGATACTACCGGTATGCCTCTAATGTCACTGTCTGGCTCCGAATCATGGCACTTGTTTTTTAATGCATGCCGGCAATCACTTGTCGTAAGAACTCAAATTTCCAAAAATTCACAGGCTGCGTCAGCGACAGCCTGAAAGCATCCAGCGCATTATACTACTCACATTCAGAGGGCCTGAAGCACTGGAGACAATGTGCTGGGCTTCGTCAGCAGCAGGCCATTGTCGGACGTTTGGCGACTGCCCGTGCCGTCTACCTCAGCCCTTGTGCATATTCACTTACGTGACATCAGCTACGAGTCCCCACGTGCTCTGCGCCATTCTACCTGTGGCTAGCTAATTCCGCCTTCTCCGAATTCGACTCATTAAGGCAGCCCTCGGGTATGAGTCCGAGGTGCACGTGTCTCTCGACTTAACGGCAGCACAGACAGAACATCTTAGTCAACAAAATGCAAGACCCGTCACCTCCAATTACCCAATGCAACTAGATGCCGAAGCATGCAGTATGTAGTCAGTGTCATTGATTATACGTCATAACAATAACTAAAGGGAAGCAAGCCCTCAGAACTTGCCGTCTTTCGAACATCTAATAACTGTTGCTGAAATACAAAGGCGATTGAAGCTTCGCTGACAGAAAAGAATTCCAACACCGACACCAGTAATCGATATGCCTCACCACGCTGCCTATTTCTGAAGAACGAATTACACTGAATGCCTAGAGTAATAATGAACTACCAATCAATAAGAATAAGATCAATAGGTACACCAAGAAAGAGACGGAGACGTCAAGTAGAAACCAACCGACATAACAGAGGCACTGAACTCTAGGACGTAACATGCAAATCCCTAATAGTGGTGGTGGTGGTGGTTAGCGTTTAACGTCCCGTCGACAACGAGGTCATTAGAGACGGAGCGCAAGCTCGGGTTAGGGAAGGATTGGGAAGGAAATCGGCCGTGCCCTTTCAAAGGAACCATCCCGGCATTTGCCTGAAACGATTTAGGGAAATCACGGAAATCCTAAATCAGGATGGCCGGAGACGGGATTGAACCGTCGTCCTCTCGAATGCGAGTCCAGTGTGCTAACCACTGCGCCACCTCGCTCGGTAAATCCCTAATACTTGTAGAAATAATATGAAGAAACATTTCATATGCGCTTCGGAGCTCTGTTTAAATTGCAGATCACAGCGTAACTGACTGACTAAATAAGTTAAAAGATCGGATGAGGACAATGCCATTCTACCTCCAAAAGCGCCATGCCTGATAAAATAACGTGCCGGTAAAACCAACCTTCAGGATAATGACAGCTTTACTCTAACGACCGGTACCAGATACCTTTATGCACTCTGCTGGAGCACATCTCAGCCAAAGTTTTGTAGCTGCGAGCTGATAGATTCCAATTGCAGTGAATTTAGATCTCAAAAAAGGCGAATTCTGTCCCACCAGCAACGGTCTTCCCCGACAGGTCGTGAGGTCCGCAAGGTGAGCAGGTGACATTTGCAAAGCTCACGATGTTTTTAAACGACATTGTTCCTCCAGCTTCTGCTAATGGTGCCTAGAAGAGCGTCATTTAAATTCTAATACAGTATCAACGATCTTTGCATTTTAAATAGGTGCTTTGTTAGAAACGTACCTTTGCTTTGTATTCTAGGATACTTCTTGTTCTTCACAAGTAATCTGTCATAGCATAACCAAGAAGGTGAAATAGTTCACTTTGCTGTCGATTCTAGTACTACAATCCATCTAATGCAGAAACTTCCATGCTTGAGAAAGGAAATAAAATTTTCTCGAAAGTAAATAATTTTCTCTCCGAAAATGGAAATTTACTGACCTTGCTTAAAACTCAGTGTATGCAAATTCCTAAATGTACTGGGTCTGAACAGGCAGTTGGAAATAATAAGCGAATGGACATCAATAAAGGAAGGACAATTTGTAGGGGTTTATTTCGATAAGAGCCTTAAGTACGAGTTATATGACACAGTTCTTTTTTAAAAAAAAGAAAACACATAAACTCTCCAACTTCTGTGTAAGGCACAATAGGAGAGTTTGGAGATGAGAATATAAAGCAAGATGAGTAAAAAGGGGACTCCGGAAAGTAAGTTAGGCATTGTTATGGCAGGCCAAATAAACTGAATGCTGCACTGCACTTCAAAGCGGCGCAGATACGTCAAACTATTCTTCAGCATAATCACATAGTCTCTGTAAACAACGGTCCGAACAGCACTTCAGTTCCTCGATGACAAAAATTCGCTCCTTGGTCACGGACCCGTTCGAGAACCGCCCTGTGAACCTCCTCATCGCTGGAAAATCACAGATTGCTGCTGATCAATTTATCGACTGCCTGTACATTGTTGTATATGATCATCGTCGACTATTTTGCGGGTTTGATCAAATTGTTGGCATCATTGCTCTATGGCTGTAGATGACTCTGCATTCGGTCCTTATACTGCCAGAATTTCACGGTCAATTTGGAAGTCAGAGGTTTTGGTTACTCTGGAGCATGTTTCCAGGTGGCGCGGCATTTCGCCCGCTCGCAGTGCGCACCTGTCATCCTCACCGCAGCAGAACTGTGTCTGCAGGAAACCTACACTTTGTACACTTTGTACTGTCTTCTGACAACGGGCTAGTTTTGTTAGCAGTGGTCCTAGCGTGGGACGATATGTGGAACTCTGTTTTCGAAGTCTTCTCGTACTTCAGAACTCCATTCATCAATTCTTTAAAGCGTCGTATTCGTTGGCAACTCTTTACTGAGGAAGAAAATTAACTGTTAAAAAGAAGCTTATTATTAGTATAATATATCGCAATAACTCTAGAACCCGTTGCAGGGAATACAACCGAACATAACATTTGTTCTCTTGTAGTTTTGTGTCGATAATTAATCGTAATTCTGAGGCAACAGTATCATTCCTAAGCATCCTAGTAGAAGACGAAATTAATGACGTATACTATTCATAACTCAGACTTAGTGTGACACGGGAAAGAGTAACGTATTCATTCAAAAATATCTTAGGCAACCTACCCAGTCATATGAAGATTCCAGTAGGTAATGAAATCAGCTTCAGATTCAAACCAATATAAACTACGGTTGACATTTTCGAAAGTCTAATAGTATATTGTGTGTGTGTGTGTGGGTGGGTGGGTGGGCGGGTGGGTGGGTGGGTGCGTGCGTGCGTGAGTTAGTGAGAGAGAAAGAGTGAGAAAGAGAGAGAGAGAGAGAGAGAGAGAGAGAAGGGGGCGGGAGGAAGGGAGAGAGAGTAGTGTAGTTAAATACACATGACTGTATGTACAAGTAGAATGCCACAGCATCATATACACCAACGTGAAGAGTTATTATACCCACGAACAGTTGTTGTTTTTGTTGTTGTTGTTGTTGTGGTGTGATGCTACTCTATCCTGTGCAAGATTCTTCATCTCCGTGTAACTACAGCGAGCTATATACCTCTGACTATGCTTACTGTACTCATTCCTTGGTCACCCTCTACGATTCTTACCCCCACGCTTCCCTCCAGTACAAAGTTGGTGATCCCTTGATGCATCAGAAAGTGTCTGACCAACCGATCCCTACTTTTAGTCAGATTGTACCACAAATTTCTCTTCTCCCCAATTCTATTCAGTACCTCCTCATTAGATACGTGATCCATCGGCCTAATCTTCAGCACTCTTCTATAGCACCACATTTTAAAAGCTTCTATTCTCTTCTTCTCTAAACTCTTTATTGTCCATGTTTCACTTCCATGCATAGCGACACTTCATACTAATACTTTCAGAAAGGATTTCCTGGCACTTAAACCTATGCTCGATATTAACAAATTTCTCTTCCTCAGAAACGCTTTTATAGAAATTTCCAGTCTACAATTTATATCGTCTCTACTTCGACCATAATCCATTATTTTGCTTCCCAAATAGCAAACCCCATTTACTACTTTAAGTGTCTCATTTCCTAACCTAGTTCCCACAGCATTACATGATTTAATTCGACTACATTACATTATCCTCGTTTTGCTTTTGTTAATGTTCAGCTTATATCCTCCTTTCAAGGTAATGTCCATTCCGTTCAACTGCTCTTCAAAATCCTTTGTTGTTTCTAATAGAATTACAATGTCATCGGAGAACCTCAAAGTTTTTATTTTTTCTCCATGGATTTTAATTCCTACTCAAAATTTTTCTATTGTTTCTTTTACTGCTTGCTCAATATACAGATTGAATAACACCGGGGCTAGGCTACAACCCAGTCTCACTCCCTTCACAACCACTGCTTCTCCTTTGTGTCCCTCGACTTTTATAACTGACATCTGGTTTCTGTACAAATTATAAACAGCGTTTCATTCCGTATATTTTACTCCTGACACCTTTAGAATTAGTAAGGGAGTGTTCCAGTCAACATTTTCAAAAATTTCTCTAAGTCCACAAATGCTATAGACGTTGGTTTGCCTTTCCTTAACGTATCTTCTACGATAAGTCGTAGAGTCAGTACTGCCTCTCTTCTTCCTACATTTCTCTGAAATCCAAACGGATTCGTGTTAGTATTTTGCAACTGTGACTTATTAAGCTGATAATTCAGTAATTTTCCCACCTGTCTGCACTTGCTTTCTTTGTAATTGCGATTATTACATTCTTCTTGAAGTCTGAGGGTATTTCGCCTGTCTCATTCATCTTGCTCGACAGATGGAAGAGTTTTCTGATGACTGGCTCTCCCAAGGGTATTAGTAGCTCTAACGGAATGTTGTTCACTCCCGAGGCCTTGTTTCGACTTAGGTCTTTTAGTGCTCTGTCAAACTCTTCACGCAGTATCATATCTCCCATTTCATCTTCATCTACATCCTCTTATATTTCCATAATATTGTCCTCAAGTACATTATCCTTGTATAGGCCTTCTATATACTCTTTCCACCTCTCTGCTTTCCCTTCTTTGCTTAGAACTGGGTTTCCATCTGTGCTCTTGATATTCATACAGGTGGTTCTCTTTTCTCCCAAGGTCTCTCCAATTTTCCTGTAGGCAGTATCTATCTTACCCCTACTGAGATATGCCTCTACATCCTTACATTTGTCCTCTAGACATCCCTGCTTAGCCGTTTTGCATTTCCTATCGATCTCATTTTTTAGATGTTTGTATTCCCTTTCGCCTGCTTCATTTATTGCATTTTTATATTTTCTCCTTTCATCGATTAAATTCAGTATCTCTTGTGCTACCCAAGAATTTCTACTATCCCTCGTATTTTTACTTACTTGATCCTCTGCTGCCTTCATATCTCAAAACTACCTCTTCTTCCTGCAATGTGCTCCTTGCCACTGTTTTAGTCGATCGTTCCATGGTGCTCCCTCTGAAAGCCTCAACAACCTCTGGTTCTTTCAGTTTATCCAGGTCCCATCTGCTTAAATTCCTACCTTTTTGCAGATTATTCAGTTTTTATCTTCAGTTCATAAATTGTGGTCAGTGTCCACATCTGCCCCTGCCTTACAATTTAAAACCTGAACCCTAAATCTCTATCTTACCATTATATAATGATTCTGATCTCTATAATGATTGAGATCTCTTACACGTATACAACGTTCTCTCAGTATTCTTAAACCAAGTGTTAGTTATGAGTAAAATATGCTCTGTGCAAAGTTGTACCAGGTGGTTTCCTCTTTCATTCCTTCCCCTCAATCCATATTCACCTACTACATTTTCTTCTTTTCCTTTTCCTACTACCAAATTCCAGTCCCTCATGACTATTAAATTTTCATCTCCCTACACTATCTGAATAATTTCTTTTATCTCATCATACATTTCATCATTCTCCTCCTCATCTGCGGAGCTAGCTGGCTTATAAACTTGTACTACTTTGGTGGGTGTGAGCTTCGTGTCTATCTTAGCAACAATAATGCGTTCACTATGCTGTTCGTAGTAGCTTACCCACACTCATATTTTCTTATTCACTATTAAACCTACTGATGCATTACTCCTATTTGATTTTGTATTTACAGGGTGTTTCAAAAATGACCGGTATATTTGAAACGGCAATAAAAACTAAACGAGCAGCGATAGAAATACACCGTTTGTTGCAATATGCTTGGGACAACAGTACATTTTCAGGCAGACAAACTTTCGAAATTACAGTAGTTACAATTTTCAACAACAGATGGCGCTGCAAGTGATGTGAAAGATATAGAAGACAACGCAGTCTGTGGGTGCGCCATTCTGTACGTCGTCTTTCTGCTGTAAGCGTGTGCTGTTCACAACGTGCAAGTGTGCTGTAGACAACATGGTTTATTCCTTAGAACAGAGGATTTTTCTGGTGTTGGAATTCCACCGCCTAGAACACAGTGTTGTTGCAACAAGACAAAGTTTTCAACGAAGGTTTAATGTAACCAAAGGACCAAAAAGCGATACAATAAAGGATCTGTTTGAAAAATTTCAACGGACTGGGAACGTGACGGATGAACGTGCTGGAAAGGTAGGGCGACCGCGTATGGCAACCACAGAGGGCAACGCACAGCTAGTGCAGCAGGTGATCCAACAGCGGCCTCGGGTTTCTGTTCGCCATGTTGCAGCTGCGGTCCAAATGACGCCAACGTCCACGTATCGTCTCATGCGCCAGAGTTTACACCTCTATCCATATTCGCTAACGATATAGTGCACAGGATTGATGACAGCGATATGCATGTGGGCAGCATTTGGTTTACTGACGAAGCTTATTTTTACCTGGACGGCTTCGTCAATAAACAGAACTGGCGCATATGGGGAACCGAAAAGCCCCATGTTGCAGTCCCATCGTCCCTGCATCCTCAAAAAGTACTGGTCTGGGCCGCCATTTCTTCCAAAGGAATCATTGGCCCATTTTTCAGATCCGAAACGATTACTGCATCACGCTATCTGGACATTCTTCGTGAATTTGTGGCGGTACAAACTGCCTTAGACGACACTGCGAACACCTCGTGGTTTATGCAAGATGGTGCCCGGCCACATCGCACGGCCGACGTCTTTAATTTCCTGAATGAATATTTCGATGATCGTGTGATTGCTTTGGGCTATCCGAAACATACAGGAGGCGGCGTGGATTGGCCTCCCTATTCGCCAGACATGAACCCCTGTGACTTCTTTCTGTGGGGACACTTGAAAGAGCACGTGTACCGCCAGAATCCAGAAACAATTGAACAGCTTAAGCAGTACATCTCATCTGCATGTGAAGCCATTCTGCCAGACACGTTGTCAAAGGTTTCGGGTAATTTCATTCAGAGGCTACGCCATATTATTGCTACGCATGGTGGATATGTGGAAAATATCGTACTATAGAGTTTCCCAGACCGCAGCGCCATCTGTTGTTGAAAATTGTAACTACTGTAATTTCGAAAGTTTGTCTGCCTGAAAATGTACTGTTGTCCCAAGCATATTGCAACAAACGGTGTATTTCTATCGCTGCTCGTTTAGTTTTTATTGCCGTTTCAAAAATACCGGTCGTTTTTGAAACGCCCTGTATAATCTACTATTCACCTGACCAGAAGTCTTGTTCCTCCTGCCACTGAATTACACTAACTCTCACTGTATCTAATGTTAATTTGTCTATTTCCCTTTTTAAATTTTCTAACCTACCTAACCGATTAAGGGACCTGACATTCCACGCTCCGATCCGTAGAACGCCATTTTTCTTTCTCCTGATAACGATGTCCTCCTTAGTAGTCGCCGCCTGGAGATCCTAATGGGGGACTATTTTACCTCCGGAATATTTTACCCAAGAGGATGCCATCATCATATAACCATACAGTAGAGCTGCATGCCATCGGGAAAAATTACGGCTGTAGTCTCCCCTTGCTTTCAGCAGTTCGCAGTACCAGCACAGCAAGGTCGTTTTGGTTGGTGTTACACGGCCAGATCAGTCAATCATCCAGACTGTCGCCTCTGCAAAAATGGAAAAGGCTACTGACCCTCCCCAGGAACCACGCGTTTGTCTATTCTCTCAACAGATACCCCTCCGTTGTGGTTGCACCAACGGTACGGCTATCTGTATCTCTGAGGCACGCAATCCCCTGCTATTATTATGTAACCAAATTTTACGTTTAAAGTTCCGTTTCACACTTCCACTACCAGTGGAACAATTCCAACAACTCTTTTTGCTTTACAGTATGTCAACCATGCCAAAACAAAATTTTGCTTGTACTCAAATCAGGTATTACACAACAGTTATGTACCAAAGTAATGGCCGCCATTTCTAATTCCAAAAGTACTCGATGTTGCATTATTTTTCTTCATTTTCCTTAATCTGGACACAAGTATGTCCATAGCCTCATTATTCCTTTTACATAATTAAAAAGTTTCTGAAAGTGCACTAATTTCTCACCCTGCATCTAAATGACATTTCTCCTCCTGCCATCTTCAAACAAAAATCTAAACAATGGGTGAGAATACTCTTGAAATAACAATTGTACTCACAACATATAAACATACACTATAGTCAAATTTATAAACAGAAAACAAGGGAGCATATTTTGCAGGCCGGCACATAGTGAAACTTGCTTTATGTCACGTATCATACAAACTAATCGCTGGAAAATAGAAGTATGAAATCACGATGAAAGACTGACGGATTTGTAGCCAGTCACAGCTGTTTTTAGCAACAAACACTGCATGCATTAACTGGGAAAAATGATAATTTAATATGGTTTCATTCGAAGTACAGTTACATACAATACATCATTTTAAATTGGAAGCCTCGTAGGCTATTTTAAGGCAGTAAAAAGATTAATACATCGAAAATCCGATTCCAGGTTGTCTTAAACTGGACCTAAGACTGCACAGGTGACCAAAAAACACGGATAGTCAAAAATTCGTACGTTTTTCTCCGAAAACTATTGATGCCGTATTTACAAAATAAGCTACTTGTCATGTTTGAAAGCCCAATCCACAGTTTACATATTGCTCATTGGGTACTGACATACAGGAAATGACACCTTGTTCATGCTATATTTCATGTCACACGGTTTCAGTTCACTTATCGTTCATTCCTTTTTGCCTGTATAATTCATTTGCGTTTCCCTCCTTATAGTCCTTATTCCCTAGAGAGTCAAAATGCTAGTATAGTCAAATGAATTTTTCTCTGCATATTCTAATAACATATCTACGCAATTCAGTGGCTCGGTGTGCGAGATAACACGTAGTTGATACCCTCATCTTGGCTGTCCATCTCTGACAATACATACGTTCTTTACTATATCTGCACCACTTAGCTGCTAAAATCCCCATTTATAGCCTTCACTGTTTAGGTACTCATGGATTCTTTCGACATCTCCGTCACCACAACAGAAAATTTGTTTAATAAAGTGAACTATTCATTTTACCTATTACAGAATACCTGAGGCTTGCATCCGTTTTCTGTTTCCATACTCGCCAAACAGATCATCCAGAAGATGTATAATCGACAGTTTACTGTAACTTCATATCCAGCAGTATGTTTCACACTCATAGGGCTCTTACCGAAATAAAAAACAAAATATTTTTAAATACCTATTTCAGTTGTTTCAGCTGAAAATTGTCACAAATGTTTACTAGTTTCTATCAATTAATGATCTTCTTCAGATTTATTAACTCATGAGTTTTGAAAAGTAAAATTTTTTTAACTTTAGTTTTGATACAGTGGGCAAAACTCACACATGCTCAGACAGTACACCAGTACGATCCGGAGGGTTTTCGTGGTTGTCTGGGACAATTCATACAGACGTTCCATTTATATTCCAAATTTATTTACAAGAATATCACAATACCTTCATTTACATTTTACACACACACAGTGCTTTAAAATTCTTTGCTGAATCTAAACTTTGTTATAGGCAGAATACGCACAAAGAGACAATAACTTAACCAAATGTCAACAAAAGTGATTTTATTAAAAAGTTATCAACTTTGTATTTTTAAGAAAAATTTAAAACTTTTATTGAAAGATAAGTTTACTGAATCTGAACCGGTCAGCAACCTTCCTGAACAAGGTTGGATCCTGACATGCTTCTCAATCTCAAATGTGGGCTTCACATTACCCCCTTTGGACAAACTCAAAATATTGGCAGAGGTGTGGCCCAACATACTCCAAACTTAACAACACACTCAGATTCATATTATACAGACTCTGCAAAAGAACTCATGTTAATATCACACAGTAATCATAATAAACCTTACAAATAGCAACTTGTGACGCAGGCAGCTGATATTAATGACTCATTAATTATATTCATTTAAGCTAATAATTTACTAAACAAACGATACAGGAGGTATGCTAAAGCTACTCCGGGGGCTTTTTGCTTTATTTGCTAAACATCCGGATAGCTCACAGCCATAAATTCCGCCAAAAAACGTGTTCATGTCGCAGTCCGTTCAAGGGCACTGTCTAAATGGTTCAAATGGCTCTAAGCACTACGAGACTTAACATATGAGGTCATCAGTCCCCTAGACTTAGAACTATTTAAACCTAACTAAGGGCATCACACACATCCATGCCCGAGGCAGGATTCTAACCTGCGACCGTAGCAAAAGCCACTGTCTAAATTCAAATAACATACTAGCAGTCCACTCTGAAGGTACAACGCAATATCGACACAATGCCTAAATCACTCGTGCACTCCGCCGTATATTCCAACAAGGACGTTAGGGTGGAATTCAAATTACAGGTGACCAGGCAGATAGACACGGAATGAGTGCTTCCGAACAGAAAACGTTCCCCACATGTCTTAAGCAAGCACTGTAATATTTCTGGCTTTACAGCCATCATATTCAGCAACAACGAACTCTTCCTAGACGGGTTGAGAAGGGAGTGGTGGCAAGATGACGTAATTTGGTGTGAAGTACTGATGAGAGATGGTTTGTTGGATACGAGTATCGTGAAAAAGACCGCCTAAATTGTGGTCCTCCTCAGTGGTTGGCTGCTGCGTTCGGAAGTAGCGCGCTAAAGTGATAAACATCTGTTACTAACATTTGCAAAACTAAACAGTAGATTTACTAGCATTCCATATAAAAGCGTCTCTCAATAGCAAGCTTTTATTTTATTATTTCAAAAGCGTTAATTGACAGCAAGTTAATAAACAATTGTTAAACGAAAAGACAAGCGAAGCTCTTCGAAAATCTTCGGGTCGCGTCTAGCTTGGATGGCGGGCGAAGTGGTTCGGCTGTAGGATCAGAGCTGCTACAGCAGTCTCGGAGGACAGAGATATCTGCTCTGATCGTTATCGATTAAGAACTTAATTAGCAATCTCTGGTTATGTGGACATGTAACTGAGAACAGGAACTACGCAAATATGCTGTTCATTAATTGTTTATTTTCTATGAAAGTGTGAAGAATGAAGATAATTTGTGATTTTAAAGCGGATTATACACACATCAAAAAAGTTTTGCATCACGTAGGTTCCGAGAGTTCCTGAACCTGTACAGAAAATTGGAATAGAGATCAACATAAACATCATTTCCGCCCTTTTTATTGCTCATGAAAACTACACATTGCATGTTCTACCACCATACAGAGAGACCATTAGAGGTGGTGGTCCAAATTGCTGTACACACCGGTACCTCTAATACCCAGCAACACGTCCTTTTGCATTGATGCATGCCTGTGTCCATAAACAGTCCTTTTCAATCTATCCCATGCATGTTCGATACGGTTCATGTCTGGATAACATGCTGGCACCTCTAGTCGAGCGTTGTCTTTATCCTGAAGGAAGTCATTCACAAGATGTGTACGACTAGGACTGCGAATTATCGTCCATGAAGACGAATGCCGCAACAGTATGCTGCACTCGCTGGACAGTGTGTCTAAGGCGTTCAGCCTGACGGGGTTGCCTCCAAACACGTCTCCGACGATTTTCTAGTTGAAGGCATGTGCAATACTCATCGATGAAGAGAACGTGATGCCAATTCTGAGCGGCCCATTCGGCATGTTGTTGGGCCCTTCTGTACCGCGCACAGAGTCGTGGTTGCAAAGATGGACATCGCCATGGACGTGGGAAGTGAAGTTGCGCATCATGCAGCCTATTGCGCACGGTTTGAGTCGTAACACGGCGTCCTATGGCTGCACGAAAAGCATTATTTAACATGGTGGCGTTGCTGTCACTGTTCCTCCGAGTCATAATCCGTATGTAGCCCTTGGGTGGCCTGAGCGAGGCATGTTATCGACAGTTCCTGTCTCTCTGTATCTCCTCCATGTCCAAACAACATCGCTTTGGTTCACTCCGAGACGCTTCGACACTTCCCTTGTTGACAGCCCATCCTCGCACAAAGTAACAATGCGGACGCGATCGAACCGCGGTGGTGACTGTCTATGCGTGGCTGAACTACAGACAACACGAGCCGTGTACCTCCTTCCTGGTGGAATGACTGGAACTGATCGGCTGCCGGACCCCCTCCGTCTAACAGGCGCTGCTCATGCGTGGTCGTTTACATCTTTGGTCAGGTTTAGTGACATCCCTGAACTGTCAAAGGGACTGTGTCTGTGATACAGTATCCACAGTCTACGTCTATCGTCAGGAGTTCTGGGAACCGAGGTGATGCAAAAATTTGTTTGATTGGTGTAATTGTGCAGTTTATGTTCTGCTAATAAAAAAAGAGAGTGGCAGCCCACATAAACAAACTAATTGAAGATTTAATTATTTATACAGTATCAGTTCGTCGCTAAGGGTTTATTACAGCCTGAAGATAACGGGCTCACGACCAATGTACAGTCTTCTGCGAAGGGGACAACAAGGCCTCAGGTTGGTGAACATTGTCCACTCAGGGCGGTTCCCTGCTATCTCAGTACAAATAAGATCAGGGACACGTCATCTGTGGTAACACAGAGGATGTATGAAGGAGTGAACTTTTCGTGGGAAGTAAAATAACGTACGCACGTAAATCCCTTTCGCTAACTATACCTCTCTTTTGCACTTTCCGTACCACCAGAATCCGTACTATTCGTTCTTGTAGTCTCCCGCATAAAACTCGTCACACCGACAGACAGCCAATCGCGCCGGCTACTGGCTCCTAGCAGCAGCTGTCACCTCTATACAAGCCGCAACCACTCCCTCCGTGCGCGCCGAGACCCACTCGATTGACTCTTAGCCCAAGCACGTCGCTCCAATCTTAGGGTTCAGCGTACGGATCATTCCCATTAGGTGTGGCGGAAAGAACTCACCTGAAACGAAGGGCCGAGCAACAGATTTGGTGGAAGAGACCAAACAGTGAGGTCTTCGGTCTTATCGGTTTAGGGAAGGATGGGGAAGGAAGTCGGGCGTGTCCTTTCAAAGGAACAGTCCCGGCATTTGCCTGAAGCGATCTGGGGAAATCACGGAAACCTGAATCAGGATGGCCGGACGTGGGATTGAACCGCCGAGCGGCAGATTCAGATTGTGCGGGCAAAGGGCAAATTTCAATGTTCATGATTAGCAATATTATTTATACAACTGTATTTAATAGGTTTACAATTTTAAACAGCAAACCGTCACAAGCATGGTTTAAAAAAGTTTATTTAAATCAACCATTACTGCTATCGGATTTCTCTCAAATCCGTTTTCTTGTAGCCCTTAGAAATTCCCATGATTTTCTGCTGGGGCCTGGTTTTTAGTCGTTATTGGTTGTGTAGACTAAGAAAAACAAAAAGTTTTCCGTTCAAAATTAGGTAAACCTATTTGCAGAGCACGTTCCAAAATGTGGAAATCTTAAAAAGTATAACAGAAATACATGACAAATTGTTGCACAGTAATATACGTCACGTAAGTTCCCATCACGTTTCATGTTTTATTAAAATTAAGACTGTTTCAAGTATGTTCCCGCGAAGCACAAAAATGTTGTATAGGTTAAATACCGTCCTTTTCAAATGTAATGAAAATCTTATTACGACCAGACGCGTTTCACTTTCTCCTGAAGCACCTTCAGTTGTCACTGTAACGATATGTTATCATTTTTCTTACAGTTTTGTTTGCTAGGATCATGAACAGTTCTCATGCTACCATAAACTACTGTAGACAGTGTTACCTCTGATCGTTACTCTCGGTTTTCTTGTTGTTTACGTAATTCTTCTTGTTGTTTCACGTATATGTATTACATTTTTGCATTCGGCACTTTCACTAGCACCAAACACATTCATGTTTTTGTGCTGTGAAGAACCAGTGTCCCCTCGCCATTTCATGCCTTTGTTTTGCTATTGCAGGATGTGTTCGTTTGTTGTTTGTTTTCGTAGTGGTGGGAGCGTCTGCTATTGCTGTCTGTGTGCGTGTTTATAAAGGGAGATAACATGTCTTAATTACGCTGTGTGTAAATTGTTGCTTTTCTATGACACAGTGATAGTTGACTAGGGTTTCGTTATTGCCTAGTTTGTGACACTATGGTATTTATGGTGTCTGTTGAGGGTTGTTATTTCTCTGTAATATGTTTTATAAGTTTAAATAACATTTGTTTATTATATTTTTCTTCTCTATTACTACTTTTTAAATTTGGAAATACTATTACATGTTTAGGAGATGTGTTTTGCTATTCAAATGGTTCAAATGGCTCTGAGCACTATGGGACTTAGCATCTGAGGTCATCAGCCCCCTAGAACTTAGAACTACTTAAACCTAACTAACCTAAGGACATCACACACATCCATGCCCGAGGCAGGATTTGAACCTGCGACCGTAGCGGCCGTGCGGTTCTACACTGTAGCGCCCAGAACCGCTCGGCCACCCGACCGGCTTTTGCTATTAAGTCTATTTTCATATGCTTTTCTACTGTGGAGAGGTGGCAATTTTCTCGGCGGAGATATTCAGTAAATTTTGAGTGGCTGGTGCCACATTTCCTTTCTGCTTTGTGTTCTTCATACCTTATTTCAAAAGTTCTGATTCTCTGCCGTAAGTACAGACCATCACAGCTGTTCCACTGTAGTTGGTAAATGCGAGAATTTTGGTACATGTCAGTACGATCATACTTTTTTAGACATTTCTGTATAGAGTTATTACATTGGTGTGATATCTTCATTCATTTTTTCTTGAGGATTTTCCCAATTTTGTGTGTCAATTTGTTTCTATATGTGAGTGTGTACCACCTTGTTTGTTGCCTGTATTGTGTCCTTGCTGTGTAGTGGTGCTGATGTTGGTGTGTATGCATGTGGTGGCTGTTTTGGATTTCTGAATTTGTGTGATTTTTCATTTTTGTGTTATTTTGGATTCTCGATATCAGTTATTTTTCGCTATCTCAATAATTATGTCCGGTTCCTTATTATAGTTATGTTTGTCAAGTAGTATAGCGTATAGTTCTTGTTTCTTTCGTAAGTCCATTAGCTTCATACTTATTTAATTTGTTTCTTGAGGACGCCACTCAGATCAAGAAGGAGAAGATAAAAGAAGCAAGAGTGAATTGTCAGAGGACACATAGTATCAGCTTTGGTGATGAAATCATAATCTTTGCAGACTCGGAAAGATAAGTGAATGGACTGCTGCAAGTCCTACCAGACACCCTTAAACTATGCACATTAAAAGCGGACAAAAGGAAAACGAAAGTAGTGCAGGTCCAGAAAATTAACAGAAATTAAAACCGAAATAAATACTGATGTCATAATTGATAACGTGAAACAATTTTGTTACACAGGTAGCCATAAACGACAGTAGGTGCTTAATGGAAGTGAGGAGGAGGATTGTACTTGAAAACGATGTATTGCTTTTAACCAGCAAACACGTGAATATAGACGTCGGAAAATCCTTTGCAAAATCATTTGTGTGGAGTAGACTGTTCAATTGAAGTGGAAATTGGACTCTTGGTAAATTGAAAAGGAATCAACATGAAGCTGCTGAAATTTGTATATGGTGGAAAATGACGAGAAAGAGCTGTACGATAAGAAAAACAAACCTGGAAGTCCTAAGGGAAGTCAACGTACAGATATGACTTTTTAAAGGAAATGGAAAAGAGCAAAATAAAAATTATTGTACATGTTATTGGACAACACTTTCATCAGTAAAGTTCTTGAAGGAAAAGTGCTGGGAAAGATAGGAGGAGGATGGCTAAGAATGAAGTATTTGGAAAATAGCGACAAGCGTATGAGATCCGACAATTACGCTGAACTGACACGAACAGCTGATGACATAAGAGAGTAGGTCGTAAGTTTACCGAATTCTGAACAAAAATCTTTTTGTTTGCTTCAGAGCACAAAGCCAATAACGACAACATAAAATGCTGATTCAAATTACAAAACTTATAATTACAATTTCTCGCAATGTCTTTTTCCCAGAAGGTAGCGTTGGATACCACTGAGTGCTGTTGCAGCTCTGGTAAAAGCTGTTTCTCTTATTTTCCATCTGATGAGTGAGCTATTTTAGAAAAAAATGACTTTTCAAAGCTTGTCACTAATTAGATCTTAAGATGCTCGTTAACTGATGGAAACCAGTAATAATTGTCACGATTTGCTAGTGAGACTGTAAATATACTTTTTGTAAAAATAGGACATATTTTCCACACTGTTCGAATTTGTGTCTCGCCTTACAGCTGCCAGATGTTAGTTTCGGGTCACTGTTGGTGACTGGTCTCAATGTCTCTGAGGTCGGAAATCCGGCAGCTGCCGTTTGGCGGACAGGGTCTTGCGATCTCGCAGATCAGCCAGAACGATAACCGGGAGTGTTTTCCAGCACTGCGTGAGTCAGCGACGGCCACCGGGCCGGCAGATGTGAGCCAAGGTCCAGGCTGGCGCAGTTTCGCTTCCCAACTTGGGCACGCCCGCCTGACCTGCGAGAATAAACCACGGGCCAAGGTCGTCGAACTAACCTCACCAGCCCGGCACATGCGGCGCGGAGAGCCGCGCCCCTGCGAGGTAGGCATTCCATCGTGGCAGGCGCCGAGCATGGAGAGCGCGCCAGCCGAAGGCATACTCACCAGGAGAGCTGCGAACTCAGACCATGATCTGGGAGCATCAGTTGTATCAAATGACAATATCTGTGGTTATCGTGCAGTCCTCTGTAAATACATACACGCGGAACATACGCGATTGTCCACTGAATAGCAAAATACATTGACGAAAGAAAATCGTAGCACCAAGAAGGAGTTGTGCGACGCAAACGAAAGTTGATAGGTGTGTTCCTATATCTGAATGACGAAGCCTATTAAATTTCGCGCCAGCCAAATAAGAGTGGCACTAGCAGCGCCACTACAACGAAGCATATCAGGTTTGCTTTAAATACCCGCTGTTACGGTCGTGAGCGCCACTTGCTTTTGACATCGGACGTGGTGATTTGATGTTAGTCATTAATGCGCTTAAGGCGAAAAAGACGCCATTATCATTGCTTTGCCGACTTTAAACGTGGTCGTGAATTGGCAGGATAGTATACACGACTACTGGCAGCGGTGGTCACGTGAATGTACGCTCGAAAGACGACCGCCAGGTGGTATTACCGACAGGGAAGACCATCGTGTTCGGGTATGTCTCTGGCGCATTGTACCGCATCTGCAGCAGCAATTTGAGCGGCAGTTGGCAGCACAGTGGCACAAAGAATTGTTACAATCTCGGTTTCTTCGAGGACAGCTCCGAGCCAGACGACTTGTAGAATGCATTCAAAATAGCTCTGAGAACTATGGGACTGAACTGCTGAGGTCATCAGTCCCCTAGAGCTTAGAACTACTTAAACCTAACTAACCTAAGGACATCACACACATCCATGCCCGAGGCAGGATTCGAACCTGCGACCGTAGCGGTCTCGCGGTTCCAGACTGTAGCGCCTAAACCGCTCGGCCATCCCGGCTGGCGTAGTGTGCATTCGATTGACCCCAAACTACTGCCATTTTCGACTTCAGTGGTGTCAAGAGAGAGAGCTCACTGGAGGGCAGGGTGGCGGTCTGTTATGTTCTCTGATGAAAGATGCTTCTATCTTCTGGTAAACCTTCCGGGATGTAAGGTCGTGGTCCATGAAACTCTTCGGCTCCTAACGTTTCGTCCAGAGCTGCGCTGGACATCTTCAGAGGGGTGTTTCTCCTCCGGTGAGTCTTTCCGACTCATCTCTGAAGATGTCCAGCGCAGCTCTGGACGAAACGTTAGGAGCTGAAGAGTTTCATGGACCACGACCTTACATCCCGGAAGGTTTACCAGAAGGTATGTCATCCGGTCGTGAAAGCTTTCATACTACGAAAGATGCTTCTGCCTCGTAGCCAGTGATGACCGTGAGTTGGTTACTAGGAGGTCAGTTGAGGTCTTGCAATCTACCGATCTGCGTGGAACCTCATTACTCAACATTAATTATGTTTTGGTGTTGCGATTTTTCCATTCAGCGTATTATGGCCACCTGCATAGTGGCGTGTTGCCCAGTCTATGGAAAACAATTCACTACTGATTCTTCGTGGTGCGAGTTGGATGACTCCTTGTGAAACATCCCCATACAAAATATTTATAAATGACAGTGCTGGAAAACCTCTTACGTTTTTTGATTTTCAAACAGCTGAGCAAACCTGAACATACTCAGACATTTCTCTTTCTACTTATTCTGATCGACACTAAACTGACACACAATATTTCTTTTAGCGCAACGCAATCTGACTTTCAATAATCCCTACAAAAGAATGGCCCTGACTAATAATAACCTATACCTTTCATGAATCACTTACCTCACAAAAATCTTCGTTACTCAAACTACTGCAATACAGCGTGCGCCAATACTGCCAGCTAAATAAAAGATTCTAACTACTGAAGGCACTAACTACTGATAGGCATAGTTAGCAAATGAAAGATTTTGATGGAGAAGAAACAGTGTATTTACCTTAATAGTCTTCAAAAGTCATAATATATATATCAGTTCATGACATCCAATCTTACAAATTTCCTTTTTCTGACGAACACACGTCCAGATGGTCCGCTCTCAAAACTCTGCAATCTCTCCCCCCACATCCACCACTGCTGGCGGCTCACCTCCAACTGCGCAACGCTACGCACTGTTCACATCCAACTGTCCAACAATGCAAACCAACCACACACTGCACACAGCACAGTCAGTGATTTTCATACAGAGCGCTACGTGGCGTTACCAACTAAAAAAAAACCTAAACAGCCTACTTACACTTGGTTCGTTTCCGGAGGTATGTCGCTCCAGACGTCTACGCACAAGTCAAATAATTCCCATAAATTACGGGCTGGTGGTTTATGTGGTTTATGGCACGCACAGCCGGCGCCAGGTAGCGTCCAGGGTATGAACCACTGGTTTCAGAGCAAGCGGATTTTATAACCAAGACATCAGTGTGATTTCACTGTCATGCTCTTCAGACAAGTGTAGCACTGGCTTTGTCAAGCAGTCACTTATATTGCTGCAAGAATCCCCCTCCGTTGGGGAAGACATCGAGCATGAAAGGGTGCAGGTGTCACGGTGTCTTTAGTTAACACCATAGATCCCACGTGAATGTCGGGAATAGTATAACACCCTCCACTGTCCTTCAGCGAGGTGCAGTGTCTTTTTCAAGCAGCCATTCGCCAGGATGACGGCATTTCCGGACATAGACACTGATCCAGTGTAACAACCATCATCATTCATCCGACCATAAGACTGGTTTCCATAGAACCAGGGTGTAGTCTGGAATATCCCGAGCCCATTGCAAGCTCCTAACGCCTGCACCCGCATTGTGGACTGCCCACAGATCTGCCAACATCTCCTTCTATTCTACTTTACAGAGCAGACAATGACTTGTCCAGTACCCTTGGTTTCATTGTAATTCAGCCACTTTCCATAGATGCTCACGCTAGCAGCACGCGACCTGCCGACAGAACTTCACCGGTACCAGATGTTCGTTTCCAGGCGCCGGCCAATAACAGTCAACTCTTTGTCAAAGTTGCTTACGTAAGGAGTTTCCCCATTTGCCGTTCATTCAGAAGCTGGAATTCCCAGTTCCTGTGTGCACAGAGTACACATAGGTTTGGTGCGTAAGTTCGTAGCGCTGTACCACACAACAGACACACATAATAGGGACTTTAGGTGTTGTGGCGTAACAAGCTTGCTACGCCACACTGGGAAGGGAGCCGGAAGAAAGGCACGCATACACACACGCCGATTGGCGTCAATTCTGGAACAGGATACGTTATGACTGCTATAAAGAAAATACGTAGCTTTGGAATATACTTAACTTTATTCTTTGTTGGTATACAAAGTTCTTCTTGAGACATTTATACGATAACTCTCAAAGTAGGTAAGGCTAATGGTGCCTTGCTAGGTCGTAGCCATGGACTCAGCAGAAGGCTATTCTAACTGTCTCTCGGCAAATGAGAGGAAGGCTTCGTCCGTATTGTCGCTAGCAATGTCGTCCGTACAACTGGGGCGAGTGCAATATCGTATCTCGAGACCTGCCTTGTGGTGGCGCTAGGTCTGCGATCACACAGTGGCGACACGCGGGTCCGACATATACTAAATGGACCGCGGCCGATTTAAGCTACCACCTAGCAAGTGTGGTGTCTGGCGGTGACACCACATTAGTCATCAGTAATATTTTCTCCTTTACTATTTACAACAGTCTGCCAACGTTGGGGTAACTTTTCGATTCCGCGACTGTAGAAATCACGTGATTTTAAGGCGAAGAACTCATCGAACCGTGTTAGGAGCGCGTTTTCATCCGGAAAGGAACTTCCTTGAAGGCTGTTCGATAGATAGCGGATAAGGTGAAAATATGAAGGCGCAAGATCAGGTGAATAAGATGGATGCGGAAAGACTTCTCAAACCAGCCCCTGTATATTGTTATTTGCCAGTCTAGCAGAATGCGGGTTGGTGTTATCTACATCTACATCTAGATCTACATGGATACTCTGCGTAACACACTGAAGTGCCTTGCAGGGGGTTCATCGAACCACCTTCACAACAGTTCTCTAGTATTCCACTCTCGAAGGGCGCGCTGCAAAAACGAACAATTATATTTTTCTGTCCGAGCTATGATCTCCGTTATTTAATTATGAGAGTCGTTTTTCTCTATGTTGGTTGCCGTCAAAGAAAATATCTTCTCATTCGGAAGAGAAAGTTGGTGATTGAAATTTAGTGAGAAGATCCAGCCGCAACGGGAAACGTCTCTAATATTTTGAGGAATCAGCCTCAGTTGCACAAATTTACTGGTCTTTACAAAGTTTCGCCTAAATTAATCTAGGCTTCTTCAGTAGCATAAAATTGCTAAAACATGCCAGAGTGAGGCACAGTCAACATTAAAATTAAAACCTATAGTACCATGGTACTATGTCGAATAAAACTACTTAGCTGAAGTCCAGCCCCGGCATCTCTTCACCACGCGGCAACTGTTATGTTGTATGTTAAAAATTCTTAGAAACGTCTCTCTTTTAATGATATCCAACCCAAATCCTGTATCATGTCTGTAATACTCTCTCCCCCATTTCTCGACAACACGAAACGTGATGCCCTTCTTTGAACTTTCTCAATGTACTCCGTTAACCCTATCTGGTAAGGATCCCACACCGCAAAGGAGTACTCCAAAGGAGGACGAATAAGCTTAGTGTAAGCAGTCTCATTAGTAGATCCACTGCATCTTCTAAGGGTTCTGCCAATAAATCGCCTTTTCCACAACATTTTTTGTGTGTTTTTTCCAATTTGAATTGTTCGTAAATGCCATTCCTAGATTTGATCGATTTAAAGTGTAACCGAGGTCTAACGGATTCCTTTTAACACTCATGTGGATGACCTCGCACTTTTTATTATTTACGGTCAGTTGCCAATTTTTGCACTATGCTGATATCTTTTCTATATCGTTTTGCAGTTTGTTTTTATCTTCTGATTACTTTGCTAGGTGGTAAATAACAACGTCTTCTGCAAACAACCTAAGACTGCTGCTCACATTGTCTCCTAAATCGTTTATATAGATAAAGAACAGCAGAGAGCCTATAACACTACCTTGGTGAATGTTGGAAATCAGTTCTGTTTTACTCGATGACTTTCCGTTAGTTACTACGAGTTGTGACCTCTGTGACAGGAAATCATGAATCCAGTTGCATAACTGAGACGACATTCCATATGCACGCAATTTGATTACAAGCCACTTGTGAGGTGCAGCGTCAAAAGCCTTCTGGAAATCTGTAAATACGGAAACAATTTGAAATACCTTGTCAGTAGGTTCAAATGGTTCAAATGGCTCTGAGGACTATGGGACTTAACATCTGTGGTCATCAGTCCCCTAGAACTAGGTCATTAGTTGCCTAGAACTTAGAACTACTTAAACCTAACTAACCTAAGGACATCACACACATCCATGCCCAAGATGGGATTCGAACCTGCGACAGTAGCGGTCACGCGGTTCCAGACTGAAGCGCCTAGAATCGCGCGGCCACAACGGCCGGCCTTGTCAGTAGCACTCAATGCTTCGTGTGAGTAAAGAGCTCGTTGTGGTTCACAAGAGCGATGTTTTCTAAATCCGTGTTGAATGCGTGTCAATATCTCGTTCTCTTCGAGTTAATTCATAATATTCGAACTCAATAATGTTCCATAATACTGCTGCACATTGGCGTTAATGATATGGACCTGTAATTTAGTTGATTAGTCCTATTGCCTTTCTTAAGTGATGATGTGACCTGTGCTACTTTCCAGTTTTTTGGTACGGATCTTTCCTCGTGCGAGCAGTTGCATATGATTGTTATGTATGGAGCTATTGCTGCAGCATGCTCTGGAACGGACCTAACTGGTATGCAGTCTGGACTGGGAGAATCGTTTTTGTTAAGTGATTTAGGGTGCTTCACTACTCCGAGGTTACCTACATATAAGTTACTCATGTTGACAACTGTCCTTGATACGAGTTGTGGAATAGTGAAGATATTTAGGAAAACTGTGTTTAGTAACTCTGTTTTAACAACATAACCGCGCATAGAAGGTATTGATTGTGTCCTGCAGCTAGCATATTTTACATACGACCAAAATCTCTCGATTTTCTGCCATGTTTCGAGACAAGGTTTCGTTGTGGAACCTATTATAAGCGTTTCACATTGAAGTTCGTGCTAAATTTCGAGCATCTTTAAAAGATGGCCAATCTTGTGGATTCTGCGTTCTTTTGAATTTGGTATGCTTTTTCCGTTGTTTCTGCAACAGTGATCTGACCTGTTTTTTGTACCATGAGGGTTCAGCTCCGTCGTTTGTTAACTTATTTGTTGTACATCTGTCAACTGCTGTCGATACTGTTTCTTTGAATTCAAGCCATACCTGGTCTACACTTAAACTGTTAATTTGGAAGGAGAGGGGATTGTCTCTTAGGAAGGAGTCAAGCGAATTTTTTTTTGGTTTTTTTGAACATATATATTTTTCGTTTATTGTTGTCGAGGAGTAGCATTATTTCACGGAGTCTTTCTGGCCATTGTTGTTGGACTGCGTCTGCAAGAGGTCTGAGTTCTTGACAATAAATGTCATCAGTGATGGTTGCACCTCGGATAAGCAATGCGTAGCACACCACGCCGTAGCTGTTCCACAAGATGCAAAACATCACCTTTTGTGGATACGCGCGGGTATTTGTACGAGTTGCTGCTTTGTTTGGGTTCAACCATCCCGTTCCTTTCCTTATGTTAGCATAAAGACGCCATTTATCGTCAGCAGATACAGAATAGGAATGGTTGGTGTTGTTCACGAGCCAACTGATGAGGAGCAAGCAGAGATCCCGCTGTCTTTTGTGATTTTGGCTTAGAGTATGCCGTCCACATACACCCGATGTTTTAACCTCACCCGCTGCATGCAAATGTCTCACGATGGAGGAAAGATCACAGTTCAGCACATTTGCCAGTTCTCGAGTACAGACGTGGATCACTGTGGATTAAATGCCTTCAAACGATCTTCATCAAAACCGAAACGACTTCCTGAATGCGGATAGTCACCAATGTCAAATCGAAACCACTATAAAACGAGAAAGCCATTTTCTTTCCGTGCTCTGTCCAACGGCATTATCTCCGTACACGGCAAAAATGTTTCTGGCTGCCTGTTCTTCTGTCAACCTCTGTGTTGAACTCAAACAGAATTCGGATATGTTCCTATTCCTCCACTTGGAATGCCATTTTTTAGCGTCCACAGCTCCACTCACTATCTCTAAATGTCAAAAGATCGATGTGTAAATTCAAATAGAAACTCTGAACTACAAACAAAAAATGACGATCGACTGATAAAAACATAGCAGCAGGAAGACCATCATGCAAAAAAAAAAAAAAAAAAAAAAAAAAACCCCTGGGAATCCAAGCATCGACCTAATATTTTCCTTGCAGCGTCCCGCACCCGCAACGCAACCACACAGCATTCAATTTCGCGGTGGTCGCTATATTCTCGCTCATCACCCTTTACGACGAGCTGAGATACTCAGTGGGACTTGGCCCTGAATTTAGACACCCAGAAGTTGTTGTTGTATGTAGCTCTCTACTTCGGTGTGCCAGTCTAGCTAGTCACTGGAGGTTGCCACACTTGATTTGCACTAACCTTAGATCAACGTGGACTCATTTTAAGTAGATGTTATTGGCGGATGGAATGTTCATAGCCGTTTTCCACTTTCATATTTAACTGCTTATTTGTTAATGATGTGGAATGAGGTATGCCATAACGATTACATCACTCATAGCGATGGAGTGAAGTCATTGGCTTGCGGAACCTGCTGTAATTTGCCCTGCAGTGCAATGGCGTCACCAGCAGAGTGTTGTCATTACATTACGTCGCGTTGGATCCAGGCGGCCACGCACGCTGGAGCGAGAAAGTGGAGAGACAGGTAGAGAGAGAGAGAGAGAGAGAGAGAGAGAGAGAGTGAGAGGAAAGGTAGGACCCTTCGCTGCGTCCTTGCGCGTCACGGACTAGGCGTGCGATGTGGACAGCGGGAATGTGCTGGGTTGTTGTGGAGGGGGTAGGGAGGTGGGAAGGGAATGAGGAGTTGTGCCAGACTGAGAAGTGAACTGCGAGCCGCGGCCGTGACCCACAAGGAGGCACCGCTGGCGCCAGCGGCCGTGTTTAGCGGCGCCACTGCGCTGGCACGCGTGTGGTGAGGCGGCGGAAAGGTCGCCGCCATCTGTGCCCACGCACTCCGCAAATCTCTGTTCGCGCTCTGCCGCAACTCTGTCTTGTACAAGGTCAAGCGAAACGCAACTTTGTTCCCATATGGATGACATTTAAGGATCCGTTATATGAGAATCTTTTTGCCTCTACGAAAGGTAATGGCACCACAGGGACAGTTTTGAGGTCGTGCTTGATAATGGGAGTGTGGTACCGCGTATCGATACCACCCTACCGACAACATATTGCTGGCAACGAAACTGCAAGTTTCTGTGAGACACTGACAGCTGTCGCTCGCAGTCTGGCAGACCCAATGAAGCACGCCCACTGTGTCACATCTCCAGTGGCTCTGGAATTCCAGCACCCTCTACTGCCGCGGTATACATGGTGAAAATATTTAAACCGACAAACTCTGGAAGGTTGTAGGGGACATCAAAACAAATATTTTTCCCTAATGTCATTTTTTCCTATGAGGATTATTTAAATCGGTGGCGGCTGTATTACGCTCTTCAGTTGTTAGGGGCTGTATTACGATCTTCAGTTGTAGGCAACTGCTGTCCACCAGTGTAGTAGTGCATTGTCTCTGTTTACTAATGGAGCGATACACCTGGAGTGAGTACACTGATATGGTTGGTGCGCACTACGTAGCGCACCACAACGGACGATCTGCACAGCGGGTTTATCAACAACAATATCCTAATCGCCGTATCCCGCATCATGCGACCTTTGCTGCTGTGTACCAACGTCTGCGTGAGACCGGGTCATTTAGCAGATTACCTGGACAGGGACACCGTCGCTCGGTAAGAACGCTGCGATTTGAGGAAGCTGTCTTGCAGCATGTGGAGCGGGATCCTTCAGTCAGCACTCGTGCAATTGCACGTAACATGGGGACGAGTCACGCGAATAAAAGAACAGTCCTTCGAGAGCAATTGTTACGTCCATTTCACTACAGAGTGCCTACAACCTGAAACCAGTTGATTATCCACCCAGAGCACAGTTTTCGCAGTGGTACCTGGGACACTGTGAAATGCATCCTACATTTCCATCTGTGTTGTTTACCGATGAAGCAACGTTCGCGCGTGATGGAGTCTTCAACATGCACATTTCGCATGTTTGGAGTGAGGATAACCCACATGCTACAGTTACTAGCGCTCATCAAGTGCGGTTGTTCGTTAATGTGTGGGTCGGTGTTGTTGGGGACTGTTTAATTGGGCCATTTCTGCTACCTAGGCCATTAAATGGCAGGCACTATTACAATTCTCGCGCCAGAGCATTGCCAGAATTTGCTGGAAAACGTCCCGCTCCCTACAGGATAAGGCATGTGGTTCCAACATGACGGGACGCCGGCACATTTCAGTCGTCGTGTCCGTCGATTCCTGGACCGACGGTTTCCAGAAACGTGGATTGGCAGAGGTGGTCCTGTACCATAGCCTGCTCGATTTCCCGATGTGTCCCCACTGGACATTTTTGTTGGTTTAATTAATTTGCCGCCAGAGAAATCTTCCTCTACCGGTTTAAATACTACTCATAGGAAAAAATGACATTAGGGAAAAATATTTGTTTTGATGTCCCCTACAACCTCCCAGAGTTTGTCGGTTTAAATACTTTTCACCCTGTAGGGCGACCGGCGGCAGCCGCACAGCCCACTCGCGCTCAGAGCAACTTCCTTACGTGACACTACGTAGATGCCACTCAGTCGTGGTTCAGACGCCATGGATTGCGCTCCAGTTCAGACAGCCTCGTCCTTGTTGACATTGAGTGCTTCACTTTATTTTTTGCTGCATTATTTGTAATGAGTCTTCATATTCTTGGAGAAATATGTGTTAAGTAAATCTTCTGTTTACTGCATAAACTTGTTTGCTAGCCATTTCTCCTTCCGTCCAACTTTCCTACAGCAACAGCTGCCACATCACTCAGTAGCCCACCTCTCCTTACCGCTGTTTACATAGTTGTAGACCACAGGAAGCAATACTGAAATCAAATCGAGACACATTCGTAGGATTTTTCGACCTATAAAATGCCTTTGACAATGTAAAATGGTGCAAGATATTCGAAATTTTGAGGAAAATAGAGGTAAGCTAGACAAAAGGCACATAATGTGCAATATGTCCAAGTACCAAGAGATAACAATGGAAGGCCAAAAATGAAGTGCTCAGATGAAAAAGATGTACGGCGGAGATGCAGTCTTGCACTTCTACTATTCAATCTATACATCAAAGAAGGAGTCACGGAAACAAAAGATAGATTTAGGAGTGGGATTAAATTTCATAGTGAATGAATAGACCCCATCTACAAAAAAATTTTGCTGATGACTATTTATCCTCAGTCAAAGTGAGGAATATTTACAGGAGCTGTTGAGTGAAGAGTCTACTAAGCAGATGTTATGAATTGAGAATGAACAGAAGAGAGAGTGAAGTAATCAGGAATAGCATAAATGAGAGGAGTCACAAATTTAACATCTGAAGTGACTAAGATGAAGTAGATGAAGTAACTGTATTATGCTGCCTTGGAGTCAAAATAACACATGGCGGATGAAGCAAGAAGATTACAGAAAACAGACCAGAACAGGCAAAGAGGGCATTCCTGCCAATGAACTCTGCTAACTTCAAACACTGGCCTGCATTTGAGGATGAAATTTCTGAAAATGTACATTTGGGGCACAGCATATTATGATAGTCAATCACGGAATTTGGGAAAAACAAAAAAACAAAAAAAAGAGAAGTGAAGAGCGTGGGATGTGCTATATAAGGATGTTGGAATTAGTTGGACTGATAAGATAAACAATGACGAAGTAGTCCGTAAAGTGTGAAGAAAATGACATGTGGTAAACACTTTACGTTATATTGGGCCTGCAGCATAGTACACATCGTAGTATGATAGGTCATGTTTAATGTTCTTTGCGACAGCTGTTTCGGCTTTATTGCTGTTCCCAAGCAACCTGCGATAAAATACCAGTACGACTATCTACATATGTGGTGGTTGTCCATGTGAATGCAACAATACATTCTAATTCTACGTTGGTACTTAGGTCAAGTTTGATTTGACAACGACACATCTCAGACCAAAGACAACATTCACAGCAAAATCCAGTCCGTGAAATATAACACTATCGTTGCTTAAGTAATTGCATTTTGTAAAAATAAACCAATGTAGTAAACGAACTGTCGAAACGTTTTCCGTACGCATATAATTACTAAATGTCACGTAATAACTACGAATTAAACAGTAACAGTTTACTACGGATGCAACATGGACGTCAGATCAAACTAGGCTTAAGTAGAAAACGTAAACTCCGTCCACAGGCCCTAGCGGATCCAGCGGAACCGGCCGGCCGCCGTGTCATCCTCAGCACACAGGCGTTACTGGATGCGGATATGGAGCGCCATGTGGTCAGCACACCGCTCTCCCGGCCGTATGTCAGTTTACGAGATCGGGGCCGCTACTTCTCAATCAAGGAGCTCCTCAGTTTGCCTCACGAGGGCTGAGTGCACCCCGCTTGCCAGCAGCGCTGGGCAGATCGGATGGCCACCCATCAAAGTGCTATTCCAGCCCCCCAGCGCTTGACTTCGTGTTCTGACGGGAACCGGAGTTACCACTGCGGCAAGGCCGTTGGCAAACTATGCTGAAGTACCAATGTAAAATTACAATCACATGGATAACCACCACTGATGTAGATAGTCTTATCTACGTTGAATTAGCAGGTTACTCAAGAATGACGATAAAACCGAAAAAGTCGTCGTAGTAAAGAACATTAAACTTATTTCATCTATTCTGGACCTATCACTTTCAAAATATGGTAAACACTGACAGGAAGAAGTGACAGGATGAAAGGACATGTGTTTGGATATGTTACTAACATGGTACTTGAGGGAGTCAAATGGTTCAAATGGCTCTGAGCACTATGGGACTTAACATCTATGGTCATCAGTCCCCTAGAACGTAGAACTACTTAAACCTAACTAACCTAAGGACAGCACACAACACCCAGCCATCACGAGGCAGAGAAAATCCCTGACCCCGCCGGGAATCGAACCCGGGAACCCGGGCGTGGGAAGCGAGAACGCTACCGCACGACCACGAGATGCGGGCACTTGAGGGAGTCGCGCAGAGTAAAAACTGTAGGGGAAGACAGAGACTGGATTGCAAATGAATAAGCTGGCACAGGAGAGAAATTCGTGTGGACTTCATCAAAGCAGTCGGAAGGCCAATGACTCAAAACAAATTTGTAGGAGAGGAGTGAAGTTGATCGCAGCATACAGGGTGGGTAGCAGTTTGGATATACGAAAATCGCTTGATAGGGAATGGCTCTCTGAATGGAAGAATCCTACTATCGTAGTGTTAAAATACACTGTTAGTTCTGTGCTGCATGACACAGTCAAGTCAGTTAAAAACCTGGGCGTAATGCT
This sequence comes from Schistocerca serialis cubense, assembly GCF_023864345.2. NCBI lineage: Eukaryota > Metazoa > Arthropoda > Insecta > Orthoptera > Acrididae > Schistocerca > Schistocerca serialis. The sequence goes on along the minus strand of NC_064646.1, from coordinate 492,619,230 downwards.
GTAAAACATTGTGAAATAGAACGAGCATGTAAGATCGACTACATGGATGGCGATTTTTTTCGATTTCGGTTAATTAGGAGAATTCCAGGAAAATGTAACTCATCTATAAAGCAGATCACATGACACTGCACTACAGCGCCTCATTTTGAGTGTTTGGATCCCCAGCAGGTTCGATTAAAGAAAAACATCGAAGCAATTCAGAGGCGTGCTGCTACATTCGTTACCTGTAGTTTTGATTAACTCGCGATTATTACGGAAATACTGAAATGGCAGTCCTCGGGGGGAAAGAAAGCGTTCTTTTTGTGAGTCGCTGTTGAGAAATTTTAGAGAACCAGCATTTGTGACGGACTGCAGAACGATGCTGCTGCCATCAACATATATCTTGCGTAAGGCTCGCAAGGACAAGATCAGGCAAACTGGGACTCGACGGAACCGTGTAGACGGTCGTTTCACCCTCGCTCCACTTGAGAACGCTGCTTGAGAGGGAATGAGTGGTAGTGGTACAAGGTACTCTCCGTCATACATCATACGGTGACTAGTGGTGTACGTGTGTAAATGCAGATGGAAGGGAAACTCTGTTGAAATTACCCTGGGAAAGGACGCGTGATGTGTGGGGCTGTAAGAAAGGTGGGGTGCGGCGTCATAGGAGCGGTGACAGGACAGGTTTGTTGAAAGATGTAGGGGGCGCCCTGGATGTTGACATTTGATTGTGTGGGAGATTTAGCACTGGAGAATACGTTTTAGTGTTTGAGAAGAATCGAAAGATAAAAACGGACGTGTGTAAGTGAGCTTTGCTAAGACTGACCGTAAAAGGTATAGAATGTGATATCAAATGAATGGAGATATGTTATTATTTGACAACACATGGTCTACATATCGTTGAACTTGCTAGTGATTTGTATATGTATAATAGCTCTGAATCTATTTGAGATTATTTGGTATGGACTAATCCAGTTACGCAATCTAGGAATAAATTTCATTTCCTTTTCTAAACATTCATTACATATTTGTACCAAGCTAAATTATCGGAAGAGATGAAGCTTGCATACATGCGATATATTAATAAAAGATCGTTGTTCATTGATTACATAGCAAGCCAATTATTGGTTCATAGCACGTATGGCAGGCAAATAAGAATGGCTTCAGTCAGTGAAACACAGAAAAGAAGAATGATGATATAGACTTAACTGCCTGGTCCCGTACCATACGTGATGATGCACATTAATGAACATGGGGATCCTACTACAGACGTAGCTTACTTTACGTACAGAGCAGACAGGAAAGCTGGTGTGCACAGAGGCAACGGACACAGTTCGACAGTTTACATGTTAGTATACAGTGTTAGATCTACTGCGAATCCATGGGTGTTCAACCGTTACCAATCAAACCCACTTGGGTTAAAACAAGGTGAGTACAGCCATGTTACCAGTCAGACACAGAACTGGTGAACAACTCCTTAAATTTTATAAATGCAAAAGCGGAGAAAGTCGTTACACCTGTCGGTATTCATTCGATCCGTAATTTTACGTATTACGACGTGAAGCATATTATTACTTATTGGATGCAAGATAAGGGCGTGTGGCAGGTTCTCCTTATGACTAGTATGTTCAGCACTGATCGAAAATCCCTTAATTTCGATGCAATGTATTGCCGAAGCGGAGACCACAGAAGGACAAAATTTGATCACCGAAGGTGATGATGCACTTAGTCGAGCAACTCAGGACGAGCTTCCACTGACTAAAGGGCCACGTAGTGTGACCATCGACAAAGGATCAAGACTAAAGCACAGACGAAGACATTAAAATTCCACGAATTCAGAAATAGAAGGCTTTAGAAGTCTTATGAACGAACATGTATTTAATTTAGAAATATATCACTGCTCTAAAAGCAACTCTCTGCTTTCCCAAAGAAGCTTCAGAACAGTTTGATTCATCCACCCAGTCAGGATGGATGGTTAATCAAAAGGATATCATTGGATAATAAATACCTAATCCTGCTCATCCTGTCAGAAGAGGCTAATGATAACAGTAAGAGAGTGAGATGCAGTGTGACTCACTACTTACAATTTGCTTGGATACACAAAGAGGCAGATAGCATGAAACTGAGCCTACAGTCATGTACCAAGATTTATCAGCTGGTTCAGGATACGGAGGGAAGGCAAACGGATACGAAAAGTGAGAGAGAGTAGGTGACTTTCAAGGATTTGGTGTCAGTGGTAAACCTTGGAGGGACGGAAATTATGCAACACGATCGGCTGTCATCTCACAGTTGTACACTACTGGCCATTAAAATTGCTACACCACGAAGATGACGTGCTACAGACGCGAAATTTAACCGACAGGAAGGAGATGCTGTGATCTGCAAATGATTAGCTTTTCAGAGCATTCACACAAGGTTGGCGCTGGTGGCGACACCTAAAACGTGCTGACATGAGGAAAGTTTCCAACCGATTTCTCATACACAAACAGCAGTTGAGCGGCGTTGCCTGGTGAAACGTTGTTGTGATGTAAGGAGAAGAAATGCGTACCATCACGTTTCCGACTTTGATAAAGGTTGGATTGTACTCTGTCGCGATTTCGGTTTATCGTATCGCGACATTGTTGCTCGCGTTGGTCGAGATCCAATGACTGATAGCAGAATATGGAATCGGTGGGTTCAGGAGGGGAATACGGAACGTCGTGCTGGATCCAACGGCCTCGTAACACTAGCAGTCGAGATGACAGGCATCTTATCCGCATGGATGTAACGGATCGTGCAGCCACATCTCGATCCCAGAGTCAACAGATGGGGACGTTCGCAAGACCACAACCATGTGCACGAACAGTTCGACGACGTTTGCAGCAGCATGGACTATCAGCTCAGAGACCATGGCTGCGGTTACCCTTGACGCTGCATCACAGCAATGGTGTACTCAACGACGAAAGTGGGTGCACGAACGGCAAAACGTCATTTTTTCGGATGAATCCGGATTCTGTTTACAGCATCATGATGGTCGCATTCGTGTTTGACGGCATCGCGTTGAACGTACATTGGAAGCGTCTATTCGTCATCGCCATACTGGCGTATCACCCGGCGTGTTGGTACGGGGTGACATTGGTTACACGTCTCGGTCACCTCTTGTTCGCATTGACGGCAGTTTGAACAGTGGACGTTACATTTCAGATGTGTTACGACCCGTGGCTCTACCCTTCATTCGGTCCCTGCGAAAACCTACATTTCAGCAGGATAATACGCGACCGCATGCTGCAGGTCCTGTTCGGCCTTTTCTGGATACAGAAAATGTTCGACTGATGTCCTGGCTACCACATTCTCCAGATCTCTCACCAGTTGAAAACGTGTGGTCAATGGTGGCCGAGCAAATGGCTCGTCACTATACGCCAGTCACTACTCGTGATGAACTGTGGTATCGTGTTGCAGCTGCATGGGCAGCTGTACCTGCACACGCCATCCAAGCTCTGTTTGACTCAATGCCCAGGCGTATCAAGGCCGTTATTATGGCCAGAGGTGGTTGTTCTGGCTACTGATTTCTCAGGATCTATGCACCCAAATTTCGTGAAAAAGTAATCAAATGTCAGTTCTAGTATAATATATTTGTCCAATGAATACCCGTTTATCACCTGCATTTCTTCTTGGTGTAGCTATTTTAATGGCCAGTAGTGTATTTGTGTCGAAAAGAACTTGAAGCGTAGTCTACAATCTTTTCAAGTTTTTCCAGGAATGTTTTACAATTATTATTACTCTCGTGCCAGAAACATTCATAAAACACAGTTTATACAATTGTTGGTACACTATCACAGTTTACATAACCTTTGACCAAAATCTGGCCACTTCCAGTGCATTTTCCGTTGCCTGGTGGGTGTCACCTTCTGTGCAGGTGGCTGGAGACACTCACACGGAAGCATATGTTGAACAGTCTGTTCTTTCTCGCACTCATAAGGGGTTTTGTTTTCGTCAATGTATCCCCATTCTGCCAGGTTAACCCGTGCTCTGGCCATTCCTGACCTCACTCTATTCAAGAACTTCCAGATTGGGCAATTGTCGTCATGACAAGGGGTTAAAGATTCTGAAAATCGTTCCCAACCAGGAGGATGGATGTCTCAGCCCTTCATATTTGCAACTTGACTTCTTCATCAGTGGTTGTTTTAGTTTCTCCGATGTTCGGAGGAAACTTTCCTTTGACATTAGTCGTTGTGGGTAGCGTTGTTGCCCATCCATGGGATGCATTTTTTCCTGCTCCACTTTCGTTCTTTCCCTGTTTGTTGTCATTTCTCATCGAACAGGAGATGGTGCAATTCCTGGAAGGTGGTAGAGCCATTATTGAGTTGAGTTTAAGTAGCCTGTTATAATTCCGCATGTATCGTTTAGGGCAATGTCCATCTGTTTGGCATGTGCTGACTTATACCAAACAAGGCAGGCATGCTCTGTAGCGGAGTAGCATAATACCGCTCCAGAAGTTCGAATAGTTGCAGCTTGACTGCCTTACTGTGATCCGGCCAGTTTCATCCGCAGGTTGTTCCTGGTGGATACTTTTGATTTGAAATTAATGCAGTGTTTTTCGAACGTTAGAGATCTGTCAAGAGTTATTTCTAGGTATTTTGGTATTTCACAGTGTTTCAGTTTAACCTCTGACAGTTCGTAGGCAGCAAATCTGGCTGCCTACTGCAACATAAAAAAGATCCACTACAATAGCTTTAAGTTTAAAATACATCTTTCTCACTTGAACAAATTATTTGAGATGAAGAGAGAATGTTGTAGTATACACTCAAAATGATTCGTGGTGAGACTGAAAAGAAAGATTACAATCACTCTGCTTAACTTGAAATAAATTCAGCAAAATAGACGGCATATGTCAATTAACCTTCAATGACTGTTCATCAAAACTAGACATGATTGTCTTATTGGGATTTCCGCGATCATTCTTTAAATAAAAATATGGCATTTCAGTCTTTCATCGCTATTTTTTATTTTCAATGACCGGTTTCAGGCTATCTGCCCGTCTTCAGATCATGCATTGCAGTTACAGAGTAACCTGCCAGTAAAAAACTATTGTTTATGACAGCGAACCAATAGTTCTGTACTGACAGGTTACCCTGTAACTGCAATACATGCGCTGAAGACGTGCGGCTAGCCTGAAACCGGTAGGTCATTGAAAATAGAAAACAGCGATCAAACACTGAAATGCCATATTTTTATTTCTTCAATGACTGTCATTCGGCGTACGTGTAAAAGATGAACATGTTGTTGTTGTTGTTGTGGTCTTCAGTCCTGAGACTGGTTTGATGCAGCTCTCCATGCTACTCTATCCTGTGCAAGCTTCATCATCTCCCAGTACCTACTGCAACCTACATCCTTCTGAATCTGCTTGGTGTATTCATCTCTTGGTCTCCCTCTACGATTTTTACCCTCCACGCTGCCCTCCAGTACTAAATTGGTGATCGCTTGATGCCTCAGAACATGTCCTACCAGCCGGCCCCTTCTTGTAGTCAAGTTGTGCCACAAACTTCTCTTCTCCCCAATCCTATTCAACACCTCCTCATTAGTTATGTGATCTACACATCTAGTCTTCAGCATTCTTCTGTAGCACCACATTTCGAAAGCTTCTATTCTCTTCTTGTCTAAACTATTTATCGTCCATGTTTCACTTCCATACATGGCTACACTCCATACAAATACTTTCAGAAACGACTTCCTGACACTTAAATCTATACTCGATGTTAACAAATTTCTCTTCTTCAGAAACGCTTTCCTTGCCATTGCCAGTCTGCATTTTATATCCTCTCTACTTCGACCATCATCGGTTATTTTGCTCCTCAAATAGCAAAACTCCTTTACTAATCTAATTCCCTCAGCATTACCCGACTTAATTCGACTACATTCTATTATACTCGTTTTGCTTTTGTTGATGTTCATCTTATTTCCTCCTTTCAGGACACTATCCATTCCGTTCAACTGCTCTTCCAAGTCCTTTGCTGTCTCTGACAGAATTACAATGTCATCGGTGAAACTCAAAGTTTTTATTTCTTCTCCATGGATTTTAATACGTACTCCGAATTTTTCTTTTGTTTCCTTCACTGCTTGCTCAATATACAGATTGAATAACATCGGGGAGAGGCTACAGTCCTGTCTCACTCCCTTCTCAACCACTGCTTCCCTTTCATGCCCCACAACTCTTATACCTGCCATTTGGTTTCTATACAGATTGTAAATAGTCTTTCCCTGTATTTTACCCCTGCCGCCTTCAGAATTTGAAAGAGAGTATTCCAGTCAACATTGTCAAAAGCTTTCTCTAAGTCTACAAATGCTAGAAACGTTGGTTTGCATTTCCTTAATCTAGCTTCTAAGATAAGTCGTAGGGTCAGTATTGCCTCAAGTGTTCCAATATTTCTACGGAATCCATACTGATTTCTCCTAGGTCGGCTTCTACTAGATTTTCCATTCGTCTGTAAAGAATTCGCGTTAGTATTTTGCAGCCGTGACTTATTCAACTGATAGTTCGGTAATTTTCACACCTGTCAACACCTGCTCTCTTTGGGATTGGAATTATTATATTCTTCTTGACGTCTGAGGGTATTTCGCCTGTCTCATACATCTTGCTCACCAGATGGTGGAGTTTTGTCAGGACTGGCTCTCCCAAGGCCGTCAGTAGTTCTAATGGAATATTGTCTACTCCCGGGGCCTTGTTTCGACTCACGTCTTTCAGTGCTCTGTCAAACTCTTCACGCAGTATCGTATCTCCCATTTCATCTTCATCTACATCCTCTTCCATTTGCATAATATTGTCCTCAAGTACATCGCCCTTGTATAGACCCTCTATATACTCCTTCCACCTTTCTGCTTTCCCTTCTTTGCTTAGAACTGGGTTTCCATCTGAGCTCTTAATATTCATACAAGTGACTCTCCTTTCTCCAAAGGTCTCTTTAATTTTCCTGAAGGCAGTATCTATATTACCCCTAGTGAGATAAGCCTCTACATCCTTACATTTATCCACTAGCCATCCCTGCTTTGCCATTTTGCACTTCCTGTCGATCTCATTTTTGAGACGTTTGTAATCCTTTCTGCCTGCTTCATTTACTGCATTTTTATATTTTCTCCTTTCATTAATTAAATTGAATATTTCTTCTATTACCCAAGGATTTCTACTAGCCATCGTCTTTTTACCTACTTGATCCTCTGCTGCCTTCACTACTTCATCCCTCAAAGCTACCCATTCTTCTTCTACTGTATTTCTTTCCCCCATTCCTGCCATTTTTTCCCTTACGCTCTCCCTGAAACTCTGGTTTAGTCAGTTTATCCAGGTCCCATCTCCTTAAATTCCCACCTTTTTGCAGTTTCTTCAGTTTTAATCTACAGTTCATAACCAATAGATTGTGGTCAGAGTCCGCATCTGCCCCTGGAAATGTCGTACACTGTAAAACCTGTTTCCTAAATCTCTGTCTTACCATTATATAATCTATCTGAAATCTGTCAGTATCTCCAGGCTTCTTCCATGTATTTTATGATTCTTGAACCAAGTGTTAGCTATGATTTGGTTGTACTCTGTGGAAAATTCTACCAGGCGGCTTCCGCTTTCATTTCTTAGCCCCAATCTATATTCACCTACTACGTTTCCTTCTCTCCCTTTTCCTACTACTGAATTCAAGTCACCCATGACTATTAAATTTTCGTCTCCCTTCACTATCTGAATGATTTATTTTATTTCGTCATACAGTTCTTCATTTTCTTCGTCATCTGCAGAGCTAGTTGGCATATAAACTTGTACTACAGTAGTAGGCGTGGGCTTCGTGTCTATCTTGGCCACAATAATGCGTTCACTATGCTGTTTGTAGTAGCTTACCCGCATTTCTATTTTTTTAGTCATTATTAAACCTACTCCTGCATTACCCCTATTTGACTTTATATTTATAATCCTGTATTCCCCTGACCAAAAGTCTTGTTCCTCCTGCCACCGAACTTCGCTAATTCCCACTATATCTAATTTTAACCTATCCATTTCCCTTTTTAAATTTTCTAACCTACCTGCCCGATTAAGGGATCTGACATTCCACGCTCCGATCCGTAGAACACCAGTTTTCTTTCTCCTGATAACGACGTCCTCCTGAGTAGTTCCCGCCCGGAGATCCGAATGGGGGACTATTTTACCTCCGGAATATTTTACCCAAGAGGACGCCATCGCCGGCCGCGGTGGTCTCGCGGTTAAGGCGCTCAGTCCGGAACCGCGCGACTGCTACGGTCGCAGGTTCGAATCCTGCCTCGGGCATGGATGTGTGTGATGTCCTTAGGTTAGTTAGGTTTAAGTAGTTCTAAGTTCTAGGCGACTGATGACCACAGAAGTTAAGTCCCATAGTGCTCAGAGCCATTTGAACCATTTGAACCAGGACGCCATCATCATCAACCATACAGTAGAGCTGCATGCCCTCGGGAAAAATTACGGCTGTAGTTTCCCCTTGCTTTCAACCGTTTGCAGTACCAGCACAGCGAGGCTGCTTTGGTTAGTGTTACAAGGCCAGATCAGTCAATCATCCAGACTGTTGCCCCTGCAACTACTGAAAAGGCTGCTGCCCCTCTTCAGAAACCACACGTTTGTCTGGCCTCTCAACAGATACCCCTCCGTTGTGGTTGCACCTAGGGTACGGCTGTCTGTATCGCTGAGGCACGCAAGCCTCCCCACCAACGGCAAGGTCCATGGTTCATGGGGAGAGTGATGAACATGAGTATTAGGAAAAAGATGCTTTTAAAATATAAAACAATGAAAAGCGAAAAGACATATTATTTCACTACATTTGCAAACAACCTACTCTACTGGAATAAAAGGTCTGCAAGCACAAACAAAAAAAGATCCACTATAGTAAATTCAAGACTAAAAGAGGTCACACTTCTCACTTAAGCAAAGTATTTCTTCAAGTCATAATTTAAGCCTACAATTTCCTATAGTGGCAGTAACAATTTGTAGACGGCTAAACTGACCGCCTATTGCAACACAAAGTAGATCCACCACAGTAGCCTTAAGCTTAAAATACGTCATTTTCTCAGTTGAACAAATTAGCTATTGAGATTATTATTTACGCCTAAAATTTCCAATAAAAGTTCTGTCTACTCTTGGTTTCCTACAAAGCTGCGATTTAGGGCTACCTATTATATTACATTCTTCATCATGGGCAATGGGGAAACCGGACCAGAGGACTGACGAGATGAGGAATCAGGAGGTTCTCTGCAGAATCGGCGAAGGAAGGGACCAGTGGCGGCTGACCAGAGGAAAGGAGGGAGGCCGGGCCTCCTCACTGGTTTTTAGTGGTAGAGTTAGCAGTGGTAGCAATAATTACTTTTTACAGTAAACCGTTACCCACTTTCGTCAGCGAGCGCGAAAGACGTTATTCTGCGTTATTTCGTGTACACCAGTCCAGACTAAATGTTCAAATGTGTGTGAAATCTTATGGGACTTAACTGCTAAGGTCATCAGTCCCTAAGCTTACACACTACTTAACCTAAACTATCCTAAGGACAAACACACACATCCATGCCCGAGGGAGGACTTGAACCTCCACCGGGCCAGCCGCACAGTCCATGATGACAGCGCCTGAGACCGCTCGGCTAATCATGCGCGGCGGCCCAGACTCTAGTCCCACTGAAAAACAAGTCTGCGGTTTCACATACACCTTCCTAGATTGACTTGGTTTTGTTTTTCTGCTCTCTGTTTTTCAAAGCATATTTTCAGAGACTGAAGGGCTTTTCAACATCATTCAGAAAAAGCAATGATGCGCAATTTGGCTACAATACTGTCTCAGAATGCATAGCTTACCAGGAGTAATTAAGGAATGAACATAAATTGATCGATTTTTAAATTCCACTTAACGATCGACTAATTCGCAAGCTGAAGCTTCCATGAATAGAACTGAAATGATGGATTAATACATTGGCAATCCATGGATGTCAAAATACAAACAGTTATATTTCGAGATACTGTATAATATTGTAACAAAACTAGAAACAAGATTTTCACGTTTTATATAAACTGCTCTTTCTTGAATTAGGTGATACGATTCAGTTCGCCTGTTATGGCCATCATTTCCTCATAGACAGTTTGGATTCAACGTTACAAATGTGTGGAGCATTCTTCAGTCGCTCAGAGCGTGTATGGAACTGGAGACTGTATTTCGTTCGTCGGTCGGAGTGGCCGAGCGGTTCTAGGCGCTGCAGCCTTAACCGCGCGACCGCTACGATTGCAGGTTCGAATCCTGCCTAGGGCATGGATGTGTGTGACGTCCTTAGGTTAGTTAGGTTTAAGTAGTTCTCAGTTCCAGGGGACTGATGACCTTAGAAGTTAAGTCCCATAGTGCTCAGAGCCATTTGAACCATTTTGAATAGCAGTAGTAGGAGTAGTCGTCGCAGTGGTCGTTAAAAACGATAGGCATACGTACATTAAAAGATGAAAAGGAAAGGAAAGGGGATTTTCCAATGTTTTCTAGCTTCCCTAGAATTTAGTCCCATGATCCGCCACTGGAAGGAACATGTGGAAAACGTGGACAATCAGAAGGGAAAGGTCAGTAGTGGTAGTAGCAGCAGTATTAACAGAGATCGCGGAACTGAGCTTTAGAGGATGAAAATGGACGTGAAGACAGAGATCTGAATACATCCTACAAATAATTGAAAACACGAGTTGCAAAAGCTACTTATAGATGAAGAGATTAACGCAGGAGAGGAATTTGTAGTGGGTCGCATCGAACGAGTCAGATGAGTGAGGGGGGAAAAAAGGAGAAGGTTCATTCTCAGGATGCCACAGAATCCTAATTTCCCAGATTAAAGATTTTAGTTCCTGTCGGTCCATATTTCGTGTGTGAGAACGTTGGCCGATTCGAACGAAGAACACAAACTGATCTGAATTTCTTCGACTGTTGTCTCAGGTCTGGACACTGAGGCATTGAGGTCGTGTGTAGTGTGATAGCCCAAGTGCTGACGTACTGGTCTGTGAAGATCGGCCATCTTCGACCAATGTCGGCCGTCAGCGGGATTCACCGATGTCGGTGCGACCTGGACCGCGCAGCCTCACACCGCCGCCACGACGTCACTACACGAGCACGTGCGTGGCTGTCCGGCGAGCGGCGTGGCGCAGGCTGCCCCCGGATGTGGCCGAAGCGGCCGGCGGGACGTGGCGGAGGCTGCGATTCAATCAGCAGACACGGCCCGCGCTTGATTAATGGCGGCGGGCCTGCACGTGTGGCGCCACGTGTTGGGTCGGTGCTATCGCGCGCTGGCCGATACCATCTCGTCCGGCGCGAGTGCGCGTGCGAGAGAAGCCAGGCGGAAACGCGAAGATACGGGGGGAGGCTCGGCCGAGCTGGGTGTGCTGGGACCGTTATGGCCCTCTGCCCCCGCGGAGGGCAAAGCACCGATTAACACAGCGCGCAAACGCTGGAACTAACGCAACGACTCCGAGGACAGTTTTGGATTCAGACCAGTCAGTGGGGTCGTGTTTCTGGACCTTTCAGCAGCCTACAAGGCTGAAGATAGGCAGGCCAGATAGCTGCGAGAACTGTCGCACAATCAGATTAGCGGCTCACACGTCGAAGTTGCTGACAATACCAAAACACAGAATAACAGAAAAAACAGTTGAGGGCCTGTTACACGACGATCAGTTTGGTTTTCAGTATGAGCACCAGAGAGTCAGCTCTGATAATGCGATTGATAATGTAATGAATAAAACTTCCTGGCAGATTAAAACTGCGTGCCGGACCGAGACTCGAACTCGGGACCTTTGCCTTTCACGGGCAAGTGCTCTACCAACTGAGCTACCCAAGCACGACTCACAACCCGTCCTCACAGCTTCAATTCTGCCAGTACCTCGTCACCTACTTTCCAAACTTCACTGCGCTGCAGCGTGAAAATCTCATTGTGGAAACACCCCCTAGGCTGTGGCTAAGCCATGTCTCCACAATATCATTTCTTCCAGGAGTGCTAGTTCTGTATGGTTCGCAGGAGAGCGTCTGGAAGGTAGGAGACCAGGTACTGGCGAAAGTAAAGCTGTGAGGACGGGGCGTGAGTCGTGCTCGGGGAGCCCAGATGTTGCCGGCACGGTAGCTCAGCGTGTTCGGTCAGTGGGCTGCTCGCCCTCTGTAATAAAAAAAAAACTGACTGAAAGAACCAACGATCAACTTGAACGGATGTCTTGTGACGTCCGCCCAGGCCAAACGCAACAATAAATACCGAACGAAAAAGAAGATGGTAGAGCACTTTTCCGCGAAAGGCAAAGCTCCCGAGTTCGAGTCTCGGTTCGGCACACAGTTTTAATCTGCCAAGGAGTTTCATATTAGCGCATACTCCGCTGCAAAGTGAAAATGTCATTCTGAAATTTAAGAAATACTTAAGAAAAATCAGTATGTATTTGTGGGATTTGTCGACCTTGAAAAAGACTTCGTCTACGAAAATTGGTCTGGATTATCTCTTGCTGAAAAATTAGAAGGAGAGACCTCGTTTACTTGGTAAAAACTTTCTAAAGCCAAGATCGCATAAATGTTTCTTTATTTACGAACAACACATTTCGATATAGCTTGCTCTTATCTTCAGGTCTGTAAAAACTGATGTTATCTACCATGGACAGATCATGTCTAGCTAATGTTAACAGATGTGCTGCTATGTATTAAATAGTATGCTGTTCTTTTTTTATGACTTAACACTACATGTATGGACATGGTCATATGCACAAGGTGCTACTTGATTTTGAATGTTTTATTCATGACAAACCTTTATATTATGTGATACGTTTTATCTACATGGCAGCTTGGTGTGAGATCCAACTCAAATTGAACACATTTTATAGCATAAAATTTGAAAATCTGAAGATGACAGTAACGTCTATCGGAACCAACTGTTTGTAAATAAAGAAATATTGATACGATGTTGGCTTTTGAAAGTTTTTAACAAATACGAAAAGTTGTTTAAGATGTTCGAAAATCTGTCAAAGTAGGAGCAAGTTATACGGCAAGATGAGTAATGTACAGCATGTACAAGATAGATGATGCATGGCGATGGCCAAGTGCTAGTAAAGACAGAAATATTATGGGCCAGAAGAAAGAGGGAACAATGAATAGAAAACTGAGAACAAGGTGCTCGGGTTAGGAGGGTTAATGACAGTGACGAAATATTTCACCCCTAGTGTTCAGTCTATACATCGCAGACGTAATGATGGAAATAAAACGCCGGCCGGAGTGGCCGAGCTGTTCTAGGCGCTACAGTGTGGAACTGTGCAACCCCTGCGGTCGCACGTTCGAATCCTGCCTCGGGCATGGATGTGTGTGATGTCCTTAGGTTAGTTGCGTTTAAGTAGTTTCAAGTTCTAGGGGACTGATGACCTCAGAAGTTAAGTCTCATAGTGCTCAGAGCCATCTGAACCATTTTGAAATAAAACATAGGTCAAGTTTGGGAGTAATATTTAGGGCAATGGGATACCATTGATAAGAGTGGCTGATGACACTGATATACTCAGTCAACCTAAAGAAAAATTACAGAATATGGATTGAGAGTAAACCTAAGAAAGACTGAAGTAGTGAGAATTTGCAGAAATGAGATTAGCGAAAAACTAAACATAAAAATTGGAGACCACAAAATAGAGTTAAGGAGTTCTACTACCTTCGAACCAAAGTAGGATATGAAGGACAAAGTAAAGCACACGTAAAAACAGGATATGGGAAGTTAAATGAACTGTTACAATAATGAATGGGGAGGTACTCCACAGAATCGGCGAAGAAGGGGAAACATGGAAACCACTGGCAAGAAGAAAGCTCAGGACTACAGGGCATCAGAGAGCAACCTCCCATGGTACCAGACGGTAATGAAGAGGGTAAAAATGTAGCGAAAGACAGAGGTCGAGACACATTCAACAAATGCGAGGGGTGTTCAATAAGTAAAGCAACACTTTTTTTTCTCGTCCAACTTCGGTTCAAAAGATGAGGAATTAGTTGTGGGGCATCATGATACATACCAGCTTTAGCCCCTGTAGTTTAATGAAGTTCCTATATGTGGTGGCGCTGTACGTAGCCTACAAAATAACGTCTGTAACGGAAGTGGGTTCCATGCAAAGACCTATCATTGAGTTCCTTTTGGTGGAAAACCAGGACATTGCAGATATTTATAGACGCTTGCGCAGTGTCTACGGACCACGATGAGTCCGCCACGGTGAGCCTTTGGGCGAGATCTCTGTCAACATCGTACAATCTCCGATCTCCTGTTTGCCGGCCGGCAACTCACAGCTGTGACTCCTGCAATGTTGGAACGTATGGGCACTCTCATTCGAGGTGATCGACAGATCACAATCAAACACCTCGTTGGTCAACTGGTAGTGCTGAAACACTCAAACCTGCTGGGTTCCTCGCCCTACAAACCGGATATCACACTTTCCGACTTCCATTTGTTTGGACCAATGAAGTATGCACTCTGCGGGAAGCGATATGTGTATAATGGTGAGGTTACTGACGCAGCAAGATGTTGACATCGACCAGCAGAGTGGTACCATCAGAGTGTAGAGGCCCTTCCAGTAAGATGGTGTAAGGACGCCCCATTGTACGAAGATTGTGTTGAGAAGTAGGGTTTTGTAGCCAAAAGAATGGGGAATAATATGATGTATTGGAATCCTGAATAAAAGCAACCAGCCTTCAGAAAAAGAATGAGTTGCCTTCAGCCTCTCGTAATGGAGGACTATCGTGCAAGAGAGGAATTGTGGCAAGCTGCGTCTGTCCATTCAGAAGACCTATGATCAAGAAATAAGAAATAAAGCTATACACTCTTAGCAAGAACTACAACGAGCAGACGCAAATGATTAGTGAACAACTCCAAAATGGAAGATTTTTGTGGAGGGACTCTGGTGGAGGATACAGAATAACGCCTTCCCACAGGGTAGTGTAAATGCCCATTGCTTTTTAACACCTACACTGCTATTCTAAAGTATTGCACGTTCCTATAGAATTTTGATACAGAATTTCTAAAACCCATTCGTCTTTGAAATTTCAAATATTTATTAAAGAACGAATATTATGAAGAAAGACACGATTGTTCCTAATACTTTAATTCAAAGAAATCTCTCAACAGTAGGTACAAATCTGTACCATGACATACAATGTCGCTGATGATATGGAACTCTAAATGACCTTAGTATTTTATTTTACCCATTGGCCCTTACAAGAGCCCTCACTCTGTCAGGCATGGTGTTGATCAATTTTCTAATGGTGCTGAGCCCAATTTCATGGCGCCAAACTTTCACAATCACCTCGAACAGCTCCTATTTTGTAGCAGACCTTTTCTATTGCACCCCCTTCCCAACGAGTCTCCACAAATTCTCAACTGGATTAAGGTCTGGCGAAGTTCCCAGGCTCCGAAATCCTTGGTACCCAATTACGTCACGACAGAAAGAACATGAAATGATTGACTGGACGATATATAACAGCAATAACCTTGGAAATTGTATTATAGAGACAAGATAACCAGAATTCACGATTCTTGGTATGTGTCATAGAACCAGATCCCATTGGATAATCCACTGCACATCCGAGAAAGCATCACCTACAATAAACATCGAAGCGCACCGAATCAAAACTTGGTATTTATCATTGTTTATTGTTCCCTGAATAAAGCACAGCCTTCCAACACCTTGGTACGCATTGCCCCCACTCCATTACCGATGGAGCATGTTTCATGGTTCACACACGGCAGTCACGATCAATTCTTCACACCTGACAGGCTGTGGTTCGTCACTCATCGTAGTAATCGGCTTTCACCTGAAGATAACACTGCTCTTTATCCAGTTTAAGTGCAATCTGTCCCATGTTAGCCTTTTCTCCCCTCATTGCAGCAGTTAAAAAGAGCTTGTTTTGAGCATTTTTATTTTCACAAGTCTGTCTTGATCACATAGATATCTTTACACTTTGTGACCGGTTTCGGCTTATCGACATCTTCAGATCGTTAAAATATTCTAATATAAATCATTGTGCCTCAACATGTTTAACTTGACGATTATATACATCAGAATATTTTAACGATCTGAAGATGGCGATAAGCCGAAACCGGTCATAAAGTGTAAAGAAATCTATGTGATCAAGACGGACTTGTGAAAATAAAAGTGCTCAAAATAAAAATGATCGCGGACTCATATAAAGACTTTATGTCTTCAATTGATAAAGAGCTTGTTCTTGGCAACTTAAGCCTTCACTCCCATTATACAGGCTTTTCCAAGGGTCTGTTTGTGCTTCTTGTGAGGGGTAATATTTGTCTGAAGAGAGATCAAAAATTACTGGAAAAGTTGCAGCAAATATTAAAAAGCCCATCAAATATCCTGAACGAAGCAACAGTTCACCAGGTGACTGTGAGAGCTTCTGACAGTGCTCCCCTGCTTCCACGAAGAATTGGGACAGCTATCCTTTCCCTGCAGACATAGTGCTGCCTCTAGTAAAACGCAGACATTCCATCTCCTCATGTGCCTGTGTTAGAGACCTGTTTTAGCTGCAGGAAGAGCATTTTTGACGAAGGCAATGATGTTTTAAGAATACTATTATTTTATTATGTATTTTTTACTATTCTGATGAATTAAGTGTTATCACTGAAATGCGTTCTTTTTGTGTTTTTTCCCCCATCAAACACACTTAGACCTGTTCTTACATGATAGCTACGATTACACGCCTCCTGACCTGTGTCGAAGAATGACGATTTTCTAGTCTCGAAGCATGGAACTGACAGAATTTCACCGTTATGTCAACGTATGCAGTCTTCCACCGGGATAAAAAATATTATATCGCCCTCCAGCAGAGTACTATTGTAAAGATCTGTGCTACAGAACCCCACATGGTCCTATAACAAGTGCTTTGAGACGTGTACACCCCACTAAGTCAGCAGCGGCTAGATAGTGGCATTGAGTGTAGCGCAGGATGTAAAGGAAAATCTGACTGCTGCCTACGGCTATGCATCATATTACTTTAGTTTAAGTCATCACAAAACAGATGTAATTGGAATTGACGGTTTTTAAAGTATTCAGGATGGATGGATGATGTCATATATCAGTACTTTAATTCAGTGAAGTCTATGCTGTCTAGACGGATTGTAACATATTCAATAGTCAGACATATGGGGTTGTTGTGGTCTTCAGTCCAGAGCCTGGTTTGATGCAGCTTTCCATACTACTCTATCCTGTACAAGCTTCTTCATCTCCCAGTATCTACTGCAACCTACATCCTTCTGGAGCTGTTTAGTGTATTCATCTCTTGGTCTCCCTCTACGATTTTTACCCTCCACGCTGCCCACCAATACTAAATTGGTGATCCCTTGATGCCTCAGAATGTGACCTACCAACCGATCCCTTCTTCTAGTCAAGTTATGCCACAAATTTCTCTTCTCCCCAATTCTATTCAATACCTCCTCATTAGTTACGTGATCAACCCATATAATCTTCAGCATTCTTCTGTAGCACAACATTTCGAAAGCTTCTATTCTCTTCTTCTCAAACTACTTATTGTCCACGTTTCACTTCCATACATGGCTATACTCCATACAAATACTTCCAGAAACGACTTTCTGACACTTAAATCTATACTCGATGTTAACAAACTTCTCTTCTTCGGAAACGCTTTCCTTGCCATTGTCAGTCGACATTTTATATCCTTTCTACTTCGACCATCATCAGTTATTTTGCTCCCCAAATAGCAAAACTCCTTTACTACTTTAAGCATCTCATTTCCTAATCTAATTCCCTCAGCATGACCCGACTTAATTCGACTACATTCTATCATCCTCGTTTTGCTTTTGTTGATGTTCATCTTATATCCTCCTTTCAAGACACAGTCCATTCCGTTCAGCTGCTCTTCCAGGTCCTTTGCTGTCTCTGACAGAATTACAATGTCATCGGCGAACCTCACAGTTTTTATTTCTTCTCCATGGATTTCAATTCCTGCTCCGAATTTTTCTGTTGTTTCCTTTACTGCTTGCTCAATATACAGATTAAATAACATCAGGGAGAGGCTACCACCCTGTCTCACTCCCTTCCCAACCACTGCTTCCCTTTCATGCCCCTCGACTCTTATAACGGCCATCTGGTACCTGTACAAATTGTAATTAGCCTTTCGCGCCCCGTATTTTACCCCTGCCACCTTCAGAATTTGAAAGGGAGTATTCCAGTCAACATTGTCAAAAGCTTTCTCTAAGTCTACAAATGCTAGAAACGTTGGTTTGCCTTTCCTTAATCTATTTTCTAAGATAAGTCGTAGGGTCAATTTTGCCTTACGTGTTCCAACATTTCTACGAAATCCAAACTGATCTTCCCCGACGTCGGCTTCTACCAGTTATTCGATTCGTCTATAAAGAATTCGTGTTAGTATTTTGCAGCCGTGGCTTATTAAAATGATAGTTCGGTAATTTTCACATATGTCAACACCTGCTTTCTTTGGGATTGGAATTATTATATTCTTCTTGAAGTCTGAGGGTATTTCGCCTGTCTCATACATCTTGCTCACCAGATGGTAGAGTTTTGTCAGGACTGGCTCTCCCAAGGCTGTCAGTAGTTCTAATGGAATGTTGTCCACTCCCGGGGACTTGTTTCGACTCAGGTCTTTCAGTGCTCTGTCAAACTCTTCATGCGGCATTATATCTCCCATTTCATCTTCATCTACCTCCTCTTCCATTTCCATAATATTGTCCTCAAGTACATCGCCCTCTTTATACTCTTTCCACCTTTATGTCTCGCGGTTCAAGGCGCTCAGTCCGGAACCGCGCGACTGCTACGGTCGCAGGTTCGAATCCTGCCTCGGGCGTGGGTGTGTGTGATGTCCTTAGGTTAGTTAGGTTTAAGTAGTTCTAAGTTCTAGGGGACTGATGACCACAGCTGTTAAGTCTCATAGTGCTCAGAGCCATTTGAACCATTTGAACCACCTTAATGCTTTCACTTCTGTGCTTACAACTGGGTTTCCCTCTGAGCTCTTGATATTCACGCAAGTGGTTGTCTTTTCTCCAAAGGTATCTTTAATTTTCCTTTAGGCAGTACCTATCTTAGGCCTAGTGATATACGAATCTACATCCTTACATTTGTCCTCTAGCCATCCCTGCTTAGCCATTTTGCACTTCCTGTCGATCTTATTTTTGAGACGTTTGTATTTCTTTTTGCCTGCTTCATTTACTGCATTTTCGTATTTTCTCCTATCATCAATTAAATTCAATATCTGTTCTGTTACCCAGGGATCTATTAGCCCTTGTCATTTTACCTACTTTATCCTCTGCTGCCTTCAGTATTTCATCTCTCAAAGCTACCCATTCTTCTTCTACTGTATTTCTTTCACCCATTCTTGTCAATCGATCTCTAATGCCCTCCCTGAAACTCTCTACAAGCATGGCGTATATTAGGAGAAAGTGGTATGCTTGCCGAGGCAATATATAAGAATCCATCTAAGACAGGTTGACGCTGAAATGGACTATCAGCCTGTACTATTGTAAAGGCCCACTATAGGGATGTACTAGCTTACGGGTTCGGATGATCAGAATAGGTATGTGCGACTACGTAACGTTTGGAGAAACGTTTACATTTTCCTCCGCAAAAAAGGACCTGATTTTCAATCTCTTCCCTATA
This sequence comes from Schistocerca serialis cubense, assembly GCF_023864345.2. Taxonomy (NCBI): domain Eukaryota; kingdom Metazoa; phylum Arthropoda; class Insecta; order Orthoptera; family Acrididae; genus Schistocerca; species Schistocerca serialis. Next base: position 492,599,642 of record NC_064646.1, on the reverse strand, counting down.
ATTATGGAAATGGACTGTTCGAGTTTGATCATGTCTAAATGCTAGCGATAGGGAAGTACATTTCAGAAGTCAGTAGGGGATGTATAGGGTGCGGAAGATTGTTCTTTTATGGAACATTTGTTAATTATGGAAGGGAGTACCCTACACAACATCACTGCACTTAAGTACCGCTTACAGACATCTGATTCCTCTGCTTTGCTGTATGGGCTGTGTTTTCCTTGTGAGCAGGTTACATTTCAGAATGGATTCTATACAAATGTATATGGCATGGAAGACTTTCGATTTAATGGAACTTTTGTTAATGGTGTGAAGGAGTACCATACGCAGCGTCGCTGTACTTAAATAACAGTCACTGACATTTGGAAACTATTTGATAGTATTTCACAAATAATTGTTCTTTGTATGCTTTGAATTCCACATTTATTGCATGCCAAACCTGTTAGAGGATATATACGATCTTGCAACGAACTTCCGTTGGTCTTAAAATGATGGAACGAGCGAAATCACTAACAGCATATCTCCATCTCAGTGCTCTCACTGTCTTAAGCAAAACATTATCAGAGGTCTACTTTTGTTCCACTGCAGACCATGTGTATTCACGGCACTTTGTTTCAAGAAATATATCCTGTGATGACTCTCGATCTGTTAATTTTAACTTGACAACATCAAGCACACAGAGTATTGATGCACTATCACTGCTGCTGTCGAAGGCGCGAATGCCGAGACAGAATTTGTCGCACTTATCCGTCAGCTGCCCTTCGATATATTTGTTGGTTTGCCATACAGCTTCCCCCACACTATTTGTATGATTCCCACTTTCGTATCTCCTATACATTCTCAATTTCCATTATAATTTTGAGGTCATTATCGGCTTTTCTCACAACATTAACACACATAGACCTATTTGTCGTTAAATGATATGTACTAGTGAACAGTAAAATCGATTCAACAGCTCGACACCACATCGTTGGTGTCAACCAATCCTGTTGTGGGATGTTCGTACGTTGCAAGGAGGCGGGAAGACCTGTGGTTGAATTGGTAGTTGACAGGAACGTAACTAAATCTATTGTACTTTAATAGGACTAGAAATCCCGTACACTCTTATCAAAGTGTTAACTGGCGTAAAATGTCTAGCAGTAAGCATCTGGAGAGAGCTGAAACAGAATGCATGCGTCGGATTCGGGTTCATTCGCTGGGATCTTAAGGGAAGCAAGCGAAACTCGAAGAACTGATAAGTAAGTGAGCTAAATCAAAAGAATGTGTGAGGCTCAAATTCATTTGAAAGGATTTTTAAGAAGGGTGCGATCCACCCACTAAAAGGTGATGGAGTGGGAGGCGAGTGACCGCAAATCCTATCGCTGTGTCACCTGGAGACTGTGGCACTACAATTCCGATCGAGGTGTAAGATGTACTAAGATGACTTGTGTTGCTGCAGAAAACATCCATATTGATTTGGTCTGGTTTGTACTTGTTGGTTAATTAGCTCTCGATGTACGATAGTCGGATAAGAAATTGGTTTGGTTCTAAGCAAACAACAACCCCCACGCTTATGCGTACTATCCATGTGGATACACCCTGCTATAGACGGAATACAGTATGATGGTCGGTCCACTATCGAACAGGACTTGGGGATAATAAAAGAGCAACGCTGTGACGTAGTCCCGAATCTCCCCTGCTCTTGCAGTATTGTGCGTTGAGGTGTGAGGCTGTTGCACGAATGTAAATGAGTCAATGGATAGTGTATTGGAAGCAGTCTGATACTGTTAGATTCGTATAAATGAGGTATACTCCATTTGAAAAAAAGGTCATGTATTTTTCAACAAATGATATGGTGTTAACGAAGGCTCTGACTCCTTTATGCTGCCGTATTTCTTGCGTAGTAATCATAGGAATACGATAAAGGAGATTTGGACATGAACAGGGACATACATGTAGACAATCATACCACGTCGATGATTTGCAGATCAAATTTTCTTTGTGCATTCCTCGTATAGTAGAGACGAAGCAGCAAGGCTTCCTTGGCCATTGAAGAGACCAATATCTGACCGTCGTGATCACAGAGGAGATTTAGGGTTATACAGAGGTATACAGACCCTCAGTTTTAGTCGATCATTTAGCAAATGACTGGAAAAGGAACGAAGGAATCGATAACACTGCTACGGCATAGTCCACACCGTTCAGTGGTTTGCGCAATACGTACTTAAATGTAAGCTTCTGTCTACACCAGGAGTCCGACACCTATAGGGTTTTGCAAAGGATTACAGATTGGTGGGCGTTCAAGCTTAATGGAGATAAATGTAATAACTGAATATAAAATAGCAGAAGAGACCTGTTACTACTCTGCTGCGTCATTGAAGACAAATCATTACAAGTAGTACCAGTCGTAAAAAAATATCTGGACGCAAGCTTGTGCATGGCGGTGCATTTCATCCTGAACGTAGGTATGCTTTTTTTCTCACGTTGTGATAACTCTCTACACAGACAGTGACCGATAGATGGCTACACAGCTTTCTGACTAATGGAACAGTGATGTCATAGCTTGATGGATTTTTGAGAGGATGAACAGGTTTGTGCGACTTCGTTTGCGGTATATATCGCTATATTTCGAAGACTAGGAGACTCCCGCGAATATGAGGGAGGCGGGTAAGCGATACTCTGACAAAAGGGAGGCTCAGAAGTGTTCTCTTTAGCGATTTCTCCAATCGCTGTGGGCAAACATATTACTCCGTCCCACAAACGTCTCGTGAAGGGACTGTAATGAGAAAATTAAAGGATAATACGAAGGTTTCCACTGAGAGGTAATCAGCAGCAGGATTTCCGTCTTTTGTTTACTCAATAAATAAGAATCAGCATTCTTCGTTGAGTTTTGTATGCCTATAAATAGATGGACTGACATCTTAAGAGGTAGACTAAATTTACATCTACATCTATATACATACCGTGTAGTGTTTGGTGGAGGGTAACCTGTACCACTTCTTCTCATTTCCTTTCCTTTTTCACTCTCAAATAGAGCGAGGGAAGAAAAGATTATTTATATGCCTCCGCGTGAGTCCTAATTTCTTGTACATTACCTTCGTGATCCTTACGCGAGATATATGTTGGTGTCAGCAGAATATTTCTGCAGTAGGTTTCGAATGTCAGTTCTCAATCGTGTTCCTCGATAAGAACATCGCCTTCTCTCCAAAGATTCCCATTTGAGTTACCTGGCGACTGGAGTCCGCCTGCAGGAAAAACTTATTGACCATGCAAAGGGGCCCTCATGATAAATTTAATTAGTTGGTCAATCAATTTGATTCCAATGATGTGCCACTGGGCTGGTGGAAGCGAGGGCGAGAGCACCACAGATACGATTCGCGAAATGGAGTGATAATCATGCGTTTTTAGTTGCGGCGAGATCTCCCACCCACATAGGGAGATATGACCTTCGTAAAACAATCAGTTACGTTACCGAATTTGTAAAGTGATACATAGTATTAACCTGATATTTACAACTTCTCTGTTGCTGCTGCCTTAAGGTAGGTGACGAGGCATCTGACTATTTTAGGAGAGATCGGAAGGGATGAGGCATCCTGTGACGAAGGGAGAGCATGTTCTTAGGATTTTGTATGAGCCAAAAATGAGTTTAATATTTTAGTCCTTTGATGTAGGATGTGGCATATATTAAGCTGACAAGACGAGATTTTTTTTACCTGATGAGAGAATACTTAGAGGAAATATAGTCTAGCAATTCTACTGTTCAGGATATTCACAACAAATAACTATAGCGTTGTGAAAACATTTGTATGCTCCGATTTCTTCTGTCTTTGCAAGTAATTCGTGTAAAAGAGGGGAACCTCCATTTTGCGTGAGAAATTTGGGAGTATGGACAAAACAATATCCCCATTTCGGACAGGGTAAACCCGATTTTTTAAGTTAGATACTTCACATCGGGGCTGGAATTGTAGTTAGAAATATACGCACAGTTCTCCATTCCTACACTTCCACATGCTCCATATCCTATCCCAACGCAACTTCAACCAGCTCCCTCTCCCAGACAATCAGTTCTGCCGTGATATTTATCCCTCCTACCAACTTTAAACCTTCCCCACTTATCCCACTCCACTTCAGGGCACCTCTATCCTTTTCCCTCTACACCAATCAGAAGGCCTTTCTTATTATGCCACTACACTCCGGGCACACCATTAGTCCTCACTCTCTGTCCTGCTCAATGTATGTATTTCTACTATCTGCTTCGCCTCCTGTCTATTATCTCCACAGTCTCCCCACCTAACAGATTCCTATCTCCTTACCCCCTGTTCCTCCAAACCTCTATGGAACATTCTCTCCACCCAGAATACTTTCTGACCCTGTGCAGGTCCTTCAGACGTTCAGTGGAAGTGCGGTGTTACAGAACTTTTCATTGAAGAATTTCATCTCATCGAAACAGTGTTTTACAGTTGTATATATTCTTCGTCCTTTTTGCTGTCTGTCATTAATCTTTTTAACTTAAAATCTAAATAGTCCTCACATTTATATTTTTCTATCACTTTTGTTCTCTTTTTATGAGCGCTGTTGACTGAAGAGCGGAGTATAGTACCAGGCCAGCCTCCGCCCACAGGGTGAATGGGAGGATGAAATAACAATAAAGGAAAAGAAAAAAGCCACACAGGGGTAGAGGGTCGCTATTCTAATCTGCGAATCCTTATGTTCCTCCCAGCTATTATTCACTTGTAGAGTGTTAGAAGGCTATTCTCTGCACTTCAGTGATAGTTTCCCATTTTGTACCTGTCCTTTCCACACAGGGCTATTGGCTAGACTGATAGCGAAAATATTCTATATGCATCCAGTAACTACTAACAAGACTGTGTAAGATACTCTTTGATCAATGGCAACTATCCCTCCCCAATTCCCATGCTTCACAACCAGAGGGAAAAAATTTCCAAGTTTGGAATTTCCAACCAATAATAGGGGGGCTGGGGCACTGGAGTTTGACCACACCAGTATCCTGGGTCAGCTGTCTTGGATTGTGACGTCATAGTAAGACTGTGTCAGTGTAACAAAAATGTTGAAATAAAGAGAGTACCCTACCCATTCCTCCATTCCAGCGATAGTCCAATCGCATTTTTAAAATAAAGAATATATTAATAATAACTATTATTATTATCATTATTTTATTATTATGTCTTCTGCAATATAAAGTGATTGACATTTGAATTTACTGTAAAAATTTGAATTTTCCACTGAATTTTGAATTTCTTGCAGACTTCTCAATTTAGCGCAAACAGCTGGGGTGGGGAAGGGCGGGGCAAGATGAGTTGGGGAGGGGAGGGGAGGGGAGGAGGGAGGAGAGGATATGCCAGGGAGGTAACTGATTGATCAATTTAATTAGTCACTTAATTGAAAATTAAAATTGTGTCCATATTGGCGAGGGGAACGAATTTTGGGAGCTTCCCAGAGAGGTGGACGAGGGGGAGAGTAGCGGGGTTTCCCAGAATGATGGATTGTCCCCACGGTGTCGTAAATCAGTTAGCATAACAATAGATTAAAGAGTAATGGAAGTATGGTTTAATTGATGAATTTAATTAATTAACATATCAATTTGATATCAAAAGAGCGGCAGAACGCAATTTTTCCCACTACTAGCAATTTCTGAGGCAATAATCAGCAGTATGGTATACATTGTTGCTAGTCACTGTTGCAAGGCATCCCCCCCTCCACAAAAAATAAATGTATGTACATTTCCCTGTTAAGATATGTAACTAATTAAACAACATCGTTGTAATCAATAGTGTGTAATACTTTAGAACAGTAGTGTACTCAAACGACCAGTTCTACCTTTGATGGGATTCAAATGTCCCACTTAAGTAACGTCAGGATGTCTATGCTGCACATGGTACCATCTAAGGATAAGCTTTTGAAACTTTGCGAAGGATGCTATGGATCATTGGCTGAATACATAGAAGGCTTTGAACGATCCACTGGGGCAGCGTATGTTAATGGCTGGCACAGTGCACATGATTCACGAAACTGAAACCGAATAACTATCTTTCACGTTCCAAGAAAGTCTGAAGTGATTAACTGTGTTTCCTTATATATTACAGACAGTCAGTCTGCTGATTCGTACAGCATTTGTATTTAGAATGACAAGAATGTACCTGTAAATTTTACAGAATGTAACCTTGAAATTATAAAATTGTCATGCAATATCTTTCATGTTCTCCATTATTATAACAATAAATGCATTTTGTAACTAATTTAATAATTATATTTTTTCTTGTGTTTACCATTCTCATAAGGTTCTGCTACAAAAAAAATTAAGTTTGAAAATGGTAGGTTCACCTGAAGAGAAGAATATGGGCACATATATCTCAGCTGGGCGGAGTGGCCGAGCGGTTCTAGGTGCTACAGTCTGGAACAGCGCGACCGCTACGATCGCAGGTTCGAATCCTGCCTCGGTCATGGATGTGTGTAATGTCCTTAGGTTAGTTAGGTTTAAGTAGTTCTGTTCTAGGGGACTGATGACCTTAGAAGTTAAGTCCCATAGTGCTCAGAGCCATCTGAACCGCATATATCACCACACTAATTATATAAATTGACCAGTAACAAAAAAATACTAGTGTGCTCCCGGGTGTTCTGCTGAGATTACTATTTCCACCCTGGGGTCCAGTCAGTGCGTACACTTGGCTTGCATGATTGGCGTTCTAAATGTGACTGTCCCATGTAGTCATTGTAAAGTGTTTGTTGTGTATTTAATATAGTGTCATTTTTGTTGGGCATGTTGATGAGGAAACAGAGCGGATGATATCTGGCATGAACACACAGTCTAATGCCCCCAAGTAGAACCAAGGGGTGCAACAAACTTAACCTCTCTACCTGACGCACAGACTACCATCAATAGCAATACATGCCATCATGCCATGGGACAGCATGCAGTGGTCTGGAAATAAAAGAAGGTATCATTATGAAGTGTCTGATCATCAGGAACCTTATATCAACATCTATTCTCCCTTTAATTGCCAACAACAGACAGAAAAAATTTCATCCATCATCAGGAGTTGAATTGGCTTACATCTGAGTCGAGCACCACCGCACTGTAAGGCGTTGTTGATCTCGGCAATAGAAGTGGATCTGATGCTGATTTTTTGTATAGGATGAAAGACGCCAATCTCTCGTGGCTTTTCCCCTTCCATTTCTCTTGCCTTCATTCCAACTTTTCTTGTTGAATTCCTAAATGGTGACAGCCGGTTACGGACATTAGAGTAATGAAATGATTTTTTTTAGATAGTAATTGGGTGAAGGGTATGGTGTACTTTATTAGGCGTGGGACTCTCTGTGGTGGCACGGCTACATCAGAGACGCTTGCAGAGTACAGCCCTCTCGTAGCACCACAGGGGGTGCAAGGCGTTTTTTCCTCTTGTAATGGGGCAAGCAGGGTGTCTGCGACAGGGGCAGTGTCTCGGTCGGCACCTCGCAAATCGCTTTAGTCCACTGGGGACCACCACTCGGTTACCAGACGACGTCGGACGGCTGCTTTGTCTGTGTCAGTTTGGAGAATTTTAATGTCTGTTGAAAGGTCTGATCAGGGAAGATCCAGAAAATAAAGTCGATAGTTGCCAACTGAAAGGTGGAATGAATATAATATCTTTGAGTAGGAGGATCTTTGATGGTTAAGAGAGCCGGGAGCACGCAGTAAAAATCTCGGTAGTCGCAGCTAGGTGCCGGGAGGAAGCAGACGTGTGGTGACAGTTTTAAGGTAGGATTCGCGCTACGCAGTTTTCAGGCTGTACACTGAGCAAACTTTAGCACGTTGATGGGAGAAACTATAAAATGATTTCAAAATGGTTTTTGTTAGATAATGTTCAGAGTTAGGACTTGTATGTCCAAGTTTTGACTCTGCAAGCATTTTTTAAAATTTTTTGTAAGAGTGATTCGTGCTACATAAATGTTGAAAATGCTAGCTTTTGTATATGACTTAAATTTTTAACAATATATATATATATATATATTGAGATCAACATTGTGTTTAAATCTAACAGCCTGAATCATAATCCACATCCTTTGCTTGTACTGAATATGAAAATGATTAGTAAAGTAAAGTTACCCACCAAATGAAAGATGGTAAAGAAAATGAGGCCTCTATGCAATATATATATGTGCAGTTCATGGTTTGAAATCGATTTTGGTATAACTAAAGTTATGAGTGTAAAGTTATTTCAAATAACTAATTTTATGTCGTTGCACAACTGGCATTATTCAAGTCAAGATATTATTTCATTAAGTAAACATCAGGGCCAAAAGTTAATTTTTCATTACCATCGTTATGCCATTGCACAAACGGTATTGTTCTCTTAAACTTGATTGCTGAGTCAAATACATGTTTCATTACTGCCAGAATGGAGGAGTGCATGAGACAAATTCGCAGGCGCAGTCACATGCAGGTTTGTTTAATAATTATTTTGGAACAATTTTATCTTTGATACTTTCACCAATTAAGAAGAAAACAATTTTTGGTTAGATACTTTCACTTTTAAAGATAATTTTGGACATGTTACTTTCACTGTGTCCACAGACGTCGACAGTATGGCGCCCAGATAGTATCTGGCCTATGCTTTTCGGCACATAGACCAAGAAACACCATCTGATTGGTGGACAGGTATGATATGTGCTGGCGTTAGCAGTGATAGGATCAAAAATTGTTGTAATGGTTTCGAGGGGAAAGGAGTGGCAGAATCTAGAAGTATTATAGACATCTGTTTCTGTCTCCTCCCATGATTAGAGGTTTCCCTGTGCAGTGGGGACAAGGGATTAATCTTTATGTGTAAAGATAAAGTGAGGAGTCAGCAGGAATCGCTTCTGGATAGCTGGAGAGATCAGTCACGTTTCGCTTCTGGACAGCCAGAGCGAATGTTAATTCTTCATTTCTGGTGAGCTAGAGTAAAGATGAACGCAGGAGTCAGAAGTATTACTGTCACGGTAGTCCGGCCACAAAAAATGGCTCTGAGCACTGTGGGTCTTACCATCTGAGGTCATCAGTCCCCTAGAACTTAGAACTACTTAAACCTAACTAACCTAAGGACGTCACACACATCCGTGCCCGAGGCAGGATTCGAATCTGCGACCGTAGCGGTCTCGCGGTTCCAGACTGAAGCGCCTAGAACCGCTCGGCCACACCGGCCGGCGGTCCGGCCACAGTCTCGGGTCTTTATCCACGGGCGTAGACCGACGCTGGGAGCAGCTGCAACATCGTGCCTGTGCTCCAAGCCGCTGCGGTGCGGCCAGCCTTGCAGGTCGTAATGTATTCGCAGCACTGGCGCAGTAATCTAATTAGTTAGATCGCTCCCATCTTACGCTGTCGCCTTGTCGTTATACACAGCCACGGCTTCGATGTGTGAGAGCTCTCATTCCCGAGCGATGATGTTCGTAATAGTCAGGGGTAACTCTCACTCACAAAGTTTGTAGGGCTCTGTACTGTGGTACGTGAACCCATTCCTATACGCGAATTCAGACATCTCATTACACAACTTACATTGTTCTTATTCATATTCCATTCAATATCTGTGTCTTCTAATACTTTAGTAAGTCTTGTAATCAATCACTTTGCGATAACAAAACCTTTGTATTATTTAGTAGTTGAGTTTCTTTATTGTCAGGGCTCTTTACCAGATACGAGCGATCAGCTATTAAATTATAATAAAAAGAATTATGTCCAAGGTACAACTCTTAAACTGACCACAAAAAGCGCCCCATAATAATTTACTCCGTAAATTATTTCTTGCCTGATATGAAGTATGCTAGTTAAAGAGGGAGGAAGTTGAGTGTATTGGCCTGAGTGGTACGGATTTCGTTGAGGAATTTGGGTGACATCCACCTCCCACCCCGGTACCTCGCATAATGTGGCGACCTGGGCCTGGGACCTTTCCAAGTGGACTCCAAAGAAGCAGCCAGCATATATTAAAGTTCAGCTTCTGCGCTAGTGGAAGACGCTAGCGCACCTTTTTTAATCATTGTGTTGTTCTCTCTAGGTATCTGTTTTTTTTGTTGTTGATCGTATTGATGTGGTTTCTTCACTACATTCGATGTTTTCTGGTTGTTTATATCGTTGCTAACAGCATCGTGAATCAATTTTGAAGGGGATGATAAGTGATAATGCAGACTGATGTAACAAGTTCTGTCGTGAGACTAGGAAACGTAGTATAAATTTTAAAACCATTACCAAATGTCGTGCACTGCATATGTTGGTATGTAGTCTATTCGCATGAATGATAACGCGAAGTAAGACTAGGCTGAGATGCCACAAGAGTCAGTCCGAAAAGTGTAGCGTGACGTCAGAGAAGAAGCTATGAACGAAAACGAACCATTCAACGGAGTATCATCGATGTGGGCTTCCGGAGCGGAGGGTCCACTCGTGTACCATTGATGACTGCATGACACAGTGCTTCACATCTCGCCTGGTCCTGTAAACACCGACATTGGACTGTCGATAACTAGGAACATGTTGCCTAGTCGGAAGAGTCTCATTTCAAATTTTATCGAGCGGATGGACGTTTACGAGAGTGGAGACAACTTCATGTATCCATGGACCCTGAACGTCAGCAGGGTACTGTTCAAGCTGGGGGAGACTCTGTAATCGTGTGGGGCGTGTGCATTTGGATATGGGACCACTGATGCGCCTAGATACGACACTGACGGGCAACAAGTACGTAAGTATCCTGTCTGTTCACCTACATCCGTTTATGTCCATTGTGCATTCCGACGTACTTGGGAAATTTCAGCAGGACAATGCGACACCCCAAAAGTCCAGAATTGCTACAGAAGACTCCTGGAACACTTTTCTGAGTTTAAACACTTCCGTCGGCCACCAAACTCCCTAGACATGAACATTACTGAGCATATCTGTGGTGCCTCGCAAAGTGCTGTTGAGAGATCTCCACCCTGTGTACTTTTATGGATTTATGGACAGTCCTGCAGGTTTCATGGCTTCAGCTTTCACCAGCGGTACACGACATTAGGCAGGTGTGTCAGTTTCTTTGGCTGCCGAGTGTATAGACTTACGTTAAAGATGTAACACAACAAGAGAAGTATTAAAGTTAGAAACTGAGTAGCCTATATGTCTTGAGTCACGACACTCAATTTACCCAGACTACACTGATCCATTATTTGAGACTGAGAGGATTTTACACTTCCAATAAACCTTACACATCATTTCACACTTTTCCGAATTTTGTTTTTGGTCGCTGAAATCCCCCACGAAATAATGGAAGGAAAAAATTTTTGGCTTAATACACTACTGGCCATTAAAATTGCTACACCACGAAGATGACGTGCTACAGACGCGAAATTTAACCAACAGGAAGAAGATGCTGTGATAAGCAAATGATTAGCTTTTAAGAGCATTCACACAAGGATGGCGCCGGTGGCGACACCTACAACGTGCTGACGTGAGAAAGGTTTCAACCGATTTACGTACACAAACAGCAGTTGACCGGCGTTGCCTGGTGAAACGTTGTTGTGATGCCTCGTGTAAGGAGGAGAAATGCGAACCATCACGTTTCCGACTTTGATAAAGGTCGGATTGTAGCCTATCGCGATTGCGGTGTATCGTATCGCGACATTGCTGCTCGCGTTGGTCGAGATCCAATGACTGTTAGCAGAATATGGAATCGGTGGGTTCAGGAGGGGAATACGGAACACCGTGCTGGATCCCAACGGCCTCGTGTCGCTAGCAGTCGAGATGACAGGCATCTTATCCGCGTGGCTGTAACGGATCGTGCAGCCACGTCTCGATCCCTGAGTCAACAGATGGGGACGTTTGCAAGACAACAACCATCTGCATTCGATGACGTTTGCAGCAGCACGGACTGTCAGCTCGGAGATTATGGCTGCGGTTACGCTTGACGCTGCATGACAGACAGAAGCGCCTGCGATGGTGTACTCAACGACGAACCTGGTTCTGTTTACAGCATCATGACGGTCGCATCCGTGTTTGTGGTCAACGCACATTGGAAGGGTGAATTCGTCAACGCCATACTGGCGTATCGCCCGGCCTGATGGTATGGGGTGCCACTGGTTACACGTCTCGGTCACCTCTTGTTCGCATTGACGGCACTTTGAACAGTGGACGTTACATTTCAGATGTTTTACGGCCCGTGGCTCTACCCTTCATTCGATTCCTGCGAAACCCTACATTTCAGCAGGATAATGCACGACCGCATTTTGCAGGTCCTGTAGGGGCCTTTCTGGATGCAGAAAATGTTTGACTGCTGCTCTGGCCAACACATTCTCCAGATCTCTCACCAATTGGAAACGTCTGGTCAATGGTGGGCGAGCAACTGGCTCGTCACAATACGCCAGTCACTACTCTTTGTTGAACTGTGGTATCGTGTTGAAGCTGCATGGGCAGCTGTACGTGTACACGCCATCCAAGCTCTGTTTAACTCAATGCCTAGGCGTATCGAGGCCGTTATTACGGCCAGAGGTGGTTGTTCTGGCTACTGATTTCTCAGGATCTATGCACCCAAATTGCGTGAAAATGTAATCACATGTCAGTTCTAATATAACATATTTGTCCAATGAATACCCGTTTATCATCTACATTTCTTGTTGGTGTAGCAGTTTTAATGGCCAGTAGTGTGCATATTCTCTGTTCATGTAGTAGAACTTGAGAACCGGGCACGATGTTTCCTTTGACTACTTCTTTGCTACAAATTCTAATCGCAACACGTTTCACACACAGTAACCGTATACACCTCTGAATGTACCTGGAAAATTGTATCACTGTAGGACACCTAGTTCAGGAGATATGACGTCACACACTTTGGGATCGTAAAAATTAGTTTTTTTATACGTGGTAGGTCGGTTATTTAAAGAATCGAGGGCGGAAGGGTCACAGGTTGTTAACTAAGACTCTCTCAGTCTCGCTCTCCATTACAAGTGACATCGGAGCTGGAATGCCTGGGTTTCGTATTTCCTTCAGACACGCCAGAGCAGAGTCCGTCGTCGCCCGCTGCAGATAACAGGGCGGCGGCTGCCCGAATACGGAGCAGGCAGAGCTTTTAGCGTGACGTTAGCATGGCGCGTGGAGCAACGCAGCCGGCTCCGCTCCCGTTAATCCCCTTTTATGCGTAGAATTTTATCGTTTCTGGCTAACAGGGAATGCTTGTTACTCCGGTATCTAGATTCCGTACAAGAGTAGGCGGCTACTGCATTAAAGCTTTACTTTTTCTATTACTTCTTGCCTGCGACGCACTCCTTAATAGAAGGTAACAGCGCGCTGCACTGTGTTAACGACCTCCGCTGTGTTTGTGGCCAGGTGCTGCCCGCCACACGTGAAGAACGACAGCACAACGGCAAACACGCGCGCGTGGGTTAGCCATCCGGCCACATACGGTCTCGCGCGTTGGTCTCCGCAGTGTCAACTCTCTCCGCAAATTTGTGACACGTGACGTCATAGCAAACGTTCAGAGCAAATCAACTCTGCAAGGACGGTAACCGGCAAACTTACTGGCCTGAGGTGCGTTTCGTACAAGTCATTGCCATATTCGGACAGAGTGAGTTTTGTGTTCGTGGCGAAGGTATACAAAAATGGTGGGAGAACCTGCAGTGGGGAACGGTGATCCAACAGGCGGGTGTGCTAGCTACCTTCCACACCAAATAAGACTCCTCCTAAATTCGGAAGCTGAAAGAGCTAATATTATATGACGGCGTCAAACGATTTTTCAGTGCGAATTTCTCATACTGCCTTACAGCTGACGGCGAAAAAGAGCGAGTTTCGATCACAATAATTCTCTTCCTGAATTTGTTATGGAAGACATCGAGCCAATGTTCAGCACCAATGAAGCAAGGTCCACAAGAAGGAATATGCTTTTGTAGAAAGTTACGAAGAAGGGAGAGGATTCTTAGTAGTCTAGCGAGTGCTTTAGACTCTTCATTTAAAAATATGAGCAAATTTTTATAATTTTCAGCTTTAAACTCGATTTTACAAAACTGTTCTTAGAAATTTTTAATAGACATCATATTCGCCACTGGCTGCAGAAATTACTCGTTTCCACTGCTACAGTTTCGGCCTTGACGCCATAATCAAGTAGCTTTCTGCAAAAGGTTAAAAAATGCAGAGCACCCATACAGAACAGCACTAGCATGCTACGTGTAATGCATACAGTAGTACAAAAAAGTGGCAGAAATAACACAGCACGTGTCAGCACATCTCAAAGTACAAAAATCTTCTGAACATATATACACGTCATAGTCGTATCTGAAGCTTTCATCCTTTACCTCTTAATCTCGTATGTATTCATCAAATCACCCAAAGTTCGCCATAGTGCTCTAAAAGTTACTCTGAAATAATGTTGTTGTTTTGCTATATGCTTTTCCAACATCGAAATAGTGTTTATGTTTTCCGTATGTTGATTGCACCTAACTGTTTCCAAAAAACATCTTTGTTTAAAAAGGTAATAGTTTATATGTGGTGTATTACGTCATAGTCAGGATCATGTGCCTACTGGAGGTATTCCGTTTTAGATGCTTCGTTTTCGTGTTTACTTTTTAGTAAGAAATCTCCCAAAAACATATTGTTAAATAGTAAAACATGTGTGGATAAAAACTGTAAGTCAGTATCACAAATTTTCTTTATCGATTACCGGTTTCCAATCTCTGACAAACCATAATCAGATCTAAAATACAGAAAATTGAACACTACCAAATACATTCAATATCTGAATTTCCGTTATGCAGTTCATGCTAATCTAAGATGTTGTTCAGTGTGTGACCATCGTTCCATCTCATCGTATTCTGAGAGCTAGGTAGCCCTAGTTAAGTAAAAAAAACATAGACTGAAGAGCCAAAGAAACTGGCACACCTGCCTAATATCGCATGGGGCCCCCGCCAGCAAGCAAAAGTGCCGCAACACGACGTGGCATGGACTCGACTAAAGTCTGAAGTAGAGCTGGAGGTAACTGACATCGTGAATCCTACAGGGCTGTCCATAAATCTGTAAAAGTACGAGGACAGAGTTAGTTTTGTGTTACTAGCGAAAGGTATACATGAATCGTGGCAGAAGTCGGTGTGTGGAACGATGAACCAACAGGCGGGTGTGCTAGCTACATTGCACATCCAATCAGACTCCTCCTGAATTCGGAAGCTGGAACAGCTAATATACACATCAAAAAAAAAAGTTTGCATCACCCCGGTTCCCAGAACTCCTGAAGGCTGACGTTGACTGTGGATATTTTATCACAGACACAGTCCCTTTGACTATTTCGAGATGTCACTAAACCCGCCCAAAGATGTAAACAACCATGCATCAGCAGCGCATGTTAGACGAAGGGGGTCCGACAGCCGATCAGTTCCAGTCATTCCACCAGGAAGGAGATACACGGCTCGTGTTGTCTATAGTTCAATCATGTCTAGACG
Organism: Schistocerca serialis cubense; assembly: GCF_023864345.2. Classification (NCBI taxonomy): domain Eukaryota; kingdom Metazoa; phylum Arthropoda; class Insecta; order Orthoptera; family Acrididae; genus Schistocerca; species Schistocerca serialis. Next base: position 492,584,255 of record NC_064646.1, on the reverse strand, counting down.
GTCAATACCGCGGTTCGATCGCGTCCGCATTGTTATTTTGTGCCAGGAAGCGCTCTCGACAACGGAAGTGTCTCGGAGTGAACCAAAGCGATGTTGTTCGGACATGGAGGAGATACGGAGAGATGGGAACTGTCGATGACATGCCTCTCTCAGGCCGCCCGAGGGTTACTACTGAAGCTACTTTTGGCTCGGAGGAACCCTGACAGCAACGCCACCATATTGAATAATGCTTTACATGCAGCCACAGGACGTCGTGTTACGACTCAATCTGTGCTTTCTCTGTCTAAAAATGCTAGAAACGTAGGTTTGCCTTTCCTTAATCTTTCTTCTAAGATAAGTCGTAGGGTCAGTATTGCCTCACGTGTCCCCACATTTCTACGGGATCCAAACTGATCTCCCCTAACGTTGGCTTCTACCAGTTTTTCTATTCTTCTGTAAAGAATTCGTGTTAGTATTTTGCAGCCGCGACTTATTAAACTGATAGTTCGGGAATTTTCGAACCTGTGAACACCTGCACACTTTGGGATTGGAACTATTATATTCTTCTTCAAGTCTGAGGGTATTTGACTTGTCACACGTCTTGCTCACCAGATGGTACAGTTTTGTCAGGATTAGCTCTCCCAACGCTATCAGTAGTTATAATGGAATGTTGTCTACTCCCGGGGCTTTGTTTCGACTTAGGTCTTTCAGTGCTCTGTCAAACTCTTCACGCAGCATCATGTCTCCCACTTCATCTTCATCTACGTCCTCTTACATTTCCATAATATTGCACTCAAGTACATCGCCCTTGTATAGACCCTTTATATACTCCTTCCACCTTTCTGCTTTCCCTTCTGCGATAAGAACTGGTTTTCCATCTGAGCTCTTGATATTCGTAGAGTTGCTTCTCTTTTCTCCAAAGGTCTCTTTTATATTCCTGTAGTCAGTATCTATCTTACCCTTGGTGACATATGCCTCTGCCTCCTCACATTTGTCCTCTAACCATCCCTACTTAGCCATTTTGCACTTCCTGTCGATCTCATTTTTGAACCGTTTGTATTCCATTTTGCCTGCTTCATTTACTGCATTTTTCTTTTCTCCTTTCATCATTTATATTCAATATCTCTTCTGTTACCAAAGGAATTTTACTAGCCATCATTTTTTACCTACCTGATCCTGTGGTACCTTCACTATTTCATCTATCTAAGCTACCTAGTCTTCTTCTACTGTATGTCTTTCCCCCGTTCTTGCCAATCGTTTCATAATATTCTCCCTGAAACTCTCTACAACCCCTGGTTACAATTTAAAACCTGTGTCCTAAATCCGTGTCTTACCATTATGTAATCTATTTGAAAGCTTCCAGTGTCTCCTGGCCTCTTCCAAATATACAACCTTCATTTATGATTCTTAAACCAAGTATTAGATATGATTAAGTTGTGCTCTGTGCAAAATTCTACCAGGTGGCTTCCTCTTTTGTTCCTTGGCCCCATTCCATATTCACCTACTACTTTTCCTTCTCTTCCTTTCCAATCCCCCATGACTATTAAATTTTCATCTCCATTCACTATCTGAATAATCTCTGTTATCTCATCATACATTTCAATCTCTTCGTCATATGATGTGCTAGTAGGCATATAAACTTGTACTACTGTGGTGGGCATGGGTTTCGTGTCTGTCTTGGCTACAATAATGCGTTCAGTATGCTGTTCGTAGTAGCTCACCTGCGCTCCTACTTTTTACTGATTATTAAACCTACTCCTGCATTATCTCTATTTGATTTTGTATTTATAACTCTGTATTCACCTGACTGGAAGTCTTGTGTCTCCTGCCACCGAACTTCACTAATTCCCCCTATATCTATCTTTAACCTATCCATTTCTCTTTTTAAATTTTCTAACATACCTGCCCGATTAAGGGATCTGACATTCCAGGCTCCGATCCGAAGAACGCCAGTTTTCTTGTTGTACTGAATTTGCAGTCTTTCCAGTTTTACCTAATTCTTGGTAGTCATTTAAAGTTATTTTCAGGCGTGTTAAGGCCCTTTTAAATCATTTTTTTAAACTGCAGTACCACTTGGGGCATATCTCTATAGGTGTGAAGTGCCCGTTACACAGAGACAGTGCGTCATGAAGTTTTGCTGGTGAAAAATGCTAACTGATAACATAGATTGATGACCTCAGAACCCTTGCGATGACCATAGAACTTTTCCACGTGTTTACAAAGTCAGTAGAAATTACATTTACGCTTCAGACTGTATGTCAGCCAGAAAAAAAACAACACATTTCCCTGCGCGGGTTTTTGGTACCGATAAAACAGTGTGCTTGCGATCAGAACTGGCAATTTGTGAGGGATCCAAATGTTAGTTGGATGTAATGGATTATTTGTACAATTGGCCATCAGTACATCTTAAAATCATACAAAACTTAATTTGAGGCATCAAACACGTCTTAACTCTGACTTACGGTTTGTTTGACTCGGCGTGGTTGACATCACTCGCCCCTAGAGTCAAAGTAACAGTCCCAGGTGATAGGGGGGCGGCAGTGGTGGCAACCTTCACAAATTATCAAAGACGGTAGCTAGCAGGCGCAAGCATGCAGCAACAGATGTGCGAAGGTTTCCAAGATGATTTTCCTTTGTTTTTGCCTCGAGTGAGTTTGGCAACAAGACAAACAAGACAGTAAGACATTTCAATGTATGGACCTCGTGTCATTTTTTAGGTTCACAACAACAATGAACCCATACTGTTCAGAGTTTTTGGTTGTTATTTATGACGTTGAAATGTCACTCAGTATATGAAGCTGCGAACTACCAATGTGGACAATGAACGACTACAGGTTAAATGTATCAACGGGAGTTGTGGATTTTTGAGCCGATGTTGCTAGTGGGGACTCGAAATAATGCCATTGAAGTGGAGGTTGCATGTGTGAGGTTTTTGAGCCTTCGACAAAACCTATCGATGTCAGAAAGATTTGTACCGAATGACCTTCCTGATAACTAAATCTCTCCCCACAGAATTTTGTTGCTCCTTCTCAAGAATTTATTTTTATGGCACCTGTTACTACTGTTTCTTAGCAGAGTCAACCTCAAGGTATTTAACTTGATGACAGCCTGTCGGCTACACGAAAGAGGTCGATGGCTTGTCATATCAATCCTATTTCACAGGTCTTATCTTCGTAGTGACCCGGGCCTAACATTTCCCAAAATACTGGCTTCCTGCAGAGCGTAGGACACTACGATACTACGCTCCCCACATTGCTTGGTAGTGGCGCGCCTCCTTGGCGCCAGTAGACTAGCCACGTTAGAAACACTCTACAACAAATTTCCGTCATTTAGGACGTAAAACAGACGGTGTCTCTACAGCGGAACTTGGGCCTCACACGTATACTGATCCCAATTGCTACCTGCTTCATTCCTTCCTCTCGCGGTGTCTGTCCCACAGTCCCCACTATTGGCCTCATGCTGAATGTTTCTCCTTCTCGGCCGGCCTCTCCTAGAGTTGACATCACTAAGATTATCAGTTACATTTAAACATATCTCCAGAAGAAGGATTTAATGTAGGGATGTAGTAGTTAGATATGGCATTTGCGGATAATAACATTAACCACACCTGTACTCTCGTTCCTATTTCGGGATTCGTTTAAATTGGCTGTATTTATTAATTTATTGCAGTGGATTATAGTATTTGACAATTTGAACAAATACGGTCGGGTAACTCAAGCAAAATTCTGAAACATTTAGTATTTTTCAAAGCAAGTCCGACAACGTTTTTCACGCTTGCCTGCGTAAATGTTATATAATTTCTCTCTGCGTGACCATCAGAACTTTTTTATTTTTAATTTCATTACGTTACTTGGCTGTTTGTGAAACTACATAACTTGGCACATGCATCTCTTTATTTAGGATATCTCTGAATCTACTCCACATAGAAGGCAATGATTTTCACCTGTCGATAGAAGATAGCGCATAGTTTTGGCTACCCTGCTGTTTACAATTTCTGCCGCATTGTTTCGTATGAAAGAAGGTGACTCTCTTGTGAAATTGTGGTTTTGAATGTGCTTTGGTGCAATCTGACAAATTTTAAACATGTCTAGAAGTGACAGTCCCTTTAAGAAGTTTTAAGTTCAGTAGTAACCAGCACTCTTTGAATGTAAAATCTTGTGGTTCTCACGAGGAGGAATCTACCAGCATTGTAGAAGCGGTTTAACAGCGTGACTTTGTCCACCTGGACCGAAATCGTGTAATTGGGAAGGGTGAAATGTAAGGAGCACTTTTCCATCACAAGAATTATCTTCCTACAGTTGTTATCGAAGACATCTAGGTCATCCAGGCAGCCTCGGATACTGTCTACATGGGAGATCTGATCTCCAACGAAGCATTCAGTACTAATTCAGAGAAGTGCGCGAAGGAATATCTTTGTGGGATTAAGTGCTCTAAAATGGGGAATCAGTACTGTTGTTAATCATTTAATGATGGGAACATGGGAAGAATAAGCGTGCATTTGTCCTGGCTGTGAAGGGACTACAACTCTTAGACAAGTTCACAGTAACCCGTCACAGCGTGCAGCCGAGATTAGCACCAAATAAGCAAGGTCAGCAAGAAGGAATACGCTTTTGAAGAAAGATACGGACAAGAAAGAGGGTTCTTAGTACGCTACTGGGTGCTTAAGAGCCTTCATTTAGAAACATGAGCGAATTTTTATAATTTTCAGCTTTAAACTAGATTTTCCAAAACTGCTTTGTTAAATTTTTAAAAGACATCATATCCGCCACTGGTTGTAGAAATTACTCATTTTCACTGTTGCAGTTTCGGCCTTGGGGCCACAGTGGAGTAGTTTTCTGGAAAATCTTAAAAAATTCAGAGTGCCTCTACAGAACAGCACTAAAATTCTATGTGTAATGCAACCAGTAGGAGAGAAAGTTGCAGAAATAACGGATCACGTATATTATGCTTTAGCACGTGTCAGCACATGCTAAAGTACAAAAATCTTATGAACATGTACACATGTCATCGTCGTATCTGAGGCTTTCAACCTCTAGCTTTGAATCTCGGATGTGATCATCAATTCATCCAAAGTTCTCCATAGTGCTTTATAAGTTACTCTGAAATAATGTTGTTGTTTCGCTATATGCTTTTTCTACATCGAAATAGTGTTTCTGTTTTTTATATGTCGTTTGCATCTAACTGTTTCCAGAAAACCTCTTTGTTTAAAAAAGTGATAGTTTATATGTAATGTATTACGACAGACAGAGGAGAATGTGCTCACTGAGATATTTTATTTTAGTTACTTTGTTTTCGCGTTTACATTTATGTTTACTTCTTAGTTCAAATGGTGCAAATGGCTCTGAGCACTATGGGACTTAACTTCTGAGGTCATCAGTCCCCTAGAACTTAGAACTACTTAAACCTAACTAACCTAAGGACATGACACACATCCATGCCCGGGGCAGGATTCGAACCTGCGACCGTAGCGGTAGCGCGGTTCCAGACTGAAGCGCCTAGAACCGCTCGGCCTTACTTCTTAGTCAGAAATCTCCCAAAGACATGTTGTGAAATACTATAATAAAACCTTTGTGGATAAAATTTCTGCGCCAGTATCACAAATTTTCTTTATTGATTACCGGTTTCGGCTCACTGACGGGCCATAATCAGATCTAAAATAAAGAAAATTGCATATAGAAATTGAAGAGTACCAAATACATTCAATGTTTGAATTTGCATTATGCAATACATACCAATCTAAAATGTTGGTCAGTGTGTGACAATCATTACATGTGATCGTATTCTTAGAGCTAAGTCTCCCTAGTTAAATAAGATCATATAAGCCTAACGGGAAAAATATTAAAACGTGACACATTAAAAACATGCAAAAATAATAGTGAGTGATACGCAATACCTTCCCTAAAATAAAAAATCGTTGTTGGTTACGTAAGCTGACAACATTAATTACTAATCGAATATAGTTACAGTGCCCATATTGCCACACATATGGACCAACGATTGACAGCAATCCTTGCTGCATCGCCCATGAGTGGATGTAAACAAGATATCGCTTCTAATATTCGTAACAGGACAAGGAAGTGTGTGTGCGACAGCTGTCAGCCATCTGGCTGAGGAGCAGCCATCCAACTAAATTAATATACACTTGACTTATTAAGACAAAGGATGTTAGTATAACGATTTTTTTTTTATAAATATACATTACATAAATGGGAGAAACCCCCCCATGAACCATGGACCTTGCCGTTGGTGGGGAGGCTTGCGTGCCTCAGCGATACAGATAGCCGTACCGTAGGTGCAACCACAACGGAGGGGTATCTGTTGAGAGGCCAGACAAACGTGTGGTTCCTGAAGAGGGGCAGCAGCCTTTTCAGTAGTTGCAAGGGCAACAGTCTGGATGATTGACTGATCTGGCCTTGTAACAATAACCAAAACGGCCTTGCTGTGCTGGTACTGCGAACGGCTGAAAGCAAGGGGAAACTACAGCCGTAATTTTTCCCGAGGGCATGCAGCTTTACTGTATGATTACATGATGATGGCGTCCTCTTGGGTAAAATATTCCGGAGGTAAAATAGTCCCCCATTCGGATCTCCGGGCGGGGACTACTCAAGAGGATGTCGTTATCAGGAGAAAGAAAACTGGCGTTCTACGGATCGGAGCGTGGAATGTCAGATCCCTTAATCGGGCAGGTAGGTTAGAAAATTTAAAAAGGGAAATGGATAGGTTGAAGTTAGATATAGTGGGAATTAGTGAAGTTCGGTGGCAGGAGGAACAAGACTTCTGGTCAGGTGACTACAGGGTTATAAACACAAAATCAAATAGGGGTAATGCAGGAGTAGGTTTAATAATGAATAGGAAAATAGGAATGCGGGTAAGCTACTACAAACAGCATAGTGAACGCATTATTGTGGCCAAGATAGATACGAAGCCCACGCCTACTACAGTAGTACAAGTTTATATGCCAACTAGCTCTGCAGATGACGAAGAAATTGAAGAAATGTATGATGAAATAAAAGAAATTATTCAGATTGTGAAGGGAGACGAAAATTTAATAGTCATGGGTGACTGGAATTCGAGTGTAGGAAAAGGGAGAGAAGGAAACATAGTAGGTGAATATGGATTGGGGGACAGAAATGAAAGAGGAAGCCGCCTGGTCGAATTTTGCACAGAGCACAACATAATCATAACTAACACTTGGTTTAAGAATCATGAAAGAAGGTTGTATACATGGAAGAACCCTGGAGATACTAAAAGGTATCAGATAGATTATATAATGGTAAGACAGAGATTTAGGAACCAGGTTTTAAATTGTAAGACATTTCCAGGGGCAGATGTGGACTCTGACCACAATCTATTGGTTATGACCTGTAGATTAAAACTGAAGAAACTGCAAAAAGGTGGGAATTTAAGGAGATGGGACCTGGATAAACTAAAAGAACCAGAGGTTGTACAGAGATTCAGGGAGAGCATAAGGGAGCAATTGACAGGAATGGGGGAAATAAATACAGTAGAAGAAGAATGGGTAGCTTTGAGGGATGAAGTAGTGAAGGCAGCAGAGGATCAAGTAGGTAAAAAGACGAGGGCTAGTAGAAATCCTTGGGTAACAGAAGAAATATTGAATTTAATTGATGAAAGGAGAAAATATAAAAATGCAGTAAGTGAAACAGGCAAAAAGGAATACAAACGTCTCAAAAATGAGATTAACAGGAAGTGCAAAATGGCTAAGCAGGGATGGCTAGAGGACAAATGTAAGGATGTAGAGGCCTATCTCACTAGGGGTAAGATAGATACCGCCTACAGGAAAATTAGAGAGACCTTTGGAGATAAGAGAACGACTTGTATGAATATCAAGAGCTCAGATGGAAACCCAGTTCTAAGCAAAGAAGGGAAAGCAGAAAGGTGGAAGGAGTATATAGAGGGTCTATACAAGGGCGATGTACTTGAGGACAATATTATGGAAATGGAAGAGGATGTAGATGAAGATGAAATGGGAGATATGATACTGTGTGAAGAGTTTGACAGTGCACAGAAAGACTTGAGTCGAAACAAGGCCCCCGGAGTAGACAATATTCCATTGGAACTACTGACGGCCGTGGGAGAGCCAGCCCTGACAAAACTCTACCATCTGGTGAGCAAGATGTATGAAACAGGCGAAATACCCTCAGACTTCAAGAAGAATATAATAATTCCTATCCCAAAGAAAGCAGGTGTTGACAGATGTGAAAATTACCGAACTATCAGCTTAATAAGTCACAGCTGCAAAATACTAACACGAATTCTTTACAGACGAATGGAAAAACTAGTAGAAGCCAACCTCGGGGAAGATCAGTTTGGATTCCGTAGAAACACTGGAACACGTGAGGCAATACTGACCTTACGACTTATCTTAGAAGAAAGATTAAGGAAAGGCAAACCTACGTTTCTAGCATTTGTAGCTTTTGACAATGTTGACTGGAATACTCTCTTTCAAATTCTAAAGGTGGCAGGGGTAAAATACAGGGAGCGAAAGGCTATTTACAATTTGTACAGAAACCAGATGGCAGTTATAAGAGTCGAGGGACATGAAAGGGAAGCAGTGGTTGGGAAGGGAGTAAGACAGGGTTGTAGCCTCTCCCCGATGTTGTTCAATCTGTATATTGAGCAAGCAGTGAAGGAAACAAAAGAAAAATTCGGAGTAGGTATTAAAATTCATGGAGAAGAAATAAAAACTTTGAGGTTCGCCGATGACATTGTAATTCTGTCAGAGACAGCAAAGGACTTGGAAGAGCAGTTGAATGGAATGGACAGTGTCTTGAAAGGAGGATATAAGATGAACATCAACAAAAGCAAAACAAGGATAATGGAATGTAGTCTAATTAAGTCGGGTGATGCTGAGGGAATTAGATTAGGAAATGAGGCACTTAAAGTAGTAAAGGAGTTTTGCTATTTGGGGAGCAAAATAACTGATGATGGTCGAAGTAGAGAGGATATAAAATGTAGGCTGGCAATGGCAAGGAAAGCGTTTCTGAAGAAGAGAAATTTGTTAACATCGAGTATAGATTTAAGTGTCAGGAAGTCATTTCTGAAAGTTTTCGTATGGAGTGTAGCCATGTATGGAAGTGAAACATGGACGATAAATAGTTTGGACAAGAAGAGAATAGAAGCTTTCGAAATGTGGTGCTACAGAAGAATGCTGAAGATTAGATGGGTAGATCACATAACTAATGAGGAGGTGTTGAATAGGATTGGGGAGAAGAGAAGTTTGTGGCACAACTTGACCAGAAGAAGGGATCGGTTGGTAGGACATGTTCTGAGGCATCAAGGGATCACCAATTTAGTATTTGAGGGCAGCGTGGAGGTTAAAAATCGTAGAGGGAGACCAAGAGATGAATACACTAAGCAGATTCAGAAGGATGTAGGTTGCAGTAGGTACTGGGAGATGAAAAAGCTTGCACAGGATAGAGTAGCATGGAGAGCTGCATCAAACCAGTCTCAGGACTGAAGACAACAACAACAACAACAACAAATGGGAGAAATTATATTCATATAAACACATTTGTAATAAATAAACACAGAGTGTTATCTATTCGTTAAATAATTAAAAATAAAACATGTAACACTGAATGTCAGGGAATTACAGCCAAAAGTACGACTTGAGACAGCGCTTTATTTTAAACACAGAGAAATATAACAGATTTACTGACAATAATACATAATTTCTCAATATTATCAGGACGAAATAATATCTTAAGCCGAGGTCTAAGTACCAGATGCAACCACCTAAGTTAACGGCTATGATAACCAACCAGTATATATGTGGCTAACAAACAGTAGTGTCGCATATAAAAGCGGTGAAGTGGGTACTAAGTACAAATGGCACTATACATGGCCATTAATGAAACACCAATAATTAATCAAATAGATTCCTAAATAGTATTAAAACATTACATGTCAATTACCATGTAGCTTTATGTCAGTGTATCAGATACCATGAAATTTTTACTAACCGACCATAAGCTGAAAGATAACACGTACTGAGTAACAATACTGAAGTTATGAAGTTAAGGTACGTTCTAGCAAAAAAAAAACAAAGGATAGATAATCAAGGTCCATGTGTTACATGCATAAGCCACTAGTAATAATTCATGGTCTAGTTGCTTCAAACAATAGACGCCCTGTGTTAAAACTTAATATGAAATTGTAATATTTACACAAAAGTGTAACAGAACAACAACGCACATAAAGATATCAGTACATCCTAATATACATGCACTAATATGCTGCATGAGGTAAATGATTACAACAGCAATGTATTGAAGAATAAAGCAAAAGCTTATTCTTATGACAGTTACTAGAACAGTGTCCGTCCCCTGTAGCTGCATGTTCAGCGTGGCAGAATGTCAATTCTAAGGGCCCGGGTTCGATTCCCGGTTGAGTCGGAGATTTTCTCCACTCAGGGACTGGGTGTTGTGTTGGCTTAATCAACATCATTCCATCCCCATCGACGCGCAAGTCGCCGAAGTGGCGTCAAATCGAAAGACTTTGTGGTGTTCGTACTGTAAGACCTTCGGTACACACACCATCAGATTATCTGACTTGTCGCTCTAACGAAGTAGGCGAGTGTCAGCAATATGTCTCGTGGTCTTATCGTGGTGTGTTTATCTATTGCCGTTAGGTCAGACGATAGAAATGCCACTTGCTCGCTTAGAGTAGCAGATTGACGGTGACCAACTTTAAACAGAACTTGATTAATTTTCACACAAATTTATTAAAATAATAAAAAGCATAGACATTACGTAACTTGATTCAGGATGCTGTTTACTGCCCGATCTCTGATAAAACAGAGTGCGAATGTGGACAAATCTATGTAAAGTACACTGCTCCTGCAAACATAAGTTGCTGCAGCATCTTCTGCCCACTCGAGGGGAACTGGTATGCCCCATCTTGCCAGAGTTAAATTATCTGCCCTTTTATACCATCATCCCTATGACTGTTGCAGTAAGAACTTTCAAATTTCTCTTAAGAACATACTGCTTGTGACTGAACTAGAATCAATGTTTCTTCATTGCAGAGAGATGCCCTGTCTGTCAAATGAGTGAAGCATACAGGTGGGTTGGAATAAAAGAAATGACATTTCTCGAGTTGAGAGAGTATGTGACGTTATCTCAGTGACCAAAAGATCGAGTAAAATCCACAAAGAACTTATGAGTGTGAGGTTGCACCCACTTTGTACTGGGCGTGCACGCTAATTGCGTTGGAAGGGGTAATACAAAGCCATTGTACCCTCTCTTCAGGTAAACAGGTCCACAAAAAAAAAAAAAAAAAAAAAAAAAGAAACGGTTCAAATGGCTCTGAGCACTATGATACTTAACTTCTGAGGTCATCAGTCGCCTAGAACTTAGAACTACTTAAACCTAACTAACCTAAGGACATCACACACATCCATGCCCGAGGCAGGATTCGAACCTGGGACCGAAGCGGTCGCGGGGCTCCAGACTGTAGCTCCTAGAGCTGCTCGGCCACTCCGGCCGGCTAAACAGGACCACAACTGCTGTAGTTAGCCCTGGATATCTCGGATACTGGCACTGGGACGGGTCTGATGTGCAAGCTTGTCTCACACATATTCTATTGGAGGGGCTCTGAGCACTATGGGACTTAACATCTTGGGTCATCAGTCCCCTAGAACTTAGAACTACTTAAACCTAACTAACCTAAGGACATCACACAACACCCAGCCATCACGAGGCAGAGAAAATCCCTGACCCCGCCGGGAATCGAACCCGGGAACCCGGGCGTGGGAAGCGAGAACGCTACCGCACGACCACGAGATGCGGGCATGTTCTATTGGAGACACACACTACATTATCAAAAGCATCCGGACACCTGGCTGAAAATGATTTCAAAGTTCGTGGCGCCCTCCATCGGTAATGCTGGAATCCAATATGGTATTGGACCACCATTAGCCTTGATGACAGCTTCCACTCTCTCAGGCATCATTCAATCGGGTGCTGGAAGGTTTCTTGGGGAATGGCAGGCCATTCTTCACGGAGTGCTGCACTGAGGAGAGGTATCGATGTCGGTCGCTGAGGCCTGGCGTGAAGTCGGCGTTCCAAGACATTCCAAAGGTGTTCTATAGGATTCAAGTCAGGACTCTGTGCAGGCCAGTCCACTACAGGGGTGTTAAAGTCATGTAACGAGTCCCCCACAGGCCGTGCATTATGAACACGTACTCGATCGTGTTGAAAGATGCAATCGGCATCCCCGAATTGCTTTTCAACAGTGAGAAGCAAGAAGGTCCTTCAAACATCAATGTAGGCCTGTGCTGTGATAGTGCCACGCAAAACAACAAGGGGTGCAAGCCCCCTACCCGATCACCACACCATAACACCACCGCCTACGAATTTTACTGTTGGCACTACACTCGCTTGAAGATGACGTGCACCGGTCATTCGACCTATCCAGACACAGCCATTGGAACACCACATTGTGTACCGTGGTTCGTCACTCCACACAACGTTTTTCTACCGTTCAAACGTCCAATGTTTACACTCCTTACACCAAGCGACGCTTCGTTTGGCATTTACCGGCGTCATGTGTGGCTTATGAGCAGCCTCTCGACCGTGAAATCCAAGTTTTCTCACCCCCCGCCTAACTGTCATAGTACTTGCAGTGGATCCTGATGCAGTTTGGAATTCCTGTGTGATGGCCGAGATAAATGTCTGCCTATTACACGTTACGACCCTCTTCAACTGTCAGCGGTCTCTATCAGTCGACAGACGAGGTCGGCCTGTTCACTTTTGTGCTGCACGTGTCCCTTCACGTTTCCATTTCACTGTCACATCGGAAACAGTGGACGTAGGGATGTTTAGGAGTGTGGAAATCTCGCGTACAGACGCATGACACAAATAACACCCAATCACCTGACCACAATCGAAGTCCGTGAGTTCCGCGGAGCGCTCCATTCTGCTCTCTCACGATGTCTAATGACTACTGAGGACGCTGATGTGGAGTACCTGGCAATAGGTGGCAGCACAGCACAATGCACCTAATATGAATAACGTATGTTTTTGGAGGCGTCCGTATGCTTTTGATCACATAGTGTTTGTGAAGATATTGCTGGCCACGGCAGTAACTCAACATCACGCAGACAGTTGATGGAGAGTGGCGTCCTATGTGGGCGAGCATTGTTCTATTGAAAAATCTCACCATGATGCTTCCGCTGTAGTCGTTCAATGTCCGACTCCTTTCACACGTTTTATGTATTCCGCCATGCCTGCTAACAACATTGCCCATTATCGAGACTCATGAACAACGATGACCCTTCTACGTGTCACAGAATACTCTAACTCTAATGATTCACATATACATCAATGCTGTGTAACTGTACGAGGTTCCACTGGCATCCGATCATGTCTCCTGGGTGCTTTGGGAGTGTATTTATGATATTTTATCTTTTAGCTATTTTTAATTGCGAAGACGTGCTTATTTAAGACCTTTTCTTGAAAAAAAAATTAAAGGGACTAAATAATTGAAGAAATTATCATCGATGAAATTGATTGTTACTTTAGATTATTCTCCACTGTTCTCCTCGGTTAGTGTTCTCGATTTTGCTTAACGAAAAGGATCTGTGGTAAATTCAAGGACATATAAAATCAACAGTTTTAATGATAAGTGCTGAAGACGTGTATTTCTTTCAGTTGATTTAGATTTAGTTTACTCATCCATTTATTTATATGCCCTACAGGTAATACTTCACTATCACACAAAACATAGATTTTATTTTTCTTCTAACTCGTTTCTGAACAATGTTTAAAACAAATAATTTTACTAAGTTCACCAAGATTTATTTTTCATGAAACTCACAATGAACCCGTGACTATTAATTGAATTTAAATACATAAAGCTGCACCAGTCACTTTTTTGAATAGTTATTTAATATTCCATGAACTGGTTTTCGAAGCTTTTCAGGTTCATCTTCAGATGGTTTTCTGGAAGTTACATCACTATTTCTAGCTTAATGCTGGGTGATGGCTCTGTGACAAAGATGGAACATACTTTAATGTTTCGCCATGAGTATTGCTTATCTGTCGATAAGGATGCAAAATTTTAGTTTTGTACTTACGGCAACAGTATCGGCAGCTTTTTTCTGTTAGTGTCCATCTGTCTGCTTCCATTTTGATGGCCAGTTGGTACAGTATTTCACGCACTGTTACACAATCTGTGTACATATACACTGTGATAGTGAAAGTTAAAAGCATATAGCATGTGCTATAAAACTGTTACTTCTTATGAAGATTGTTTGCATCTATCAAAGTCGATATGTGGGCAAGTACTTAAATCAGACTGGCGTTAACATGAGAACTCAGAATAAAATAAATAAATAAATGAATTGCTACAAGATCAAATGGTCTGACATATATTAATGTTTAATATATTCAGTTTATGAGAAGATACTTCAATCAAGATTGACATTGACATGAATGTTCAGGGTACAATAATACAGATTTATAGTACATGCAATGATACATGATTTAGTTCGTTAGTGACTTACATGTTCCATTGATCAGTCTCATGATAAACGTTATGATGTGGAAATTGTCAAGTGCATAAGAAATGCACAGATGATAAAAAACACACACACACACACACACAAAAGCTTAAAATTTTTGTTACCTACTGCATGCCCTCACATAGCACATAACATATACAGTGCACCTATAGATTTATTTATTACTATTCAAAAATTCATCTATGGTATAGAAGAAGTTGACAAGGAGATATGATTCAATTTATTTTTAAAACTATTACTGCTGCCTATCAGACATTTTATGTCATCCCATAACTTATCAGAAAGTTTTACAGCAGCATATTTTAGCCCTTTCTAGGCCAAAGACAGTTTCAGTAGAGGATAGTCTAAGACTTTCTTTCTTCTGGGGTTTTAATCATGAATGTCACTATTGTCTTTAAACTGACCCATTTTGTTGAGAAGCAACCGATTTCATTACTGAGTAAATGTACTGTGATGCTGTTGTAAGAGTTCATAACCTTTTAAAGAGATGCCTGCAAGGTGGGCAACTATGAGCCCCACACATTATTCTAACCACTTTCTTTCGAGCACTGAATATTTTTTGCTTAAGTGTTGAGTTTCCTCAAAAACTTTTTTCCAAATGACATCAGAGAGTGAGAGTATCCAAAGTATGTTAGCTTACTAATACCTATATCCTCAAAATTAGCAATTATTCCGACTGCAAAAATGCTGAACGTAGTCGCTTTAGGAGATCCCAAATATGAATTTTCCAATTCATCTATATATAAACCCTAAAACTTAGTATAGTCTACCCTGGTTACTGACTTCTGTTGATGTGTTATATTCATTGAAGGATGTACTCCTTGCAGTAGAAACTTGGATAAACTGTGTTTTTCCAAAGTTGGGAGCAAGCCCATTCACAGAAATTCAATAACTTTTCCAAAGACATTATTTGTATCATTTTATATTGGAGTTTCTTTCACTGGATTAATAATGCTTGTATCATCAGCAGACAGTATCAGTTTAGCTTCTTGTTTCAGATAAGAAGGGAAGTCATTCACATATATCAAGAGCAGAAGGGGATGTGGAACACCCAATGTTATTTCACCGTAGTGTAATTTCATCTGTAATTAGATGAAGTCGAAAACTTCCTTAAATCACTTAACCCATATAAAGAAACTTTTTACTTCCTGCTCTGTAGATATGAGTTAAGCTACTCACATTTATAGTGCTCCATTTATACTGTAGAATTGTAATTTCTGTAATGTCATGGTTCACACAATCACAGGCTTTGGATCAATCACAGAAAATTCCTATTGGTGACATTTTACTGTTTAAATACTCTGTTATGTTGGCAGTAAAATTGTGTATTTCTGTCTCAATGGAAGAGCGTTTTTGAAATCCAAACTGTGATTTACTAAGTATACCATTACTGTTGAGATGGCTAACCACTCTTGAGTACATTCTTTAACTTTTGAAAATGCTGTGAGCAAGGATACTGGCCAGTAATTATTGACGTCTGTGATGTCCCCTTTTTTGTAGAGAGGCTTGATAATGGAGTATTTTAACCTGTCTGGGAAAATACCTTGAGTTAGTGATGCATTACAGATGTGACTCAGAACATCAGCTGTAACTGCTTCACATTGTTTTAATATGTTAGAGATGTCATCTACTCCAACAGCACATTTATTTTTTAAAGATTTACTGATGTTCCTTATTTCACAAGACGTTGTTAGATGAAAATAAATCTGACTAGGATTTCTCAAAACTGACTCTTTCATGAATTGCATGGCTTTTTCTTTTGGACTATTCTCACCAATTTTTTCACCTACACTTAAGAAATGGTTGTTAAATACATTAGCTACTTGTTTACTCTTGGTTAAAATAATCTCATCCTGTTTAATAGTAATAGTATCTACCCTAGTGGTTAATTTTCCTGTCTCTCTTCTAACAACATTCCATACTGATTTGATTTTATTGCCTGAGTTGTTGATTTTACTTCTAATATACATTTTTTTGTTTTCTGACAACTTTTCTCAGTATGTTACAATAATTTTTACAGTGCAAAATTACTTCTGGGTCTTTACTAATTCTTGCTGCCTCATTTTCTTTTCCTTTCTGAAGACACTTTAATACCTGTAGTGATCCAAGGTTTCTCTGAAAACTGTTTGATGTTACATTTAGTAATTTTTTGGGGCAACGTTGTTCAAAAAGGGAGATAAGTTTGTCAAGAAATATGTTGCATTTCTCATTGGCATTTGGTACTTTATATACTGTACATCTCCCCAATTAACATTTCTTGAACTTCCTATGAAGTGCTCTGTAGATGCTGGGTTGACCAGCCTTATACTTATACTTAATGGTTTCTGAACTGTGTACTCTGCTAAGCTTTTCAAGTTAATCAGTTGTGCATCATGATCTGATAATCCATTTGTCATAGGGAAAGAATATGTTAGTTTTATATCCTCTTGCTGCATAAATACATTATCTATTAGTTTGCTACTGTCTTGAGCTATATGTGTAGGGAAATTGGTCGTTGATTTATAAGTTATGTCATCAAAAACAATTCTAGTTCACTTTTTCTATCAGAATCGCTTAGAAAGTTTATATTGAAGTCGCCACATATTAATAACTTCTTCCTTTTGTCTGACAGACAACATAATAGGGAGTCAAACTTCTTTATGAATAGCTCCCAATTCCCTAACGGGGATCTATACACTGTTACTAATATCAACACTACATTATCTCGCTGTAATTCACATGCACAAACTTCAAAGTGCTGATTGACATAAAATTTGCTTACTTCTACTGTTTTGTAGTTAAAACCTTGTTTTGTGCAAATGGCAACTCCTCCTTTACCCATGCTAGGTCCTCAAGTGTGAGATGCTAAATTATACCCATTTATACTAACACTTTCCATCCCCACAGTTACATGGTGTTCAGACAGAGAAAGTATATCAATCTCATTCTTATTTTTGAGATCACCTAAACGCACTAACAGTCCATCTACTTTATTTTTTATTTCCCTGTAATTTTGATGAAGTAAATTGATACTATCCTTAGCTTTATCCCTATTTACTGTACATGAAGCTTCTTTTACTCTATTTTTCTTCATTATTGACAGTCTGGACTTTGGCTTTAACCTAAAAAACCTGTCTGCCTCATCCCATTAACCACTGGGATCATTCCTTGTGTGCCTGTGACCCACCTTACAGTATCTGCTAATAGAGGAGCTAACGTATCTTTACCCTCCCTATTTAGATGCAGGCCATGTGAAGTGCACCCCCACCTACCAATAGCATCAACTAGAACAACACTTGTGTGAGATTTTTCTGGTGTCTGGAGCACCCTGTACAGCTCAGTGTTAACAAGCCTTATAGCAGTGCTTACCCAGGGCCGATCATGCCGCTGAAAGACCTCCACAAACCCCACATTTGTGTGCCCAGTTTCTGCTCCTATTTTGACCAGATCACTCCTAATACTATATCTTGGATTCATAGCCAGGCTGTTTCCTGCTCCCCCAACTATAATTACCTGATCTTCCTTCTCAAAGTCCCTGCATAGCTGACCTACGTTTTGTCGCCTGGCGAAGGCTAGCACTTGGTTTCACAAACATCATGATCTGGTACCCTTCACCTAATTTCCCCTGAAGCTCCTAGCCTACAGCTTCCCATGACTGCTCCCTAGAAGTTGAATTCTTTTTCTATTCTGATTTGACGCCAACCTAGCCGGCCGGAGTGGCCGAGCGGTTCTAGGCGCTACAGTCCGGAGCCGCGCGACCGCTACGGTGGCAGGTTCGAATCCTGCCTCGGGCATGGATGTGTGTGATGTCCTTAGGTTAGTTAGGTTTAAGTAGTTCTGAGTTCTAGGGGTCTGATGACCTCAGAAGTTAAGTCCCATAGTGCTCAGAGCCATTTTTTGATGGCGACCTATCTTTTTTCTTTGATCTACTATTCTGTTTCAACCTACATTCAGCTACATCTGGATGAGGCCCTTCATCCACTACTTCAGATAGCAAGACAAACTGATTTTTTAACGGAATTTCTAAAATTTGTTCAAAAGTTTCCCTTATTCGCCCTTTGCTTGCTATCGTTTCGCAGCACCCCATCTCTTTTTCCTCCCTTAGACTACATACTTCCAAATTCGCGTTTCCTAATTCACCCTTAATAGCACAAATCTTTGCCCCTTGTTCAGCGATTTCTACATAACCTAAATTGCCATAGAAGAGCCTCATGATCTATCCCCGCTTCCTCGCCTCTACAATCCCCCCAATGAAAACATAACCTACAGTCTTCACAGAACGGACCCCCCACCCCCCTCACCACCTTCAGATTTCTACGGCAACCACCACAACTGTTGTCACACATGGTTTGATAAAAAATTTACACAAAAGCAGATAATAACTTGCCACAAGATCACTGAAGTTTCGTAGCCTGTACTAATGCGTAATTAAACGCTAATGTGAACAAACATTTAAACTTACTTTCGAAAGTTCTAATTAACTACTTAAAGTCTGTATGACAGACATGAATTTAACTTTAAACCGCTAAGTCTAGTCAAAAAGAAAAGCTACACTCTCCCGAAATTTACGCCTAAAATGTAAACAAAATTAACGACTATCGGCCTTTACGAAGTACTTTCTTTTCGATCTAAATACGGTCAGAAAAGCGAAACCTTCAATTGATAGCCTAGCGAAGAAGTAAATGCACTATTCTAAAATGTAATATTAACTAAAATAGCTCAGCTGCTTGTATGTCCATGAGTTTTATATTTAAATGTAAAACAATAATAAAACTTCAAATGAACTGCTAACTTATTTCTGTTCTTACTTTAACATGGTCTGGAATATTAGTAAGGGTAGATTCTGTTTATTTTAGCTAAAGGTATATACAGGGTGAGTCACCTAACGTTACCGCTGGTTATATTTCGTAAACCACATCAAATACTGACGAATCGATTCCACAGACCGAACGTGAGGAGAGGGGCCAGTGTAATTGGTTAATATAAACCTTAAAAAAATGCACAGAAGTATGTTTTTTAACACAAACCTACCTTTTTTAAATGGAACCCCGTTAGTTTTGTTAGCACATCTGAACATATAAACAAATACGTAATCAGTGCCGTTTGTTGCATTGTAAAATGTTAATTACATCCGGAGATATTGTAACCTAAAGTTGACGCTTGAGTACCACTCCTCCGCTGTTCGATCGTGTGTATCAGAGAGCACCGAATTACGTAGGGATCCAAAGGGAACGGCGATGGACCTTAGGTACAGAAGAGACTGGAACAGCACATTACGTCCACATGCTAACACCTTTTTATTGGTCTTTTTCACTGACGCACATGTACATTACCATGAGGGATGAGGTACACGTACACACGTGGTTTCCGTTTTCAATTACGGAGTGGAATAGAGTGTGTCCCGATATGTCAGGCCAATAGATGTTCAATGTGGTGGCCATCATTTCCTGCACACAATTGCAATCTCTGGCGTAATGAATGTCGTACACGCCGCAGTACATCTGGTGTAATGTCGCCGCAGGCTGCCACAATACGTAGTTTCATATCCTCTGGGGTTGTAGGCACATCACGGTACACATTCTCCTTTAACGTACCCCACAGAAAGAAGTCGAGAGGTGTAAGATCAGAAGAACGGGCTGGCCAATTTATGCGTCCTCCACGTCCTATGAAACGCCCGTCGAACGTGTACCTCACTCCTCATGGTAATGTACATGTGCGTCAGTGAAAAAGACCAATAAAAAGGTGTTAGCATGTGGACGTAATGTGCTGTTCCAGTCTCTTCTGTACCTAAGGTCCATCACCGTTCCCTTTGGACCCCTACGTAATTCGGTGCTCTCCGATACACACGATCGAACAGCGGAGGAGTGGTACTCAAGCGTCAACTTTAGGTTACAATATCTCCGGATGTAATTAACATTTTACAATGCAACAAACGGCACTGATTACGTATTTGTTTATATGTTCAGATGTGCTAACAAAACTAACGGGGTTCCATTTAAAAAAAGGTAGGTTTGTGTTAAAAAACATACTTCCGTGCATTTTTTTATGGTTTGTATTAACCCACTACACTAGCCCCTCTCCTCATGTTCGGTCTGTGGAATCGATTCGTCAGTATTTGATGTGGTTTACGAAATATATCCAGCGGTAATGTTAGGTGCCTCACCCTGTAGATAAAAGTTATAGAACTTGTAATGAACTAAAGCTGTTTGTGTGACCATACGCTTTATATTTAAAACCAAGAACAAAATTTGACTTATTTCTGTTCTTACATTAACGTGCTATGGAATATTTATAATTTAGTTATTTATTTTGAGTTCTCATGTTAACTTCAGTCTGATTAAAGTTTTTGCGCATGTATCGACTTTGATAAATGCAAACAAAAACAGGTAACATCTCTCAGCAAACTAGACCTGTGTCATATCCATTGTCAAGATCTTTGTAACAAGCAACAGTTGCATAGCACACTGCATGCTGGTAAGCTTTCGCTATCACAGTGTAAATGAAAACAGGTTGTGTAACAGTGTGTGAAATGATGTACGAACTGGCCATCAAAATGGATGCAGACAGATGGACACTAACAGAAAAAAGCCGCTCTTACTCTCGCCCTAAGAAAGTACGAAACTAAAATCTTGCATCCGTATCGACAGATAAACAATACTCATAGCGTTACATTAAAGCATGTTCCATTTTTGTCTCAGAGCATTATGCTAGAAATAGTGATGTAACTTCTAGAAAATCATCTGAAGATGAATCTGAAAAGGATCGAAAATCAGTTCATTGAACAATAAATAACTGTTCAAAAAAGTGACTGATTGCAGTTTTATATATTTACATCACAATGAAATTAAATTATAATTCGTTCTTTGTGGCTAGCTACGACTAATTATTCAATACAGAACTGCCAACTTTTTCTTACTGGACAGCATACAATATGTCCTAGCAGGAACTGTCAGTTTCCAGAGACATGACAGGAACGATCATTCGAAGCAAAATATCCCAGTTAACCTTTGGAGCTATGGTATTTGCTCATCTTCACCACTGTGATAAACATCTCTTCTGCTGAATAAGTGGTCATAGCTCTTAACATGCATATTTTAGAATTCACGTTCACTAGACAATTTTTACTTGCTTTGGTCCATACTACCTCCTCTGGATACATGGAAACATAAGAGCTTACAGTAGAAGAGATTTGTTCGAAGATTGAAGAGGAAGAAGTGCTCATCGATTTTAGAGGCTACGTATACTGGTCTTTTTTACTTCGTGTGTGTGTGTGTGTGTGTGTGTGTGTGTGTGTGTGTGTGTGTGTGTGTGTGTGTGCTAAGGTCATCAGCCTCCTTACACTCATTACAACAAACAAATGTGGATAAAATCTCTCTCATTGTTGTACACATTGAGGAGAAAAATCTATAAAATGAAAGTTAGTCCCCCACTCCCACCTCACTCGTGTTGAGCCACACAATGTCTCCATCTCGCATGCCTGAAGACAACTGTCTAAATATGGCAGCTTATATACCTGGGATTAAAACAGATGTAAAACCATACGAGAGCTAAAAGAAACACACAGCGAAATGTAACTGGCTGACCATTTACAAAAAACATGAATGAGCCAGTCACCCTGTTAATACAGTAAAAACATCTCTCGAAAATTTTCCGTAGCATGTTAGGCACAGCACAAAAACTTGAGCCGCAGAAGCTTCGTCTTAACGTCACTTAAAATAGAGGGCAGGTCTGCTGGCAAAGCTGTCCTCTCGTCCGGAAACAAACCACAATCTAATAAAATGTGCCGTAGAGTGATCTGTACCCCGCAAGCGCCACATATTAGAGGATCCTCTCGCTGGAGTAAGAAGCAGTGCGTCAGTGGAATGTGGCCTATGCAAAGAACTGAAAGTCGACCCTCATTCTCTCTTCGTGGCTGGAAGCAGGTACGACAAGGCCACGAAATGGGCTTTACTGGACGGGGCTTCTTGTCTGTCCCACTGACGCAAAACTCTGTACCTCAACTGCGAGGCTGTAGAATGCAGGGGGATGGCACACTGAAATAACTGCGGATCGCGACACGGCTGCCAGATCTGCCCTGTAGTCCCCGGCAACACCCATGCCCCCTGGTACCCACCAAAAAGACACCTCTTTTCCCAGCTGTTGTAGGTGGAGGAGGACATTCTGCACATTATAGATGAATTTAATTGTTGGGTGCAAGCATTGTGGAGAGTGAAGAGCAAACAGAGAATTGGAATAGACATTCGACCCATCTGTAAAGACAGCTGTGGAGTCGTGGTGCTCATTTAATACATAATAAAATATGGCATTAAAAACAGAACCATGAGTGTAATCTCTCCTGTACTGCACCAAATCTAAAACTACTCTGGGCCTCTGCGGTAACCAGGTTGCCAGATGGTTAAAACGCTCGGTTTGGGGATGTACTTACTCCATTCCAAGTGGCTCCAGCATATGGCACACGCAGATTCCAGATGGCATCGTATCTCGTGGACGATTGGAGAAACTGCGTTCCCAGACATAGACAAATAACAGTATGATATGCAGATGAACTCGGAGCTGCGACGAACTTACAATCTCGACACACCATGAGAAGTTGCCATCGGATTGTAAGTGGCGGTTCACTAGCCTCACCACACAGACTGTGTATGGGGGGGGGGGGGGGGGGGCTGGTCCTACAAGCGCCTGTTCCCAGCCTAACCCTCTCATGGTGGACAGCGTCAATGATGTTCAAATAAGAACGCCTCGCTGATCCATACACTGTGAATCCACAGTCCAGCCACAAAAGGACCACAGCCCTATAAAACTGGAGCAGACGCCTCCTGTCGCCTCCCCAAGGCCTGTGGCTAAGTCGCATTGTAATATTTGTGCCTTCAGGCAACCACAACAATTTGGAGTCAACAATGGGGCCGATAAACCTCATCGAGTCTCTAAGCTGTAGAATGGTGTCACTCATACACATGTCAGGCAAATTAAAAATACGTTAAAACGATTAAGATGGACACACACACACACACACACACACACACACACACACACACACACACACACACACACGCACACTTCTCTGCAGGAAACTGAAAGCTTATCTTCAAAGACTACTCCTCTAACCTCCCCACTGTAGGTTGCAACTGACGGCTCGCAGTTGCAACACTGGAGGGGGGACAGAGAACAGCTAAATCGTACACACATAAGGAGCACTGTATAGGACTCCTCACTGTTTTTCGCTATGGCAAAGAGGATAATACCCAACACACTATACTCTCAGGAACACCATTTTAATGCTCTAAACGATCGGACAGCTCGAGACAGAAAAAAGTGCTTAAGTAGGAAGGACAATAGGAAAATGGGGAAGGGGTCACGAAAGTTCCATTGATGAAAATGTACGAGAATATTGTCACCAAGTAGTGTAGGACGCCTTACTGATATCGAAGAATATAGCGAAATAGTGATGTTCATGTAGGTAAGCCACTTGAAAAGTCGCCTCTAGTGGGGCGCCGAAAGCAGACCGAAATTTCTGGACTCCTCACTGAGAGCGGCTAAGGAGTTGCCTGGTCTCTAACAATCATACCAGGAGGCGCTTAACCATTCGCTGCAGGATCTTTCCTACACAGCTCACTAAGACAACGCTCCAGTAACGACTGGGACATGTGCGATATTTTCCTGGTATGAGGAGATGTGTTAAGAGTTGCCTCTCTCCAGCCATAGAAGATTAAGACATTCGAAAGAGGATTTCTTTTGACACGGCTGGCAGATGTCGAAGCATGCTGTACCGGATTTGGCTGTGGTTGGGTGCAGTATCATGTGTCTCAGTTTCAACTCCAGCTCCCACGTGGAGAAAATGCAGTTAAAAGACCCCTCTCTGGCCCATAGTGCGGAGTGGTCACAGGAAAGGTCATCAGTGGGTTCCTACTGTCCTGAGCCTGAAAGAGCTTTAGAGCGGAAAGAGATGTAGATGGCTGAGGACGACCCAGTAGTAGCCAAGAAATGAGTGGGACTGCCTGAACTGGGGATGCACATCTCCTGAGATACCATGAGGTTCTCCAAGGCTCGATCCCTGGCGCAAGTATAATTCGAGCCCGACAATACATTAAGGGGATTGAAATTACGCACTAGAAGAAACGGGTGGAGGAATTACTTAATATGGTCTGTAGAACCCACAGAATCTATCGTACACGGTGAAAGTTAGTACAGGGCTCAGACAATGGAGATAGTGGTATTCTGACCCACATGAACTTCAATGGCTACTGTTTGTAGGTTAGTAACAAAGGAGAGAGCAGAGAAATGGTGTGTGTCATTGACAAATACAGCAATCTCCACCTGACTCTTTCCCCAGTCAGCTCATCCTTTTAGTGGAGGTTATAGCCCAGTAGCACAAGTGGATCCGTGGCTTTGCAATGCGTTTCGTGTAAACATAAGCACAGAGAGTGTGCCTGTGCCAGAATTTGCAGTTCATCCACATGAGTCCCGAACCCTTTCATGCTCTGCTGTAGTATGAGAGCCATCCATCACAGGGATTGCTCTTTCATCCTGTCTTCCCACCAGAGTGAGGAGCCCAAAATGGATGGAGTTTTAACCTTGAGGCAAGGTGTTTGCCCTGGGCAGACTTCACAGTCCATTGACTGACACAGCGAACATTCGCTAATCAGGTCATACTTGATATGGAGCATATAGCCCTGAGTACAGGAGCATCAGATGCTTTAAAATGCATTTACTGCAAACACGAGCAAAGAGAGCGTTCCTGTGTTAGGAGTTTCATTTCCTCCACATGTGTTCTGAACCAATTAATGTTCAGTGTAGGATGAGAGCTGTCTATCATGGGGATAGTACTAGTACTTTCATCCTGACTTTCTGCCTGGGAAGGGAGCCTGCAATGGGTAGAGGCTCAGTCATGGGGCATGATTGACTTAGTCTGACGTCAAGGTCCATCGTCCCTCAAGAAGATTCAAGAGAAACGTCAGAGAGGATTATGTCGACATCGTCAGAATGTGATCTTCCCATTTCCATCAGTGAGCTGCTCTTCGCATTTGACTTCAACTTCCATACTGTCAGCAACCACATTCTTATCTGAAATTCTAAGGGGATGGACAGGCGTCTAATGACTGCAGCAGCACATCAGTATTGACAAATGCAGATATTTGTGATGACACTAGCAGCCTCCGTTTGTGTACCAGCATCGGCTTTCTGCACTGACTGTTTAATTACTGATGCAATGGCTGTGGCGTAAATTGGCGCAACATGGGTTTATACATCTTTTGGACTTCATAATATGGGATACACTATCTAGCTCTTGTATTTTTCGTTCTTCAACATATACGCTGCAGCCCAGAGTCCATACATGATGAGCCCCAAAGCAATTCACCCACTTTAAGGGAGAGAAACAAGCGACTCCTCTATTACCCCATTTGCCACAAGTGGCTTCTCCGTGACACTGAAGAGCAGTACGCCCAAAGGCTAGATGCTGAGGATAACGAAACCTGCCTTAATGTGCTCTGGAAGTTTCGTGCTGTTGAAATCAGGGTAAAGGAGATCGCCATTCCTTCTTAGGCCAGCTCAACTTTCTGTTCTTCTTTGGGAATGTTCACCCAATAGTTGCGTGTCACTACATTTGCTCTAATTCAATGCAGTGAGGAGCATAGTTTCAGTGGGATACCCCCAAGACTTTTCGATCTCTGCAGATTTTTTACTTGTTGTGGATTACAGGTTCTGACCAATAGTGTTGCATTTCGTACTGAATTACAGGTTCCGACCAATAGTGTCGCATTTTGTACCCACTTGAACGGATTTTAATGTCCCTGCAATGCCCTCTAAATCCTTTTGAATGTAAAAAGAGGAGACTTTCTTAAATGTTCCCTCTCATCTCTTAACTTCCAAAATAAATGCTGTCATGCAGTGTGAATTCTGTTACTATATCCCACACTGTTTTTAACAATTCCAGAAATTAGGGGGCTCATCACACGAGGCCTCTTGTGCGAATATGTGTTGGTAAGTCCAAGCGGCCTCCCATTCCGCTGGGAGGAGGGAAAGAAAATTTCGAGGGTTCCATTTCGATCCCACGAGCAGCTGTGGAAATACACGTAGACAGAACCCAAGTACCTCGTTAAGCCTCTTACAAATGAGGTGTGGCAGGTTCCCCAGAGGTTGCCAGTTAATGATTGTTCCACCGCAACAGCCGTGCATCACATCAGCGCACAGCACACCTAGAGACTGATGGTATTTTAATAGAGGTTCTTACCATCCTTGCGATCCGGGCGGTCAAGCCAGGATCCATGTCCTCTGTGACATACAATGTTCCACTGCTGCGCCACACAGTGGTAGCTGAAGCACGCCCAGAGCTGACAGAGGTGACAGGGACTGGCGGCGCTTGCCAGTCACCAGCTCAGGAACCTTAGGGTCGCTGAGACTCCACTCATTAAGCGAATACTGAGCCCTTGAGGGCTTTTATACTTCGAATGACTGTTCTCGTCATATTGTAAGGTGGCAGAACCAATGGTCAGATTCGCACCTTAAATGAGAATGTGAAGATGACACCTAACGTATATCGACAGTTATGAGAACATTTGCCTATCAATATGTAATGCAAAAAGGGATGACAGTCAATCGTCAGTAATTAAGACACCATTCCTATAAAAAGCATGTCTTTGAGCGGAATGTAGAAGACGGAATGGAGATGAGCCGCTTTTAGTTTTGAAATGCCAGCTGCACAACAGCATAGCGAAACCACGCTGTGGGTGTTATGCCGGCAACCACTTAAAGGGGTGGCAGGAAGGAGGACAGCGACCCTGGGCCAGGTGATCAAGCTGGAGGGCCGCCTGTAGCGAGGGCATCGGTACAAGGGCAGAGAAGAAGTTTGGAAGACTGCATTTCGGAATTCTGACGGGATATGAACAAAAGCAAGTGACGCATTTTTGTCCAGCGAGTGCGAGACATGGAAAGGTCAATGTACTTTGGAGATCTAGAACGGGCACAAAACGTCAGATTGACGGAAAATCACTACGAAGGAGAAAAACAACTGAAGTTTCGATGCAGTTTGATAGAAGGGACGTTGCGATTGGTAGAGGGTGTTTCTACAAAATAAGAGGAATGCTCCTATTGGTCGAAGAAAGCTGTGACGTTGTGACGTGAGAAAGGGACCCAAATGGAGGGAGACAGTTCTGCCATGAGTAGAGCAAGAGAGAAATTTTGGTGGACTCTTCTCTGAACTGGCATCAAGTGCTGAACGGAGCACTTAACTCTCCATACGACGCAGAGAAGAAATTGATGTGGACATTGCGTTCACAGTGGCGGCACTCCAGCTAAAATTAGCTGTAGCAACGTTTAGCTCCAACTGTAGAGTTTTGTAGGAATTTCAGTGGGAGAGAGCGGCCTTGCAGACAGCAGCACGTCGCAGCTTAAGGTAAATACCGCGTGCAGAGGCGTATACTTTGTGTTGGTTCACCAGCTTGCGTCAATTGTAAACTCGAGTGGACTTGGGTAATCTTGCGCTCAAATTTGTCACTTGACTTACCATCCATCATAGACTTGATTGTCATCCTAAATAGTACCGAACTTTGAACTGGAATCGGACGATTTTCGTAGTACTGACCAACATCATAACGTATGTGTAAGAGCAATTTTGTAAACAAAGGTCCAATGAAACTTTCATATTATTGTGTTTAGGATTAATGTAAAGAAACTTCCAATTAAACTTTCATATGGTTCAAATGGCTCTGAGCACTATGGGACTTAACATCTGATGTCATCAGTCCCTTAGAACGTAGAACTACTTAAACCTAACTAACCTAAGGACATCACACACATGCATGCCCTAGGGAGAATTCGAACCTGCGACCGTAGAGGTCGCGTGGTTTCAGACTGAAGCGCCTAGAACCGCTCGGCCACACCGGCCGGCTGAACTTTCATAATATTGCGCTTAAGATTAATGTTCTTTCAGAGAGTTAATATTTAAGATTGTTGTGTATAAACTTAGTTCACGTTTTGATCTTGGCAAGGTGCATTATCCATTACGCTGTTCTTATGTTGGCGAGTTGAAAACTGTGTAAAAAGCTGTAATTTGGTGAGAAATATTGCGACATTAAACTTGTCATTTCACCACACACAGTTGTTCTCAATTCAAGAACAAGCCAGCAAAAACAAATCCTCGTAACCTTACAATATGCCTGAATATTCACCAGTCCTCCTGCGATGCCCCGTAGAAATAATCAGGTACCAAATAATTCTGTTTCTTAGAGTATCCAGTTGTACACTTTCAAAACGTAGAAATATGTTAGGATGCGTTGAACTGTACTTATATTATACTGGTACATTTACGAAAGAAACGACGAAATGTTGACGTTTATTTTCCCGCTTGATTGTCTATTATCGTCGGTGGTAGTGTAAGAGCGAGGGTTGGAACATTAATAGTGGCAACTATTTATTCACAGCTCATACAAAATAGATACGTGTTTGAAAGTTTTACTGACCTTCAAAGTAGTCACCAGCATTGTGTATAACCCGTTGCCAGCGTTGTGGAAGTCGTAGGATACTCTCAGCAGTGCCAGTTGTGTTGACAGTTCGAGCGGCGAGGTCTGTTGCCCGACGAATTTGTAGCAGTTCTGAAGTGAATGCCGGGAAGTGTTCCTTCAGTTTAGAAATCAAGTTGAACTGACGAGGGCTTAAGTCATGGGAGTGCAGTAGGTGGTATAGCAGCATCATCAGTCAAACAAGTCAGTAACAGCTTACACTGTACGTGCTTGAGCATTGTCCTGCAAAATGATGGTCAGGTCCTGCAGAAAGTGTCATCACTTCCGTCTCTATGCTGTTCATTTTTGGAACACAACCTACGACTAGCTTAGAGACATAAGTGTTGACAGTTGCTGCAGGTCCTGAGCATCATTTTGCAGGACAATGCTTAAGCACGTACAGTGCAAGCTGTTACTGAGTTGTTTGGCTGATAGGGCTGCTAAGTGCTTTATCACCTACCGCACTCCCCTGACTCAAGCCCTCGTCAGTTCAACTCGATTTCTAAACTGAAGGAAACACTTCCCGGCATTCGCTTCTGAAAAGCTACAAATTCGTCGGACAATAGACCGCGCCGCTTGAACTGTCAACACAACTGGCACTGCTACGAGTGTCCTACGACTTCCACATCGCTGGCAACGGGTTATACACATTGCTGGTGACTACTCTGAAGGTCAGTAAAACTTTGAAACACGTATCTATTTTGTACGAGCTGTAAATAAATAGTTCCCACTATTAATGTTCCTGCCCTCATATATTCATTCAGTTGTTCAGCACAGTTAGCAGAGACGGTTAAAATATATGACCCAAGGCAGCCAGTGGCAAATTTAACTTGGTAATATAATTTACTAAATCAGTGAGTACAGTTTAGCGGACAAAATATGAAGTAATAACTTGTCATTTCCACCATGCAGAAATGTGCCATTATCGTTTTCACTTTTGAACGGTATAATTCTGGTTACTTATCGTAGGGTGTAGATTTCAGTACCACCCTTCTACATTTTCATCAAGAGCTGCGCTACCAATGTCCGTAGACATTGTTTTTGGCAGATGATCAGATAGTCGTGGGCAGTGAAGATGACGATGTCCGATTTATGACTAGAAAATCATTAGAAGAGTGTGCTAAGTGGGGATGGAAAGCAAATTTTCAAAGCCCTAACGTTCTATGCAGTGATGAAAATGTAGCAGAGGACCAGCAGTTCAAGCCATGTAAAAAGTAATATTAGGTAGCATCGTGTCGGAAGACAGAAAAATTAGTTATGAAATACAGCAGCAACTGGATCATGGAAATGCAGCAATCTGTCAGCTACACCCCCCCCCCCCCCCCCTGTTATGGTCTTCTAAGATACTTTATAAAGTAAATAACATGCTCTATAGAAATATAGTGGGGCCTATAATGTCATAGATGCGAGTGTTGTAAGCTTACTGTGAGCAATAAAAATTAACTGAGAGTTGGAGAAATGTACAGTTGCAGAAGATCGTCTAGAATGTTTGTAAGACCACAGAAGAAATGAAAAGATCAGATAAATGAAGCACACACAAGAAACATCACACAGGGAATATACAACGACTGCTCGCGTGGTATGGAATGACAGATGACCAAAGAAAATTTTGACGTAGAAGAAGAGGAGTAGTGAAGATTAACTGTTTATGTCACATAAAGAAGGCCACGAGTAAAAGATAAATAGGAGGAAGCTGGAAAAGGCGGAAACCAGTGGTGACAGATTCGTGGGATGCGCCGACAGCTGTAACAGCCACACAGGAGAGAGAGGTAGGCTCGGTAAGCCGCCGTACAGCCTGTGGTACGGGATGGACAGTCACGCGTGGTTGGGACGAAGGACGGCCATTAGTAAGCCTTCGTCTAAGCTAAAGTCTCTCTAATTCTTCTTGCGCGATTTTTTTGCAAGACATGTGTAGAAAGACTCACTGCGTTGCTTGTCTCTCTTAGGAACGCCTACTCTCGCAATTTTAGAAATGTTATGCGCAACGCTTCTCCTGTCACGTTCTTCACTGGACTTTGGATAGCACGCCCGTAATGACTTTGCGCTAACTGTACCCACCCGCGACGTAGCACTCAGCTCTTTTTGGGACGTTCTCTGTTCTCTGTCTCAGTCCCGCCTGGTGGCGCATGCCAGACTGTCTGTTTTGTTGGCTGCTTCCCTCGTGTGTGGACTACACTTGCTGATGGATCTTCCATTGAATGTCATTCTGCCACTTGTCGCACGACTATTCTTACATGATTGTTCCATTTTCAGTCTCTCTGCACGTATACTCTTAGATCTTTGATGGGTGTGACTGCTTCGCGTGATTGTTCTAAAATGGAGTAATCGTACAGTAATTTGACTTGCTGTCTATTTATCCATCATACTTTATATTTGTTTACGTTGAACATAACTGCCAATCCCGACACCAAGATTGATCCTCTACTGCTCTTCGGGTATACCACTGCCATTTTACAGCGTTGTGACTTCTCCGTAGGCAAGAGCACCATCCGCAAAAAGTGTACAAGAAGATGCCCACTGTTACACTACATTCTACCACTCAGTTGGCATTAGAGTTTTTGTGTTATCAGAAAAGCCAACACCGTGTTACGAGTGGAGGCCGAAATGCACGCGTTTCAGCTCACGCAGGCTGGCGTGACGAGGGAAGAACTACACAGACGTGAGGTATGGAACATGACAAGGGATGAGAATTCAGAAAGCGGACGTAATTAGTTTGATACTTTAATCCATTAATGATGAACGTCGCTCTTGACGGAACTTCTTCTTCTTCTGTAGTGGTCAATCCAAGGATTGATTTGCAACAGCTACAATGGCAGCTTCTCTCCATTCTGTGCGTCTTTCAGCTTTTCTCTTCATTTCTTTATAGGTGTTACATCCCACATCTTTCACGATTTGGTCCATGTACCTCGGTCGTGGTCTTCCTCTTGGTCTTTTTCCCTCGACATATCCCTCTATGATTGTGTTCAGGAGTCCTTTATGTCTTAATAGATGGCCTGTAAATTGCACTCTTCTTTTAACAATGAAACTCCAGAAGCTTCTCTTCTCACCTGCTCTTTCCAGAACCCCTTCGTTTGTGACCTTGTCGATACATTTTATTTTGAGCATGCGTCAATAGCACCACATTTCAAAAGAATTTAGCTTCTGGTCTTCCTCTGTCCCGAGAGTCCATGTTTCACACCCATAGCATGCCACACCCCACACATATGATTTCAAAAATCTTTTCCTGATTTCAAGGCTGATGCTCTTAGATTTTAAGATGTTTTTCTTCTTGTTAAAAGCAGTCTTTGCTTGAGCAATTCTACTTCTCACTTCTGCCTTGCTCCTTCCATCCCTGGTAATATTACTGCCCAGATAAGTAAATTTATCAACTTGATCAAGCAGTTCATTGCCTACATGAACTTGGACTTTCACTTGAACTTTTTTGTCGCATGCCATTACTTTTGTTTTTGCTTTATTAATTCTCATATTATATTCCTCCCCCATAACTTTATGCATTCTATTCAGTAGGATTACAAGATCTTCTTCACTTTCAGCCAGGACAGCTATATCATCGGCATATCTTATCATATCTATTCGTTGGCCATGAATTACTACACCTGTCTGTGAATTTTCCCTTACTTTTTTCAGCGCCTCTTCAGTGTATAGGTTAAAGATAACAGGGGATAGTGCGCAACCGTGTCGGACACCTTTCCGTATCTGCGCCTCTTCTTGTTTTGTCCGTCCATTGATAACTGCTGTCTCGTTTTTATACAGGTTCCATATCATTTTTCTATCTTTATAGTCAATTCCTACCTTTTTGAGTACCTCAAACATCTCATCCCACTTAACATTATCAAAGGCTTTCTCTACATATACGAAAGCTATGTATGTTGTCAGGTTCTTATCTAGTCGTTTCTCTATTATTAGTTTTAGAGCAAATATTGCTTCTCTGGTTCCTCTATCTTTCCGGAATCCAAACTGGTCTTCGGAGAGTGTAGCTTCGACTTTTCGTTCTATGTGTTTTAGGATAATTGAGGTTACTATTTTAGAGGCGTGAGTAACTAGGCTGGGCGTCCTATAATTTTAACATCTTGTAGCATTTGCCTTCTTGTGAATGGGGATCATAATGTTTTTCGCAAAGTCTGTAGGAATTTTACCCTGCTCGTACATGTTGAAAACAAGATTATACAACTCCTGATTCAGGTTTGCTCCTCCAGTTTTAGAAGTTCGGCTGGGATATTGTCTATACCAGACGATTTGTTGTTTTTCAGTTTTTTCAGAGCTAGTTCAAACTCTTCCTTTAATATAGGTTCACCTATGTTGTGTGCATCTGCTTCTGCTTCTTCTTCCATGATTCACAATATTATTGAAGATAGTAATTATAGTAACTGAACATGGCGCCTTGCTAGGTCGTAGCAAATGACGTAGCTGAAGGCTATGCTCTGCAAATGAGAGCGTATGTAGACAGTGAACCATCGCTAGCAAAGTCGGCTGTACAAGTGGGCCGAGTGCTAGGGAGTCTCTCTAGACTATACCTGCGGCGTGGCGGCGCTCGGTCTGCAATCACTGATATAGGCGACACGCGGGTCCGACGTATACTAACGGACCGCGGCCGATTTAAAGGCTACCACTTAGCAAGTGTGGTGTCTGGCGGTGACACCACAAGAGTCAATACTATACCCATATAATGGTCTATTCTGAATAGTATTGGTGTTAAATACTGGTGTTGTAACTTAGAATGTTCGAACTGTACAGTCAGCAACCTGTTTTTACTCTGTTTCATGTGGAGGAAAGGCGCCACATCTCGTAGTCGTCTGCATTTTCGATGCCGCCGCCAAGGCCGTCGGGCGAGAGAATATTCTGTCGGTGCGTGTTATCGCACTTGACTTCAATCAAATTAATGAATAAAAATAATTGTGAAATGTTTTGTAATAATGGAGAGGTATGTTGGAAATGGAAAAATTTCGTATTTAATATGAGATCATGTTTAAATTTGATATTAAGAACATCTGTCTTAGTGTATGAATTCTGGTGGCAGTTTCTCAGTCAAGGACATTGATATGTTTGAATATGATAAAGACGAGGACCGAACTTCATTGATGAATTTTGGTAGGTCATTGAATATTAAAGTAAGGCACCTGTCAATATATTGAGAGTTGCCAGCAAAAAAAGGAATTGGTGTAATACGGAAAAAGCCAAGGAGTTTTTTGAATGCCTGACACTCGCGAAACTGAATCTACGTCTCTCTCACCTTCCGAATTTGCAGGAAGTTAAACGAAACAATTCTTTGAGTTAATTCAAATTTTCCTTGTGGCGCCCCTCTGGATACGATATAAAACTTTCATTACTACAGCACACACTGGTGTTCTAACCTATCTAAAAAATGGCGTGGCGCCGCAAAAGTCTCATTGAAATTCCGACGTTAAATTGAAAGGGTACAGTACCGCCCGACATTGAAAATAGGTACAACATACTTCATTATTTTTGTCAGAAGAACACATTTTTTTTGTAAAATAACTCAATTTCAATTAATACAGCGAAGCCGGATACCAGTGTGGGAAAGAATGACAATTTATTTATTTAATTGATCACATGTGCACTCCCACAAAGTAAATCCCTACATCCAGTTTGCTGAGATCTGTGAAATGAATGAATGTATGGTCGTCTGCTAACCACAGATAGTGAATGTGAATATATGATCATCTTTGAGACGATCCTTTGGCCACCTCTGATCGGGCCAAAGAGATGAAATTTACCAGAGCTTTGAGCGCCTGAAATGTGGCTGACCAATATGATAGCAAGGTGCTTCCCCCACCTTGGCAGAGATGGGAGAGGACCTAGAGAACGGCCATGTTTCAGCACTCTGCCGCTGGATCTTGTGCTGTTATGACCTGTTTTAGTTGTGCTCTGTAATGACGAAAGAGTGGAGACATGGTATGCATGTGGAATATTTAAGAGTAGTTTGAAATATTAATTTCTCTATTTCAGGAACTTTTGTGGGGAGAATTAAATGTCAAGCAGGTAATATTAATGGGATTGTAGGAAACTTCGGAAGTGACCAACGGTCACAATGAAACCACGTGTAGCAATAAGTTGAAATACTTCCGTGTGCTTAAGTTAAGCTGAATTACTAGCGTGTGTACCATAAGTTGAAATATTTAAGAAATGGCGTGTACAGGACTTGAAATTAGAGACGAGTACTTCCACGTGGTGAGTACTGTGTGAGTCTCAATCTGTGTATGAGACAAAGGATAAAGAGAAGTACTCGTCCATGGTATCAGTTGAGGACTCGCGTGTGTGATGTTCTTAATATTACTTTGCGTGATATGATTCCGTGTGACGCTTGATTCAAACTCTGAGAGAGAAGCAAGGTGAGTCGGCCGTCTATCCAGCAATGCCACTTGGCTTGCATTGCACAGGAAGACGTGCAAATATCTCCAGAGTTCATAGTAGGAAAGTAGAATTACAAAGTGGGGCAGTGTCGTGTGAAACTGGGATAAATATTAATTGAAGTGGGAAAGCTGAAAGTGATAATGTTGTGACTATTCTCTGTGTAGTATTTCATGTTGTAGTGTGGTGTATGTCATGTAATTTGGGTATGTGTGGTTTTCATGGGAGAGTAGCGAGGTAGTTTCAAAAGATTAGTGGGTTATGCTTGTTCCTTCAGTACCACTCGGTCTGGAGGAAAGTTTAGTGATGATGATTGTGAGAGTCGAAGTGTGAGGTATAATAAAAGATCCGCCATCCTATCCAGAAAGTGCACTGTAGCGTTAAAAATAATTACGAGACCATAATATAGAGATTCACCATTGTAAAGCCATACCCACTGGGCGGAATTTCTCATGTGTTATTGTTGTAGGTTATAGAATTTGTGTGTTTAGGTTAGAGAATTTATCGGAATAAATAAGATAGTGAAAAGAAAAAGATTGCTGGACATTTCCTTCGAATTGTATGTTGTCATAATGTCCCGAATTTATAATGTGTGCGCCATTCATATTCAGTGCGGTGGCCACGTGTTGACAAAAGCCGTTAAATAAAAGACAAAAAGGTGGTATTGCCAGTGCGTAGTGTACAGTCAGAGTTCTGTAAATTACTGATAGTCAGATGCGTGTTTCCGTTGCGTATTATTCATACAGGAGGTTGATTAGTGACTTAATTGTGAGAGTACTAGAGTTCATGTTACTCTATAAATAAGAATGAATCCACTTGCTTGGCAGACCACTCATCTTGCAGGCCTGAGTGCTTGATGCCACACTATGAGCAAGGCATGTGGATGCCTCTCAAAATATTTGTTGTTCACACTAAGGTGACAAAAGTCGTGGGACACTTTCTAATATCATGTCGGTCTTCCTTATACCTTGTGCAGAAAATTGACGTGGCCTCAATTCAACAAGTCGTTGGAAGTCTCTTGCAGAAATATTGAGCCATGCTGCATCTGTAGCAGTGCACAATTGCAAAACCATTGCCGGTGCAGGATTTCGTGCACGAACTGACCTCTCGACTATGTCTCACAAACGTTCCATAGTAGCGCAGATCATTCGCTAGAACTATCCAAACCAGTCGCGAACTGTTGCGGCCTGGAGACGTGGAACATTGTCACCCATAAAAATTCCATTCTTATTTGGGAACATGAAGTCAATGAATGGCTGCAGATTGTTTCCAAGTAACCATTATCGACCCACCACTTACTTGCACAGTGCCTCGTTGACAACGTATGTCTATGGCTTTGTGGAGACTTTGCCACACTCGAACCGCACCATTAGATCTTACCGACTGAGATAAGGACTCATCTGACCAGCTGACGGTTTTCCAGCCGTGTAGAGTCAAACCGAAATGGTCACGAGAGGCGCTGCAGGCGATATCGTGCTGTTAGCAGAGGCACTCACGTCGGTCGCTTGCTGCCATAGCTCATAAACGTCAAATTTCGCCGCACTGTCCTAAAAGATACGTTCGTCGTACGCCCCACACTGATTTTTGCGGTTATTTCACTTAGTACTGCTTGTCTGTCAGCACAGACAACTCTAAGGAAACGCTACCGCATTCGGTCGTCAGGTGAAGGCTGTCAGCAGTGGGTTGGGAAGTAATGCCTGCAATTTTGGTATTCTTGGCAGAATCTTGAACTCTGGATCTCAGAATATTGAATTCCCTAACGATTTCCGAAATGGAGTGTGCCATTCGTCTAGCTCTAACTACCATTCCGTTCTGAAAGTCTGCTAATACCTGTCGTACTGTAACATTACGAGTCAAGACAGATGTAACGGAACTTGAATAGCGTATTTGCCTCTATTGGTTACGGTAGAGAGATTAATCTTTCAGTCCTGTGTGCATATTTATATATAATATTGCCTGAATAAAGGCTGGGCGAGTGTAAAGCTATCGTTAAAAACGCACGCCGCGCGATTTGTTATGATTTGGTCGGTCATAGTAGTAGTAACATGCTTTTGAATACAATAAAAATATAACGGCGATACCTGTTCAGTGTTATTGGAAATAATATGTGGTAAATTAATGAGGAAGGTAGCCGATCCTATAAGAAGAGGTAAAATTGGGCATATTAAGGTGTTTTGCTTTATATGGACGAAGCCGATGATACGGCGTCTTTTTTCTGTTTACTCTTAGAAATAAACAAGTAAAGAAGTGCTAATTGTGCGTTGTGAAAAAATATAGGGGCGAGTTTTAAATAGCTACTGTATACAATCAGACTAACAAATGGACATTTAGTTACACGAAATCGCGGATAGTGAAGTGTGGTCATTAAATTGAGTACACCTACAGGGCGGTCAATTCCGGGCTAAATCTATTCGCATCTCACGAGGGACGCGGTACTGAGACCGTTTTTTTTTTAATTATATCGCGGAGAGCGGGCTTCAATTTATGAAAAGGAGAAAAACTGTATTATTATCATTGACTGTTGGTGTCAAGCAACCGAAACCGTTCATCAAAGGGTTTCCGTGAATGAGTGGTGAATGCGAAATAAAACTGTGAAGGAAGTTACGTTAAATAAAACAGAAGAGACAAGACAGTTTGGTCGTATCTGTTATTATTCCATAAACTGTAACATTTCTTGTCGTTGTACGAAGCCTTAATAGACGATCGTTATGACAATTTGCTTTGAAGGGATCTCGTTACGAGTTAAGTTTTGGGGACCTGGGCAAGAAGAGATAGTTCGTAGATCCTAACTACTGCAGCTATTCTGGAATCAGGTGCTACCGTGACCGTTGTGTGTTGTCAGTGGCTTAAGGTCATCATATCTCATGCTCTAAGATCGACGCGCCTTTCCTTTTTGTATAACGGTGCCTCTCAGTAACAACGACAACACCGGCGACGAAGGAAAATACGGTAGAAGTGGCGCCACAACGTGCGGCTCGATCGAGGAGAATTGCTGCATCGAGTCGAGTGTCATCCGGATTCACGAACCCTAGAGTTGGAAAATATTGTAGCAGCCAGTGAGTCTGTCCAATAAGAGAGGTATTCTTCAATAATCGCTAAAAGTGAGCGATGCTACCAGGTACTATTAAAATAACAGTATAATTATTTTAAAAAAAAGGAAGTTGAGACTTGTGATTTTTGTAGATAAATATATATAAATACATAGTGAAAGTAAGTGTATGTCTTGGTAGTGAATAATCATGTCAAAACGAACCAAAAGGGTACATGATAATGTGCAGTTGAGTAGAGTAATGAGTAGAGAGAGAGAGAGGAAAGTGAAGAGGATATGGATGATGAATACCATGAGCTCAATGTGGGACAGGAGACATGTACAGATAATAATTCAGTTATTGATTTAGAGCCGTTAGGAGATTCAAATACAATGATACGTAAGGTAAGCAGCGTGGGAGAACATAAAGATCTTGAGGTTTCGGAAGTAGGTCAGCAAGTTGATCCTCAAAATAGAAATATTAATCAAAAAATGTTTGATATGCTGGTATCAATAAATACTCAAATGGGTGTAATGAATGGAAGACTTGGTTCACTAGAAAAAGAAAATAAGCAAATAAAAGATGACAATCAAAAGTTAAATGAAAAATTTGAGGCCAAATTTGGTTCATTAGAAGGTAAAATGGATTCTTTGGAAAGCAAACTGAACACCTTTGATCATAAACTGGAAAATACCAAGAAAGAATTAAAGGCGGACTGGGAGACTCAATTAAATACGAAATTTGGAGAACTAGATGTAGAGTTTTGTAACACCTAAGAAAGGCAACATAATAATTTAATGGGAAAACTTCGTGATGTAGAAAAGAAATATGAGGTAGTTTCGAAGAGTTTTGATGGCCTGTCCAATAGGATGGTTAAGTGTGAAAGTAGCTGTTTCAATGCTAGCGCACAGATAGAAGAGCTTTCGAAACAAATAGTCGAGTTTGAGTCCGATGCTCGTAAAGGGATTGACAAGTATTTGGTAGATCAGACTAAAAGACTTGACGAAGATCTATCTGCATGGATAGAAATAAAAGGAAATGAAATTGTAGGCAAGGTTAAGACTACTATTGGATCCCAACCAAATGAAAATATCAATGAGCACCTAAGTAGAAATGATGAATTAATTAAGCTGTTCACTAGCGAAATTCAGAAAATAATAGACAAAATAGTTGATGAGTTCCCTATATGGCAAAAGGAAACCAATCATAAATTGGTAGAGTTAGAACGAAAGTCATCACAAAATTTGTTGACTGATGACAAACGTTCGGAGAATAGGACGAAAAACAAACGAACATGTGATAATACGAAGTACAACTGTGGTGAAAATTTGGATTGGGAAGTTGATGATTCGGTTGGTACAGAGGATGATTCTTTTGGCCAGCGAGGATATTTGTCTTCTTTAAAGGTGGAGAATAGCATTTTTAAAAGTAGACAATTCCCAACATTCTACACTGAAAAGAACAACCTGCATCCGAAAATCTTTATCAATAATTTCAAAAGAATACTTCCACGTAGCTGGAAATTACCGGAGAAGCCGCATTATGGGCCGCCGAAGTAAGTGAAAGTTGCCATACTTGCACTGAGTTTGAACAACTTTTTTGGCTAAATACTGGTCGTCGAGTAAACAAGAGAAATAAAGAAAAGAGGTTTATCAACCTGAGTATTTTAACAGTAAAAGGAGTACTTTAAGGCAATATTTTGAAAAGTACATAAATAAGACACGTTATTGGAGTGATCCGATTTCTCAAAAGGAAGTGATCAGAATTTTGAAGGGAAGGTTGCCCATAAATGTACGTGAAAAGTTAATAAATGTTCCTGACCACGATGTAGAACAATTCTTGTCGGTGATTGACTCTATAGATATGATTTTGGAAGACGCAAGACAAATGTCGACTCACACTCATAGTAATACAAATAATTATAATAATAATTTAACGTATGATAATGATAATTTCGAAAACCAGGTCAAACCCGCATGAAAGGGACGTGGACAATCTTCGTCCTATGGTTGCAATAAAAACAATGATTATAATAAATATAGAAGAGATACTTACTGTGCTAGAGGTAAACATCGATATGGTGACGCGAATGTGCATAGTAGTGATATTAATAAGAGTAACAGTTACCGAAGTGATGAACCCAATTGTATTCGTCCATGAGAAGATAATTCGAAGCATAATGTTCATCGGCAGGATGGAACAAATGCCTCGAGTTCTCATCCAGCTCAAGGAGTTATACCGATGGGCGAAGGAGCCTACAATGTGCGACGGGGTGAATACCATAACTCGGGTCATACTGTACGGATTGTGGAAGTTCATGAACCCCCACCGATCACTCAACGAGATAGATTAAACTAATACCAGTCACCAAATGCCTTCCTAGGATGACTGGAAAGGAGAAGGAAGGCAGGCATCAATTTGAACTGGGAGTATTAAGGTACAATAATGATCAGGATATAAGGAATGAATTAATTGAAGAAAAACCTGAAGTTTCTAATAAATGCGGACAAATTTTACAGGCGATAATTCCAACAAGTATAAATAATGTTGATGTTGAAATATTAATTGATACTGTAACGACTATTAGTGTCATGACGCTGGACTGTTTAAAACAAATAAGCCGAGGGGTAAAAATGCCCACTTTTCCTATCACAGGATGTACCGTGTCTTGCGCGTTCAGCGCAAAAATGCAAAAAGTTGTGAAACAGGTACGTGTCGACGTTACAATACGGGGGGCTCAAATAGAAAGTACATTCCTGGTAGTTCCTAAAATGACAGTACCACGTATCTGGGGTTTGGATTTTTTGTGTGAGACCGGTGCAATCATTAATTTAGAGAAAGGTGAATGTATATTTAATTCCAATGATGTTTTGACAGCCACCATGAGAAAGGGCCAAGTAATTCCAAATCAATTGTGTATGAATCTAATGGTAAAATATGTCAGTATTGATGATGAAAATCTGAATGATATCTGCCTTATTGAATGTTCTGAAGAAAAGATGGATAAAATGTCATTACAGGAAAAGGTGTTAGAATCAGAATATTTATCTGTTATCCAAAGGGACGAATTTTACTACTTGTTGGAAGCATATCAGTCGATTTTTAGTAAACGTCCGGGTATAATAAAGGCTTTGAATACCATATAAAGACCTATGCACATAAACCCTTTTGTCGTACTTCCTATTCTATCCCATGGACAAACAAAGAAGCAGTCAGAAAGGAAATCAATAAAATGTTAGATTGGGGTATTATTGAGCCCTCAGATTCCGAATATTGTAACCCTCTTGTGGCGGTAATTAAACCCAATGGTGACATCAGATTGGTGTTGGATGTCAGAGAGATCAATAAGATCATTATTCCTGTACGAACGCGACCGGAGAACCTAGAAGAGTTAGTACAAACGTTTTATGGTGCCCGCTTCTTAACTTCTTAGTATATGTGTTGTTCATATTGGTAGACTAAAATATCGAAAGAATGTCGAAAATATACTGCATTCGTTTTTCTGGGCCGAAGTTACCAGTTAACCGTCATGCCATTTGGGTTGAAAATAAGCGGTGGTGTTTTCATATCGGCATTAGATACCGTACTGGGCAGAGACCTTTCGGATGAAGTTACTTTATATGTGGATGATTTGCTAATTGCTTCTGGAACTTGGGAAGGACATTTGGACTTAATAAGAAGAGTTTTTGCGAAATTTTTGGAATACAGAGTTACTGTTAATTTGAGCAAATCCAAGTTTGCCCATAACCAATTGAAATTTCTTGGACATATAATTACTCCTGAAGGGATAAAACCAAATCCTAAAAAGATGTATGCGATTAATAAGTGTGCTAATCCAAAGAATAGAACGGAATTAAAGTCATTTATCGGCTTAGTTTCATTTTTTCATCAATTTTTACGCAATCAGTTAGGAAGCCAAGACTGTTTGTTACGGCTGTTAAGAAAATATGTCATGTGGGAGTGGAATTCCGAATGCACGCAAGCTTTTGATAACATCCGCAATGCTTTGACTAATGCTCCACTGTTACATCATCCGAGACTTGATCAAGATTTTTATATTGCTCCGGATGCTTCTGAAACAGGATTGGGTGCCACCCTTTTCCAGATGGATAATCCAGAAGATATCAGCACCATCAAAATAATTGGGTTTGCCAGCAGAACACTCTCTAGCTGCGAACGTGCGTATTGTACTACTGAATTGGAAGTACTGGCCGTGGTCTGGTCCCTATTTCGCTATTTTGTATATGGAAAGAAGATCATTGTATTCTGCGACCACAAAGCTTTATCTTTTATTTTAACGGGAAGGATGTTCCATTCTCGTTTAACCCGATGGGCCTTGTTGCTGCAAGAATATGATATTACTCTCAAATACATCAGAGGGAAAGACAACATCATAGCCGATGCTCTTTCAAGAGTACCGAAAAGGAAGAATGACGACGAGTGTGAAGAACGGACTATTGACTTTAAAGTCATGAATTTATCAAGGCAATATTGTGAGAGCTATGTCGAAGTCTCCCACAACAGCAAGAAGAGGATAAGTTGTGGAAAGCCATTAGGCGTGTTGTTGAAAGCAAAACACTAAGTCACTCTCAAGAACAGTATCAATTAAAATCCGAAATATTGTATCGAAGGAAGGATGAAGAAGATGTTTTTGTTCCAAATAAATATTTAGAATCACCTGTATGGTACACTCACTTGAATTGGGGTCATTTTGGTGCCGCTAGATGTACAGCCAAAATAGCACAATACTGCTATCATCCAAGTTTGGGACGTCTAGCTACAAATATTCTTAAGAAGTGCAAAATATGTCAGATGGCAAAACCCATAAACTATTGTTGGAAGATAGAATTACATCCGCTCATCCCACAAAAACCTTTAATGTTGGTGTCATGTGATGTCTGTGGACCATGTCCCATGACACGTGGACGGTTCAAATATGATTGGCTTTTGTAATATTATTGGTATTTCCGTACTACGAAAGCTTTGAGTATTCTTTGAAAGACATTTGTTTTGTAT
Source organism: Schistocerca serialis cubense (assembly GCF_023864345.2). Lineage (NCBI taxonomy): Eukaryota > Metazoa > Arthropoda > Insecta > Orthoptera > Acrididae > Schistocerca > Schistocerca serialis. The sequence goes on along the minus strand of NC_064646.1, from coordinate 492,540,843 downwards.
AATTTACGTAACTGTAAAGATGCGCATCTAGCGCGGACGCTAATACATCGATTGCGCAGTCAAAGAAACATTTTAACAGAAGCTGAACTGTCGTTCCGCTTCGATCTAAATAAAAGATGACGGTAGAAAACGTTTGTAGATCTTCAGATTTTAATGTACTTCTGCTTGTAATGTGAAAACGTAAAGGAGGTCGACTTTAAGCTAAAAGAGTGAGCGGTCTTGCCAGCGTGCAGACAACATTATTAATTAATAACATTCAAGTAATTTATGTTCGAAATTGTAACTCGGCAAGCTATTGTTATCGGGGGTGTTGGACAGTGCAAGAATTGTCTTCAACGAAGGAGAAAAGTGACTGTAATTTGTGACAAAAAACGCGAACATGGGAAACAGCACAGGACAGGCTGAAATCTGATCGCACCATACTGTTAGAAAAGTAATTATGTAAGTTGTATTGTTTATAAATAAGCCCTAATTTGGTAGTGAGAATTGTTTGAATATATTTAGTGTTTACCAGACTTCTTATTCTGTTCTTTTTCCTTTATATTTTTTTTATCCTCCATGCCATATTATTTTTGTAAATGTCAAACAGCCTTTACTACAGCAGAGAATACTGCGGCATCCTAGTCGTAGACAGAAGGCCGCTCGTTGTCATCTATACAACTCATAGCTGCCCCATTTATGAATGATTTCATTTGCAAATGCATTTTTTCTTACTGTTCATTGTTGAAGGTCCCTTAGGTAATTATAAAATTCATACTGATTACGTAAAGAAATCCGGGTTGTTCTTTTCCAAATAATAGAAGTCTTTGCGTAATCAGAAACTAGCCTCCTTCTGACAACGATCAGGAGCCGACCAGAAGACGGACGTCTTCGACCGCTTTCGTGTCTCCTGTGGCAAAGCTGTGCCAAACTGGGAACACGACATTCTAGTATGAAATACCGATCTAAATTGAAAGAATTGAAATATATTTAATAGTAATAATAATTGTTTTTTTATCATACTAGATCTGGCGCCCGTTATGGAGGGCCTGATAAAAAAATTTTAATCTGTTCTGTTATTGTTTCATGACATCATCCGGTGGACATCGGGAAGCCGTAAAGGAAGTACTGAACGAAATCGAGGAAGTATAAAAAACAAAGAGAAAAATTCGAAAAATAACAGCAGTGCGCAAAACGACTGATGTAAGTACGGTTTTCATTACGCATAAAATCTCGCGTCTTGTATAATATAACTGATTTCCGGAATTTCTTTCCTTACTGCTTCATTTTATCCTATCGCTGTTATTTCCTTGCAGAGTTGCTTATTTACGTAGTTAGAATTCATTTCTGATCATCTCTTCATGAAAAGTTTATTTGTTAGTATTATGAGCATCTTCATTGTTGCTACGGTTAAGAACACAAGATGGATGCCATAATAGCAGGATTCAGTGTCTAGTAGGTGTTTGTCACTTATTTTCAAAGTTAGGTGCCATCTTGTCTTCTACCCGGTATAGCTCTGCAATTGTCACCTACCGCGGTGTGACGTTTGACTATCAGCGCGCGCATCTGAGAGTTGACGATCGGCGTACCGCGAAATATTTCTTTGAGCAGTTACGTCACAAACTTGAAAATAAACATGGCAGATGACAAAGGAAAGCCGACAAACAGTCTGGATGACGGTGATGACACAGTTGTCAAGTCATACCCACTACGTTCGCGAACGGGAACAGGCAGACCCGAATCGCGAATGGAGACAACGGTAGACGATGATGGTATAATCATCGTCACAGCAAGTGGGAGAAAATTTGATGGTTGAAATGATGAGAATTTTTTTTCAAGAAAGAGAACAGGAGAAACGGGAAAGGGAAGCTTATAAATTACAAAAACAACGAGATAGACAAGAAAGGGAACAAAAAGGAAGGGAAAAGGAACGGGAGACAGAGCGAAAATGGTTTGACCTAAATACCATGATTGGTACAATGAAAAATAGATTAGATAATATTGATGCCAACTTAGAGGCAAGAATAAGGACAGTCACGGTGGAATATATCTCGGAATTAAGTACTAAAGTTAATGAAAGGATAGAAGGTATTCTGCAGAAGGTAGATGCATGTGAGAGCACAGTAGGTAACGTGCACAAAGACATCAAAGTACAAATCGAAAGTTGCCAGGCAGTTACAACAGAAGTTTCAAAAAAGTCCGTTGAGGTCGGAACCAAAGTAAACAAGCTTGCAGACCATGTCGTCACTCTGTTATCCGAAATAAACATTGAAAAGAGGGTGAATGATGCTGCAGCAAACGTACGTTCCACGATAAGAAAAGAATTTGTAGAATGGGTCGAGACTAAGGAACAGTACATAGAAAACAAGGTTCAACACGACTTAAAAGAAGTCGTTAAGTCAGCCACAGTTGAAGTTTTAGCTGCTCCAGGTACATCAGGAGATACGATTCTCACTGAATTAGGAGAGATTCGTAGAGTTTTTCACAGAGATCTTCCCGAGTGGAAACGACACCTCACTGAGGAAATGGAGCAGTTGAAACAACAAGTCAATGATTTTCCTAATGACAATAGAAGTGAGCATTCACACTTGCTTTCTTCAGAACATGAATACAATAATAATCCCGTGTCTCGTGTAGAATTCTCTCCACTTGTACATGGACACAGTAGTAAGAATCCTTTAGTACGCAACCAGAATGATCAAGTAACTCTTGTCGAGCTCATGAAAGAAGAAAGCGTTCTCAAGCACCGCGTATTCCAGCCTTTTCTGCCAGAGAAACGCAACATCCACCCAATGGTTTTTCTGAAGTCATTTAATGGTGTTTTTCCTGAGAGCTGGGATGACAAGCAACGTATGCGCTTTATAGTAGGTTACATTCAAGGAGAGGGTTCAGTCTGGGGAACAGAAGTAATTGACAGATGTAATAATTACGCTGACTTCGAAAAGCAATTTCTGAACAAATTCTGGAGTTCAGGCATACAACAACGCCTTAGAAAAGAGGTATATAATGCTGAACCATTTAATACGAGAAGTGCTGGTCTCCGTAGGTACTTCGAGAAATACCTGCGAAAAATACAATATTGGGACACGCCCATTTCCCCGAAGGACGTAATTATGATTCTTAAGTCAAAGCTACCGGTATCAATCAGGGAGAAGTTAGTAAATGTCAGTGACGACGACACGGAGGCTTTTCTGTCAGTACTTGACAACCTTGACATGATTCAAGAAGACGTGCGTGCTAGTGCGCGGAGTAATTGTAATCTTGGCCCGCACACTACACAGCCGCACGGTGTAGGCGCAGACTCAGGTATGTCATACCAACCCAACAACAGTAAAGGACACGACGTTCCGTGCGATAATAACAACTACTATTGCCGTAACGGGAAGCAGAAACATAAATTCCAGGATCAAAATAGGTACCACCCCATATACCAGACAACACAACAGCAATACGGTAATTCACCAGTTAATTACAATGATCGCTATAATAATAATTTCAATGGAAAAGGACGTTGGCTTAACACCAACAGTCAGCAGCAGTATGGTAACCAGCCTACATTCCAGCACCGTTCTCAAGGGAGAAATGCTCCAGATCCTTCCAAGCAATACAAACAACAGTATGCTCCAAACTTTAGGAATAGTCCTCCACCTTTTACTAACTATCAAAGTCAAAATCATGAACCTCAAAATTCTCGCATCTATTATGCCCGAGCAAACCCGCCAACACACACCATCTCGACTGAAATTCCCGCAAATAGCTCGCAACTTAGGTGGAATACGGAAGCAAACTTCGTACCAAGCGTACCGCCCGGTACTTCAAAGGTAATTGTGAGCGAAATTCAATCTAATGAATATACGGAAAACTAAAAGCACACTTTGACCGGTTTCACACCTTCAGAATTAATCTCCAGGCAAAAGGAAAGCAATGAATGGACTGATCCTATCCCCAAGATAGAAGATCCAGAAGTGAACCTAGATAATAAGTTAAGACAAGCCCTGATCTCTCTCACAACTCATGCCAATTTAAGAAAAAAGGCATTTGACAAGCATGTCAATAAAGTTCTGTCGTATCGCCTGAACGAGCGTGTTCTTCTGAGGACACACTTCAAACCATCTCTCATCTTACGTAAAAATCGTAAGTGGCAACACCTATACGAAGGACCGTTTGTCATAGTCAGGAAGCCACATATTGGTTGTTACGTGTTGGCAGATCCATTTAGTGGACGAATAAAAGGACTTTACCACCATGTAGACCTAAAGAAGTACCATGAAAAACATTTAAAAAAATAGCATTTATTATGTTAAGCTGCAACTTGAAACAAGAGTGTGATCTGTTTAGAAAGTAAGTGAATCAACAGCATGTACATGTATTCTGCAGGTGACGTAATCATTTGAGTGAGGTGGACACAAAGTAATGATGGAGCTTGAAAGATATGAAGTGATTGAAGAAGGTACTCTACGTATTTGGAAAATAAGATTTGCTTTAGTTTTAAGGTAGTTTTAAGTTTCTTGAGCAAGAGAAGACTGCAGTCGTTGAATTGAGTAAGGGATGTGCCAAAGTGCCACCTGCTGCTTTAGTTTTAAGTTATGGCAAATCTACTTTTTTACCAAGTAGTAAAGGTTTTCTTTAAATCCCTCATTCAGACCAGAATGTCCGTATATGTGAAGTATTAACCTAAGTTAAGCCTTCAAAGGATTGATATTTTAAGTCGCTAGAACCATGTACGATGCAAAACTGATACATTGTAATCTGTAGATTACACCGAGTATAAGCAGCAACATATAGTTAATGTACAAAGAAATGAATAATGGTACTCGCAACTGGAGAGCAACCTTAATTTATTTGTTACTATGAGTCAACCAGTTAAGAAATTTGCATTTATAATAAGAATTAGGTCCTGTATTGGAGAAACTTAGAGAGACTATTCCTATGTCACGAGTATTATACAGAAACCTTCGATATTAAGACACCTAGTTGAGGACTGAGATAATCTGCTTATATTCTTCTGCTATGTCCGCATGCCGTGATGTTGAGATATATTTGAAGATGCTTTGGAAACGGATTTGTGCGAAATTTTAATACTGAAGTCAAGTTATGCCACGTGGATGACATTAAAAACGGTGGAGCCGAAGAATGAATTTGCTCAACTGATTATTTCACCTATTATCTATCTTCGTATCTTTCATTTCCTTGCACTATCCTATTGTAGTTTTCTTCTTTAGCGTTCTTACCTTTCTACCCTACCCGGTAGGGGAAGAAATTTGGAAATTGGTTCAAAACACTTGACGTGTGTATATTGTGTGTATTGACGATCGTGGCTCGTTGGTTAATGCGTATCTGCGGTTACTTATCGGAACGTGATGTAAATCTGATTTGCTGTGAGCAAAAGCATCCCAGGAATTAGGAATAATTTTCCCGATTTCTGCTAGATGAAGTTTTGAACGTGAACTGTTCGGCACGCCAAAGTGGGTATATTTACTGATTATTGATGTAACCGAATAAATGAAAAAAAAGGGCTGTTATAGAACAATAAGAAAAGGAAAAGAATCAGATTTAAAATATATATAAAATCTAACGTGCTTCAGAAGCACCATTCAGAATAGCAAACACGTTTTTCGTTAGGTCTTGGACAGTAATTAAAAAAAAAAAAACTATGTATATTTTGTAAATGATCCTTTCATGATAAGTAATTTTAGCATTACCTGTGCTACTCTGTGGTATAGAGAGACCTATATGGACACGTATGGATTGCTGCGTGTGACTCTGTGACAAAATGATGGACACGTGTGTAAAATAGTAATTTGACACATGTATGGGCACGAGAAACTAGTTATCTCTTGTGTGAATCAGAACTGTAATAAACTTATGGACACGAGTGATGTGCCGCGTGTGAAGTAGCATTACAAGTATTCTCACGTTGCAACGACGATACAGTGACTATCAGTCAAAGGATAGACAAGCTATTGTACTTACTGCAATAGGAGACAGTAGTCATTTTCATCGATGACTGTTCTTCGTCGCTGGTGCAGTCAATTTACCGTCCAGGTTGACCATGTCGCCTTGACGAGCTGCTCCAGTACCCACGATTCAACAAAATGCACAAGTTAAAAGAAAGGTTGGCAGCCACAGAACTATCTGCCTCGTGCAGGACGCGGACTGCCAACGCTGTTAAACCGCCAGTTCGTTACCACGTGACTGTGAAGCACTGTGGCAACATTCAATGACTGCTCGCCGGCCCGTACTCAACAATAAGCATTTCTCTCCATAACGGGCGCAAGCGTGCTCCAGATTTGAGATGAAAATGGACATAAAAATAATAAAACGTTGATAAACTACGCACGATTTTACTATATTTACATTTAAAGGACACTAATGATGACTTTTCCTTAACTATAAAAATTGCTACGGCAATATTGCTAAATACATTGCTTAAGAAAGACCTGTACAAGACGAAACGTGTTTTGCTAATATTTGCTAACGAAAGAATATAAAACCTAGACACAAAATATGAATAATATATAATGTATATGTACATAGTCTATGTAGTAATTTTTATTGTCTTAAATTCTTACTCTATATTCCCTTAGATTAAGATGCTAGTTAATGAGCAAGTCCTAATACAGATTTTTTTTCTGTATTTTCATGTGCTGAAACATGAATTGGAATGAGATTAAGACAGCCACCAAACTGACTCATTCGTCATTGAACCAGTCATCAACTTTCCTGATTCCCGACATGACCCGGTGGATCGTCGAGTCAAGAAATATCACTTCCCCCTTCACATAGTGAAATTTCCAGTGTTTTTCCACCAGAATGTGAAAAGGTGATCCCCAGTTTTAGTGCAGTGAAAAGTGACAGGTGATGAAAGAATTCCCCTGTGAAAATCACCCGAGTTCATGGGAAATACTCCCAACTACAAAGTGAAGAGTGACGTCGCTACGAGAAAGACTGATAAAAGTTTTATGTTCTGTTCACAATTGGCGGAAATGCACCAATACTGTAATAGATTTTTTTTCTTATTGTCAATATTTATGTATTTTGTATCTGTATGTGTATTTAATTTGTACTTGTATCTATGTTAGTATTTCAATGTTTCAATTGACTGAATGAGAGTAATTGTTGAGAACCTATGTTAAATCCTTGAACACTTATGATGACATCATTCCACAACCAAGTTTGTTAATGATCAAGCAACTGTGAGTAGCTTTGACGACTTAGTATGAAACGCATATAATTCTATGTGCCTTATGTTATGTCTGTTTTGCTCCCTACAAGGAGACATCCTTAAATACTTCATTCACTAAGTACGTGAATTCAATAATATTACGACTGCGCGTGAGTCGTAACGATCTTTCAGACTCATTACTCCTCACGCGGGAAGCGATGTAATATTATTGGTATTTCCGTACTACGAAAGCTTTGAGTATTCTTTGAAAGACATTTGTTTTGTATAATTTACGTAACTGTAAAGATGCGCATCTAGCGCGGACGCTAATACATCGATTGCGCAGTCAAAGAAACATTTTAACAGAAGCTGAACTGTCGTTCCGCTTCGATCTAAATAAAAGATGACGGTAGAAAACGTTTGTAGATCTTCAGATTTTAATGCACTTCTGCTTGTAATGTGAAAACGTAAAGGAGGTCGACTTTAAGCTAAAAGAGTGAGCGGTCTTGCCAGCGTGCAGACAACATTATTAATTAATAACATTCAAGTAATTTATGTTCGAAATTGTAACTCGGCAAGCTATTGTTATCGGGGGTGTTGGACAGTGCAAGAATTGTCTTCAACGAAGGAGAAAAGTGACTGTAATTTGTGACAAAAAACGCGAACATGGGAAACAGCACAGGACAGGCTGAAATCTGATCGCACCATACTGTTAGAAAAGTAATTATGTAAGTTGTATTGTTTATAAATAAGCCCTAATTTGGTAGTGAGAATTGTTTGAATATATTTAGTGTTTACCAGACTTCTTATTCTGTTCTTTTTCCTTTATATTTTTTTTATCCTCCATGCCATATTATTTTTGTAAATGTCAAACAGCCTTTACTACAGCAGAGAATACTGCGGCATCCTGGTCGTAGACAGAAGGCCGCTCGTTGTCATCTATACAACTCATAGCTGCCCCATTTATGAATGATTTCATTTGCAAATGCATTTTTTCTTACTGTTCATTGTTAAAGGTCCCTTAGGTAGTTATAAAATTCATACTGATTACGTAAAGAAATCCGGGTTGTTCTTTTCCAAATAATAGAAGTCTTTGCGTAATCAGAAACTAGTCTCCTCCTGACAACGATCAGGAGCCGACCAGAAGACGGACGTCTTCGACCGCTTTCGTGTCTCCTGTGGCAAAGCTGTGCCAAACTGGGAACACGACATTCTAGTATGAAATACCGATCTAAATTGAAAGAATTGAAATATATTTAATAGTAATAATAATTGTTTTTTATCATACTAGACTTTCTATGATCTCTTTTCAAAATATGTGAAATTATATCCTTTGAAAAATCTCCATGTTCGACCCATGTTACGCAAATTTATCAACAACTACATAACTGAGCCTGGCAAATCTATAATGATTTTGACAGACAATGCTGCTTATTATACAAGCAAAGTATGGAGAGACACTATGAAAGAACAAGGAATCCAGCACATTTACACCTCAAGATTTTACCCTTGTGGAAATCCGGTTGTGAGAATATTCCGAGATTTGAACCGAGTTTTACGGACGTACATGCCCAAACAATATTATAAATTGATTGATTGGATTTATGAATTTGAGAAAGTGTATAATGACTTACTGCACTTATCGACAGGTTATTCACCTAACCAAATAGTATTTGGTGAAAGTATTGTGCCAGTATGGGTGCAGAAATTACCTGTGATAGAACAAAAGATTACCAAGAAAGAAGATGTGGTGAAGAAGGTCTACGAAAACCTGAAGCATCAAGCACAATTGAGAAAAACCAGGTTTGATAAAAATGTGAAGAAAGTAGCCACATATGATGTAGGGGAAGAAATTTTATTGAGAAATCACCCAAAAGCATCAACCAGGAAAAGACTGAATAAGAAATGGCAATATTTATATACAGGTCCATACAAAATAATGAAAATACCTCATGAACGGAGCTACCTCCTGGCAGATTGTGATACTGATGTAATTAACGGCTTGTACCTTCACATAGACCTGAACAAGTATTATCAATAATGAGCGAAATATAGATTCAAGAAACACTGAATGATACCAAGACTACACTCATAGTGGACTAAATAAAAGCACTCATGGATAAATACATACTTATACTAACTTACAAATAAAATTAAAGAAAGTACTGAAGATTTCTGTGAGATACCTTCTTGGTATCAGCAACAATGAAGACGCTGAAATACGATTTATACTCTCACCGAACAGCGAGGATGGTTGATTTAAAAGTGGAATTAAAAGGAAGAGGACCAAATCCTCTCTCGTTAAACAAGTGGCCTGATAAGGGTCTTGACCTAGGATGCCAGTCGTTGAACCCGGCTGTGATCCCTGCCTTACACGGTCGGTTGAAGAACTGAGGGCTTCATCCAAGAAAAAAAGTGTGGTGTGAATATGAAGTGATTAGTGCGAAGTGTTTCTAAGACGACCTATAAACAAATGTGGAAATTAGTTAAGGCCATTTTGTCTAGGCCCATTAACTCAACTTAAATATTGTAGAATGTATGTACTGACTTGTTGAGTGAATCTGAGAGTGAGTGTATTCGCCGAAACAAATACCCTCTCCTGTCACAGTACACAAAAAATAAGCCTGCTCTGTCTGGAACCCTCTTCAACACATCACAGTCTGGGGGCCGTGTAACATTACGAGTCAAGATAGATGTAACGGAACTTGAATGGCGTATTTGCCTCTATTGGTTACGGTAGAGAGATCGATCTTTCGGTCCTGTCTGTATATTTACATATAATATTGCCTGAATAAAGGCTGGGCGAGTGTAAAGCTATCGTTAAAAACGCACGCCGCGTGATTTGTTATGATTTGGTCAGTCATAATAATAATAACATGCTTTTGAATACAAGAAGAGGTAAAATTGGGCATATTAAGGTGTTTTGCTTTATATCGACGAAGCCGATGATACGGCGTCTTTTTTTCTGTTTACTCTTAGAAATAAACAAGTAAAGAAGTGCTAATTGTGCGTTGTGAAAAAATATAGGGACGAGTTTTAAATAGCTACGGTATACAATCAGACTAACAAATGGACATTTAGTTGCACGAAATCGCGGATAGTGAAGTGTGGTCATTAAATTGAGTACACCTACAGGGCGGTCAATTCCGGGCTAAATCTATTCGCATCTCACGAGGGACGCGGTATTGAGACCGGTTTTTTTTAATTATATCGCGGAGAGCGGGCTTCAATTTATGAAAAGGAGAAAAACTGTATTATTATCATTGACTGTTGGTGTCAAGCAACTGAAACTGTTCATCAAAGGGTTTCCGTGAATGAGTGGTGAATGCGAAATAAAACTGTAAACGAAGTTACGTTAAATAAAACAGAAGAGGCAAGACAGTTTGGTCGTATCTGTTATTATTCCATAAACTGTAACATTTCTTGTCGTTGTACGAAGCCTTTATAGACGATCGTTATGACAATTTGCTTTGAAGGGATCTCGTCACGAGTTAAGTTTTGGGGACCTGCTCAAGAGGGGATAGTTCGTAGATCCCAACCACTGCAGCTATTCTGGAATCAGGTGCTACCGTGACCGTTGTGTGTTGTCAATGGCTTAAGGTCATCATATCTCATGCTCTAAGATGGACGCGCATTTCCTCGTGGTATAACGGTGCCTCTCAGTAACAACGATAACGCCGACGACGAAGGAAAATACGGTAGAGTACGACCATAATCACGCGGAAACAATTTCACATAAATAATCTCAGTATAAATGGCAACTTCGGCAATGCATTGTCCTTTTTACCTTGTGTACGCTGTATAAGTGCATATTGATATCCTATGATTCTTGTCACCTTAATGTATATGTACTTTGAGAAAGAAACGTTCCCATAACAATCCATAGTGGTACGTCAAAAACAAGTTTTTTCTGCTAAAATCTTCTCTCCGTGAAGAACGTTAGGCTGTTTGTTGTCTGCGAAGAAATGTTCAGTCCAGTCCTAAGGTTGGTCTGATGTTCAGGATGTTAGTATTTTGTTCATTAGACAACTGTATCAAACGCCTGCTGGTTGTTAAGAAATACAGAATTAGTCTGGGCGCCGTTATGTACTGCATTGTTGGTCTCGCATGTGAAGATGTGAGGTGGATTTCACACGATCGTCGTTTGCAGAATCAACGTTGGTCCTTACAGAAGAGATTATCAGTCTGGAGAAATGTCATAATTCATGAGGATTAAACGTGTGCACTAGAAATAATAATTGCTGCAGAACCTGTGGGGCTCCATATGGCGTAATTACTGAACTTTAATATCGACTATTGCGCTGTACCAAGGCTGTCATACTATAGTGATAAAGGGGATAATGGGTGACTTGAACACCACACTGTTGCTTAGGCGTAGAAATGATGAATGTGGTATCTCACATTCTTCCTCCGATCTCTGTACTGATTTCCCCAACCAGCTACAGTGGGATCTATAGTCTAACACCAACTACACCAACAAACATTGCAGATGTGAAAGAAGCTGTAAGTTGCAGATAACAACCCAGGAATGATCGGAGACGAAACCCCCAGTGGTTTGAGTCCGTTGTCTTTCATTTAACCACTTCTTTTTAAATATAAAAGAATCTATCAGAACTCGAAATTGGGGCTATACCCATTGGTAGGGAATTCCTGTTTCCCCTTTTCCAAATTCTTCTGTCCTTCCCTCTGAAGCCCAGCCTTACACTCTACAGCAACATCAAGGAGTTTGTGATCGTGGTCATGGTCATGGCTATGACATGGCTATGACAGTGGTCACAGCCATGGTCATGGACATTATAGTTGATGTTGCCATGACCCTGACAACAGTTGTGACTATGGTTGTGGAAGTGGTCATGACTGCAGCCATCACCACAGTCATGATATTTGTGTTTGGGTTTGTGGCCACGACTATGGCTATGGTTGTGGTCAAGGTACTTAGCAGTGGCTGTCATGGCTTTGGCTGTGGTCATGGCAGTTGCTACCATTGTGGCCGTGAATGTTGTCATGGCTGTGGTAGTGGTAGCAATCGTGGCCATTCCTGTGGTCACTGGGGTGTGATTTGTGGCAGTTGTTACGTGTCATGGACATGGCTGTGGTCGTGACCATGGCAGTGGAATTGGCCACAGCAACGATTGTGGTCACAGTCTGGTAATTGTCCTAGTCATGATCGTGGCTGTGGTTGTGGCTATCTCTGTGGTTGTGGTGATAGTCATAGCCATATCATGGTCATGGTCATGGCGCGGTCATGTATGTGGTCATGGCTATGGCAATGATAGTGGTCATGGTCATGGTCGTGTTTGTTGTTGTGTTCATGGCCATTGACGTTTCCATAATAGTCATTCTGGGCATGATCAAGGTCATTCTCATGGCTCTGCTTGTTGTCACAGCCATGGACATGAAAGTGGTTATGACCAAGGGTAGTCATTTCCATGATTATGTTCAATGTCGTGGCCATGCCCTTACCCTGGTCATGGTTGTGGTCATGGCTGTGCTTATAGTTAAGCTCATAGCTGTGGAGATGGCGGAGGTGGTAGTAACGATCATGCATGGTCATCGTTTTTGACATGGAATTCCAAAGGTCGTGAATGTGACAATGATTGTTTTGTGGTTGTTCACCTCACCATATTATATGGAGTTCTCGATCCCCTTTTCTGTTGTCAAAATGAAAATCAAATACTTGTGTCTTGCCGGGGTCAAACTCTTGCTATAAACGTCCCAACAAGCCATTCTCGTATCAGCGTCTTGCATTAGTTATCATTCCTTACATCTCTTCCAAATTAAATTGTACCAGAGGCATGAACACATGATCTTAGATATAATTTCATAAGAAAATATCTTGTGGTGTTAAAACACGCGACCATGGGGGCCATTGGAAAAGAGGAGAGTAATGAGAGTAATGATGGGAAGCATATCCAATCAAATGCTGATGCAGTTCGGCTTAGAGGTAGCTATTCCGAAAAAAAAAAATGTATGTTCCAACAACGTCTTGTTGCAAAACGTAGTCATCACTGTCTTGCAGTAATTATGGCATAAGCTATTGCTGTGACATGTTCAAGCACACAAAACTGAAATAGATTTCTCCGCAAAGAAAATTTTTTATAATATTTCGAAGCGGACATGGGGCATGGCACGCAAGACATTAACTCGTGTGGATATTCCGTGTCCCAAATGCCTGACGATTGTCCTTTGAGACACACGAAAGTTGGCTTCGTCGCTGAAAACCAATTTCTGTGTAAAATGTGTAAAACTGCCATTCTCGAGAAACTGCTTCAGGTCATTGCAAAAGTCACAACGAAGCTCATTCTTACGAGCGGTGAAGAATTCCAGCCAGTATGGCTTCAGACACAAACGTTTCTGTAGCATGAGCCAGTCAGTCGACTGACGCACCTGCATTTCTCCGCTCGCTTGCGTCGTCGATTTCTTCGGGCTCCTGACGAGTGATTCCCACACTCGCACCAGTTTCTCTGCATAGGGTCCCAGCCTGCATATTTTCTTCGAACAACATAGCCAGCGAGATTCACGGAATATGTTGTATCACCAGCTTTCTGCGCAGTCGCCTTTGAATCTGCGGAGGTATTTTTCATTAACCCTGAGTCATTCTGGCTATTCTCGTAAGAGAAATGCTAAAGACGAGTGCCAGTTCAATGGAGGTCACAGCAGGAGGCTTTCGCTCTTAGTATTTCTTGGGATAATGTACCGGATTTTGAATTTACCAGTCTATAACCTCCTCTGTTCAACACATGGATGCTAGTATATGAATTTCTCTTCTAGAGTATTCGTGATTCTGTGGGGTGTCATTCATTCTAGGACGTTAAAAATATGGTACAGTAGGGATACAGGCCGTAAATTTTGAGTAATTTGCTTTCTTTCCCTGTTTCTGTACCGCAACCACGCTACACTGTCTGATCTTCAAAAAGGTGATGCAGTTTTGCTTTTTGTTAAGTGGCATCTCGCTGTTATGGGTCGAAAATTGATAATTTGTTCCACTGTCAGTTTGTTAGTGCCAGCCGTTATGCTTTAAGGTGGCGATAACATCATATATTTTTAGTAAGTATTGGCAAAGTCCAACATTATGATATCGTTCAGTTATTTGTAATAACTCAGCACTTCTGTAAATGATTCAGTTGAATACGACTCTTAAAATTTTGCGCCAGTTCAGAAAACGATTCTTTTAGAGACAATACGAAATAGTTATACACTCCTGGAAATGGAAAAAAGAACACATTGACACCGGTGTGTCAGACCCACCAAACTTGCTCCGGACACTGCGAGAGGGCTGTACAAGCAATGATCACACGCACGGCTCAGCGGACACACCAGGAACCGCGGTGTTGGCCGTCGAATGGCGCTAGCTGCGCAGCATTTGTGCACCGCCGCCGTCAGTGTCAGCCAGTTTGCCGTGGCATACGGAGCTCCATCGCAGTCTTTAACACTGGCAGCATGCCGCGACAGCGTGGACGTGAACCGTATGTGCAGTTGACGGACTTTGAGCGAGGGCGTATAGTGGGCATGCGGGAGGCCGGGTGGACGTACCGCCGAATTGCTCAACACGTGGGGCGTGAGGTCTCCACAGTACATCGATGTTGTCGCCAGTGGTCGGCAGAAGGTGCACGTGCCCGTCGACCTGGGACCGGACCGCAGCGACGCACGGATGCACGCCAAGACCGTAGGATCCTACGCAGTGCCGTAGGGGACCGCACCGCCACTTCCCAGCAAATTAGGGACACTGTTGCTCCTGGGGTATCGGCGAGGACCATTCGCAACCGTCTCCATGAAGCTGGGCTACGGTCCCGCACACCGTTAGGCCGTCTTCCGCTCACGCCCCAACATCGTGCAGCCCGCCTCCAGTGGTGTCGCGACAGGCGTGAATGGAGGGGCGAATGGAGACGTGTCGTCTTCAGCGATGAGAGTCGCTTCTGCCTTGGTGCCAATAATGGTCGTATGCGTGTTTGGCGCCGTGCAGGTGAGCGCCACAATCAGGACTGCATACGACCAAGGCACACAGGGCCAACACCCGGCATCATGGTGTGGGGAGCGATCTCCTACACTGGCCGTACACCACTGGTGATCGTCGAGGGGACACTGAATAGTGCACGGTACATCCAAACCGTCATCGAACCCATCGTTCTACCATTCCTAGACCGGCAAGGGAACTTGCTGTTCCAACAGGATAATGCACGTCCGCATGTATCCCGTGCCACCCAACGTGCTCTAGAAGGTGTAAGTCAACTACCCTGGCCAGCAAGATCTCCGGATCTGTCCCCCATTGAGCATGTTTGGGACTGGATGAAGCGTCGTCTCACGCGGTCTGCATGTCCAGCACGAACGCTGGTCCAACTGAGGCGCCAGGTGGAAATGGCATGGCAAGCCGTTCCACAGGACTACATCCAGCATCTCTACGATCGTCTCCATGGGAGAATAGCAGCCTGCATTGCTGCGAAAGGTGGATATACACTTTACTAGTGCCGACATTGTGCCTGCTCTGTTGCCTGTGTCTATGTGCCTGTGGTTCTGTCAGTGTGATCATGTGATGTATCTGACCCCAGGAATGTGTCAATAAAGTTTCCCCTTTCTGGGACAATGAATTCACGGTGTTCTTATTTCAATTTCCAGGAGTGTAGTTTTCTTTTGGGCAAGTGCTCTGTGAAGACTGATTTGTTGTTTCTTTGGTTCGACATGTGCATGATGAGTTTGACGTCTTTAACTTTTTAATGTGGATCAATCTAATGCATGATTAATGGAAATAAAGTTGTATTTTGAGTATGAGGTAGTTCGATGGACTCTCACTTTATGACACTGTGTGGGTACATTAGGAAGATTTACAGGAAAACGGCAATAAACGAGGCCATCAGGACTATAAAGCTGTCAGGTACTCTCGTGTTTGTGGTTAAATTTTCTCGATAAACGCTTTTGTAACGCCAAGATATTTTCAGGCCACAAATCTACTTCGTCTTGAAAAGTGAATTGTAATTAAAACACATATGTTGACGTTCATATGTCTAATACTTTTGTATATGTATAAGTAATATAATTGTAAATATAATATCGGTTCAGGTTAATTATAATATAATGTTCTTTTCACTGGAAGGATATAACAAAAACTGACAGATTAAGTTAACTGTTGGATAATTTTTCTGCTCTCTGAGCCGTAATTGCCAAATATGATTATATTCTGCACATGCAGTAGTCACTGCGCGGAAAACAAAAATATACCGCACAGTTTAGTTCTGACCACTTAGCACGTTCACTTGATATTTACAATTTTTCAGGTGTGCTCAGCATCTTCCTTTGTGGGTGTGCGAGCAACTCGTTTTCACACATATTGGAGAATTTTGACACTATGCTTAGTTTCCACGTGTAGAACGCCATAGAATGTGAGAAATAAAAAAATCACGTTTTGAACACTGAATTCTTGACTGTTAACACCGTGCCAAGTTTTTCAACAGGAAGCATGCTACCTGGAAAAAGCTGTAAACAGCCGAACCTGCAAAAGAAACGGTTGTTCTGTTTATTGAATATTGGGTTCAGAAGCATTATAAATAACCCAATTTGTTAAAAAATAATATTAATAACAAAACAAATCTTTGCAAAGAATACGTTTCATTTATAGAGCAGCATTCCTAGAATTTTGGACTAACAAAACCTGTCTCTACCAAAAATAAATAAATAAATAAATAAAATAAAAAAAGTGAAAAATATTAACAAGTTAAGTGAAAGCTTGGAATACCTAGACGTGAATAAGGGGAGTCATCGAAATCATGGAAATCTGATAGAAAGAGAGAAACTCGAATGATTACACTGGGAATGCCAAATTAAAACAATGACCACACATCAGTTCACAATGAAACATTAGAATCAAGAAACTTGACAGCTTCATGTAACTATAAGGAAATGCACGTGAGTTTCAATCTGGGTAGAAGGTGAAATTTTCATTTTCAATTGGTTTAACGCTACGCCAGATTCCTAATTCTTGTACACCTCTAGTAATCAATGATGTGAGTAATCAGCGGCTTACTGCAGTCTCGGTCTGCTACCGTTTTTTCTCCTAATTTTCGCCCTGTGTTGCTAGGTTAGCTGATCCTCTGCGCCAGGGCATAGTTATCCTCATCTAGCGGATCCTCTTAAGGTGAAGTTTCAACAGTTATTGATTGACGACGTTGAGGATAAGCGAGTGTGTGTACAAAGGTACAAACAATCTATCTGAGTGATGTGGTTAAACAGCCGCTGCGTGGTCTCACAGGTAGCACCACCCGGAGTCAGTTTTTCAAACCTATTTCGTCCGCCGTCGCCAGCTCTAGTACCTTCCTTCCTTTCTTACATCACACATATAGTGTCATCTTGATTCCTGTGTGTCTGATTTCTTTAATTCTTCACGACGAAGATGCTCGACTCCACAGTTTTACACTTACGAACGAAAATTACAAACTGAATATTAAACATTCTTTACTTTTATGGTTAAACAGTATTCTGTTTCGGATTTGTCAACAGTCTAGAATGCTTCGAAATTGGAAATACACTGAAGCGCCAAAGAAACTTGTATAGGCATGCTTATTCAAATACACGGACATTTAAGAAGGCAGAACATGGCACTGCGGTCGGCAACGTCTACATAAGACAACAAGTGTCTTGTTAGATCGTTTACTGACGCTGCAATGGCAGGTTATCAAGGTTTAAGTGAGTTTGAACCTGGTGTTGAAGCCGGCGCACGAGCGATGGGACACAATATCTTCGAGGTGGCGTTTTCCCGTACGACCATTTCACGAGTGTGCCATGAATAAATCCTTTAAAACTTCAAATCTCCGACATCGCTGCGGCCGGAGAAAGATCCTGCAAGAACTAGACAAACGATGACTGAAGAGAATCGTTCAACGTGACAGAACTACAGCCCTTCCGCAAATTGCTGCAGATTTCAATGCCGTGCCGCCAGCAAGTGTCAGCGTGAGAATCTATCAAGGAAACATAATCGATATGGGCTTCTGGAGCCTTCTCGCAGTATCAACTTTCTCCCATTTCAATTCTTTAGTAGCGCAAATATTTATGATACCGCACAAAGCCCCATTATGACTGCTAGAGACAGATTATCTCTGACTCCTGATATAAAAACTCCGCGGGTATAATGTGGAACATTACGTTTACAATGGACTGACGACTTCTGATTGAGAATTGTGCAGAGCAGGATTTCAGTGGATTTGTAATTAGGGGCATTGTTGTAAACTCCCATTTTGAATACCAAATTTGATTTGATTAATTTTGATAACATTTCATCTCATACAAGAGGATAATGCATCCGGAAATGTAGCTATGAAGATCATTTATGGAAAAAATTCAATTTCATCAACGGAAAACGAAACTAAAAACTCAGCCCGAACAGGCCATGAATGCCCGTCGGTACCAACAGGGCGCCGTGTCGTCCTCAGACCACAGAGGGCCATGTGGTCAGCACACCGCTCTCCCTTCCGTACGACAGTTTACGAGATGGGAACCGCTACTTCCCAACCAAGTAGCTCCTGAGTTTGCCTCACAAGGGCTGAGAACACCCCGTCTGCCAACAGCCCTCGGCAGACCGGATGATCACCCATCCAAGTGCTAGCCCAGCCCGACAGAGCTTAACTTCGGTGGTCTGACGGGACCAGTGTACCCACTGCGACAAGTACGTTAGCCATGAATGGAAAACCTAAGTCCAATTCTTCGGTTATTTTAACTTCTCCCTTGTCAGTAGCTCGGAACATTTTTTGGTGTGTCGTAAGCCGTAGGGAACTTTATATCCTGGGAAATCAGAAGAGCCTGCACCACTATCGTTTATGCTATATTTTAAGAGATTATATTCTGGACTTTATCGAAATTGATACGCAGCTTGGACACTAATTCCCATGCTGCAGAGTACGTACGTCATAGCACGCAAGACGGCTTCCCCACGGCGTACGATTGTGCCTGTGACTATTTTAATAATTTCAGAGTCGATGATCGCCGACGTTCTGCGGAGCCACATAAATTTTATTCCAGGTGTTGATTTCCACAGCTAGCGGCAGACAGAATACGATTACGAGCTGTAACTATTAATCATTTTGTTTTATAGACTTCAGAATTCAAAATAGTAAAAAAAAAATTCTGCCTAGAAGAGGAAGAGGTAATTGCGTAAAAATATTGGGAAAGCGACTTCTCTCGCCCAAAAGTTTTCATTAAAGTAACTAGATATTATTCAGTCATTATAATTTAACATCTGTTTCAGCGCGAGAGAAACCAAATTCTCTCCATTTATAGACGAAGTTCACCGATTGGAAAGAGGATCATGTAATAAATCTTCCCTCTTAGATGTCATGGATACGGTAAGTTCATCTGCCAAGATGTGCCAGACCAAGCCGTACCGAAGTTCTGCTGGTGGTCCAGTGTCCACATTATCAGCCGTTCACCTCGAGAGGTTCACGTACAGTATTGTTAACAGCCACACTGCCAAAAGTGGGCACCAGCTGATTACAGAAATAGTTGTCATCGTCTCCATATTTCTCATTTGCGAAACCCGTCATACCTCGTGCTTCTTTCGCCAAATTATAATACTGCATAACTTTTTTCTGTTTGTGTGGCAACGTCATCTTGCAGTAAACATTTTAACTTGTCAAGATAAAAAATAATTAAAGACATTAGCTGCGGATGGGCATTGATTTATATCAATGTGCAACTTTAAGGATTGGAACCCGTGTCCCCTGTCCACCAGTCAAACGCGCTGGTCACTACCCCATACACACAAATCCAGTGTCACCACCGTCGCACGGACTGCCCAAGTACGTCCCCAGTCACACCCGAACTCCCAACTTGTACCGCAAACCACCGACGTGGTGCCCCTTCTCATAACTCAACGGCATCTCTCCGATACCTGTAACAGTAAGAGCTTGATGTGGATCTGCACTGAAGGGGTCACAAGCCGTCATCTTTGTCCTTATATAAATGTTAATTTGTATGCATTATTGCAATTCCTCATCAACAATTCCAGTACACCCCTTGCTATAGCAAACGGTTCGCGTGACGTAAGCACTGACGCTAATACCAGCTATTAGTATGTGCTGGATGCTCTGGTGCGTCGCAGTTTGCTGAAATTGAACAGCCGTGGAGCTCGCAAATATCGGAAAGTTGTTCGAAGTCGCCCTCCGGTAATCGGATCACCAGGTCCACATCTATTCTCTCAAAGCAGCTGCACTCAGACGTGTTGGTGCATGTATGTTTGACACCATAGAGTGTTCAGGCAGTTATGACTGCAATGTTATATTGAGACAGGCCTTGATTTCCTTGCAGGCACTTTGTGATACTTCAGTACATATACATTGCAGAGCCAAAGAAACTGGTACTCTTGCCTAATACAATGTAGGACCCCCGCTAGCATGCTGAAGTACCGCCACACGACGTGGCATGCACTCGATTAATGTCTGAAGTAGTGCTGGAAAGAAATCAATCCTGCAGAATTGTGCATAAATCAGTAAGAGTACGAGAGGGTGAACAGCACGTTGCAAGGCATCCCAGATATGCTCAATAATGTTCATCTCTGGGGAGTTTGGTGCTGACCAAATGCCCCTCCACATCCGCATCCAGTGACTCCTGTGGGCTGAGTATGACACGGCGGCCGGTCGGTATCGTTGGCCTTCATGGCCCGTTCGGGCGGATTTTAGTTCCAGTTCTATATCACTTCAACTGCACACTCCCCACACCATTACAGCGTCTCCGCCAGCTTGAACACTCCCCTGCTAATATGCAGGGTCCATGGATTCATGAGACTGTCTCCATACCCGTACATGTCCATCCGCTCGATACAATTTGAAAAGAAACACGTCCGGCCAGGCAACATGTTTCCAGTCATCAACAGTCCAATGTCGGTGTTGACGGGCCCAGGAAGGACGTAAAGCTTTGTGTCGTGCAGTCATCAAGGGTACGCAAGTGGACTTTCGGCTCCGAAAGCCCACATCGACGATATTTCGTCGAATGGCTCGCACACTGACACTTATTAATGGCCCAGCATTGATATCTGCATCAATTTCCGGATGAGTTGCACTTCTCTCACGTTCAACGATTCTCTTCAGTCGTCGTTGGTACTTGTTCTTGTAGATCTTTTTCCAGCGGTAGAAATGTCTGAGATTTGATGTTTTACCGAACTCCTGTTATTCACGGTTTTATAATGAAATGGTCGTGTGGGAAAATCTCCAGTTCATCGCTACATCGAGATGCTGTGTCCCATCACTCGTGGGCCACCTGTAACACCATGTTCAAGCTGACTAACCTTGATAACCTGCCATTGTAGCTGCAGTAACCGATCTAACAAATGCGCTAGATATTGTCTTATATAGGTATTGCCGACCACAGCGCCGTATTGTGCCTGTTTACCTATCTCTGTATTTCAATTCGCATACCTATATCAGTTTCTTTGGCGCTTCAGTGTACTACACAGCTTTGTGAATCTGCTATACCTTTTCCACATTTCCTGTTCAGGTTCAAAATTATAGAGACGGCAGAGGGTCCCAAATCGAATATCTTACGACAAGGCAGCGTAGCCCGAAAATGTACACTTAGGCTGGTACGAGGTCGGGAATATGTGGTGCTTGTGAGTCAGTGTCTCTAAACAGGATACGTGTCTCCGTCAACTTTGGAAGAGCGCTACCTTGAAAACAATACCGAATCGACTGTTATGTGGCCATGGTGGATCTTTTGCAGTGGATGTGCATGAAGTTGTAGGAGTAAGAACTTCAGTAGGTACGGGTTAGCACGGTCCAAACTGTCTATCTCATGCTTTAATAGAGAACAAGCACATTTGATACAGTGTAGCAAGATGTTATGGATGTGCGCCGACTGGAAGATATCGCTCACGAGAGATGCTGCGAGATGAAACTGCGAGGAGTAATTTATCAGGTCAGTGACAAAGTGAACGTTAATTTGCGGCGTTTGTTTGAAATGGTCCGGTAATATGTTTTCTATCTGCTATGAAAATGTGAATTTCAAGTTAGGATAATGAACATGAAACTGTCGTTGCTGAGAGACGGGAATAGGACAAAAGCTGGGAAAATAACGTTTCATTAATAATTTTGAAAAAAAAGAAGTTTTATGTTCGCTGCTAAGTACGTCCGAGGCGCCACCCAGTTTCGCTTTTCGGGGAATGCAGTAGCTGGAAAACTGCCGTAAATACGGTGGAGCAACTGGTGAAGGCACTGCATACGCGACTGGCAAAAGGAAACTGGTCATCGTAATAGTCAGTATTGTATTGTGCTGATTCCGGAATGATAATTGTGCCAAGTCTGTTGCAATTATCATTTACATTTTTCAACGATTGTCAGGATGTTATTCCCGTGAGGCGTGAATGTAATGTAATTTGTAGAACGTATTGTGGTTTTAGTTCAGTGATATACATTTTACTTTTCATACCGAGCTCATATGAAAGTAATCTGATTTTCTTCTCTGTAATTTCGCATAATGTACAGTACACTACTGGCCATTACAATTTCTACACCAAGAGGAAATGCAGATGATAAACGGTTATTCATTGGACAAATATATTATACTAGAACTCACATGTGATTACATTTTCACACAGTTTCAGTGCATAAATCCGGAGAAATCAGTACCCAGAACAACCACCTCTGGCCATAATAACGGCCTTGATATGCCTGGGCATTGAGTCAAACCGAGCTTGGATGGCGTGTACAGGTACGGCTGTCCATGCAGCTTCAACACGATACCACAGTTCATCAAGAGTAGTGACTGGCGTATTGCTCGGCCACCATTGACCAGACGTTTTCAGTTGGTAAGAGATCTGGAGAATGTGCTGGCCAGGGCAGCAGTCGAACAATTTCTGTATCCAGAAAATCCCGTACAGGATCTGTAACATGCGGTCGTGCATTATATTGCTGAAATGTAGGGTTTCGCAGGGTCGAATGAAGGGTAGAGCCACGGGTCGTAACACATCTGAAATGTAACGTCCACTGTTCAAAGTGCCGTCAATGCGAACAAGAGGTGACCGAGACGTGTAACCAATGGCACCCCATACCATCACGCCGGGTGATAAGCCAGTATGGCGATGACGAATACACGCTTCCAATGTGCGTTCACCGCGATATCGCCAAATACGGATGCGACCATCATGACGCTGTAAACGGAACCTGGATTCATCCGAAAAAATGACGTGCATTTCTCCTCCTTACACGAGGCATCACAACAACGTTTCATCACGCAACGCCGGTCAACTGCTGTTTGTGTATGAGAAATCGGTTGGAAACTTTCCTCATGTCAGCACGTTGTAGGTGTCGCCACCGGCGCCACCCTAGTGTGAATGCTCTGAAAAGCTAATCATTTGCATATCACAGCATCCTCTTCCTGTCGGTTAAATTTCGCGTCAGTAGCACATCTTCGTGGTGTAGCAATTTTAATGGCTAGTAGTGTAGTTCGTTGCCTGAAGTTGAGACAAACATTTAATCCTCGATTTGATTTCTTTTAGCGTTCATTTGCTTCGTAAGAGAGACATGTACTGCTGAGACCTTTTTTAAAGCAGCCAGGTGGATGTTCTAGGGACGCAGTTATGAGTTGCATACTGCTACCTTAAATTTTCCGGCGATTCTTTTATTTTAGGTCGGTCATTTTAGTGGTTCACCAGAGACAAAATGTAAGAGCTAAAGTAATACCGACGTTAGCGGTCGGGACGAAATAACATTTCATTACAATTCAAATCTCACTCTCATGTCTTGAAGCCGCTAAAGTTTCTTACCTCAAAGTAATCATTTGTGAAGTATTAACTGATCGCAAGCGTTTGGGTCGGCTTGTGTGTATCAGGTGGAAGTCTTGGTTCTATGTGTAGAACTGTACGAGTGTTTGTAAAGATACTTTGGATACTATTAATTAGTAGCAAAATTGTATAGTACAGCGAAATAAAGTGCTAGCCATTAAAGTAGCAAGTTCATGAAGGCTGCGCGCAGCAGAGGACTAATGGGAATGAAATGTAGCCAGCTACAGCCTCAGTTATGCAAATGGTCAGCATGTCAGTGCAGCCGGATAAAGGAGGCAGTAATGACGCCATTTGCAATACTCTATATGAGGGAAGCGTTGTTCTTAATCAAAAATCGCGTCTGTGTGTTGCTTGTTTATAAGATAACCGTGTTGTAGGTCGTGTACGGCGCAGAAACGTCTGCCTTCACGTGCAGCAGTTAGACGGCAACAGGAGAGAGGTATACTGGCCGCGCGGTTTGTTGCTGCCCGCTTTAGCCTCGATCCCACGACTGTCTGGCAAATGTGGAGTCGACGTGTTTAGTCCTGCGGGTTATCACATGTCCAGTGTGTCTAGCGCCAGAGAGGAAAGACGTACTGTTAGCTCAGCCGTGCTGGACCATACACACGCGTCACGTAGCCTGAATCCCGAGACGGGCTTGTTTGCCGAAGGATAAGTATCGACACACAGAATGCAGTGATATCAGGAGTACTGTGAACTGTCAGCACGGCCACAGTAGCTGCGACTTCCCTTGATGCAGCAACAGAGAGAGGCGCACCGACTGTGGTGGACCCTGAAGAAACGCCCGGCATCAGCTTGCCACTATGTCATCATTTCAGACCAGCCCCTGTTCTGCGAACATAGTCCTCCTGGACCGCTGTGTGGAAGCCTAGAGCAGAACGACCAGTGACAGACTGCGTTTGTCTTCATCTACTGCCTGGCACGATAGCATGGCGTCCCGCCGGGTACATCAAATGATTACCTCTGCTTCTTGTAGACGATAATTTGTACATCACACGGTGTAAATTTGTGTTATATTAAGACCAGTGGCTCAAGGAAGGTAACTGTGAAGCAAACCTGCCTATGAGAACAAATATTTCAATTGGTCGACAAAAGGAGGCAGAACGGAAACGTGCAGTAACAGACAGGAATACAGCACTATAAGTTGCTTAGGAATGGAATAAACAGGAACTGCAAAGAAGCTAAAGCGAAACGTCTGCAGGAAAAATGGGAGGATGTCGAAAAGGAAATGATCATCTGAAGGACAGATTCACCATACAGAAAAGTTAAAACAACGTTCCGTTAAATAAAGAAGCAAGGGTACTAACATTAAGAATGTAGGAGGGATTCCGCTGATAAACTTAGAGGAGAGAGTGTGTACAGGAGAACACACTGAACGTCTCTATGAGGGGGAATGACAGTCCAGTGACTTGACAGGAGTGCAAGTAAGTTTGGGACATCTAGTATTACACTCACGGTTTGGAATACGTGTGATCAAATGAAGCAGAAGGCATAGGAAACACTTCTTTCTAATTTATAAAATCATAGAGAGAAATGAGAAGCAAACGAATTTTCAAATTGATGAGTATAGAGACTGGTGTGTTTGAAACTGGAGACTTGCCATCAGACCTTTAGAATAACATAGTTAACACAGTTCTGAATATAACAAGAGCAGATACAAGAATAATCACACAATCAGCTTACAGGTTGCTAACAAGAATAATATAAAGAATAAAACTGAGGATCCCTTAGGAGACGATCATTTCGGCTTTAGGAAAGTTCTGACGTTGTGGTTGATAACGGAAGTAAGACTTTAAAAAAATCAAAACACATTCTTAACATCTGTTGACACAGAAAAAGTGTTCCACAATGTAACACGGTGCAAGATGTTGGAAATTGTAAGAGAAATGTGTATAAGCTCTAGGGAAAAAAGGTAATGCCCAACAGGTACAAGGAATTAAAATTCAGTTTAAAGGGATATCATTGCTAAGATTCTCTGATGACAGTGCTATCCTCACTGAATGTAAGGAAGAGTTGCAGGACATATTGAATAGAATACAAAGTCTACTGAAGATCGAGCGCGGTTTGAGAATAAGAGAAGAATGACGAACGCAATGAGAAGCAGCAGAAATGAGATATATGACAAACGTACCATCGAAGTTGGTAACCACAGAGTACAAAGTGAAGGAGCTGTGATACCTTGGAAGCACGGTAGCAAAATAGCATATGATGAACGAAGAAAGAAGGACTTAAAAAGCAGAGTATCTGACAAAAAGACGATATTTTTGGTTAAAACAAGACTACTACATGTTACTTGCTGGGGCTGTAGACCGTGAAAATTGTTGGGGAAGACAGAAAATGGAATATCTCCGTCAAATAATTGAGGACAATTGGTGTTAAGTTCTACAATGAGATGGATAGGTTTGCAAAGGAGAGGAAGTCGTGGCAGGCAGCCTCAAGCCAGTCAGAGGACTGATGACAGGAAACGAAAGGAAACAAAAGCCGGCGGCTGTAGCCAATATTCAGCGTTGCTCTGGTGTTGTCTTTCAACGAGGTAACACAAGATGGCATATTACCCATACTGTAGTGACACGTAGCAATACAAAGCGTGATGGAATTACCAAGGCCAGCACATTCTCCGGACGCCTCACTCACTACACACAGCTGGTCAGGGCTTGCCGACAACCTGGCACCACACTACCCATCAGCCACAGTGGCTGCTGAACTTTGGCATGGAGCGTGGGGTGAACAACTTCGCCATGAAAGCTCATTTCGACTGAAGAATCAGTCGTTTTAGGGGCACTGACACTGCTGTAGTTCAATTCTTTTATCTTGGCGGTTCGCGCATGCCCGCCCAGACGCGGGAGATTGCTGCGTTGCCAGTTGTACGCGCCAAGAGAAGCAGCGCCATAGTATAGTTCGCAAACTTACGTTTAGGGGGGAGCGCGCAATTTATGAAGTAAAGCCACCATGGCCGCATTAACCATTTCGCTGCTACAGAGATGTACTCCCCGCATTCCGCGATGTGCGCGATTTTGTCATCATTGCACTGTTCGTCTGTGCAGACACATGGTGTTACGACTGCTTTGACACACTTTATCATTCGATTTCACGAAAACTATTTGGCCCAAAAATTTGAATTTTACACATCTTCTTGACTGATACCTTCTCCCTATAAATGACTTAATTTTGTTTCTATGTTCAACGCAGTTATTGTGCAGCATTAGATGTAGTAAACCATTGCACGAAATTTTGAAGAGTTTGCAAAGGTAAAAGTCCATAGCGTATACTTACCATATGGTCGAATTTAGTTGCCACTAGAAATTTCAAAAAATTACATTCAAATGAATAAGATTCATGAAGTAAGACACTTCGATATTGTTTTTAAAATAAAGAAAATATTAAGCACCGATAAAGGTTTGAACTCAAAACCTTTCGTTTAGCAGCCATACACTTCAACCATTACGCTAGCGCAACTCAGCATTCAACATACCACCAGGAGGGCTTTAAAACATAACGCAAAAAACCGACAAACACTGTTGGTATGATTATGAATTACTCACGTTTTGTCGAAGTATAATAGGAAATAAACAATTACCGCTGTTCTTTATTGCAAAAAAGCGGTTAGTGAGAATGATACAAACACCTTTCCTTGCTATCGCCTGAATTAGGGGGCTTATTGCTTGTTTGGTTTAATTAATTAATAGAATATGAACCAATTGGTATAAAGAATGCTTTTTCCAAACTTTCTATAAAAGAAAGTCTGCTATCAAGACATTGCTTTTCTTCAATTACTTTATTTATAACCGAACATTTCTTAAACTGAAGACACTCGTCCGTGCTCTGCACTGCAGTCGAGCTCTGGCAACGTCGTTCTCTGTTCATTGGCTGACTGTGTTTTGTGATGTCAGATGCGCAGAACGAACCTAAACTCGGCCGCCGTCATACGAGAATGACGCGCACTTTAGAGATGACGGATTTAGTAACCTGTATACCCACAAATCGTGTGCAAATTTAATCCTGTAATCACGCTACTATATCACTACTATATGCTATACACGCACCACATTATTTGGTGTTGCAATTTTAATGGCCATGTCTGTACATTCCAATCTACAAGATAGGTTTCTCGTTGTGTTGTCTAAGTGAGTGAGTAGGACATGTGACCTCACCTGCCATAAATACCTGCATGAGGACCGTTTTCAGGTCACTTAAGGCCAGTTGGCTGAACAGAGACGGTATCTCAACGATGAATTGGACAGCCATCCATGGGAGCGCCAGCAGCGGGTCCTGTATCACACAATCATCATCATCAAATCATCATCATCGTGATCATCTCCAATACCATAACCATATTAATCAGACAGCATCATCATCGTTGTCATCATATCGTCGTTATCATCATAATTATTAATTAGGCAGGCATCATCGGTCAGCAGCAGCAGTGTTGTTAAAGCGCAGTTTATTTTCAAACTGTTCTACATCTACATCTACATTTATACTCCGCAAGCCACCCAACGGTGTGTGGCGGAGGGCACTTTACGTGCCACTGTCATTACCTCCCTTTTCTGTTCCAGTCGCGTACGGTTCGCGGGAAGAACGACTGTCTGAAAGCCTCCGTGCGCACTCGAATCTCTAATTTTACATTCGTGATCTCCTCGGGAGGTAAGTAGGGGGAAGCAGTATATTCGATACCTCATCCAGAAACGCACCCTCTCGAAATCTGGCGAGCAAGCTACACCGCGATGCAGAGCGCCTCTCTTGCAGAGTCTGCCACTTGAGTTTGCTAAACATCTCCGTAACGCTATCACGGTTACCAAATAACTCTGTGACGAAACGCGCCGCTCTTCTTTGGATGTTCTCTATCTCCTCCGTCAACTCGATCTGGTGCGGATCCCACACTGATGAGCAATACTCAAGTACAGGTCGAACGAGTGTTTTGTAAGCGACCTCCTTTGTTGATGGACTACATTTTCTAAGGATTCTCCCAATGAATCTCAACCTGGTACCCGCCTTACCAACAATTAATTTTATATGATCATTCCACTTCAAATCGTTCCGCACGCATACTCCCAGATATAATACAGAAGTAACTGCTACCAGTGTTTGTTCCGCTATCATATAATCATACAATAAAGGATCCTTCTTTCTATGTATTCGCAATACATTACATTTATCTATGTTAAGGGTCAGTTGCCACTCCCTGTACCGTGTGCCTATCCGCTGCAAATCTTCCTCCATTTCGCTACAATTTTCTAATGCCGCAACTTCTCTGTATACTACAGCATCATCCACGAAAAGCCGCATGGAACTTCCGACACTATCTACTAGGCAACCCTGTTTTATAGCAGAGGCTGAAAATACCGCTACAGTTTTAAGGTTCTTTTATTTAGAACACGACCGGTTTCGGGCTTTTATACGCCCGTGGTCAGGTGCTGTGACCCCGAGGGCAGCGGTGGACGAGTACATCACGGAGTCTCCGCGCCCTGCGCTCGCTGGTAATACACCACGTCTTGTGCTCGTCCACCGCGGAGCTCGGGGTCACAGTAACGAACTATAACACCCGATGATGGTAGTATAAGACCTCAAAACCGGTCGTGTTCTAAATAAAAGAACCTTACAACTGCAACGGTATGTCCAACCACTGGTATAATGCAAGTTGCGGATGTTCCTTCGACAGGATTGTTTGGAGGCCTGTTTTACAATTTAATATGCGAGTTCCAATAGTCAGTCAAGTGAAATTACTAACGCTGAATGTAAACTCCAAGCTATATTCAGCAATGCCAATGATTTCTTTTCTGCTTATTTCTCTAATCCATTTCTCCTTTATATGGTGAGGGAGTCTTGCTATTATAGCAGCCTTGGGCCTTTAATAGGCTCGCAAAAGGGAGTTCACTTAGAGGAATGGAAGCTCTTTTTCTGCTGAAAGCTGTTCTCCGCACAGGCACAGAACTGCATACGGCGGTCTGCCATTCCAGCGACAAGCAGCAGTGCCGAGGGGGCCGAGCGGCGTGTCGTGAAACTACGAGCCCACGAACCCTGAGAACAGCCGTTAACCCCAAGGGAGGCCGGCTGGAATGTTTGTTCGAATTCTAATAAGGGGTTCTCTGGTTGGCTCACACTCAAAGGTATGTGCTAAGGTCTGATCAGCGTAGCTCCAGAAAATAGTCGGTAGTTGCCAACCGAAAAGTGGAACGAGTATAGTATCTTTGAGTAGGAGATTCTTTGATGGTTAAGAGAGCCGGGCGCGCACAGTAAAAAAACCCGGAGGGTCGCAGAGAGGTGCCCGGAGGAAGCAGACGTGTGGTGACAGCGTTAAGGTAGGTCGCTGCCCCTGACCAAACTTTAGCACGTCAATGAGAGAAGATATATAATCATTTCAAATTGGTTTTTGTTAGATAATGTTCCGAGTTAGGATTTGTATGTCCAAGGTTTGACGCAGTAAGCGTTTTGTAAAATTTTTTGTAAGAGTGATTCGTGCTATTAAAATGTTTGAAATGGTAGGTTTTGTGTATGACTGAAAATTTTAACAATTTATATATTGAGATCAACATTGTGTCTAAATCTAACAGCCTGTATCATAATCCACATTCTTTGCTTGTAATGAATATGAAAATGAGTAATAAACTAAAGTTACTCACCAATGAAAGAACAAAGTAAACATCAGGGCCAAAAGTTAATTTTCCAGTACCATCTTAATGCCATTGCACAAACGGCATTATTCTCTTAAACTTAATTGCTGAGTCAAATACATGTTGCATTTCCGGCAAAATGGAGGAGTACAAGAAACAATTTCACAGACGCAGTCAGATGCAGGTTTGCTGAATAATTAATTTAGAACAATCTTATCACTGATACTTTCACAGAATAAAAGGATTCAATTTTGGTTAGATACTTCCAACACTGTAGTAGTCACTTCAGTATTAGGCCATACTTTTGGATGGTAATGTATGAAAATCGGTTTTGTAGTGGAGGGATTGTCTGCCTTCTTCCCTGTACCATACGAAAAATACACGCCTTTAGTGAAGCATGACAAAACCCGTAAGAGCAGGAAATTGTTTAACTTGTTTATTAAATTATCATTGGTCAGAATTTGCAAGGTCAGCCAGCGAGATTCCATTGCTGGCAGCAGCAGCTAAGTACCAGATAGTGAAGTTACTTGCTTCAGGAACGCATTCTAGAAAATTCTTGCTTCTATGCAATTTTGTTAGATACTTGCTCCAGCTCGTTGGAGAGAGTCGCACAGAGTAATGTCTCCATCTTAGAGCAGAGTACAGAGGCCGCGCTGCACTTGCCTTCACCCCTCGCACAGCTTAAGAGTGGTAAGCATATGACATCCTCGCAGCCACCGACTGGAGGCGAGTGCGAAGTCAAGTGATTTGCATCAGGGCTTCATTTTGCAGGTCTAATTTTCAAAGTCAGCCGTTTGCACCAATTATGCACTTACACAAGTGTTGTGGTGTTCCATTAGGTTTTTCCAGGATCTCTCTTTAAATCACTAACCTTTCCTGCGATCATTGGCGTATTCGTGACACAGTTTTGCACCATTATTTTACTTACGAAACCACCTTTGCCGAAGCTATAGGTTGTACTTGCAATCCCTCGCCTACTTGTTAAATGTTTCCATTCTTGATTCAGTGGGTAAATCATTTTAGATGTCTCTTGGTACAGTGACGATTCGTTTCTTTTCTTGGATGAGTCCCTTGATTAATATGTCCATGTGAGGTGTGGTACCAGTACTTTCATGCTTCATTAGGCCACCTGTAGTAATTTTCACTCAATAAGACGTTATCTCTTGCGCGATCTCGGTACTTTCCAATCTCCATGATCTTACGGGGAGCCCCTCATGTGTGTAGGTCACCCGCGGAAGGGAACTGCAGCGTCTTGCCATTCTGAAAAGCAGCTCACCAACATCTCACATCATCATCATAATATTAATCACATATCTGACATCGGCTGGCCTCCTAGACGTTCACGCGTTGTCATCGCGAGTTCTTCTGCGTCACCCGCCCAATGTCCATTGGAAAGTCTTCTCCACCTCTTCCCACCACGAAAATCTTTCTTGGAAAGTCTACCATCCATTCACTAGGCTACGTGCCTCACCCATCTCCGTTTGATATTCAGTACAGTTTTTACTTCAGTCTTTTCAGAGATCCATTTTCTTTTTTTTCGCACTGACATTTTTACTCATAATTTCCTACACACCCCTCTTCATTGTTCACTGGTCATCACTATGCTTTTAAGTAGTTGAATTATCAAAAGTCTATGCACATGTGCCGTAAGTTAAAACTCTTAAGACGCGTCGCCTGTGAACTTTACTTACCGTATATAGCGCAATATTCGTTATGAAATCACTATTCAGTTTAGCAAAACGTCTCCAGAAATTTTATTACTCTTCCGTTAATCCTTTTCTGCTGTCAAAACTGTCGATGCTCTTTTCTGCCGTAAATATAAAAACTGCCACGCGGGGTAGTCGAGCCGTCTGGGGTGCCTTACTACGGTTCGCTCGGCTCCCACCGTCGGAGGTTCGAGTCCTCCCCCGGGCATGTGTATGTGTGTTGTCCTTAGGTTGAAGTTAGTTTAAGTAGTGTGTAAGCCTAGGGACTGATGACTCAGCAGTTTGGTCCCATAGGAACGGACCAAAAATTTCCAATTTACAAAATCGCTCTGTTAGTTGTGAGCTTTGTTATTAATTTATATTGTGATATTTTCGATACTTTGATTATACTTTATTTTGTTCTTATAGTAATCACCTATCAGGGGTATGTTCAAAGTTACTCACTTCGGTTGTTCGCTTTGTTATATAAGAATATCTGAACTAAAGCCAAGCACTATACTATACTTGATGATTGATTGACAGATGTTCCTTTTTCGTTGCTTCAATTTAAAGATTTGGTTACATGACATCTATCAAATTATTTTAGTATCAACAATCTTTTGTATCACCACATTTCAAAAGCTTCTATGCTCTTCTTGTCTATGTTATTTATCATCCACTTTCACTTCCGTACAGAGCCACACCCCCGTCTAACACCACCACGAAAGATTTCCTAACAGTTAAATTTATATTCTATGATAGCAAATTTCTCCTTTGTAGAAAACTTATCTTGCCAATGTCACCCTACATTTTATATCGTCTATACTTCGGTTATTTCGAAACCAAATTTTAACCTGCAATATCTGTTACAGTGGCAGACGCTGACCTTCGTCATAATTTACTCATTATGAACTACAGACTGAAACGGGAAAAACTCTAGAAAGACTGGAAATTAAAGAGATGGCACCCGGATAAGTTCAGAAAACAGAGACTGTTGAGAGTTTCAAAGGGAGCACTACGAAACGATTTACTGAAATAGGGCAAAGGAAAACAATAGAAGGCGAATGGGTACCGCTGAGAGACAGAATAGCGAAAGCAGCAGAGAATCGTATAAGAAAAAAGACCAAGCCCAGTAAAAATCCATGGGTACTACAGGATGTACTAAATTTAACTCACCAAATCATAACATATAAAAATGCAACAGATGAAGCAGGTACAGGGAATGCCGACGTCTAAAAATGCGATTTACAGGAAGTGCAAAATCGTTTAAGAGGTAAAGCTAGAGGACAATTGCTATGCCGTATAAGCTTGCATGACTAGGAGGAAGATAGATACCTCCTATATGAATGTTCAAACAGACCTTCAAAGAAAAGAGAAACAGTTGTACATGTATCAAGAAGACAAAGTTCAAAGATGGAAGGAATATACAGAGGGGCCATGCAAGAGAAATTAAATACAGGGCAATATTATAGAATGGGATGAGGAATTAAATGAAGATAACGTAGAAGATATGATGTAGCAAGTAGAATCTGACAGAGTACTGAATCACCTAAGAACAAACAAGGCGCCAATAGTAGCCGACAGTGGCCCAGGAGTACTGATAGCCTTGGGAGAGCCAGACATGATGAAACTATTCTAGGTGGTGCGCAAGACACGTGAGACACACGAAACACCCTCAGATTTCAAGAGGAAAATAATAATTCCATTTCGAAAGAAGGCTGATCTGAGAGATGTGAATATTACGAAACTATCAGTTTAAGTCATATTCGCAAAATACTAACACGAATTACTTGTAGAAGAAAGGAGAAACCAGTAGATGCCGACAACCGGGAAAATCTGATTGGCTTCCAAAGAAATAGGGGGACTCACGAGGCAGTATTGATCCCCCGACTAGGAGATAAGTTATCTAAGATTCTGCGTGGTGTCTGTTTGTTCTAAGTCGTGTCTCCCTACCACCTTCGCGCAACGACGCTCTGAGCGTGTTTTTTAGGGAATTGACTAGTTTGAAACTGAGACCTGTTGCTGGTAAGGAGACGGCAGACCACACATGACATGAAGAGTTCAGAAGAGTTCAGTGAGACAAGCGATGATATAGTCAAATGCTTAATGATTTCAGCGTCAGCTCCACTGCACTCCCTGTAAAAGAATCTTAATACTAACTAAATTTAGTGGAAGTGGTTCAAGGCTTTCCTATTTTTAATTAGCTGGTAAAATAACGTCGAAAAAGCAGTTAAATTTACCATTGGAATTTTTATTCTACTCACAAAACATTGATTATTAATTATAATATTGAGAAAAGGAAATATTTTAATACAGGATAATAACAACCAACTGCGTTCAACCAAAATGTGAACTAATATTCCCTGAATAGGTTTCCAAGTTCTATAATGGATCGAAGGATGACCTATGCCATATCACATCTATAATCTAGGTTTAAATTAAGTTTCATAAAAGAGAAAACTATCAAAAACGGTCTACAGTGACCCAAAATTATCTTTAATTACTTATTTAACTTGTCATAAATTACAATAGCTGATGTGGCTTCTCAATAATTATATAACAGAAAAATCATCGCGTTTCAGATTTTAACATCAAGTAGCAAATGTGAATACCACGAAGTTTAATTGACGATCGACACTAGTATTACGTAAAAAGGGGATGTAACAGATGAGACTTCTGCAGTTCTGAGTGAAGCCTTATGCACTCTTATGCGGCATCGCGTGCGTTCATTACGTTGTCGGTGGTTAGGCAGCGTCAGGGGCAGCTGGTGGCGCAGCTCCAGACACCTCGCCGTCTCGGTAGCAACTCTCTCGAACTTATCCTTACTACTGTTTACCGAAGTTGGTTTAAGAAAAAGGTATCTGGCTGTGTTTTCAGCTGACCAATCAGCATCTCACTGTTAGAGTTAAGCTCCTCCTACAAAAATTCTGTCTATCCAACGAGAAACGTTATACTTTTCATGGTGGGCAATGTTTTTAATGTTTGCTATGTAACAGAGACGCATATAGTCTCACGCTAAAGCTTGCAGCTGGTGTGGCCCTTTTAGTGTTATCATTAGATCTATACTGTTCTTCTGGAGGGCTCTATCTTTTAACATGGGCTGGGGAATGGACCTCTTGGTGGTCAGCCGGTGTTGTGGGTGTCCCATTGTCCTGCTCTTATCGTAGGGCCTTCTAGGCTACACAGCTCTGCTCTCGGCTTCTGTTCTCGTTTCTCCCCTCGGAACTGCGTCTGTTTCACGGAGGGAAGGTATGACATGCATTTAGACGTTCTTGTGTTAGTCGGTGGTATTCCATTTGCTCATTTGTTGATCGTATAACTTTGGTTAATTTAATGTCAGGATTTATTCGGAGCTATGTGACATATTGCTGGATTTGCTATCATGTCAGGGTTTTCATGGAAGGTGTTGGATTTGCCTGACACCTCACAGTTAGACTAAACACGTTTATAGCGATAGTACTAGTACATTTAGAGAAATCTTTTGACAGTGATGACTGAAGTCTTGAAATTCTGGAGTTAGCGTTGATAAAATATAGGTAGGAATGATTA
Organism: Schistocerca serialis cubense; assembly: GCF_023864345.2. Classification (NCBI taxonomy): domain Eukaryota; kingdom Metazoa; phylum Arthropoda; class Insecta; order Orthoptera; family Acrididae; genus Schistocerca; species Schistocerca serialis. Next base: position 492,505,101 of record NC_064646.1, on the reverse strand, counting down.
TATGTTATTTGTGCAGCAACCAGACTACAGTTATAAGACCAAGACATGAAAAGGGTGCAGTAGTTAAGGATAAACTGAGAAGGTATTATAGCCTGAACACAGCAGTATACCAAGCAAGCTGTGAACGAAACCAAAATAATTTTTGGAAAGACAACAAAAGTTTTTTTCTTCTTCCTCAGATTTCATATGATCATGTAAGATACAATACACTGATGTGACAACAGTAATGGACAGCGAAACCACATATACAGATGGCGGTAGTATCGCGTACACAAGGTATAAAAGGGCAGTACGCTGGCGTAGCTGTCATTTGCACTCAAGTGATTTAGGAGAGAAAGTTTCGGACGTGCTTATGGCCGTACTACGAGAATGAACAGTCTTTGAAGGTGGAATGGTAGATGCAGTTAGACGCGTGGGACATTCCGCTTTGGAAATCGTCGGGAATTTGAATATTACGAGAACGGTACCGTCAAGAGTGTGCCGAGAATACCAGGTTCCAGGCATTTCCTCTCGCAAAAGACAACGCAGTTCTCACTTAACGACCGATAGCAAACACGTTAGCGTTGAGTTGGTCGGCTATGGCAAGAGACCGTCGACATAGCTTGCAGAGCCTCTCCTGGGCTCGTGACCATGTCAGTTAGACCCTAGAGTACTTTGTCAGATGAGTCCCGATTTCAGTTGGTAACAACTGACGGTGCAATTCGAGTGTGGCATAGAACTCACAAAGACATGGACCCGAGTTGTCAAGAAGGCACTATGCAAGCTGGTGGTAGTTCTACAACCGTGTGGGCTACGTTTACATGGAATGGAATGGGTGCGGGCTATGTTCGTTCACATGGAGGCCATTTGCAGTGATTGATGGCCTTCAAGTTCCCAAACAACTATGGAATTTTTATGGATGACAATGCGCCATATCGCCGGGCCCCGATTGTTCATGATTGGTTGAAAGAACATTCTGGACAATTGGGGCAAATGATTTTGCCCCCCAGATGGCCTGACTTGAATCCCAACTAACATTTATGTGGCATAACCGAGAGGTCAGATCGTGCAGAAAATCCTGCACCAGCAACATTTTCTGAATTATAACTTAATATTTCTGCAGGGGACTTACAACGAATTATTGAGTCCTTGCCACGCTGAATAAAACAAGATCCGACACGATGTTAGAAGGTCCCCATGACTTGTGTCATCTCAGTGTACACATACAAAAATGCTAGGACTACATATTTAAAAATTATATGTTTGTGGAAGTATGTAACGACATTGAAAGAAGTTGGTGAGACGTACTAATAGCGAAGAGCTCTTGTACGAAATGATAAATGTTTGCCACCAGGGAAACTGTCAACTCATCTTTGAAAGTCTGGGGTTGATCAGTCACGTTTTTCATTTCTGCTGGATGTCTACTTAATGTGTAACTTGCACAACAGTACGCGATTTACTGCAGAATGCATAAACAATAATCCATAAAACGACCCAGCTTCCCCTAGATGAGTATTATATAGCTAATGAACGATGTTCTCTCAGCTCCCGTCACAATGTGAGCAGCTAACTAATTTATGCAAAGTTATTCATAAGTATCTCTCGGATAACGGAAAACGAATGTCCGAAAAGTACGACATACCAAAAACGGACTCTCCAACTTCTTAACTCACAATACAGGTTCTCAATGCGGGCAGCACTTGTAACAACAAACATGACTACGTGTGTGTAATACATTCAGATGTCACTGATTCTCCTGCTGTTATGTGGGATGGCGCGTTGGCAGCAGCCAGCTTTGCAAAAGAGTTCAGTGGGTTGCCTATCTGCAACCGTGAAGTAATGCGATGCGACAGTAGGGAGAGAATGATTTGTCTACATGTTCTGAGGTGCCTACCCCCTACTGCAACTTGCCGCAGTGCAAATCGAATCTTCGTGAGATTCCCTATGCACTGATGTGTGACAATTTTCCGCACGTCTTGTAGTTTTCATTCAGTCATCTTCTGAAGCCACAGAAGTATTCGAAAATAATCCTGTATTTACCTAGTCACTCTGATTCAGCCGAGGGGTAAGTACGTGTGACCGTTAATCTTCGTAGCCTGAAGAATGGAGTACTCACCCAGAAGACTGCGGCAGCCAGAAGCCCGTGGGTGACCAGATTCAAGATGTCCAGCGACGTTGTCACGTACCAGTGGCTCACTGCAAAGACAGTAATTACAGCCGGTGAGGTAAAGTTCTGTTCCCATGTACCGAATTCCACGCCTCCAAACCCGACTCTTTATGACAATAACATTTCCCACTATACAACAACTCAGCAGACTCCTCAAGTACAAGTGAAGAGACTCAAATAAAAATGTAAAATGTAAGCTTTCACAGCCGGAAGTACCACAGTTTTTAAAATATTCCAGCCTCTTATGGCGTGATTGGATGAATTTCTGGTAGAAACCCAACTATTGGTCCCCACACGTGGAGAACATCTTCTTCATCTATTACTACATCTGTTTTCCTCACGCAACTTTACGGCGTGTGGCGTAGGTAACTTGTATATCACTGTCCCTCCTCCCGTGTCATGTACCAGTCGTGAGTGTCCCACGGGAACAGGTATTGCTGGTAAATGTAAGTGCGAATGTCTGTCACTTTGTGTTCATAGTAATTTCCTGAGACGTACTGGTACACTCTACTAGGAACGTATGCTAGCGGAAATCTGAGAGTCAGCCGCATCGTGAAGTAGAACGCCAATCTTGTAGCGATTGCCAGTGGATTTGGCTGAGCATCCCTGTGACGTACTCGTGCAAATGAACCCGTAACGAACTGTGCTGTTCTTCTTTGGATCTTCTCGATGTAGTCTATCATTCCTAACAGGTACGAATTCCAGACTGACGATCAATGTTCAAATATTGGTCGAACGAGGGTTTTGCAAGTTACGTCCGTTGTGGGTGGACAACACTAGGAGAATATCCTTCGAAGCTGGCTTAAATGCCATTAGTTTCAGGTGGTCGAATCGATCTGTACGCATACTACTAGATATTTATTGGATGGGACTGTTTCCAGTGATTGTTCTACAATCGTATAATCATGAAATGATGCCTATTCCTGCGCAATACGCTACATTTCTTTACGATGAGGGTCTAATTGCCAATCTCTTTCCCAGACGTGGATCCTCTGAAGGTTTACCTTCGTTTTGCTACGATTTTCCTTCATTACAACTTCTCTGTACATATCAACACCATTCAAGGGTGGTTCGTTGGAGCATGGTATAATAGCCCAAAATATTTTAATAAGCTGTGCCAAATTAATATTTTGTTGGACACTTGAAATGAAAAAGAAGAAGATGGGCTAGTTCAGTTCTATGTCAGTGATGGAATACCAACTAAAATCGTACGTAACAGTAAGCAGCAGCAACTTCTGGTGGTTGCCAGCTAATATCTGTGTGCAGTCCGTTCAATGACTTCCGCACGAATTCGAAATACAGGTTGGATTTCTGCTGAGTATTAACTCAGTATTCTTGGGAATGAGCTAATATTGCTAACAATAAATGACAGTAAGGGATATAAATGTACTGAGAGGCCAGTGTCAAAATACCCAGACTCGCCAACAGAGGTCGACAAGATATTTGTGAACTTACAGCACTTATTGCCCGAACCGCTCGTTTCTGAGCCACAAATATCCTTTTAGAATGGGAAGAGTTACCCCAAAATATAATACCATACAACATAAGCGCACGGAATAAGCAAAGTAGGCTAATTTTCGTGTCGAACGATCACTCACTTCACATTCCGTTAGAATAGTAAAAATGGCAGAATTAAGTCTTTGAACAAGATCTCGAACGTGGGTTTTCCACGACAGTTTACTATCTAAATACCTAGAAATTTGAACCGCTCAGTTTCATTAACCGTATGCCCATTCTATAAAATTAAACTTCAGGTTTCGTTGAATAGTGTGGTAGAAACTGTAAAAACTTGGGTCTTACTGTGATTTAACGTTAGTTTATTGTCAACAAGCCATGAACATAGGACATGAACTGCACTATTTGAAACCGAGCCAATGTTGCACACAACATCCTGTACCATCAAGCTAGTGCCATCAGCAAACAGAAATATTTTAGAGTTACCCCTAATACAAGAGGGCATATAATTTATATAAATAAGGAACAGGAGTGGCCCCAACACTGATCCCTGGGGCAGCCCCCACTTGACTGTACCCCACTCAGACCCCACATCACAGCCATTCTCAACATTGTGGATAATGACCTTTTGCTGTCTCTTGCTAGAGTAAGAAGTGAACCATTTGTGATCTGCTCCCGTATTCCGTAATGGTCCAACTTCTGGAGCAATATTTTGTGATCAGCACAATCAAATGCCTTAGTTAAATGAAAAAATATGCCTAGCGTTCGAAACCTTTTGTTTAACCCATCCAATACCTCACAGATAAAAGAGAATATAGCAGTTTCAGTTGTTAAACGACTTCTAAGGCCGAACTGTACATTTGATAGCAACTCGTGGGATATAAAATGAGCAATTATCCTTACACACAAATCCTTTTCAGTGACTTTAGAAAAGCACTGATGGGCTAGAAATAGGTCTAAAATAGTCTACATTATCCCTTTCTCCCTTTTCATAAAGTGGCTTTACTACTCAGTACTTTAATCGTTCAGGAAACTGACAAATCCTAAAGGAAAAATTGCAAATATGGCTAAATACAGGGCTAACTTGTGCAGCACAGTACTTTAATATTCTGCTAGACACTCCATCACATCCATGAGAGTCCTTAGTCTTCAGTGATTTAATTATTGACTCAATCTCCCCTGTAACTATATCACAGAGGAGTATTTCAGACAGCAGTTTCGGAAAGGCATTTGCCAAGAAAGTTATATGATTTCCTGTTGAAACTAAATTTTTATTTAATTCACCAGCAATACTCAGAAAATGATTGTTATATAGTGTACATATATCTGATTTATCAGTAACAGAAATATTTTTGAGCGAGGTGGCGCAGTGGTTAGACACTGGACTCGCATTCGGGAGGACGACGGTTCACTCCCGCGTCCGGCCATCCTGATTTAGGTTTTCCGTGATTTCCCTCAATCGCTCCAGGCAAATGCCGGGATGGTTCCTTTCAAAGGGCACGGCCGACTTCCTTCCCCGTCCTTCCCTCATCCGATGAGACCGATGACTTCGCTGTCTGGTCTCCTTCCCCAAACCAACGAACCAAACCAGAAATATTTTTACTACGAACTGACTTTATATCGTCTTCCTTGTGTTGTTGACCAGACACTTCCTTCGCAATTGACCATATGGTATTAATTTTATGCTATGAATTAGCTAATCTTTTTGCATACCACATACTCTTTGCCTTCCTAATAACATTTTTAAGCACCTTACAATATTGTTTGCAATGGATTACTGCAGCTTGATTGTGAGTACTTCTAACATTTTCATATAGTTCCCACTCTGTTCTACATGATATCCTTATCCCATTAGTCATCCATCTGCGCTGCCTATTACTGCTAGTAATAGGTAAGTGATTACTGGAGCTCACCTTAGTTCCAAGGTTCCTGGTCTGCTACTTGATATTTTTGTACATAAGCTTATTTCAGCTTTATTACCTTCGTCAGTACATCTCCTGGCGTTGTAGGTGGACACACGTCAACTCTGAGTAAACTATTATTTCTGACTGTAGTTGTTGACTGCAATATACACACTGAAGACCCAAAGAAACTGGTACACATCCCTAATATCGTGTAGCACGAAGAAGTGACGCGATCGACGTGGCAGCGACTCGACTAATGTCTGAAGTAGTGCTGGAGGGAATTGACACCACGGATCCTGCAGCACTGTCCATAAGTCCGTAATAGGACGAGAGGATGGAGATCTCGGCTCAACAGCACATTGCAAGGCATTATTGATATGCTCAATAATATTCATGTCTGGGGAGTTTGGTGGCCATAGAAATTCTGGACGTGTGGGGTGTCGCATTGTCCACCTGAAATGCACAATGGACATGAATGGATGCAGGTGGTCAGACAGGATGCTTACGTACGCCTCACCTCTCAGAGTCGTATCTAGACGTATCAGGGGTCCTATATCACTCCAAATGTACACGCCCCACACCATTACAGAACCTCCACCAGTTTAAACAGTCCCCTGCTGACATGCAGGATCCATGGATTCGTGAGGTTGTCTCCATACCCGTACACGTCCATCCGCTCGATAGAATTTGAAAGGAGACTGCCGGCCGGTGTGGCCAAGCGGTTCTAGGCTCTTCAGTCTGGAACCACGCGACCGCAACGGTAGCAGGTTCGAATCCTGCCTCGGGCATGGATGTGTGTGTTGTCCTTAGGTTAGTTAGGTTTAAGTAGTTCCAAGTTCTAGGGGACTGATGACCTCAGATGTTAAGTCCCATAGTTCTCAGAGCCATTTTTTTTTAAGGGAGACTCGTCCGACGAGGCAACATGTTTCCAGTCACCAACACTCGATTCACCGGCACAGGCGAGACGTAGAGCTTTGTGTCGTGCTGTCATCAGTAGTACATGAGTGGGCCTTCGGCTCCGAAAGCCCATATCGATGATGTTTCGTTGAATGGTTCGCACGCTGACACTTGTTGATGGCCCAGCATTGAAATCTGGAGCAATATGCAGAAGGGTTGCACTTCTGTCACACTGAACAAATCTCTTCAGTTGTCGTTGGTCCCGTTCCTGCAAGAATGTTTTTTACTCCAACCTTGGCGTAAAACGTCAGTATCTGCACACACATTTCTACAGTAGTAAAAGGAAAAGGAGACGGTTGGAAGAAAATTAAGTAAACTGTTTGTTGTTTTAAAAGTAACCGCCATAACTTTTAATTAATTTACTGCATTGTGAGACAAGACTGCCAATGCGTTCGTGGAAAAATGTTTGAGGATGCCTACAGAACCATGATTGTATCCAGGCGTGCACCTCATCGTCTGAAGAAAATTGACGGTCACGAACGTCTTCCTTCAGGGCGTCCACAATATGGAAATTGCATGTGGAGAGATCGGGACTGTACGGAGGATGTGTAAGGACTTCCCAGCGAGACTTCCGCAGCGGTCTCGGAACCACCTTGGTAACATGCGGGCGGGCATCAACCCGCAACTGAATGATGCCGTCCATCAGCCGCCGCTCCTTGACATTTTGGAATACGACGCCGCAGTTAAGGCACAGCGGTACGTCGACAATGGAAAAATTGAAGTGCGCCATCAAGTCCAAACTCCTGGGAATGCAGACGGACGGCATCTTTCGGTTGCAGGACAATGCCCGCTCACATTATGCCAAGGTAGTGTCGAAATCGCTGCAGAAGTTTCCGCTGGGAAGCCCTTACACATCCTCCATAGAGTCCCAATGTGTCCCCCGTGCGGTTTCCATAGTCTGGACGCCCTGAAGAAAGACATTCATGGTCGTCGATTTTCTTCGGACGAAGAGATACAAGTCGGGATGTAATCGTGTTTCCGCAGCAACCGCAGACATTTTTTCGCCAAGGCACTGATCGTCTTGCCTCACAAAGGGATAAATGTACGTCGCGCGGAGTGGCCGCGCGGTTTGAGATGCCATGTTACCGATTGCGCGGCCCCTCCCGCCGGAGGTTTGAGTCCTCCCTCGGGCATGGGTGCGTGTGTTGTTCTTAGCATAAGTTAGTTTAAGTAGTGTGTAAGTCTAGGTACCGATGACGCATGCAGTTTTGTCCCTTAGGAATTCACACACATTTGAACATTTTTTTGGATAAATGTACTTACAGTTACGGCGACTAATTTTGGAATAGTGAACAGTTTACTTACATTTTTCCATCCATTTCGTTTTCATTTGACTGCCCCTTATAAAATGAAATGGTATGCATGTATTCGAAAATGCCTCATTGTTTACAGACGGATTCTGAGGAGTCGTTCGAAAGACGGGCAAGCAAGGGAGTGGTTTGCAGATGAAACCAATTCAATTTGCATACCTCTCGTACTGTGGAGAGCTTCCACCTGACGTGTAGTCGCGGCTTACCAGTCTCGGATACAGCATGAACGTGGTGCTGCTCTCAAGTGCCCCGGTGGACAGCATACATATGTCAGTGATGGACAGCACACTTTTTTTTTTAAAAAAAAAAAAGGACGATTTTATGGCTGATCCACACGCTATAAATCCATGGTCGGCCTGGATCGTACAGCGGTTCGTTAAAACTGGTAAGACCGGATGCCTGAATTCGGGAAATAGCTTCCTCAGAGAAAATGAAGACTATGCGCAATAACTCAGCCAAAATTGGAGGGAGTGCCCACTGTAAAAGACCACCTGGGACGTGTGGAAACCTCTGATCCAAAGGTGGACAGAAACAACAAGTCTAAAAGCAAAGCTACTCAATACAGTCTCATCTGATCAGCTGTGGTGAAGTTCACGGAAAATCAAAACATGTTCGACTAGATAGATAACCCTGTCCAATACAGTCTCAAGCAACTCAGACCAGCATCTCCTAATGCAACTGACGTCGCTCACCTCTGTGCTAAACTGCCATGACTCAGCTGCTTTGTCATGGAATATATAATTTCTATGTTTCCGACATCAAAAAAACGATCCATTTGACGGCGAATTCAAAAGGTGTAAAAGGGCAGAGCATCGGCGCAACTGTTATTTCTACTCAGGTGATTCATGTGGAAAGGTTTCTAACGTGATTATGCCCACAAGACGAGAATTAAAAGACTTTGAACGTGGAATGGTAGATGGAGCTAGACGCACGGGATATTCCATATTGTAAATCGTTATGGAATTCAACATTCCGAGGTCCACAATGTTAAGAGCGTGCCGAGAGTAGCAAATTTCCGGCATTTCCTCCGACCACGGACAATGCAGTGGCCGACGGCCTTCTCTTAAACATCGAGAGCAGCGGCGTTTGCGTAGAATTGTCAGTGCTAACACAGAAGCGACACTGCGTGAAATAGCCGCAGAAGTAATGTGGGACGTACGACGAACGTATTCCTTAGGGCAATGTGGCGAAATTTGGTGTTAATGGGCTACGGCAGCAGACGAGTAACGTGACTGCTTTTCTCTAGATTGTCGCGCAGATGACAAAATGGTAGATATCGAAATAGATGACAGAGGGATAGAGAAACAATTAAAATCGCTCAAAAGAGGAAAGGGCGCTGGACCTGATGGGATATCAGTTCGATTTTACACAGGGTACGCTAAGGAACTTGCCCCCCCCCCCTTTTTTTTGCAGCGGTGTACCGTAGGTCTCTAGAAGAGAGTAGTGATCCAAAAGATTGGAAAAGGGCACAGGTCATCCACGTTTTCAAGAAGGGACGTCGAACAGATGTGCAGAACTATAGAGCTATATCTCTAACGTCGATCAGTTGTAGAATTTTGGAACGCGTATTATGTTCGGGTATAATGTCTTTTCCGGAAACTAGAAATGTACTCTGTAGGAATCAGCATGGTTTTCGAAAAAGACGATCGTGTGAAACCCAGCTCGCGCTATTCGTCCACGAGACTGAGAGAACCATAGATACGGGTTCCCAGGTAGATGCCGCGTTTCTTGACTTCCGCAAGGCGTTCGATACAGTTCCTCACAGCCGTTTAATGAACAAAGTAGGAGTATATGGACTATCAGACCAATTGTGTGGTTGGATAGAAGAGTTCCTAGATAACAGTACGTAGCAAGTAATTGTCTTCCGAAGTAAGAGTGATTTCAGGTAGCCATAGGGGAGTGTCGTAGGACCGTTGCTATTCACAGTATATATAAATGACCTTGTGGATAACATTGGAAGTTCACAGAGGCTTTTTGCGTGTGATGCTGTAGTATATCGAGAGGTTGCAACAATGGAAAATTGTACTGAAATGCAGGAGGATCTGCAATGATTTGACGCATGGTGCAGGAAATGGCAACTGAATCTCAACGTAGACAAGTGTAATGTGCGGCGAATACATAGAAAGAAAGATCCTTTATCATTTAACTACAATATAGCAGGTCAGCAACTGGAAGCAGTTAATTCCATAAATTACCTAGGAGTAGGCATTAGGAGTGATTTAAAATGGAATGACCATATAAAAATAAAAGTCGGTAAAGCAGATGCCAGACTGAGATTCATTGGGAGAATCCTAAGGAAATGCAATCTGAAAACAAAGGAAGTAGGATACAGTACGCTTGTTCGCCCACTGCTTGAATACTGCTCACCGGTGTGGGATCCGTACCAGATAGGGTTGATAGAAGAGATAGAGAAGATCCAACGGAGATCAGCGCGCTTCGTTACAGGATCATTTAGTAATCGCGAAAGCGTTACGGAGATGATAGATAAACTCCAGTGGAAGATTCTGCAGGAGAGACGCTCAGTAGCTCGGTACGGGCTTTTGTTGAAGTTTCGGGAACATACCTTCACCGAGGAGTCAAGCAGTATGTTGCTCCCGCCTACGTATATCTCGCGAAGAGACCACGAGGATAAAGTAAGAGAGATTAGAGCCCAGAAAGGGGCATACCGACAATCTTTCCTTCCACAAACAATACGAGACTGGAATAGAAGGGAGAACCGATAGAGGTACTCAAGGTACCCTCCGCCACACACCGTCAGATGGCTTGCGGAGTATGGATGCAGATGTAGATGTAGATGTAGTCATTGCCCACAGAACCTCTCCTCGCCTAGTTTGGACTTCAGACGACTGAAAAACCGTGGGCTAGTCAGATGAGTCTTGATTTCGGTCGGTAAAAGGTGATGGTAGGTTTTTTAGTCTATTGCAGAATCCACGAAGCCAAGGAGCCAAGTTGTCAGCGAGGCACTGTGCAAGATAGCGGTGGCTCGCTATTGGTGCGGGCTGTGTTTCAATGGACTGGCTTCTCTGGTCCAACTAAACCGACCATTGAACTAGAGATGGTAATTTTCAGCTACTCAAAGAATCTCTGCAGCTACGCACGGGCTTCATGTTCCCAGACATGTCAGCGTGCCACAACTGTTCGCGATTGGTTTGAAGAACATTGCTGACAATTGGAGTGAACGATGTGGCCACTCAGATCGCCCTATATAAACCCGTCGACCATTTATAGGATATAATTGAAAGACCAGTTTGTCCACAAAATCCTGCACCGGCAACGCTTTCGCAGTTATGGGTGGCTACAAAAACGGCATGGTACAAAATGGTTCAAATGGCTCTGAGCACTATGGGACTCAACATCTGAGGACAGCAGTCCCGTAGAACTTAGAACTACTGAAACCTAACTAACCTAAGGACATCACACACATCCATGCCCCAGGCAGAATTGGAACCTGCGACCGTAGCGGTCGCTCGGTTCCGGACTAAAGCGCCTAGAACCGCTAGGCCACACCGGCCGGCCAAACGGCATGGCTCAATGTTTCTGCAGGGGACTTCCAACGACTAGCTGAGTCCACGCCACGTCGAGTTGCTGCTCTACGCCGGGCAGGAGGAGGTCCGACACGATTTTGGGAGGCAGTCCACGACTTTCGTCACCTCAGTGTAATTCTCCTCACGAAATGCTGTCTATCAAATTTCGAGAGCTACTACAGGGTGGCGCACGAAATGTGTTACCAATTGTTTCTTTCACAATTTACGATGCACATTAGATATCCCGCTGGGATCTCTACAGCAGTACCAGCAGAGCTTGGAAAAACAAATGAGTTACGAAATGACGTGTAATTCACGATACTGCCGCTAGGAGATTAGTAAGCAGCAATGGCTGACAATGGAAGGCTGGCGACACAGCAACGATCGGCAATTGTGTTACTTTTCCATGAAAAGAAAAGCCTTGTTGTGACTCAGAGGCGTTTTCGACAACAGTTTAGTACACGATGGGTCCCTTGCAAGAAGACCATCCACAGGTTGTACGATAAATTTGTACAGGAAGGTACAGTATTGGAAACGAAGCGACCTCGGCCTAAGCCTGTTTGTTCGCCGGAGAATATTGAAGCGGTACGAGTTGCTGTACAGAGAAGTCCCAGGAAATTGTGTAGAAAGGCAGCAGTGCAACTGGGAATATCCAGACGCCCCGTTCAACGCATTCTTAAAAGTCACCTCCATCCATACAAGATGACCTGTGCACAGAAGTTCACTGAAGAACACAAGCAGTAGAGACTACTATTTACTCAGAGGGCGGAGGATAGGGAAGAAATTCTCAACAACGTTTGGTTTCCAGGCGAGGCGCATTTTCATTTAGACGGTGTGGTTAACAAACAAAATGTCCGCTTTTGGGCCACTGAAAACCCACAAGTGCTTCATGAACGACTACATTATGCTCCGAGGATTACAGCGTGGGCAGCAATTTCCAGTCACGGAAACTGTGAACAGCTAGCGTTATTTGAGCATGTTTCGCAATAGCTTCATTCCACAGCTTCTTGCTACTGCCTTGCCCTTCAACTCTCAGTGCTTCATGCAAGATGGAGCAAACACTGTGTTGGAGTTTTTGCACGAGCATTTCGACATGCGGATCATTTCATGTAGGTTTCCGGGTCGCTTCAGTGACGGACAAAATTGGCCCTCAAGTAGTCCAGACCTCAATCCATGTGACTTTTTTCTTTGGGGGTACCTAAAGGGAAAAATTTTCCCGAAACGTCCACGTGATTTAATGGATCTCAGAAGACTTACTCTTCAAGCTTGCAGTGAAATTACGCAAGACATGTGCCGTAGGGTAATCACTAACTTCGGTGTTCGTTTGAAGAAAGTTTGGAAACGAAATGGTGGACATCTTGAGCATGTGCTTAGTTAGAACAAATCTCCATGAACGGCTCTTCATTGTAGTATATGTTCCTTTCAGATTGTATTGACAATAAAGTTTATATTCAAAAACAAAATCGTAACACATTTCGTGCTTCACCCCGTATAAGAGGAACATCTCTTTTGCATCTATCGTGTATTTTCTGTAGGGACCGAAAGAGCGAAGTAAGTGAAATTTTGGCCTGTACCGAGGTGTATAAACACTTTTACTTTCGTCAGTCACTGTCAGGCTTGCCTTGCCAGATGTTTGTGTGTGAGCTTACGTAAGCCAGTCCGAATCAAAATTTTAACACGCCACACATATTCAGTAGTGCATTAAATGGCGACCACACTTAATCTCAGTTGCAGCATTTTTTTTCACAGCCAATCAGCGACTTGCGGAGACCCTCACCTTGCCTCTGGCGCTGCTCGCGACCCGCAGCTGCGCCGCCCTCTGCTGCTCCTGGCTCCTCCGATGACCCGCCCACAACTGCAATCTGCAAAGAGCGTACAGAACGTCACACTTTCCCTGTATCACACGTACAGTGGATATTAGTTTCCTATAACAACTCTCTCTGCAATAGCTACAGTGAAAATTAATATCCTTGAAACTGAGTCTTACGTGACTAGTCTATGGTACTTATTTCGTACTAACAATGGTGAAAATTGAGCACCAGGCATGATTAATGTTACCGAAGTGGACTTCAGACCACCGACTAGCTACATGACAAGAAACAGACGCGTGTGTTGATAAAAATTAACATGAACTGTGAGGCTGGCATCTCAGTACGGCGTTATGCTCTAGCGAGTAACATAGGTCGCTGTAAGGCATGACTCGAAGTAGGTGTGTATATGCTCGTGGAGAATCCATCTAGTACCCTGTTTATATGCGAATACACAAAAGATCAGCAGTGCTGGAATACCGGGGCGAACAAGTTGGCGCCCAACCAAAAAACACGCACGTTCGACGGGCTGAAAGTCCCGCGGACGTTCTTCTTCGCAGAGGGCTTGTACGTTGCTCTCCAGACAGACTGCTGAATAATGGGCTTTGGACCAGACGATGTTTCATTGTAAATGGTGGGTCCCCTGTAGACTCACAAAGAAACGCAACTCGTGTGGATAAATTTATGCTTATCTTGTGAGCGTAGATACCCAAGATTGCAGCACCAGGGCTTCGTAAAATGTTGCAGGTGATTTCAAATGGTTGAGGGTAAGCACTTTCCGTAATATTACCGTCGCCACCACATTAAAATAGAATCATGCGAAACCGTTACTCTGACCGCTCTGCTAGTACTGTCCCAACAGAAAACTCTTCGCAGGCACCCGCACAACTGCCCACTTTCGGCCAAAATGGGCTACTTTGTTGTGGCGGCTAGTGAAAGCATTTGTGCAGCGTCAAACAACCTCTACAGCAGAATTATGAAATGCATTATGAATCAAATGCTCATTTTTACAATTTCGTGAATAGCTAAAGGAACACCGTCAGCGGCAGCTACGAATGTAACAGCAGCATCAGCAGCGAGTGGCGCCTCTTTAACGCGAATGCCGGCAGTCGTAGCGGCTGCGCATAGAAACAATGTCAGCACTACGTCCTCAATTTGCCTTCCAGCTTCAGCCCTTCTTCAACAGTGGTAAAGAAGAGTCGTACAGACATTAGGACCCGTTTGAACAACTGTAACATTTCATAGCTTTCCAGGTGCAGAGGCGCGTTTACAGCAATTTTTCTGAGTTTTGGGCCGGACACCAAAGATTTTCCTTTTTGCGGAGACAATAGCATCATTTTTGAATCACGTGTGTAAACTTTTGTCATCCTTTTATTCGATGAAGTGCTACGGTGTCACTGCTGAACGAGAATTTCACCGTCACTGGGAGTTACTTCCAATGAGCTTCCCAAAGAGGTAATACATTTTCGTGACTCGTCTGCACACGAAATATTTCTCGCTACGTTGTCATTTGGGGAGCAAAATAACTGATGATGGTCGAAGTAGAGAGGATATAAAATGTAAACTGGCAATGGCAAGAAAAGCGTTTCTGAAGAAGAGAAATTTGTTAACATCGAGTATAGATTTAAGTGTCAGGAAGTCGTTTCTGAGCGCGACTGCTACGGTCGCAGGTTCGAATCCTGCTTCGGGCATGGATGTGTGTGATGTCCTTAGGTTAGTTAGGTTTAAGTAGTCCTTAGTTCTAGGGGACTGATGACCACATATGTTAAGTCCCATAGTGCTCAGAGCCATTTGAACCATTTTTTGAAGTCGTTTCTGAAAGTATTTGTGTGGAGTGTAGCCATGTATGGAAGTGAAACATGGACGATAAATAGTTTGGACAAGAAGAGAATAGAAGCTTTCGAAATGTGGTGCTACAGAAGAATGCTGAAGATTAGATGGGTAGATCATATTACTAATGAGGAGGTATTGAATAGAACTGGGGAGAAGAGGAGTTTGTGGCACAACTTGACAAGAAGTAGAGACCGGTTGGTAGGACATGTTCTGAGGCATCAAGGGATCAACAATTTAGTATTGGAGGGCAGCGCGGAGGGTAAAAATCGTGGAGGGAGACCAAGAGATGAATACACTAAGCAGATTCAGAAGGATGTAGGTTGCAGTGCGTACTTGGAGATGAAGAAGCTTACACAGGATAGAGTAGCATGGAGAGCTGCATCAAACCAGTCTCAGGACTGAAGACAACAACAACAATGACGTTATCATTCGAAATTTTTCGGAGGGGCAAGTAAGGAATGCCACACGTTGCAATAATAAAGGCCTACCCCGGCTCATGACGCAGCAGACTACTAAGGTAGTTGGTGATCGCGCTCAGCACCGCTGATCTTCACTCTCAGCTTCTGAAAAAGCGTCTCCACGGTTACAACCACAGGAATCCTCATATTGGCCTGAATACGCTGCTCTTTTCTCCAAACGGCATCCAACGTGAACATTCATGCTCAGAATGCTCTTTGTCTCCATATCAAGGACCTTCTCTAGCCATATATTCTCGTAGTATTATACTTCCTTTCATGGCGTTAATTCACATGCATGTGTCCTAAACTACAGAGCGCACGTCCTTAAACAGACTTCATGGAGCTAAGGGGGCTATTCACATGCCTTGTGAAGTGCTAATCGACAACATCAGATACCACTGCCTACATCATCGACTTTCGGTGCTGGACAATGACACAGCAAATAGCCAACACCGCTATGTCACTGTTCTTACTTTAAGATCCTAGATAACAGCATGACAGGTTCTCCGCGAGGATTAGGGATCGTGAACAATAAACAGAACCCAGAGCCTATTGTACTACAGCAAGAGGCTCTATCAATGAAATTCTGTTCTCGGTTCACTGAAAAAGAATATCGCAGGTCCATTTGAGCATCATGTGACCAACAGCAGTTCATACTCCGTCAAATTATCTGTAATATCTTATTTTATCATAGTCAAGTAGAATAGCGCAAGCGATAGATAAGACCCATTACTAAGATATTTTAAGAAGTCATCAGTCACTCCATACGTTTCATGGGGTCAATCGCTGTATAACCACTACACAGAACATCATGTGCAGTTGTAATGTTTCACTGCCACTCCTAACCTCCTCCTCCCCCCCCCCCCCCCCCCTCGTGCCCACCAGCCTATCTCCGGCTCATATCAGTGCCAAGTTAACTCCTCATGAACGTCGTGGAAGGTGCCCCAATAGCGTGTCCCATCTTCTGGTTAGGGTCCTCCGTAGCCGTTCTTCCTCAGCACCTCCTTTACAGTGCTTCTCCATTTCGTACATTATCTCTACACTTAACTTTTAACATTCATCGACAGTGGCACATCTCAAATGCTCCTAACATCTACTTCTTCGAACTTCCAGGTCTGCTGCTGCACAATACTGGGCTACAGGTGAACACATACAGGAATTCTTCTACATATGTGTAACAGAATTTGACGCCACCATATCTGCTTTAACGAATACAGCTGTCTTCGACAATGCCGAGTAACTTCTGATATCTTCATTGATTTGCCTATGCTGTATAATCTTGTATCCCAGGCAGGATAATTCCTGTATTTGTCCCACTACTGTTTTGTTCCCCAATCCGGTGATGAAAATTCTGTGACTTCTACCAACATGCCTCCTAGGTACTGCTTACACACGACCAGATTTTGGCGGCAGTGTTTACTGCTTCCTTTAGTAGTGAGGTATCTTCCATTTACACATTTATGCGTGGCTCATTCAATAAATAACGTCCCACAGTTGTTTTTAAGAACATTTTTATTCTTACGGGTTGGAATTTTGAGACAATAACAATAAATATTTCTTTTACTTCTACTATTTTTCTACACAATCTGCATCATGTTCTGTGGTGTTACGCCACCGTTGCGTAGGAGCTTTTATCCCTTGTTGCTAAAAAATTTTGGCTCTGCGCGTAATCATGTTTTCAATGCAGGAGACCCAAAGAAACTGGTACACCTGCCTAATATCGTGTAGGTACATCGCAAGCGCCCAGAAGTGCCGTGGCACGACGTGGCATGGACTCTCGAATGATGTCTGAAGTAGTGCTGGAGGGAACTAACACCATGAATCCTTCAGGGCTGTCCATAAATCGGTAAGAGTACGAAGGGGTGGAGATCTCTTCTGAACAGCACGTTTCAAGGCATCCCAGATATGGTCAATAAAGTTCTTGGGTGTTTGGGGGGGGGGGGGGGGGCAGCTGAAGTGATTAAACTCAGAAGAGTGTTTCTGAATCCACTCTGTAGCAATTATGGAAGTGTGCGGTGTCGCATTGTCCTGCTGGTATTTCCCAAGTCCGTCCGAATGCACGATGGACATGCAGCTGATCATACAGGATGCTTACGTATGCGTTGACTGTCAGAGTCGTATCAAGACGTATCAGAGGTCCCATATCACTCCTACGGCACACGCCCTACATCATTACAGAGCCTCCACCAGCTTGAGCACTTCCCCGTTGACGTGCAGATACCATGGATCCGTGGATTCAAGAGATTGTCTCCATACACGCACACGTCCATCCGCTCGATACAATTTGAAACGAGACTAGTTCGATAGGCAACATGTTTTCAGGGATCAACAGTCCAGTGTCGGTGTTGGTGGGGCCAGGCGAGGCGTAAAGCTTTGTGTCGTGTAATCATCAAGGACACACCAGTGGGCCTTTGGCTCCATAGCCCCAAATCGACGATGTCTCGTTGAATGGTTCGCAAACTGACGTTTGTTGATGGCCCAGCAATGAAATCTGCAGCTATTTCCGGAAGGGTTGCACTTCTGTCACGTTGAACGATTCTCTTCAGTCGTCATTTGCCCGTTCTTGCAGGATCTTTTTCCAGCCGCAGCCATGCCGGGGATTTGATGTTTTACCGGATTCCTGACATTCACGGCACACCCGTCGTATGGGAAAATTCCCATTCCATCACTACCTCGGAGATGCTGTCTCCCATCGCTCGTGCGCCGACTATAACACCACGTTCAAACTCTCTGAAATCTTGATAAGCTACCGTTGTAAGAGCAGTAACCGATCTAACAAACAAGTGCCCCAGACACTTGTTGCCTTACGTAGGCGTTGCCGACCGTAGTGCCATATTCTGCCTGTTTACACATCTCTGTAATTGGATACACATGCCTATTTTTGTGGCGGCGTTCGTAGCGACAAGCAATTCGCTGTAGAAACGGCTTACGAAGTCACCGCCACACTTTTAATAGCGGGCCGACCGGTCCGCTGGAACAGTGAACAGAAAGATGAAAACCCAAACACTCTGATTAAATAAAAGTCGGTACTTATCTTTATTAACGAAGATACAGCAACACAGTAGTGAACTCCGTGTCTACAGATCTGTCTAGTTCGAGTCGGAGCGGCTAGGTCAGCGTCGGCTGACGACAAACAACAACTCTGCTGCGATGAACACACGACTGACTAGCAAGTACACAATTCGGTGGCGAGTATACAACTGAGCGGCGAATACAGAACTGTCCTAGCGCTCGCGACTCCAGCGCTTAAGAAGCCAGAAGCCAGCGGTGGCGCGCGCAGACTTGCGGCGATTTCCTGTATCGCTGGCGCTGCTTATGCGGACGGCGTCCGGACTTTGATGCTGCCAACCTTTTGGCAGCGGGCTCGGGTGGCATTACTGGCTAGGATATAACACCTATAACATTTTCTTTGGAGCCTCAGTATAGTTTGTCGTTCTCTTCAACGTGTATACTGCGTAGAAAACCGGTAAGTGGACCGACCAGAGAAAAATAAGAGGGGGCGAGGTCTGCGCTATAGGGTTCACGAGGCCATGACACTCAACACAGTCTCCTGCCGTCCTTGTGCGCTGTGGTGTCGTAGAGTGATTTCCTTTCGAGTCTTGTCATAACGAATGCGCGGAAACGGTTTTTGGGTTTTTTGAGGGTCTTGAAATACGCCTCTGAATTAATGGTTGACCTTTCTGGCAACAGGTCAACGAGAATGGCACGAACAGTCATCACAGCTGTCATCACGACTTTGCTAGCCGACAGAGCTGCCCCGAAATTGAACGTTTTTAGAACATTTTATCATGTTTTTATTGGAAAGTCAGCAATTACCTTAAATTTTTTTCGTGTAGTAAAATAGTGCCAACCACGTAAGGATGTTTATTTCTTTACTGACATCGATTTCGAGCACTGTTTAGGTCACCATCAGGCCGCTCATTCCACGGGAGTCTGCTGAAGCTGGAGATATGCAGGCGCCACTCTAGTACGCTGAATTTCTTCATTTTTTGTGATTTCCGGCTCAAAGCGATGCAGCCGGGTTTCGTCCCCAGTAACGATCTGTGACGGTAATGACTCTGCATTGACATCAAAGCGCTCAGGAAGTTCACACGGATTGGCGTTTTTAAAGGTCGCTTGCGAGCATTCGTGGAACTCATCCCGAGTGCACCTTCGAATTACTTAGAGTGTCTGTACTGCGCACGCACTCAAATTCTCACCGGGAGCCCGTAGTGTCAGATGTCGAGTTCTGATGCGCCGGTCTGCGGCACTGAGCGTATCTGAACGTGGCCGGTCGCTGAGATGAGTTTCTGCACTTCGTGACGCTTTCACTCTCTCCACCCATCGCGCAGCATTACACCTGTCGACTACTTTATCGCCACACATTGCACACAGACTTTCCTGGACGTTCGCGGTGGTATGTTCTCCGCAATAAGGAGTTTAGTAACGTCGCATTGTTTGTAGCGAGAGTCTTACGCAGTCGCCAACTTGTAGCTTCTCTACAACTTTACCATCTGACTAAATTACTCGATACTTTACACACGCGTAGCAGAAACATCAAATCTGGAAGTACCTAAAAGGATGGCTTCCTAAATATATTTACGGCTGGGGAAAAAGCAGCCATTGTTAATTGTTTTTTCTGAATGTTTCTTACAGTTTCTTTACTGCCTCTTCGTCGGACAAGTTGAAAACGTCTATGAGGGTTGCTCAGAAAGTAATGCACTGCATATTCTTTCCTCAACAATTCTTTAATGAACATAATGAGAATCACACACACGAAAGAATCGTGTTTTATCTATACACCCTGTTTTTACACGTAATCTCCAACCCGTTCTGTGGTCTTTTTCCAGCGCGAAACAAGGGCGTTTTGCCCCGTCGGCACCAATTCTTCTCCTGGTGGCGGAGTCAGTGCTTCGCTGGGTAAATAACCTCCTCATCGTCCTCAAAATATTTTCCACGAATGGCGCCCTTGAACGGGCCAAAGAAGTGCAAGTCCGAGGGGGCTAGGTGACGGCTGTAGGGCGAATGGGATAACACTGTCCAACCCTGTTTTGCGATGTACTCAGCAGACAGACTTGCGTGGGGCCGAGCATTATCGTGTTGCAGCAAAACATCTCCTAGATTGCTGTGGCGCCGAAGTCGCGTATTGAGTTTTGTTAATGTGTTGACATATACTTCTGAATTAATGGTACCGTCTCTCGCCATCACATCAATGAGAATAACACCTTCAGATTCCCAGAACGTTGTGATTATGACCTTATCGACGGAAGCAGTTGCTTTGAATTTTTCCTTGTGTTGGCAGTGGAAATGGCGCCATTCCATCGACTGTCGTTCTGTTTCTCGCTCAAAATGGTGAGCCGAGGTTTCATCACCTGTCACAATCTGGGACAAGAAGACCTGCCCCTTAGCTTCGAAAGGTTGTAACAAATCAAGACAAATGTATTTTCTGTGCGAACTGTGATTCACCGTTAGACACAGCGGGACTCATGTACTGTAGTACACACTTCTGAATATCTAAGAGTAACTGCATCCACGCTTCCTTTGCTCATTGACAGATGCAGCGCCAACTGCCGAGTCGTAATGCGTCTGTCCTCACAAACGACAGCATCAGCTCGCTGCAACATGTCAGGTGCGACAGCCGTGGATGGTCTCTCCGAACGCTACCAATCGTGCAGCTCCGCCAAACCGTCTTCTGACGACCCCACCCTCCGTGGCCAGCGACTAACTGTGCTTATATCAACGGCGGGTGCTACACAGACTTTGCACAATCGTTTGCGGATATTCCCCACGGTTTCTTTCTCTGTAGTGAGAAATTCGATAATGGTTGGTTGGTTGGTTTGTGGGATTGAAGGGACCAGACTACTGGGGCCATCGGTCCCTTTTTCCGTGAACTTGAAACACCCACAAGGAATAAAAAGAAACAATGCAGATGACAAGAGACGACATAGGGCAAGAAAGACACAGACAGAGACCAGACAAAAGGAATTAAAATCACACAGAGTGTGACAGTGGCTGGCCGACCATGGAAACATAAAAGGAAAAGCCAACCACCAAGAAAAGCGCTAAAAACCCCAGTCTAAAATCGTAGGCCAAAGGCCACACTCAACGCAAAAAAAGGACAAATACTTATATCAAGAGATGAAAACACACTGCACGAATAAGACTCAAAACTAAATCTGCCATCGCAACGTCATCTGATAAAAGTGCAGGAAGCGTATCAGGCAGTGCAAACGTCTGCCTGAGCGGAGTTAAAAGCGGGCAGTCCAACAAGGTGTGGACCACCGTCAAAGCTGACCCGCAGCGACATAAAGATGGGTCCTCGCGGCGCAACAAATAGCTGTGCGTCATCCATGTGTGGGCAATGCGCAGCCGGCAGAGTCCTTGGTAGAGACCCGCAAGGAGGAGCGCCACGCACCGGTAGCCTCCTTGACAGCCCGAAGTTTGTTGGGTGAAGGAAGGGCGCGCCATTCTTCGCCCCGGGTGAGAAGTACCTTCTGCCGCAAAACTGACCTGAGGTCACTCTTCAAAAGGCCAATCTCCAAGGCTGGTGCACCGACAGCCTGTTTGGCCAGCGTGTCATCAGGTTCATTTTCCGGGGTGCCTACAGGACCTGGGGTCCACACAAAGACCACAGAACGGCCGCAACGGCCAAGAGTATGGAAGGACTCCTGGATAGCCATCACCAGACGAGAGCGAGGGAAACTGGTCGATAGCTCGTAAACCGCTCAGGGGGCCACTACAGATAACGAAGGACTCACTTGAGCAGGAGCAGATATACTCTAGGGCGCGAGAGATGGCGACCAGCTCGGCAGTGAAAACACTGCAGCCAGCCGGCAATGAGTGTTGTTCATAATGATCCCCTAGAGTAAGAGCATAACCGACACAACCAGCAACCATCGAACCGCCAGTATAGACAACGCCAGAGCCTTGAAACACGGCAAGGATTGAAAGAAAGCGGCGGCGGAGGGCCTCAGGAGGGACTGAGTCGTTCGGGGCCTGCGCCAAATCGAGCCGAGGGCATGGGCTGGGCACGCACCACGGGGGTATACGCAGAGGGGCGCGGAAGAGAGGTGGAAGAGGGAAAACCTCGAGCCCAGAGAGAAGAGTTCTAGCGCGAACCGCGATATACACCCTGTCCGGGGCGGCCGTTCCGGAAGATGGACGACCAACTGATGAACAGGACACGATAATTGGGATGCCTGGTTAAGAAACGTGTGTAGCATAAGAGGCCAGTAATCGTTGGCGCCGGAACCGCAATGGAGGGACACCTGCCTCCACAAGTATGCTGTGACAGGGCTTGTCCGGAAAGCTCCAGTAGCGAGTCGGATCCCGCTGTGAAGGATGGGGTGCAGCAACCGAAATGCGGAACTGGATGCCGAACCGTAAGCCCGGCTCCCATAGTCCAGACGGGACTGAATTAACGCCTGGTACAGCCGTAGAAGGGTACACAGGTCGGCACCCCAGCTGGTGTGACTCAAGCAACGAAGAGCGTTAAGATGCCGCCAGCACGTTTGTTTAAGCTGCCGAAAATGAGGCAGCCAAGTGAACTGGGTATCAAAAACCAATCCCAAAAACCGATGCGTCTCCATCACAGCAAGAGGTTCTCCTTCAAGGTAAAGTCGTGGCTCAGGGTGAACAGAGCGTCGCCGGCAGAAATGCATAACGCAGGTCTTGGCAGCCGAAAACTGGAAGCCATGCCCTACAGCCCAAGACTGCGCCTTGCGGATAGCGCCCTGCAGCTGACGTTCAGCAGCTGCAATGCCAGTGGAGCTATAGCGTAGGCAGAAGTCGTCAGCAGACAAAGAAGCTGAGACAGACGTTCCCACCGCCGCAGCGCGCCCATTAATTGAAATCAAAAAGAGGCAGACAGATCCTTGCGGTACCCGATTCTCCTGAACTCGGGATGAACTATGAGAGGCCGCATCTTGCACGTGGAAGGAACGAAGCGACAGAAAATTTTGTATGATAATCAGGAGCAGACCCCGAAGACCCCAACCGTGAAGCGTAGAGAGGTTGTGATGTCGCCATGTCGTATCGAAATCCTTCCATATGTCAATAACGGTACGTTGCTTGTAACGAAAACATCACCTACAGACGCCATTTTGAAACTATCTTGCAACTACGCTATCTGTAGAAAGTGACGGAAACTTGGCGCGCTCACTCAGAAGACTTCAAATAAAACATACGTAACGTTTCACATTCGTAGCATTGTTCTCAGTCGAGAAAAAAAGTACGGTGCATTACTTTCTGGACAGTCCTCGTACTTCTCCATTCTAACAAGTGTACCTTGACGTTCCACTAGGTTACTGTTATCAGAGTATTCCCTCAAGTTATTGCTACTGACGAAGGTACACAATTTTCATCTGATGTCTGAGAGAATCTTGCATCGAAAGTAGGCTCCCGCACCTACTCTACCGGCCACTGTATGCACAATCGAATGGCGTGATAGAAGTGGTGAATACGGGGCGATGCGGGAGACGTGGCTGAGGTGCTGCCCCACAGCAGCCGCTGAACCACTCCAGCAAGCTAGACAGCGGGCTCCACCTGCCGCCTCGCACTGAAGCGCTGTCAGTTCACTCTGGGACCAGATATCACAACGCCCATCCGGCTGGCCGCCTAACCTCCTCGCATTGGCAGGTGACGACCATTCCCGTCTGCCGCTCGGATAAATCACTCGCTGTAACCACGACAGCGGAGACAGATGGCCTCTGGATCGTTTATACAGGGTCTAGTAGCTATCAGCGCACGTATTTCTGTTAGTGACTGACGACTGTGTACTGAAAAATAACGAAAGTATTTACTTCATTAGTGCTCAGAGCCACTTGAACAATTTTTTTTACTTCATTAGTCTGATAATTATAGCCATCACAGGTAGTATGTTTTTAGGTTGGTTAGTAGCTCCACATACTTACCCGCCAGGGCACCTGAGAGCGCTATCGCGCTCCTTCCTGGACTCGGGTAGGCGCGCTTCGACGGATCGAATCCTCCCAGCGGATTAACGACGAAGGACTGGTGTGCTGGCCAGCGTGGCTGCGGTTTTTAGGCTGTTTTCCACATCCTGCTAGGTGAATGCTGGGCTGGTCCCCACATTCCGCCTCAGTTCCACGACTCGCAGACATTTGTAACACATTCGCGCTATTCCACAGCTTACACTAGATGTAGACAGCAGGGGTACACTAATTCCTTTCCAGGAGGTACAGGGTGGCTACAGGAAGGGCTTCCGGCAAACCCCTCGATCTTAACATGCCACATCCGATTAACCACAGCCGACCCTGCGTAACTGCAGGACAAGGCTCAGAAAGACAGGGAGTAGCTCCAAGTACATGTGGCAAGAGCACGTCATTAATATTTATTTTCCCCTGGGCTGCGCGCCAGGTGTTGAAATGCGGACCGGTATACCGGAAACGGTTAGTCTATAATGACATCCATAATCCAGTGGTGCAGTACGACCGTCAAGAAAACACGAGATAGTGAAGTTTCTGACGTGTTTGTGGGAAGACTGTTCGATGCAGAGTTGTCTGTACATATTAAGGTACCACATAAGAACATCTCCATTTACACTCGTCACACCCTGTGTATCTCATCTGCAAGTGTTCATCGATTCGTGCACTGCTACGTACACTTCTAGTAGTCGCACATTTAGCTGTGTTCCTAATAACGTTTCTCTACAGCACAGTATTTGCTTGAAAACACACGTATTCATTGCGTTATTTGTAAGGCATAAATGAAAAAGAGAATAATGAATAAAACAGTGAACAAAGCAACAGTTTCTGCTAGTCATACCAGAGAAAAATAATGGCACCAGAAAAATATGTAACTGGATAGAAAAGGAGCAATTAAGTTTCTACAGGAGGTGTGAGTGGTATAAAGGAAACTGAGAATGTTAAAATGAAGGAGAAGTAGATCAGGAAAGATGTGCAGCATAAGGAATAAATTTAAAATGGACACAGAGAAACGACAGAGGTAAGTAGCACTCACGGAAGGCGGAAAGTGAGCCCACCGGACAAAGCACTAGCCATCACTGCGTCGTGTCTGTAGAACTCGGAGCAGGCGGCCCCTCACCCTCAGACGCTCAAGTACGGCAGTCCACTGAACGGTTATGCGTGTGCTGTTCCGTTTTGTGGACTCAGTGCAGTAATATGGGCGCACTTGCATACGTGACGTAGTGGCAAAAGGAGCTGTCTCCTCTGTACGTGCCCATCACCACACAGTGAATGACGTTGCCCAGCGCGACTCTGCATGTACGCCGACTGTTCGACGTGTCTACATGGTACGGCGTACCACTCGGATTCATGTAACGCTATTATAGAAGAGAGATGGTGAAAAGAAGTCAAGGCATAGAGATCGGAGGCGAGTAGAACTCCGTGTCAGTGACAGTTGGCTTTAAACCAGAAGGAATTGTTGCTAACGGTGACTGCAGCTCCATCTCAACCATCTTCCGAGCGAGTCTCGCGAAGGCATCCTCTTGGACTGGGCGTTTGGAGAACGCACGTCACAAGAGGCCATTTATCACAGCAGCACATAAAGCTGCGAGCTTCAGTCGGCCAAAAAACACATTCACTGTGCAACAATTGACTAGAGGCGTGTGGTGTACTTGAAAGGTCAAAATTTTACTTCACTCCAAATGATGGCATTCGCCGAATGCTCCGATGGACCAATGACGTCTTTGACGGGCAGATTGTGGGGGGTGCAGTTCAAGACAGAGGTGGTTCTGCTATGCTTGGAGGTGGGTCCAATAAACCGTGATGTGTGTGGAAATAAACCGTTATGTTTAAGTAAGTATTATCGGTGGCCAAGTGCTGCCCTTTCTTGTGTATGTTCGCAGCGACAGTAGTGTGCCCACTCCCGTCTTCCAGGACGACAACAGCCCCATTCAGAGGTGTGTTCGCTCCCCTTCCTGGTTTCGATGAACACTCAGACACGCTATCGCACCTGGAATGCGCCAACAACTCACCCTGACTTCATCCCACAGAAAATTTGCTGGACTCTTCGGAACAGCAGCGCAGTTTGGATCTTCGTCTGGACGCGATGTGTGCGGTGGGGGGGGGGGGGGGGGGGGGGGGCGAGGGGGGAGTTGACTAGTGCTTTGTCCGGTCAGGTTAAAAAAACAGTTAACTGCAGGGTGGGTGACTGGACTATCTTTTACAGAATGTTTGGCTACTCACCATGCCAAAGGCGGCAATCTGTAGAAGTCCTGCTGGAGCTCCCAGGTGTCTCACAATAGAGAGGATGAAATAGAGCGGGTCTTCGCTCTGCAACATTCATTTGGCATCGAGAAACTGTCAGTGAGATTCACATATGTGCCTTACGAAAACACTTGTATCGCACAGTTTACTTTAACGATTCGTATTCATGCCTTCATTCGTTTATTTGTGCTGTTTATAAAGGAAAAGAGTAACTTATGTAAGGCGCACCAAACAAGCAGTGTGATATTTTCGTAGGAATTCAATTGCAGAAACCATTTCAGGAATAGCACAGACGAAAATTATGAATCTACGGGCAGGTCCGATCCATAAGAGGCACAGAAGCTTGGCATCACACCGTAAGTTTGCAAGATAATCGTAACAACGGAGAAATGGATGGGAACCGAACAATTATCTCATCCAGCTTCATGAAGTACGCATAGTAATTGGTTACAACTCAATAACTTTGTCACATTTCCACAGGTGTCCGCCATATATACTGGAATGCTGTAGTAGGGAATGTGTTCCTTTCTCTTCCTCTGTCCAGAACTTAGCCTATTGCTTTTCTGTAACACCTCTGAAACTGTCGAGTTGAGCTAACCCGTACGCTTTAGGGATCGCTGTGACGTGTGTTATGTTATACTATACTGTTACGCCGAGACAAACACGCAGCGAGGTGGCCCAGTGGTTACGTTGGTTAGCCACCGGACGTGCATTCGGGAGAGTGACGGCTTAAGACCACGTCCGCCCATACAGCCTAAGATTTAAATGTTTAATTGACACTACAATAGTGAAGTCATAGTCACAGCACGTAAAATTTTCCTTTTAATCCAACCGAGAAACCTTCACCCCCCCCACTTTCCATACAATAAGTACAGATCACTCACCGCCCCTTTCCCTTACATTCTTACTCCATTCTCCCCTCTCCCCCTTCAAATACATAACATATCCAGCCCTTTATGCTTGTTATATGTACTGTTTTAATGCAATACATAGTAATTATATCTAAAGAACTCCGTCTTCAGGCCACGAGTGGCCTACCGGGACCATCCGACCGCCGTGTCATCCTCAGAGGAGGATGCGGTTAGGAGGGGCGTGGGGTCAGCACACCGCTCTCCCGTCGTTATGTTGCTATTCTTGACCGAAGCCGCTACTATTCGGTCGAGTAGCTCCTCAATTTGCAACACGAGGCTGAGTGCACGTCGAAAAATGGTAACAGCACATGGCAGCTGGATGGTCACCCATCCAAGTGCTGGCCACGCCTAACAGCGCTTAACATCGTTGATTTCTCGGGAACCGGTGTATCCACTGCGGAAAGGCCGTTGGCCGGTTATTACATGTAGTAAACAGGATTTTAATTTGCTCGAACAGTCCACGGGTATACAGCCGGTTCATAGTGTTCAACGGGCACAATATTTCGGCGATCTTATCGATAAGATCGCCGAAATATTGTGCCCGTTGAACACTATGAACCGGCTGTATACCCGTGGACTGTTCGAGCAACAAACACACCGGGAGAAACTGAAGAATCACGGGATTTTAATTTGTTTTTGTAATTGTCTGTGTGAAAGACTGTAACAAATGACATCTTAATGGTAAGCATCGGATTGGCAATTTCTGATGTGTGTACAACAACATTTTGTTTGTTATAATGCTGCATTGACACGAATCTTCGTTTCTTTGTTATCATACATTATCGACTACGCTTTGCTATCTAATGTTAAAGCTGTAAACAATGTATACCAGTCTTTTGGTTTGTATACCAGTGTTTGGTTTCTGTTTATATTTTAACTAGAGACTAGTTCCGTTAAAACTTGACACTGGCAGAATCTAGCACCTTTTATTTAAATTAAGTAGATCCTGTTTTGTTTCTTGCGTTTATATACTACGTCCAAAATGCTATTTTGGCTCAAATGACTCTGAGCACTATGGGACTTAACATCTGAGGTCATCAGTCCCCTAGACTTAGAACTACTTGAACGTAACCAACTTAAGAACATCACACACATCCATGCCCGAGGCAGCCAGGATTCGAACCTGCGCCCGTAGTGGCAGCGTGGTTCCGGACTGAAGCGCCTAGAACCACTCAGCCACCGCGGCCGGCATACTACATTCATGTTCTCTAGTGACAGAATGGGTTACCAGGCAAGTGGAGCAATGTTATTTTTTTTTTGGTCATCTGTCTACTGACTGGTTTGATGCGGCCCGCCACGAATTCCTTACCTGTGCTAACCTCTTCATCTCAGAGTAGCATTTGCAACCTACATCCTCAATTATTTGCTTGACGTATTCCAATCTCTGTCTTCCTCTACAGTTTTTGCCCTCTACAGCTCCCTCTAGTACCATGGAAGTCATTACCTCATGTCTTAGCAGATGTCCTATCATCCTGTCCCTTCTCCTTATCAGTGTTTTCCACATATTCCTTTCCTCTCCGATGCCGGCCGCGGTGGCCATGAGGTTCTAGGCTCTCAGTCCGGAACCGCGCGACTGCTACGGTCACGGGTTCGAATCCTGCCTCGGGCATGGATGTGTGTGATGTCCGTAGATTAGTTAGGTTTAAGTAGTTCTGAGTTCTAGGTGACTGATGACCACAGATGTTAAGTCACATAGTGCTCAGAACCATTTGTTTTTCCTCTCCGATTCTGCGTAGAACCTACTCATTCCTTACCTTATCAGTCCACCTAATTTTCAACATTCGTCTATAGCACCACATCTCAAATGCTTCGATTCTCTTCTGTTCCGGTTTTCCCACAGTCCGTGTTTCACTACTATACAATGCTGTACTCCAGACGTACATCCTCAGAAATTTCATCCTCAAATTAAGGCCGATATTTGATATTAGTAGACTTCTCTTGGACAGAAATGCCTTTTTTGCCATAGCGAGTCTGCTTTTGATGTCCTCCTTGCTCCGTCCGTCATTGGTTATTTTACTGCCTAGGTAGCAGAATTCCTTAACTTCGTTGACTTCGTGACCATCAATCCTGATGTTAAGTTTCTCGCTGTTCTCATTTCTACTACTTCTCATTACCTTCGTCTTTCTCCGATTTACTCTCAAATCATACTGTGTACTCATTAGACTGTTCATTCGTTCAGCAGATCATTTACTTCTTCTTCACTTTCACTCAGGATAGCAATGTCATCAGCGAATCGTATCATTGATTTCCTTTCACCTTACATTTTAATTCCACTCCTGAACCTTTCTTTTATTTCCATCATTGCTTCCTCGATGTACAGATTGAAGAGTAGGGGCGAAAGGCTACAGGCGTGTCTTACACCCTTCCTAATACGAGCACTTCGTTCTTGGTCGTCCACTCTTATTATTCCCTCTTGGTTGTTGTACATATTGTATATGACCCGTCTCTCCCTATAGCTTACTCCTACTTTTTTCAGAATCTCGAACAGCTTGCACCATTTTATATTGCCGAACGCTTTTTCCAGGGCGACAAATCCTGTGAAAGTGTCTTGATTTTTCTTTAGCCTTGCTTCCATTATTAGCCGTAACGTCAGAATTGCCTCTCTCGTCCCTTTACTTTTCCTAAAGCCAAACTGATCGTCACCTAGCGCATTCTCAATTTTCTTTTCCATTCTTCTGTATATTATTCTTGTAAGCAGCTTCGATCCACGAGCTGTTAAGCTGATTGTGCGATAATTCTCGCTCTTGTCAGCTCATGCCGTCTTCGGAATTGTGTGGATGATGCTTTTCCGAAAGTCAGATGGTATATTGCCAGACTCATATATTCTACACACCAACGTGAATAGTCGTTTTTTTGCCACTTCCCCCAATGATTTTAGAAATTCTGATGGAATGTTATTTATCCCTTTTGCCTTATTTGACCGTAAGTCCTCCAAAGCTCTTTTAAATTCCGAGTCTAATACTGGATCCCCTATCTCTTCTAAATCGACTCCTGTTTCTTCTTCTACCACATCAGACAAATCTTCACCCTCATAGAGGCTTTCAGTGTATTCTTTCCACCTATCTGTTGTTTTGACTTTCCTGTATGCTGAGTCTGTCCTTCCGACAATCATATCTTTTTCGATGTCTTCACATTTTTCCTGCAGCCATTTCGTCTTAGCATTGTTATATCAGCAGGTTAGTAGTGTGTCAGTCCTACATGAGTGTACAGAGTGTTTTGAGGTTCTTTTTTCGGAAAATATTAAAATTATGCGTTGATACATTACGGTGAAATTGTTATATGTGTTTATCTCATGGAATGTTGCACCATAATAATGATTAAATATACACATTTGAGTTCGATTTTGCCGGCCCCTGTGACCGAGCGGTTCTAGGCGCTTCAGTCCGGAACCGCGCTGCTGCTACGGTCGCAGGTTCGAATCCTGACTCGGGCATGGATGTATGTGATGAGCTTAGGTTAGTTAGGTTTGAGTAGTTCTAAGTCTAGGGGACTGATGACCTCGGATGTTAAGTCCCATAGTGCTTAGAGCCATTTGAACCATTTGAGTTTAAGACTTGTGAATTTATATTGGCCATATGATTGTTGTGTCACATCAGGATACATTCCAAGAGTTCTTGGCAATTTTTACTGCCGCATAGTTTTTATCTATTCTTCATTAGAACATGGAATGATCCATTGGGCAAGCAAGAGCGTAACTTGTAGTGTCTTGATGTGCCACTATTGCCTCGGTTGCCTTGACTCATTATTTTTCGAAATTGTTGTCAGATGTATGGTCACAGTTCCCATTATACACTCCTGGAAATTGAAATAAGAACACCGTGAATTCATTGTCCCAGGAAGGGGAAACTTTATTGACATATTCCTGGGGTCAGATACATCACATGATCACACTGACAGAACCACACGCACATAGACACAGGCAACAGAGCATGCACAATGTCGGCACTAGTACAGTGTATATCCACCTTTCGCAGCAATGCAGGCTGCTATTCTCCCATGGAGACGATCGTAGAGATGCTGGATGTAGTCCTGTGGAACGGCTTGCCATGCCATTTCCACCTGGCTCCTCAGTTGGACCAGCGTTCGTGCTGGACGTGCAGACCGCGTGAGACGACGCTTCATCCAGTCCCAAACATGCTCAATGGGGGACAGATCCGGAGATCTTGCTGGCCAGGGTAGTTGACTTACACCTTCTAGAGCACGTTGGGTGGCACGAGATACATGCGGACGTGCATTGTCCTGTTGGGACAGCAAGTTCCCTTGCCGGTCTAGGAATGGTAGAACGATGGGTTCGATGACGGTTTGGATGTACCGTGCACTATTCAGTGTCCCCTCGACGATCACCAGTGGTGTACGGCCAGTGTAGGAGATCGCTCCCCACACCATGATGCCGGGTGTTGGCCCTGTGTGCCTCGGTCGTATGCAGTCCTGATTGTGGCGCTCACCTGCACGGCGCCAAACACGCATACGACCATCATTGGCACCAAGGCAGAAGCGACTCTCATCGCTGAAGACGACACGTCTCCATTCGTCCCTCCATTCACGCCTGTCGCGACACCACTGGAGGCGGGCTGCACGATGTTGGGGCGTGAGCGGAAGACGGCCTAACGGTGTGCGGGACCGTAGCCCAGCTTCATGGAGACGGTTGCGAATGGTCCTCGCCGATACCCCAGGAGCAACAGTGTCCCTAATTTGCTGGGAAGTGGTGGTGCGGTCCCCTACGGCACTGCGTAGGATCCTACGGTCTTGGCGTGCATCCGTGCGTCGCTGCGGTCCGGTCCCAGGTCGACGGGCACGTGCACCTTCCGCCGACCACTGGCGACAACATCGATGTACTGTGGAGACCTCACGCCCCACGTGTTGAGCAATTCGGCGGTACGTCCACCCGGCCTCCCGCATGCCCACTATACGCCCTCGCTCAAAGTCCGTCAACTGCACATACGGTTCACGTCCACGCTGTCGCGGCATGCTACCAGTGTTAAAGACTGCGATGGAGCTCCGTATGCCACGGCAAACTGGCTGACACTGACGGCGGCGGTGCACAAATGCTGCGCAGCTAGCGCCATTCGACGGCCAACACCGCGGTTCCTGGTGTGTCCGCTGTGCCGTGCGTGTGATCATTGCTTGTACAGCCCTCTCGCAGTGTCCGGAGCAAGTATGGTGGGTCTGACACACCGGTGTCAATGTGTTCTTTTTTCCATTTCCAGGAGTGTATATTCTCCAACTAATGTTTTACATTTGAAAATGACGACGTAGTTACTTGAAACCGGTATGTAACCCCTTCTTAAAGGAAAATTTTATATTCTGTGACTATGAATTCACTCTTGTAGTGTCAAATAAATATTTAACTTATTCTATAGCCACACTCCTTTACAACTATGCGGAATATAGAAAGCTTCAGATTTGCGTTAATGTCGCTACATCTCTCCAGGAAAATTCCGACACGGTTCGTTTGATAAGAGGATGGCTGATTTCGTTCCCCATCCATTCGCAAATCGAGCTTGTGCTCGAATGACCTCGCTGTTGGCGTGACGTTAAACTCCAACCCTTGTTCCCTCCGAGAGACTGAGAGGTTTCGAACATAACGCAAGACGCTGTTAGACTCTTTTATGTCTGGAACTACTCTACTGCTCTCCCCCATGATGAAAACTCGTTGCGCTCGTTGCGTGAATTAAGTACAGGGAGCGAAAGGTTGTAACACAATGTATACAGAGACAGAAGAGTCGAAGTACGCAAGGGGGAAGCAGCAGTCAAGAAGGAATTGTAACACGGTTGTAGAACATCCCTAGTCTATTTCAAACTGTGCCTTGAACAAGCTGTGAAAGAGCAGAAAGCCGGCCGCGGTGGTCTCGCGGTTCTAGGCGCGCAGTCCGGAACCGTGCGACTGCTACGGTCGCAGGTTCGAATCCTGCCTCGGGCATGGATGTGTGTGATGTCCTTAGGTTAGTTAGGTTTAAGTAGTTCTAAGTTCTAGGGGACTGATGACCACAGCAGTTGAGTCCCATAGTGCTCAGAGCCATTTGAACCATTTTGAAAGAGCAGAAGAAAAAACTTGGAAAGGGGATTTATGTTCATGGAGTAGAAATAAAAACTTTGACGTTTGCAGACGACATTGTGAGTCCTTCAGAAACGGCAAGAGCTAATGAACCAAGCGCTGCAGAGTGGTTGCGGGATATTTATACAGGGTGAACAGCAATAAAACCGAGAAATTACAGGAACGGATTATTGACCGGAAATGGTGGAAAACTGGTCCTACAAACATGTACTCTGAAATGGATTTTGTGCACGCAACGACAACAAATCGTCCTGCCTCGCACCCACGTCACATCAGGTCCAAAGTGGCCTTCGTGGATGCAGTGCACGCGTTTGCACGTCGCATCGTGGATTGCTCCACTCTTTCACTCTTTCCTGACTCTCTCACCATCTCTACGAATAGCGTCACAGGCGTCTTCAACGTGCTGTTGAAGGGTCTGCGCGTGAGGAACTGCTTCACCACACATAACGCATTTGGGATGTTCCCAGAGGTAAAAATCAAAGGGGTTTAAGTCCAGTGGTCTAGAAGGCCACGCTACAGGGACTCCTCATCACAGCAAACGTTCATGGAAGGTGACGTTGAGATGTCGGCGAACTACACTACTGGACATTAAAATTGCTACACCAAGAAGAAAAGCAGATGATAAACGGGTATTCATTGGGCAAACATATTATACTAGAACTGACATGTGATCACATTTTCACGCCCTGATACTCCTTGGCATTGGGTCAAACAGAGCTTGGATGGCGTGTACAGGTACAGCTGCCCATGCAGCTTCAACACGATACCTCAGTTCATCAAGAGTAGTGACTGGCGTATTGTGACGAGCCAGGCGCTCGCTCACCATTGACCAGATATTTTCAATTGGTGACAGATCTGGAGAATGTGGTGGCCAGGGCAGCAGTCGAACATTTTCTGTATCCAGAAAGGCCCGTACAGGACCTGCAACATCCGGTCCTGCATTATCCTGCTGAAATGGAGGGTTTCGCAGGGATCGAATGAGGGTAGAGTCACGGGTCGTAACACATCTGAAATGTAACGTCCACTGTTCAAAGTGCCGCCAATGCGAACAAGAGGTGACCGAGACGTGTAACCAATCGCACCCCATACCATCACGCCGGGTGATACGCCAGTATGGCGATGACGAATACACGATTCCAATGTGCGTTCACCGCGATGTCGCCAAATACGGATGTGACCATCATGACTCTGTAAAGAGAACCTGGATTCATCAGAAAAAAATGACGTTTTGCCATTCGTGCGCCCAGGTTCATCGTTGAGTACACCATCGCAGGTGCTCCTGTCTGTGATGCAGAGTCAAGGGTAACCGCAGCCATGGTCTCCGAGCTGATAGTCCATTCTGCCGCAAACGTCGTCGAACTGTTCGTGCAGATGGTTGTTGCCTTGCAAACGTCCCCATCTGTTGACTCAGGGATCGAGACGTGTCTGCACGATCCGTTACAGCCATACGGATAAGATGCCTGTCATCTCGACTGCTAGTGATACGAGGCCATTGGGATCCAGCACGGCGTTCCGTATTACCCTCCTGAACCCACCGATTCCATATTGTGCTAACAGTCATTGGATCTCGACCAACGCGAGCAGCAATGTCGCGATACGATAAACCGCAATCGCGATAGGCTACAATCCGAACTTTATGGAAGTCGGAAACGTGATGGTACGTATTTCTGCTCCTTACACGAGACATCACAACAACGTTTCACCAGGCAACGCCGGTCAACTGCTGTTTGCGTATGAGAAATCGGTTGGTAACTTTCCTCATGTCAGCACGTTGTAGGTGTCGCCACCGGCGCCATCCTTGTGTGAATGATCTGAAAAGCTAATGATTTGCATATCACAGCATCTTCTTCGTGTCGGTTAAATTTCGTGTTTGTAGCAGGTCATCTTTGTGGTGTAGCAATTTTAATGGCCAGTAGCGTATAATGTGGAAGTGGGGTGTGATCCGTCGTGCAGCAACCACATGACCTGTCCTATTGCCAAAGGGACACTCTCATACAACCCATACAGATATTACACAGAATGTCGAGATATGTTCTTCCGTCGGGGCGTTGTGGAATAATAACCAGTCCAAGCATGTGGTTGACGAAGAACCGGTGCTCGTGAAACGCCTCAACCATTCGCTGAGGATTGTCTGTAGCCCACAGATTATGCAGACTGATGATGCCAGTTCTAGTAAAGATTGCTTCGTCAGTAGAGAGGACATGACAGAAATCCCATAATTGTGATGCTCTGGTGCAAAATCAGTGGACAAAATCAGCTGCTGATAATCCTTGCAATCGTTGCGGATGTCAAGGATAATAGTGGTTTTCATGCAGAATTCACGTAGCCGTACTTCGGCTTACACCCATGTTGGCTGGCCACTTGCCTGGGGCTTGTAGTAGGGTTCGTCCCCATATCCTGTAGAACCCGGTTCTTCAAACCTGGTGTACGCTCAGGTCGCCGCCTCCGTGTTCTTTCGTCTCTCTGAAAGAATCCATGATAACACAAACGCCCAATGAGGTCTTGAAATGTTGTGTGATATGGTTGGTCTGTGAGGGCACTTGTTTTTGTTGTTTTTGTATAGCTGTGCTGCCTCTCAGCAGTTTCCATCTGCTTGTCCGTACATAAACACCAACTCGGCTTGTTCCCGATATGAATACCAGACTGTTTGCTGCTAACAGTACGCTATGTCAATCACACAGTGTGTAACAAACAAGGGACACACGGCACGTGGTCAGAGGAACTTTCATTCCTTAGCGCTTTCTGCTATGGCGACAAAGCATTCCAGATACTTGTTCATAGGACATTTATTACCCTATTTCAAATAGCTCTGAGCACTATGGGTCTTAACTTCTGAGGTCATCAGTGCCCCAGAACTTAGAACTATTTAAACCTAACTAACCTAAGGACATCACACATATCCATGCCCGAGGCAGGATTCGAACCTGCGACCGTAGCGGTCGCGCGGTTCCGAACTGTAGCGCCTAGAACCGCTCGGCTACTCCGGCCGGCCCCTATTTCCAGTAAGGAATTCGTCACCGTCGGTTTTATTAATGTTCACCCTACATAGATATTTTGGCGAATTAGAAAGTACTCTTGATGTTGGTTAAACAACAAAAATAAAGCAATGGTAATGACACGTAATCTAAAGAAACTGGGCGATGTTGGGGTAGTTAGACAAGGAAAAGAGACACTAAAAGAAGTTGTAGAGTTTTTTCTTTTTTTTATGTGGCAGAAATATAGGGTAGGATAGCTGAGACAGAAGGAATATAAAGTCAATACTTGCAATAACAAGAGAACTTTTGCGAAAAAGAGATGAATTTCTTAACATCGAATATAAACTTAAAAGAAAGGCCTTTCTGAAATTATTTGTATGGAGTGAAAGGTTGTAGTGCCGTGAAACGCGAACGTAAACAGTTCACGAGAGTACAGTAAAAAGCTTTTGAAAAGCGGTTCTACAGAAGAATGCTGGAGATGAGATGGGTAGATCGAATAACTAACTAAAAGGTACTGAGTTGTATTGAATCGAAACGGGGAAGAAATTAAAAGGTTGCGGCACAACTTGATTAAAAGAAGTAACAGTTTAATTGCCCACATCTGAGGCGCCATGGAATCGTCGAGATGGTAATATGGGGTAGTTGGTATGTGTGTATGTAGGGGAGGGGGGGGGGCGGAGGGAAGAGGGGACAGTATAGGGAGACCCAGGCACAAACGCAGTAAACAGGTTCGAAATGATGTGCGTTCTTGTAGTTCTGCAGATATGAAGAAGCTTCCACAGCACAGACTAAAGTGAAGAGCTGCAGCAGACTGAAGACAACAACTATAAGGATTGTAAGCCACTCCCTGTGGCTATTGTGTCCATTAGAGACATCACACCCATGCGTTAGCATAATCTAATCATTTTTACGGCATAGTTTTTTACCGTGCAGTAAATATGCATTCTAAATTACAGAGGTCGAACAGCATCAGCGTATTACTTCCTTTGGATTTCCTGACGGCAGACAAACGAAAAAGTCTCTGCTTGAACTTTCTTTTTGTACTTCATGGTCGGCCCCGAGCGGTTCTAGGCGCTTCAGTCCGGAACCACGCGGCTGTTACGGTCGCAGGCTCGAATCCTGCCTCGGGCATGGATGTGTGTGATGTCCTTAGGTTAGTTAGGATTAAGTAGTTCTAAGTTCTAGAGGACTGATGACCTCAGATGTTAAGTCCCATAGTGCTCAGAGCCATTTGAACCAATTGTACTTTATGATTATTTCAGCCGCGATCAGTATGCTCAAATCACTGACCCCACGCACGCCAAGATTGCTTCTCAGTTATCGTGAAGTTGTCGTCAGGTTTGTCCACATTCAGGTGCAGTGTACAGACTGCTGTAGTTTTGTCTGGTCATAACACATTGCATCACAATCATCTACAGAACGCAACACTAAGTTAAAAATTTTATAGCTCCAATCTTGCACTTTTGTTTATCACAGAAGTGTCGTTTCTATTCCAACAAATACAGATTTCGTAAGATGACTGCGTGAAAACTGAAATACATACAGCAAACAGACACACATCAATGAACATAACATTCGCCAAGTCTCGATTCGTAGAACGCAGTATGACGTTGTTCCAGAGCTCACTAGTAGAGTGCAGGCATGTCACAACATGCGGGCACGTCACAGTGAATTAATTTTGTGCCCGCGTATTTCAAAAGCGGCCAACTGCCGTTGTGCCTTCTCGACATCAGACTGTGCTGAGGTTTCCCGCTTCAGAAGTGGTTCCCATATCGAATAACTGTAATGTGACCGCTCTGTGCACTGGTACGTGTCTATTTACGGAATATCTAGCAGGTCTTGCGCAGCTGCCTTCTGAAATCCTGGAAGTACTTACGAATAGCCCTGTACTTCGGAGCTTGCATTTCACAGGTAAGCTCATTCTTCTCCCACTTGATCCAATACCATCTCCTTAAATTCTGTCGAGCAAATGATTCTTCGTTGAGGCTCCTAACCAGCTCTTAGTGGTTTGGGTGATTCAGTTTCTACTGCGTTTCAGGCCAAACGGTTAAATTTCTTCCTGTTAGGATGAGGGCCTCCGCATAATTCTCCACTGCAGATTAGCATGCCTTTTGGGCATCCTGCTGAACCATACATTTCATGCATGCCTGAAGTACTCTGGTGTCCAAAATTAAAGCAACAAACTTCTTTCTCCCCGTCCTGTGTCTAATTCACGATATAATCACACAAATTGTCAACCAGGTGTCCGTACGATCGTGCTCTGCACGGAATATGGCATTCCGGTCAATGGGAAACCATGCCAACAATAATGTCATGGGACCTATGAAACGAGGTAGTGTTTGCCGGGTAGCACCACATCCACAATCGCTGCGTACCCAGTCACAGATGGTCCAGTGTGGCATAGACAAGATGCCTACCAGACTCTCTGCTGTGGAAGGCCATAGAAAGATGGGAGGCATGGCAGTCTCAAACTGAAGTGGCCCCACGGCTTAATGTGAATCGCTCTGGTCTTTCTTAGATGCGGCGACAGTTCATAGAGACTGGAACTGTAGTTTATATAAGTTTATATAAGGGTTAAGCTTACGATCTAAAACCTATTTATTATTGTTTGGTTTGTTTTAGGGCGCAAAAACAACTAAGGTCATACGCGCCCATGTCAAAACTGTAGAACACGAAGACAAAGAGAGGAGTTAAAAACGGGTACAAGTCAATCCCAATCGACGGAAGAGAAGGCAGCTAAAAATAGGGACGTGGAGAAAGGTCTATAAAATACGCCATAGAGAAACGGAAGTCCAGAAATAAAAATGAAATGGCCTTGGCCGTATTGCTACAACGGATAAAAAGTAAAACGCTATCGACAGCCCGCTCATCGCTCGCTAAAACGGCCGATAACTCAGACGACAAATGGGAACGTAAGCGGTTAGAGAAAGGGCATTCCGTCAGGAAATGGCGGACAGTCAAAAGTTGAGCACAATGGGCACGAAGTGGCGGGGGAGCACAACATAACAAATGGCGATGGCCAGTATGAATGGTTCAAATGGCTCTGAGCTCTATGGGACTTAACTTCCGTGGTCATCAGTCCCCTAGAACTTAGAACTACGTAAACCTAACTAACCTAAGGACATCACACACATCCATGCCCGAGGCAGGATTCGAACCTGCGACCGTAGCAGTCCCGCGGTTCCGGACTGCAGCGCCAGAGCCGCTAGACCACCGCGGCCGGCAGCCAGTATGACAGTACCCAATTCGCAACCTACTTAAAATGATATCCTCGCAGCGAGAAGTCCAAGAGGAGGTCGTCCAAGGCGCTAGGAGAGGCTTAGTAACCCGGAGCTTGTTGCCACGAAGGGAGGACCAGTGGTTATGCCAAAGTGACACCACCTGCTGACAGACGGCAACAAAGACATCGTCGGAGGGAACGTAAGACCTAGCGGGCTGAGGGACTAGGAATGCAGCCCTAACTTAAGTTACGTTAGTAAACTGGCCTGGAGATTGTCCGACCGGACAGCACAAAGCAGACAATTGGAAGATTGGAAATTTGTGGTAAGTTTCTAAGAGAGCAAACTGCTGAGATCATCGGTCCCTAGTCTTACACACTACTTAAACTATCTTCCGCTAAGGACACACACAGCCATGCCCGAGGGAGGACTCGAACCTTTGACAGGGGGAGCCGCGCAGACCGTGGCAAAGCGCTCCAGACCGCGCAGCTACCCTGCACGGCAAGACGCTCGGTTTGTCCCTGTAAGGAAAAGTACAGCGGCTTGAAGCAGAATATTTTGAACAAAATACCCGGGTGGCCTTCCCACCGATGGGTAACTGCGTGCTCAATCCTCCCTCAGGCTGCCACCGCAGTAACCATGTTGCCTGACTAGGTGACATTCCACTTGCACTTCGTGCCCTAAACCCTGCATGGACCCTTCTCGAAAGATCATCGTGCAATCACAGATGCTGAAACTTATCCTTGTATTCTGTTTGCAATACTATCTTTATGCAAATTATACTCTCGACTTTGGCACTAGAAAACCGTCCTGAAGGTAATACAGTAGTAAGTGTGTCAGTTTCGACTCAACCAAGTGCTTTGCCTCCACTGAAAATCCGCGCTTCATGCCTAAAGATTAGTAGCTGATGATGATCGAAGACTGTACTGTGGTCCTTGCGCAAAACTTCACATACATGGTGACCCTAAGGCTGCGTTCACACTGCCGGCCGGGCCGGGCCGGGCTGACGCGTACTGGCTCGGCTCGTGCCTAGCCAGCTCAGGCCGACGAGTAGTGCATTCACATTGCACGCCGCGCCGAGCCGGGACGGCGAAATGGGGGAAAATTCACTTCTCCGATTTTCATGTTTTAAAAATTCTTAGCGGTATATAAGACTTCGCCACATCGTTTTATGAACTTATTTTTTCCTTAAAAGCGTTACTTACGTCGTGAAAAAAGAAAAAGTCTACTTTTCGTTTCGCGTGATTTCTTAGTTTCGTAACGCTTCCCAACCGATTTTGAAGAAAGTATGCGGCTAAAAAATCTTATTTTTGTACACGTGCTAGTGTAACATCTTAGCTTTGTATTGAATCATTTATCTTTTCATATTTCTTAACAGTCATTGTGAAATGATGCTATTTGTCAACGTTGTGCACTTGATTTACAAATCTTGTAGTGAAAAAGTTATGTAG
Source organism: Schistocerca serialis cubense (assembly GCF_023864345.2). Taxonomy (NCBI): domain Eukaryota; kingdom Metazoa; phylum Arthropoda; class Insecta; order Orthoptera; family Acrididae; genus Schistocerca; species Schistocerca serialis. Next base: position 492,463,931 of record NC_064646.1, on the reverse strand, counting down.
CGGGTAGCTTACTGTTAGATCCGTTTTAGACCATACATTGTTGCGAATGAAATGTAGCTAAAAGTACCAAAAAGTTTTTGAAATGATAATGACACTGATATCTGTCTCTGGTCACAAGTAATGCGAGATATTCAGTGGCGTCAGTGCCGCGTCCGCAAGCCACGGAGTTCGAGCGGTTACAGCTTGGTTTAATGTAGTCATATTATGCAGGACAGAAAAAAATTAATTACTGGTGATCAGTGGTGTAAAACTAATCACAAAAACAAACTGGAGATTTGTGATACGTTTACTGCAGAAACTGAAGCGCAATTCTGTAGTCTAGTTGTCTACTTTAACAGAAAAAATAATGGAGAGTTAATTAAACTACTGTACATCGACACAGATGTGCGTTTCATTGTTCTTCATTGTTTTTTTTTTCTTCCTTGGCGGGCTGCGCTGCACTGTCAAGGTAATCCCCACTCTTTGGCTAAATGGATGTCAGCTGCCGGAGGCCAAATAAATAAATTTTTAAAAATCCCCACCTTTCGACAGCTGACAAGCAAGTCAGTAGAAAACGCAGCTGCAGCCAACAGCTGCTCGCCTTTATCTAGTCTGTGCTGTCGTGTAGAACAATGTCTTCACTCTTTTATTCGTATTGTTTTGAATCTGCTGTAACTCGTCGAGTTTTGAAGTACAGAAGAACTAGGAGGTTATGGATTCATCCCATAAATAGCGACAGACATTTAGGAGAGTTTTTTTCTTTATATGAAGAACTTAAAAACTATCCTGAAAAATTTTATTCTAATTACAGAATGAATCATAATACATTTCAGTATGTGCTGCAGATCATTCAAGACAAAATTTCTAAACAGAACACAAATTTTCGCAGAAGTATAACAGCAGAAGAAAAATTGTGTATAACGATAAGGTAAGATTCGTTAATACAAAATTTTTGGTTTGCAGTAGAACTTTGTACAGCATTCGCTACCTCCAGTTAATTGTAGTCATGCTTTTGTATTTTAAATTTCACAAACGCTAACCTCTGAGGGGAAGAGAGTTTATGGGACTCCTGAGAATCATTAGGAAGTAATTAGCTTCGTCATTTTGGGTAATGTCTTGCTGTGCCTTCAACGAAGAATCGCAGAAATACTCCTTCAGAATTTTCCAACTTGTTTCTTCTTTTTTCTTCATGATGCAGCGCTTGGCAGTGGTGATGGTTCATCATGTGGAGCCACTGATGACCTCACAGAATTCTTTTCATTACCTTGTAAGATAGACAGATTGATAGGCGAAGAGTTTTGAGATAATGCCCTTTGACTCAGTGGTTCTATTTCCACTGATAAGGAACTGCCACAGCATGACTTTACAATGCATTATCATCTGGTAGAGACACATTTCCGTCCCTCAGTGACACTCATATCTGTCTCCGTTTACAAGTAACTGCGAACTATTCAGTGGCGGCAATGCCGCGATCGCTGGCAAGCTATTGTTGTAAATGCATGTAAATACGGTAGATTAAATAAATGAAATAAAAGTAATTTCGCATGTATCATCATAATAAACGTAATTTTTCCTCACTGATTGTGAAATGTGAGGTGACATCTTAAAATAAAAGACGTGTGCAGTCACACTTGTGATGAAAGCAGAAGGGAGACGTGTGATGCATGTACTGCAGAAGCTGTAGTGCTGCTCCACAGGCTCGCGCCTGCGGTCGGCTCGCGCCGGCAATATTAAACACTCGGAATGTCGTCGGCTCGGCTCCGGGAGGCTCACGCCGTGTCGGCGCGGCCCGGCCGCCAGTGTGAACACCGCAATTCAAAACCATGTGTTTGATATCGAAGCGGGCGGCGGCCCGGCCAGGCTCGGCTCGGCCCGGCCGGCAGTGTGAACACAGCCTAAGTGTTGAACAAACATAGAGGAATGGAGATACACGTTTAGAATAGGAAATTATGATTTTGGAAGCAATCGTGAGTCAGTGAATGCTTCAAAATGCCAGAAACAACGAGGACAAATTCAAATGGTTCAAATGGCTCTGAGCACTATGGGACTTAACTTCTAAGGTCATCAGTCCCCTAGAACTTAGAGCTACTTACAAGGGAACCTCCCCATCGCACCCCCACTCAGATTTAGTTATAAGTTGGCACAGTGAATAGGCCTTGAAAAACTGAACACAGATCAATCGAGAAAACAGGAAGAAGTTGTGTGGAACAATGAAAAAATAAGCAAAAAATACAAACTGAGTAGTCCATGTGCATGATAGGTTACATCAAGGATAGTAGGAGCTGAGAAGCGCCGTGGTTCCGTGGTTAGCGTGAGTGGCTGTGCAACGAGAGGTCCTTGGTTCAACTGTTCTCTTGAGTGAAAAGTTCAATTTTTTATTTTCAGACAATTATTATCTGTCCGTCCGTCCGTCCGATGCGAGGTAACTGTGCCGTAGTTTGGGGAAACTACACCTAAACGGAAAAATTTGAAAACGTTAAAAACATATGTTTTGACAGAGAACAGGGAAAACTGTGCGACTGCGAAACTGTTGCATTTATTTGTTGCAGTTTATGTGACAAACTCTTATGTTTTCATCACTTTTTTGGGAGTGATTATCACATCCACAAGAAAACCTAAATCGGGCAAGGTAGAAGAATCTTTTTACCCATTCGCCAAGCGTGTAAGTTAGGTGGGTCGACAACATATTCCTGTCATGTGACGCACATGCTGTCACCAGTGTCGTGTAGAATAAATCAGACGTGTTTTCCTGTGGAGGAATCGGTTGACCTATGACCTTGCGATCAAATGTTTTCGGTTCCCATTGGAAAGGCACGTCCTTTCGTCTACTAATCGCACGGTTTTGCGGTGCGGTCGCAAAACACAGACACTAAACTTATTACAGTGAACAGAGACGTCAATGAACGAAAATAAAAAAAAATTAAACTTTTCATTCGTGGGAGGACTTGAACCAAGGACCTCTCGGTCCGCAGCTGCTCACGCTAACCACGGGACCACGGCACTCTACAGCTCAGAGTATCCTTGATGTCGCCTGTCTTGCACATGGACTACTTACTTTGCATTTTTTGCTAATTTTTTGCATAGTTCCACGCAACTTCTTCCTGTTTTCACGATTGATCTGTTCAATTTTTCAAGGCCTATCCACTGCGCCAACTTATAAGTAAATCTGAGGGGGGTGCGATGGGGAGGTTCCCTTGTTAGACCTAACTAACCTACGGACAACACTCACATCCATGACCGAGGCAGGATTCGAACCTGCGACCGTATTGGTTGCGTGGTTACACACTGTAGCGCCTAGAACCGCTCGGCCACCCCGGCCGGCCAACAACGAGGACACTCAAAGCACAGGCACCTTAATTTCAGCAAGGATAATATTGGCTGTTCTCAACAATGTCGTTCATTACAGGAGTTGTTCAAAATGGTGACCACCACATTCACTGACGCATACCATCGTCGCAGAAAATGCTGGCGCGTGTTACCAAGTACATCATGCGTCGCACGAACCTGCCGAGGCGCTGCAAGGGGTTCAAATGGCTCTGAGCACTATGGGACTTAACATCTGTGGTCGTCAGTCCCCTAGAACTTAGAACTACTTAAACCTAACTAAACTAAGGACATCACACACATCCATGCACGAGGCAGGATTCGAACCTGCGACTGTAGCAGTCGCGCGGTCCCGGACTGAGCGCCTAGAACCGCTAGACCACTGCAGCCGGCGCTGCAAGGGGTCTAATGAAGCAGGGGATACAACCCGTCGGCTTTGACCAATGATATCATACATTAGTCATAGATAATAATGTCTTCACTTCGAGGCATAGATAATAAAAAGTGTTCTGTGTTCCGGATAAGCGCTATCATTGTACATTAAAATAATTGAATGTGAATCTAAAAGCGATCGCTTGGTATTCCTTAAATTATTCATCGTGTAATTAAATTAAATTAATTGGTTGTTTCTTAATCAAACGTTACTTAATTTTATTCCTAATGATATTGAGGTAATTTGGAGTATTAGTTTGTTATTGTAGAACAATTTTTAGTGTCTTTATTTTCGTTTATAGGAATGGATTTGTCTGTTGCAATGAATCTTGACGATTTAAGACAAGCTATGGACGAAGACATGTTGACCATAATTTGTTTCTTGCAAAATGTGTGGTTTTATTGCTGAATACGACCGATGTCGTGAGTGCGGCGAACATATTGCGCCTCACCAGTGTATCAAGTCGCCGTACTCACGACTTATTTGTATGGAGGTGCAGCAGAGACCGGTTGTGGAGATCTTTTAGGAAGGGAACGTGGTTCGAGAAATCTAAGCTCGTCCTGAGACACATTATGAAAATCACTTACTCTTGGTGTTTAAGATATCCTGTGTGGCTCTGTGTGCATGATTGTCGTGTGAGTAAACGTACGGTAGTGGACTGGTACTCGTTTTGTAGGGAAGTTTGTGGGGAATATATGAAATATAGGGGGCCGTTGGGGGGGGGGGGGGGTGCTATGGTCGAAACTGACGAGTCGCATTTTGGGAAAAGGAAGTACAACAGGGGGGAACCTCCGGTGGGATTATGGGTGTGGGGGGCAGTAGTTTCAGGTCAGCATTGTGACGATGTTGTCTTCAGACTAGTACCAAATAGAAGTTAGGAAGTTTTGGCTAGCTTAATTGAAGATCAGGTTGCAGTGGGTTCTATTGTTATTTCAGATGGGTTTTCTTCAAATAAGGATTTAGGGGATAGGGGTTATCAACATCTTGTAGTAAACCACAACATGGAATTTAGATCATTATCCACAGGCGCCTGCACTAACAGTGTAGAGGGGTACTGGTCAGCGGTGAAGTCCCTACGGCACAGTTCTTATATTTTTACTCCTCTGTCAGTTCCTTTAACATGTGCGTAACCTTTTGACTCCCGATGTGTACGTTAATGTTAATGAGTAAACGAATACAGTATTTATCACTTTTTAACTCTAAATACAAATGCATATGAATCTAGCCTAAAAGTGCACTTCATGGTATCGAAAATTATGTGCTAGTTTCAAAGCTCCATGGTAATTAAGACTTTCATATCTTTACTAGTTACGTGAAGAACCAATATTTCACAAAACTGAACACCAATTAACAATTTCTTAATACTGTCAATCAAAACTGCATCCTAAAATACACCTCTGCGTGATTTTTGAAAAACGGTTATGCAATCCATGATCGGCAACTACTTACTGCCATGTAATAACAAAGAACGAAGATTTGACCATTGTTTTAGAATTATACGTAAATCTGATCAAAGAAAATATAACACCAAACAAGCATCAAAAAGTACGACGAAATTCGTGTGAGGCAATCCAAAACAGCAGCCATATGGAAAACTGCAGTGAATGCACAATTTGTCTGTCCACAGTTGTAAAATATCTGACGAAAGTTCTGTCGTATGCTAATTCATTGATTTTGTACAAAAATGCAGACAGCTTCATGCTTAAATTGTTGCTGCGTAAATGGCAGCGCAACTGAGCACGTCTCTCAGCGATACTTTACCCACGGGAAGGGAACCAGGAAGCTGAGCAGGAGTCCTAGAAGCCACTCCATCTCCTTTTTCTATTGCTGCTGCTGCTGCTGTTGTTGTTGTTGCTGCTGCTACCGCTGTTGTTGTTGCTGCTGCTGCTGCTACTACTCGATAGGCTAGAAGAATCGGTTTGCTTCGACGTGTGCCCGGCTTGCAAGAAGGCGAGAAACTGGCGGATGGCGTTACCGAGCAACCGCAACAGTACCGTCTGAGCTGCTCCTTTAGCGGACGGCTTGTCAGTTGGCTCAGTTGAAAGACAGACCTTTTGTCGATTATACCTGTAGGTCACTGCATAAACGAAGAGTACGTTACGACTGGAAAAAAAATTTGCAGGTTATTCTCGTTCACAAGGAAGACCGTCGGACAGACGTGCATAATTATAGGCCTATATCACTGACGTCAGTCTGAACAGCATAGTGAAAAATGTTTCGGTCTAGTGAAGCAGGGGATACGACATTCATGCACCCACAGCGACACAGGATATCTCAAACACCAACAATAAGTGATTTTCATAATGTATCTCAAGGTGAGATTAGATAACCACGTCCCTCTTCTAATGAATCGCCTCCACCTGTCTGTGCTGCAGCGCCATACGAATACGGCGACGAGATACACTTGTGAGGCGCATATGTTCGCCGCACTTACGACATCGAACATACTCAGCAATGAGACCACACATTTGCAAAAAAAACAAATCGTGGCCAACATGTCTTCGCTCACAGCCTCTCGTAAATCATCAAGATTCATCGCAAAAGATAAATTCATACATACAAACGAAAATGAGATACTAATAATTATCCTAAAATAAGATACTAATAGTCCAAATTACTTCACAATACTACGAATGAAATTAAGTACCGAATGAATTAGGAAAAACAATTAATTTAATAAATTCACACGAAGAATATTTTAAGCAATATGAAGCGATCTCTTTTAAAATCACATTCAATTATTTTAATGTACAATGATAGCGCTTATCCACAAGACAGAACTGTTTTATTATCTATGGCTTGCAGTGAAGACTTTTCTATCTATGAGTAATGTATGACGTCATTGGTCAAAGCTTACGCGTTGTATCGCCTGCTTCACTAGACCCAAATGTTTTATGGTCGCGCATATGAACATTGTTGCAGAACGAAAAGATCCTGTATAAAAATCAACCTGCGTTCCGTAAGCGTGAGAGCTTCAGAAACTTAGCTCGCTCTGTTTGCCCAACACTCGCAGATCGTCATAAACAAAGGCGCTCATGTTGATGTTGTGGTCATTGACTTTTAAAACGCATTCCACACGGTTCCGAACTGTCACTCAGTGAACAAAATACGATTTTAACGAGGACTGGACCAGATTTCTGGGAGATTACGGACCTCCTTGCAGGCAGAACTCAGGCGTCATTTGTAAAGTGTAGGCGCCCTTGATGTTATTAAAGTCCGAGACATTTTATAAAATATATACCCTCTTACATTCTGTGAATACTGACCAACGAAAGTTTTATTTTGACGCTACATGACTTTACGTTAAGAAGATGTTAACTCAGGCCAGCCGGTGTGGCCGTGCGGTTAAAGGCGCTTCAGTCTGGAACCGCGTGACCGCTACGGTCGCAGGTTCGAATCCTGCCTCGGGCATGGATGTGTGTGATGTCCTTAGGTTAGTTAGGTTTAATTAGTTCTAAGTTCTAGGCGACTGATGACCTCGGAAGTTAAGTCGCATAGTGCTCAGAGCCATTTGAACCATTTGTTAACTCAGGGATCAGTTATTTTGCGCAGCGTTCAATTAGTGCACTTAAAAGAAGGTTTAAACAAATTTTTGTGATTCAATTTCCTATCATTGAATCCGTTACTTCAGTTATGAAATGTATATATGCAGCATCTTATAGATGAAACACGTCAGCCGCGAGGGATTAGCCGAGCGGCCTCAGGCGCTGCAGTCATGGACTGTGCGGCTGGTCCCGGCGGAGGTTCGAGTCCTCCCTCGGGCATGGGTGTGTGTGTTTGTCCTTAGGATAATTTAGGTTAAGTAGTGTGTAATCTTAGCGACTGATGACCTTAGCAGTTAAGTCTCATAAGATTTCACACACATTTGAACATTTTTGAAACAAGTCCAGTGGCCATACGCGACTCACAACTGTAGCCTACATACTTTTCCACACAACCAATGAAAATACTAAGCAAAACATGAACATTAACTGCTCAGAAGATATAAACTTATCTTCTACAACCTGAAACAATCATACAAAAACCGCTGCTAGCAATCTTGTTCTGAGTAAACGAGCGCTGACTGTGCAAGCGACTCTCAGTGAATACGAATTCTCACTGCTGCATAGCTTATAAAGTACATGAGCACATGGCTTATTAAAGACAATTATTAAATGAACGCCAAGAACAGTGACAAGGAGAGTAAATTAATTCAGAGATAATTATAACTCAAAAAACAGTCCACAGCACATAGAAGGACACAGTTACTTTTACAAGAACCGCGTGGCGTTCTATAGAACCACGTAACGAAGAATTCACCGAAAAGTTATTCACCAATCCGATGATACCCCTGTTTCAGCACTGCTGCTGTTGGTAAATGACTGTGTTTACTGCAAATTATCCAGATGGCTTCCCGTGCTTTCCTAGAACAAGTGGAGCAGTTGATGGAGTTCGGAAACGCCTGTCATGGCCTATTCTTGCTCTCCTCAATTACACGTCCAGTCTTCGCCCTCGCGACTCTAAAGACTGTGAGGTTAACACCGCCGAAAAGCCGCACCCCTGTCCCGGCTTACTGAACGCCACTATTTAGTCCACCAAGGCACAGGTTGCTGTCAAATATGACCTCAGGACTTTGGGATGGATATCTCAGGACTGGCGGAGCTTACCCGTCCTCAGCTCAGGAACACTGGGACCACCAAGCCCGTACCCAGAAAGCGAATGCCGAGACCCTGGGGGCGAGCGCCGTTTAGACCCTCTGCCTCGACTGTGCAAAGACTTTCTTCATCGCAGCCATCGGTTAGTGAGTGGGTCCGGGTTATCTTCAGAAACGTGCCAGCGAGTCAGCTGATGTGGAAAGTATGACTAGCTGGTAGTTAACGTATGTTACAAGCCGATTCCAACTGGAACAGAATAAACCAATGAAAAGATAATTTAAGGAGTATCTCAGGAGACTGTACCTTAGTGGTTAATATTTGCTATTCGTATTAAGGACCCAGTGGATAATGTCAGAAGGGACATGAGGCTTCTTGCAGACAATGCTGTTATATAGGAAGGTTGTTAAAAAGGGTGTATTGAAACTCAGGAAGAGCTAGGATGGAGCCCCTCCACGCCCACACCGACGTGATGATCATCTCAAAAGACTTACTGTCACCTCCGTGTTTGTTAGTTACTAATCGAGGACTTCACGGAATGTGAGGCCGTGATGTCATTAGTACGGCTGTGTAGTATTACACACCAACACGGTCGCATCGTGTAGGTAGATAGTGGATGAAAAGCGAACGAAGGGTAGCGGTTTCAAGGGCAGAAGGGAAAAATGTGCCTGGGCAACCACCAAGGGAAAAAAACCTCTGCGATAGTCTGATCAGGTAATAAGAACAGTAGCGGTTTCCTTGCTGTCTGCGACAGATAATGCTAGGGTGAGGCTATTATTAGCTTTCAGTATCGTGCAATGCTCGGTACCGTAGTCGTAGCTTAGATCGTCATAAAGACTGTGAGTCCTATGGAGGATGTTTACTGCTGGGTTCAGCACCAGTGAAATCATCCGTGACAGCTGGAGCATCTGTACCTGTACGAGCCATGGTCGTTATATGAGTGATCGACTGGTCATGAATCGATCGCACTGTGTAAGGGTTTTGCTTGATTTTGTTCGCGCCTTCCCTGCGCTGCTGGTTGGTCGGCTGTCTTGACGCTACCAATACCAATTAGCTTTCCTGTGCTTCAGGGGTTCACCGATGTTCGCTATCTGAGTGTGTTGGTGCTACCCATAGGCGTTTAATTGTCCCTAAGCAGTAGAGATGGAGAGGATCGACGAATTACAGGGACTATCAATTGACCGTCAACGTAATTAAGTACAAAGTGCTGCGCATAGACATGCGGAGGCATGCACTACTGTTCGATTACACTATTGGCAATAAATCACAGGAAACTAAAACTGCCGTAAAAAACCTAGCTGTAACCATCTGGAGCGATCTGAAGTGGAGCGTGCACATAGAACAATTAGTACGAAAAGCAGATGACAAGTTGAAATTCATTCGGGGACTCTTAAGGAAATGTAACTGATACAGGAAGATAGTGCCTTACAAAACACTTTGCAAAAGGTTGCTGAATACTGTTAACATGTATGTGGATGTTACTGGAGGGGATTAAGAAACGATGTGGCGAAGATACACCGATTAGCGGCTATTTCTGTCATTTCGTCGTTTACTCGGCGGAAGAGCGTTACGGAGGTGCTCAACGAACAACTGTGGCAGACGCTACAAGAGAGGCGTTCTGCACCACCGAGGGGTCTACTGTTGAAGTTTCAAGAGCTTACGTTACAAGGAGTGTTGGGGAACACATCACGTCCTCTCACACACGTCTCGAAAATCGACCACGACGAGAAAATTTGAGAAATTAGCCGTCGTACGGAGCTTCGCCGAGAGTAGTCTTTGTCACGCGCCATTTCTGAATGAAACAGAAAAGGGGGTGAGGGTCAGGGGTGCAAGAAGTAGCCTCCACCATACAGCCGAATGTTGCTGGCAGAGTATAGATGCAGAAGCTAAGAGGGCGAGTCAAATGCAAACGTTAAATTTTTTTAAAAATATTATTTATTGTGCAGGAGTGGTACAAAGCTCTATCACTTTTCAACATAATCTCTCCCACACTCAATGCAAGTCCTGTAGCGCTTACAAAGCGCATAAATTCCTTTAGAAAAAAATTCTATTGGTAGTCCACGTAACCACTCATGCACTTCGTGGCGTACGTCTTCATCAGAACGGAACTTCTATCCTCCCATTGCGTCTTTGAGTGGTCCAAACATATGGAAATCACTTGGGGCAAGGTCTGGTGAGTATGGTGGATGAGGAAGACACTCAAAATGCAGGTCTGTGATTGTTGCAACTGTTGTACGGCAGTGTGTGGCCTTGCATTGTATGTTGCAAAAGGACACCTGCTGACAGTAATCCACGTCGCTTTGATTTGATTGCAGGCAGCAGATGATTTTTTAGGAGATGTGCGTACGATGCACTGGTGATAGTGGTCCCTCTAGGCATGTAATGCTCCAAAATGAGCCCACAAAACAGAGTTAGCATAACCTTCCCTGCTGATGGTTCTGTTCGAAACTTCTTTGATTTTGGTGATGAGGAATGGCGCGATTCCTTGCTCGCTTTCTTCGTTTCCGGTTGATGGAAGCGAACCCAGCTTTCGTCTCCAGTAACGATTCCTGCAAGGAAGCCATCACCTTCTCGTTCAAAGCGCCGCAGAAGTTCTTCACAAGCATCAACACGTCGTTCTCTCATTTCAGGAGTCAGCTGCCGTGGCACCCATCTTGCAGACACTTTGTGAAACTGGAGCACATGATGCACAATGTGGTGTGCTGACCGACAACTAATCTGTAAACATGCTGCAATGTCATTCAGTGTCACTCGGCGGTTTTCCTTCGCTATGGCTTCAACTACTGCAATTATTCTGTAGTGTCACAACTCGTTGTGCCTGACCTGGACGAAGAGCATCTTCCACTGAAGTCACACCATTTGCGAACTTCCTACTCCATTCGTAGACTTGCTGCTGTGACAAACATGCATCACCGTACTGAACCTTCATTCGTCGATGAATTTCGATTGGTTTCACACCGTCACTACGCAAAAATCGAATGACAGAACGCTGTTCTTCCCTGGTGCAAGTCGCAAGTGAGGAGGCCATCTTTATACTGATACTGCGACGGTATGTGCGCATCTGCACTATGCTGCCACCTACATGCCATTCTGCACGCTGTTTGTAGCACGCTTACCAGCTTACAGGATAACGGCACGAAATTTCGATTTGTTACTACAAATTCAAGGTTTTCATTTGACTCACCCTCGTGTAATCTACGATTTCCGGACACCGCTATCAGAGTCTCTTTCATTGGATGCCTGACGACGACACAATTGGGAGAACGGAGTTGGGAAATTCATCGTGCAAATGTCAGTCTTTGATGGACCTGGCGCCGTGCTCGGGTGGGCAGGCCAGGGTTCACGGTGAGCACCAAACACCGGTCCGTGTTCTGGTCCGGCACGGAGTTCCAGCTGTCGCCGCGTATTCGCTACCGTACACAACAGGATCAGTGCATCTCAACAGTCCGCACCCGTGGACAGTGTTGTGTCTTCGCTGATTTCATTTTCATAGAATCGCACATTCTGTGTCAGTTCGTTTAATTAAATCCAAACTCGCAAAATCGCTACCAGGTAGCTTGTATAAACACATCGATTGAGTTCTTGAAATGTTCAGAATTCCTGAAGTCACAGTGAAGACTGCATTTTAGCGAGGCGACACTAGCGATGTCCAGTCACTAATGCCAGAGCGCGAAAGCAAGTTTCACTGCAGTCTTGTATTTGAAAAGCGAAAAGTGCTATTTCAGAAGATGACTGCGCGTAAACAAGTAGAGATACAGAGATATGTCGTATATCAGTGCCTAAGTCCTCCACGTCTACCTACACCATCATTACTCTACCACGCAAACATAGGGGTTACACTCGTCTGGGGGCTGAACCGCACAATAACCCTGGGTTCGGTGTGGGGCGGCAGGGGGGGTGAAGTGGACTCCTGTAGCCTGTTGTGGGGTTGTGGACCACTGCGGCTGCGGCGGGGACGAAGCCTGTCCGTCGTTTCTATGTCCCCGGTTAACATACCACATACAACAACATATCAGTGCGTAGAGCAGATACTCACATTACATGTGCTGAATATCGGCACGGGTTTTGGGCGTGCAAACTTTAATACGATAATTATATTCGTCGCTGGTACTGTGAACTGGCTCACGAAATGATACTGACAAATTTGAAAACCAGCAGGACAATCGTGATCTCCAAACCCGACAAACCCAGGACTGACCCTCGTTCATATAGACCAATATCACTACTAGACGTAATAGGAAAGGCATACGAACGGATACTGGCGGACAGGTTGCGGAAATAGACAGATGACAAAAAACTAATCCCCCTGATACAGTAATGTTTACGACAGATGCACTCGACCAACGAGCCCCTACTGAAACTGACTGACAGCGTAGTGAAAGGATTCAACTTTGAAAGTGTTCGTTTCCACAGCTTAAGCTGACAAACCGGCGGTTGTCCGTGCAAGCAACCATCGTAGCTCAACCCACTTGGCTAACGGTTGGCAGCGTGTCCTTCCTGCCACACCTGGCTCCCGCAACGAATAATATACGACTAGAAGAACTTTTTTTTTAACTTGGAATTTTTTCCTGTTTTGGTCCATACTGTGGTCTTCCCAAAATGTGGAAAGCATGGAGCGTGGAGTAGAAGATGAACAAGTGCTGGAAGCATTTATGGTATGCATTTTAGATACCATTTTAACTAGACAATTTTTACTTGTTTTGTTCCGCACTAACCCCTCTGAAAATAAAGAAAACCAAGAGCTTGCAGTTCAGTGAACTTGTTCTACAGTAAGACGAACAAAGGCTAGCAGCTCATGCGGTAGGGGAATAATGGTCGTGTTTACTAAACAATTATTATTTGTTTTGGTACATATTACGCCGTTCCAGTATATTGAAAGCAAAGAGTCTGCTGCGAAAATATATATTCCACAGTACTGAAGATGAACAAGGGCTCTTAGCTCCCAGGTATGCATTTTGGAACACAAGTTTAATAAGGATTTTTTTCTTGTTTTGTTCCATAGCATGTCGTCCCAAAATATGGAAAGCTAAGAGCTATCAGTTTGTCTCACAGTGTAGAAGATGGATTAGTGCTCATAGGTCTTAAGGTATGTTTACTAACGAGCGTTAGTTGCTTTTGTCCATTCTTTTTCCTCCGAAAATACAGACAGTTTCAAGTAAAAAAAAAAAAAAAGTTTTGTCCGAAGGTATCGACAATGAACGAATGCTCGTACATTTTCACGAATGTGTTTTATAACCCATGTGCACTAGTCAATTATTACTTATTTTGATCCACACTGTCTACTCCCAAATATTGAAAGCTATGAACTTGCAGTAGGAGAGATTTGTTCCACAGTATAGTAGATAAACGAGTGCTTGTACCTCTGAGCTACACATTTTCGAACCCATGTTTACTAGACAGTTTTTAATGTTTTGGTCCGTTCTACCTTATCCCAAAATATGGAAACCTATGATGCAGTATCTAACTAACTAGTCTTCGTAGCTCTTAATGTTTGCATTTTTGAGCCCAAGTTTGCTGGTCAATTTTTTATTTTTATGACCCATAGTACCTCCTCCCAACAACAGCACTTAAGGAATACACCTTAGAGTTCATGTTTACTGGACGAATGTTTCTTGCTTTGGTGTATATTGCGTCCTCTCAAAATATGCAAAGCTTGGTGTGGAGAAGATTTTTTCAAACGTATCAAGTGTAAACAATTGCTCGTAGTTCTTAAGTTACGCACTTTAAAGCCCGTTTACCAGGCTACTGTTGGTTTTCTTGGTTCATATTACATCCTCCCAAAATGTGGAAAGCCTAGAGCGTGGAGCAGACGAAATTTTCTCCACAGTATCGAAAATAAACAAGTGCTAGTAGATATTAAATTATGTACATTAGGGTCTATGTATAGCAGACAACTTACACTTGTTTTTACTAAGTCCACTGAAAATGTGGAAAGCATTGAGCCTAGAGTAGAAGAGATTTCTTTCTCAGTACGAAAGGTGAACAAGTGCCTGTAGCTCTTAAGTTATTGACTTTGAAGCTATTGATTATTAGACAATTTGTCCTTGGTTTGGCCCATGCCACGTCCTCCTAAAATATCGATGAACGTTTGTATTTTAGAGCGCATGTTTACCACAGTTTCTTTTCATACAACGTTTTCCCAAAATATGAAAAGCTTTGAGCTTGGTTTAGACAAGAATTTTTCAGTTGTATGAAATATCAACAATTGCTCATAGCTCTTAAGTTGCGCACTTTATAGCCCCTGTCAATTTTTGAGCCCGGAGTAGAAGAGGTTAATTCCACACTATCGGAGACGAACAAGTGCTAGTGGCTCTTAAGGCATGCATTTTAGAACCCATCTTTTCTGTTAGCATTTTGAGATCCCATGTTTACTACACAACTTTCAATCGTTTACGCTATACTACGTCCTTCCAAAATATGGAAGCTAAGAGCCTATTGGGCAGAGATATATTTCACAGTATAGAAGATCAACAAGTACTTTTACCTCCAAGGCATGTATTTTACAACACATGATTAACAGACAACTTTTACCTGTTATGGTTCGTAGTATCTCCTCCCGAAATGTGAAAAGGTAAAAGCTTACAGTAGAAGATATTTGTCTCACAGTATAGAAAATGAACTGGTGCTCATAGTTTTCTTTAGGTATAGGTTTTAGAGCCTATGTTTACTGTAGAACTTTAGTTAATTTAGTCAGTACTACTACCTCAGAAAATATACACAGCCAAGAGCTTGAAGTAGAAAAGGGTTGTTCCACACTATTGACAATGAACAAAGACTGGTAGCTTTCCAGGTATGCAAACTTGAACCCATGTTTACTAGACAGATTTTACTTATTTGGATTCACAGTATCTACTGCAAAATATGGATAGCTTAGAGCTCGCGTTTAAGAGATTCGTTCCACGGTACCGAAGACGAACGAGCGCTCGTGGATCTGAGGTATACACTTTCGAACTCGTGTTTATTAACTAACTTTTCCTTATTTCTGTTTGTTCTATGTCATTCCAAAATATCGAAACCTAAGAGCCTGCGGTAAAAGAGATTAATCCCATAGTATCGAATATGAACCAATGCCTATAGCTCTTAATGTCTGCATTTTAGAGGCCATGTTTTCTGGTCAGTTTTTCTTGTTTTAGTCCGTAGTACCTCCTCCCAAACAACCTTCCTCGGAGGTCTTAAGGTATGCACTTTTCCTGGACGACGTTTACTAGCTTTGGCGCACGTTACATCCTACCAAAATATAGAAACCTTTGAGCTTTGAGAAGAAGAGATTCGTTCCACACTAGAGAAGATGAATGAGTGTTCTTTAGTTACGCACTTCAGATCCCATGTTCACTAGACAAGCTTTACTTGTTCTGGCTCATTACGACGTCCACCCAAACTTTTGAAAAATTTGAGCTTGGAGTAAAAGAGATGTGTTCCACAGTACTGAGAATGAACAAGTGTTCGTAGCTCTTATGGTGTGCGCTTTAGAGCCAATGTTTAAAAGAGAAATTCTAATTGTTTTTTCCTTACTAACGCCTCCAAAAATATGGAACACTGAGAGCTTGTAGTACAAGGGATTTGTGTCATAGTATCTAAGACGAATAAGATATCATAGCTCTCAATGTATGAATTTTAGAGCCCATATTTGTTGCACAATTTTACTTGTCTTGGTCGATACCACGTGCATTTCATCCCACAAAAGTGGTTTTTGGCCATCTTTCCCATACAAATTCGTTAAAACTCATTTGGGTTTTGGGTAAAGCTTGAAGTAGAAGAGGTTGGTTGCACGGAACTGAAGCTTGCATCTCTTAAGTTATGCCTTTTAGGGCCCATGGTTACTAGAAAATTTTAACATGTTTTGCTCCATACTACGCTTCCGTAAAATATGGAGAGTTCAAAGGCTGTGCTTGAAGAGATTAGTTCCATAGAATCGAACAAGTGCTCGTAGGTTTTCAGTCGTATAGAACCCACGGTTACTGGAAAACTTTTACTTGTTTTGGTTCATTTTATGTCCTCCCAATACATGGAGAGCTGAGAACTTGGGCTAGAAGAGATTTGTTCCACATTACCTAAAAAACATGTGCTTGTAGCTCTTTAGCGGGGTAGGACGTCAAACAGGCCGACTTGGACCAGGAGAGGCTCCACAGGATATTTTAATTTCCATTGTGAATACTTTTCCTATTAAATTCATGAAACCTTTTCAGCATGACCAGGAAGGGTTAAGGATTCACACTCTTAGAAGTGGAAGTTCCAAAACCTAACAGAATAATTTTGTAAAGCATACAAGGCATACTTTAGGTGCTGAAACTCTTGAAGTTTTGTAACTGATGAAAAACTGAATGAGCATTTACATTTTACACTTCACGTTTACGAAAAACTCAAAATTTATAGTTAATTACCTTAGTTTCTACAACGTTTTTAGAAATTATGAAAATTCTTGAGTTCTGCCTTAAGAAGGTGGTGTTTTGTAAGCATACCAAGTCTGAAAGTATAGGACTTTTACTTTGGTTATTATATGTACCTACATATACAAGTTTGTGTTTTGCAGAAAATGCCCATTAAACTTTCTTGTCTTCCTCGGCATTCTTTTAATACTATACAGCACCATAAGCACGTTCTTTTTCACTTTCTGTACCATTTTTCTTCCTTTTCATAGTTCTATAGGCACTCTTCTTGACTCTGTCATCTCCAAAAATGATTTACCTGGTTTCACTACATCTTCCCTATTGCATACAAAACTCTCATACGGTTCACACCAGACTTAGTTCATACTTCCCCTAAAACATGTTTCCTGCTTTCCATACCATCATTCAAACATGAAACTGCATCATAAACACCAATAGCAAGTGCATTTCATCCCACAAAAGTGATTTTTGGCCATATTCCCCATACACATTCGTTAAAACTCTCATTTGGCTTCTGGGTACCACCATAAAGACATTTCTTCAATAAGTTTTCATTTAATAGGTCCTTACTATACGCTTGATGGCTGTCATTGTAACAATTGGTGGAGGCTTCTCGTTGTGATATTCTTCACCGCCAGAAACTGACCGTCGGTAGCCACACCGTGACTCACTTTCCTTTGGGCATAACTTGTGGATAGAGTCTGGGTCATTTTATGGAAGCATACAGCCAATTTGCTTGCTTCATGTTTTTCAAATCTCCTGTATTGCTTCTTATTGCCAGGTTATCAAACGGCTGTAGCTTGTCAATTTCTACATCAGTCAGTCGCTCTCTCCCTTTTATTCCCTCCCCACAAATAAGTTTTTTCTGACGAATCTTGTCTCAGCTTTCTAAGTCTAGTGTAAAATATTTTCTGTACATACCCCACACGTCCTAACTTCTGCACAATAGTGTCAATTCCATACGGCGCACATTTTTGAACCTCAAGGAAAGGTTTACTGTCACGGTGGCCATGGTGCTTCACATATTGCAGTCCATGGGAGGCAACTCATCTGGTAAAAAGTTCACAACTTCCTGCACGTCCACACCTCCGCTTGAACCTTTATACTTCATATTATATTCATGACCTGCAATCCCTTTCACAGAACTATGACAAAATTTGCTCAAAACTTCAACATTTGGAACATTTCCAGTGTCAACAGCTGTTGCTGTAACATACACATTCAACGAAGTGTGAAGTGTGCCATCTTTTACAAGATTCCATGAAAAGCGGCCACTATGTTCCTGTTCCCATCATTGTTGTTGTTGTTGTTGTGGTCTTCAGTCCTGAGACTGGTTTGATGCAGCTATCCATGCTACTCTATCCTGTGCAAGCTTCTTCATCTCCCAGTACCTACTGCAACCTACATCCTTCTGAATCTGTTTAGTGTATTCATCTCTCGGTCTCCCTCTACGATTTTTACCCTCCACGCTGCCATCCAATACTAAATTGGTGATCCCTTGATGCCTCAGAACATGTCCTACCAACCGATCCCTTCTTCTAGTCAAGTCAGCTTTTAGTCAAGTCAGCTATTAATCCTTTCATCAATTAAATTCAATATTTCTTCTGTTACCCAAGGATATCGATTAGCCCTCGCCTTTTTACCTACTTGATCGTCTGCTGCCTTCACTACTACATCTCTCAGAGCTACCCATTCTTCTTCTACTGTATTTCTTTCCCCCATTCCTGTCAATTGTTCCCTTATACTCTCCCTGAAACTCTGTACAACCTCTGGTTCTTTCAGTTTATCCACGTCCCATCTCCTTAGATTCCCACCTTTTTGCAGTTTCTTCAGTTTCAATCTGCAATTCATAACCAATAGATTGTGGTCAGAATCCACATCTGCCCCTGGAAATGTCTTACAATTTAAAACCTGGTTCCTAAATCTCTGTCTTACCATTATATAATCTATCTGATACCTTTTAGTATCTCCAGGATTCTTCCAGGTATACAACCTTCTTTTATGATTCTTGAACCAAGTGTTAGCTACGATTAAGTTATGCTCCGTGCAAAATTCTACAAGGCGGCTTCCTCTTTCATTTCTTCCCCCCAACCCATATTCACCTACTATGTTTCCTTCTCTCCCTTTTCCTACTGACGAATTCCAGTCACCCATGACTATTAAATTTTCGTCTCCCTTCACTACCTGAATAATTTCTTTTATCTCGTCATACATTTCATCTATTTCTTCATCATCTGCAGAGCTAGTTGGCATATAAACTTGTACTACTGTAGTAGGCATGGGCTTTGTGTCTATCTTGGCCACAATAATGCGTTCACTATGCTGTTTGCAGTAGCTAACCCGCACTCCTATTTTTTTATTCATTATTAAACCTACTCCTGCATTACCCCTATTTGATATTGTATTTATAACCCTGTAATCACCTGACCAAAAGTCTTGTTCCTCCTGCCACCGAACTTCACTAATTCCCACTATATCTAACTTTAACTTATCCATTTCCCTTTTTAAATTTTCTAACCTACCTGCCCGATTAAGGGATCTGACATTCCACGCTCCGATCCGTAGAACGCCAGTTTTCTTTCTCCTGATAACGACGTCCTCTTGAGTAGTCCCCGCCCGGAGATCCGAATGGGGGACTATTTTACCTCCGGAATATTTTACCCAAGAGGACGCCATCATCATTTAATCATACAGTAAAGCTGCATGTCCTCGGGAAAAATTACGGCTGTAGTTTCCCCTTGCTTTCAGCCGTTCGCAGTACCAGCACAGCAAGGCCGTTTTGGTTAATGTTACAAGGCCAGATCAGTCAATCATCCAGACTGTTGCCCTTGCAACTACTGAAAAGGCTGCTGTCCCTCTTCAGGAACCACATGTGTGTCTGGCCTCTCAGCAGATACCCCTCCGTTGTGGTTGCACCTACGGCACGACTATCTGTATCGCCGAGGCACGCAAGCCTCCCCACCAACGGCAAGGTCCATGGTTCATTATCCGCAATATATTCTTCAGGAGCACTTTTCACGGATGATTCTGCAATTTCCTTTATTCCACTAAGCAGTAGGCCATAATATCTCTCAGATTTTTCTGGAGGAGGTGGAAGATTCATCACAGTATTCTTGCTGCCTTTTGTCCTCTACCAATGCAGCGAATGCTATACGCTTCCCTCACTTTCACATCATATCTTTTGTGACTGTATCAAGGATTTTCCTGGTATTCTCATCTTACACCATAGAAACACACTGCAAATCAAAGCAATGCTTGCACTTAACGTTGTCCAATATTGACTGTGACAGTACATTAATACCAACAATAATATTGCACGAACCCTCAGAATCACAGGCTCCGTTTTCATTCCTTCTTGAATCACTCCGTGGTGGTAAGTTTATAGGCACTGAGAGATGTAACATTTGTTGAAGCTCACTTTACCGTATATCTGTTGCCCAGGTGATGTCGTTTGCGGTTGAAGCAATGAATTCTAGGCGTCTTGTGCGATAATTGCGAAAAACGAAAACAACGCTAGTCAGATAAAAGTTGATTCGAAATTAATAAAACGACACTGCAAGACATCCAAAACCGAATAAACAAAACCCCAGAAAAAAAAACCACGTCTATAGCATCGATATCGGCAGTCCTTTGTTTTGGGTATGTCAATCCCTGGCGAAAATGTAGACGGCTGAATCCCACAGAGCAAAATACAGCGACGTATGACAGAAGAATGCTGTGCAAAGAGGTGTGGCGCTGTACTTTGGTACCCTTAAGACCAAGTAGCATCTCTTGTGTTTCCTGAAATATATATGTTTTACATATCAAAATTTTGCGCTACAAAATAATCATATTAATGAAAAATCGATTTTTTAAATTCTTAAATCCTCCCTCTCTCAAGGTATGCATTTTACAACCCCTATTTCTTTGACAATTTTTACTTGTTTCGGTCCATATTTCGTCTCCCCAAATTATGAAATGCTTAGAGATTGTTGTAGAAGAGATTTGTTCCTCAGCATCTAAGCTGAGCTTCGGAGTGTAGCTCTTGTTACGCACCTTAGAGCCCATGCTGGTGGTGGTAATGGCATGTGTAGGGAGCCCAACAGCAAGGGCGAGGTAATCAGCGCCCGTACTCAACTAAAAGAGTACGAGTGATGTTATCCGTTGTGAGAAGCATGCAAAGGAACGTAAATCAAAAAGATGGAATTCATACCCATCCTGGGACTGTCTCTTACACACACTGTCACACAAAACAACAGAAGAACCGTGCCTCAGACTACACAACGACTACAATAGTGGACCAAGGAACGGTGCCTACACGACCAGTAGCAAAATAAACAATGAAGCAACCCCCTAGAAGCACATCAAAACCTTCCACCTAGGACACTGTTGGGAAGACCAGATCTCACCCAGAATCTTAAAATACGAACCACATTCCATTCTTCATCACTTAAAATTGACGA
The DNA here is from genome assembly GCF_023864345.2 of Schistocerca serialis cubense. NCBI lineage: Eukaryota > Metazoa > Arthropoda > Insecta > Orthoptera > Acrididae > Schistocerca > Schistocerca serialis. The sequence continues at coordinate 492,442,735 of NC_064646.1, read as the reverse complement.
CAGGTCAAATGGTAAGTGGAGTGCGGCCCTCATGGCTTGCTACAAAATGGATTCAGTTAAACTGTGGCGTACAGAAAGCTGTATACCACCAGCACTGCATACCAGTGGGTCTTTCTGCCGAAGTAGGAATTCATGCGCTAGAGGATAGCGTCCTACCTAGAGGATCGTTGAAAGTACTGGGCCCGTCGTAGAGGCCTAAAGGAGGAACGCCACGGTCGAGTCGCTGGTTTCACAGTCCTCAGTTGGTTGTTCTACGACCCTAACCCCTCCTCCTCCCGCAGACGAATGATGTTTTGTTTCAATAGCGAGATAACTGCACGGACAGGGGCAGAGAAAAGGATAGGGGAGTTGTTCAATAAAGCCAACGAAGCCCGTGAGAGCCTCAGAGACCCTTGCATCCTGGGGAGATAAGTACAGGGAGCAGATAGCGATCTTCTGAGCCCCGTGAACAGCAACGGCTACTGCATGTAGGTTAGTAATCAGGTAGAGAGCAGAAGAATGGTGTGTGCTATTGACAGGCACAGCAACTCCTCCCCTGGATCTGTCCCCACTCAGGTCATCCTTTCGATGGAGGGAATAGCCACATAGCACAGAGGTGCCAGTGGCTCTGAAACATATTTCCTGCGAATACGAGCGCAGGAGGCGTTCCTGTCTTTGGATTTCAGTTCTTCCGCGTGTGCTGAACCCATAAATGCTCCACTGTAGGATGGGAGCCATGTATCTGAGGGTGTCATTTTCATCCTAACTGTCCATCAAGGAGGGGAGCCCACTACGGGGTGAGGCTGTTGGTTCGAGATGAGTGTCCTAGTCCGACATCAGGATCCACGATCTCTGAAGTAGATCCAAGATATGCATCAGAGACGATGAAATCAACAACGTTGGACGGCGTACTTCCTGTGTCCGTCAGTTGCAACTGACTTCTTGTTGTGAGAAGGCTTCAGAGCCACAACCATGGACGTGGTAGTGACGTCTGAATCGTTTGGGTGGGGGTACGGAGTTCTGCAACATTGACAACCACAGCCTTTTCCGAAGTTCTGGGGACAGGTACAGGCTTCGAAATAACAGCAGCAGTCGAACTGCACTGACAGACATAGGTATAAGTGCTGACACTAGCAAACCTCCGTTTGTGTAGCAGCGTCAGTTCTGCTGGACTGGCTGTTTCGGAACGGAAGGAAATGAGGCAGCGAACGTGGGTGGCTGCATGGCCTTGTGCATCCTTTCACTTTCACCATATGGGATCCATTTTGTTGTTTTGATCACCTGTATCTTCTGTTATTCAAGGGAGACATAGGAGCCTTACTCCAGACATGGTGAGCCCCAGAGCGGTTCACACACTTTAGAGCAGATGAACATTCAACTCCTCAATGGGCAACCTTCCCTGATTAGCCACAAGTGGATTCTCCTTACAACCACGAGTGGTGTGCCCAAAGAGCTGGCATTTAAAACAGCACTTTGGGTTCGGGACATATGGCTGGACAGTTCAGCGAAGGTTCGGCCTTAATATGATCCAGGGCTTTTGTGCTATTAAAAGTGAGGGTGGAAGAGTTTATCAGATCGTCTTCCACCCTTTTCATGATAATCTGCATGTATACAATGCCTTCTTGGGCCCACTCAACCTTCAGGACTTTGGGGATGTGTACCTGACCGCCGCTCATCACAACACCTTTACTGTAGTTTAAAGTGATACGGAGTTCAGTCTCAGTGGCATGTTTTCCAAAGTTTTGGGTCTTCTGCAGGTTTGCCACTTGTTGGGAAATTGAGGTTTCGACAAACAGCGTCCCATTTCGCAATTACTTAACAGATTGTAACTTGCTTGCTATCCGCTCTAAACACTTTAGAATGTAAAAAGAAGAAACTTTTTCAAACCTCCCTTCTTTCCTTTACAGTAATTCAAAGATATTTTAACTAGCATCATGTGCTGTGTTACTATAAATACTGGAATTATGAAAAATTACCGAGCTGGGAGAACTGGCTACGTGAGCCCTCTTATTGGATTGGCTCTGGTACCTCTCAGCGGTCAACGAAGTTCTCTGGGGGAGGAAGAGAAAATTTCTTAGGATACATCTGGGTTCCACGAGTAGCTAAGGGAATAAAAGTCCACCTAGATGGATCCCCATGTACCTAGGTAAACTTTACACGACTGAGGGGGGCCAGGTTCCCTAGAGGCTGCCTGCTAACGACTGTTCAAACAACAGCCATGCATCTCATCAGTGCGCAGCACACCTTGAGATTGAAGGGTCTTTTATAGAGTTTCTTACAATCTCCACACTCTGGGTGGTCAAGTCGAGATCCCCATTCCCTGTGACACATAGCGATCCGCTTCCGCACCACACAGTGGTAGCTGAAGCATGCGAAGAACTTATGGTGACAGTAGACTGGCGGCGCTTAACGATCCGCAGGTGAGGAATCCCAGGGTGGCCAAGCCCTTACCCAGCCAACGAATGTTGAGCCCCTGAGGGCATAGTAATTACCGTGACAGTTATTTCTTGTTAATTATGGCATAAATCAACAAAACATGCACCCAAGAAAAAATTTGCCTGGCGCAGGTGGATTGTTTGTTTACTTAAGGAGCACAATGTCCCCAATTTTTATCAGTGTTAACATACGCCCGTTACTAATTTCGTTACACTGTGTTTGCGTAACTAAGGGCGAATAATTATTGTGCCATGCCTTATCTTACTCGTCTATGATGTGTTCATTTGCAGAAATTCATACCGGTACATGTAAGCGGAAAAGAAAATTACATTCATTATCCCGTGAACAATCAATTACTTTAAATTAATTAACACACTTAAAATTATCCATTACAGGTACACTCTGGTCATGGTCGCCAGCGAACTATTTGTATTATTCTACATTTACATCTGCACGGATACTCCGCAAACCAGCGTACGGTGGGTGGCGGAGGGTGTATTATGTTTAGAGAGAAAGGAACGACTTACCTCAGTGGGAAAATTAATATTATAGGGAAATGAAACAAATGTTTTACAATTGTCTTTAAGCTGAATTTAATATTTCTTGCTGTATTTTCACAGAGTGAACAACGGGAATTACACTGAGCTGGCAAAAGACATAGGATAGTAATATGTACATATACAGATGACGGTAGAATCACATACACAAAGTAAAAAAGAGCAGTGCATTCCGGAGCTGTCATTTGTTCTCAGGTTTCCGACTTATTATGGCTGCGCGAAGGGGATTAACAGACTTTAATGCAGAATGGTAGTTGGAGCTAGACGTATGGGACATTCCCTTTCGAAAATTGTTGGGGAATTCAATATTCCAATATCCACACTGTCTAGAGTGTCATGAGAATACCAAATTTCAAGCATTACCTGTCACCACAGACAACGGTGTGACCGACGGCATTCGCTTAACGACCGAGAGCAGCGGCGTTTGCAGAGAATTGTCAGTGCTAACAGACAAGCAACAGCACGTGAAATAAACGCAGAAATGAATATGGGGCATACGATGAACTTAATAGTGCGGCGAAATTGGGCGTTAATGGGCTACGGCCGACGCGAGTGCCTGTGGTGAAGTGACAAAACCGCCTGCAGCGCCCCTTCTGGGCTTGTGACCATATCGGTTGCACAGTAGATGGGTGGAAAACAGTGGTCTGGTCAGATGAGTTTCGATTTTAGTTATCAAGAGCTAATGTTAGGTGCGAGTGCGGCGCAGACCCCACGAAGGCATGGACCCAAGCGGTCAACAAGGCACTGTGTAAGCTGATGGTGCCTCCACAATGGCGCGTGCTGTGTTTACACTGCAATGGACTCGGTCCTGTGGTTCAACTGAATCAATCACTGACTGTAAATGGCTATGTTCGGCTACCTGAACACCATTTACTGCCGTTCATAGACCTCATGTTTCCAAACAACAATAGCATGTCACTAGACCACAGTTGTTCGCGTTTGGTTTGAAGAGCATTGTGGACAATTCGAGCGAATGATTTGGTCACCCATATCGGCCGATATGACTCATGTCAAATATTTATAGGACATAATCGAGAGGTCAGTTGGTGCATAAAATCCAGCACGAGTAACATTTCCGCAGTTACGGGCGTCTATAGTTGCAGCTTGGCTCAATATTTCTGTGGGGGACTTCCGAAGACTTGTTGAGTCCATTGCTACGTCGAACTGCAACACCACGTCGGGCAAAAAGAGGCTCGATATGATATTAGGACGTGTCTCGTGACTTTTGTCGCCTCAGTATATAACTGGCGTCCAATAAGGGTTACCTCTTCGAAGTTTTCGTGTTCCCTGAAAGTGACAGAGCCTGCCGTTCTCTTAAGAATGATTTAACGGCAGGTGCTACTGAAATGGAAGGTGATCGGACTTTTTAGGTGTGCTTTCTTCCCTTTCGTCACTGATTAATATTTGTATATTGGTTTTCAAATCGCTCAAGGAGACAATATTTCAAACTTTCTTGAACACATTTCAATAAAATATACAAATTTTATCACAACTTATACAGACATATATTACTTAACGTGCAGCTCATGCGAGAACGCAGAATAGATACAAGAGAAAAGAAGATCGAAAATGTTCATTTTAATTAAGATCCTTTTGACTTCTTCAGTGGTATTATATTTTAACTTTACTATATATCTTCATAAAATGTGATCAAAAATTGTCAATAAAAATTTGTTTTCGTCAATCCTTACGCCATTTATTATTAAAAATTAGCGTCTCATTTTTCACGCATTTTTATCACAGTGCCATTCCGAAGTTTTGTGATCGTTAGCATGAGAGAATCCACGACTGCGTTGCCGCCAGAGTGGACTACACCGTGTATTGGTGCAGAAATGTGTATTTCGTTTGGTCTGGGTCTGAATTTGTTGTCATATACCCCTACAATGATGAAATATATTTGACATCACTTACCAGCAAAATGACCTTGTCCTTGCATTTTTTCCGGCAATGTATTTCTAGGGCCCTTAATCATCGGAATTACTTCTGTTGTCTAAGTCAGGAATAAAGCCACAGTATGGCGGTATTATCGTCGCAGAATCCCAATCACTTGGTCTACCTGGGGCCTGCACTTGAATCTTAAAGTGTTTAGCGGTCAGTTGAAAATTGAACGTGTTTTCATGACCACATGGACGTTCTTGATTCCCAAATTCTATCTTTATGGCCTCTTATATTCATCTTAATGTGCTTTATCAGTGTATTTGTAACTGTAATTAACGTCGGTGTTTATGAGGCTTGTGCATTCAGGCACAAGTGATCATGCATTGTGTGTCTTCAATATTTGGCGACGTGGATATCTACACTGTTAGAAACTGGAACCTCCATTTCTATTTCTAATTTGACTTACGATATAGTATGCATACAACATTTATCCGTGTCTTCAGTCGAAGCCAACACTTTCGGTACGGTTGCTTCCAGGTGTGCACAAGCTTGTAATTACGACCGTTTGCGACAGGTAAGGCTACGCACGGTGCTAACAGAAATGTCAAAGTGTTCTCTGTTGGCGCACGGTCCAAGTTTGTCGCTTTACGAGCCTACGAGATGCGGGGCTGACAGAGCATACACTACATCCGTTGTTTTCCGATGCAGGGCATAATTCCGTCAGTAAATTAAGGTGAAAATCAAAATTTTCAAGGAATAAGTTCAGAGCATTTAGATAATGCCGAATTCAAGTCAGATTAGTGTCTAAATGACAAGCATTTCAATAGTATTTCCTTAAGAATTAGATTCATTTTAGCACAATTCAGGAAGTAGCTTACAATCATTGTCCTAGATACAAGTTTCAGAAAACTACTTTCATTGAGCAGCAGAATGCAAGAAGTCGTCATAAGCACAGCTAACAGCATGTCAGGGCATGCATTTTACTGAAATTTTATAAAACGTTTATAAGCATACTTTCTTTGTTTTAACGCATTATGACATGTATGGAGATGAGTTCCGATTTTATGTCTTGAAATGTTATAAATAAATTACTGAAATGGATACAAAGTACAGTTAGCTTAAATAAGAGTATTAGACAGAATGATATGTTAATCAGAATGTTACTTTTTTGTTTATTTATATGTAACTATGTTTCGGCGAGTGATGCAGAGAGAAACTTTTTCCGTTCGATGGAAGCGCGCTCTTTGAGTAATATCCTGAATGAAATGAAAGTACGTACTGCGTCATTAGGGAGCAGTAGTGTAGACAGCATAAATTATGATCTCTTATGTCTAAATTATTTTTTTTTAAAAAAAGCTGAATGTATGGTAAGATCAGGTGTTCCAAAGACCTACATACCTATACGCTTAACAAACACACTAGCGAAGATTATGAAGAAGCTGCTGTGGAAGCGAGCTTTTTGCGTGGCGATCCTCTGCAGAGAGCACAGTAATAACTGTTTTCTGTATATAAAAAACGCCTTTCCTTGCTGCACTGTATTTTATTTCTCTCAGATGCGTTCCACCTTAAAGTGAAAAAGGCGAAATGCGTCTGGAAGAAATAAAGTACAGCAGCAAGGAAAGGCGGTTTTTATATACAAAAACAATTATTACTGCGTAAACGTTTGCAAACCCACAGAGCTCTCAGGGGCAAGAGTCAACACCAGTTCGGTTTCAGTACCGGCAACTCTATAGATGATCTCTTCAGCCACGCCCTACACATAGCTAATAGCACAGAAATACTTTTTTTTCGGAATAATGACTGACATTACAGGGATATTTAATAACATCTGGTGGCCTGCAGTGTTTCAAAGAGTAAGACATCTGAAGGTACCACAGTCACTGTACAACAGTTTCTTAGACTACTGTAAAGGCCAAATAGTCTAATGGCATGTGGAGAGCCGGAAAGTAATTAAAAGAATTTCCAAAGGCTGTCCTCAAGCGTCATTCTGCGGCCACATCTTCTGCGACTTAGCAACCGAATACCTCATGCAACATCTGGATGAGGATAACAGGTCAGGCGGAATTGTCTCCAACGCAAAGGATGTGTTATTTGTAGTCACTACAAACAACAGAGCCCAGCTAGAAAAGGACATCTGTGGACAACTACAAACAATTACACAAAGGTGTCACAACAACAAACTCAGGGTAGCCGTAAACAAAACAAAATACACATTACTGAAAGGATCACTACAAAGGAATCCCTCAGTTGAAATGGGGGACATAAACATCAAGCGAGCATACGTAACAGGCTATCTTGTGGTCCACATAGATGAGATACTGAATGTCCTCAAACACATGAGTCTATGAACAGACAAAGCAGAAGAAATACTAGATAAACCGGTGAGGCTAAATTGAAAACAGTACAGACGTCCACTACCGGTCATACGGACATACCCCCGTGCGCTTTTCGAATCTGTACTTAGCTTCGCAGCTGGAACGGAGGCACACACGCTGAACCTGGTCACCAACGAAGTATCAGTCTGAAGAGGGCAGAGACGTGTCCCACTTAGTCTATGTGGAGCCTTCGGCACCACCTCAGTGGATGCCCTGTGTTTGGCGCTCGGAATATGCCCGATAGGTATCACGATCAAATTCAGAGCAGTAAGCTGCTGGTTGAAGATGGGAGAATAGATATACACACACTATAACTGGTGCACCGATACGGGCGACACGTCACCATGAAAGTTGGCGTTTGGGTACGTAGTAAGGAGAGTGGGATGTCAGTGAGAGGGGAAATAGACTGTACGACTTCCTCGCTGACATAAGGGAGAGGTCGAGAAAGAAACATATCGATCCCCCAAGCGGAATGGTACATTTCTCAGTTTAACACGGTCCTTCTCCCACGCACTTAAACCACGTGAGTCTGGGACAGACACCTACATGCACATGAGGGAAAGACGGTTCCCCAGAACACATTGTTTTCTTCTGCAGGCAATATGCGAACAATAGACATATCCTACACTTAGACTACACAGTAACAGAAATACATATATGCACAGCAGATGTGATCAAGGGCAATGGGCACAATTAAATGTATTAACAGACAGTATTTGAAAGACGACACATGAAGAGCACTTGCGGACAAGACGTAACGGAAATGCCTGTATGCAACGTAACAACAATATCCAGAGGGTGGACAGCGACACCCACAGTGATCGCGAAGATAGTGACACTGAAGAAGAACAGGAGAAGGTGGAGGAAGATGAGATGCAACACCTCAAATTATGAGTCAGACGTAACATGCCAAAATTCGGTAACAAATAGTACATATCATTCAAAATATAGTTAAGGATTAAGAATGCTGGCGTAAATGTAGCGTAAGGTGCTGGCAGTCAAGAAGGCATCCAGGGTTGTACATCGATGAATACCTAATGTCAATGCATACGATCACAAATACCATTTCTCTACTACTAACCATAAACTTTTTATTTTGACTGGCGGTCAACGACTCGAAGAAACCATTGCGAGATATTTAACGCTTCACAATCGGTGATGGCACTAACAAATCTCTCTTCTATCCTATCATCTTTTTACATTCAAACTAACAATATTTTCTTTATATTTCAACCTCAGTTTAAAAAGTATTCATACGAAAACGGTGACATGTATGACCTTTTAAAAATTATCCTATTTCGCAATAACTAAATAAAGTAAGTAAATATCAAGTGAACCTTGAGGATTATCTTTATTTTTATTCGGCTCCTGAGGGATATAAAGAAAAAATTATGTGTACGCAGAAGAAAAAAATGAGACGGTAGTGTTAAAATATGAAGGAAATCTGTCAATTTTATTAATGGTTAATCTGAAAAGGACAGTTTATGGATCTTAGATTCATTCCTTTACGTACATAAAAACAATTTCATGTTCTGTCTTTCTAATTGTTAATTAAGGCTTAAAGAGGTGTTAATTTTTTTCACGTCTGGAAGTATTTACGTGTGCTCTATTACCAAGATGAGTCAAGTCCGATGCAGTCTGGTAAGTATTAATTACGATACATTTTTAAGGAATTGACGATTTTTTTAGATCTTTTGTCGCAATGTAGTTTTTACCGTGAGAGCGTTTTACGAGTTCCATCCCTTTTCTTCTTCGAGGTGGAACGTATCTTACCGTGAAGATACGTTGTATTACAGCTGGAGTGATTCACGTGTTTGCAGTGCTGGAATGATAACTGGAGTGTGAAATTTACAATTCTTCACTAAGAGCAATAAAATGAAAGCGCAAACACAGGCTTGTAGTTCATAAAGATTTATTACACATATCCCCAGAACAGTTTTACAAAATCTTTTACAAAACAGGCTTTCCGATAGCCACCAGTAACAAGGGTAATCAAAGCCCTTATATAATATTTACGTGAGTACATAGAATGAAACAGGTTAAGTAAAGCTCTTGCCCGCGAAAGGCAAAGGTCTCGAGCTCGAGTCTCGGTCCGGCACACAGATTTAATCTGCCAGGAAGTTTCAAGTTAAGAAAAGATCCTTCCTTCTTAATGAAACAAATAAACGGACCCCACTGAATATGAATGACAGTCGTAATTCCCCACAAAGGTAACAGGAATTTACCGGGACAAAATTCCCAGAGGTGCATTAAGAAACAGTATAGAAAATGTAATAACAACTGTTATAGGGCAATTTAGGAATGGGAAGCTTAGTCAGTTAAATAGATCAACGGAATTCCACTAATAATATAATGACTATTCTACAGAACTCACTCGTGGGATTCCTTCCAAGTATAACACCAAATACTTGCAAAACAGTTACTTTGATAGCCACTTTAAATTCCATGCAACAGCGGGCACACCCGACAGATGAGCCACACAAATGCAAGAGAAAGCAATTACTAGGAACAGGGGACGCACCTTGTTGCAACTCAAACGCCCTAACGAGAGAAATCCCCAAATAATAGCGAGAGAAAAATACTCAACTTCTGCTAACTGCTGGGGTGAGCAGCGACATTGACAGGATACAGCCAAGTAAAGTGGAACGTCACCAAAAAGTAGCTGGTCGCGCTAATGGCGTCCGAACACATTTCGCCCAAGGCGCCACCCCCTGTGTCGGTAAATCCGGAACTGGTTGTGCCCCCCGCTATTAGTTCACTGGAACATTTTTAAAACAAAACAAGGACACAAAACCAAACGAAAAGAGGCAAAACAAAACACTCTAATATCAAGGCTATCCCCCCTAAATTTAAGACCCTTAGCTGAAAGAAAACCTCAAATAAATGACATGGAAAACTATTCACTTCTTATAATTCGTAATTCAAAATTTTTACAAAAAATGGCTCTGAGCACTATGCGACTTAACTTCTGAGGTCATTAGTCGCCTAGAACTTAGAACTAATTAAACCTAACTAACCTAAGGACATCACACACATCCATGCCCGAGGCAGGATTCGAACCCGTGACCGGAGCGGTCGCTCGGCTCCAGAGTGTAGCGCCTAGAACCGCACGCCACCCCGACCGGCTCAAAGTTTTTACAGGTAACCCCCTCCCCCCATTAACGAGTATAAAGTCGGGAGAAGTCAAGAATATTAAAATGATAATACAAGACACGAAGGTCACGGTCCCTTCAAACAGAGACCACAGTATAAATCACAAGATACTAAAGTACATTAGAAACCCACTGTCTTAATACAAAACATGTCCTGTGCACTGGTGCCAGAATAGCTCACGCAGGTTTCACACTACCCACGTGTAGTACACTCGTCGCTGCGCAGTGTTTCATACTCTGAACACCACCATTCAGTATATATTTACCGGAACCAGGAGTGAGTAACTTATTTCCCTCTCAGCGGGGATAACCACAGTCAAACACTGCTTCCGGTTGTGAACACAAAATACGATCGGATTGATCACCAATGCCACTTCAAAGAAAATAGCGGGTGCCCACCGTTAGTATCAGCAAACGACGAGACTCCACATAGCGTACATAGGCATCCGGCATCAAGTCGTACTATATACGCTCCTGATAATACATTAGAGGCCATCACCACCACTCCGGCACCGACACACTTCTCAAATCATAACACGGCGCCGCCAGCAACCAACGCTCCACGTAATGGCGACTGCGAGATTCCACAACACAACCTGCGCCCACACGACGGGAAAGTAAGACCTCCCACGCTCCGGAGCGGAAAACCAAGAGTCACATAGCCGGAAGCGACGCGCTTAAATAGCGACAGGAAGAGGGAAACCAAAGAAAAAACACGCATGTTAGAACAACCTGCATTGCTGCCGCGACTAAAAAGAGAATCATTGGCGCCGGTGATTCCCCCACACTCAATTATATTCAGCTTACGTACTGCCGTAGTGAGAAGCCCAAAGAGTCTTTACGTTATTTCTCTTAAGAGAACTCAGTTTCTTATAGGATCACTCGTGCTGCCACAAATTCACCCACCATGTACGTTTGTGGGGACTGTTTTACATGTTTAGCAATGAGCTTCTCCAGGTTCTATCAAAGTCGTTTTCTTTGACGGTGATGTCTGGCTCAATAGATAATATCAGTGCCAAGAAAATTGACGTAAGAAACTTCCGTGTGGACTTGGATCTAAAACTGGCTGCTTTCGGGCTGCCAGATGCTAACTTAATTGATGTTTCTGTGTACCGTTCCTCATACGGCAATTTTGGAAACTTCAGCAACAAATTTGAAAGCTTCTAATAATTTCTGGGTATGCAGCCGAATCCCGTCGACATTCTGCCACGATATTTCGGCCCAGAGACGTCCGGCCATCATCAGGTGAGTACACAACTACTGAAGAGCCCAGGTGCAGTCGCGGTATGTATGCCGAATCCGCGACTGCACCTGGGCTCTTCAGTAGTTGTGTACACACCTGATGATGGCCGGACGTCTCTGGGCCGAAATATCGTGGCAGAATGTCGACGGGATCCGGCTGCATACCCGGAAATTATTAGAAGAAGAAATACGCCGGGAAAATTTCAGAAGTCACAAATTTGAAAGCTGTCTGTGTGATCTAGAGCTCCTAGGAGCGAAAATTGCCTTATGTAGGGACTTCAACATCCATGTCGGGGAAGGTAGTGACAAAGAGATAGCTTTTATGAATTTAGTGAGCAGCTATGGACTATTTGTGCAAGTTATATATCAACAAGAGGAGAGGCCCGTCTTGATACAGTCGTTAGATACCTAAATAGATGGGACTATGTAGTAAGTGTGGTTGACACTATGCTTGCAGATCGCAGTGCAGTAAACAATAGTCTATGGACAAACTCTGTAAGTACTCTACAGATTCCCAGCTGGGATTGTAATTATGTCTTCGGAAGTACGCTTATTACAAAGAAAAATTTAGATGATTTCAAAACTGCAGTGTCATCTACAAATTGTGAAGAATTGGCACCAAATGATACATTCAGTTCCGTGTTCCAGACTCTTAAAGTGCAATTGCATGAAATTATTCGACTAAAACCCAAGAATATCCCTTTACCAAATCTAAATACACACAGAAAACTGTCAAAGCAAAAAGCTGTCGTACCTCTACATTATTTAAAACAAAATGCATTGTATCACTATTGAATGACAAAGTCAAATCCACTGTAGATATCGATATTAAAAACACATTATACTGCAATTATCTACAGGCCAAAAGTAGATACAGAAAAGAAGTAGAGAAAGCAAAGAAGGAAAGAAATGGCAGATTTATTGAAATAGCTCATAATCCTTGCAAGACAGCAGGGGATTTGTTTAATGAACGTAGGCAAATGCCCACCTCCTTCTCTAATTCTTGCAGTCCAGAGAAATTGAATGAATGTTTTATAAACATAGTAGAAAGCACAGTAGGCGAGATTCCTCACTTCAGAGCAGATCGTTCAGCTGCTGTGAAATTTGGAAATAAATACAGCATTGTAATGTAGAAGACAGTGTAGCCAAAAGACGCAACAAAAATATTAAAAGACTACAACACTCAGAAAACCCTGATATTTGTGGGATGTCGTGTACTATTTTTCTTTTTAAAAATGTAGTCTGCGTGATTGCTCAATCACTGTCAGCAGTAATAAATAAATGCCTCCACGCCAGGGAATTTTCCAAGTCCCTGAAAGTAGCATCCACAGTACCAGTTTACGAAAAGATAATCTACATGAAGTGTCAAGCTACAGGCCTATATCTGTAATACCAGTGCTTGCTAAGGTGACGGACTCCGTAATGAAAGAGCAGCCATTGGATTATTGTGAAGGAAATAATCCCTTTTATGACACACGACACGGCCTTCAGAAGGGCAAGTCAACTAGAACAGGAATACTTGACTTTGTTAGAAATATAAGTCAGGGTTTTGAAGACGAGGAGTCTCAAACACAGGATGTGTGAACTTAGTAAGGCATTTGAATGCATCCCGAGTAAGGCCCTGCCCAGCAAGCTAAAATCATAGGTATTGGGGTAGCTGTTCCACAAATTCTCGAATAACAGACGACAGAGTATATCAGCGCAAGGAATAGAATCAGGTGAAATGAAATTAGAACATGGTGTGCCTCAGGGACCAATAATAGGTTCCCAACTGTTCTTAATTTTCGTTAATGAAATAGGCTCCAATGTGCATACCTTGCAGTTTGAAGACGGCACAACTTCCTTGTCAAAAGGAGAGTGTGTACTTCAGACTGTTCAACAAGCTGAAATCCTATTCAGTGACACCAAGGCCTGGTTCACGATGAACAAGATGAAAATTAATCAAGACAAAACACAGATGATTATATGCAGCGTAAGTGATAATGGAGTACAGCTGTTATGTTTCTGGGCTTTTTAGTGATATCAAGTTGACCTGGCGACACCACACTAAACATGTATGTTCCAAACTCACACATGTCGTATATCTCTTGGAGGAAACTAAAAAGTTTTATACAACACCAGTACCTATTGACAGTATACTACGCAATTTTCCACAATCACATCAGCTGTGGGTTGTTAATGTGGGGCCATTCTGCCGGCTCAGCCCCGGATCTTCTATATTTCCGAACCGGAGCAAAAACTCCATTGTGGTGCCCCCCCCCCCCTTCCCCCATCACGCGTTTGTAACAGGACATCAAAAATTTAAGGAAAATCGAATTTTCAAAAATATGTTCTTTTTGTAGCTCGCATCCTTCTGAAGAGGTTGTTACATAAAACATACATGTTCGAGGGAATGTAAGAATGGTTATTTGGTCTAAAGTGTGCCAAAGTGCAGTGCCACGCCTCTTCACGCAACATTCTTCCATCACACGTCACTGTATTTCGTTCAGTGGCATTCAAACGTGTATACTTTGTAATAGAAACCATTTCCTATATTCAGGACAGTGAAAATTAAAATATCCTGCCGTGCCACTCTTGCTCCCAGTCGGACGGTTTAACGTCTTACTCCCTTAAAAAGCTCACAGTCAATACTGGATGGGATTATTTCTAACTAGGAGAATAAGAGATCTTCAGAAAATTTGCACTCGTCATTGCCTATTAGCTAATAATTTTCTCTTTTGTGCGACATAAAATTAAAATAAGGGAAACATAAAAAGAGTAAAGACAGGACACAAGCAAGACAGTGCACATTTCTTCAATCCTTAGGTCCCAGCATTTTCTCTCTAATCTTGCTACAGCTTTACACGGCATGCTTTCCTTTCTGAGAAGAAATCTGTTACCTCGTCAAAGTTCGTCAAACGTGTAGCTACATGAAAAATCAAAATATCATTGTCTAATACTGAAAAAGTTGTTAATACGAATAGTGCGCAAGAATGTATGGTTTCTCGATTTGATTACGCCTGTTTTGTCAATGTCTGTCAGATAAACCGAAATAGACCTTTTTTGATATTGCAGCAGTTGTAACACACGCCAAATAAGCGAGACTGTCTTGGCACAAATCGTAATTTCTATGTACTTCATTTTCATAAATAACACGACGGAATATATTTCAAGAGGTGCCAGTATCAAATGCCTTTTAGGCCTGCTACAAACAAGAAGTTTTATGTTAGCAAATAATTTCACATTTCATTCACACGCTTCAGTTTCTCAAGGACGAGATCGGAAAGTATTAGTAGTTTTTGCACAAATTTAGAATAATCAGATTCTTCCATATAATTTGTGTTGTATTCCCATTTATTTTACTTCCTCATTATGACAAACAATCTTGTCGTCACTAATTCTGTAACTATTCCTGCCACTATCAAAACTTATTCTCTCGTTAACTTCACTAACCCTGCTAGAATCACTAGTTTAATCATCTCGCGTTTATTCTCCGGTTAGGCCTTATTACGTGTTCGTACAACACGTTTTCCGAGCTATTCCGAGAACAGCACTTAAGCGGCTGCTAACAGGGGACTGTACAACCGGCTTAGTGTAGCGATCAGGCAAAAATTTCATCTCAAAACTTCATTTTCTTTTATACACTGAGATTACATACCAATATTTCCTACCTATTATTCCTGTCAGTCGTTATTTCCAGTCTGGTTGTCTGAATCTCTGAATGTCGCTAACAATTATGACAACGCTAGTCATCTGCACACCTAGTCAACCACACAAAAAGCGATTGGCAGTCACCCGTTCGGGTTCATTCGGTTCAGCTCGTATTGCCCCTTCCACTTCTCTCTGTGGAAAGTTTCTTATTTCAAGATGGGACGGGGATTCCCCTGGCAAAGACATCACGTACAGTATGCACCCATAGCCGGCCGGTGTGGCAGAGCGATTCTAGGCGCTACAGTCTGGAACCGCGCGCCCACTACGGTCGCAGGTTAGAATCCTGCCTCGGGCATGGATGTGTGTGATGTCCTTAGGTTAGTTAGGTTTAACTAGTTCTGAGTTGTAGGGAACTGATGACCTCAGAAGTTAAGTCCCATAGTGCTCAGAGCCATTTGAACCATTTGAACTATGCACGCATACAAAAATCAACTCATGATTCGTTCAAAAACTAACTTTGGATGTGTTCCAAAATGTTCAAAAGCCAACAGGGATGCGTTTCAAAATCACATGCTAGGCGCTTTGTGAAACAAGGTTTTTCCTGCAATTTGGCGCCCCCTCAATTGCCGCCCGGGGCAGATACCCTGGTTTGTCTCTCCACCCCCTCCAGATCCGAACCAGTGCCGACTTCAAGAATGTGGTTACAGAAGATAGCAACAAGGATCATTACATCAAGCAAAACAACTGACCACTGCAAACCAATTTTTTCCAGATTAGCAGTTCTGGCTGTTTTCATTCAATATGTTTTCAACAGAAAGACAAATCGTGAGACGTGCAGCAAGGGAAAAGAAGTTCATCAGTACAACACTCCCTATAAAGACAGTATAAACAGGCCAAGATGTCGATCAACTGAGACACAGATTCCCAACGGTAGTCCTAAAATTATTTACTGCACTGCCTAAGGATGTACAGTCCTTAACAATGGAATAATTTGACTCTAAAAAAGCAACCTTTATAGAGTATAGAAGATTACTTCTCTGGTGATAAAACAGTGTCTACCTGAGCTGCAACCCAGTACCAATGAAAACAGCAGAGTTTCTGCTGTTTTACTCCATGATTGTCTTACTACTGCAATGTATATTGTAATGTAGTTCTTAAAGGTATATTTCATACTACCTACTTCAGTATCTTAGTTTAAATTGAAATTTTTTTTATTAATTTTGATGTGGTAATATAATCGTAAAATTGGCACTGTCTGTCCAGCCCTGGCTGGTGAATGACAAATAACTGTTAACAAAGGTAATATCCAGGACTTTTATGGTTTTATCACGGTTCAGTTGACGCAGGATAAGCGAACATCAGCGACTTACAGTCGGAAACCAATCTCTAGAAATTGCTGATGAATACATTTACCTTGGACGCAAGATTAAACTGTAGAAAAACAGTCAAAATCCAGAGATTACTGGCAGAACAGAACTGACCTGGGTAGCATTCCGGTAACTGAGATTCAGTCTGACCAACTGGGATATCGCAAATACTCATAGTGAGGGCCCAGGTCTACAAATGTTCATACTACAAGTTACAACTCTAGCTAAGGCAAGTGCTCGTGAATTATAGCACAGTCAACGAGCCATGGAGCGACAAAAACTAAGATTCCGTTTATAGATAGGACATTAGAATGACAGCAAAAGTAAAAGCTGTCCAGGAGACTGAAGTGGTCATCGGTAAAACCAGAAGAGAGATGGGTTGATGACGTGAAGCCGGTGGTTAGAACATGAAGGCACCAGGTGGCTCAAAATGGAAGACAACGCAAAGATGTGGAAAAGGCCTGTATCCAGCAGTGGACTCAGATAGGCTGAAGAACGAAAAGAATATTTTTAACATCACTTGCGCACGTTGTATTTCAGTCACTAAACGTGACGATAACATCACGTATAAATGTTCGGCATGTAACAGTTTTCTAGTCGTTGTGGACCGCTAGATGCAGTAATAAAGCGCCGTCCGTTAGTCGTCGGCAGCAGACCACATCTCTTCACCCCTACGAGTTGCCGTACTCTGCTCTCGTCTACATTTGCACGATTAGTACTGCAGTCCAGCAGCATTAATGACTGCGAGCACCGCCATAAAACTTCTTTTCTCAATCGCTCGAACCGTTAACCCCTTTCCCGTTCCTCCAAGGTTTGCGGTCGTGGCCGAACGTGAAGGTTGAACGCAGTTGTAACGGACTCGCAATACGAGCGCCATCTGTCGCATCTACGTCTCCAGGATGGAAGCTAGGACGAGCCCGGCGTCTGGAATAAGACGTTGTCGCGCGGAACCACAATGGGACTGCACGAGAAACAGCTGTAAGCGACTTCTGGCGCGCAGGCCGGTTCGTTACAGCAACATTTGGCGACCGAGCGCACCTCGGACGAGATTACTAAATGCCAGGCGCCAGCCGTTAAGTCCTCGTGAGAAGCGACGCAGTGCTCCGTAAGCTGCGACCGCAGCTCATGAGTCGTGTTCTGCGCTCGTGAAGCGCTTCTCCTAGATACGCGCCGTGTAGTTACTAATAACAGCGAGTGCGACCGACGGCGGCACGGGCGCCGCTTGCGTAATTAAAATTCCCCCTCCAAGTCGCCGCCTTGACCCACAGAGGCCGTTAATTGGACTCGCCTGTCAGCGGTTCCTGGTTCAATGCCGCGTCGGCAGCCTGGCTCCGACACAAAACAAGTTCCCACCCCGGAGGATAAAACGCACCGCAAGTATTGGAAGCTAATTATGGTGCCTATTTTTAGCATGAAATTACTTCATCGCGAGGTCGCGCCTCATAACGCCATCATATTGGTTTTCTTCTCCTTTGTGAAATATTACCGAAACATACAGTAAGCCAATGGCTACAATCCAGTTATTATTGACCACATCTTGCACAGGAGACAAAAAAGGAAAATTATACCTCTCCTCTATGCCCCACCTGCTTCCCCATCCACTGTCTGGAAGAAATGGTGTACACTACCATTTCTAGGTGAGGTATCACAGAAAGCAGGCGTTGACAGATATGAAAATTACCGAACTACCAGTTTAATAAGTCACAGCTGCAAAATACTAACGCGAATTCTTTACAGACGAATGGAAAAACTGGTAGCAGCCGACCTCGGGGAAGATCAGTTTGGATTGCGTAGAAATGTTGTAACACGTGAGGCAATACCGACCCTACGACTTATCTTAGAAGAAAGATTCAGGAAAGGCAAACCTACGTTTCTAGCATTTGTAAACTTAGAGAAAGCTTTTGACAATGTTGACTGGAATACTCTCTTTTAAATTCTGAAGGTGGCAGGGGTAAAATACAGGGAGCGAAAGGCTATTTACAATTTGTACAGAAAGCAGATGGCAGTTATAAGAGTCGAGGGACATGAAAGGGAAGGGAGTGAGACAGGGTGGCAGTCTCATCCCTATGGTATTCAATAGGGAAATTGAGTAAGCAGCAAAGGAAACAAAAGGAAAGTGCGGAGTAGGCATTAAAATCCATGGAGAAGAAATAAAAACTTTGAGTTTCGCTGATGACATTGTGCTTCTGTCAGAGACAGCAAAGAACTTGGAACAGCAGTTGAACGGAATGGACAGTGTCTTGAACATCAACAAAATCAAAACGAGGATAATGGAATGTAGTCGAATTAAGTCGGGTGATGCTGAGGGAATTGGATTAGGAAATGAGACACTTAAAGTAGTAAAGGAGTTTTGCTATTTGGGGAGCAAAATAACTGATGATGGTCGAATTGGAGAGGATATAAAATGTAGACTGTCAATGGCAAGGAAAGCGTTTCTGAAGAAGAGAAATTTGTTAACATCGAGTATTGATTTAAGCATCAGGAAGTCGCTTGTGAAAGTATTTGTATGGAGTGTGGCCATGTATGGAAGTGAAACATGGACGATAAATAGTTTGGACAAGAAGAGAATAGAAGCTTTCGAAATGTGGTGCTACAGAAGATTAGATGGGTAGATCACGTAACTAATGAGGAGGTATTGAATAGAGTTGGGGAGAAGAGGAGTTTGTGGCACAACTCGACTAGGAGAAGGGATCGGTTGGTAGGACATGTTCTGAGGCATCAAAGTATCACCAATTTAGTAATGGAGGGCAGCGTGGAGGGTAAAAATCGTTGAGGGAAACCAAGAGATGAATACACTAAGCAGATTCAGAAGGATGTAGGCTGCAGTAGGTACTGGGAGGTGAAGAAGCTTGCACAGGATAGAGCAGCATGGACTGAAGACCACAACAACAACAGCACATATTGTAGCCAAAGCACTGAAATCCTGCAAGTATAGGCTTTCCTACAATGTCAGGAACACGACAGCCCAGTGTGTTTTTAATAGCAAAGATAAGATCCAATTATTAGCCAACAGTTGGGTATACAAAATCACCTGTTCTGATTGTGACAAATTTTACATTGGTCAGTCAGGCAGAGACATAGCAACTAGGCTGGCTGAACATCAATGCAGCTGGAAGTTGCAGAATTCAGACTCTGCATTTGCTGAGCAGGTGCTGAGTGAAGGTCACAACTACCTGCCAGTGTCCCGTGTACTTCACCTAGCAAACAAAGGCCATAAACTCAACCTGCTGGAAGCCCTGGAAATTAACAAACATATTGCTCACACTCCAGATCTAATCCTAAATGACCAGACACAGTTCAACCCTTCCCCTCTCCTAAACTTCATATAATCATCTCTGTTGTTCATTACTTCCCACACTGGTCTCTTCCTACATATTCCCATTTTTCTATATTCATTAAGTTCTTTTGTTTTGTTGATGTTGTCTTTGTATTTCATATAGCCTGTAGTTTCAATAGTTAACGCTTTCTTTTAAGTGGTACTTGTATTACTGTCCATGTTTAACACCCCTTGTAGTTGTCTCATCAAATATTGTTCATATTTTACTTTGTTCATTTATTCAACACAAACTGTTACAGAGCCACTGTTTTGAGTATAATGTTAATGTCAAAATGCAGTACCACCAGACTTTCAAACATTGCAGTTACTGTAGGTTCCCTCAAACGCCTCCATTTTCCTGCATTTATTTATTTCTGATTATCTTATTGATATTGCTTAAGTTCCTTATTTATTCTAGAGTTACATTGATAATAGTCTCTTCTTTCAGTTGGTTTGGTTATCACTCTCCATGTTTCATACCTCCTGATGTAGCTTTGTCTAGTACTAATTTTATTTTATTTTATTAGTTTTGTTTATTATTAGAAACTGTTATGTGAGGCATGATATGCCTATTTTGTGTTAAAGGTTTTCCTGCCTCCTCCATTGTTATTTATGTACTGTTCAGTTTTTATTTTTTCACTGTATTACCACCACAGTGTCAAAGATGTTACTTACTGTATGTTTCTATTTAAGTCTATATGTGTTACTTCTCTTCCAGTGTTGTTTGCAAACATTGTAACTTCTTTGGTGATAATACTCAGTAAATGTCTGAAGATGGCCTTGTAAGCCGAAAACCGGTTCACAGTAAAAGTAATATTGAAGAACAAAAGCAAACTGGTGCTTTTCATTTATTATACAGTAAGAAAATATTGCGAGGCCACTTTAGTTTCGTAAACGAGCGTGTGTATGTGTGTGCGTGTGTGTATGTTTTGACTTGATGGCACTGAACGGTGAGATTATCAGGAACCTGGCACCTGTTAAAAAAAACGAATGTAGATAAAAGCCCTAAAATTGTTGCACACTTTGTGGGTGAAACCTAAAAAACGACACTCAAGCACTCATTCTCACTTCACTTGCAATCACTCATACAACCACACTACATCACACGCGTTCAGACAATGGAGAAATGATGTAAGCTGCAAGTCCAGGAATTGCAGCAAAAGTGAAACGACAGAGGAGCTGAAACAATGGCACAATCAAATGTGACCGCCTAACCACTTACAAAAAACGTAGGTGAGCCAGTCACGCCGTGTCTAGGAACCCAGCAACTCGGATCGCTAGACAAACATTCAAACAAATCATATTAAAGAGTTGGGTTAATTTGGGTGAAGAGATCAAACAGCGAGGTCATCGGTCCCATCGGATTAGGGAAGGATGGGGAAGGAAGTCGGCAGTGCCCTGTCAGAGGAGCCGTCCCGGCATTTGCCTGAAGCGATTTAGGAAAATCACGGAAAACCTAAATCAGGATGACCGGACACAGGATTGAACCGTCGTACTCCTGAATACTACTCCAGTGTGCTAACTACTGCCCCACCTCCCTTGGTAGTATTAATGAGTTTTATTACAAAAATATGACTACAATACTTAATTTTTGCAATTACACAGACGTGTCGCAAGCAAAGGGCGACGTACAAAATAATGAATCTTCTTCTGTATAGACAATTCCAAGTCTGTTCTATGTTGAGCGTTCAAGCGAAGTAAGTAGGGTTGACGCTTCTATCCAAGACGCTAGCCTTGAAGCTACTATTGAACTGGGCGTCGCCAGTCGGTTGCATCACTTACGTCCTCTTCACAAAGGGGCCGCTGCTGTAGCGTTGTCTTCCTGGAGTGGGGTCCGGTCAGTGTGCGATTGGTTGACTTCTTCTCACAACCTTCTCTGCTCTATAATTCCCGACTGGTATTTCGGCGCTTGACTTTACTACTTTAAAAAAAAAAAAAAAAAGAAATACACGCAGTCTAATAAACAAAATGTGGCGCACAGTGGTCTGTACGCCACAAACACCACACATTGGAGGGCGGTTGTCACCGGAGCAAGATGCGTCATAAGGTCTATGCGAAGACAAGTAAGGATGAATTCGAAACTTCCTGGCAGATTAAAACTGTGTGCCGGACCGAGACTCGAGCTCGGGACCTTTGCCTACCCAAGAACGACTCACGTCCCGTCCTCACAGCTTTACTTCTGCCAGTACCTCGTCTCCTACTTTCCAAACTTTACAGAAGCTCTCCTGCGAACCCTGCAGAACTAGCAAAAAAATGGTTCAGATGACTCTGAGCACTATGGGACTTAGCATCTCAGGTCATCAGTCCCCTAGAACTTAGAACTACTTAAACCTAACTAACCTAAGGACATCACAAACATCCATGCCCGAGGCAGGATTCTAACCTGCGACCGTAGCAGTCCTGCGGTTCCGGACTGCAGCGCCTAGAACGGCACTACCACCGCGGCCGGCTGCAGAACTAGCACCCCTGAAAGAAGGAATAAGGACGAATTCGTCCCATCGACGTGGCTGGGAGGACGTACGACACGGCCGCTTTATGCAAGGGAATGGGCATCGCGATACACCTCCTTGGCTGCTTCATCTGCTCTTCCGTACCTCTCAATACCCATGTGCCCTTGTACCCAGCAGAAGACACATCCTGCCCCAGCCGTTGTACTTGGAGTTTCGTAAACGACGCTTTGTTTTAATATGCACTAACGCAAAGGGATGAATTTGTAGAATGTGAATTTTCTGGACTTATATCTTACTTTATGCACGTCCAGTACGCACTTAGGTGACAGTAGTCATGGCACAGCTGGAGGCATATATACAGACGGCGGTAGTTTAGCGTACACAGAGTATAAACGGACAGTTCATGGGCGGGGATGTCTGCCATTGGTGCTCAGGTTATTCATGTGAAAAGGTTTCCGAGATGATTATGGCCCAAGGACAGGAATTAACAGACTTTAGCGTGGAACGGTAGTTGGAGCTAGACGCACGGGACGTTCTGCGTCAAAAATCGTTAGGAAATTCAGTATTTCGAGACCCACAATGTCAAGAGTGTGCCGAGAATACCGAATTTCAGGCATGACTTCTCACGACGGACACTGTAATAAGTGACGGCTTTAACTATGTAGAGCTGCGGCGTTTGAGTAGAGTTGTCAGTGCTTACACACAAACAACACTGCTTGAAATAACCACAGAAATGAATGTGGGACGTACGACGAATGCATCCGTTACGACAGTGCGGCGAAATCTGGCGTTAATGGGCTGTGGCAGCAGACGACCAACACGAGTGCCTTTGCTAACAGCGCAACACAGCCTGCAGCTCCTCTTCTGGGCTCGTGGCGGCAGCGGTTCGACCCTAACCGACTGGAAGACCGTGGTCTGATCAGTTGAGTTCCGATTTCAGTTAGTAGGAAAGGATGGCACGTTTAGAGTGTGGTGCAGACTTCACGAAGCCGTGGACCCAAGCACTGTCCAAACTGGTAATAGTGTGTAATAGCGTACGCTGCGTCTACATGCAATGGACAGCGTTGTTTGGTCCAACTGAACCGCTCATTGACTGGAAGTGGTTTTGCGCGGCCACTTGATGACCATACACATTCATTCATGGACTTCGTGTTCCCAAGCAACGTTAGATATTTTATAGCCTACAGTTCACCACAATTGGTTGCGATTGGTTTGAAGAACATTCTGGGCAATTCGAGCGTGTGATTTGGGCACTCAGATCGCCGGCATGAATCCCATATGATATTTATGAGATGTAATCGTGAGGTCAGTTAGTCCACTTTCGCAGTTGCTGACGGTTATAGAGGCAGCACGGATCAATATTTCTGTAGGGGACTTGTAACGACTTTCTGAGTCCACGTCACGTCGAGCTGCTGCACTAAGCCGGTCAGCAGGTGGTCCGGCGCTATGTTAGGAGGTACCCCACGACTTTTGTCGCCTCAATGTACAGGGTATGCGTTTAAATTGACCGCCTGAAGTAACGTTTCGTCCAGAAGAAAAATAAAAAAAACGTATCAAGCAAATATTGTTTAGCTGTCAGGGGGACAACATCCGGCGTGACTGCCTCTCCTGTAGCGTCGTTCGTTGTGAATATATGAACAGCAGTATGTGTTTTTTAAATAGCAACCTGTATTTTTATCGTCGTTATTGTGGTTTTAGGTAGCCATAATGTAACTCACGCAGAGCAGCTCTACTGAAATCGGCATCCTGACAAGAACCCACCTTGCAGATGGATGTTTTCTAGTTTTGTTGTACATTTAAGAAAACGAGAAGTTCCAACACATGGCAACATTGTAGTGGTAGAATTTGCACAGTCGAAACCCCCGAAGTAATGTAAATAAGAAAGCATTGTAGCAATAACAACAACAACGTCAGGAGACATCTATCTTTTACAGCCTTACATTTCCCCATAACTAGCTTTTTAAATTCTCTAACTTACCTAACCGAAGAAGGGATAGCTTTTTAGACCTGACAGTGACATCCTCCTGTGTAATCCCCGACCGAAAATCTAAGTAGGGGACTATTTTACCTCCGGAATATTTTACCCAAGAGGATGCCATCATTATTAAGACATACAGTAGATCTGCAAGCCCTGGGGAAAAAACTAACGGCTTAAGTTTTCCCTTGCCTTCAGGCGTTCGCAGTATCTGTACAGAATGGCCATGCTGACACAGCCATATCACTTAGTCATACAGACGGCTACTCTGCAATTACCGTTAAGGCTGCCGCGCCAGTTCAGAAACCATAGGCCTCCAATGTGATTGCACCTCAAGTTTGGCTGTACCTACCTCTGAAGCACGTAAACAATTCCATCTCGGCAAGGTCCGTGGTTCCTGACTGGGTGATGAAGGGTGACGGGGGGTGGGAGGTGCGGGGAGGCATGCCACATACAGGAAAATTAACGAGACCGTTGGAGAAAAGAGGCCGACAGCTGTATGAATATCGAAAACTCAGATGGCAGTACTAAGTAAAGGAGGAAAAGGTGGAAGTTGGAAACAATGTATAGTGCGTTTATACAAGATATAAGGGTATAAGAGCAGATATTTCTGTTGGTGACTGAGTGCGTCGTGCTGAACAACACTAAATCAGCACTGACGTAATTTGCAGACTAACAATTATAGCTGTTAGAAGTCGTATGGTTTGAAGTCGGTTGGTATCTTCAAGTACATGCTGCGAGAGCAAGCAATTAATATTTATTATAATATCAGTTTTGAGATCAATAGCCGGCCGGAGTGGCCGAGCGGTTCTAGGCGCTACAGTCTGGAGCCGCGCGACCGCTACGGTCGCAGGTTCGAATCCTGCCTCGGCCATGGATGTGTGTGATGTCCTTAGGTTAGTTAGGTTTAAATAGTTCTAAGTTCTAGGGGACTGATGACCTCAGAAGTTAAGTCCCATAGTGCTCAGAGCCATTTGAACCATTTTTTGAGATCAATATTGTAGCAAGAGAAGAGGAAGTAACTGAAGATGGTGTGGGGTAAGACGTTTAAAGAGCTCTGAATGACCTAAATGGAAATAAATTCCCAGGAACGGATGACATTCCCTCAAACTCACTGAGGCTAGTCATGAAAAAAGTCTTCCAGCTAGTATGCGAGATGTATGAGACGCGCAAAATACTCTTAGACTTCAGGAAGACTTAGTGATACTAAAAAAGGTGGTGCGAGGTCTGAATACTAACGAACCATCAGTTTAATAAGTCTCGGTTATAAAATATTGACACGTATTGCTTACAGTGGAACAACTGGTAGAATCCGACCTCAGGGAAGATAAGTTTGCGTTCCAGAGAAATGTAATATCATATGAGGCTATTCTGACCATACAACTAACTTATCCTAAAACAGTTTTAAGAAAGGCCAACTTTAGATGTAGAGAAAGCTTTTGACAGTTTTAATTGGAGTACGTAATCCGAAAATCTGAAAGTAGGAGTTACAAAATACCGGGAGCGAAACATTATTTACAACTTGCACAGAAATAAGTGTGGAATTGTAAGATTTGAAAGACATAAAAGGGGAGCCGTAACCTAGGAGGGATTGAGGCACTGTTGTACCCTGTTCGCGATGATACTGAATCTGTACATTAGGCAAGAAGAAATTTGGAAAGGAAATTAATGTTCCTGGGAGCAGAAATTTTTTTTAGGTTTGTCGATGATATTTTCATTCTACCGAGACGGCAAAGAGCATAGAGGAGCAGTTGAACGGAACGGATAGAGTCTAGAAAAGAGATTATAAAATTAATATCAATGAAAGTAAAATAAGATTAATGGAATGTACTCTCATTAAATCAGGCGATGCTGATAGGATTAGATTAAAAAAATGATACAAAGAAAGAAGTAGACGAGTTTTGCTACTTGGGAAACATAATAAGTGACTGTGGAAGAAACAGAGAGGATGTAAACTGCAGAGTGGAAATTGCAAGAAACTTATTTTTCAGTTTAAGTGTCATGAAGTCTTCTCTGAAGATACATGTTTGGAGTGTAGCCTTGTGTGGAAGTGAAACGTGAACGATAAGCAGTTCAGACAGAAACCGACATAAACTTTTGAAACATGATTCTATACAAGAGTGCTGAAGAGTAAGTAGGTACATGGAATAACAAATGAGGAAGTATTGAATCGAACTGGGGAAGAAACTAATTAATGCCGCAACAATGACCAAAAGGAAATAGACGTCATGAAGTATCAAGGAATTCTTAATCTGGTAATGGAAGTGTGAGGGTAAAAATTGTGGGAGGAGACCAATGCTTGAATACGGTAAGCAAGGGTGAAATGGATGCAGGTTACGGCAGTTGTACAGTTAAGAAGAGGCTTGCAAAGGATTATCTAGCACTGAGAGTTACAGCAAATGTGTCTTTGGAGTGAATATAACGACACCAGATGGCGTCAATCATTCCCATAGTCATTCATACATGTACAGGCTTGAATGGGTCGTTTATTCATTCCTGTTTAGCCACTGTTTGAACCTCTGTAACTCCTTTCGCGTGCTTTATTTGGTGCATTTTTATATTGTCTTTCTTCGTAGCCTAGTTTTGGAAGAGAAAAGTAACACATAAATCCCCCAATGGGATTTTCTACAGAAAAAGCTACACTGATCAGCCACAACATTATGATTACTTACTAATAGCAGATATGTCCATCTCTCGCACGGGTAACAGCGGCGAAGCATCGTGGCTGGAGGGTGTTGTCACCGCATCTGCACACAAGAGTCACCTAATTCCCATAAATTCCACGGAGGGGGCGATCATCTCTGACGCCACGTTCAATCACACCCGAGAAGTGTTCGATCGGGTTCAGATCTCGTGAGTTGGAGGGCCAGCACATGGGACTCGCCACTGTGTTTCTCGAACCACTCCATCACACTCTTGGCCTTGTGACATGGCGCATTATCCTCATAAAAAATGTCACTGCCGTCGCGAAACATGACCGCCAAAAGATACTACTTGACGTCATGGTGCCTTGCTCGAGCTCTGCTGGACCCAAGGATGCGCATGTGCATGTTCCCCAGAACATAATGGAGGCTCTGCCAGCTTGTCTCGTCCCGCAGTACAGGTGTCAAGCAGCTGTTCCCGTGGAAGACGTAGGGTTTGCGCCCTCGTTTTAGCATGATGAAGGAGGTATGGTGATTTACCAGAGCACGCAACGCTCTGGCACTCCGCCAACATCCAGTGCCAATGTCGACGTGCCCATTTCGGTCGTCGTTGCCGATGTCGTGGTGTTAACATTGGCACAGGCAATGTGCCAATGCAGAGGCCCATCATTAGGAGTGTTCGGTGCTTTTTGTGTTCGTACACACCTGTCCTCTTCCCAAGATTAAAGACTAATGTTAGTTCCGCCACAGTTGGCCGCCTGTCCTGTTTTAGCAGTCTGCCCAGCATACGACGTCCGACATCTGTAATGAGCGGTGGCCGTCCAACCCTACAACGTCTGGACGTGCTTTCATATCATTGCAGCACTCCTCGAACACCCTACAAGTCGTGCAGTTTCCGAAATGCTCGTGGCGAGCCTCCGGGCCATCACAATCTGCCCTCGATCAAACTCAGATAGATCGCGGGCCTTCCACATTCTACACATGGCCAGCACGCTCATTGATACTACATGCGCCGGGCGTGTGTCTGGCTAGCAGACACTCCTCGCCAGGTGACGCTGCTAACAGCTGGTCGGGTCTATATCGATAGTAGGTCGGTGGTGATAATGTTCTGGCTTATCAGTGTACACAGTTCTATTTGTAAGAGAAATGTCGTGATTCGGCAGCTATAAAAGTTTAAAATTACTTACGTATGTCCTAAAACCGGCCACCTTGTCCACTATAGCTTACCGAAAATCGCGCCTCCATCTATTTACACGTTCTAGATTACATTTGGGACGGCCTCTTTCAGATACATCCCTAATGAGCTCGATGTCGAAGGGGCGTTAAATCCTATTCTTTCTGCCGCGCTTCTTCACTATGTATGTACAGTGGCGTCACAATTAACAGTGAGAGGCCGAAAGTGAGTGATAATACACTGCCGGAATGAATTCAGTGTCCAGTGGAACCCCTATATACGTAGTGAGGGGTTGTAGTGTCGGTGACTCATTTCTCTCGGTCGTCGGCTGTCAGATTGCGCTCAGGAGACCTGTCGTTGTTCCCTCTATTTTGACTCTGCAGGCGGTAGCTGTGCTGTGATTATAGGTGACGACTATGCACTCTTGTCGAACAGTTTCAGCTATTTGCCCGGTGTCCCATTTTGGGCCCGTGGGAAACTGGATAGATGTATCGACGGATTGCCGCACATGTTGAGAGCAGTGTATCGGAGGGGTGCCACTCCTTTCGGCAGTGGTCTGTGGAACATTCTCACACGTATAGATGGGATTCTGGACGTCTGCGTAGGATCCACGCATTGTGCGAGTAGCGGTGGCTTACCCAACATCGTCCATGGACGAAATCTGGGCACATGTTCCACCAGCTGTGTCGTCAGGGACCAATGCGAACCGTCTGCTTGTAGTAGGATTAAGATCACGCGTACCTCTGGCCAGGCTAGCACTGACACCACGACTTTGCAACGTACCGCTATTCCGGTGTCGTGGAAGAGTTGAATGGAGAGCAGAGCGGCACTCTGCTGTCGTCAGTGATAAGAATAGTTTCTGTGTGAATGCGAGTGAAGGCCGTATACGCATAAGGCATACGCGTGGTGAGCTACCATAGAGACCCTGTGTGTGTGTGTGTGTGTGTGTCTTTGCAAGTTATGGGCAATTCACGACAAGGTTATCAGCGCAATTATGCATATTAAAGGAAACGAATGTGAATAAAGTTCCGGAAATTGTTACCACACAGCGAGGAGGAAACCTATAAAACAACACTCAATCATTCGCTGGCACCGCACTCGCGCTGACTCACAGAATCACTCTGAGCCACAGGCTTTGATACAACGGGGAAGGATGAAAGGTGTTAAACATGCGTTTAAAACATAAGTGAAACCACGGAAGAGATAAAATAAAGGCTGCCTGACCACTTACGAAAGAACATGGGTGAGCCTGTCACTCTGTTAACGCATTAAGAACATCACCGTAAAATTTTTGGAAACAGCCACTCACAAAATCGTATAACTCTAACCGCATTCGTTTTAACGTCACCCAAAATAGAGGAAAGATCTACCGGAAAAGCTGAAGCTGCCCTCTGGTTTGTATGCCACAAGCACCACACATCGGACGGTCCTGTTGCCGGAGTAAGGAGCCGTGTGTCAGAGTGTGACCTATTGCGAAAATGTGAAAGCAGGGCCTCATCTCCTCTTCTTGACCGAAAGATGGTACGCTGCGGCCCCGTAGTCAGCTTAGTATCTCTCACTTCCTGCCACTCGTTTTCCCAATGACGCCTGGCTCTGTACTTCAACAGCGACGTGATAGCGTGCAGCGGTGTGGCACCTTATTATAACTGAGGATCGCTACACACCTTCTTGTTCCCCGCTATACCCCTGCTGTCCCTGTACCCAGCAGAAAGACACCTCCTGTCCGAGCCGTTGTAGTTGAAGGTGTGCTTGCTGGTTATTCTGGGCTAATTTACCCGTGGTCTAGGGGCAGCCGGCACGGTAGCTCAGCGTGTTCGGTTAGAGGGTTACGTAATAAAAAAAACTGAGTCAATCGATCAACAACGAACATAAATGGATGTCTTACGCCGTCCGCCCCGCGCAGACACAACGAACAAAAGCGAACAAAATGAGATTAAAAAAAAAAAGGGGTAGCGTCTTTGATTCATAAACAAAACGTCTTCGGTCCCGGGTTCGATCCCCGCCACTGCCTAAATTTTGATAAATAATCAGCATTGGTGGCCGAAGACTTCCGGCATAAGAAGCCAGCCTCATTCTGCCAACGGCCTTGTCAAAGAGGGCGGAGGAGCGGATAGAGGTTCAGGGCACTCTCTTGTCCTAGGGGTGTGAAATTGCCCCTAAAGGCGGAAGAATCAGCAATGATAAACGACATGAGGATGCAGAAGGCGTTGGAAACCACTGCATTAAAGACACGTAACGTGTATCCACAGGACATGTGGCCTGTAATTGAAGAAGTGTCATGATGATCTCTCCATTGGCAAAAGATTCCGGAATAGTCCCCCATTCGGATCTCCGGGAGGGGACTGCCAAGGGGGAGGTTACCATGAGAAAAAGACGAAAGGATAACGTTCTACGAGTCGGGGCGTGGAATGTCAGAAGCTTGAACGTGGTAGGGAAACTAGAAAATCTGAAAAGGGAAATGCAAAGGCTCAATCTAGATATAGTAGGGGTTAGTGAAGTGAAGTGGAAGGAAGACAAGGATTTCTGGTCAGATGAGTATCGGGTAATATCAACAGCAGCAGAAAATGGTATAACAGGTGTAGGATTCGTTATGAATAGGAAGGTAGGGCAGAGGGTGTGTTACTGTGAACAGTTCAGTGACCAGGATGTTCCAATCAGAATCGACAGCAGACCAACACCGACAACGATAGTTCAGGTATACATGCTGACGTCGCAAGCTGAAGATGAACAGATAGAGAAAGCGTATGAGGATATTGAAAGGGTAATGCAGTATGTAAAGGGGGACGAAAATCTAATAGTCATGGGCGACTGGAATGCAGTTGTAGGGGAAGGAGTAGAAGAAAACGTTACAGGAGAATATGGGCTTGGGACAAGGAATGAAAGAGGAGAAAGACTAATTGAGTTCTGTAACAAGTTTCAGCTAGTAATAGCGAATACCCTGTTCAAGAATCACAAGAGGAGGAGGTATACTTGGAAAAGGCCGGGAGATACGGGAAGATTTCAATTAGATTACATCATGGTCAGACAGAGATTCCGAAATCAAATAATGGATTGTAAGGCGTACCAAGGAGCAGATATATATACTCAGATCACAATATAGTAGTGATGAAGAGTAGGTTGAAGTTCAAGACATTAGTCAGGAAGAATCAATACGCAAAGAAGTGGGATACGGAAGTACTAAGGAATGACGAGATACGTTTGAAGTTCTCTAACGCTATAGATACAGCAATAAGCAATAGCGCAGTAGGCAGTACAGTTGAAGAGAAATGGACATCTCTAAAAAGGGCCATCACAGAAGTTGGGAAGGAAAACATAGGTACAAAGAAGGTAGCTGCGAAGAAACCATGGGTAACAGAAGAAATACTTCAGTTGATTGATGAAAGGAGCAAGTACAAACATGTCCCGGAAAATCAGGAATACAGAAATACAAGTCGCTGAGGAATGAAATAAATAGGAAGTGCAGGGAAGACGAAATGGCTACAGGAAAAATGTGAAGACATCGAAAAAGATATGATTGTCGGAAGGACAGACTCAGCATACAGGAAAGTCAAAACAACCTTTGGTGACATTAAAAGCAACGGTGGTAACATTAAGAGTGCAACGGGAATTCCACTGTTAAATGCAGAGGAGAGAGCAGATACGTGGAAAGAATACATTGAAAGCCTCTATGAGGGTGAAGATTTGTCTGATGTGATAGAAGAAGAAACAGGAGTCGATTTAGAAGAGATAGGGGATCCAGTATTAGAATCGGAATTTAAAAGAGCTTTGGAGGACTTGCGGTCAAATAAGGCAGAAGGGATGGATAACATTCCATCAGAATTTCTAGAATCATTGGGGGAAGTGGCAACAAAACGACTATTCACGTTGGTGTGTAGAGTATATGAGTCTGGCGACATACCATCTGACTTTCAGAAAAGCATCATCCACACAATTCCGAAGACGGCAAGAGCTGACAAGTGCGAGAATTATCGCACAATCAGCTTAACAGCTCATGCATAGAAGCTGCTTAGAAGAATAATATACAGAAGAATAGAAAAGAAAATTGAGAACGCGCTAGGTGACGATCAATTTGGCTTTAGGAAAAGTAAAGGGACGAGAGAGGGAATTCTGACATTACGGCCAATAATGGAAGCAAGGCTAAAGAAAAATCAAGACACTTTCAAAGGATTTGTCGACCTGAAAAAAGCGTTTGACAATATAAAATGGTGCAAGCTGTTCGAGATTCTGAAAAAAGTAGGGATAAGCTATAGGGAGAGACGGGTCATATACAATACGTACAACAACCAAGAGGGAAGAATAAGAGTGGACGATCAAGAACAAAGTGCTCCAATTAAGAAGGGTGTAAGACAAGGCTGTAGCCTTTCGCCCCTACTCTTCAATCTGTACATCGAGGAAGCAATGATGGAAATAAAAGAAAGGTTCAGAAGTGGAATTAAAATACAAGGTGAAAGGATATCAATGATACGATTCGCTGATGACATTGCTATCCTGAGTGAAAGTGAAGAAGAATTAAATGATCTGCTGAACGGAATGAACGGTCTAATAAGTACACAGTATGGTTTGAGAGTAAATCGGAGAAAGACGAAGGTAATGAGAAGTAGTAGAAATGAGAACAGTGAGAAACTTAACATCAGGATTGATGGTGACGAAGTCAATGAAGTTAAGGAATTCTGCTACCTAGGCAGTAAAATAACCAATGACGGACGGAGCAAGGACGACATCAAAAGCAGACTCGCTATGGCAAAAAAGGCTTTTCTGGCCAAGAGAAGTCTACTAATATCAAATACCGGCCTTAATTTGAGGACGAAATTTCTGAGGATGTAAGTCTGGAGTACAGCATTGTATGGTAGTGAAACATGGACTGTGGGAAAACCGGAACAGAACAGAATCGAAGCATTTGAGATGTGGTGCTATAGTCGAATGTTTAAAATTAGGTGGACTGATAAGGTAAGGAATGAGGAGGTTCTACGCAGAATCGGAGAGGAAAGGAATATGTGGAAAACACTGATAAGGGGAAGGGACAGGATGATAGGACATCTGCTAAGACATGAGGGAATGACTTCCATGTTACTAGAGGGAGCTGTAGAGGGCAAAAACTGTAGAGGAAGACAGAGATTGGAATACGTCAAGCAAATAATTGAGGACGTAGGTTGCAAGTGCTACTCTGAGATGAAGAGGTTAGCACAGGAAAGGAATTCGTGGCGGGCCGCATCAAACCAGTCAGTAGACTGATGACCACAAAAAAAAAAATTTACCTGCAGGGTACAGTGGTTGTAGAGAATGAAGGCCACTTAGAGGATCGGAAGAAACAAGGAAATTATCACCCGAAGTGCTCCTCATCTGCTCCACTGCGGCCAAGTCCGCGTACAGTTCCGTGTCGAAGACAGTAAAGTCTGGAAGCAGTTGGACCTGGAGGACACGATCAGAGAAAACAGCAGAGTAATACTCTTCCTCCAAAGGCTGCAACAAGCATTGCCGAATTGCAACTAACAGTGCAAAATTCTTGTAACAACGTATTGCAGGATGCCATCTTTATTACATTAGTGCCAGTTATAGTTCCATAGATCCAAAAAATGAGATGATTTTCGTCGGTGTGAACATGTCAGAAACTAGAACATAAAAAAAGTAAAACATTTGAATATAATCCTTACTACTCTGATCATTTGTCAGGAGATTGTCAAACTAAGAGAATACAATACAGTAAGCTGGAACAGCTAATATTTACAGGGTTAATACGCTGTCAGAATGAAACATTGTTTCGCATTATTAATAAATTTATCATACACAAAATACCTAATCTTGACTGATGTGACAAAGTGCTGTCAAAACTGAAATCTAACAGATTTTTTTCTTAAGCTGGCCTAACAGTCTCTGTCAAGATATTCATCTATAGTGTAAAAGAAGTTGCCTATCAAAATGTTTTTCAAACTCTGTCTAAACCGTGCTTTATGTGAAACCAAGTTATTAATGATTGCTGGCAAGTTATTGAAAAAGTGTGATCCTGAATATTCGACCCCTTTTTGGACCAAGGTAAGTGATTTTAGGTCTTTATGTAGATTGTTCTTATTCCTAATATTGGTACTATGTATTGAGCTATTGGTTGGAAATAGAGACATATACCTTGCAACAAATTTCATTAAGGGATAAATATACTGAGAAGCGGAGGTTAGAATCCAAAGTTCCTTGAACAGGTTTCTACATGATGTTATTGGATTTACAGCACAAATGATTCTTATTATACACTTTTGCGCGCTAAAAACTTTTCCTCGGTTTGTTGAGCTACTCCAGAATACCGTATGACGTAATAGAATGAAAGTAAGCAAAGCTTCCAAGATTTTTTTATATTTATATCTCCTACATCTGACATCATTCTCACCGCAAACACAGACTTGTTTAGGCGATTAAGCAATCCTGTGGTACACCCTCTCCAACTGAATTTATTATCGATTGCATTGGGGAATACGCGCCTGTGTTGCCGCCGGAGGGGAGAACACTGTGTATTCATCGGACTGTTTGAGCTAGACAATACGGAACTAACGTTATAATGTACTTCTGTACACAACACAGTACATATTGTTTATTTGAAACCGTGTCACCAAATTGCCCTTCATGTGCCTTGGAACAGGCGTCATATTAGACATACGACCACTTTAATGACGTACCCAGAACTGCGAGTATATACAGAAACAGAGCTGCGAATACTGATTATTGCGGACGTGAAGTCAAATGTTAGATAAACTGTATTGTGTAAAACATAAAACAAATGAATGTAAGCGATTCTACAACTCGAAAAACAACTTCCGCAACTGCTAAATGAACAAGATACCGTCGAAACAGCCAGAACCATCTTTAAAAACTCATCGAAATTTACTCATTCTATTGGATGTAAATCAAAACAATAGTCACCACATCGCAGAAACTACCTAAAAACTTCCCGTGCTTCTGAATGCTTTATTTTCTTTAATTACTAGTGTCTTTGGGAATGTGATAATACTAGCAATGGTTTTTTACTTACATTAAACTGTTGGTCAAGTGCTCCCAAATTTCGAGAATTATTGGCTACAAGTTGTCAACAACATTCAGGAAATTTGTTTCGTAATAAAAATCTTTCTCGAAAAGTAAAATAATACGAGCAAACTTTCATGGCTGCTACAGTTGCTCTATGTGTTTTATATAGTAATAATAATCACAAAAAAGAGGAAACTGCCAGATGGCAGTCAACAATAATTTTGATTTAACTAACTTTGTTATTATTTCACAAGTGTAAATTTGTTGACAACATTAATTATTCGAAAGTTAATTTTAGTTTAAGTTTACTTCCTTAAAAAAATAAGAAGAAAAAACCCGTGAAACTGAATTATTAAGAAACATATCAGACCACATTACGATTCTCCACGAGCAGTCCATCTCAATTCCAAGAAACAACTTCCCGCTTCCCCCCTCTTGCCTCGATACACCAGTATCGCTATCGACCTCTCGATAGTCACTAGCGAGTCAGCTTAGTTCACTGCCAGGTGCCGTCTTCAAGCGAGAAAAACGCGAGTTATCCGCGTGAGTTACGTATGGGTACTCCAACTGAAAGTCACGCGATTCACAGAAGACCAAAATCGTTTCTTTTAGTAACCAAGTTCTCCATTTATTTTTTTGAATAGCTGAAGAAATAAATCGTAACGAAAAGAAAACGTCTGTTTGTACAGCGCACTCCCTCCGAATTTACCACTGCTATTACTCACGCGTCCTTCAAGCTCTCGCAGTAAACAACGCGCGCAAGATTCTGTTTCATACCCGACGTTCAACACGCTGGCCATCTGGAGCTGGCGATTGCGTCCTCGCCAATGTCAGCCAGCGCTCTCCGCCATTTTCGTCATTTCAGACTACCTGTTTCTCTTTTTCGGTTCTAGTTAATAGATACGTTCTAAACGTCCAGCACGTTCTGACGTCGACATCCTTGCGCTGACTGCTTATGGATACTGTCCTCGCCTTTCCACCTACGCTGCCTTCTCCGCACCTCTGCGACCGTTTGACGCATGTAACGACGAATACGGCGCTCCGTGTAACAGCCGTCTCCTAATATTGCCCAAGCGCGAGAGCTGTGGACCAAAACTTCCCCGTCACCGCTACACAAACCTCGTAAATAAACCGTCCGCTCTTTTGCGATTAACGCGACGCAGAATACGAGGAGGATCGGTGGAAAGCGCCGTTTTTCCAGAAATAGCGAGGAGCCGGCCGTAAAAGGCACGCCGGCCGCTGTCGAAACTCTGGCAGTGGCCTTCCCCCGGTCCCTCGCCCTGGCTTCATTGTCCCTTCCTTATACGGTGCTGGGCTCCACCCACCCACCCGCTGTAGCACGGCAGCGGGACTGTTTGGTAACTCGCGACCTCGACAATCGGCAGAGCACTTCGCCGTGTTTACTTACAGCTCGCTCTCACACAGCGTGTTGCGGATTTGACTCGCCGTGCGCTGTTCGAGGCCTTGACCGATTTTCTTGATGGTGACCTCCATACATGCCATTCCTCTGAATCTCGGATTCCCTTACAGGCAAAGCGTCAAAAGACTTGTTTCTTGACAGTTCCAATTGCGAACGTCCCTCAACAGGGCTAGTGCTAGAATGAGTTTCAATTCTTTTTTAATTTTTGTCTTAAAAAGTATCTATAGTTTTCTTAACGAGAAGAGGTTTACTTCGAGGAAACTGCACCGAAAGAAGCTGCAAAATTCCAGGAATTAAAAAGTTTCTGCGCACATGACGACGCCATCATGTCACGCAGAGAGCTCTGTTGAAAACAGAATTTCGTTCTGACTGCTTTGTTTTAATGACTTTTTGGTCTCTTATGTCTTAGCGACCCAAAATTATTAGAGAAGTATTTATATGGTGGGACTCAGGACACGAATGAACGTTATAAAAACTGTATATGGGGAAGGATACCAAAAAGTGGTCTGGTAGGAGTAAATAGTTTGAAAATACACTGAAACGCCAAAGAAACTGGTGTAGACACGCGTATTCAAATACAGAGAGATGCAAACAGGCAGAATACGGCGCTGCGGACGGCAACGCCTCTACAGGGTGGTCCATTGTTAGTGACAGGGACAAATATCTCACGAAATAAGCGTCAAACGAAAGAACTACAAAGAACTAAACTCGTCCAGCTTGAAGGGGGAAACCAGATGGCGCTATGGTTGGCTCGCTAGGTCAAACGGATGTCAACTGCGTTTTTTTAAATAGGACCCCCCCCCCCCATGTTTTATTACATATTCCTGTAGTACGTAGAGAGATATGAATGTTGGACCACTTTTTTCACTTTGTGATAGATGGCGCTGTAATAGTCACAAACGTATAATGGCGTGGTTTCACGTAACATTCCGCCAGTGCAGACGGTATTTGCTTCGTGATACATTACCCGTGTTAAAATGGACAGTTTACCAATTGCGGAAAAGGTCGATATCGTGTTCACGTATTGATATTGTGATCAAAATGCCCAACGGTCGTGTGCTATGTATGCTGCTCGGTATCCTGGACGACATCATCCAAGTGTCCGGACCGTTCTCCGGATAGTTACGTTATTTAAGGAAACAGGAAGTGTACAGCCACACGTGAAACGTCAACCACGACCTGCAACAAGCGATGATACCCAAGCAGGTGTTTTAGCTACTGTCGCGGCTTATCCGCACATCAGTAGCAGACAAATTGCGCGAGAATCGGGAATCTCAAAAACGTCGGTGTTGAGAAAGCTACAACATCGATTGCACCGGTACCATATTTCTATGCACCAGGAATTGCATGGCTATGATTTTGAACGTCGTGTACAGTTCTGCCACTGGGCACAAGAGAAAATACGGGACGATGACAGATTTTTTGCACGCGTTCTATTTAGCGACGAAGCGTCATTTACCAACAGCGGTAATGTAAACCGGCATAATATTCACTATTGGGCAACGGAAAATCCACGATGGCTGAAACAATTGGAAGATCGGCGACCTTAGCGGGTTTATGTATGGTGCGGCATTATGGGAGGAAAGATAAATGGCCCCCATTTTATCGATGGCAATCTAAATGGTGCAATGTATGCTGATTTCCTACATAATGTTCTACCGATGTTACTACAAGATGTTTCACCGCATGACAGAATGGCGATGTACTTCCAATATGATGGATGTCCGGCACATAGCTCACGTGCAGTTGAAGCGGTATTGAATAGCATATTTCATGACAGGTGGATTGGTTGTCGAAGTACCATACCATGGCCCGCACGTTCACCGAATCTGACGTCCCCGGATTTCTTTCTGTGGGGAAAGTTGAAGGATATTTGCTATTGTGATCCACCGACAACGCTTGACAACATGCGTCAGCGCATTGTCAATGCATGTGCAAACATGAAAACATGACGGAGGGCTAACTACTCGCTGTTGAGAGGAATGTCGTTACACGTATTGCCAAATGCATTGAGGTTGACGGACATCATTTTGAGCATTTATTGCATTAATGTGGTATTGACAGGTAATCACGGTGTAAGAGCATGCGTTCTCAGAAATGATAAGTTCACAAAGGTACAAGTATCACATTGGAACAACCGAAATAAAATGTTCAAACGTACCTACGTTCCGTATTTTAATTTAAGAAACCTACCTGTTACCAACTGTTCGTCTAAAATTGTGAGCCATATGTCTGTGACTATTACAGCGCCATCTATCACAAAGCGAGAAAAGTGCTCCAACTGAAACATTCATATTTCTTTACGTACTACACGAATATGTAATGACAAATGGGGGTTACTATTTAAAAAAAACGCAGTTGATATCCGTTTGACCTATGGCAGCGCCATCTAGCGGGCCAACCATAGAGCCATCTGGTTTCCCCCTTCAAGCTAGACAAGTTTAGTTCTTTGTAGTTTTTTCGTTTGACGCTTATTTCGTATAAGATGACAAGTGTCTGACGGAGTTGTTAGATCGCTTACTGCTGCTACAATGGCAGATTATCAGGATTTAAGTTAGTTTCGACGTGCTGTTATAGTCGGCGCACGAGCGATGGGACATGGCATCTCCGAGGCAGCGATGAAGCGGGAATTTTCCGGTACGACCATTTCACGAGTGCACCGTGAATTTCAGGAATCCGGTAAAACATCAAATCTTCGACAGTGCTGCTGCTGGAAAAAGATCCTGCAAGGACGGGACCAAGGATGACTGAAGACAATCGTTCAACGTGACAGAAGTACAACCCTTTCGCAAACTGACGCACTTTTCAGTGCTGGGCCATCAACAAGTCTGGGCGTGACAACCATTCAGCGAAACATCATCGATATGGGCTTCCGGAACCGAAGGCCCACTCATGTACTATTGATCACTGCTCGACACAAAGCTTTACGCCTCGCCTGGGCCCGTCGACACCGACATTGGACTGTTGATGACTGGAGACGTGTTGCCTGGTCGGACCTGTGTCGTTTCAGATTGTATCGAGCGGGTGGACGTGTACAGGTGTGGAGACAACCTCACGAATCCGTGGAGCCTGCATGAGACTGTTAAAGATTGTAGATGCTCTGTAATGGTGCGGGGCGTGTTCAGTTGGAGTGATACGGGACCACAGATACCTCTAGATACGACTCTAACAGGTGACACGTACGTAAGCATCCTGTCTGATCACCTGCATTCATTCAAGCCCATTGTGCGTTCCGACGGACTTGGACAAATTCAGCAGGACCATGCGACACCCCACAAGTCCAGAATTGCTACACAGTGGTTCCAGGAACACCCTTTAACACTTCCGTTGGCTGTCAAACTTTCCAGACATGAACATTATTGAGCACACCTGGGATGCCTTGTAACGCGCTGTCCAAAAGAGATCTCTAACCCTTCGTTTTCTGATTTATGGGGAGAGCTGCAGGATTCATGGTGTCAGTTCCCTCCAGCACTACTTCAGGCGGTTGTAGAGTCCATGTCACGTCGTGCTGCGGCACTTCTGCGTGCTCACGGCGCCCTAGACGGTATTAGCCAGGTGTACCACGGTTTCTTTGGCTCTTCAGCCTAAAGGTGCTCAGTGCTCTGCTGTGTTTCAGTGATGGTGCAGTGTCGAGATTTAATGTCACGGAATTGATGGGAGTGGCTGTTGGACTAAATACGCAAAGAACATTGATTGCCATTGACC
Source organism: Schistocerca serialis cubense (assembly GCF_023864345.2). Lineage (NCBI taxonomy): Eukaryota > Metazoa > Arthropoda > Insecta > Orthoptera > Acrididae > Schistocerca > Schistocerca serialis. The sequence goes on along the minus strand of NC_064646.1, from coordinate 492,402,429 downwards.
GCAGACGACTGTTCGAAGCAGAGAAATCAGTGTTTGATGCTGACAAAGACGTAGGAATAAGAAAAATAAGCCTGAAAAAGAAAAGAGAGGGAGAACAACACAACAAACGAGATGAATATGGATCTGGGATGCATTAGTGCTGTTCAGGGTAGGCAGAGGAGCAAGCTTTAACTTAAATTTCCTCGAAGCCCACTTTTTCGATGTTCTAGTGCGCAGTGGTTAGAAACTATTAAATAGTGCCTTAGAACATATTAAACTAAAGCGTGAACTATTTTAATGACTTAAATTTGAAAATTATAGACTGTTAATTAAAAACTCTCTGTTAATTAGTGAAATATTTAATAATCATTGTTAAAAGTTATTTCAACCATGGTTGATCATAGCAACATCTTTTTCTAAGTCTGTTTTAAACTTAATAGGGTAAACAACTTCCTGAAAAAAATGATGCTTGTACTTTGTTTTCATCTTTAAATACGTGTATCTGTGCTGTACATAAATAATCAACATGCTTTAATTCATTTGCAATATGAAATAAAATCGGAAAAAAGTATGAGACTAAAAGCTGTGGTTCCTGCTTCAAACTGTTCCCAAAAGATCTCTTAAACGATGGTGCGCATTACATAGCTTACAACTGTTATCCTTTGAGGTAAACTATTTAGGGAGCACAACGTTTTCTAGGTTTCCTCTTGTGTTCATTAAACAACCTTAATTGCATTCTGGGTGGTCAAAAAGTCTGTGCCCAAACTGACATATAATAATCTACGTCTAAATTTGTACTCTGTAAACCGCTGTGAAGTGCGTGGCAGAGGGTACTTCCCATCGTACCAGTTATTGACGTACGGAGCACAGGAAGGAGGATTACTTAAACGCCTCTGCGCGCACTGTAATTAGCCTAACCTTGTGTTGGCGATCCCTGAGGCAGCAGTACGGAGGGTGTTGTAGTGTATTTCAAGAGTGAACATTTAAAGTTGATCCTTGAAACTTTGTAACTATTCTTCGTGGAAATGGTCTGTGTCTACCTTCAAGCATCTGACAGTTAAGGTCTTTCAACATCTCCATGACATTGTCCTTTCTCTGTATATTATTAGTCTTCTTCGGTACGCCCCCTCACATTTGATCAATATTCTACGGTGAACAGCTGAGTGTTTCGTACGTTATCTCGTTTTGTAGATTTACTGCACTTCGCCTGGTATTTTTCCGATGAACCGCAGTCTGGCACGTGCTTACCTGCGACCCGAGCCTACATGAGTCCGCCCCACACCCATACAAACTGTTACACCCACATAACTACATGACTTGAGCGATTTCAGTTCCGACTCGCTGTTATTTTAGTCATAGGATGCTATTCTTTGATTATGCTAAGATCAAAATTTTCCGTTCCTGAACATTTAAAGGAATTTGCCGATCTTTGCTTCACTTCTACATCTTACCAAGATTTGACTCAGTATTTATGTATTTTTCTTCGGACAGATAACTGTATCATCTGCAAGATGTCTATTGTTCCTAATATTGTGTGTAAGCGCATTAACACGCAACATGAACAGCTAGGGTGCCAACACGCTTCTACGGTGCTCACTTGACGGTACTTCTACAGCTATCGACGACTCTTCCATCCAATATGCATAATATGCAGTGTCCTAAACACCACCAGTCACAAATCTCGATTGGAGCCTCATAAAAATTTACATTCGACAATAAGCGTACGTGTGGTACATGGTCAAAGGCCTTTTACAAATGAAGGAATACTGCATTTATCTGAATGCTTTGATCCATGGTTTTCAGGAAGTCACGCTGAAAGACAGCTATTCTATCCGACAGCCTCCATTTCTCTTCTGAGACTTTATTTCTGTTATTTTCTATTCAATAATTAATCAATCGATATGTCCTTATTGAAGGGTAATACAAGGCCTATTCGAAAAGTAAGGTCGGATCGGCCGCAAAATGGAAACCATCGTGAAAATCTAAAATGTTTTATTTCCAACAGGTAGCTACACCTTCCAGCTACTTCTGTACATAGTCATCGCTTCGATTTAGACATTTGTCATAGCGTTGTACCAACTTTGCAATATCTTCGTCAGAGAAGGAAGCCACCTGTGCTCAAAAAATGTTCAAATGTGTGTAAAATCTTATGGGACTTAACTGCTAAGGTTATCAGTTCCTAAGCATACACACTACTTAACCTAAATTATCCTAAGGACAAACACACACACCCATGCCCGAGGGAGGACTCGAACCTCCGCCGGGACCAGCCGCACAATCCATGGCTGCAGCGCCTTAGAGCGCTCGGCTAATCCCACGTGGCCCACCTGTGATCCCTGCCAGTTCTCTACGCTGATATACAGCTCGTTGTCTGTGCCAAAACGTTGTCTTCATAGTTAGCGGATCATGTGAGCAGAGATAGGGAGAGGCAATTACGGGCTGTATTGGGGGCGATAAAACGCTTCCTATCAAAAACGCCGCAGGAGCATCTCCATTGGCCCTTCAGAGTGCGGCCGAGAATTATTATGCGTAAGGAAATGCATGACAGTTAAGTTATGTGGACTGCATGACATCAGGCGAAATCTCACATCAGGCTGTCATGCTTGGCGGGAGACACTATTGTCCTAAGCGTGTTTACGTGTTCACTGTGCGGTCAGAACTGAGAAGAGCGACGCGACGCGATCGACGGGCGTACTGGAGACACCGCCCAACACATCTGTGCAAAGCTTCATCGGATTTTCACTGTGGTTTCTCATGCCATCGGACCTTACTTTCGGAATAGCGCTCTTAGCAATGCATTTTAATGAGAGGTTTACTGCATTTTGTGCACATTAAGCAGCATCAGGATAAGTTAATTTTCTGGCTGGGAATAATTTCTGTGTGCTCTGAGTCGAGGCTGCCAGCTACAAAAGTCAGAGGGACAGGCGGCTGTTTGGGGGATCGGCTGTACTGGAGGGCAGGACACACAACGCGCTCGTCTCTTTCACGACACACTGGCGCTGCACCAGGCAGGGGAGCCGAGTTTGTAAAAGTATGCTTTCATCACGCCATATCCAATCTTGGAGGTGTTATCGCCAGTCACTCTTAAGCTCTCACTACCCTTTCGTTCGATTGTCGTTCATGTCAATAGTGTGAAGCCACTTGTGGGTAGATTTCCTGTAGCATCGTAAGATGACGGGGACCGACCGAGAGGCAGACCTGCTGTTCTCAAAGCCAGGAAGCGAGAATCGCGAGGTCGCAGTCCAGACTTCGAGGCCGAGGCAGTGCCACATTCCAAGCGATCCTGTTCCAGACATTCCTACAACCTGCTTAAACGTGTGTAGTGTGAGAGAGTGAAATGCGTGTGTTTATTTCAGCCATGTGCTTATGTGAATGTGTTGTGAAAATTTGGAATTGAAGCTATTACACGACACAAGTGGAACTAAACCTTTTATTCCACGGGTTACCACAAGCAATTTATTTATTTTATGTTCATTGTTAACTCTAGTATTTAGAGCTGATTAACCATGTTCATTTTTGTTCTAATGTTTGCTATGATAGCGTATTCTACCAGTGTTGTAGTAGTAGTACCTCAGAGTACAGGTGTTTTGTTTGAACCACGATCAGATGTGGTAGTTTCAACAAGTAACGCAAAACTTGTACTCAATTACAATCTGAGTGAAATCCAGCAACATTTCAGTTCTGTAAAGAAGCGAATAGATCTAAATCGTTCTGTTCAGGGTAATGATGCAATTTTGGAATTGGGTACATCTTGGTATAATAACTGGATCACAGCCAAAATGCAGGCAGAGTCTACATTTGCTAATTATGAACAAGAGCTTTACTGTTTCTTAAGGCTTTTGCCACACAAAAATTTAATTAGGCGTAAACGTGCCTGGTTTGATTTTGGAGGGAGTATCGTTCGTACTGTATTTGGTATTTTAACTAGTCGCGATCTACTGATAGTTAAACGCAAAATATTAGCTCATGAACAACAGTCCAGTATAAATTCAAACAACCTCTCTAATAAAATTATCGTATTGAAGAATATGCAAAGAACCATTACTAACCACACAGTTTTCATTGAACAGATTGTATATCAATTTATTTCACATTTCCACGCAATTCGCAATGAAATCAACTCAAATGTCCAAGAACTATTCCAAGAATTAAATGCAGTGACTGCATACTTAGATTTAAGCACTTTTTTGTTAAGGATTACTGATAGTTTATCAAATGCTAGAATTGATGCCCTTAAGAATAGCCTTAGAAAGGCTCAGATGTCGCGAGACGTCTTTTATCATATTTACAAGCACACTATATGTAACTGATTGAATCTTCGCCTGAAACGTTCTCCAGCCAGGTGAATTGTGTGATCTGCAACTCACAGACCACGGACGGAAGACGAATTTTTCTAACGGTATTGTAGTTGACAGGTGCATCAGGCTACTTCTGCGAGTCGTAACAAGAAAGCGAATCACGTGTTGTTTTATCAAGGCGAGGTTTATGTAAGACTCGATCGCCTTGACATAACTACTCTTAAATTCGATACGGCTGCTGCTAGCAGCTAATTGTAGGTGTTCAAAGTGAGATACGTAATGGCAGGTAGCCACAAGTACAAAGCGTCGGAAGCAGCAGCTTTCTCGCACTACCGTAACGCTCTACGGTTATAAAAAGAAACACAAAATAGTACTACAACCAATGTGCATGGCGACGGTAAATGGTTTCTTTAAGTGGTGACTACAGAGCAGTATTGTTTTGAGCACAGAAAAAATCGAGTAATTCCACAGACACAATACTCTAGTTATGCCCGCGTTTGATTTGGGTTTATTAACTTATTTTCTAGTACAATAGCATTGCATCTAAAGATGTACATTCAGGGCTTGTGAAAGTTACAGTGTAAGCAGCAACAGCAAAGGTTGTATCACACATTTCGATACTGCAGGCACACTCAGATACTGGTAATGCACTAATCGAGCAAACTGTAATCATTGTTAGAGAAATATTCATGATTTTTATTACGATACTTTCGCGGTATTCCTCAGAACCGTATAGTTGCATTAACATTTTGAGTTGTAAAACCAGGAGAGGCACTAATAATGTTTAAGTTATCATCACGAAACGTTCATGCTGCGACAGGGAAACTTGATGAAATTAGATGGTCATTCCTAACATATTCACCATCCATTTTCCGCAATAATGGACGACTTGGCGTATAGTTCCGTTGTAGAAGTCTGCGTTTTGGCTGTTCAGAAGACGGTCCGTCTCGAAAATCGCCCCCTCGCCATTCTACAAATGCATGCTGTACAATGATTTCTTCATAAAAAAAAGTAAAATTAAAAGGGTGCCATGTCGGGAGAACACAGTGAAGGAACATTCGATAGCCCAATAAAGCATGTAGCGTCCTTGAAATAGAAATAAAGACATGTTACATGCACAAAATACTTAACTGAAATATGAATTATTTAGTCGGCATCTGAATAACTGTGGATGAAAATAATTATGAGCAATAAACCACACTGAAATCGTATTTTGCAGACACTTTTATCACTGTAACAATCAGTGGAGTCTGCGAATATAAAATGCTATATCACTTTACCTTTAGTTACTTTCTCTCGCAGTTTCATTGATCACAAATTCGCGAAGAGCCACAATAATAAGAACAGTAATTTTAATTGAAAGGGACATCTTGAAACAATGAGAACATTCAGATTACTAGATACAATCAAGAAATAGGTATAGGTTCATTTATCTCAACTGTAACGACTGTAATAATCCGTCGCCGTAGCATTACATGGATCCCTATATCCCTGAGTGTTGTACACCACTCCGATAGACTTATAATTTGCATACAACGAATACTTAATGGGAGCAGTCGAAAACTGCCTCCTTCTTGCACCCGTGTTGTGACCGGGAAAAGTGAAGACGGAAGAGTAAAAATTCGCTCACGGCAATATATAAGTAATACACGAAATTCAGTCACCGATGTAATATTAAAGGTTGTACCATGTCTGTGCTTCAACGTTTAATTACTGAGTAAAATACATAAATATTCAAATAAAATAGGAAATTATGCTTTAGATATTACAAGCAGCATGTAGGACTGTGTTCTACGGAAAATTATTTGGGATTTTACCGAGTAGGAGGACATCCCCTCGCACAGCCTCGCCCGGTGATTCATTTTGACAGCGTCCCGTAATGTCGTCAGGAAATTTTGTAGTATGTTCCTGTGATGATATGCTCCTTACGAGCATAACACGTTAGCACAAAAGCGTGGCAGTCCAAAATTGCAGTTGGATCACTTGCTGAATGAAGCTACTGGTCGCCATATGAAATTATACTTCAGCGTTTATGAAGTTGACCAGGATTGCACAGCTAAGTACGTTGTGACACATGTGTAACCTTAAGCTTTTCAGAGCAGTAATTGGTGTGTGGTTTAATTGCCCTAGTTGGTTGCTGGTTCTGGTCCCTGACTTGCGTGTTGCAATTAGAGTTCATTTGAGTATCGAGAAAGGGATGAATACCAGTCCTCCACTAAAATGTCGCTCGTGAGATAAATCAGGGGCTTAAAGTGGTACAAGCCGTCGAGTACCCAATGGGGCGTTTTTCTTGGGGGGTATAGTTCCGACCCGAGGTGGGTCTATGATGGTGCTTTGGGTGCCGTTTTCCAGATGTACGCTACTAACTGTAAGTCACAAAGTGGAACGTTACAACGTAATACAGTTCATCTTCTCGCCCCTCGTAAGGATGCCACGTTCATTATCTACATGTTGTACCCGGGTACACATCCGCTGTCGGTAAGCTGAATTGATAGATCAAAGACCAACGCCAGTGCAGTCCGCACGAAGACGCAGCATAGCCAAGCATTATCTGAATAACCAATCAGGAGGCGCGGGAGAGAGGCCACGTGACTGCCTGCAGATAGAAGCTTCTGAATTGAGGACTCTTGTGAGTTGCTCCAGGCTGTCTACCTCTATCTCTCTTGTGTTTTAGCTCTTCTCCACAACAGGTGCTTAAGGCCATTTGCTCCTGCCTCTCTTGTATTTCAGCTTTCCCCCTCGCTCCCTCTCTCTCTCCATCCATCCATCCATCCATCCCTCGTCCCTCCCCCCTCTCTTTCTCTCTCAGTCACTCACTCTCTCTCTCTCTCTCTCTCTCTCTCACTCACTCACTCACAGACACACAGACATACACACACACTTGTAACTTACGTCCACGCTTTATTATTCCGCTCAGCATAACTGTTCCTTTCTGATATCCTGTAACTTTTGTCCACCCACCCTCTTGGTTACTAACTGGCATCTTCCAAGATCCCAATGCAAATTCTAAAGTACATTTTCTTTGAATGTGTGCCTTTGAGTCGACTGTAACAACCTTCTCTTCCATTGTGCTTACAATCCATTGTTGTACACTACCATGACACGATGGTGGTAGTGACGGTGATGGTGTGTGTAGAGCGCTAAACGGGAATGTCATCAGCGTCTGTACTCAACTAAAAGACTACAAGTGTGGTTATAAGTTGTCAGTTAAAAAAATGTAATTAGCAGCCATCCTGGGACTCTCTCACTCACACTTCGCAAAAAAAGCATGCCTCAGGGCAGTGTGTGAGTAAAATACGGAGGATATTACCACACAGCCTCTAAAATAGTGGAACAAGAAACTAGGCTTACACGATAAGTCGGAAAATAAGCGATGAAAAAACCATTCTAGAAACACATTAAAAACTTCTATCTGAGGCGCTATTGAGAAGATCAGATATTACCGAGAATCTTAAAACACGAACCACATTCCATACATCAACACGTAAAATTGAGGACAGATCAACTGGTAAGTGGGGTGCGTCTCTCACGGCTTCTTTCAGATGAAATGCGGCGTACAGAAACTTGTACACTACAAGCACTGCATACTCCAGAGTGTCCTACCGAAGGAGGAGTCCATGCGCCAGAGGACAGTGTCCTACACAGAGGCGAGTTAAAAGGACTTGCTCCCGTCGCAGTGACCGAAAGCAGAAACGCCGCGGTAGTGTCGTTGGTTTCGTGGGCCTCAGCTTGTTGCTCTCCAATCCTGACAACTGCTCCTCCACAGACGCATTGTTTTTTGTCTCAATAGCGAGGTAATTGCATGGACAGGGGCAGCATATTCAAAACTTTGAACTTCCAAACAGGCATACTTAACTGCTGCATCTGCTGCTTCACTACCCGGAATATTCACGTGCCCTGATATCCAGCAGAATGACACATCTTTCTCGTGGTGCTGTAAGTGGGTTAGCTGAAGATACTTTAGGCTGGATACACGTGATCGATAGCCTGGAGGGTGCTTAGGGAGACGAAGCGGATGGGGAATTTGGTTACAGGAAGGCACCGCATTTTCGCCTAAAGATCGCATATAATTCAGCATCATACACTGTAAATGTACCAGATAAGCGAATCTTGACGGCACAGTCTGGAAATAACAGCACACACGATGAATTATTCAGCCTAGACCCATCAGTGTAAAGGTCCACACAGTCACAGTGCACGGCTAACATTCTGTAAAACGCCGGTTTAAAAACAGAGGCTGGAGTAAAACTCGTCTTGCACGCTGGTAGATCTAAAATAATCCTGGGTTTAAGTATTAACCAGGCCGGCGAACGACTCCAACCTTGACGAAAGAAACATATATCGCCTGCGCCAAAAGCCTGGCCACCAACAGCTGTTACAGGACGATTCGATTCACGGATCCAGTTGTATGGCTCCTTCCGTGTATAGCGATTTTACGACTATGACGAGTGGGGACTGAAGATGGCATCAATGTAATGCCGAAACTCGTAGCACATAGAAGTTCATAAAATAAAATAAATTTCTACAATACATACAGCTGTTGGTAAATTATTGCATTAAAAAGAAACTAAGTCCTGCCGCATGTGAAACCCAAATGGCTTTGTCGCGCCTGGCCTATTTGTAAATAGTCAGTTCAGTGGTGGGCGAGTTCATGTCGTAATGCCGGTGATTGTGGCTTGAATTGTGGGCTGCACACACCATGCATCATGAGGACCCACTGCCAGATGACAAGTGGTGGTTCACGCAGCTCAACAGAGTGTCCACGAATTGGACACGTAAGTTCCTGTCGCCAACCGAATCCTCTCATGATGAACAGCATCGGTTATACATACTGACAAGGGAACCTCCCCATCGCACCCCCCTCAGATTTAGTTATAACTTGGCACAGTGGATAGGCCTTGATAAACCGAACACAGATCAATTGAGAAAACAGGAAGAAGTTGTGTGAAACTGTGAAAAAATAAGCAAAATATACAAACTGAGTAGTCCATGGGCCACATAAGCAACATCATGGACGCAGTATGCTTAGAAGCGCCGTGGTCCCGTGGTAGCGTGAGCAACTGCTGAAAGAAAGATCCATGTTTCAAGTCTTCCCTCGACTGAAAATTTTACTTTCTTTATTTTTGCATAGTTATTATCTGTCCGTTCGTTCATTGACATCTCTGTTCACTGTAATAAGTTTAGTGTCTGTGTTTTGCGACCGCACTGCAAAACCGTGCGATTAGTAGACGAAAGGACGTGCCTCTCCAATGGGAACAGAAAACATTTGATCGTAAGGTCATAGGTCAACCGATTCCTCCACAGGAAAACACATCTGATATATTCTATACGACACTGGTGACGGCATGTGCGTCACATGACAGGAATATGTTGTCGACCCACCTAACTTGTACACTTGGCGAATGGGTAAAAAGATTCTTCTACCTTGGCCGATTTAGGTTTTCTTGTGGATGTGATAATCACTCTCAAAAAAGTGATGAAAACATAAGAGTTTGTCACATAAACTGAAAATAATACTTGTGGAAAGATTTGAACCTAGGACCTTTCGGTCCGCAGCTGCTCACGCTACCACGAGACCACGGCGCTCCTGCGTTCTTATCGTCCTCATTGTTGCTTATCTTCCCTTGAACTACTCAGTTTGTATATTTTGTTTATTTTTTCACAGTTCTACACAACTTCTTCCTGTTTTCTCAATTGATCTGTGTTCAGTTTTTCAAGGCCTATCCACTGTGCCAACTTATAACTAAATCTGAAGGGGGTGCGATGGGGAGGTTCCCTTGTGAGATAAGATGGTCGTGCTGAACCATAAACTGTACAACCATAGTCAAAGTGAAACCGCACAAACTGCTTGTAAGACAGAAGCAGTTATGTTTGTTCCGCTCCCCATGACCTGCGGTCGAGACCTTTTAAAATATTCAATGCCTTTAAACCAGTGCCCTTAATTGCCTTCAGATGTGGTAACCACATGAGGCGTTCATCGAAACTGAGATCCAAAGGCTTCACTAACTTGTAAAATTAAGAACAGTGTCCCTCATTGTTAGAAGGGGCAGGTTAAAAAGGTGACATGAATGATTAAAATTAACACAGACACATTTCTTTCAGGAAAATTTAAAACTTGTACTATTTGCCCACTTCTCCGATCGCTGTATCGTACGTTGTAACTGACGAACAGACGTTGCAAAGTTGAAGGAGGAGCAGAAGATGGCAAAGTCGTCCACAAACAATGAAAATCGAACAGGAAAATTAGCTGTGTACATAATATGTACATAATACCGTTGACGGCAATAGCAAACAGAAATACTTTTGAGACACATTCTTTAGGTATTACATTTTCTTACTCGAAGCGGTCTAAAAGAGCATCACCGACCCGATATTGAAGAAAATCGTCTGGGAAGGAAGGACCGTTTGAAAATTGCCAATCATCCTCTGAAGCTCCATTGGTGAAGTTCACCCACGATGTCATGTCTCAAACTAGTGTCGTAAGCCCTCTCTAAATCGAAGAAGACATCTATGGGCTTCTGTCTGAGGAGGAAGGATTGTTGCATTTCCACCTCTAGCAGTATGAGGTTGCAAGGCTTGAAAGATACCTCCAAAGCCCAGAGTAAGAGCGACTAAGAAGGTCCCACGATTCAAGTGCCTTTCCTATGGAGCTAATGAGGGCCACACTGTGATAACTACTGGACAACATGCAGTCCTTCTCTGTTTTCAGGAGGGGCATTAAAATCGCCTCTCTCCACGAGTTGCGAAAGTTCTCGGTCAATCAAATCGCATTAAAGAGAATAAGACTAATTTATTTACATCTGGGTGGAGGTGCTGTAACATGCTGTACGTGATTTGATCCTTATGGTTTGATCCTTAATTGGGGCAGTTTCCTTGCCGAAAGGGAGGGCACAATCAAGCTCCCACATGGGAAAAGGACAACTGTAGTCCTCAGTGATGATGGAATTGAAATTCTAACACTCCTCTCCATCAGTGACTGATGGCGGTGAAAGGCTGGATCTTGGTTTGCATTGCCAATGGTCACACCAAAGTAATGCACTATGACATTCGCTATGTCCCCAGCTGTAGATTGCAGATGCACTTGCCTCAGCATGTCAGTTAGGGGTAGTCTGGGACATTTGCCAGGTATCCTCCGTATGGCTTCATGTACCTTCAAAGAGCTAGTGAAGCGACTGATCAAGTCCAGAAACACTTGCCAAAACTTCTTCTTGTTCTCCCTCATTGTCCAACAGGCCTTTGCCCTCACGTTTTGGAGGACTGCAAGGTTCACATTAGTAATGTCACCCACCCAACCTGGACACAATTTCGACGTTCAAAAATGGCTAATTGATTGTACAGTGTCTAGTTCACTCTGCTAAGCATCCACTGTGGCGTTTTCCACTGAGAGACAGCTCTCTCTGAGTGATGCATCCAGACAGGGAAGTGGTCACTGGAATATAAGTCAGCAACTACTCTCCAGTGAGCAGCATCGACAAGGGCAACAGAAGAGATAACAAGGACTACAACCGAGGATGGCCTCATGGCAGTGCTAAAGTGTATGCTACCACCAGCGTTAAGGATGCATAATCCCTCTGAGCCGGCCGGGGTGGCTGAGCGGTACTAGGCGCTACAGTCTGGAACCGCGCGACCGCTACGGTTGCAGGTTCGAATCCTGTCTCGGCCATGGATGTGTGTGATGTCCTTAGGTTTAAATAGTTCTAAGTTCAAGGGGACTGATGACCTCAGAAGTGAAGTACCATAGTACTCAGAGCCATTTGAACTATTTTTGCCACAACCCCTCTGATAGAATAAGGCTTTCGACAACCCAACAACTTGGTCACATTGAGGGAGAGCCCAATAGCACACTGCGCATTAAAATCTCCTAAAAACAGGAAGGGGACTTGAGGAATCAGGTCAGAAAGACCTTTTCTATCCAAAGTTCCGTTACACGGCAAATACACACTACAAAGATGGTAACAGCAAATGGAATATGCACTGTGGCAGCAAATGCCTAAAATAGCTGTTCTGAGGAAGACACAAAGATAGCCGCTCCACCTTTAGTCCTGTATGTATCTTCCCAAGGATCACTGTATCCCCGGAGAACAGAGGCATCACTACATTTGAAATGCGTTTCCTGTAGACGCAGACATAGGGGTCTCTTCTGTGCAACCGGTGCCAGCTCCTCCATCTGTCTTCAGTACCCATTCATGCTCTATTGAAGCACAGAGCCATTTATCAGGCATGTTTATGTTTTCCCTTGTCCATCTGCATATGGGAGAGCCCACTTAAGAAGCAGGAGAACTGAGTGAGATCAAGGGTTCATTTAACCAGAGGCCTAAGTCCATGGCGGAGTCATCATCCTCTGAGTATTCCTTGATCTCACGAGCAATCTGCTTTGATTGTTCTTTCTTGACAGTGCACTTAACCTTAGTCTTCTCCTTCAGATTACACGACACCGAGTTAGGCTGTGCCAACTCTGCCTGCCTGGAGGGGAAGCAGGGGTCACATTTGGAGTTTGTGTGGAGACAAATAGACAGACAGTAGGAGCAAAAGCAGCGGTCACCATAGGGGTCTGCGCGGAGATAGCAACAGTGCCATTTGAACTGTCGCTGCCACAGGTTCACTTGCAAGAGAATTTCTTGATATCAAGGCCCATCGATGACGTCTGAATGGAAACACTCACAGTCGCAGGTTTCTCCATGTGTACTGCAGCAAATAAAGTGGAAAAGCTTGGGGATTGAAGGGATTTGTGCATATCCTTCGCTTCAGCGTAAGATATGCGATTAGTCTCCTTTAACTCCTGAATTTTATTTTCGTCTTTGTACACCCCACACTCCGTGCTCCAAGCCGGATGTGGACTTGAACAATTGACACAAATATCAGGGTGCGCACACGCACTTTTGTCAGGGTGGGCGGCCATACCATACTATACCACACGAAGCTCGTCCGTTACAATCGAGAGTGGTGTGCCCGAATTTCTGCCACTCTAAACACCTCATAGAGCTGGAGAAGTATGGTCCGACTTTCAGTCTTAAAAATACAACTTTAATACAATCTGGCAAAGCCGGTGAACCAAACGTCAGTGTAAATGAGTCTGATTTTTCCAGTTTTACATCCACATGATGCATTAAATGTTTCATCTCAATGAGCCCTTCGTCAGCCCATTCGTCCTCTAGCTCCGAAGTGTCCATATCCACGATGTCATTGCACGTGACCGCCCCTTGACTATCTGTATGGTGCTGTTCAACTACAATAGGATACTCATTCAAAAATTCCGACTTCAAAAGGTTTTTAACTTGCTGTGATGTCACTGTTTCAATAAACGTAGCTGTTTAACAGATTTGAGGTTTCCAGCAAAACCATCAAGGCCTTCCTGGAGATAGAAGGGCTGTACCTTCTCCAGCGTACCATTTTCTCTCGTGATCACAAGAAACACGTATTGACAGGCTGGGCGCTCTCCGTTACCATACAATGCCTGAACTTTCGAAGAAGAGTGCTGAGGAGGGCTATCCCCCACACCTCTTTTGAAGGATGGGTGTGGGTACTACCCAACGGACCAATGAAACTGTATGGAGAAAGTGCACGAGAACTCGTGGATGTCATAGTGATCCTATGGTAACTAGGGAAACAAACTGTGGTGTGTGTAATGTAAGACACACACCATCAGATTATTTGACTTGTCGCTCTAACGAAGTAGGCGAGTGTCAGCAATATGTCTCGTGGTCTTATCGTGGCGTGTTTATCTTCTGCCGTTAGGTCAGACGATAGAAATGCCACTCGCACGCTTAGAGTAGCAGACTGACGGTGACCAACTTTAAACAGAACTTGATTAATTTTCACACACATTTATTAAAATAAAAAATCATAGATATTACGTAACTTAATTCTGGATGCTGTTTACAATTGACAATCTGAAGTTCCTTTGGTCTTGGTACGTTAATCTTATTCTCAAATATCTCTGATACTTGACAAAGTGTCTATACATTTCTCTTCATGGCTATGTACAGGAATGTGATAATCTTATTATGCGCAGACTGAAAATTGACTATAGACTAATGCAGACTAACGCAGACTGTCTAATCGGAGGTCTGTACACTCATTATAATACCCCGCACGTTCAGGTATCACCGCGCGAGTGTGATCCGCGAGGAGAAAAGGTTCTACGTTAGCAGCAATCTCATTGGCTGCGTTACTTATTAATACACGGATCGGCGGAAGCAGAATTTGATCCCTCCCTAAGACAGCGCCATCTCGTAGTGCGGAGATGGACGAGCGCTGCGCCTGCGCTGTTGTGCTTAGCGGGGCGCGCTCTAGTGGGAAAGTTGTGTACGCGCTGACTACGCGGAACTATGTACACAACATCCATCCCTTCTGGGGGAAGAAAAAAAAAGCTTTTGAAGTTTGCTTGAAAAGCCTTTTTTTTTCTACTTCCTTGCTTTCCGGCGTGCGTATGTCTGTGGGTGCACGCATGTTGCTCCCCGTGGCATTCGCCCGCGGTCCGCTAGGAAAACCCACTCAAAACCTACGGATCAGGGAACCGGAGAAGGAAAAATTTTGTTACATAATTGTATTTCCACATCGGTATATTGGACATAGTTTAAATCTAATTCCTCTTCGTCGTCCATCTTCTCTGGGGATGTCGGCTGTGGACGGCTGGTGTAGTCGGCTGCCCCTGAAGGTGCTGCGTCGGCGTCGGCGGCGGTGGCTGTGTCGACGGCGGCGGCGGCGGTGTCGGCTGCCGGTGACAGCGTCTGTAATCCTGCGAGCTGCTTGGGGTTGACATCTGCTTCTGAGTCTGCAAAATGAAACAGCCTAGGAGTTCTGCCTATATGTGACTGCTGTCTTTGCTGCCGTAATTGATTAGTATGGCGAATAACTATGCCGCTTTGCGTTCTTATTCTATACATGATATTTCCAATGCATTCTACTATGATTCCTTGCGTCCATGTACGCTTTCCTTGACTGTAGACAGTTACGAGGACTTTGTCGTTTACATGGAATCGTCGTCCATTCGACGTTCGTTGATCATTTTCTGGATGCATTGTGGGTTTTAGGATAGACATCAAAGTCCCGTGTTGTCTTCCATGCAGTTTTTCTGCAGGTGACTGTGCTTTGTGCGGAGTAGCTCTGTATTGTGACAGAAAAATTAATAAGGAAGTGTCTTTGTACTGTTGCACCAACTTTGTCATGTGTGCTTTTAACGTTCGTTTGAAAGGTTCGGCGAGTCCATTAGCCTCAGGGTGACATGGTGCCGTCCTGTAATGTGCAATTCCGTTTATCTGACAGAATGACTGGAATTCTTGCGACGTAAATTGAGTGCTGTTATCGGTCACTATGGTTTGAGGCAATCCTTCAATGGAAAAGATCTTTGACAACGCTTGAATTGTTGTCGCTGAAGAAGTTGTACGCATTTGTAGCACAAAAGGGAATTTTGAAAATGCATCAATGACAATTAATCAAGAAGTTCCAAGAAAAGGACCTGCATAGTCAATATGCAATCTTGACCAACCTTCTGTTGCCTGTGGCCACGGAAAATATTGTTTTGGCGGAGCTGATTGATGCGTCTGACATAATTTACAGTTAGAAAGCATTGTTTCAATATCTTTATCAATGTTCTTCCAGTAGCAATGTTCTCTGGCCATGCGTTTCGTGCGTACTATGCCCAAATGACATTGGTGTAACATTGTTAACACTTTAGTCCTGAGAGCTTTGGGTATAACTACTCTTGTTTTTCCCGTTTCACTGTGAACTAATATGACGCCTTTGTGCATTGTGAGAGCATGTCTCATGTTCCAATAAGATTTCACTTCTGGCTGAGCTAACATGTCCTTATCGGTTGGCCAGTCCGTAAGAATATACTGCTTTATGTTTGATAACACTGGATCTTTGGGCACTAACTTAGCTATTATGGTGGCATTGACGGGGAAATTTTCCACGACGTCCTCACTGATTACGTCTATCTGAAAACATACGTCCTCTGATTTGTCAAAATTTTCATCTTGACCCGCCGGTAGACGTGAAAGTACATCGGCGTTGGCATGTTTTGCCGTCGATCTATATATGATCTCGTAGTTGTAATTAGACAGTAGCAATGCCCAACGTCGTAAACGCTGTGCTGCCGTAGAGGATACACTATTATGTGGTCCGAATATTGTCACCAATGGCTTATGGTCTGTGAGCAGAATAAATTTTCGTCGGTATATGTACTCATGAAACTTCTTCACGGCAAAGATAATTGCTAGTGCCTCTTTTTCTACTTGGCTATAGTTTCGTTGACTTGAGTTTAAAGTTTTCGACGCGTATGCAATCGGTCGTTCAATTCCTTGATGTTTATGACTGCACCCATCCCGTAATCTGACGAGTCCGCCGCAACAGTGATCAGCTTTTTTGGGTCATATGTCGTAAGACATTTTGCGTCCACTAAACTTTGTCTCAGTTTATCGAATGCGTGCTGGCATTCTTTGGACCAATTACACACGACTCCTTTGCGAAGCAATCTGTGCAACGGTTCGGAAATTTCAGCTGCTTTCGGTATGAATTTCCGGTAATAATTAATTTGGCCTAATAAAGCTCTTAGTTGCTTTAAGTATTTTGGAGCTGGCAGTTTCTGTATTGCTACTGTATACTGTGGTGTCGGACTGATTCCGTTATTTGACAATATATGTCCTAAATATTGAATTTTCTTGACAAAAATATACATTTGTCCTTGTTACACCTGAGATTGGCCTTTCTGAGAACCTTGAACAGTTCTTCCAGGTTATCTAGTAAATCTTGTGGAGTTTTTCCCGAGACGATTATGTCATCGAGATAGTTAACTGCGTTAGGACAGTTTCTAATTAATTGTTCCAAGTAAAGTTGAAAGATGCTTGGTGCACTAGCGATACCAAATGGTAAGCGCTTGTATCTGTACAATCCAAATGGAGTATTTATGACCATAAACTTTTGTGTATCTTTGCCTAAAGGGACCTGCAGATATGCTTCCTTTAAATCCAATTTGGCGAAATACACACCCCCTGCTAATTTATACATCAGTTCTTCCGGTTTCGGAATCGGGTATGTATCTATAATGCACTGTGAATTGACAGTAGTCTTGAAATCTCCACAGATACGTAATGATCCATTTGGCTTTTCTATTACAACGATTGGGGTTGCCCAGGCGCTACTTGTGACTGGTTCGATAATACCATTGCCTTCTAAACGGTCAAGTTCTTGTTTTACGCGTTCTTTCATTGCGTAAGGGACAGTTTTAGCTTTGCAAAACTTCGGCACTGCATTCGGTGTCAGCGTAATGTGTGCCTGGTAATCAGTGACTCAGCCTGTCGCGGAGGAAAAAATATCTTCGTACTTCTGCAACACTGTTTGTAATTTTCCTTTCGGAACTTCATGAGCAACCTGTATCGCTTCATGCATTATGAAGCCTAATTCGTTAAAGAGATCCAGACCCAGCAAGTTTGATGCCTTATGGATGTTAACTACTGCTAAAGTAGCTGTCTTGGTAAACTGTTTGTAAGTTACTTCCGTCGTCATTGCACCTTTGACTGGAATGTGTTCATTACTGTAGCTGTACAGTGAGCTTTCAAAATGCAGCAATTTAGGAGAACCTAGCCGTTTATGCGCGTGCAGATTTATGATAGAGATCGACGATCCTGTGTCAATCTGGAATTTGATAGGTATTTTGTTCACCAGTAATGTGACATACAAAGATTTGTTCCTGTTTTGTACAATAGCATTAACTTTATGTTTAACTTTTGAAACCTGAATATAGTCTTGGCTATTCATACCGTCACACGCATTGGAGGTATACTTCTTAAAATTAAGCGCTTTCTTATTGCTAAACTTATTTCTAGACTGTACACTTTTCTTATTACACACTTCTGATTTGTGCCCTTTTCGTTTGCAAAAGTCACAACGTGCGTTACGATAGTAACTATTGTCTCTGTGATGATTGATTTCACATTTATGACATGATTTCAACGTTAGTCTTTTAGCTTGGGTGTGTGATCCCTTCTTAGATCGCGTGAGCCTAGCCTTGCTGTGCAGTTTAAGGCCTCGGGTACGCGGTCCGCGTTGCCCCGTGTCGCGTCCTGTGTCGCGAACACGTCACAGCCGCCGTCTTGTGCCACACTCACAGAAGCTTGGCTTTGTTCGTGTGCTCGAATGATTGGTAAACGATTTGCAAGGACGCATTGATTAAACTAAGGAGCTCTTTCCTTAATTTCTCGTCTGGTGAATGCATTATGAGCATATCACGTATTAAAGAATCTGCATAAGACATTTTACACTTTTCGTTTTCACAAATACATTTGCAGTTCCTAGTTAATCCTTGCAACTGTGTAATCCATTCCGCGTATGTCTGCTGTGCCTTTTTATTGCGTAAGTAAAATTTATGCCTTGCAGCAGCGACATGCGTTTGCTTGTCGAAGTATTTTTCGAGCAAGTCTTTCATAGCTGGGAATGACAAATTTGTCGGTTCACAAGTCGGACTCAGTTTTAAGAGAAGGCTATAGATAGCTGCGCCGCAATTTGCCAAGAAATAAGATCTTTTTTCTACATCACCTTATATCTGGTGTGTGAGGAAGTGCTGTTCCAGGTGTGCTGCATAGTCCGGCCACGCTTCCTCCTTGCTGTTGTAAACTGCGAAAGGTGGTGGCGGAAGATTAATTTGTAGCGGAGACGCTACGGCAGGCTGCGACTCCAAACGTTCCACTCTTGTAAGCAACGCCTGTTGCGTCTGTTGTATTTGTGCCATGAGATTTACGATCTGCGCCGTGAGCTTCATGGTTATCTGAAAATTCCAAGTGCTACTAGATTACTGCAATAATGATATTATAGCTGCAAGAGAGCGAGTCAACAGTCAAGTATGTAGCTTCCCGAAGTCCACTGTAATCTATTTTATGTCAGGCTCACACATGGTCATCCGTAATTGTGCTGAAATCATCTGTGTCCTTAGTACCTCAACGCCAATGTGGTGTGCGTACTGTAAGACCTTCGGTACACACACCATCAGATTATTTGACTTGTCGCTCTAACGAAGTAGGCGAGTGTCAGCAATATCTCTCGTGGTCTTATTGTTGGCGTGTTTATCTTCTGCCGTTAGGTCAGACAATAGAAATGCCACTTGCATGCTTAGAGTAGCAGATAGACGGTGACCAACTTTAAACAGAACTTGATTAATTTTCACACACATTTATTAAAATAATAAAATTCATAGATATTACGTAACATGATTCTGGATGCTGTTTACAATTGACAATCTGAAGTTCCTTTGGTATTGGTACGTTAATCTTATTCTCTAATATCTCTGATACTTGACAAAGTGTCTATACATTTCTCTTCATGGCTATGTATAGGAATATGATAATCTTATTAGGCGCAGACTGAAAATTGACTATAGACTAATGCAGACTAACGCAGAGTGTCTAATTGGAGGTCTGTACACTCATTATAATACCTCGCTTGTTCAGGTATCACCACGCGAGTGTGATCCGGGGGGAGAAAAGGTTCTACATTAGCAGCAATCTCATTGGCTGCGTTACTTATTAATACGCGGATCGGCGGAAGCAGAATTTGGTCCGTCTCTAAGGCAGCGCCATCTCGTAGTGCGGAGACGGACAAGTGCTGCGCCTGCACTGTTGTGCTTAGCGGGGCACACTCTACTGGGAAAGTTGTGTACGCGCTGACTATACGGAACTATGTACACAACACAAACAGTCCATCCCGACAGAGCCCCACGTGCCTGAGTAAGTCCTGTATAAGTGAGACGCAGCGGGTTCCCCACGGGTTTCCCCCTATGACTGTTCCACCACTACAGCCATGTATCTCATCGGCCTGCAGCACACATTAAGACTGAGGGCAATTTATAGAGGCTTTTACCATCCTCGGTAACGGCCTTGCCGCAGTGAATACACCGGTTCCCGTCAGATCACCGAAGTTAAGCGCTGTCGGGTGTGGCCGGCACTTGGATGGGTGACCATCAGGGCCGCCATGCGCTGTTACCATTTTTCGGGATGCACTCAGTCAAAGAAAACCATCATAACGACCGGGATAGCGGTGTGCTGACCACACGCCCCTCCTATCCGCATCCTCAGCTGAGGATGACACGGCGGTTGGATGGTCCTGATGGGCCACTTGTGGCCTGAAGACGGAGTGCTTTACTATTCTCAGGACCCAGGTGGTCAAGTCAAGATCCCCATTTCTCGTAACACACAGCGTTCCGCCACTCCACTGCACAGTGGTCGCTGAAGTACGTCCAGAGCTTAAGGCGACGAAGGACTAGCGGCGCTTACCAGTCCTCAGCTCAGGAGATCCGGTGTCGCCAAGCCTGTACCCAGCAAACGAGTGCTGAGCTGCTGGGGGCACCATGAGTTGGACCCACACTTTCAGATTACCGTGAAAATGAATCAGTGTGTTTATTTCAACATTTAGGTAACCAACTGGTGCCCTTCCTTCTATATCTTCGCGATGAGTGTATTTTGGACACTTCTGTCTTGGAAGATGGCAAATGTCGTGTAGACATAGCTAAGTGCATAAGTCTCACGTCTGACGAACACTAAAGGACTCTACAGCTGCTCGACGGCACGCTGAATGGCCTGATCTTCATCGCATAGCACAGTTCTGGGATACCAAGAAATGCTCTTGCAACGGCAGTTCAAATGGATCAGCTTGTTGACATTTCTGCAGTTTGGTAGCTCTATGTGAGCTACCCATGAATGACTGTCTCCAGGCCTGTAGAAACTTCCTCGGCGAACTGAGGTCAACGTCAATGCTAGAACAGTGTTGTGTGATACTAATGTGATGTCTCCTAGGGATTACTAATTTTTTGTCCTGTGCGCCAATATACAGAGTATAAGGGCTGTAGATAATGTAGTATCCTGCGCACTCGTCTAATATAGGGTGCCTAGGAAGCTGTTTTCTCGGATCGCTAGACACCAATTCAAGCAAATCATATTAACGGAATTTATTACATTAAGTTAAATTGACGATACTTAACTTTGCTGTTTCACAATGGTGTGTCGCAAGCAAATGGTGATTTGCAAATAATCAATGTCCTTCGGTATATACAATTTGAATGCAAGCAAAACAAAATAGTTCACTAGTTGCTGCCGTAGCGTTCGTATGACGGCATGTCTTCAACTGTGGCCGCGGCTAGGCGGTTCGGTGCTTATATTCTCTTCGTGTAGAGACCGCTCCTGTCGTGGTGTCGTCCTAGTTTTCCGTTCTTCATCGTCATGCCGGTGCTTGTCGCTACGCTGGAGCAAATTGATAACTGGTGCTTTAATAAGTACCCAATTCAGTGGTTTTGTTGTTTATTCACTTTGTCTACCAGTCTTCCCACAAAACACATCACATAATTTAGACCACTTTACGTCCACACTTCAACATCTGGCCTGTTGCCCAGGGGAAAACAAACACTAATGGCTCTGATTGTGCCACGCCCACCTCGAGGTATTAACTGACCTAAAACATACTAGTCCTAGTAGCTATAATTATTAGTCTGCAAATGATGTAAATATCGATGCAATGTTATTCAGTACACTGTCCTGCGTCATCAGTGGAAACATCTACACTCATACCCGTAACACCACGTGTGCAGTGTGTTTTCTTATTACACGTACATAATGAAGGGGTGAGTAGAGGGCAATGAAACAAGCAAGTAGTCCTGACAAACATAGGTCTGAAAAGAATGGTTTCCCTGATACAACACATACACAAGTGCAGTAGTGCTAACGTCACAGCTCTATTGTAGAGCAGAGACTTTCCTCTTGTCTTCAAGGCGAGCATAAGCAACGACTACAGTCCAGTTTAGTCTCTTTACAGAGTGATTAAATAAAATTTAATCCACACACTACGGGTCAAACGTTTTAGATAACTCACGATAAAAAGTATATACTTTATTTCAATGTACAAACATATCGTAGAAACTATATCATCAAAATAAATGTTTTCTGCCTCTGTCTTGAAATACAGTGTGGTTTAGATTTCAGCCTTCTCAAAATGTCCACGCTTTAACCCTCAGAACAACTGCAACAGCTCTTGGCATTCTAGAAATAAGACTTTCTTGTGTTTTGCAGGTATTGCAGTCCACTACGCCTGTTAATTATTTCATAGATCTTGAACATCAGGCGACCTCAGTTTTCTGACCGCCCAGTCGAGTTCATCCCATAAGAGCTCAGTGGGATTCAAGTTAGTTGACTGACTTGTCTAACTCATATTCTTCGGGCCTCCAAATTTCGCTTTTCTACCGATATACCCTCTGCTTAATTTACACACCTGCGTTTCATACGTTCTCCACGAATTCGACGAACAAATTTTCGACGACGGCTCCTAAGCTCTTCAAACACAGCTTCGTCTGCGAATAACACTTGGACCATTGCGACACACTCTAGTTTTTATGTTGCTGTGCCCACTGCAAACTTGTCACCTTATTTTGTTCCTGTAATAACGATTTTTTGTTCTGCTATGAGCACTTTGCACCTTGTTCACGAAGACGGCGTTGCATCCTTGCAACAGAGATTGGAGCTGTTCGCATAGTGTTGTGGACTGGTAAGACAGCCAATCCACTATGACAGGTAGCCGAAAGGCACGCGTTTAAGCTCACGCAGGCTGGCGTGAGGTCTGGAACAGGACAAGGTCTTTATAGTAGCAAAAATAGTACGTAGCTTCTGGAATACTTAACTTTAATTCATAATTGGTGAACATCGGTCTGACGGTACATGCATCACAAGATAAATAGCAATTGATAATGGCGCCTTGCTAGGTGGTAGCAAATGACGTAGCTGAAGGCTATGCTATCGTCTCGGCAAATAAGAGCGTATTTTGTCAGTGAACCATCGCTAGCAAAGTCGGCTGTACAACTGGGCGAGTGCTAGTAAGTCTCTCTAGACCTGCCGTGTGGCGGCGCTCGGTCTGCAATCACTGATAGTGGCGACACGCGGGTCCGACGTATACTACCTGACCGCGGCCGATTTAATGGGTACCACCTAGCAAGTGTGGTGTCTGGCGGTGACACCTCACGAATTTCAGGTCCAGTATGAGGCCTCTGACGTGTACTCTGTAAACATATAAACTGATCTTCCCTCTATCATGTTATTCAGGGTCTTCCAGTTCACGGAACACTTGCATGGCACCATTTTGCTTGAGCTGCTGCGGCGTCGACACCACTGTAGACTGGGCTACACCAACTTCTGTTGCTATTGTCCCACTAGAACAGCCTCCCTGCCGCGGAGTTCCATTTACAGAACGTTTTTCAATTTCAGTGTCTTGCATCTGCCCGTTAGAAGGCTATGTGATATGAACCTAATCAGGCATACAAACACAAAGCTAGATGTACACAAAGCACCGTAATTTAATGGGAACTGATTGCTACACAGGCAGCTTAAGGAATGAAGCCTATTCGAATGGAACCGTCTCAGGTAAAAGTACGTCATTGTTGATGTGGATACTCATCAGCGCCCTTCTGTCTCAACAACTAATCAAATACACCACAGAGGCGCTTAGAATATACATGCTTACGTTTGTTTTGTTATCAGAACAGGTGTATGATAGAATATTGAAGACCAAATCCCTGTTTGAACCACAAATCAATAGTTGTGATCGGAGATCGAAAACTTTTGACCAGTAATGTAATTCCGATCACAGGTTCGAACTGTCCGTAAAATTACCCCTGAAAGAGATGATAAAAGTCAGGGATTGCTTAGAATATTAATTCAGAAGTCGATTAAACTAATTGAGCCATACATGCCATAAATGTAACTGTCCCCAGCAATCAGAGATTACCATGGTCCAGTCTTAACCAAGAACTATCGTCTCATAGGGATGGAATAATTTTACGTACCCCGGATTAATTATTCTTAATAATTCACAGGATAGCGAGGGCCAGCCAGAAGTCACGAAAGATGAAAGATAAGAACACAGCGACAGCTACCAACACTATACCCTCAAAACACAAACGTGTTGATCACAAAATGAGAAGTGCAAGCGATGTGCTGTAATAAATGTGGGTGAAAGAACGCCGGTATTCGGCCAGATGGAGCATGGGGACCGAATGAACACATCTCCGGGACCACGCATATCGCCTAACAACACTGTAAATCGTAATTAACACCAAACTATAACTTAACCTCACGAAATTGTGCTAAAATTTTTTTTCTAAAGTAAAAAACAAGAGAAAAACATGACAAAATGTAACATAGAAATATATCGTAACTACTACATAATACATTTATTATATATGTAAATAGGAAGATGTGTTATAAGGCCAATGAAGATGTTTCATAAATAAAAGAAGCGAAACGCGTATGACGAGAAATAATTTGCCTTTCATTTGGCTTCATAGACGGAACATATCTCAATGAAAATTGATCACTTACAGTGGAGTAGTGAAACGTCCCTTTTGGAAAATTATGAATTACTGTGCTGGTAAACCTCTTACGTAATTTGATCTTCAAACAGCTGAGCAAAACTGAACGTACTCAGACATTTCGCTCTTTACTTATTCTGATCATCACTAAACTGACACACAATATTTAGCGCAACGAAATCTGACTTTCAATACTCCCTACAAAAGAATGGCCCTGACTAACAGTAACCTATACCTTTCATGAATCACTTACCTCACAAAAATCTTCGTTACTCGAATTACTGCAATACAACGAGCGTCAATACTGCCAGCTAAATAAAAGATTCTATCTACTGATGGCACTAACTACTGATAGGCATAGTTAGCAAATGAAAGATTTTCATAGAGATCAAACAATGTATTTACTTTAATAATTATACACATACACACACACACACATACACACACACACATATATATATATATATATATATATATATATATATATATATATATATATATATATATATATATACTCCTGGAAATTGAAATAAGAACACCGTGAATTCATTGTCCCAGGAAGGGGAAACTTTATTGACACATTCCTGGGGTCAGATACATCACATGATCACACTGACAGAACCACAGGCACATAGACACAGGCAACAGAGCATGCACAATGTCGGCACTAGTACAGTGTATATCCACCTTTCGCAGCAATGCAGGCTGCTATTCTCCCATGGAGACGATCGTAGAGATGCTGGATGTAGTCCTGTGGAACGGCTTGCCATGCCATTTCCACCTGGCGCCTCAGTTGGACCAGCGTTCGTGCTGGACGTGCAGACCGCGTGAGACGACGCTTCATCCAGTCCCAAACATGCTCAACGGGGACAGATCCGGAGATCTTACTGGCCAGGGTAGTTGACTTACACCTTCTAGAGCACGTTGGGTGGCACGGGACACATGCGGACGTGCATTGTCCTGTTGGAACAGCAAGTTCCCTTGCCGGTCTAGGAATGGTAGAACGATGGGTTCGATGATGGTTTGGATGTACCGTGCACTATTCAGTGTCCCCTCGACGATCACCAGTGGTGTACGGCCAGTGTAGGAGATCGCTCCCCACACCATGATGCCGGGTGTTGGTCCTGTGTGCCTCGGTCGTATGCAGTCCTGATTGTGGCGCTCACCTGCACGGCGCCAAACACGCATACGACCATCATTGGCACCAAGGCAGAAGCGACTCTCATCGCTGAAGACGACACGTCTCCATTCGTCCCTCCATTCACGCCTGTCGCGACACCACTGGAGGCGGGCTGCACGATGTTGGGGCGTGAGCGGAAGACGGCCTAACGGTGATATATATATATATATATCAGTTCATGACCGCCATCTTTACTAATTTCCTTTTTTTGGCGGACACACGCCCAGATCGTCCGCTTATAGTAACCTCTCAAAACTCTGGCATCTCTCTCTCCACATCCACCACTGCTGGCGGCTCACCTCCAACTGCCCAACGCTACGAGCTGTTGACATCCAACTACCCAACACTACACAAGCGGATATTCCAACAACGAGTCCAACCAGCCACAGACTGCACACAGCACAGTCAGTGATTTTCATACAGAGCGCTACGTGGCGTTACCGACATAAAAACCTAAAGAGCCTACTTACAGTAGCACAGTCCTCAAAGTGCCTTCATACAATAAGAGGTACAAATGGTCCAAATGGCTCTGAGCGCTATGGGACTTAACTTCTGAGGTCATCAGTCCCCTAGTACTTATAACTACTTAAACCTAACTAACCTAAGGACATCACACACATCCATGCCCGAGGCAGGATTCGAACCTGCGACCGTAGCGGTCGCGCGGTTCCAGACTGTAGCGCCTAGAACCGCTCGGCCACCACAGCCGGCCTAAGAGGTACAATAACGACCGCCAAACACTCAGAGCTGAAAAAGCACAGAAGAGAGGAACAAGACATCCTTCTCTAGTGCACACGGATATACTAGCCTACTTCTGAAGTTTGGTAGAAGATCCGAAGAAATTCTGGTCGTATGTAAAGTACACAAGCGGCAAGACGCAGTGTCGATGATACTGTTACCGACGACTATGCCGCTAAAGCGGAGTTATTGAATACAGTTTTCCGAGATTCTTCACCAGAGAAGACGAATGGAATATTACAGAATTTGAAACACGAACAGCTGCTAGCATGAGTTTCTTAGAAGGAGATATCTTAGGGGTTGCGAAGCAACTCAAATCGCTTGATACGGGCAAGTCTTCAGGTCCAGATTGTATACCGATTAGGTTCCTTTCAGATTACACTGATACAATAGCTCCCTACTTAGCAATCATATACAACCGCTCGCTCACCGATGGATCTGTACCTACAGATTGGAAAATTGCGCAGGTCACACCAGTGTTTAAGAAGGGTAGTAAGAGTAATCCATCGAACTACAGACATATATCATTGACGTCGGTTTGCAGTAGGGTTTTGGAGCATATACTGTATTCAAACATTATGAATCACCTCGAAGGGAGCGACATATTGATACGTAATCAGCATGGTTTCAGAAAACATCGTTCTTGTGCAACGGAGCTAGCTCTTCATTCGCACGAAGTAATGGCCACTATCGACAAGGGATCTCAAGTTGATGCCGTATTTCTAGATTTCCGGAAAGCTTTTGACACCGTTTCTTGCAAGCGAGTTCTAATCAAGCTGTGGGCCTATGGGGTATCGTGATATCAGGTGTTCCCCAGCGAAGCGTCCTGGGACCTCTGCTGTTCCTGATAT
Organism: Schistocerca serialis cubense; assembly: GCF_023864345.2. Taxonomy (NCBI): domain Eukaryota; kingdom Metazoa; phylum Arthropoda; class Insecta; order Orthoptera; family Acrididae; genus Schistocerca; species Schistocerca serialis. The sequence continues at coordinate 492,375,045 of NC_064646.1, read as the reverse complement.
ATATAAATGACCTGGGTGACAATCTGAGCAGTCCTCTTAGTTTGTTCGCAGATGAAGCTGTAATTTACCGTCTAGTAAGGTCATCCGAAGACCAGTATCAGTTGCAAAGCTATTTAGAAAAGATTGCTGTATGGTGTGGCAGGTGGCAGTTGACGCTAAATAACGAAAAGTGTGAGGTGATCCACATGAGTTCCAAAAGAAATCCGTTGCAATTCGATTATTCGATAAATAATACAATTCTCAAGGCTGTCAATTCAACTAAGTACCTGGGTGTAAAAATTACGAACAACTTCAGCTGGGAAGACCACATAGATAATATTGTGGGTAAGGCGAGGCAAAGGTTGCGTTTCATTGACAGGACACTTAGAAGATGCAACAAGTCCACTAAAGAGACAGCTTACGCTACACTCGTTCGTCCTCTGTTAGAATATTGCTGCGCGGTGTGGGATCCTTACCAGGTGGGATTGACGGAGGACATCGAAAGGGTGCAGAAACGGCAGCTGGTTTTATATTATCACGTAATAGGGGAGAGAGTGTGGCAGATATGATACGCAAATTGGGATGGAAGTCATTAAAGCAAAGACGTTTTTCGTCGCGGCGAGATCTATTTACGAAATTTCAGTCACCAACTTTCTCTTCCGAATGCGAAAATATTTTGTTGAGGCCAACCTACATAGGTAGGAATGATCATCAAAATAAAATAAGAGAAATCAGAGCTCGAACAGAAAGGTTTAGGTGTTCGTTTCTCCCGCGCGCTGTTCGGGAGTGGAATGGTAGAGAGATAGTATGATTGTGGTTCGATGAACCCTCTGCCAAGGACTTAAATGTGAATTGCAGAGTAATCATGTAGATGTAGATGTTCTGCTTACTGTACACTTCTGCCTTTTGGAGGCCGAAAGGGTAGTCGTGGTAATGATGCTGTGCGACTCTCCCCTATACGGCCGAGGAAGGATAATGGTGCTGTCCTTTTAGAATGAACCTTTGTAGTATTTACCTTGGCTGATTAGGGAAGCTTAAATGTGAACGAGCAGACAGGGATTGGAAGAGCCGTTCTGCCGGATGCACGTCCAGACAGTTACTGTTGCCTTAGCTGCTGGGCTGAGTGTTACTTTACGCTTAGGCGTCTGACACGCGTCCTGTGTGTGGGGCACGCGGGAGCTCCGCGCGCGGACAGCTGCCCGGCGCCTTTCTGTGTCAAGCGCGCGGTGCCAAGGTGAGGGCGGTTGCGCCAAATGTCACGAGCGCTGCGCCGCGTGTTATGACACACGGCGGGCCGGGCGCCTGCGCTCCCTTCTGCTCTCCGATTGACGCAGCTGGCGGCAGCGAGCGTGTCGAACCGCGGACCCTGCGGTCGATCACCTGCCGGACAGGCTGTAGCCGCCGGGCAGAGCAGGTCGTCGACGAGTGCGGGCCGCGGGGGCGGCGGGGGGCAGCAGGTGTGTGGGTGTGTGTGGCTGTGTTGGCGCCGCCTCGCCAGGGCCGCTCGAAGCGGGACACTGGTCTCCTGGCGACTGCGCGCTGAGGAGCAGTGTGGGAAACTGAAATGGTAGAGGCGTCCGAGAAGGACAACAAGTGACTTGGAAGAGCAGTTGAACGGAATGGATACCTTCTTGAAAAGACTCTATAATAACTTGAATATCAACGAAGGTGCGAGCGGTTACACCATATATGGTGTTACAAAAAGGTACGGCCAAACTTTCAGGAAACATTCCTCACACACAAATAAAGAAAAGATGTTATGTGGACATGTGTCTGGAAACGCTTAATTACCATGTCAGAGCTCATTTAGTTTCGTCAGTATGTACTGTACTTCCTCGATTCACCGCCATGATTTCACACGGGATGCTCTACCTGTGCTGCTAGAACATGTGCCTTTACAAGTACGACACAACATGTGGTTCATGAACGATGGATCTTCTGCACATTTCAGTCGAAGTGTTCGTACGCTTGTCAACAACAGATTCGGTGACCGATGGATTGGTAGAGGCGGACCAATTCTATGGCCTCCACGCTCTCCTGACCTCAACCCTCTTGACTTTCATTTATGGGGGCATTTGAAAGCTCTTGTCTACGCAACCCCGGTACCAAATGTAGAGACTCTTCGTGCTCGTACCGAGCGAGGTGGCGCAGAGGTTAGCACACTGGACTCGCATTCGGGAGGACGACGGTTCAATCCCGTCTCCGGCCATCCTGATTTAGGTTTTCCGTGATTTCCCTAAATCGCTTCAGGCAAATGCTGGGATGGTTCCTTTGAAAGGGCACGGCCGATTTCCTTCCCCATCCTTTCCTCACCCGAGCTTGCGCTCCGTCTCTAATGACCTCGTTGTCGACGGGACGTTAAACACTAATATCCTCCTCCTCCTCTTCGTGCTCGTATTGTGGACGGCTGTGATACAGTACGCCATTCTCCAGGGCTGCATCAGCGCATCAGGGATTCCATGCGACGTTGGATGCATGTATCCTCGCTAATGGAGGACATTTTGAACATTTTCTGTAACAATGTGTTTGAAGTCACGCTGGTACGTTCTGTTGCTGTGTGTTTCCATTCCATGATTAATGTGATTTGAAGAGAAGTAATAAAATGAGCTCTAACATGGAAAGTAAGCGTTTCCGGACACATGTCCACATTTCGACAACCGGTGCTTCCACTGTTCGAAACATTTTTTGTAGAGATCTTTACAAATGGCTGACAGCTCTTCCCTCGCTTTTTCTTGACTGTTTCAATGATGTTGTCAAATCGGTTTCCTTTGATGCCCCTTTTCACGCGTGGAAATAAGAAGAAGTCGCACAGGCCGACTAGGGTGCATGGGGTAGCGGAACCAGGACATTTTTAGCCAGAATTGTCGAAGAGAGCTGCAGCTGTGTGCAGGTACGTTGTCGTGGTCGATGAACCAACTCATGTCTGCCATAGATCGGGTCTTTTTTTGACGAAAACTGTTGCGCAATCTTCTTAAATCTTCGAAATAAAAGGTTTCATTGATGCTGTGAACTGGGGAAACGAACTCTAAATGAACTACACCCCTTTTCATCAAAAAAGCAAATCCGCATTGATGTTCGATTTGACTTGACGACAGTTTTTTGGACGAGATGACTATGACATCTTCCATAACTTTGACAGCTGCTTTGCTTCTGGGTCGTAACCACAACACCATGACTCATCACCAGGAATGACATTTGGCAGAAAATCTGGACATGTTTCGACGTTCCTTTTGATTGTCAATCAGAACCCCAGGAACAAACTTGGGAACAACCCTTTTCATTCCCAAATCTTCCGTTAAAATTCGCTGAACCAAGCTCCATTATAACCCACTAATCTTTGACAGTTGATCAGTTGTCAATCGGCGGTGTGTGAGCGCAAGCTCTTCCATTTTTTCAATATTTTCGTAGATTCGGACAACTGACGGACTTCCAGAACGACGTTTCTCATCGATCGACATGTCGCGATTTTTAAATCGAGCGAACCACTCGTACACTTGAGTTCTTCCCGTAGCGTCATCTTGGTGAGCTGTTTTCAACATTAAAACTGTCTCAGCACCAATTTCACTGAGCAAAAACCAAAATTTCAGAGCTGCTCGTTGTTCACTTAAACTCACCATCATAAAAAACGAAACAAGAACAAAACAGTTCTAGCAAAAACAACCAGTGCAGGTGAACAGAACGAGCCAGGTCGAAACACAGCCGGCATTGAATAACAATGAGTTGTTCTATCCACGCCTAGCGGCAGAAATGCGTACTACGCAAGCTCCTCCCACGGCAACCTTATTCTGTTTTTTTTTGGTACACCGTCGTAAAAGAAAGGCACTGGAATGTACTCGAATGAAATCAGACGTTACTGGGGGAATTAGATTGCGAAGTCATACACTAAAAGTAAGGGAGCAGCTTCGCTATCCGAGCAGTTAAATAACATGTTGGTCGACTTAGAGAGAATTTAGGTGCTGACTGGTAACAGCAAAAGAAAATCACTTCTGAAAAAAAGAAATTTCTTAACATCGAATATAAATTTTGGCGTTATGTCTTTTCTGAATGTAGCGATATACGAAAGTGAATAGGTGGGCGAAAAACAGTTGAGAAAAGTATTGAAGATTAGGTGGGTAGCTCTAGTGACTAATGATGAGGAAAAAAGACTTTTATTTTACAACTCAATAATATATCCAATAATGGAATACGTCGTCGATCATCAAGTGCTACTCAATTTGGTAGTGGATGGGAGTAAAAACTTCAGTACAGTAAGCGGATGGCTGATGCGTAAAGGCCAGTGGGACGAAAATGAGGCAGAAGGAAAAAAGTAAGAAAAATCTTCATTGTTTCAAAAGTTGCAGCCACAACTAATACATTAACACCACTGTGAAACAACACAGTCAGTGCCTTCATGGCAGAACGTCTGCTGTTGCATACGGAACCTCGACTGTATCCAGGTGGGTCCACATGTTGCCACAGTTGTTTCGACTGTGCTGCAGAAGTTTCGACCTGGGTTCCTTACACATCCTCCATATGATCCCCATACCTTCCCCTGCGATTTCCGTATTGTTAGATCCCCCACGAAAGACATGCGGTCCGCAGCTCGTGGTCGTGCGGTAGCGTTCTCGCTTCCCACGCCCAGGTTCCCGGATTCGATTCGCGGCGGGGTCAGGGATTTTCTTTGCCTCGTGATGACTGGGTGTTGTGTGCTGTCCTTAGGTAAGTTAGGTTTACGTAGTTCTGAGTTCTAGGGGACAGATGACCGTAGATGTTAAGTCCCATAGTACTCAGAGCCATTTGAACCATTTTTGAAAGACATGCGTAGCTGCCGATTTGCTTTGGATGAAGTGGTGCATGCCTGCTAGTCATGCCACCATGGTTCCATAAACTTTTTCCGTGAAGCCATTGTCTTGTCTCACCACTGAGTTAATTTGTTAACTCTTAGGGTGATTAATTTTGAAATAATGAACAGTTTACTTAATTTTTTTCCGTTAGTCTAGTTTCCATTTGGCTGCCTCTTGTACGCTGCAGTAATATGCAGAGTTGAATAAGAATGCACAATACAGAGTACCTTGAAGAACTGCAGTAAAACAGTCTTCGGACTGAAAACCATAACAAAAAAGAACTGAACAGCAATAAGACTATGGGCCAAATGGGCCCGAATGTCTTTTTTTTTCACTTAACCCGTCTTACAATAGTTAATTTACGACAGATATGTCATACGGGGCAACGGCGTTGCTGCAGTGGTAGCACTGGCTCCCGTCAGATCACCGAGACTTGGCTAGCACTTGGACAGGTTACAGTCCGGGTCTGCCGAGTGCTGTTGGCAAGCGGGCTGCACTCAGCCCTTGAGAGGCCACTTGAGGAGCTACCTGACTGAGAAGTAGCGGCTGCCGAGAGAGCGGTGTGCTGACCATGTGCTCCTGTGTATCCACATCCGATGTCACCTAACGGCTGAGGATGACACGTCAGCAGGTCGGTACCATAGGGCCTTCAAGGCGTGCTAGGACGGTGTTCGTTTGTTTATGATTACGGAAGTTCGCTCTGTGTTCTGGAGAACGTTCTTCCCCGCACGTACACGTTGGTGTTTGTGATTTGCGCCATGTAAGTGCATGGGATAAGGGCCGTGTCTGGTCAAGAAGTGCATCATACCACGGCTGGCATCAATATGTGTCATTTTCCAGCTTTCCCGGATGTTCGGAAAAACGGTATGCGTCCCTTATCACTTATGTTCCACTCGCCCTGTCATGTATCCATCCGCCCGCTTTTCAGTTGACGTTTTGTTCGCAGTGGTGCACCAGTTATTTTTCTTACCTTGTTTAGCTCCCCCACCATTGACCAGTGCATGGCCGCTCTGTATCCGATGGTGATATCCGCTGGGCATATTCCAAGCACCATACACAGTGATTCCACTAGGGTGGTGTTGAAAGCCACCGATACTCTAAGACGCCGTGTTACCGCCATCTCACAAAAGTCTTATTTGTAACTAGACTTAACCTGCGGGCCCATCAGTTGGCTGGGAATCCAAGTACTGATTCGAAGCTAGGACAGCACGGAATAGAGAGATCGTTCTTCGTCTTGTTGAAAGGTGCCTCTTAGGTAGGGTACATTTGCTGACCACAACACGCATTTCGCTGTAATGATTTTACCGACTGAGCTATTCATACATCCCAACCTTCGTCACTTCAATTTGGTCAATGAGTATGTCCTACTTTCGAGACATCACGGAAGTTGTACTGCACACTCTGTGTTCCTGTAAAGAAAGGTAGCGTGGAAAAATGGTTCACGAGGGTACTATACGAACTTCCTATTGATATTTACAGGTTGAATAGGGCACGACTAGGACTTCCATCTATGTACACGGGACTGTTTGAAAAATTAGACGTGTTCATATACTTTGAAGTCGCTCGTAATCATGACGTCCGCAGCCGAGCGAGTAACGCTTGGTTTCATGAATGTGAGGTCTCTGGATTGCATCTCGCTACCGGCAATGTTATTTTTTGTTTTTCGTTCCCACGTCATTCAAACAACAGATTTACTATCACTATACAAAGTATCAATAACTAATGCACCGTTTATTAATTTCATAATCTTTATCCAGCAAAAAGGGGAATATAAAGTTTCTGTAAACAGACTGGAAATAGTCAGTCAAATCAGTAGGCCTATACTCATTTTATTTGCATTACTGTATCAACATTTGTGATAAATGTAATGAGTAACCTACAGAGCACTTCGGGAACCAGGATGACACAGATCGTAGAAACAGGGAAACCTATAGATAATGCGACGTACAGCACATGTAATGAATAACGAATTTTTGCATGTGAATTTTTCTTTTTTAAGTGTATACTGCAGAGAGAAAGATTTACATACATAAACAGTTCCTCGGCCATTACACAGTTTTGCTTCGCCCACGCATATCGCCACAGGTGCAGATAATTGACAACGTACAATTGACTGAACTTTTAGGCAGTCTTCTCTAGAAGCCACCTCTCTATTCTGTCAGACGATGTATGTGCAATTGTTAGTCGTTCTAAGAGGTTCTTCGCCCACCTGTGAAAATAAACGTGTCAAGGCTGCACCTGGAGAGTACATTTTGGAGGAATTACTTTAATACTGAACCTTAGCAGACTCACTCGATCTTGAGAAATTACCAGTGGCGAGATTCGATCCCGAGACCGCTTGCTTATCAAACTAAGCGCTCACGCGCTCAGCTACGGACACCTTGAATGTTAGAGACCTTGCAAAGTATAGAGCGATTATAATTAAAGTTAAACTTTCAAACCACTGTAGAAATAACACCACTGGTCAAATTGCAACGGAATATTATCGGAGAAGGGGGAAAACGTATGGCAGAAGAAAAATAAATAGTTACAAAATGTAGCAATAGGTGGCGCTGTAAGCATCATAATTTAATATTGTGGACTACAAGTGACAAACGAATCAGTCAACAATGCCTAAGGTGCACGTCCGACGTTAAGCAAACCGTACTACTCAGTGTCTCAGTGTGCATAGGTGTACAGGTGTGATGCTGTTAGTTACGTAAGCCCATCCAGCAACCATGACATCGGATGGGAAAAATCTCCCTTTAATTGTCCTGAGATTTCACCTCGGTTTTTAATTGTCCAGAGGTCAAAAACCGCAAAAAAGCTTCAATCAAAATCATATGGGTTTATTAATTTCCTTTAAGATCAGGTGATCGGGACGGCCAGGCTGTAAGGAAATGGCGGCTGGTAATTCTAGAATTTCTGAAATGGCGCTTCAGCACCTGCTTAACTGGATTTGCAATGTGCAAAGGTGCGCCATCTTGCATAACAATGATCCCATCCACACATCCACGCTGTTGGAGACCTGGAATGACGAGGTTGCGCAAAAGACACTCATAGCGCTTACCAGTGACGGTACAGGTAACAGGACCGGAAGCACCTGTCTCTGAGAAAAAATATGGCGCCTTAAACCTGCATCACACAGTCACCTTTCCAAGATGAAGCGGTACTGGTTGATTTGCGTGTCGATTTTCCGTTGCCCATATTCGACAATTCTGTGTTTTGACATATTTTGTCAGATAGAAGTGGGCTTCGTCTGTCCATAAAATCTTCCAAAGTCCACCATTGTCCACTTCCATGCGAGCAAGAAATTCTAAAGCAAAGGTCTCTGTTGCTGGCAAGTAACGGGAAGCAACTCGTGCACGTAGGTAATTTTGAATGGATGGCCAAGTATTTTACGCATCATGTTCGCGGGTATGTCCAATGTTCGGGAAGTTCTCCATGCACTGCAAGTTTGCACACCACCACTCGTCTCCTCCTCCATTCCTGTGGCCACTGCTTCCACTGCCGTCGAATCAAATCGTCTCCTCCTTCTACCAGATTGCACACCAAAAACCATCCCTTCGAATGTCAGAATCATTTTCTCCAGACCCACGACAGTCATCGGACCAACACCTTTTTCCAAACCCTTCATTGTCTGGAACTTCTGCAGAGCGACGTGCCCACAGTCATCATCTTGTAATACAGCTTTACAAACAGAGCGCGATCCTGCATTGAGACAGTCACGGCGACCGTTGCAGACGCGGAAGGAGGAAAAGCCGTATACCCGACGTGTTTATGCCAACTTCAATGGGTCGTGGGCAATGACAGGTGTTTTCATTTACCTATTCTCACACAGCGCCATCTACTGATCAATTTACACACTTTTTTTCTTGTTTCATACGTTTTCCCCCTTCTACGACAATGTTCCGTTGCAATTTGACGTCATTCTGACCAGTGGTGGCATTTCTACAGCGTTTTGAAAGTTTACCTTTAATTACGCTACTGGCCATTAAAATTGCTACACCAAGAAGAAATGCAGATGATAAACGGGTATTCATTGGACAAATATATTATAGTACAACTGACAAGTGATTACATTTTCACGCAGTTTGGGTGCATAGATCCTGAGAAATCAGTACCCAGAACAACCACCTCTGGCCGTAATAATGGCCTTGATACGCCTGGACATTGAGTCAGACAGAGCTTGGATGGCGTGTACAGCTACAGTTGCCTATGCAGCTTCGACACGATACCACAGTTCATCAAGAGTGACGAGCCAGTTGCTCGGCCACCATTGAGCAGACGTTTTCAATTGGTGAGAGATTTGGAGAACGTGCTGGCCAGTGCAGCAGTGGAACGTTTTCTGTATCCAGAAAGGCCCGTACAGGACCTGCAACATGCGGTCGTGCATTATCCTGCTGAAATGTAGGGTTTCGCAGGGATCGAATGAAGGGTAGAGGCACGGGTCGTAACACATCTGAATTGTAACGTCCAATGTTCAAAGTGCCGTCAATGCGAACAAGAGGTGACCGAGACGTGTAACCTATGGCACCCCATACCATCACGCCGGGTGATACGCGAGTATGGCGATGACGAATACACGCTTCCAATGTGCGTTCACCGCGATGTCGCCAGACACGGATGCGACCATCACGATGCTGTAAACAGAACCTGGATTCATCCGAAAAATGACGTTTTGCCATTCGTGCACCCAGGTTCTTCGTTGAGTACACCATCCTGCGGTCGTGTCTGTGATGCAGAGTCAAGGGTAACCGCAGCCATGGTCTCCGAGCTCATAGTCCATGCTGCTGCAAACGTCGTCGAACTGTTCGTGCAGATGGTTGTTGTCTTGCAAACGTCCCCATCTGTTGACTCAAGGATCGAGACGTGACTGCACGATCCGTTACAGCCATGCGGATAAGATGCCTGTCATCTCGAGTGCCAGTGATACGAGGGCGTTGGGATCCAGCGCGGCGCTCCGTATTACCCTCCTGATTCCATATTCTGCTAATCGTCATTGGATCTCGACCAACGCGAGCAGCAATGTCGCGATACGATAAACCGCAATCGCGATAGGCTACAATCCGACCTTTATCAAAGTCGGAAACGTGATGGTACACATTTCTCCTCCTTATACGAGGCATCACAACAAGGTTGCACCAGGCAACGCCGATCAACTGCTGTTTGTGTATGAGTAATCGGTTGGAAACTTTCTTCATGTCAGCACGTTGTAGGTGTCGCCATCAGCGCCAACCTTGTTTGAATGCTCTGAAAAGCTAATCATTTGCATCTCACAGCATCTTCTTCCTGTTGGTTAAATTTCGCGTCTGTACATCGTGGTGTAGCAATTTTAATGGTCAGTAGTGTATTATCACCCTGTATATAACCATGCTTAAAATTTTCATACAATATTTCCTGGAAAACTAGTGAAAACTGCGTCTTCCTGTTTACGTGTGTTGAAGTACAACTCGTGTTCTACGCACATGGTCAGTATGAGTATAATCGTTGAGGACAAGTTCCTATGATCCCCTCGTCAGCCACACCATAGCGGCGGTTCTACTCTACCACGATGTTTCATAAGAGCCATCGCCTAAGAACACACGCGAGTAGTATTTCGCTCCGCAGGTAGCGTGCGCTCTGTTGTGACACTTCCTGACAGATTACAACTGTGCGCCAGACCGAGCTCTCGTCCTTGCTGGGAGCCGTCGTGTGACTCAGGTTGGTGAGTTATGAGTTGCACCCTGTCGCTGCAGCTTTAGTGCAGTTTGGAAACGACGGCCTATGCAACGGCTAGGTTCTGAGCACTATGGGACTTACCTTCTGAGGTCATCAGTCCCCTAGAACTTAGAACTACTTAAACCTAAGGACACCACACACATCCATGCCCGAGGCAGGACTCGAACCTGCGACCGTAGCGGTCGAACGGTTCCAGACTGTAGCGCCTAGAACCGCTCGGCCACCCTGGCCGGCGCAACTGCTAGGCCATTTCTGCACGATATCCGCTCTTCGGCGAGCGCTAGTCCATCAATGTATCAGCATATAGCTTCTGTGAAGTTTGCAAACTGGAAGGGAGGTACTGCCAGAGTTCGACATTCTGAATCGCATCTGGACGGACGGGCTGGCCTCAGTATTTGGTTGAGGAAGCTACGATTCCACTTCGGAGTCCCCGACGATCTGTGTGCCGTTCATCAGGTTGCAACATCGACAGAAGAATCTCGATTTTTAAACACATATTTGTCAGGTAATCGCTTTTGAGACTTCCGAAAACCTAATGTCGCTGTGCGAAGCACCCTCGGAGTTAAATTCACTATCCCTCGAGCCTAATTGTGGTCGGGCTGTGTATTTAAGACCTACCCTTTAAATTTTAACTGTGGGCAAAGTTAGGTAGATAACACGAAATTACTGCCCTAGGCAGAGATTCCATAGTCTGGAATTTGCTTAGAAGCTGAACTTCACTGACGCTGTCTCATTGGAACATTTATCATATGCATACGACTTAATACGATTGAAATTATCTACCTGAAAGCTGGTTGATTACGTATAACGTGATATTAAGTGAAGATACCAAATAGGAACACTGGTTAGTTAAATACTTAAATTTATTCAGATACAAATCTATTAAAACAACATGAAATTCAACTACGAAAATGTTTATCGAAATTCAGGTTGAAGATTAAGCGTTCCTCCAGCATCTATGAATGTACTGCTCGCCCACTTGGGAATGTACACTCTAATAAAGTACAACGATAACTGAAATCTATACAATCGTGAAAATTCCTGACCGAAACAGTGACTGAAAGTTGGTGATTATTCCCGGAAGTTCACATATTCAGTAGAAGTGCAATGAGCCTGAGACAGGCGATCATCCTAGATTCTACAAGTATCAAATCAAATCGAGCTACTCCGCGAGCGCTGCGAATTATGCTCGCCACAAATACAGCTGTAGTGTGCCAAGCTGAGAGTTGCAGATTTGCTGGCCTCTTCATGAAGACGATAACGTCATCATTCTATCGAAATTCGAAGATGTTGCTGGTTAAGCCACAATGCGTTGTCAAGTCGATCCATTATCTATTGCTTCTGGCCCTGGATTCCACATGCATATCTCTGCAGTCAAAGTGTAAGACACTGCAGGCAACTCGCGTCCTAAACTGGAGTCGAAGCAGACGCCTTCCGCATCCTAGCCTGAAGTCGACGTGGACACCTCCGCATCCTAACCTGAAGTCTACATCTACATTTATACTCCGCAAGCCACCCAACGGTGTGTGGCGGAGGGCACTTTACGTGCCACTGTCATTACCTCCCTTTTCTGTTCCAGTCGCGTATGGTTCGCGGGAAGAACGACTGTCTGAAAGCCTGCGTGCGCGCTCGAATCTCTCTAATTTTACATTCGTGATCTCCTCGGGAGGTATAAGTAGGGGGAAGCAATATATTCGATACCTCATCCAGAAACGCAACCTCTCGAAACCTGGGGAGCAAGCTACACCGCGATGCAGAGCGCCTCTCTTGCAGAGTCTACCACTTGAGTTTACTAAACATCTCCGTAACGCTATCACGGTTGCCAAATAACCCTGTGACGAAACGCGCCGCTCTTCTTTGGATCTTCTCTATCTCCTCCGTCAACCCGATCTGGTACGGATCCCACACTGATGAGCAATACTCAAGTATAGGTCGAACGAGTGTTTTGTAAGCCACCTCCTTTGTTGATGGACTACATTTTCTAAGGACTCTCCCAATGAATCTCAACCTGGTATCCGCCTTACCAACAATTAATTTTATATTATCATTCCACATCAAATCGTTCCGCACGCATACTCCCAGATATTTTACAGAAGTAACTGCTACCAGTGTTTGTTCCGCTATCATATAATCATACAATAAAGGATCCTTCTTTCTATGTATTCGCAATACATTACATTTGTCTATGTTAAGGGTCAGTTGCCACTCCCTGCACCAAGTGCCTATCCGCTGCAGATCTTCCTGCATTTCGCTACAATTTTCTAATGCTGCAACTTCTCTATATACTACAGCATCATCCGCGAAAAGCCGCATGGAACTTCCGACACTATCTACTAGGTCATTTATATATATTGTGAAAAGCAATGGTCCCATAACACTCCCCTGTGGCACGCCAGAGGTTACTTTAACGTCTGTAGACGTCTCTCCATTGATAACAACATGCTGTGTTTGCTAAAAACTCTTCAATCCAGCCGCACAGCTGGTCTGATATTCCGTAGGCTCTTACTTTGTTTATCAGGCGACAGTGCGGAACTGTATCGAGCGTCTTCCGGAAGTCAAGAAAAATAGCATCTACCTGGGAGCCTGTATCTAGTATTTTCTGGGTCTCATGAACAAATAAAGCGAGTTGGGTCTCACACGATCGCTGTTTCCGGAATCCTGAAGTCGACGTGGACACTTCCGCATCCTAGCCTGAAGTCGACGTGGACAGCTCCGCATCCTAACCTGAAGTCGATGCGGATACCTCCGCATCCTAACCTGAGATCGATGCAGACACCTTCGCGTTGCAACGTGAAGTCACTGGAGACACTTCTACATCCTAACATGAAGCTGATGCAGATACCTCCGCATCCTAACCTGAAGTCTATGCAGACACCTCCGCATCCTAGCCTGAAGTCGACGTGGACACTTCCACATCCTATCATGAAGTCAATGCAGACACGTCCGCATCCTAACCTGAGGTCGATGCAGACACCTTTGCGTTGCAACGTGAAGTCAATGCAGACACTTCTACATCCTGACATGAAGTTGATGCAGACACCTGCGCATCCTAACCTGAAGTCTATGCAGACACCTCCGCATCCTAGCCCTAAGAGCCTCTGTTGTAGCACTGTTCTAGGCCCTGCTAATTTCTTCCTGCCAGAGTAGGATGTCTCCTTCAGATGCCTATCAAGTACAAAAATCCTGGGTCCACCAAGAAACAATGGCTTCAACACTAATGTCACACATCATTATGTCAAACATACACTCTCCCATCTATGCCATTAGCCTCACAACTGAAGGCCTCAGAAATGAAGAAATAGCTCCTATGAGGTTACACTCTTTTCTGTATCCAACGGTGTCTTCAACTGGTTGATGGTTACTTTACATGTGGTCCGCGAAACACGGAAAGGTGTCCCGATTCGTACCCTCAGCACCGCACTCCCCTCCAGACCCACGTGATGCCTTGCGGTCGTGCTGGTGAACAACAGCTGGCTGGCCTCAGTTCTAAGAACGCAGCAGCAGGGTCGCTGGTATTTGCCAGTCGCATTTGGCCATAATGTTCCCTACTCTTCCGCCTCAAATCCAACGCGCTGTGTATTAGCGTGTGCACCAAAAACATTCACAAAGCACCAATATGCAGGCACCGTGATTCCATAACGTCAGTAAACGTTCTCCTTCCAATTTGCCTGGTTGTCAGTATATTAACTAATTGCCTGGCGTGTTTTAGCTGATTTTTTTAAACAGGTTTTATTGGCCTAGAGCATACACTATACAACAGCTGTCTCACACTCATATAAAATAGAGCTTTATTGGTAGAAAATTCTACAGGCCGATGACGGCGCTGCATAAGGAGACTTGGACAGCGTAATGACTCCCTGCTGTAGCCTTTAAGCTTCTTTAGTCTGGGTGGAGATGACCGGTATGGCGCCTTCTTCATGGGCACTTGATCTGTGAGCTTTGTCTCGTATTTTGCAGTGATTCCCAAATCCTCCGTCAATACATCACTATATTGCCCACACAGTTCACGTTCTTGGAGTTTTTGCTCACTACTTGAATGTTCCAAATATTCAGTGCCACCATACTTGAGCCGTGCTCTCTCCCAACTACGCATTTTCGTGGACTTCGCTGTCTATCTGTGTTTGGTTTCCCACGCTTGTCGCGGTTACGTAGTGGTTCTTCTTCCTTCTACGTGTGGCAACAGTGATGTGTATCGATACTTGCGCCGTGTACCATGTTTGGTTTGGTGCATATAGTGCTCAGCAAGGAGGTCTGGAATCAGTCGGTCGGTTGTTGCGGACGAGGGAAGATCTCCGCGCGGAGCACTCGGCTGGGGCCGCTGGGAGCGCCTGCGCAGTGTCGGAGCGTGTGTGGAGCTGTCCGATCGCTACGAGCTTCGTGGTTCACCAACCCAGGACGTCAAAGTTGACTAGTGGCTTCGACAACCCAAGCCACGTCTATTCATGTTGTGATGGTTCGCTTTGGTGGTTTGCTGTTGACGTGGTTTTCCGGTGACCAACACCGAGTGGTGCTACTGCTGAGATTTAGCCACCATGCGCTGCAGTTAACTATTTTGATAGACTTGAGAGCACCAGTGGAATTTTCTGCCTAGTCGCTGTTAGTGTTCGAGTTACCTGCCCTTGCCACTAACGTAATTTCAGGCAGCGTCCTTTCCTCACCTGTTGACGCTGTCCAACATGGTGTGTAATTTTGGCAGCTAATACATACTCCACTGCGGATTATGACGTATCTAACATTGCCGGTTTTTAGTTCTCATGTACTGATTGACGGGAAGCAAGTCGTTGTGTCGGTTGGCCCGTGGCTGCCCCCTGGTTGTGTTCCGACGGATCAAGTATAGCTTGGCTCACCACCTGTCTAAGTGAACGAGGGCAGACCGACCTCCCTGGAGGCCTTCTGAGTGACACCGGTGTTTAATTATCGGTTGTCAGGTATTTTAAATTTTAGGCTTATGGTTATTTGCTTTGTTTTCTTAAAATTTTGCAAAAATAATTTTTAAAATTATCTTTCAAACTTAAACACTGCGGCCTTCTGCCTTTAAAGATTACGATAACATGTTTTAAAATTTGTAAGTTTAATTGTGGCCCTCAGCTATTGGTATTGCAGCTTTCATATGTTATTTCTTTAAATTATTTTATTGCTATCTTACTTCGATTATTATCTTGTTAATTTTTAAGATTTTTTGTTGTTAAACATGCTGGCCCTCTTCCTTTAAAGGTCTATGGTTATAAATTCTGAAGTTTTGTAATTTAATTGAGGCCCTCAGACATTTGTGTTGCACCTTGCATATGTTGCTTTTTTGGGTTTTAAATTATTTTATTGCTATCTTAATTGAATTTTGATTTTTTAAAGATTTCTTGTTGGCGTTCTCCCTTTAAAGGTCTGTTGCTGTTGTGGTCTTCAGTCCTGAGACTGGTTTGATGCAGCTCTCCATGCTACTCTATCCTGTGCAAGCTTCTTCATCTCCCAGTACCTACTGCAACCTACATCGTTCTGAATCTGCTTAGTGTATTCATCTCTTGGTCTCCCTCTACGATTTTTACCCTCCACGCTGCCCTCCAATGCTAAATTTGTGATCCCTTGATGCCTCAAAACATATCCTACCAACCGATCCCTTCTTCTAGTCAAGTTGTGCCACAAACATCTGTTCCCCCCAATCCTATTCAATACCTCCTCATTAGTTACGTGATCTACCCACCTTATCTTCAGCATTCTTCTGTAGCACCACATTTCGAAAGCTTCTATTCTCTTCTTGTCCAAACTTGTTATCGTCCATGTTTCACTTCCATACATGGCTACACTCCATACAAATACTTTCAGAAACGACTTCCTGACACTTAAATCTATACTCGATGTTAACAAATTTCTCTTCTTCAGAAACGATTTCCTTGCCATTGCCAGTCTACATTTTATATCCTCTCTACTTCGACCATCATCAGTTATTTTACTCCCTAAATAGCAAAACTCCTTTACTACTTTAAGTGCCTCATTTCCTAATCTAATCCCCTCAGCATCACCCGATTTCATTTGACTACATTCCATTATCCTCGTTTTGCTTTTGTTGATGTTCATCTTATATCCTCCTTTCAAGACACTGTCCATTCCGTTCAACTGCTCTTCCAAGTCCTCTGCTGTCTCTGACAGAATTACAATGTCATCGGCGAACCTCAAAGTTTTTATTTCTTCTCCATGGATTTTAATACCTACTCCGAATTTTTCTTTTGTTTCCTTTACTGCTTGCTCAATATACAGATTGAATAACATCGGGGAGAGGCTACAACCCTGTCTCACTCCTTTCCCAACCACTGCTTCCCTTTCATGCCCCTCGACTCTTATAACTGCCATCTGGTTTCTGTACAAATTGTAAATAGCCTTTCGCTCCCTGTATTTTACCCCTGCCACCTTCAGAATTTGAAAGAGAGTATTCCAGTTAACGTTGTCAAAAGCTTTCTCTAAGTCTACAAATCCTAGAAACGTAGGTTTGCCTTTTCTTAATCTTTCATCTAAGATAAGTCGTAAGGTTAGTATTGCCTCACGTGTTCCAACATTTCTACGGAATCCAAACTGATCTTCCCCGAGGTCCGCTTCTACCAGTTTTTCCATTCGTCTGTAAAGAATTCGCTTTAGTATTTTGCAGCTGTGACTTATTAAACTGATAGTTCGTTTAAAGGTCTATGGTAATATATGGCTGAGGCCCACATTTAAATTCCAAAATTTTAGAATATATTACCATATATTAAAGGTCTATGGTAATATATTCTAAAATTTTGGAATTTAAATGTGGCCCTCTGCCATTTGTATTGCACATTGCGTATGTTGTTTTTTTGAATTACTTTATTGCTATCTTAATTGGATTATTATCTTGTTAAGATTTCTTGTTGGAGGCCTTCGGCCGTGAAAGAGTTGCATTCGGTAAAGATTCGGCTATGTGCCGTTTTGGTTGTAAAGGTTATTAAATTAAAATAAATGACAATTAGAAGCAGAAACTGACCTCAACCCTTGGCCCATTCTACAATCCAGTTCTGCCCAGTGAGTTTAGCGGGCGTCTCAATACTTCGTGGCGTTATCTACCCTTACACCTCAGCTGTATTTCCTTGTGCAAGTTGGGTTTGCCTATCGTGCTCACACAACTGATACCTGATATTTTCATCAGACCTGAAATAATAACTATTGTCTATCCAGTCGACAACTACGCCAATTTTCTTCTTCACAACTGAGCCAACAATACATTAGTTAACGACCTGGCTATTATCCGAACGTTAACCTACGACATATAATATTGTACTCTCAATCCGGTAACCAACACCCCTCAGACCCACATCTGGTCTTGTTAGCTGCCGCTACTTGCATGGTTTCTTATTCAGTTTTATCCCATTTGCAACAACTAATACTTCTATTGACGTTCTCCAGGTTCAACGTCATGACACTAACTGAATCCACCAAGCCACAGACTGGCTCATTATTAACATTATACCGTACGAGGGTTGCCCAGAGTGTAATGCACTGCATTTTTTTCCTCAACAGTTCGTTTCTGAACATAATGAGAGTTACACACACGAAAGAATGGTGTTTTATCTACACACCTTATTTTTCCATGTAATCTCCGTCCCGTTCTATGGCTTTCCTCACCCGCGAAACAAATGCGTGTATGCTTCGTCGGTACCACTCCTTGTCGTGATGACGAAGCCAGTGCTTCCCTGTGTGAACTACCTTTGCTGATTGACAGATGCAGCGCCATCTGCCGAGTCGTAATGCGTCTGCCCTCGCGAATGACGTCAGCACCTCGCTGCAACATGTCAGGTGTGACAGCCGTGGATGGTCTCCCTGACCACTATAAACCTTAGGCTTAGAGCTCCGCCGAACCGCCTTCTGATCACCTCACCCTCCGTGCCCAGCGACTAACTGTACTTCTGTCGACAGCACATGCTCCATTCACTTAGTACAAACGTTTGTCTATATACTCCACAGTTTCTTCCTCTGCAGTGAGAAATTCAATGACGGCGCGTTGCTTGTAACGTACATTACCTACAGACGCCGTTTTGAAACTGTCCTGCAGCTACGCTATCGGTCGGAAGTGACGGAAACTTGCCGCGCTTACTCAGGAGACTTCACATAATACATACGCAATGAAACTTACTGGCAGATTAAAACTGTGTGGCGGGCCGAGACTCGAACTCGGGACCTTTACTTTCGCGGGCAAGTGCTCTACCTACTGAGCTACCCAAGCACGACTCACGCCTCGTCCTCACAGCTTTACTTCTGCCAGTACCTCGTCTCCTACCTTCCAAACTTTACAGAAGCTCTCCTGCGAACCTTGCAGAACTAGGACTCCTGAAAGAAACGATATTGCGAAGACATGGTTGAGCCACAGCCTGGGGGATGTTTCCAGAATGAGATTTTCACTTTGCAGCGGAGTGTGCGCTGATATGAAACTTCCTGGCAGATTAAAACTGTGTGTCAGACCGAGACTCGAACTCGGCACCTTTGCCTTTCGCAGGCAAGTGCTCTCCCGAGTTCGAGTCTCGGTCTGACACACAGTTTTAATCTACCAGAAAGTTTCATATCAGCGCACACTCCGCTGCAGAGTGAAAATCTTATTCTACATATACAATGTTTCGCATTCTTAGCATTGTTTTCGCCTGAGAAATACGAGGTGCATTCAAGTTCTAAGGCCTCCGATTTTTTTTCTCCGGGCTGGAAAGAGATAGAAACATGCGCATTGTTTTAAAATGAGGCCGCATCCATTGTCAATACGTCCCAGAGATGGTAGCACCGTACGGCAGATGGAATTTTACCGCCAGCGGCGAGAATGAGAACTGTTTTAAATACTTAAAATGGCGACGTTTTCCTTACTTGAACAGCGTGCAATCATTGTTTTCTGAATTTGCGTGGTATGAAACCAGTTGAAATTCATCAACAGTTGAAGGAGACATGTGGTGATGGAGTTATGGATGCGTCGAAAGTGAGTTCGTTGGTGCGACAGTTTAATGAAGGCAGAACATCCTGTGACAACAAACCGAAACAACCTCGGTCTCGCACACGCCAGTCTGACGACATGATCGAGAAAGTGGAGAGAATTGTTTTGGGAGATCGCCTAATGACTGTTGAACAGATCGCCTCCAGAGTTGGCATTTCTGTGGGTTCTGTGCACACAATCCTGCATGACGACCAGAAAATGCGAAAAGTGTCATCCAGGTAGGTGCCACGAATGCTGACGGACGACCACATGGCTGCCCATGTGGCATGTTGCCAAGAAATGTTGACGCGCAACGACAGCATGAATGGGACTTTCTTTTCGTCGGTTGTGACAATGGATGAGACGTGGATGCCATTTTTCAATCCAGAAACAAAGCGCCAGTTAGCTCAATGGAAGCACACAGATTCACCGCCACCAAAAAAATTTCGGGTAACCGCCAGTGCTGAAAAAATGATGGTGTCCATGTTCTGGGACAGCGAGGGCGTAATCCTTACCCATTGCGTTCCAAAGGGCACTACGGTAACATGTGCATCCTACGAAAATGTTTTGAAGAACAAATTCCTTCCTGCACTGCAACAAAAACGTCTGGGAAGGGCTGCGTGTGTGCTGTTTCATTAAGACAATGCACCCGCACATCGAGCTAACGTTACGCAACAGTTTCTTCGTGATAACAACTTTGAAGTGATTCCTCATGCTCCCTACTCACCTGACCTGGCTCCTAGTGACTTTTGGCTTTTTCCAACAATGAAAGACACTCTCCGTGGCCGCACATTCACCAGCCGTGCTGCTATTGCCTCAGCGATTTTCCAGTGGTCAAAACAGACTCCTAAAGAAGCCTTCGCCGCTGCCATATAGTCATGGCGTCAGCGTTGTGAAAAATGTGTAAGTCTGCAGGGCGATTACGTCGAGAAGTAACGCCAGTTTCATCGATTTCGGGTGAGTAGTTAATTAGAAAAAAAATCGGAGGCCTTAGAACTTGAATGCACCTCGTAAAATGCAGGGCATTACTTTCTGGGCAACCCTCGTATGTATGCCAGCTGTTTAGACTGTTTCGACTTCATAGTTGTAACTGCCTAAACCCGCTCTTCTCCCGGTAGTCGCGACGCAGTATGAGTGTTCCAACTCTCTTTGTTCCGTTCCCCTGTCTCGTCCTACGGACAGTGCATGGCGAGATGGCCGGGACCGCCACGAGCAGAATACCTCAAGTTGCCTCGGGCTGCAGACGTGATATCAGGGATTTTTACAAAACACCGCTCTGTGTCGGTCCTCCGGCCGAATACCCTCAAGAATACGAGTATGTCTTACAAGTTTTGACTAACTAAATGCCAGACACAAAACACTAGCACCACGCATAAGTCTGTCTACATACCACGTTAACTGCTCCTTAAGCCCTTGCTCGTGTCCATAATGTAAACGAATGAGCTCCTTAATCGCCCTGTGCGGCATGGATCCCACGCATATCTTCTCAAGAAATTCGTGAAAGGGTTCACAACGGACAGTGGCATTTAGCCTCCATCAAACTTCGTGGCTACTACTCGTAACAATTCCTCCTGTCTAACGTTTAAAGCTCCAATCTACTTTTTCAGTCTATCCAAAAAACGCAAAAACTTAACTGCCTGCGAAAAGGAAATTCCTGAAAACTCACCTGTCTCCTGCAAAAACCCTCGATGCGAGTTCAACATCTTACTGAAGCGACTAAACCTAGTATTCTATACTGTTTTATCGACCGAAACCTCCCCTTCCGTAGTCCCGACATAAATCAGGCCACCACAGAAAAATGGCTCTGAGCACTACGGGACTTAACATCTGAGGTCATCAGTCCGCTAGAACATAGAACTACTTAAACCTAACTAACCTAAGGACATCACACACATCCATGCCCGAGGCAGGATTTGAACCTGCGACCGTAGCAGTCGAGCGGTTCCGGACTAAAGCGCCTAGAACCGCTCGGCCAAAACGGCCGGACCGCCACCAGAGACACAAAAGTAAAACACCTATCTTGCAGTTCCACAAACCGTGACCTACTAGCAAGTGATTTTCGTCACCAACAACAAACCTTCAATTCTGTTCCAATAATATTCCGGTTTCGCATCCATTTTTCGAACTTGACTTACGGATGGACCACCATTAACTAATAGATCACGACAGATACCAGACTCTTTCAACGCCTTCTCGATGACCGGAAGTGCAGGTTCTACCTCTTGCTCCTCCTAGGGCAACGCCGCCTGTGGTTTCAGCCGGTAACTAGGATCTCGAATAAACCTCGGTTCCATCTTGTGAGTTTCAATAGCTTCACGCTGACTCACTCAAATCGGCTACACCAGTTACCCTACCGACTGTGACTGTAGCGAACAGGCATAACCCTGTCACACAGTAACCACACTTTGAGGCATGCTCTCAGTCCATCCCGATCCTCCGGCACAGGACCTGACGCTGTCCACATTCAGATGTTGCAGCGCCTCTCTCTTGCGGGAAAAGCACTTTCTGCTTAACACGTAGAACCCAATCTGGACAGAGGGCTCATTTCCCGGACGCTGGCGTGAAGCCACGTCATACCCATACGTAAGCGCGGCAAGAACAAAACCCTTGCTTCTAACTACCGCCCCATCTCTCTTACCAGCTGCCTTTAAAAGGTGATGGAATGTATGTTTGATGCCCGGCTGTACGCTGGCTCGAGTCTCACAATTTACTGAAGAATGCTCAGTGTGGATCTCGAGCGCGGCGTTCTGCAGTTGACCATCTCGTTACTTTGTCCGCCCATGTCATGAGTGGTGGTCTGCCGAAATCCCAGACTGTGACCGTGTTTTTCGATTTGGAGAAGGCCAACGACACCTGCTGGAGAACTGGTATCCTCCCTACTCTTTACACGTGGGGCTTCCGTGGACGCCTGCCCTGTTTCCTTCAGGCATTTTTAAAATACCGGGTTTTCAAGGTGCGTGTAGGTTCTGCCTAGTTGGACACCTTTATCCAGGGAAACGGTGTGCCTCAGGATTCCTTCCTGAGCGTCGTCCTCTTTGCTATCACCATTAACCCTATCCTGGCCTGTCTCCCGTCGGCATCTCCGGCTCCCTTTTTGTTGACTATTTTGCCATCTACTGCAGTTCTCCACGGACCTGTCTCACTGAGCGGCGTCTTCAGCGATGTCTTGATCTTCTTTACTCCTGGAGCATCGACAATGGCTTTCAATTTTCCACTGACAAAACCGTCTGTGTGAACTTCTGGCGACACAGATGGTTTCTCCCACCATCTTTACATCTTGGGCCTGTTACCCTTCCGTTCGTTGAAACTACGAAATTCCTGGGCTCATGTTCGGCAGGAAACTCTCTTGGCCCTCCCATGTGTCTTACCTGGCAGCCCGCTGTACGTAACTCCCCAGTGTCCTACGTGTCGTCAGTCGTACTTCCTGGGGTGATGATCGAACCACACTCCTCCGTTTGCACTCGCCCCTTGTCCATTCGAAACTCGACTATGGCTGCTTTGTGTTCGCGTCTGCACGTCAATCCGTTTGGCCACGGGCGCCTTTTACACTAGCCCAGTTGAGAGTCTGTATGCCGAAGCAGCTGAACTACCACTGACCTACCGCCGTGACTTTCTTCTCAGCAGGTATGCATGCCGTTTGTCTGCCATGCGTGGTCACCCACCCTATGCCTCCTTCTTCGGTGATTCCTTTGGTCGCCAATATGGGGCGCGTCCCTCTTCTCTGTTACCTCCTGGAGCCCGCTTTCGGCACTTGTTACGGCTGCTTAACTTCACACTACCTGCACCTTTCATGGTGGGTGTGAACCCTTCACCACCTTGGCTTCGTGAAGCGGCCCATGTTAACTTTGGCCTTCATTTGCTTCCTAAGGACACTACTCCAACCGCTTTCGCCACTTGCAACGGTGGCTTAACCTCACACTACCTGCACCTTTCATGGTGGGTGTGAACCCTTCACCACCTTGGCTTCGTGAAGCGGCCCATGTTAACCTTGGCCGCCATTCGCTTCGTAAGGACACTACTTCAGCCTCGGTCTATCGGTTTCAGTTTCACGACCTTCTCATGAAACTTCACGATAGTACCTTTGTGTACACTGATGGCTCTCGGACTGACCGTGGGGATTCTGTCCTCTGCTCATACTCACTCAGCGCCCTTCAAAGTCTATGTGCGTTGTACACCGCCCATCCTTTAGTGCAATGGGTCCAGGAAAACTGTCACTTGCTCACTCTTGTGATGCTTCTGTGGGTTCCTGGTCACGTCGGTCTGCCAGGAAACGATGCTGCAGTACTCGTACCTCAGCCCACTAGTTCTTATATACCCTCCGACGCTCTCTGTGTTGCCGTCTGTCAGGAGGGGGTGTCCCTTTGGCATCGCCAATGGTCCTCCCTTCACGGGAATAAGCTCCGGCTTGTAAGGATTCTTCGCTAACTTCCCTTATCACAAAAATATTAAAGGTAAGTTTAATAAAAGTGTTGTTGTTATAAACTGCGAATGTTGCTGATGTGGCCCGGCCCTCCCGCTCAACAGCAATTGTCTGATTAGGGTGGATTGACCTCCACATATCCCACTGGGAAACGAGACGATTGATTTCTGTTTCGTAGAATGCAGTCAGCCGCTGGAGTATCCAAAGTTGCACCCACTCCAGCACTTCTTCGTCCAAGTAAAGCCAATGGCCACATATATCTTTGTTCAGGTCACCAACGATGTCAAATATCACACGGTGAAGGATCCATTTCGTTCAGAGAATGTTGCAGTGTTTCCCAACCAAGTCGCTAAAGTGTAGGCTTTATCTTGTTAGAGTGTGGATAAGGGCGTTTTCGTGCAAAAGGATGATTCCCGACAGATCAAGTACAAATCGCATAGGCAACTGTGAAAACATCGCATATCTCCCCCGTCAAAGGTGTCCAAAGCTGTTCACACGTGATCCGGTAAGGTTATGAAGACCCTCTTCGACTGCTGAGGACCACCTGCTGCTCGAGCGTGGAATCGCAATCAGTGTGCATCGCTAACAATACACTTAACAGAAACTGCGACACGTCATAAACACGGAACGCCCAAGAATGCTGTCGGATGGGATCATCGTGTTGCATGATGTTGCATGACACTGCTCGTGGTATGAAGGTTACACGTCGGCGATTTTGTTGGTGACCTGAAGAAAGACGTCGGTTTCACTCGGGCGAGGTAGCGCAGGAGTGGCTGCAGCTGTGTACCCGTCAGCGGCCGACATCGTAGTACGGAACAGGAATCAATCGTCTCCTCTTCAGTGGCATAACTGTCTTAACGAATGTGGTGGTAACTTTCGAATGGAAGCATTACAATTATACCATCGTGGCAGGTGTTCGGTTATCATGTAGCTGCCCGTTATACCTCTGTCTGTCTACATATTCATAAAAGTAGGAGACAGAAAAATAATCCTATTTTGAAATTATTGTGTTGTGTAACTGACCTTGGCTGATTGCACATATTGTATTGTATTGTATGTTAACCTGGGTCCTAGAAACGACGGAGAGGCTTCGTCCCCGCCGCAGCCACAGTGGTCCACAACCCCACGCAGTCCACTTCACCCCTCCGCCACCCCACACCGAACCCAGGGTTATTGTGCAGTTCGGCCCCCGGTGGACCCCGACAGGGAGCGTCTCACACCAGACGAGTGTAACCCCTACGTTTGCGTGGTAGAGCAACGGTGGTGTACGCGTACGTGGAGAACTTGTTTGCGCAGCAATCGCCGACATAGTGTAACTGAGGCGCAATAAGGGGAACCAGCCCGCATTCGCCGTGGCAGATGGAAAACCGCCTAAAAACCATCCACAGACTGGCCGGTTCACCGGACCCCGACACAAATCCATCGGACGGATTCATGCCGAGGACCAGGCGCTCCTTCCCACCCGGAAAGCCGTGCGTTAGACTGCACGGCCAACCGGGCGGCCCGATTGCACATATACTAATGGAACTAGTAGAACGCGATTAATACAACGTCCTCTTCAACAAGGTGGGTATGAAGGCTTGGAGAGGATGTTAAGTTAAACAAATGTCTCATTTTATTGGCATTCTTGTGACCTGCTTTTAGTCTGTTATTAGTAACAATTTCTTTTCTCACGAGAAGCTTCTCAGTATTAGTCGCAGTAAAAAAAGTTATTTAGCAAACACTTATGCTTCGGACCTAAATTTTCACGTCGCGAGACCAAGAGAGAGGGGTCCGGTACCCCCTGTACAGGCGAGGCAAAGTGTCCCTGCTACTCGCTGGGCTGGGAGAGCGCCAGCGCTGCCCGACTGGCGTCCTATCAATATTCACGGAGCAATCAGCGGCGGCCGAGGACGCTTCATTACGGACCCCACACCGCCGCTTACCGCAAATCGAGCCCGCTGATGGGCAACAGCCGCGTCTGGCGAAACACATCCGGCCTCTGGCCGCTGGCCGCTCACTACACTCTAGCTGTCCTGTCACTCAGAGTACGCAAACCTGCGCGCGTGGCCGGCAGGCGCAGCTGCGAATGGTCCAGCTATCACAAGAAGCAGTGGGAAAGGAACATCTCGCTGTATGATCATTACTGCTCACCCTGCATTCTTTCTGGCTTTTTTTTTATCACGGTCCAGGTTAAATGTACTACCTTACGTTTGAAAAGAGGTACTTCTGGCTTTTGCTTTCTTTATGGTGATTTCATTGCCCTGCCCCAAACGGGCAGGGGAGGGCTGGCAGTGGTACAATCCGCCGCTCTTCAGCCGAGTGACATGGCAGTTAGTAAAAGGAGAAAACTAAACATACAGGGTTGTTCATTGATACTGACCGGGCCAAATATCTCACGAAAGAAGCATCAAACGAAAGAACTACAGAGAACGAAACTCGTCTAGCCTGAAGGGGGAAACCAGATGGCGCTATGGTTGACCCGCTACATGGCGCTGCCATAGGAAAAACGGATATCAACTGCGTTTTTTTTAACATTTTTTATTAAATATTCGTGTAGTACGTAAAGAAATATGAATGTTTCACTTTGATCACTTTTTTTCGCTTTGTGATAGATGGCGCTATAATAGTCACAAACGTATAAATACGTGGTTTCGCGTAACATTCCGCCAGTGCGGACAGTATTTGCTTCGTGATACATTACCCGTGTTAAAATGGACCGTTTCCCAATTGCGGAAAATGTCGATATCGTGTTGATGTATGGCTATTGTGAT
The DNA here is from genome assembly GCF_023864345.2 of Schistocerca serialis cubense. NCBI lineage: Eukaryota > Metazoa > Arthropoda > Insecta > Orthoptera > Acrididae > Schistocerca > Schistocerca serialis. Next base: position 492,348,417 of record NC_064646.1, on the reverse strand, counting down.
CAAAATGCCCAATGGACGTGTGATATGTATGCTGCTCGGTATCCTGGATGACATCATCCAAGTGTCCGGACTCTTCGCCGGAAAGTTACGCGATTTAAGGAAACAGGAAGTGTTCAGCGACATGTGAAACGTCAACCACGACCTGCAACAAATGATGTTGCCCAACTTGGTGTTTTAGCTGCTGTCGCAGCTAATCCGCACATCAGTAGCAGACAAATTCGGCGAGAATCGGGAATCTCAAAAATTTCGGTGTTGAGAATGCTACATCAACATCGATTGCACCCGTACCAAGTTTCTATGCACCATGAATTGTATGGCAACGACTCTGCACGTCGTGCACAGTTCTGCCACTGCGTACAAGAGAAATTACGGAACCATGATAGATTTGTTGCACGCGTTCTATTTATCGACGAAACGTCATTCACCCATCGGTAACGTAAACCGGCGTAATATTCACTATTGGGCAACGGAAAATCCACGATGGATGCGACAAGTGGACCATCAGCGACCTTGGCGGCATTATGGAAGGAAGGATAATTGGCCCCTATTTTATCGATGGCAATCTAAATGTGCATTGTATGCTGATTTCCTACGTAATATTCTACCGATGTTACTACAAGATGTTTCACTGCATGACAGAAGGGCGATGTACCTCCAACATGACGGATGTCCTGCACATAGCTCGCGTGCGGTTGAAGCGGTATTGAATAGCATATTTCATGACAGGTGGATTGGTTCTTGAAGTACCATACCATGGCCTGCACGTTCACCGAATCTGACGTCCCCGGATTTCTTTCTGTGTGGAAAGTTGAAGGATATTTGCTATCGTGATCCACCGACAACGCCGGACATCATGCTTCAGCGCATTGTCAATGCGAACATTACGGAAGGCGAACTACTCGCTGTTGAGAGGAATGTCGTTACACGTATTGCCAAATGCTCTGAGGCTGACAAACATCGTTTTGAGCATTTATTGCATTAATGTGGTATTTACAGGTGATCACGGTGTAACAGCATGCGTTCTCAGAAATGATAAGTTCACAAAGGTACATGTATCACATTGGAACAACCGAAATAAAATGTTCAAACGTACCTACGTTCTGTATTTTAATTTAAAAAACCTACCTGCTACCAATTGTTCGTCTAAAATTGTGAGCCATATGTCTGTGACTATTACAGCGCCATCTATCACAATGCGAAAAAAGTGGTCCAACTAAAACATTCATATTTCTTTACGTACTACAGGAATATGTAACAAAAATGGGGGTCCCCATTTAAAAAAACGCAGTTGATATCTGTTTGATCTATGGCAGCGCCAACTAGCGGTCCAATCATAGCGCCATCTGGTTTCCCCCTTCAAGCTAGACAAGTTTCGTTCTTTGTAGTTTTTTCGTTTTATTTCGTGAGATATTTGGCCTGGTCACGGTCAATGGACCACCCTGTATAAAGGAGATAAAAAGGGCGACATAAAAACAGAATAAGTGGAGACAATGATTAAAATATACACTGACACGGAGACGTTGATTGTGGTACAATTAAAAAACTCGACATGATGTTAAAAAAACACAGTTTGCGAATCGTGGAGCACATAAAGTACAGTGAAGTCACATGAACAGGTTTAAACTTGGCCACAGTATTAAAACACTCCAGAACAAAACCACTTTAAAACCACTGTAAAAGACGAAGCACACATGACGAAGAGTAAAACTGCCAGAGGGACCTGCCAAGTGAGAGGCCTCAGAGGAGGGAAAAATAGGGGAGAGGAAAGTGCAGCGTGGGAGTGGGGGGATGAAAAGAATAGGGGGGTGGGTGGATGCACCAAGGGGCAGGAGATGTGTAGGATGGGGGATGGAGAGAGAAAGCAAGTCAGGAGAGAGTGCAGAGACACAGAAGGGGTGCACTGAAAAGATATGAGTCTATCCAGGTCATTTTGGAAGGTATCGAGAAATGAAAAAAAATATATATCAAAAGAAGGAGTATATTACGTGAAACGATTTCGAGAATCTGCAGCCACGTATGCGTTACTACGCTTGTGTTGGTTGTGAACTTGTATTACTGAGTTTATTATTTTATGCCCGTATTTAACCATGTATGTAGTTTGCGCTGAGTGTTCACAGATCTGGAACATGTGCCACGTGATGACAGGTCCAGATCTGAAAAGTAATGGCTGACCGCTGTGGCCGAGCGGTTCTAGGAGCTTCAGTCCGGAACCGCGCTGCTGCTACGGTCGCAAGTTCGAATCCTGCCTCGGGCATGGATGTCCTTACGTGAGTTAGGTTTGAGTAGTTCTAACTTCTACGGGACTGATGGCCTCAGAAGTTAAGTCCCATAGTGCTCAGAGCCATTTGAACCATTTGAACCAAGTTCACGAACTTTCGTATCTTCGAAGTCATGGGTACGATTTAGAGAGAGACGATAGTGTGGAGCCTCCAAGGACACTCCTGCTAGTGAAGTAACAAGTCATCCGCAAGACCGCTACGGTCGCAGGTTCGAATCCTGCCTCAGGCATGGTTGTTTGTGATGTCCTTAGGTTAGTTAGGTTTAACTAGTTCTAAGTTCTAGGGGACTAATGACCTCAGCAGTTGAGTCCCATAGTGCTCAGAGCCATTTGAACCATTTTGAACAAGTCGTCCACTGTAAATCGTAAAACCGGACACTTCTCTGACCAGTAATTAATAAAACGAAATCAAGTAACGGTAGAGACAATTGAAAGACAACGAGGTGTGGTTGATGAAAGAATACCTTGCCCTGAGAGTGACTTCCTATGGCACCAACGAGACACACTGTGTGAAAGACACATTTTCCATTCTCAGCGTGATCGCTTTACCAGATTTCACGGTGACTACAGACGTAAAACGTAACGAATCTGTTCAACGCCTCTTCTGTGATTCGTGTCTCATAGGTGTTGCTATTAAGGGAGACTACGACGTAAACTGCATTATGCCTCAGAATGACTGCGGAAATGTATTGATTTTGTAATATTTTAATTATTTAATTCATGTGTTTTTTGTGTTATTTTATCCGAATGACGATTACGCTTTTGCGCACACACAATTAATAGAAATTTTTCATTAAGTTTCATAATTTTCTATTTCTGAGACCATTACCTGTAAGACGACATTTAATTGCACCAACAGATCTTTTTATTTAACGCAACTGTAACTGATCATAATTGTTACTGTTTGAAAACTTGTACTCGTATATTAAGATTAAATTCTCCAAATCTATTGTAATTCTCTATTTTCGTTTATTTCTCCCCTATGTTACAGTGACACACGATACAGTACACAGGTACATGATCTATTATCAAATCTTTTGTAAATAATCAGATTATTTGTTTTTGATCTTCCATATCAAGACACAATATTAAAAATATTAAAAAGGAAAACACTTACTAATGATTTACAGAATATTTGAAAGTGTTTTCCTTTTTAATATCATTACCAATAACAAGGCACATTTTATTGCAAGGAATAGTGAACCTGGATTTTAACTGAGGTATCAAGTATGTTTCTTTTTGTGAGAATGGTGACTGAATTGTTGTTTTGTAACATTATGAAATTAGTAGTCTTATATTCTGCTTGTAGACTATATATGGCCCAAGTGAAGGCAAGAAAAAATTCTCTTTGGGAAATATGTCATGTTACGGAGTAAAGTCAAGCACTGGCACGCCAGTCAAGAGCAGAGAGGGCTGTGACAAGACGTCAGACAATTGCACGCTGACCGACCCCTCTCCAGGACGACAACGTGACAGCAGCGGCCTCTAGGCGAAGAGGACTTAAGTTCCGCGCCGAGTGGCGGCGGCCCACCTTTACAGTAGCATCAATATTACACACTTAAAGATCAGCCACTTAGGAATTGCATATACTGAAGAGATTTCTTATTTGCATGTCACCCTTTGCTTGCGTCACTTCTGTGTTACTGTCGAAGTTAAGTATTGTCATTGTTCATTCCGTAATTAATATGATTTGTTTGAATGTTGCTTAGCGATCTGAGACGGCAGGCTTCCTACACTCCACATTTGACGTTAAGGCAGGATTCAGCATTTCATGCACAAATTTTGTACTCATTCCAGCTCTGAAGATTTTTTTGTGTTTGATAATATCTACGTTATTACAGTAAAAACTAAAAGTTTTATAGTGGGTCACTAGGTTTGAGACCCTGACATCATATGATAACAACAGGTCCAGCGAGATATTCCTTCCTGTCATTGGAGTAATAAAGAGCGTTTGTCTCAGTCACTTTTCGTAACACTGTTTTTTACTTGGCTTCACCTGGTTCGGCAGATACTATTTCTGCTACTGGCTTATTGAATAGCCGTACTTGGAAGTAGGATTGCACAGGGAACCATTTTAATTGATTTCAGTTACCTACATCTCGTAATTGTAAAGTTCATCATAATTTTTTATGAATAATGTACGTCTCCTTGTTTTCATTTACATATTGCATTTAATTGATTTTATTTGCTTTTTATTTTGTATCAATAACCTATGTTACCGTTTATCCACAATCTAATCACGGTCAGCTCTATGATTCATGAATGTGGGTTTACTGGGAGCACGTGTGTGGTTCTACCATGAGTACAGCTGTGTTGTTGTGTTGAAATTGAAAGAACCAGTGAACCACTTATTGTGAGGATTTATCAAACTCCCGGGTTCGATTCCCGGCGGGGTCAGGGATTTTCTCTGCCTCGCGATGACTGGGTGTTGTGTGCTGTCCTTAGGATAGTTAGGTTTAAGTAGTTCTAAGTGCTAGGGGACTGATGACCATAGATGTTAAGTCCCATAGTGCTCAGAGCCGTTTATCAAACTACTACGCTATCGAGTCCGCTATGCACGAATGTATGGTTCAGTTTCAACTGTATCTGATACAGTCCGTCGGAAAACTTCAAAGCCGATTTTGTCTGTAAATTTACGATAAAAATTAAGAACAACGTATTTCTCGGCAGTTTTTAACCGTGTTCCACACTCACGTATCACTACTATCTTAGCAATTTTCATACTGCGTATTAACAGCGCGACAATCAGAGCACAGCCGCGCGGCATTAGCCGAGCGGTCTAGGCGCTGCAGTCACGGACTCTGCGGCTGGTCCCGGCGGAGGTTCTAGTTCTCCCTCGGGCATGGGTGTGTGTGTTTGTCCTTAGGATAATTTAGGTTAAATAGTGTGTAAGCTTAGGGACTGATGACCTTAGCAGCTAAGTCCCATAAGATTTCACACACAATGAGAACACAACAGTACAGAGACTGTAACTGTACATTGTTTTTGAAATAAAAACTACATAGCTAAGGCGTGATTAAGAAAAACGTAGATGGCTGTTAATACATTAGAATATCTTAAAGTTTCATTTAACGTAACTTAGAAGTAATGTATCTAATACAACACCAGTGTACGTGTGCTACTGCTTCTGACCAATCATCGCGTTTGTGTTTATTTACATCAGGTTTATTCTTATGATGAACGGAGTATAGATACTCCGCCAGGCCTGGTAACAACACTAAAGACGAACAACACTAATACGCTCTGATGGCCGTAGTACCTGCCACAGAGAACTGCAGCTCCAGTCATTTGCGTAGCAACAGATGGTGTGTACGTACCCGCCAGGTTAGCCGCGAGCGCCAATGCGCTGCTTCCTGGACTCGGGTAGGCGCGCCGGCCCCGGATCGAATCCGCCCGGCGGCTTAACGACGGAGGCCGGTGTGCCGGCCAGCCTGGATGTGGCTTTTAGGCGGTTTTCCACATCCCCCTAAGTGAATACCGGGCTGGTCCCCACGTCCCGCCTCAGTTACACGACTCTCAGACATTTGCAACACATTCACACTATTCCATGGATTACACTAGACACACAGTTGGGGTACACTAATTCCGTCCCGGAGGGTGTGGGGTGGCGGCAGGAAGGGCATCCGGCCACCCCTTCAATTAAACTTGCCAAATCCGATTAACCTTGCCGACCCTGCGTCATTGCGGGAAAACGGCACAAGCAAAAGAAAGAAAGATGGTGTGTACGTGCACGAAGCTACACTGCCATTCAGTCTTTTCTGCAGGGTGCTTTTTGTTTTGTCGGGCAGTATAGTTCGGCCGCACCGTTTTGCTACGAGGAGGCTCGAAGGAGCCAGCTGGGTGTTGCATAAAGCACGGTAGCCGCCGCCGGTGCGAGAACGCGACTCGACGCAGAAGAAAGAGTCTGTGGTTCGCACCGCGCCTGGCGCCAGGGCGCTCGTGACTGCGTGGCAGCGGCCTTGGCAGGCGCACGGCCCGCTGACCCGCATCTGGAGCTGCACCTGGAGCCGGCTGGAGCGGCCGGCCGCTGGAGCGGCAGCGGAGCCCCCGCGGCCCTGTCGGCAAGGCCGCGCCGCGGTGAGTCAGCGGGCCGCGTCAGAGAGTGCGACCGTACAGAGCTCTGGCCAGCTGCTGGGCAGTGGGAGGGAGGGAGGGAGGGAGCGAAGGGCACTGTGGAGCACTCACCCACAGTCCGGCGAAGCGCATGTGGCTGCCGGCCAAACATATAAAAAGTCCGGACTGTCCGGTTTTTGTTCGGCGTATTAGTGTGATGTAGGTAACACCCCGCTGCAAGACAATGACGCAACAGCGAGGAATTAGTATGACGAGCAAAAAACAGAGAAATAGGATTGCCTTATCTAGCTAGGATCTCGTCGGGACACTCTGATATAAACTACGCCCTAGGTGGCCACGAAGCTTCAACGGTACCGACCGACCGCCGTGTCATCCTCAGCCACGGTCGTCACTGGTTCAAATGGTTGAAATGGCTCTGAGCACTACGTGACTTATCTGAGGTCATCAGACCCCTAGAACTTAGAACTACGTAAACCAAACTAACCTAAGGACATCACACACATCCATGACCAAGGCGGGGTTCGAACCTGCGACCGTAGCGGTCGCGCGGTTCCAGACTGAATCGCTTAGAACCGCTCGGCCACATCGGCCGGCGTGTCGCCACTGGTGCGGATATGGAGCGGCCGTATGTCAGTTTTCGAGACCGGAGCCGCTACTTCCCAATCAAGTAGCTCCTCAGTTTGTCTCCCAATTGCTTGCCAACAACGCTCGACAGACCGGATGGTCACCCATCCAAGTGCTAGCCCGACCCGACTTCGCTTAACTTCGAAGACCTGACGGGAACCTGTGTCACCGCGGCGGCAATGCCGTTGGCGACACTATGACATGGTGGTGTAGAAATGAAGTTAAAGTTTATATTTATATTATTTGAAAAATATGTAAAAATCTGCCAATCAGTTGCATACGGTTTCTATATACCTTGACTGGGTTTCATTACCTCTAAGGGTGACTTCATCAGAAGGTAAGGTAAGTACATGAAGGACATATCATCAAAAATGTACAGTGTTTTAAGAGCTGAGTTGCTCAAGTCTCCTCACACCACACCGATGTTACTTATGTTTTCATGTTTGACTTGAGCAACTCAACTCTTAAATCATAGTACATCTTTGACGATATGTTCTTCATGTAATTATTAAATCACAGTACATCTTTGACGATATGTTCTTCATGTAATTACGTTACCTTCTGATATAGTCACCCTTAGAGGTGACGAAACCTGGTCAAGGTATATAGAAAACCTATGCAACCGGCTGGCAGATTTTTACATATTTTGCAAATTTGTGTATACGGTTGCTGCAAATGTCAACCATGTTCAAAGTTGTATATTTAATATTACTAATTTTTGTGTAGAACTCAATTACATGGAACCTGTTGTGGTAGAAGTAGTTTGTACACCACAGTTTTAGGAAGATTTCATCGTTTACAGCAAGTCTGTTTTTCCCTTTTACTCCATGCAAGTCAGCATGTATTTAAATTGCCTCTATAACGTCGATTCCACAGTTCCTGGTAGCAGTCGATCTCTTTCATGAGTCTACTGGGCCGACGTCAGTCCGCAGTGGCGTTGTGTGCGGGAGTACAAAACAAATATTCGTATAATTTTAGCACTTGCCATTTGTGTTAAGGATTTCCGATTTCTTTAAGAAAGTAAATCCACCTTTCTTTCGCGGAGTGTTTAGACTTCCATTCTTTCGAGTCACGTTTAGTTTTTAAAAAGCCCTTCAGATACATGTTTCCCGAAAACAATTGTCGCCTGAAATCTTCACACCATTTTAATCGGGTTTATAATACCTATATTTTTTCTTTAATTCTTCTTTACTTCTTCTTTAATTTCAAGAAACACATTGCGTTGGCCGCTTCGACGAAGCCCTCCGAAATTGGTACTGCTATTTTCTCAACAAAAAGCGATTAATTTACCTAGTGGAATTTGCAATTGTCTTCAAATATCTAAACAAAACTTCGTAGTTGTCTCCCATCTTTCGGTATTCAGTGAATCAAACATCAGCAGCTTCTGTTGGATTACGTCAGTTTCAGTAAAGTCTTGAACACGTAAGTGAAACCTTTTTTCAGCCTTGTAGTTCGACGCTTTGATGCCCATGCCGTGAAATGAAACTTCTTGCAATTCTTTTATGCATTCGCACACGGAATGTGGTTCGAGAATCTTTCCAACAATAGCCGTAGCTTTGTACATGGCTGCAGACTGCTTTGCGGTGACTCTGGGGTCAGGATACATTGCGGCATTCAGTTTTCCGGTACAGTTAAGAGACTGGAGTACTGATGGTGCTTGAAAAGTTGTTGTCAGTTCTGCAACATCAACGAGCAGTTCTTTCTGGATACCTTCTTTAATCATGAATGTAGAAACCGGCTTTGATGCCGATGCTACCGCGAGTCTATTTATAATTATGATTCTTCGTAGAAATGTGATGCCTCACATGTACCTTACCTCCGTGACTTACTGAGATGAAACAGTTACAAATCTCACACAAAGCTTTCTGATGCGTACGCCCTTTCTTGACAAAATACTTGATTGGTTGGTCTGGAGGAGGGGTCCAATCAGCGAGGTCTTCGGTCCCATAGGATTAGGGAAGAATAGGGAAGGAAGTCAGCCGCGCCCTTTCAAAGGAACCATCCCGGTATTTGCCTGAACCGATTTAGAGAAATCACAGAAAACTTACACCAGGAGAACCGGACGCGGGTTTGAACCGTTGTCCTCCTGAATGCGAGTCCAGTGAGCCAACCACGGCGCCACCTCGCTTGGAGGACCACTCTTTCGTGTAATCATCCGAAAAGTGACACTTTCTAATTCCATCCTTAGGCATATTCGTAAGTTATGATAAGTTTATTAAACGGTAAGCAGTTCACGGTAACACCTTCTTCACTGAAGTACACGTCACTATACATTCACGCCCTACATACCCGCAGTAAACACTGGAAACATTACTAACTTGCAACCGTTGTTCGCATTACGTTTAGAAGGAATTGTTTTATCAAATGGGAACTGCCCGATTATTGCGCATGACGCTGCTAAAATAGTTCCAATCCGTCCAGCTGGAGAAGTCTGGTATTTTTTAGAATGACGGCGCTAGATCTAGAAGGTCCTTGCATCGTCGGTACAGGATGCGCAACACGCAACGCTATCTATGAGACGCTCTAGTCAACGAAAACTTGTTGATATAAGTAAAACTAACTAAGGTTGCATTTACATGTTGCGCTGACAGATGGCGTTACTTCTATACTTGAGCCAAATTCTTAACACTATTTTGAAAAATCGGGACACAATTGGGTCTTGTCGGGATGTCGGGACAAGAAGGTCCGTATCGGTGACGGTGCCAAAGATCGGGATGGATGGCAACTCCAGATGTACTATGCACTGTATGGATACAAAAGATGATTCTTACTGACACTTAAAAATCCCCGAAGAGACAGTTAATGTAATACACGGCACATGAGGCCGTAAATGTCGGGAAATACCCAAAAACTGGATTACAAATGTTGAACGTATGATGTCACAAGATGAAGTATCTCACCGGATTCGCAACGGTTGGGTTTGTCGATCCCACTCTCATTGGTGGGGGACAGCGCTACACTGGTTCCGCTAGGCTACTCCGATTTCGTAAATGTAAACCGGCTCATGGTAGTCCCGTATTATAACCACAGTGAGCACTACCGGATCTCAAGGATGAAAACAGAATACCGTAGCGGAGCCATGTGTGGCGCTGTAACCGCCAGGGTAGGATCGACAGCCTTAACAGCTGCACATGTGGTGAAGTATGTAATGACGTCACGTGTTCAACATTTGTCATCCGCTTTTGGAAAATTTCGCGACGTTTGCGGCCCCATGTGTCTTGTATTAAATTAACTGCCTCAGTGTCATCTACATCGCTTCGGGGATTGTGTAACGTTAATAAGAGTGAACCAGTGTAGATACACTTACCAATGCTATTCTGATGTCTATGTTCTGTGTTTTCCTTCTAGGCAGCACGAATGAGCGAGCGAGGAAAAGAAGAATATAGCCATCACTCGGCGCCAACCAGCAGTGTCCATATGAAAGTGGGCAGCTTATTTCAAATCACAGAGTGTTGAGGAATTTTGTTCGAAATTGCGGAAATTCGCACAATATTACTTTGCAGTTGCAGGCCATAATGCCAACGTCGAAAAGACTGAAAACCGGCACAGTCACAAAAATGACGTTGTTTTCGTGTAATTTAAAATCACCCTGTCAGTAGTTCCACGAAATAATTTCCACCAAAATAACATTTTTGGTAAAGTGCGTTCAAATTAGAAATATTAATATTTAATCACAGATTATTGTTACTTCTTTAGAAGTCTAGTTGAAATGAGCAGAGCTAATGAACGTCTTTTCTCTTTCCGTCCCGAAGAATAGATACATGTTTGTTTTGCTGAATGAAAAACTTTATATTGACATAAGCTTTTATTAGGGAGACGACTGAGTAGTTAAGAAGACTGAGCACTTAGCTGCTATGATAACTGTCCAATTATAAGGCTGTGCACTGATATCCCTCAGTTTACGCACTTTTATGATTGTGCTTGTAAAGAACTGACTCTGTTATTAATGATCGTCTGTAATACCCAGCAGGCTATTTCTATTTAAAACTAATAGTGCGGCTTTATGCGCAAAATGTCCTGCTGATAATAACGGAGCTCGTGCTTGTCTGTTGTTGGGCCTGGCACCCCTAATCCCACAGCCGACAACAGCCGAGTCCTTCACTTCAGAGACTTCTCGCTGTTCAATAACACTGTAGCTGTATTTACACTGAGGCATGGGCAATTACGTTCTTGCAGAGGATGACCTACAAGGAATGGGCGATAGTCAGCAACGTGACACGAACGAACATTCGAAGCACAAAGTCTTCAATGGATGGTTTATGAGCTATGAGCACTTGTTCATCTTTGCTATTGTGAAACACATTTCCTTTACTAAATAAGTTCTCTTAGCTCAATACATATGAATTTTAGAGGCCTTGATTTACTGAACTTTTTGTCTCGGTTTGGTCCATATGGTTTGGTCCATAAGACCACCTCAGAAAAAATGGAAGTAATGGGCTTGTACAGAGTGGGCAAATAAAAGTGTACAAAGAAGCGTAACAGAGGAAAGGAAATACAGTACTAATCTGAGAGTAGCAGATGTATTAAGTGACCACCATTCATCTCTTGGCTCTTTTGGGCCCTGGTCGGCAATCTGCTGAAGGCGGACCGAAGCTGCACACCCGGAATTCCATCAGTCTCATCCGAAATGTTCCACTGCAGTTCTGGAACACTATGAGGTTGTTGCTATATACCTCGGACTTGAGAGCTCCCCGCACAAAGTAATCGCAGACTGACAGACCAGGTGACCCGGGTGGCCAGCTAGGACCGCGACCAGATTGACCTCTATTAACAACGCTGTCAGCCGTGGAAATTGTGAATATGTGCTCCAAGGTTCGGCCGGCTGTATGGACAGTTGTTTCATCCTGTAAGAAGCTGATGGTATGGTTATACTTATACATTCACGTCCAATCGTCTCCACTCATCCGGGCCACTTTTATTTGTGACACCTGTAGTAGAAGAGAGCTGTCTCACAGTTACCGAATATGAAGAAGTGCTCATAGCTCTTACAGTAATTATTTTACAGCCCACGTTCACTGGACTTTTTGCTTCGAATGGTCGCACCTGTCACACCCCAGAATATTGACCATTGATGCTCGGGCACCCTGTAGAGAAACATTCAGTGCACACGGCACGTACGTACTGTATGTCTTTCTGTAGCGAGTTTCGGTTTGGCGGCTTAACAGTCGACTACTTTCAGTTATATTTGATTCGATGCTATGTAAACACTTCTGATATACTCCAAAAAAATGTTCAAATTTGTGTGAAATCTTATGGGACTTAACTGCTAAGGTCATCAGTCCTTAAGCTCACACACTACTTAACCTAAATTATCCTAAGGACAAACACACACACCCATGCCCGAGGGAGGACTCGAACCTCCGCTGGGACCAGCCGCACAGTGATATACTCCGAAACGCATCGTTGAGGGCAGGCCCGTTCAAGTTAATGGAAAATACAAACCGTGGCTTATTATTATTCACTGTGGACTTTTCGTATTTGGATAAAACTAAATATATACTGAGGACTAAGCTTTGCTATACCGCTGCTTGTAATTTAACCACTATACCTCTGTGTGTGTGCAAACTGTGATATTAAGCATTCCTGTATTAAGAAGGCGGTGTACAAGGCGTCGCAAGAGGGGTATGTACCATCCCTTGTTGATATCACGTATTCGTCGGGTGATTAAGATGTGTCGACGTCGCCTTAGGCTGTTCCCAGAGAGGCACTGTCAACCGTCGCCAGAGGTCGCCTGGGAACATCGGCCGACGGCTTGGTCACAGTGCGTCCGATCTCATGGTCATTTCCGACGGGATCAAAGTGGTTAGGTTAGGTTAGAATCTGTCCTATCTAGGTTAGGTGGACCGGATGGACGCCACGACGCCTTTTTGTTTGGAGACGGGATTTGCATGGCGACTTTTTCTGTCAGCAAGACGATAAGTGCAAGTTGACCGGCTATATCTCTCACGAACACAACCTGGCGAGTACTGTTGTTACTTTCTTCAGTTACTGAAATAACCAGACAGGTTTTACAGATACACACTCCTGGAAATTGAAATAAGAACACCGTGAATTCATTGTCCCAGGAAGGGGAAACTTTATTGACACATTCCTGGGGTCAGATACATCACATGATCACACTGACAGAACCACAGGCACATAGACACAGGCAACAGAGCATGCACAATGTCGGCACTAGTACAGTGTGTATCCACCTTTCGCAGAAATGCAGGCTGCTATTCTCCCATGGAGACGATCGTAGAGATGCTGGATGTAGTCCTGTGGAACGGCTTGCCATGCCATTTCCACCTGGCGCCTCAGTTGGACCAGCGTTCGTGCTGGACGTGCAGACCGCGTGAGACGACGCTTCATCCAGTCCCAAACATGCTCAATGGGGGACAGATCCGGAGATCTTGCTGGCCAGGGTAGTTGACTTACACCTTCTAGAGCACTTTGGGTGGCACGGGATACATGCGGACGTGCATTGTCCTGTTGGAACAGCAAGTTCCCTTGCCGGTCTAGGAATGGTAGAACGATGGGTTCGATGACGGTTTGGATGTACCGTGCACTATTCAGTGTCCCCTCGACGATCACCAGTGGTGTACGGCCAGTGTAGGAGATCGCTCCCCACACCATGATGCCGGGTGTTGGCCCTGTGTGCCTCGGTCGTATGCAGTCCTGATTGTGGCGCTCACCTGCACGGCGCCAAACACGCATACGACCATCATTGGCACCAAGGCAGAAGCGACTCTCATCGCTGAAGACGACACGTCTCCATTCGTCCCTCCATTCACGCCTGTCGCGACACCACTGGAGGCGGGCTGCACGTTGTTGGGGCGTGAGCGGAAGACGGCCTAACGGTGTGCGGGACCGTAGCCCAGCTTCATGGAGACGGTTGCGAATGGTCCTCGCCGATACCCCAGGAGCAACAGTGTCCCTAATTTGCTGGGAAGTGGCGGTGCGGTCCCCTACGGCACTGCGTAGGATCCTACGGTCTTGGCGTGCATCCGTGCGTCGCTGCGGTCCGATCCCAGATCGACGGGCACGTGCACCTTCCGCCGACCACTGGCGACAACATCGATGTACTGTGGAGACCTCACGCCCCACGTGTTGAGCAATTCGGCGGTACGTCCACCCGGCCTCCCGCATGCCCACTATACGCCCTCGCTCAAAGTCCGTCAACTGCACATACGGTTCACGTCCACGCTGTCGCGGCATGGTACCAGTGTTAAGGACTGCGATGGAGCTCCGTATGCCACGGCAAACTGGCTGACACTGACGGCGGCGGTGCACAAATGCTGCGCAGCTAGCGCCATTCGACGGCCAACACCGCGGTTCCTGGTGTGTCCGCTGTGCCGTGCGTGTGATCATTGCTTGTACAGCCCTCTCGCAGTGTCCGGAGCAAGTATGGTGGGTCTGACACACCGGTGTCAATGTGTTCTTTTTTCCATTTCCAGGAGTGTATGACATGAAGAGAGAAACGACCTGTTACATAATGCAGATGATGCGCGATGACATTGAATAGCAAGGTTAGAAACACTCTGCTCAACTTCAGGTGAATTCAGTAGAACCAGATATATGTGAGTTAACTTTCAATGACTGTCATTTCAGCATATTGTGTGGAAGGTAAATACAAATTTTAGAATAAGATGCTCTGAACACCTAAGGTGCTAAAACACCACATTCGCAAACAATCTCGTACAACAGAATCACCACACTGGTGCAATAAAGTGACAGTAGGCATCAATAATAATTCGTAGACAGCTAAAATGCTTGCCTACAAGAGCCGAAAAAAGTTTCATTGCAGTAATTTTATGCATAAGGTATGCCATCATTCTCATTCGAACAACCTTTCCTTCAGGTTTTAATTCATGCCTAAAATTTCCGATGGTGATTTTATGTAACGGTGCTTACCAAGAAAGCAACCCACTACAGACAGACGTGTGTTTTAGAGCGCTACTTCCCGGACGGAAAGTCGCGCCGACCCCTGAAGTTAACCATGTCATATCGGTTAACAACCCTGTCCACCCTGCGCCGATGCGGGACAAAGCCACAAGAAGAGGGGAAGGAAGTCTTGGTTTCCAGTAAAGCTGCAATTTGAGTCCATACACTCTGAGCGATATCCCGATTGTATTTTTCGTCCTCGGGATGCTACAAACTTCTTCTTTCTTGGACTAAACTTATCAGTCCATTTTCCGTGTGTGAAAACGTCTTCCGATACGACCGCATAAAATAAACTGACTTTAATTTCACCAGTTGTCCTCCAAAGTCTGTATGTTCGGGTGATGACATCGGCTGCATCGTGATGCCGCCAAGTAGTGGCGCCGTTGCTTTCGAAAGGTCGGTCCTCTTCGTCCGACGTCGGTCGTCCGCGGAATCCACCGATGTCGGTGGCACTGTGACCTCAGCCTAAGGCGTCGCAGTCATATTCCATGTAAGCGTGTTACATCTGAAACACGTTTTGGGCCAACAGCTAAATGGGTGTCTCATCTTTCAGGGACCCTCTCACAGGATAAGGAGCGAAATAAACGCAATCTTTCGTAATCTGTATATATTATGCGTATGAAAACGTAACCATACCTATAGCGAAACCCATATATTTATTTATATTTCAAGCACAGCCAAGCTGCCGACAGCAGGGGCGATGACGTTGTGTGATAGGTCTCAAGGAACTCTGTTTGTAGTTGCGGTTGACTGACAATCACCTGGACTGGTTTTAAGAGTTGGGTGGTGGTGGGGGGGGGGGGGGGGGAGGGGCGGGGGGAGGCGCTTGCAATTAGCATCTCTTGCAGAGATTTTAGAAATGAGATTTTCCTGCTGGACTTTTACGATCTTGCCGTTGTCAAGTGGCGGCTTACAATGAACTGCGTCAAGGCAGAATTGTTGCTTTTAAAATTGTACTGCCCTCGTGTTAATTGTGTGCTTTTATACGGGGTTCATACAGGGTTATTCGCAAGTACCTCCGGAGGTTCAAAAGAGGACAACGTGAAAACTGCAAACAGACAGAAAAATGACACGTTTCGGTGGGTAGAGCATCTAGACAAATTTCGGTTTTTAATACGCAGAGTTACAGAGTGCACCATTACGGAGCTTGTATGTTAGAAAATTTTTCGCGTAGTAATCATCTGAAACTCCAGAAGTACTTCTCAACAACCCTGTATGGTTAGTTGTGACACGAGTGTAACTAAGAATAAACACAGCCCTTGTTCAAAGTAGCTGACAGACTAAAATGTAATAAATAAACAATGAAATAAACAAATACTTTCCGATATTATCGGAAGACCTTCTGCTTCCTTGCAGAACTAGAAAGGATGAAAGGACACTCCTGAGAAACGGCTCAGCTACATCCTAGAGGCTTTTCTCAGAACGAAACTGCGTGCAGGCAATTTATATTTGCGTGGAAGTTTCCAAACAGTGTACTGTCGACTGTAGAGTGTTGGGTTTATTTCCGTACTTCCGTATCTACTGACAAAAGTTAAAATCTGACAGCGAAATTTCCTTTTCCTTTCTTTTTTGTGAGGTACCTCTTATGTTTAAATCACATTTTATTTATTATTTTCCAGTTTTACAATTTTGTATCACATTTGCAGATATCATGTAGCATTCAGTGAGTAAAGCAAAGCAGTACTGCAGAACACACACAGTCGGGAGCAAGATTTCAGTTCCCATGCTGGCTGAAGGAGTCGGTGGACCATATGGCGTTGCCGGTAAAAGGTGGTGTGACGCGGTGCGTCTAGATATGAGAACGTCCGTTACGTCAGCAGCGAGGTATGTAGGGTAAGCACAGTTACTGCGGCGCGAAGCAAGTAATCTCGCTTCATAAATAAATTGCTAACAGAGGACCTTTTCTTGAATGCAGATGTTATAAGAAATCTAAATGTCGTAAGTACTTTCTTACAAAAGTATTACAACACCAGGAATCGATAATCTTAGTAAAGAAATAGTTAATGCTTAAGCTAGCTAAGACGTACGAACGGCTACGAAATATCATGAGTGTAAGTACGAGGTATAGGCTGCGAACCGTACTTTGCAGTCACCGATAGGACGCCTTCCGATCTAGTTCAGTCGTAAGACCATGTTCTCAGGAAATCGTTAGTTTTCAGTTAACCGTTATTTACTAGTTCGATATTATCCGTTTATGGTGTTTAGTAAATAAATACATCAAAGTAGCAACCCTTATGGACTTCCCCCTTCATCACTTAAAATCACAGGAAGTAGTATTGCACTTTAAGGAGAACCGGACAGCGCTGAAACTGCTTCTGCGAAGGACATAAAGTTCGAGGGCTTCACCACAAAACAAGTGGAAAGAATCCTACACGACGACTCACTAAGATGGTCCAAACATGGATTGTCTTAATCTCCGCATAATTCAGACGTAAAAGCACGAGCCGTCATATTACACGACTCTCATACCGTCCTCCACGGACTCACTGGCTAAACAGACATCACTGGTGGTTTAGTAGAAGTTGAGGGGTTCTTGCAGTGTCCTTTATGTGTAAACAAGAATCTTGGGAACTGGCAGACATCTCCCTTACATTTTCCTGCTGGTCATTGCTTGAACAGAGCAATCTGAAGTTGAATGCTGTCTGAATATTTTTCTTTGTGTTTTCCGTAAAATGCTGAAATTGCATCGCGTATATATAGGAGAAAGGAAATGAGAGAAGCTATTTTGTTCGTCTCCACTTACCGGAGATATCAACCTGTACTTTCTGCTTTATTGCGATAAACTTGATCAGCAGAGCTAAAGGGATTCTTAACACACTGATGTCGTGCAGTTGTATCTGACCAGTGCCACCAACATCGCATTTACCTCCGTGGGCATGAACGCTGATCTTAGCATAAAACAGGGGGTCTCAAACCCAACCCTACCGATTTTGAAGATGGCATCAGTTCTGAGAATTACGCTCTGACATATAATACAGCAGATATCTCTCGTTTATATGTAATTAAAAAATTTACAAAAGTATAGGGGACCATAAATAAACTTCCAGTGTCGCAACATCTCAGAATTACGTCCAATTTGAACAGCATGTTGATGATGCACGAAGAAACGTCATGAAACGAAAAAGTTGAACAAACATCTTAGTAATAAATGGTGCTTTAAGGGCAATAACGTAAATGGCGTTGGCTACAAATAGCAGATGAATCGAAGCACGACGGCTATGGTTTGAGTTGCACATTACACCAGCCGCACTGTGCATGCGGGCTTAATTAAATTTTTATTATGCAAATAATTTTAATTT
This sequence comes from Schistocerca serialis cubense, assembly GCF_023864345.2. NCBI lineage: Eukaryota > Metazoa > Arthropoda > Insecta > Orthoptera > Acrididae > Schistocerca > Schistocerca serialis. Next base: position 492,330,219 of record NC_064646.1, on the reverse strand, counting down.
TAGTCGCTGTATGTCCGGCTACGAAGTCTCGTAACCGGTTGACCCTGACTGATATTAGTACGCAATCTGACTGCATAGAATAACAACAAAGAATGAAAGAAAACTTCCGTTAACACAAATAATTAATTAAGCCCCCAGCAATTATAAAACCTACGAAACAAACAAAACACAAGTGTAACTGTTCTGTGTGTGGAAGTGTGATTCAACGTACACATCTGGCACGGTTCTTCCTCAATAAGACAAGGTAATTTAAGCACCATTTACACTGAAGTAATTAAAAAAACAGAAATACTATAATTGCACATAGAAACCAGAATTACACTCTAATACATGAACACAAGCCAGATGTTTTGTTGACTGAACCTGTGACCAAGAGGCATTGTTATATAGCACATTTGAAATGAAAAAATAAAAAAAATTTCTTTACCTTCATATATATTGACGAAACATACACTCTGATCATTACAACATCCGCAATCGAACAGCATCGGGTGTCTAGCCCATCAGAACAACTGCATACAACATGCTCACAACTAGTCACGGCTACATCAGAGCTCCTACTGCCCACTTCTCAATATGCACTCTCCACGACGACTTCTCGACAAGAACTCTCCACTACCACATCTCAAAAAGCACTCTCGACTACGACTTCTCAGCAAGCACTCTCCACTACCACATCTCAACAAGCACTGCCAGTGGAGGCGGCTGAATAATACTCTTTGGCGCAATCTCTGGCGCTGTGACTCAGTGTAGCCACCTTTCATATGCCCTTCCTCCATGGGCTAGAATTTGTTGGTATTTTTGCCAGCATTGGTGGTGAAAATACCACCAAATTCGTCCAAAAAATACAGACAAAAATTAAAAATTAATATTAATAAGTGAATATCGCATAACTAAATAAATTTTGGCTTTGCACTGACCCTTCAATAACCTAATATATAAAATACAGTAAGGAATACAAATGCTTGAATACATGTGATTTTACACAATAGTTTACAAAAGTATCATGTGGTTAAACAATTCAATCAATAGTGTCAGCAATGACGAATAGGTGCAGGTGAGAGTCTCATAACATTTCATAAACAGTAAACACACAAAAAATCAGTTTATACAAATATTCACATAAAATCCTTTCAATAGTTCAATAAACAAGTAGAACTCCTCAGAGTAGTTGACAGTTCCAACAGTAGCACCCAGCAATGATCAACAGGTGCAAATAGCAGTCTCATAGCATTTCATCAGCAGTATTTAAACAGCTTCAACAGTGGCACCCAAAAATGGCGAGCAGGCCCAGACACCAACAAGTGACACTATCTCAGTAGAAGCAGTCCATTAGTGACACCCAGGAATGTTGAAGAGGTGCAGACACCATCAAGTGACATCATTTCAGTAGAAGCAGTCCATCAGTGGCACCCTGTAATGTTGAGCAGGTGCAGACACCAACAAGTGACATCATTTCAGTAGAAGCAGTCCATCAGTGGCACCCAGTAATGTTGAGCAGGTGCAGACACCAACAAGTGACATCATTTCAGTAGAAGCAGTCCATCAGTGGTACCCAGCAATGTTGAACAGGTGCAGACATCAACAAGTGACATTTCAGTTGAAGCAGTTCCATCAGGGGCCCAGCAATGTTGAGCAGGTGCAGACACCAACAAGTGACATCATTTCAGCAGAAGCAGTTCCATCAGCGGCACCCAGCAATGTTGAGCAGGTGCAGACACCATCAAGTGACATCATTTCAGTAGAAGCAGTCCATCAGTGGCACCCTGTAATGTTGAGCAGGTGCAGACACCAACAAGTGACATCATTTCAGTAGAAGCAGTTCATCAGTGGCACCCAGCAATGTTGAACAGGTGCAGACAGCAACAACTGACATCTCATCACTGGTTGAGCATTTCCAACAGTGGCACCCAGCAATGATGAGCAGGTGCGAGCAGCAACAAGTGACATCATTTCCGTAGAAGTAGTTCCATCAGTAGCTCCCAGCATTGTTGAACAGGTGCAGACACCAACAAGTGACATTTCAGCAGAAGCAGTTCCATCAGTGGCACCCAGTAATGTTGAACAGGTGCAGGTAACAGTCCATAATATTCACTATCACTAATCAGACAGTTCATCAGAGTTCATTAGCAGAAATTAAACATTTCCAAGTGGCACCCATCATGTTGAACAGGTGTAAGCACGAACAACAGTTTGAATGCACACACACTTGCTTTTACAAAATTATCATCAATGCTCTTACACTAAACATAAAAATAATAATAAACACACAAATGATATCAGATAAGTGTCATATTAAATATTACAAATACACAAATATCAGTAAACCTATAATATTTATGGGTGTCAGTGTAAGCCACAACAAACAAGTAAAATAATATTTAGGAGATAGGTTGGTACCAATTATTTGGGATTGGGAAAGGAAAACACACAAAACACACTCACTCATCTTTCATCCACATTAAGTACTACTGTGTAATTGAATAGTGTTAACTGTGTAAATGCAATTCTGTCCAAAATTTTATGTTCAACTTGTGTATCAAGTAGTAGTGGCAGCAATGTATAACAGTCAATAATAGTTAGTCAACGTCGTAGTCATCATGTCAAGACCAATGTTTGCCAAGCCAAATCAAAATGTACGGTTGCTGAACAGCTGTCAGTGTGCCAAGATATGCAAATGCTTCCTCTCTCCAAAAAAAGTATATACTGCTTAGTGATTTAACAAAGTGTGTGTGTAGACAATCTTCTTTCCACTTGAGTAATCTAGTCTGCTATCTTCATCCTCCTTGTTCCATATAAACCAACAAAAAAAATATGCTCCTCACTTACTTTACCTCTTATCCACCAAAACTCCAATAATCATTATCATCACATAATCTTAATACTTCAATAATACCTCTTACGTCGATACATATAAACCTTATCATCAACATCATTTACCTTACCTCTTGTCCACCAAAACTCCAATAATCATCAACTTCACACAATCTCAATACCTCAATAATACCTCTTCAATACGTCGATACATATAAACCTTATCACCAATATCATTTCACTTCCATAACAACTCTTTCCTCTAGTCAGTCTCCTCGAACAAGTACAGATAAAATCCTAGTGCAAACTTCAATTCATCATCCCATACAATCCGAAGACACAATGTCCACACACAATCTCTGTGTAGTCCACCTGAGCCAAATCTTCTACTCATTATGAATTATAAAATATATTTTGGTTACCTCGTCCATCATAAAATAAAAGAAATGCATACATGACCTCTAACAGCCTTCAGTTTGAATAACTTTCAGTAAGTAGGTGCGAGTACGTAGTATGAAAGATCACATAAGACTTTGAGTGAATAAATCGTAATATTTCACAGTGTGTACACCACTTCAAGAATCATGGCAAAACAGAAGCAAACATGTGGAGTATTTCTTGTGTCAAGTGTCACTTGCTATTTCAATTGCTCACGAAGAATGCAGTGTAATAACTGTCAATGGTCTAAACCTAGTGTTGGTATTTCATGTCGTTGGCTTCCTTTCTATTAGCATAAATTTATACAGCTTCCATAAAACCTCCAGCTCATGGCAGTTCATTTTCTTATCTGAAAATATAAAGCACTGAGTGTAAGCAAAACATGCAATAGCGAATAAATATACCAGTAGAGAACACAATGTCAACAAATGGATGTAGCACAATCCCTACAACGAGGCTCTGCCAAGCGAACAATCTATAATTAATACCATAGTGTGACCTAAACTCCATGTTTGTACACAGTATATGAGCATTTCTATATATCAAAATAAAGAGTAGTTATGACAACAAAACAAAAATGTGTAAATATGCAATCCATACGCAAAGCAGCAAATATGTATCTTACATAATAAACAGGTCATTAGCATCATATCAGCATAAGCAAATAAATGTTCATATGTAATCTTAATAAGTAAACATGAAGGCGCAAGCAGATAAATCACAAAGTGTAACTTACATACTAAACCATATCAGCACAACTAATCAGGTGACAATTATAATTTAAATAAATAAGCACAGCAGGCACATAATAGAAAAATATGACATCAGTGAAAAAGCAGTGCAGCCAAGCGACGCATAATATACACAAGTAACAACCCTGTTCATTAATCAATCATTGTCAAAATCAGTTAATGTACGCAAGCACGTCGCTTCACGAGTAAATTCATAGAACATGAAATTTAGCACAAGGTATGAATCACGTAATCGCGAGCAGCAAATTACGTCTAAAGTACGTACCTAAGTGGAAATATGTTACCTGAAAAATAAACTCAATTAATAGTTACCTTTTTAGTTTATTAGTTTCTTCTTCGAAATTACATTCTTCCTGAAAATTTCTCGATAGCAAGTCCTCTTAACATGGGACACACACAGAATTTAATGAAGGTCTTAAATATTTTATACAACAGTATCCTGAAAAATACTGAACGTTAATAACATAGTTTATCAAGTCACTATAGCTTTATACTGAATTTAATCGGAGAAATTAGACTGTGTATTTGTTTACGGCTGTCAGTGAATTCGCACTGAGCGCTCTATCAGCTGTAGGTATGCGTGACGTAGGAAGTAATTGTTTGCGGTCAACGACTGCCTTGTGCGGCGCGCAGACTTGACTGTTGCTTTGAGTGTGTGCCGCCGCCGGAACACGGTGCGGTATCCTTGTACTCTCCGTGTGTTTACGTGTAACTGTCAGTTTCTCAAAAGTATGTTATTCCACAAAAATTTTAACGTTCGATATGTGAGGTATTCCCTTAGGGCTCTGAGATTTAAGAGTTTCTACTTCGACAGTGTTATCATGAACAATTTTGCGAACTCTATATGGACCGTTCTAAAGCAGAAAAAATTTGCGACACAAGCCTTTTCCTTTGTGAGACAAACGATGAGACTTAATTAACACCTTTTGACCAACTGACAAGGTTTTTAAACGACCAGGACGTTTAGCTCATTTCTCTCTTCTAGCAACCACAGAGGCAATATTTTGCAGAGCCAGTTTCACAACTTCAGAATGCCGCAGTTTCCGTGAAGGCGGAAAAGGACCGATTTCAGAAATGCGATTTGTCGGTGCTTTATTTTTTAATATCAATATAGGCGGTAAAGAAGTTGAATCATTAGGGAGTTCATTCAAAATGTTTTGAAAAATATGAAGATACAGATCCCAAGTTCTGTGGTTCTGATGGCAATAAAGTCGACACAATTTATTGATTTCCTTCATCCATCTCTCTGAAGCATTAGATAGAGGGTGAAGAAGTGAAATGAAAATTGGTTTAATCTTACGACGCCGTAGAGTACGAAGCCAAATTTTAGAGCGAAACAGTGCTCCATTATGTGATATAACTTTATCAACATGACCCACGTCTTTAAGAAAATGTTTGATGAAAGCGTTAGATACTGAACGAGCTGTTGCTTTGCGTAAAGGTGTAAAACACATATTTTGATGTCAGTTCCACTGCTACCAAAATGTACGCAAACCCATTAGTAGAACGAACCACTGGACCGAACAAATCGACTGCAGCAATGTCCTCTAATTTCGCTGGAATGATAGGAAACATCGGTGCTCTGTGAGAAATAGTTGGTGGCTTAGCCTTTTGACATAATTTGCATTTGGCAAGAACAGATCGAATACGTTTTTCCATATTACTGAAGTAGCAATTTTCTCGTAATTTATGGAAGCATTTTCTGGGACCAAAGTGTGCATAACTGAAATGTGTGTACCAAATCAATTTATTAACCCACTCATCAGGAATACAAACTAACCAAACAGAGTTATCAACCGATTTTCGTTTAAAAATAATATCATTGCGAACTAAATAATACTGTCTAGTCGCTACGCTTTCCTTTCTCCTCCACCTCTCCTTAATGTCCTTCCAGATTGGATCCTTGTTTTGCTCCTTTGCGATGTCCTGGAGCGAAGACGAAATAAAATTTTCGAACGCAACACCGGGAATATACATCAAACAATAATTGTTTTCTTTGCAATCCTCTTCAGCACTTTGTTTCAAACCCATCGGTGCACTTGATAAAGCATCAGCAATAATATTTGAAGAACCCTGCATGTAAACAATACTAAAATCAAATTCCTGTAGATACAGCGCCCATCGTGACAATCTTCCATGTGTTAATTTTGCTGACATATGAAATTCCAGAGCTAGATGATCGGTGTAAACTTTAGCATGCTTGCCATACAAAAATATGCGAAATTTTGTGAAAGCCCATACAACAGCCAAAGCCTCAAGTTCCGTAATCGAATAATTGTTTTCTGATTTAGAGAGAACACGACTTCCAAATGCAATAGTTTTCTGTACTACAACGCCGTCTTCTTCTATCTCTTGAAATAAATGTGCACCTAGGCCTTTGTATGATGAGTCCGTCGCCAAACAAAAATCTTTAGACAAATCCGGATGTGAAAGAAGTGGAGCAGCAAATAAAGCATCACGAAGTTGTTCAAATTCTGATTGAGCTTCCTCATCCCAACACCAATTAGAATTCTTTCCAGACAGTTCACATAAACGAGGTGTGGCCAAATTGTCCAATCTAACAAAGCGTCTAAGAAAATTACAGACACCAAGGAAACTACGAACATCACGTTTTGTAGTAGGAACAGCATAATTACGAATAGCATCTAGTTTCTCTGGATCAGGAAGAATACCTTCTCTAGAAATAATGTGACCAAGAAATTTCAGCTGAGAACGACCAAATTCAGATTTTTCTAAGTTCACTGTAATGCCAACTCTTGCAAAAATACGTAATAATGAATCCAATATTTTGTTATGCTCACTCCAAGAACGTTTAGCAATAAGAATATCGTCAACATATGAACTAATATTGTCACGAACATGAACAGGTAAAATTTCGTTTAAACTACGAATGAATGCTGCTGAAGATACAGTAAGTCCAAACGGTAATTTCTGAAATCACTTTTGGATAAAATAGTCATATCCGGTTATTCTTTACCGACTCTCTAGATAGATTGATAGTTGAAGAGTTGTTTTGATAGATACAAAGAATAGTAAAAGAGTAGGCAGCAGTGCAGAAAACTAAAAGGGAAAGAGCACCACTACAGCTCGGGGCCCTGTGCATGCTACGGCATATATTCACTTAGTGTAGCGAATCCCCTGAGGACTTAAATAGCCGCACATAAATTCCAGTTTGTGACTTAATGACCAATTTGGTGGAAGTGTGTACATAAATTGATCTAACCATGAACATGGATGTATGTCGTTCTTAGAATTGCGAAAGATCTTAAATTTCCGAACAGTTAAGAACTGTTTATAGTCAAAGTTTTCTCCTCGTGGCGACAAAGACCTACCGTGTCTGTCCCAGTCCGAATGTCGATCATTGTCAAGCTCGCGTGCCTGGCATTCTCTTGTTGCATCTCGTAAATGAAACAAATTATTTTCTTCAAAACCAGCTGCTATCTGTGATTCTAAATTTCTTCTACTGTCCTTTCCTACGATTTCGCTTTCTATTTGTTTGACTTGCTTTCGTAACGCCTCAAATTCCCTTTTAACGCGTTCATTAAATTTTCCCTGATTTTCAACATGCTTATTTATGTTCTGGTACTCTTCGGTTTCTGCAAATGGCAATGGAGCTGTATCATCTGAATCTCTGTCCCCATTTAAACTAAGACTTGTCAATTTATCTGCAATCTCCTCAACTCTTTCCGATAAGTCACCTATTTGTTCTTTCTGTTTATTTACGTCTTCTGTAAGTGTCGCGACTCGGGTTTCAGCATTGACACATTTAGTAGTTAACTGTTCATACTGTTGTGTTAGGTTATTTATTCTGTCATTTGGCACGGATTCCTCGATTCTTTCAAATATTTCTTCCTTATCGTGTGCACGTTGTAAATTTAAATCTGAATATTTTTGTACTATCACGCGATCTCTTTCTTCCTGTTCTCTATCCTGTTCCTTTTGTCTGACTTCCATTGAAATTAATCTATTATCGTGAGCATTCAAAATCGGTTGTACTTCCTCTCTAATTTCTTTCTTTAGTTCATCTTTCATGTTTTTGAAACATATCCCTATTCGTGAGTCTAACCGTGTTTCCATTGTTCCCATATCAGTTTTAATTGTTCCTATCTCTGTTTTAATTGTTCCTATTTGTGAGTCTAACCGTGTTGCCAAAGTTCCCATCTCTCTTTTTAATTCAGATCCTAACTACGATCCCAGTGAGTCTAACTGTGTTCCATTGTTCCCATCCGTGATCCCACTGTTTTTAATTCAGATCCCAAATTGAATATGGCACTCATCAACTGCTCCATATTAACTGGTTCGAAATTCTTTTCACCCCTAACATTTCCCGCAAAACTAACTTCCTTCGAAATAGCCGTAGAGCTATCTGTGTTCGATACTATTCCAGAATCTTCTGTCGTTAATCTCGAATTCTGAAAATTTTTTGATTGTGAAAAATTTTGAATTGGTTCCGGACTATTTTCCCGATTTATTAAATTGTTTTCTACTTCATTATTTATCATACCGTTCTCATGTGTTGGCGAGTTCGCCACGTTAACAATTTCGTCATTCTCACTATCCATCATTTTTGCCTTTTTCATCGATCGGGTAATCATTTACAAAACATACAAAACTCATCACTATACGAAATTACACACAATATAACACTTTATCACCAACAATACCATTCACACGAAATGCATCCCGACAACACGCCTAACGAACAATTAAAACCTTCATAATTGCACAAAATTGTCAAACCCGTATACAAGACATCAAAAATTAAATTCTGCAAAAATACCATTAGAAGAATGACAAGACAACTACAAATGTTCAATTACCAAATCTACACATGAAATGTAAACTACAATTACTAAACAACAAATTACTGCAACAATACTACTGTCTGCTATTTTTACTATCAGAAGATTCCATGGGACGTTCCGAAGCAGCGGTCGCCACGTGCATGAGGGCTTAATTAAATTTTTATTATGCAAATAATTTTAATTTTAGTCGCTGTATGTCCGGCTACGAAGTCTCGTAACCGGTTGGCCCTGACTGATATTAGTACGCAATCTGACTGCATAGAATAACAACAAAGAATGAAAGAAAACTTCCGTTAACACAAATAATTAATTAAGTCCCCAGCAACTATAGAACCTACGAAACAACAAAGCACAAGTGTAACTGTTCTGTGTGTGGAAGTGTGATTCAACGTACACATCTGGCACGGTTCTTCCTCAATAAGACAGGGTAATTTAAGCACCATTTACACTGAAGTAATTAAAAAAAAACAGAAATACTATAATTGCACATAGAAACCAGAATTACACTCTAATACATGAACACAAGCCAGATGCTTTGTTGACTGAACCTGTGACCAAGAGGCATTGATATATAGCACATTTGAAATGAAAAAATAAAAAAAATTTCTTTACCTTCATATATATTGACGAAACATACACTCTGATCATTACAACATCCGCAATCGAACAGCTTCGGCTGTCTAGCCCATCAGAACAACTGCATACAACATGGTCACAACTAGTCACGGCTACATCGGAACTCCTACTGCCCACTTCTCAATATGCACTCTCCACGACGACTTCTCGACAAGAACTCTCCACTACCACATCTCAACAAGCACTCTCCACTACGATTTCTCAGCAAGCACTCTCCACTACCACATCTCAACAAGCACTGCCAGTGGAGGCGGCTGAATAATACTCTTTGGCGCAATCTCTGGCGCTGTGATTCAGTGTAGCCACCTTTCAACTGTTCAATGTACATGACTGCACAAGATCGCCCGTCAACAGCTGTGGCACTGTTCGTAAGGTAACACCACCCAGCATGGCAAGGTCGTACCACATTGGATAGGAAAAATCCGATTTTATTCATTGTTCTGCGGCCAAAAACAGCATAAAAATCAAAATGACATCGGTTTTTAACAGTCCTGTGGCCAAAAACCGTATAAAAAGGAAAATGACATTGATTTGTAATTGTCGTGAGACCTTCGCAAGACATGTTCAGTATGCTGTCTACGCGTTTTCTGTCACAAATTGAAATCGAGAAATAGCATGTTGCACAACATACTGTCTCGGGGACCATGTTCAGAGTGCTTTGCGCAATGCGTGCCTTCAGTCTAGCCACGTTCGTAACTGGAGTGCTGAACACATCATTTAGACAGCCCCACAGCCAGGAGGCAGACGTATTAAGATTAGGTGATCCGGACGAACAGCCTGTAGGGAAACGACGGGTGGCAATTCTAGCACTTTCGAAATGGCTCTGTAGCAAGCTCTTCATTGGCTGTGAAATGTGCTGAGGAGCACCATCTTGCATAAAGGTGATCCTACCAACACATCCACGCTGTTGAAGGACTTGAATGACGTTGGTGCGCAAAAGATTCTCATAGCGTTTGCCAATGACGTTAACGTAACGGGACCCACAGGATTCATCTCATCGAAAAAATACGGCACTACGATAAACAATACAGCCAAACCGCACTACACACACACGTCAGAATAAAGTGGATCTACGCGCGGGTATTCCTTTCCCGTATTCTACTGTACTACGTATTGCTTGCACATAGAAATCCGCTTCGTCTGTCCTAAGAACGTTCCGAGGCCATTCACTGTTCGCTTCCATGCGAGCAAAGGATTCGAGAGCGAGCGTTTATCTTGCTGTCTGGTCAGCTGAAAGCACCTCCTGAGCGTGAGTGGTTTTGTACTGACAGGAATGCAGCATGTTTCGTAGACTTCTACTCGCACGTGCACAGCGTTCGTGCAACTCCGCGTGCATCTCACCTTCGCACATCACGGCTCGAACGCTCCTGCAATGCGGTTGCCACATCTTCGTCAGACGTCGGATCAACTCCTTTCGTCCCTCTGACACAATGGACTTCAAAAGAACCGGTCTCTTCGAACTTTGTAATCATTATCTCCAGACTCTTAGCAGACATCGGACGAACGCCTTTATTCGTACCCTTGAGTGTACGGAACTACTGCAGGGCTACTGGCACACAGTCTGCGTTCTCGTAGAAGAGCTGCACCAGCAGCGCGCGATCCCGCAGGGAGACACTCATACTGGGCGTGTCGGACTGAAAATGAAGAGCGGTCGCGTGCCGCCCGTCTGCTGGTGTGCGTATTCTGCCGCTTATAGCGCCAATTATTGGTCAAATTTTATCTCTTGATGTTTCTTCCTGCGCCAATAATGCGCTGTTCAAATTTGGCGTCTTCCTGAGCGGTGGTTCTCTTTCTAAAGCGTTTTGAAACTGCAACTTTAATTACGTACACCCTCAATTTTCACTTACAAGAAAACAAAAACCAGTCTATCAAATACACTTGACGAATCCCTAGTATAGTAGTGCCAGACGATACAAACGTGAATATCCACAGTTCTCGGGCCAGCCACGAATACTTACATACAGCATGTGTTCAACATTCGACTGACTGAGCGCATTAGTCATGTATATGCTCCGTTAGTATGAATCCAGCCGGAGCTACGGGCATTAGATGTTTAGGACGGATTCTGCAAAATCCGCTGGCCGCGCCTGTACGATAATGCAGACACGACCGATAATTCCACCGCCCCAGCTGGTCACAAGCTAGAGGATTTCCAGATTTTGACCAAATTGTAATATCAAATAAGTAAGCTACAAAATTTGACATGAAGTTTCAGATAACAGCTGATAACGTGCAAGCCAGTGAAAGAAGAGCAAAATACGAAGGTGATTTGTTTAAATCTACACTGTGATGAGTACGAAAAAAGCTATGTTGTAGTATCTTCATTATTGTGGTACCTATAACTATATTTCCTCCATTACTTTACGGATACTAGCTGATAATAACCCTCTTCACTGGGGTTTTAGTTTTCTGTCAGTAGTTTTATAAATGTAATAATGAAAAAAAACTGTAGTGAAAGGCTTTCTAGTTTTTTATATTTTTTATTCGGACTAGTATCTTACATACAATCTTATTTGGAAGCATGCGTTAAAGCGTCTACAAAAAAAAGGGGCCTTCGGTGTCAACGTAATTTTATCATTTCAGCAGCATATACTTGGTGTTTCTCCTTTGAATTTTTTCTCCTTATAATATTTATCTAGTTTATCCATTCTCCCGACTGCAAGTTCATTATACGAGGGCGGTTCAGAAAGTAACCTCCGATTGGTCACAGTGCGGGTTGTGGGGGGAGTAGCGACGCCATCTCGTATTATATACGTGGATCGAAATTATATGTCTCATTTTGAAGACAGTCATGTCCTTGCCTCCTTGCGCATCCAGCATTTGAAGCTGTCTTCGATGATTGTGCCGCGATCTGATCTCCTAAGGGAAAATTATTTATTACTTCTGTATTGTTTTCATCATTTTTATTGCTAATTGATCTTTTTCCTGTTTTTCTGCAGCTTATGATTGCTTTTTTTTCGATCTGTCTCACTGATATTTGCACTTCGCTTTTCTGTTAAGTTATTTCTTCTTCGTTGAGAATTTTGTGGCAATACTGCTAGACCTGCTCCTATTTCTTGGTCGGTTTCGTTGTTCCACGATGCCTTTTATCTTGTCACCACTGTATGTGGTCGCAAAAAGTTGCTTTTAGGTTTGGGCATTTTGCTCCAATCTATTTTCACGTTCTTTATTATTACACACAGATATTAGACCCTAATTACTCCTCCTCTAAATCTTGAATGGGAACTGAATCACGGCTTTCGCGAGCAATTTTTCCTTCGTTTTCTTCTTCCCGCGATTATTATAAATAATGTTGAGAGTTGCTAGACAAAGATCACATGACTCAGTTTGTGTTGGCAGCGCCGTCTTAATCACGTTAACATTACAATTTTTGGTAATTTCCAAGAATGATTGCCTATCGAAGTCGAGGAGTGCAAACGATACATATCGAGCGTGCGATCGTAAATCTATCATGCGACTCTGCAGGCGGGCGTTCTGATCAATTATTTGTGATCGTCATTTTCATCTGTTTTGCATCGTTCCCTTAGTTGCTCTAAATCATATACCTGAGCGAACTATTCGTGAGTTGCTAGGGAACGCAGACGATTTACGTCGTTAGTGAGTTGGATGTCTGGCGTACTTGACGTTTCTTTGGCGGATTCTCTCACATGGAAGAATCTAATTCCATGTTTATCCAGCGTAGAAAATTGTTCAACTTTTTGTCGCAAATATGGAGTACTTCCAGACTGTGTAGTCTGTGGTGGTGTGAAGTGTGTAAAACTTCGTAAGAATTGCGGACAGTGCGGAAAACGAACGAGTTTCGGGAAGAATACATGGTTCGACTCGTTCAAATTATCCATCCAGACCACCATAATGGACTTTCACATGACGACAACACCGACGACGAGTAAGGTAAGTCGTTTCTTTTGCAGTGACAAGTATTTTTGTAACGCTTTTCTTTTGTCGTTACAGTAGTAAACATACTCATAACACCAGCCACCAGAGTCGCATGGTCGATTTACGATCGCACGCTCGATATGTATCGTTTGGAAACAACGACCCACTTCCACCCACAGCGAGCAAAACACCACACAGTGCACAATGCCAATCTCGAAGCTACACCTATGCATAAACGCCATTGGTCTGCAGTGAACAGTTTTGGCTACAAACTGAAATATACGGACACACGTCATATACAGTGTGGTCAGAAAATGTCTGAAACACTTGTAGGGATGTTGCAGGGCAGGTTGTACTGAGATATGAATGTAAAAAAAAAAAAAAAAAAAAAAAAAAAAAAAAAAAAAAAAAAAAAAAAGCTATACGTTGCGCCGTTTCCGAGTTATTTAGCTTTGAAGTTAGCCATTCAGATCGTCGCGCGCGTAAATTCAAGTTTCAGCTGACGAGACAAAGCCAGCACTCGTTGGGCAACACCGCCCCTGGCAGGCCGCTTGAATGCGAGCGCGCGACGCCCCGATTGGCTAAATTCTATGCTAAATAACTCGGAAACGGAGAAACGTATCGAATTTCTTTCTTAACATTTATGTCTCAGTGTAACCTGCGCTGTAACATCCCTAGAAGCATTTCCCACATTTTCTGACCACCATATATATATATATATATATATATATATATATATATAATCAGTTGTTGATTAATAAACGCCCTCTTGCTGACACATCGAATGTTCTCACTTCTCAGTGGAGTGCCCACGATTTTGAATTAGATCCATGTAAAGACTGCCTCTCGAAAATCGACTTTTGACCCACTTCGTGCGATTTTTCTTTCGATGAATATATGAATCTACAGCGAACGAATCTCCGGCTACTGTCACAAATTTCATCCTCCTGTCGTCCATACTAAATTCCTCTCGACAATATGAACGAATTTCTGAAATTAAAAATGTACTACCACAAAACAATGCCAAGAAATGCCACACTGCATTGCATATTTGCGGTAAGACACAGTCGCAACAACAGAAATGCGTCGCCCGTGGCCGCTGGTCTGCCGAACACGCACCGCAGTCCTGGGTTAGCGTATAAAAGACACAAAAATCCGCCGACGCAGGCCACACGTGAAGGGGCCCGGCTTCCGGCCAGACCTGGGAGACTGCGACCGACGGGCGCGGCCTGCACGTCAGTGCGAAATGGCGGCCCTCAGATCGGAGGACCCGATGTGTCAAAAAGTATCAGCGGAACTGAGCCGTCGTTCTGGCCCGTTCTATAAATCTGCTAATATCAGCTGATAGCACCCAGGGGCCCACCGACCTGGACGCTCCCATCTGACGTACGGATCACCGTCAACATTTCCACCTCTCCACGAGACACCGCGGAAATGAGACTTCCGCTCACGACATTCGCCCGCCCCTCGGTAATAAGGGACGTTAATCCGCAACCTCTTGCCTGCTTGGCGGCCAAATACTTTTTCCGATTCTGGGATCAAAACCCTCTGCTTGCGTGTGAAGTACCGGCAGTGAAGGGCGTATCAGCAACCCCCGCTAAGCCCTTCAATGTCGCAGCTCCCATGCACCTACCTGAATAGTGATTTCACTTGGCATTATTTCATTTTCTCCACCTCTAACACAATAGCCTCACCCGCGTGATAATTCATCCCGCCCTATGCTGTGCCAGACCTTAATACAGTAAGTCAATATTAGCTCTCGGCAGACCATCTGCCTGAGCCAAATAAATAACTAAAATTACCGCAGATCTTCTGGTTCCCCACTGCAGCATAACCGCTTCTCCGTTACCTCTTCTTGTTGTCCTTCTAGAGTGCCTGCGTTACAGGAAAACGGATATTAAGAGTACAAGAGGATATGAAAAATAAAGACAGATCGGGCAAAAAATATATTTGTATAGAAAGTTTTTACTGCAATTTTTACACTACTGGCCATTAAAATTGCTACACCACGAAGATGACGAGCTACAGACGCGAAATTTAACCGACAGGAAGAAGATGCTGTGTTATGCAAATGATAAGCTTTTCAGAGCAGATTTCTCATACACAAACAGCAGTTGACCGGAGTTGCCTGGTGAAACGTTGTTGTGATGCCTCGTGTAAGGAGCAGAAATGCGTACCATCACGTTTCCGACTTTGATAAAGGTCGGATTGTAGCCTATTGCGATTGCGGTTTATCGTATAGCGACATTGCTGCTAGCGTTGGTCGAGATCCAATGACTGTTAGCAGAATATGGAATCGGTGGGTTCAGGAGGGCAGTACGGAACGCCGAGCTGGATCCCAACGGCCTCGCATCACTAGCAGTTGAGGTGACAGGCATCTTATCCGCATGGCTATAACGGATCGTGCAGCCACGTCTCGATCCCCGAGTCAACAGATGGGGACGTTTGCAAGACAACAACCATCTGCACGAACAGTTCGACGACGTTTGCAGCACCACGGACCATCAGCTGGGATACCATGGCTGCGGTTACCCTTCACTCTGCATCACAGACAGGAGTGCCTGCGATAGTGTACTCAACGACGAACCTGCGTGCACGAATGGCAAAACGTCATTTCTTCGGATGGATCGAGGTTCTGTTTACAGCATCATGACGGTCGCATTCGTGTTTAGCGACATCGGGGTGTACGCACATTGGAAGCGTATATTCGTCATCGTCATACTGGCGTATCACCCGGCGTGATGGTATGAGGTGCCATTGGTTAAACGTCTCGGTCACCTGTTGTTCGCATTGAAGGCACTTTGAAAAGTGGACGTTCAAATGTGTTATATCCCGTGGCTCTACCCTTCATTCGATCCCTGTGAAACCCTACATTTCAGCAGAATAATGCACGACCGCATGTTGCAGGCCTTTCTGGATGCAGAAAATGTCCTACTGCTGCCCTGGCCAGCACATTCTCCAGATCTTTCACCAACTGAAAACATCTGGTCAATGGTGGCCGAGCAACTGCCTCGTCACAATAAGCCAGTTATTACTCTTGATGAACTGTGGTATCGTGTTGATGCTGCATGGGCAGCTGTACCTGTATACGCCATCCAAGCTCTGTTTGACTCAATGCCCAGGCGTATCAAGGCCGTTTATTACGGCCAGAGGTGGTTGTTCTGGGTACTGATTTCTCGGTATCTATGCACCCAAATTGCGTGAAAATGTAATCACATGTCCGTTCTAGTATAATATATTTGTCCAATGAATACCCGTTTATCATCTGCGTTTCTTCTTGGTGTAGCAATTTTAATGGCCAGTAGTACAGGTTCTTTCAAATCCGGTTAACGTAATCGCCGATTACTTCCAAGCACTTTTCGTAAGTTTCGGAGGGCACTTAAACCTCTCTGCATAGAAGTTTTGAGCATTGAAGCTGAACCGTCTGAGAACGACAGAGCTCCTCGTCAGGAGTAAAGATTATTGTCCATGCTATTGTTTGAAATGGAAGAAGAGGTGAAAGACGCAGGACGCGAGGTTGGCACTGTTGGCTGGTTGTTTGGATAGACCACAACGGAACAGCTGAACACTTTATAGTTATTGGTTGGCAAGTATTTTTGCTCCCAGTCTGTAAACAAGCCATCCTCTGACAACTGTGTAATTAGAGGTGCTTCCAGAACGTGGAAATTCGTCGGCCAGAGCACCAGTCGCGCATCTTCGATCAGGTCCGCTTGTGGCACAATGACGTCAGTCTTGGTACTGTATGCTAGGCCTGCCATTCCGCTTTTCGTCAAGCACATTTCGACGGCCACTTTTAATGTCTCGACATCATTATCAACCAATTCCTTTACTCAGTATTGTAGGCTCATAAACGTCCTCTAATATATTTGTTCAGCTACAGATTCTTGTACACAAAAATCGAATTACAGTAGGCCTACGCTCTTCGCAACTGGTGGGAACAGTGTTTTTCAAAGGAATTGTCGTTTGCTACCACCTACAGTCAAACAGTTGCTTCTGTAGCTCCATAAAGAATAAATACACGGCTCTGTACTCGTCAAGGGCTCTTCTGAACTATAAATGTGCAAATAAAAGCATGGCATCCCTATTTTTCGAATAATTTGGTTTATATTTTCTCAGAAGGTGACACTTCAATAAGCTCTGTCTAGGGACTAATATGTATAAAGTTCAAACTGGTGGTATCACGAAAAAATAATAACGCAGCAAAAGTGAAGAAAAAACGTATAAAATGCTCATTGACTTTAAAAGCGAACATTTTAGGTTAGGCTTTACCGTGATTGGTATTGTAATCGAATGAAACAACAAGTTTACTGTTACCAGCCACTGTTTATCTATTTCCACAACGCGTTTCAAAGGTTTGAACCTCCATCATTAGGTGGGTTTATGTGTGTTAATATGGCGTGTATGCTGTGTTATGGTGTTGTACTAATTTGTGGCATTGACTAGTAAGGAAATAAAACACTATTTCAGACTTAGTAAACAAAGATGACGTCTAGAAAATAATAGGTGCAACGAACAAGTAGCAAAAAGCAGTGCCGGCATACACTCGAGGATAGAAACCTATAGTAGGTACCTCCCCAACGTCTCATTTTACATACCACATATCCCAGGCTCTCTGTGCAACTTGTAACTTATTTTCTATGTTTAATCATACCTCCCTGCAACATTGTCTCCGATTTAATTTCGAAATGACCAGAAGTAGGAGGGCACTATACCCCCTAAACATCTCATAAAGGAACAAAATGAGCTAGTAATACAGACCGGTATTCTCATGCCAAAACCATAACTGACGTTCTGCGAAGATAGTCACTACCAGTTCTACCAGCGTCACCCATCCCAGTACTCAGGATCTCTCTTGACGCCTGCAGGCCGAGGATGCTAGCACCTCTTATTAGTGTGTGGTAGATACGACCCTGTTACATTTGAGGGTTAAGAAGAAGAAGAAGAAGAAACATATGTTTTATGCTTGGCGGAGCTCCAAACGGAAGGAGTTTGCAATGTTTTACGTAAATCACTTGTGCTATCAATTTCGCAGTAATCTTCTAGTGTTTTGACTCCAT
The DNA here is from genome assembly GCF_023864345.2 of Schistocerca serialis cubense. Lineage (NCBI taxonomy): Eukaryota > Metazoa > Arthropoda > Insecta > Orthoptera > Acrididae > Schistocerca > Schistocerca serialis. Next base: position 492,311,841 of record NC_064646.1, on the reverse strand, counting down.
ATCAAAGAGGTATTAGAAAGAGAGCATTTCTGGACACATGTTCGCAGGACCTTTTTCCTTCATTTCCAATCAGAAAACAGTCTGCAGTTTGTCGATTTTTAATGCTCACCCAGTATATTTCCAGCACCTGACATACATTCATCCAGCACGTTTTCCATACCACTCACTAAGATGAAAACGTTTAAGATCATAGAGCTACTACCTTCTACACCAAAAGCATAGATTCCTTGTGATACATGCAAGTTTCCGGAGGTGTATTGCACCCACCGTTCACGTTCAGTTACGTTTGATGAATTATGCTATGCTCCCATCAATCCTATAAAATAATGGTTGGCAACAGAAAATGCATGAAACAACGGCATCTTATCACCAAATAGACAAATGCATAGCAGGGATGTTTGACATGTGAAATCACACGCCAGGCCGCACTAACTCCGTGGTCACAACACTGTTCTTCCACACAGAAAATCGGTCATACAGATGTGTACGCAGCGACTGCAGCACCCCGCAAACCCCTTTCACTGATTATAAATAACTGCAGCTATGACACTGAAGACTCGATTTGCGTTCAAGATGTGACCGGGAAATGGAGTATTTCGTATCTACCTTCCTTCGTCTAGAGGAGGATGCCGAAATATGTTTTTCATCGGTTTGGTGAACATGATTCATCACACATGCGTTGTATGTCCTCTTCCGGCTGTGATATGCGAAGGTTTGATCTTAACAATCGAAGCACATAGTAAATATGGTTTTTTAGAGTTTAAAATGCTTAAATAATCTTGCACAGGATGAAACACGCGATCCATCCTGTAGCTCTATATTGCAATCCCAACGCTGGTAATACAGTGCTCTTTAGCTATGGAGGACTTATACATACATAAAAATTTTTTGCTTCACCTCGGTTCCGAGAGTTCCGGTACCTGTACAGAAAACTGGAATAGAGATCAACATAAACAACATATCCGCCCTTCTTAAGGCTCATGAAAACCACACATTGCATGTTGTACCACCATACAGCGAGACGTTCAGAGGTGGTGGTCCAGATTCCTGAACACACCGGTACTTCTAATACCCAGTAGCAGGTCCTTTTACATTGGTGCATGCCTGTATTGGTCGTGACATACTATCCAAAAGTTCATCAAGGCACTGTTGGTCCAGATTGTCCCACTCCCCAACGGCGATTCGGCGTAGATCCCTCAGAATGGTTGATGGGTCACGTTGTCCACAAACAGCCCTTTTCAATCTTTCCCAGACGTGTTCGATAGGGTCCATGTCTGGAGAACATGCTGGACACTAGTCAAGCGATGTTATTATCCTGAAGGAAGTCATTCACGATGGGGGCGCCAATTGTCGTCCATGAAGACGAATGCCTCGCAAATATGCTGCCGATATGGTTCCACTATCGGTCGGACGATGGAATTCACGTATCGTACAGCCGTTACGGCGCCTTCAACGACCACCACCAGCGTACGTCGGCCCCACATAATGCCACCCCGAAACAGCAGGGAACCTCCACCTTGCTGCACTCGCTGGGCAGTGTGTCTTTCAACCTGACCGGGTTGCCTCCAAACACGTCTCCGACGATTATCTGGTTGAAGGCATATGCGACACTCCTCTGTGAAGAGAACGTGTTGCCAATCGTTAGTGATCCATTCGGCATGGTGTTGGGTCTATCTGTACCGTGCTGCATGGTGTCGTGGTTATAAAGATAGATTTCGCCATGGACGTCGGGAGTGAAGTTGTGGATCATTCAGCCTATTACGACAGTTTTAGTCGTAACACGAAGCCCTGTGGCTGCACGAAAAGCATTATTCAACATGGTGGCGTTGCTGTCAGGGTTCCTCCGTAGGTAGCGGTCACTCACTGTAGTAATAACCCTTGGGCGGCCTGAGCGAGGCACGTCATCGACAGTTCCTGTCTCTCTGTATCTCCTCCATGTCCGAAAAACATCGCTTTGGTTCACTCCGAGACACCTGGACACTTCCCTTGTTGAGAGCCCTTCCTGGCACAAAGTAGCAATGCGGACGCTATCAAACCGCGGTATTGACCGTCTAGGCATGGTTGAACTACAAACAACAGGAGCCGTGTACGTCCTTCCTGGTGGAATGACTGGAACTGATTGGCTGTCAGACCCCCTCAGTCTAATAGGCGCTGCTCATGCATCGTTGTTTACATCTTTGGGCGGATTTAGTGACATCTCTGAGCAGTCTGTGGGAACTGGGGTGATGCAAAACTTTTTTTGATGTGCGTAGTTTATAGTAATCACATGTGCGGACACTGTAGGGTGGTTGCCGATAACTTTGGTGCCACACCTGGGCTTCTGATCTGATATGTAAAAATTTATTATTCTTCATTTAGTGATCATCATCATTAAACAGAATACTCGAACCGTCCATGAACAGTTACAGTTTCCCTGGGTTCCAGTGCTTCCATGTCGACTTTTTCTGGTATTCCTCTTTCTGTCATACACTCGTTCCCACATACAAGAACCTTCCCGGACCAAGCAAACATGAAAGTACTCTCTCATTCTCCCTCAATTTTATCGTATTTTGTCGTATTTTCTCTCAATTTATATGTGTTTCCGTCAATTTCCGTAATTTTACGGAATTTATGTCATTTATACACTTGGTTTTATATGGCAACATTCATCAGCGTACTAAAAAATTCTGAAAATATCCCTCTTTCTGATTATGTAAATGTATGCATTTCAAATGGGACAAACACGAAAGTAATCGAACTAGACGTTTAAAAGTATAGTAACCCTCAGTTCATAGCAATGTGAGACTTGACAAGTGCTGCATGTGAAAGATATGCCTGGAAACATTCCAGTATCCTACTCTGATGCCTCAGAGAGCTTGTCTGCAGATTCATATCGTGGTGTAGTTGATACAAACTCGAAGTATGGAAACAACTCTGCATGTTGACTTGGTTCCCACTTCAACGTAACGTGTAGGGAGCTGCAGCAGGGAGTTCACCTTTGTATGGAACTGATTTCTCTTGCTGCTGCTGCCTCGATTTAGCAAAAGTGTATGCTCTTATTGCTTATCAGGCGTGGTCTGCTGTTTGAGTTTATACTATCCAAATATGAGACATCTTCAACACAACCAGGGTATCTACAACCCGTCGATAAAACACATGTGCACTATGTGATCAAAAGTATCCGGACACCTACAAAAACATACGCTTTTCATATCAGGTGCATTATGCAGCCACCTACTGCCAGTTACTTCATATCAGCGACCTCAGTAGTCATTATACATTGTGAGAGAGCAGAATGGGGCGCTCCGCGGAACTCACGGACTTCGAACTTGGTCAGGTGATTGGGTGTCAATTGTGTCTGTACGCAAGATTTCCACACTCTTAAGCATCCCTAGGTCCACTGTTTCCGATAGTGAAGTGTAAACGTGAAGGGTCACTTACAGTACAAAAGCGTACAGGCTCGTCTGTTGACTGACAGAGACCGCCGACAGTTGAAAAGCGTCGTAATGTGTAATAGGCAGACATCTATTCAGACCACCACAAACTGCACCAGGATCCATTGCAAGTATTATGACAGTTAGTCGGGAGGTGAGAAAATTTAGATTACATGGTTGAGGGGCTGCTCAAAAAAAATGTTCAAATGTGTGTGGTGGTGACTGCATCTTTCAACACGATCGAGCACCTGTTCATAATGCACGGCCTGAGGCGGAGTGGTTACACGACAATAACATCCCTGTAATGGACTGGCCTGCACAGAGTGCTGACCTGAATCCTATAGAACACGTTGGGATGTTTTGGAACGCCGACTTCGTGCCAGGCCTCACCGACCGACATCGATACCTCTTCGCAGTGCGGCACTCAGTGAACAATGGGCTGCCATTCCTCAAGAAATCTTCCAGCGCCTGAGTGAACATATGCTTGCGAGGAGTGGAAGCTGTCATCAAGGCTAAGAGTGGGCCCACATCACAATGAATTCCAGCATTACCGATACAGGTCGCCACGAACTTTTAAGTCATTTTCAGCCAGGTTTCCGGAAACTTTTGATCACATAGTGTACATGGATTACTGTTTGTGGTTAGAGTGTTGACGCTATTTCATGTGGTGGGTTCCCAGATGGGGATCCCACGCCCTGTCTCCCTCACGCCACCGACACCGAATGCACCGCCTGTGACGGTAGCATTTCTGATGTACCTATCTGAGGATGCAGCACTTTCGAGTCTCACATAGCCTGTTCAATTACTTTCTTGATCGTCCTATTAGAAACGCTAGCATGTAGACTATCGGCAAAAGGAAATTTCTCGGAATTTTTTATCTGGCTGGAGAACATTATCCGTATAAAATCAACCCACAGGTGGTTATGTTAGCAATATGAGTATATACATATCGGTAAAACTGTGTAAAAATGAGATAAATTCGGTAAAATTACGAAAATTGATGGAAAATACCAATAAATTGAGGGAAAATGCAACAAAATGCGGTAAAATTGGGGGAGAATGAGAGAGTACTTTTAGATCTCTTTGGTGCAAGAAAGTTTTTGTACATCGGAATGAGTGTACACCGCAGGAGGAGTACCAGAAAAAAGCAGCAGCAGAAAAACTGTAATTGATCAGCCTGGAATAGACTGATTATCGTGGATGATCATAAAATGTAGAGTAATACGTATCCATATGTCGGATTACACGCCCAGGTATGACCCCAAAGATATTTACAACTACCTTATAGATTTTTTAAAAGTGTTCAGGCATGTGTCTATTATAAGCGTTATGTCATCCTTAACTAAAGAGCATGTATTACAAGCTTGGGGACTGCAGCATACAACTGTAGAATCGACCGCGTGTATGTCTGTTTAAGTGTTTTAAACTCTAAAAAACAGTATTTGCAATGTGTTTCTCTGTACTTTCTACCAACTACAACCATGCGATCTCAGGCAAAAAATACCTTACACAACAGTTTCTGCATGATTTTCAACAACATCCTGCACTATGTCTACTGAGGTGGTAGGAATAAATGCTAGTTAACTGCTTTCTTGGATGCTTTCCTAGAAAAGAGAACTATTTGCCTACAAATTGAAAGGATTTGAATTAAAGCATGTATAAAGTAGAAGAACATATCAGTTGAGAGGGGCTGTAACGAAGTAGATTGATGATGCAGTCTAGATAGTGCGTGATGTTGTGGCAGCTCATTTATCGCACATTTAACTATTTTTTGGCGCTGTTCTCTCAGGCTGTATTAGTTACTTGGTATAACCTGCGCTCGCCTCGTAGGCCGCTGTGTGTTCTGAGTGTGACCTAGAGCGCTATCTACCTGCAGTCATTAACAGCAAATCTCTCGATATGACAGCTGGGAGAGGACTTACAGCGCATGTGTGATGAATCATATCTATCAGACCGATGAAAACCTATTTCAGCACCCTCCTCTAAACGACGAAGGCGCATGCGAAGTACCTCATTTCTCTGCCACATCCTGAAAATGAATCGAGTTTTCAGTTTCATAACTGCAGTGATTCTAAGTTATCGACACGAGTTTGTGAGGTTTCGCAATCCCTGTGTACACATTTGCTTGGCAGATGGTGTATGTGGAAAAAACCGTGTTTTTTTCATGCAGTTAGTGCACCATGACGCGTAATTTCAAATGCACACACCGCTGCTATGCATTTGCCTATTTCCTCAAAGGATGCTGTTGTTACTGAGGATGATTTTATAGGACTAATGCAAGCGAAGAATGATTTCGGAACCGTAATCGGACATGAAGGGTGGGCTCCATACTCGTATACCTCCAGAAACATATTTAGTGAATATATTACTAGGAACCTAAGCTTTTTTTTGTGTAGAAGGTAGTAGTTTCATCATCTTTAAGTTTCTAACCATAGTGAATGGGGATAGAGAACGAGCAGGGTGAACCTGTGTCAGAATTTTTTGTTTTGTCATAAGTCTTCTGACTGGTTTGATGCAGCCCGCCACGAATTCCTCTCCTGTGTCAACCTCTTCATCTCAGAGCACCACTTGCAACCTACGTCCTGAGTTATTTGCTGGATGTATTCGAATCTCTGTCTACCTCTACACTTTTTGCCCTCTACAGCTCCCTCTAGTACCATGGAAGTCATCATCTGAAATCTGTTTTCGCAGGATAGAGCGGATCAGGTTATGGTTGTGGAGGGGACCATACTCAATTACTGTTAGTTGCACAAAACACACAAACTTTTATTTTCGCAAGAAATACTTAATTATACATTGCCTTGAAAGGATCAAATTAAAACAACACGGCTGAAGGCCTAGTAAAGAAAACTTGTGATACCTCCTGGGCTGAAGACCCAAAACCACGCCAAAAACAAGAATGGCTGAAGGCCTGAACACAAGTTATAAAAAATTGCTTTAAGGAATACACGTGGCTGAAGGCCTTATTTTAAAAAAAAATATTTCACGTAAATACTTGGCTGAAGGCCACACACAAGACATTGAGCAACTCAGGGCTTAGGGTCGGGATCAAAAGAATTTCAGATAGAGCAAATTTATATTAAAAAAATTAGTTTTAAGTAAATAAATTTTCATACTTTTTATTTAATATGGCTGAAGGCCTTATCTTAAAGACATTTCACATAAAAGCTCGACTGAAGACCACACACTGGACATTGAACAACCCAGGACTTAGGGGCATGGATAATAACAAGAATTTCAGGTAGAACAAACTTTCAAACTTTTAGTTATCAAACAAATAAATCTTCAAATTTATAATTTAAGTTGGCTGAGGGCCTTATTTAAAATTAAAACAAACTAAATTAATAGACGGCTGAAGACCTCGCACAGTACTTCAGACTAAAACGAAAATCACGATCTAAAAACAGCAGAACAGTGGTGCTCAGGAGCGTTCCAAGGGTCGGCCTGAGGAGGCAGCTCCAACGTAACGTGGGGTGAGACAGGCAATCCAAGAGTAAGGTTAAATAATCGGATGGCAACCCGACCTAGGGTCGGCTGAAGGACCGACCAACAACCTAATCAACTCCCTTTTGCCCGAAAACGGAAAATATGAGCCTAGGACGAAGATACCAGCAGAACTACATCTTCCAAATTGGCGTCTAAGAACAGCCAAGGCATAATAACCACTCTTAAGAAAAAAATATGAACAAAAAGCTAAAAGGCTGTCGAACTTCACACTGTGCCAGACAGCATCAACATGGCGAGGAAAAACACACTGCCAGTAAACTACGCCAACGACCAGGGCAGGTAATTGGGGCGTTAACGGCCACAAAGCAGAAAATACCGCTGGTGCACTTCACTAATAAGTAACAACCAATTTAATAGTTAAAGACCGTACAGGAAGACGGCTGCAAAATTTCGCCGACTCCAACACGCCATGCATTGCTGCTAGCCGGAACGGCCCAGGAAGCAATAACCGCCAATGAACGAAGAGATGTCAAAGTAGCTGAGGTTTCGTACCAGATTAACTGATCACTCAACTGCAGTGTCCAGATTCGATTGGCAACGAACTTTGTAGCTCTCGCAGCTAGAACCTCGCAATCCGTCTGTGCGTGCGCGCCGCCAGAGGTGCCGGCCTGACCTCGCGCCGCGTGTTTGAATAACTTTCAGTAAGTAGGTGCGAGTACGTAGTATGAAAGATCACATAAGACTTTGAGTGAATAAATCGTAATATTTCACAGTGTGTACACCACTTCAAGAATCATGGCAAAACAGAAGCAAACATGTGGAGTATTTCTTGTGTCAAGTGTCACTTGCTATTTCAATTGCTCACGAAGAATGCAGTGTAATAACTGTCAATGGTCTAAACCTAGTGTTGGTATTTCATGTCGTTGGCTTCCTTTCTATTAGCATAAATTTATACAGCTTCCATAAAACCTCCAGCTCATGGCAGTTCATTTTCTTATCTGAAAATATAAAGCACTGAGCGTAAGCAAAACATGCAATAGCGAGTAAATATACCAGTAGAGAACACAATGTCAACAAATGGATGTAGCACAATCCCTACAACGAGGCTCTGCCAAGCGAACAATCTATAATTAATACCATAGTGTGACCTAAACTCCATGTTTGTACACAGTATATCAGCATTTCTATATATCAAAATAAAGAGTAGTTATGACAACAAAACCAAAATGTGTAAATATGCAATCCATACGCAAAGCAGCAAATATGTATCTTACATAATATACAGGTCATTAGCATCATATCAGCATAAGCAAATAAATGCTCATATGTAATCTTAATAAGTAAACATGAAGGCGCAAGCAGATAAATCACAAAGTGTAACTTACATACATAACCATATCAGCACAACTAATCAGGTGACAATTATAATTTAAATAAATAAGCACAGCAGGCACATAATAGAAAAATATGACATCAGTGAAAAAGCAGTGCAGCCAAGCGACGCATAATATACACAAGTAACAACCCTATTCATTAATCAATCATTGTCAAAATCAATTAATGTACGCAAGCACGTCGTTTCACGAGTAAATTCATAGAACATGAAATTTAGCACAAGGTATGAATCACGTGCTCGCGAGCAGCAAATTACGTCTAAAGTACGTACCTAAGTGGAAATATGTTACCTGAAAAATAAACTCAATTAATAGTTACCTTTTTAGTTTATTAGTTTCTTCTTCTAAATTACATTCTTCCTGAAAATTTCTCGATAGCAAGTCCTCTTAACGTGGGACACACACAGAATTTAATGAAGGTCTTAAATATTTTATACAACAGTATCCTGAAAAATACTGAACGTTAATAACATAGTTTATCAAGTCACTGTAGCTTTATACTGAATTTAATTGGAGAAATTAGCTGTGTATTTGTTTACGGCTGTCAGTGCATTCGCACTGAGCGCTCTATCAGCTGTAGGTACGCGTGACGTAGGAAGTAATTGTTTGCGGTCAACGACTGCCTTGTGCGGCGCGCAGACTTGACTGTTGCTTTGAGTGTGTGCCGCCGCCGGAACACGGCGCGGTATCCTTGTACTCTCCGTGTGTTTACGTGTAACTGTCAGTTTCTCAAAAGTATGTCATTCCACAAAAATTTTAACGTTCGATATGTGACATACATTTTGAAAAAATATGAAGATAGAGATCCCAAGTTCTGTGGTTCTGATGACAATAAAGTCGGCACAATTTATTGATTTCCTTCATCCATCTCTCTGAAGCATTAGATAGAGGGTGAAGAAGTGAAATGAAAATTGGTTTAATCTTACGAAGCCAAATTTTAGAGCGAAACTGTGATCCATTATCTGATATAACTTTATCAACATGACCCACTTCTTTAAGAAAATGGTTGATGAAAGCGTTAGACACTGAACGAGCTGTTGCTTTCCGTAAAGGTGTAAAACACATATTTTGATGTCAGTTCCACTGCTACCAAAATGTACGCAAAACCATTAGTAGAACGAACCACTGGACCGAACAAATCGACTGCAGCCATGTCCTTTAATTTCGCTGGAATGATAGGGAACAACGGTGCTCTGTGAGAAATAGTTGGCGGCTTAGCCTTTTGACATAATTTGCATTTGGCAAGAACAGATCGAATACGTTTTTCCATATTACTGAAGTAGCAATTTTCTCGTAATTTATGGAAGCATTTTCTGGAACCAAAGTGTGCATAACTCAAATGTGTGTACCAAATCAATTTATTAACCCACTCATCAGGAATACAAACTAACCAAACAGAGTTATCAACCGATTTTCGTTTAAAAAGAATATCATTGCGAACTAAATAATACTGTCTAGTCGCTACGCTTTCCTTTCTCCTCCACTTCTCCTTAATGTCCTTCCAGATTGGATCCTTGTTTTGCTCCTTTGCGATGTCCTGGAGCGAAGACAAAATAAAATTTTCGAACGCAACACCTTGTATATACATCAAACAATAATTGTTTTGAAACTTCCTGGCAGATTAAAACTGTGTGCCCGACCGAGACTCGAACTCGGGACCTTTGCCTTTCGCGGGCAAGTGCTCTACCAACTGAGCTACAGAAGCACGACTCACGCCCGGTACTCACAGCTTTACTTCTGCCAGTACCTCGTCTCCTACCTTCCAAACTTTACAGAAGCTCTCCTGCGAACCTTGCAGAACTAGCACTCCTGAAAGAAAGGATATTGCGGAGACATGGCTTAGCCACAGCCTTGCCCGCACTTTCCCGCGAAAGGCAAATGTCCCGAGTTCGAGTCTCGGTCGGCCACACAGTTTTAATCTGCCAGCAAGTTTCATATCAGCGCACACTCCGCTGCAGAGTGAAAATCTAATTCTGGAATAATTGTTTTCTTTGCAATCCTCTTCAGCACTTTGTTTCAAACCCATCGGTGCACTTGATAAAGCATCAGCAATAATATTTGAAGAACCCTGTATGTAAACAATACTAAAATCAAATTCCTGTAGATACAGCGCCCATCGTGACAATCTTCCATGTGTTAATTTTGCTGACATAAGAAATTCCAGAGCTCGATGATCGGTGTAAACGTTAGCATGCCTGCCATACAAAAATATGCGAAATTTTGTGAAAGCCCATACAATAGCCAAAGCCTCAAGTTCCGTAATCGAATAATTGTTTTCTGATTTAGAGAGAACACGACTTCCAAATGCAATAGTTTTCTGTACTACAACGCCGTCTTCTTCTATCTCTTGAAATAAATGTGCACCTAGGCCTTTGTATGATGAGTCCGTCGCCAAACAAAAATCTTTAGATAAATCCGGATGTGAAAGAAGTGGAGCAGCATCTAAAGCATCACGAAGTTGTTCAAATTCTGATTGAGCTTCCTCATCCCAACACCAATTAGAATTCTTTCCAGACAGTTCACATAAACGAGGTGTGGCCAAATTGTCCAATCTAACAAAGCGTCTAAGAAAATTACAGAAACGAAGGAAACTACGAACATCACGTTTTGTAGTAGGAACAGCATAATTACGAATAGCATCTAGCTTCTCTGGATCAGGAAGAATACCTTCTCTATGAAGTAATATTGTCAGGAAGATGAACAGGTAAAATTTCGTTTAAACTACGAATGAATGCTGCTGAAGATACAGTAAGTCCAAACGGTAATTTCCGAAATCACTTTTGGGTAAAATAGTCATATCCGGTTATTCTTTACCGACTCTCTAGATAGATTGATAGTCGAAGAGTTGTTTTGATAGATACAAAGAATAGTAAAAGAGTAGGCAGCAGTCCAGAAAACTAAAAGGGAAATAGCACCACTACAGCTCGGGGCCCTGTGCACGCTACGGCACATATTCACTTAGTGTAGCGAATCCCCTGAGGACTTAAATAGCCGCACATAAATTCCAGTTTGTGACTTAATGGCCAATTTGGTGGAAGTGCGTAGATAAATTGATCTAACCATGAACATGGATGTATGTCGTTCTTAGAATTGCGAAAGATCTTAAATTTCCGAACAGTTAAGAAGTGTTTATAGTCAAAGTTTTCTCCTCGTGGCGACAAAGACCTACCGCGTCTGTCCCAGTCCGAATGTCGATCATTGTCAAGCTCGCGTGCCTGGCATTCTCTTGTTGCATCTCGTAAATGAAACAAATTATTTTCTTCAAAACCAGCTGCTATCTGTGATTCTAAATTTCTTCTACTGTCCTTTCCTACGATTTCGCTTTCTATTTGTTTGACTTGCTTTCGTAACGCCTCAAATTCCCTTTTAACGCGTTCATTAAATTTGCCCTGATTTTCAATCTGCTTATTTATATTCTGGTACTCTTCGGTTTCTGCAAATGGCAATGGAGCTGTATCATCTGAATCTCTGTCCCCATTTAAACTAAGACTTGTCAATTTATCTGCAATCTCCTCAACTCTTTCCGATAAGTCACCTATTTGTTCTTTCTGTTTATTTACGTCTTCCGCAAGTGTCGCGACTCGGGTTTCAGCATTGACACATTTAGTAGTTAACTGTTCATACTGTTGTGTTAGGTTATTTATTCTGTCATTTGGCACGGATTCCTCGATTCTTTCAAGTATTTCTTCCTTATCGTGTGCACGTTGTAAATTTAACTCTGAAAATTGTTGTACTATCACGCGATCTCTTTCTTCCTGTTCTCTATCCTGTTCCTTTTGTCTGACTTCTATTGAAATTAATCTATTATCGTGAGCATTCAAAATCGGTTGTACTTCCTCTCTAGTTTCTTTCTTTAATTCATCTTTCATGTTTTTGAAACATGTCCCTATTCGTGAGTGTAACCGTGTTTCCATTGTTCCCATATCAGATTCAACTTTTCCTATTTCTCTTTTAATTGTTCCTATTTGTGAGTCTAACCGTGTTGCCAAAGTTCTCATCTCTGTTTTTAATTCAGATCCTAACTGCGATCCCAGTGAGTCTAACCGTGTTTCCATTGTTCCCATCCGTTCAAATGGTTCAAATGGCTCTGAGCACTATGGGACTCAACTTCTGAGGTCATTAGTCCCCTAGAACTTAGAACTAGTTAAACCTAACTAACCTAAGGACATCACAAACATCCATGCCCGAGGCAGGATTCGAACCTGCGACCGTAGCGGTCTTGCGGTTCCAGACTGCAGCGCCTTTAACCGCACGGCCACTTCGGCCGGCTGTTCCCATCCGTGATCCCACTGTTTTTAATTCAGATCCCAAATTGAATATTGCACTCATCAACTGCTCCATATTAACGGGTTCGAAATTCTTTTCACCCCTAGCATTTCCCGCAAAACTAACTTCCTTCGAAATAGCCGTAGAGCTATCTGTGTTCGATACTATTCCAGAATCTTCTGTCGTTAATCTCGAATTCTGAAAATTTTTTGATTGTGAAAAATTTTGAATTGGTTCCGGACTATTTTCCCCACTTATTAAATTGTTTTCTACTTCATTATTTATCATACCGTTCTCATGTGTTGGCGAGTTCGCCACGTTAACAATTTCGTCATTCTCACTATCCATCATTTTTGCCTTTTTCATCGATCGGGTAATCATTTACAAAACATACAAAACTCGTCACTATACGAAATTACACACAATATAACGCTTTATCACCAACAATAACATTCACACGAAATGCATCACGACAACACGCCTAACGAACAATTAAAACCTTCATAATTGCACAAAATTGTCAAACCCGTATACAAGACATCAAAAATTAAATTCCGCAAAAATACCATTAGAAGAATGACAAGACGACTACAAATGTTCAATTACCAAATCTACACATGCAATGTAAACTACAATTACTAAACTACAAATTACTACAACAATACTACTGTCTGCTATTTTTACTATCAGAAGATTCCACGGGATGATCCGAAGCAGCGGTCGCCACGTGCATGGGGGCTTAATTAAATTTTTATTATGCAAATAATTTTAATTTTAGTCGCTGTATGTCCGGCTACGAAGTCTCGTAACCGGTTGGCCCTGACTGATATTAGTACGCAATCTGACTGCATAGAATAACAACAAAGAATGAAAGAAAACTTCCGTTAACACAAATAATTAATTAAGTCCCCAGCAACTATAAAACCTACGAAACAAACAAAACACAAGTGTAACTGTTCTGTGTGTGGAAGTGTGATTTAACGTACACATCTGGCACGGTTCTTCCTCAATAAGACAAGGTAATTGAAGCACCATTTACACTGAAGTAATTAAAAAAAAACAGAAATACTATAATTGCACATAGAAACCAGAATTACACTCTAATACATGAACACAAGCCAGATGCTTTGTTGACTGAACCTGTGACCAAGAGGCATTGTTATATAGCACATTTGAAATGAAAAAATAAAAAAAAAATCTCTTTACCTTCATATATATTGACGAAACATACACTCTGATCATTACAACATCCGCAATCGAACAGCATCGGCTGTCTAGCCCATCAGAACAACTGCGTACAACATGGTCACAACTAGTCACGGCTACATCGGAACTCCTACTGCCCACTTCTCAATAAGCAGTCTCCACTACGACTTCTCGACAAGCACTCTCCACTACCACATCTCAACAAGCACTGCCAGTGGAGTCTGCTCTGTCCCAACCGACCACCTCCCACACACACCAGCACATGGAAATACACAGTCACGCCGAAAATGGTACAGCAGTACTAGTATCGATAAGCGCTGCTGCTGCCACTGACGGAGGCAACTCGTTATGGTAATAATTCAGGGACAAATAAGACGCCACTAGATTGCGACAAAACGCCAAAGAACAAATGGTATCAATGCGAGCTGGGCACGGTTCATCATCCTGTCCCTTATCCTTATCAGTGTTCTCCACATATTCTTTTCCTCTATGATTCTGTGCAGAACCTCCTCATTCCTTACTTAATTAGTCCACCTAATTTTCGGAATTCGCCAGTAGCACCACATCTCAAATGCCTCGATTCTCTTCTGTTCAAGGTTTCCCACACTACCATACAATGCTGTACTCCAGACGTACATTCTCAGAAATTGCTTCCTCTCATTAAGGCCAATATTAGTAGACTTCTCTTGGCCAGTAATGCCCTTTTTGCCATTGCTAACCTGCTTCTGGTGCCCTCCTTGCTCCGTCCCTCATTGGTTATTTTACTGCTTAGATAGCAGAATTCCTTAACTTCATCTACTTCGTGACCATCAATCCTTCAGTTAAGTTTCTCGCTGTTCTCATTTCTACTACTTCTCATTACCTTCGTCTTTCTTCGATTTACCCTCAGTCCATACAATGTTCCCATTACACTGTTCATTCCGTTTAAGAGATCATATAATTCTTCTTCACTTTCACTCAGGATAGCAATGTCATCAGCGAATTGTATCATTGGTATCCATTCACTTTGAATTTTAGTTCCACTCCTGAACCTTTCTTTTATTTCCATCATTGCTTCCTCGATGTACTGATTGAGCAGTAGTGGGCGAAAGCGACATCTTTGTCTTGCACCCTTTGTAATATGAGCACTTCCTTCTTGGTAGTTCACTCTTATTATTCCCGCTTGGCTGTTGTACATATTGTATATGACTCGTCTCTCCCTATAGCTTACCCCTACTTTCCTCAGAACTTCGAACATCTTGCACCATTTTAGATTGTGGAACGCTTTTTCCAGGTCCACAAATACTATGAACGTGACATGATTTTTCTTTAGTCTTGCCTCCATTATTAACCGCAACGTCAGAATTTCCTCTCTCGTGCCTTTACCTTTCCTAAAGCCAAACATATCGTCATCTAGCGCATCCTCAATTTTCTTTTCCATTCTTCTGTACATTATTCTCGTAAGCAACTTGGATGCATTAGCTGTTAAGCTGATTGTGCGGAAATTCTGATATTTTTCAGCTCTTGCCGTCTTTGGAATTGTGTGGATGATGCTTTTCCGAAAGTCAGATGGTATGTAGCCAAACTCATACATTCTACACACCAACGTGAATAGTCGTTTTGTTGGCGCTTCCCCCAATGACTTTAGAAATTCTGATGGAATGTTATCTATTCCTTCTGCCATATTTGATCTTAAATCCTCCAAAGCTCTTTTAAATTCTGATTCTATTGCTGGATCCCCTATCTCTTCAAAATCAACTCCTGTTTCTTCTTCTATGAGACAAATCTTCCCCCTCATAGAGGGTCAAATGGGTCAAATGGCTCTGAGCACTATGGGACTTAACATCTATGGTCATCAGTCCCCTAGAACTTAGAACTACTTAAACCTAACTAACCTAAGGACAGCACACAACACCCAGCCATCACGAGGCAGAGAAAATCCCTGACCCCGCCGGGAATCGAACCCGGGAACCCGGGCGTGGGAAGCGAGAACGCTACCGCACGACCACGAGATGCGGGCCCTCATAGAGGCTTTCAATATATTCTTTCCATCTATCCGCTCTCTACTCTGCCTTTAACAGTGGAATTCCCATTGCACTCTTAATGTTATTACCCTTGCTTTTAATGTCACCGAAGGCTGTTTTGACTTTCATGTATGGTGAGTCTGTCCCTCCGACAATCATTTCTTTTTCGATGTCTTCACATTTTTCCTGCAGCTATTTCGTTCTAGCTTCCCTGCACTTCTATTTATTTCATTCCTCTTCGACTTGTATTTCTGCATTCGTGAGTCTCCCTGAACATTTTCTGTACTTCCTCCTTTCATCGATCAATTGAAGTATTTCTTTTGTTACCCATGGTTTTTTCGCAGTTACCTTCTTTGTACCTACGTTTTACCTCCCAACTTCTGTGATGGCCCTTTTTAAAAAGTCCATTTCTCTTCAACTGTATTATCCGTGTCTCGTCATTCCTTAGTACTTCCGTATCCCACCACTTTGCGTACTGCTTCTTCCTGACTAATGTCTTAAACTTCAGCATACTCTTCATTACTACTATATTGTGATCTGAGTCTACGTCTGCTCCTGGGTACGCCTTACAATTCAGTAGCTGATTTCGGAATTTCTGCCTGGCCATGATGTAATCCAATTGAAATCTTCCCGGATTACCCAGCCTTTTCCCAGTATACCTCGTCCTCTTGTGGTTCTTGAACAGGTTATTCGCTATTACTAGCTGTAATTTATTACAGAACTCAGTCTTTCTCCTCTCTCGTTTGTTGTCCCAACCCTTTATTCTCCTGTAACATTTTATTCTACTCCTTCCCCTACAACTGCATTCCAGCCTCCATGACTATTAGATTTTCATATCCCTTTACATACGGAATTACTCTTTCGATATCCTCACAGACTTTCACTATCTCTTCATCTTCAGCTTGCGACGTCGGCATGTATACCTGCACTATCGTTGTCGGTCTCGGTTTGCTATCGATGCTACTAAGAACAACCGTATCACTGAACTGTTCACAGTAACACTCTCTCTGCCCTACCTCCGTATTCATAACGTGTCCTACTCCCGTTATACAATTTTCTGCTGCTGTTGATATTAACTCATATCATCTGCCCAGAAATCCTTGTCTTCTTTCCACTTCACTTCACTGACCCCTACTATATCTAGATTGAGACTTTCCTTTCCTTTTTCAGGTTTTCTAGTTTTGCTACCACGTTGAAGCTCCTGACATCCACGCCCCAACTCGTGGAACGTTATCCTCTCGTTGATTATTGAATCTTCTTTTCATGGCCACCTGCCCTTTGGCAGTCCTTTCCCGGAGATCCGAATGGGGAACTATTTAGGCATCTTTTGCCAATGGAGCGATCATCATGACACTTCTTCAATTACAGGCCATATTTTCTGTGGGCTGTAAACTGAAACAGTGTATTATTGTCAATCCAACACCGACCAAAGCAGAGCATTGCCAGCGGACACACCAGAACCAAGGCCAGGATGAACCCACTGTATAACAAAATCCTTGCTGTTGTAGCAAGTATACTTGCTCCAACGGCAGAGAAAGCAGGTATTATACTGCTGAGTACCAGGACATGTGGGGATACGGGGAAATGAATGGGCCGATTGGGCTGGCGAGGAGGCATGCAGACGACAGGATGTGGCACAGTATCCTATTCCCTTGCGAACTGTCGTTTCTGCATTACACAGGAAGTTAATGCAGGTGACGACCATTGAGCTGCGGCTGGTGAAGTCAACAACCCGGCGATGGCGTTTCTACTGCCAGTTGCTCAGGCGGGATGAAGTGACCCTCACACTTCATATTGGGCACTGTCCTCTTACAAGTGGCTTCTCACTACAGCGAGATGATCTGTTTGTGATGCTTGTGGCGCCCACATCTCTATCCATCATATTGCAACAGAGTGTATTTGTTGTGGCGTAGCAAGACAGCCACGCCACGGAAGTATCCGAAAGGCACGCGTTTAGTTTACGCCGGCAAGAAATAGGTCTGTAACAGGATACGTAATGAATGCTATAAAGAAAAGTACGTAGCTTCTGGAACACTTAACTTTAATCCATCCTTGGTACATCGCTATTGGCGATATAAGTGAGACTCCATAGATCCATGCAATGTTACTAATGGCGCCTTGCTAGGTCGTAGCCATTGACTTAGCTGAAGGCTATTCTAACTATCTGCTCTGCAAATGAGCAATGCTTCGTCCATGTAGTCGCTAGCAAAGTCGTCCATACAACTGGGGCGAGTGCTAGTCCGTATCTCGAGACCTGCCTTGTGGTGGCGCTCGGTCTGCGATCACACAGTTGCGACATGCGGGTCCGACATGTACTAATGGACCGCGGCCGATTTAAAGCTACCACCTAGCAAGTGTGGTGTCTGGCGGTGACACCACATTCCTCCCCCGCAAATCGGCGAACGGTCGGGTTATAAGGCTTCCGCCCGCCGTGGGGAGGACCCCATGTTGACGTATGCGATGAGGTGGGGAGCCTAACAACAGGCGAGGCTGTGCCACCCGCACCCGGCCATTCGGTCCGAGGGGATCTCGGAAACGCCTGAAAACCTAGTCCAGGGTGCACGTCAACATGCGGTGTATGCGCCCGTAAAGAGACAGGAGGGGCCGAAGGGTCGACCTCCATTGCGTCGGGGTATCCGACGCGCGATGACGTCATGTGGTCCGGAGTGGGCAAGAGTTCCATGGCGGAGGACAGCTGGTCACGGGAAGCGGTCGGCGGCGCGTGACCCAGGGAGGCGCTTGGCGGCTGCAGCGAATCGTCCACTGCGGGCGGCGCCGGCTGGAGGACAGGCGGCGGCGGCGGCGGAGGCGGAGGCGGCAGCGGCGCGTCGCCATGGGGCAAAATGGAAGGTATCGTCGGTAACACCTGGGGATGAGGCGAGCCAGTAGATGGGTCCCCAGGGCGCTGACCGGACGGCACCGTCGCTGAAAGCAGACGGGGAGCGGCAGAACCCGTGCGACGACAGAGGCGCAGCTGATTGAGATGCCGACGCACCTCACCAGAGGCCCCCAAAACCAAATACATCGCGCGGCCGAGGCAGCGATAAATGCGCCCTGCGAGCCAACGCCGTGAACCTCGATAGTTGCGATAGAATACAACGTCGCCTGGAGCAAAAGCAGAAGTCTGCCGCTGCACAGGAACCTGATGCGGCGGGTGCAGCAAAGACATCAAGGTTCGATGAGGACGACCATAGAGCAACTCAGCCGGCGAGCGACCATCTCGGGGCTGAGAGCGATACGATGACAAAAAGAGCAACAACTCGTCCTCCCGAGAATGCTACTCTTTCAACTTGAACATCTGTGACTTGAAAGTCCGGACCAATCGTTCACCGGCACCGTTTGACTGAGGCGAGATCGGCGCGGATGTCAGATGTTGAATACCATTGGCCTGGCAGAATGACTTAAATTCTGCGGACATGAATTGTGGGCCATTGTCGGAAACAATAGTCTGCGGAAGACCTTCAATGCAAAAGATAGCAGACAACGCTTGGATGGTGGCAGTTGACGTCGTGGAAGACATCCGGACAACAAAAGGAAAATTACTGAAGGCATCTACCAGAATCAACCATCGAGCATTCCAGAATGGACCAGCAAAATCGATGTGCAAGCGTTGCCAAGGGGAAGTGGCTTTTGGCCATGCAAAGACTTTCCCCGGCGGTGCGGATTGTTGTTCGGGACACGCCATGCAAGAAGAACACATATTCGTAATCGCAGCATCGATTCCGAACCAAGTACAGTGCTGACGAGCAAGTGGTTTCGTTCGCACTATACCCCAATGTCCTTGGTGAAGAAGCCGTAAAACAGAGGACTGTAACGAACGTGGGACCACGACTCTGGACTGATCATTATCAGAACGCAACAACAAAACACCAAGTCGAACAAAAAGTCGCTCCTTGTGAGCAAAAAATCGGCGAACCAACGGATCCTCGATCCGAGACTTTGACAAAGGCCATTGCGTAGCAACAAAACGCAAAACGGTAGCAAGGACCGGGTCAGCAGCTGTGGCTGTGGCTACACGACGAAAATCAATCGGAAACGAGTCGACCACGTGATCGGTTTCCGAATCAATGAACATGGAAGCAAGTTCGGAAGAATCGAATGCTCTATCCTCAGCAACAGGCAAACGGGACAACGGATCGGCGTTTCCGTGCTTAGCAGTGGACCGATACAAGATATCGTAGCGGTACTGCGAGAGGAAAATAGTCCAGCGAATGAATTTCTGCGCTGTACGTGGAGGTACAGGCTTGTTCGGATGAAAGAGCGATGTCAAAGGTTTGTGGTCTGTGATGATGGTAAAGTGACGACCATACAAGAAATCATGGAACTTAGTAACACCAAATACGAGAGCCAAAGCTTCTTTCTCTATCTGTGAATAATTTCTTTGCGCAGACGAGAGCAATTTTGACGCAAAGGCAATAGGGCGATCATGCGATCCATCTTTGTGCGCAAGCACAGCACCGATCCCGAAATCCGATGCATCTACCATCACCAAAATAGGTTTCTGGGGATCGAATGGCGTAAGGCAAGTATTTGAAAGCAACGCCGATTTCAACTGGCGAAAGGCGCGTTCGCATTCCGTCGTCCAGATGAACGGAACACCTTTACGGCGTAAGCGATGAAGCGGAGCTGAAATGGAAGAGGCATGCGGGATAAAGTTGGCATAGTAGTTAATTTTTCCCAACACACTCTGTAGCTGCTTCAAATTCTGCGGCGAAGGCAAGTCTTGTATGGCACGAAGGTGCTCTGGACTGGGATGTATGCCCTGTGCATTTATGACATGTCCCAGATATGTTAAGTCACGAGCAAAAAACACACATTTGTCCTTCCGCAAGCGAAGACCATTTTGTCGAAATACTTGAAATAATGTTCGGAGATGTTCTAAATGTTCGTCTGCTGTCTTTCCGGAGATCACAATATCGTCCAGATAGTTCGCTGCAGTAGGGACCGACGCACAAACAGTTTGTAAATATTGCTGAAACAATGCAGGGGCGGATGCACACCCGAATGGCAGTCTTATTGAATCGGTACAAACCAAGATGCGTGTTAACCACCAAGACGCGCTGGGATTCGGCGTCCACTGGGAGTTGCAAGTACGCATCCGCTAGGTCCAACTTCGAAAAATACACTCCTGGAAATGGAAAAAAGAACACATTGACACCGGTGTGTCAGACCCACCATACTTGCCCCGGACACTGCGAGAGGGCTGTACAAGCAATGATCACACGCACGGCACAGCGGACACACCAGGAACCGCGGTGTTGGCCGTCGAATGGCGCTAGCTGCGCAGCATTTGTGCACCGCCGCCGTCAGTGTCAGCCAGTTTGCCGTGGCATACGGAGCTCCATCGCAGTCTTTAACACTGGTAGCATGCCGCGACAGCGTGGACGTAAACCGTATGTGCAGTTGACGGACTTTGAGCGAGGGCGTATAGTGGGCATGCGGGAGGCCGTGTGGACGTACCGCCGAATTGCTCAACACGTGGGGTGTGAGGTCTCCACAGTACATTGATGTTGTCGCCAGTGGTCGGCGGAAGGTGCACGTACCCGTCGACCTGGGACCGGACCGCAGCGACGCACGGATGCACGCCAAGACCGTAGGATCCTACGCAGTGCCGTAGGGGACCGCACCGCCACTTCCCAGCAAATTAGGGACACTGTTGCTCCTGGGGTATCGGCGAGGACCATTCGCAACCGTCTCCATGAAGCTGGGCTACGGTCCCGCACACCGTTAGGCCGTCTTCCGCTCACGCCCCAACATCGTGCAGCCCGCCTCTAGTGGTGTCACGACAGGCGTGAATGGAGGGACGAATGGAGACGTGTCGTCTTCAGCGATGAGAGTCGCTTCTGCCTTGGTGCCAATGATGGTCGTACGCGTGTTTGGCGCCGTGCAGGTGAGCGCCACAATCAGGACTGCATACGACCGAGGCACACAGGGCCAACACCCGGCATCATGGTGTGGGGAGCGATCTCCTACACTGGCCGTACACCACTGGTGATCGTCGAGGGGACACTGAATAGTGCACGGTACATCCAAACCGTCATCGAACCCATCGTTCTACCATTCCTAGACCGGCAAGGGAACTTGCTGTTCCAACAGGACAATGCACGTCCGCATGTATCCCGTGCCACCCAACGTGCTCTAGAAGGTGTAAGTCAACTACCCTGGCCAGCAAGATCTCCGAATCTGTCCCCCATTGAGCATGTTTGGGACTGGATGAAGCGTCGTCTCACGCGGTCTGCACGTCCAGCACGAACGCTGGTCCAACTGAGGCGCCAGGTGGAAATAGCATGGCAAGCCGTTCCACAGGACTACATCCAGCATCTCTACGATCGTCTCCATGGGAGAATAGCAGCCTGCATTGCTGCAAAAGGTGGATATACACTGTACTAGTGCCGACATTGTGCATGCTCTGTTGCCTGTGTCTATGTGCCTGTGGTTCTGTCAGTGTGATCATGTGATGTATCTGACCCCAGGAATGTGTCAATAAAGTTTCCCCTTCCTGGGACAATGAATTCACAGTGTCTTATTTCAATTTCCAGGAGTGTATTTACCCGGACACAGTTTAGCAAAAAGATCTTCCGGGCGGGGTAAGGGAAAAGTTGCAATCACTAGTTGTGGATTCACTGTTGCCTTGAAGTCCACACAAAGTCTCAGTTTTCCGGAAGGTTTTGGCAAAATTACTAAGGGTGAGGCCCAGAGAGAAGCCTGCACACGTTCAATTACACCTTGTGATTCTAAATCGTTTAATGTTCTTACGACCTCATCACGCAATGCATGAGGAACATTGCGCGCTCTGAAAAATTTAGGTTGTGCGTTGACTTTCTGTTCCAAATGTGCTTCATAGTTCTGAGCGCAACCTAAGCCCGGTGCAAAAATATCTGCAAATTCTTCACACAGACGAGAATCACTGTCTGAAGGCACAGTCTGATTCACTGATAGGACCTGATTTACAATAGACAAGTTAAACAATTGAAATAAATCTAAACCAAACAAGTTCACTGCAGAAGAAGAACGAAGAACGTAAAATGACACAAGTTTGGTTTGTCCCTTGTATGTTGCAAGAAGAGTGCACTGTCCTAACACAGGGATATTCTGACCTGAATAACTATTTAACTGAACATTTGCGGCACGCAACGGAGGTTTGCCCAGTTGTTTGTACGTGTCGTGATTGAGCAATGAAACTGCAACTCCGGTATCGAGCTGGAATGGTATGACCTTGCCATTAAAGTCCAAGTCGACAAAAAGTTTATTGTCCTGCTGACGACAAGAGCGACTGTCTCGTGCAATTTGAACTGATACAGGTATAGCATTACTTGCTAATCCAATGTGCTTTGCACGCGTGGTTTCGAATCCCATCCTCGTCGCCAACTGTTGTGGCGTAGCAAGACAGCCACGCCACGGAAGTAGCCGAAAGGCACGCGTTTAGTTTACGCCGGCAAGAAACAGGTCTGTAACAGGATACGTAATGAATGCTATAAAGAAAAGTACGTGGCTTCTGTAATACTTAACTTTAATCCATCCTTGGTACATCGCTATTGACGATGTAAGTGAGACTCCATAGATACATGCAATGTTACTAATGGCGCCTTGCTAGGTCGTAGCCATTGACTTAGCTGAAGGCTATTCTAACTATCTGCTCGGCAAAGGAGCGAGGCTTCGTCAGTGTAGTCGCTAGCAATGTCGTCCGTACAACTGGGGCGAGTGCTAGTCAGTCTCTCGAGACCTGCCTCGTGGTGGCGCTCGGTCTGCGATCACACAGTGGCGACACGCGGGTCCGACATGTACTAATGGACCGCGGCCGATTTAAAGCTACCACCTAGCACGTGTGGTGTCTGGCGGTGACACCACAGTATTTTACACCGTGATGTAAGGGCAGAAGCAGATATTGGTGGCGATCTGCCCTCTGTTATAGCTGATGACGAGACGAGTGTGATTAAAGTTTGAACGTTTTGCCATGTCTCTGGAATCTGGCCTAAACTTTTAGCCTGGATGTTTTAGTGTTTCGCAGAGTGGCTGGCACCTCCTTCTTTGTTCTTGCGTTCAGCTAGTCACATCCATCTGATATATTGTTTTAACTCCTTGTTCCCCCTTCTTCCGGTTCGTTAATGTTTTGATATTGGCACGATAATTCGCTTCGTGCTTCTGTGTGAGTACACACGGTTTTCGGCATCATATTCCCTTTAGTGTCTCTGTTATTTTACAGTATATTCCCGTTTCGAGTCATTTTCTGACACTTGCCTCAGACAAGTGGGTGCTGATGACCTTGCTGTCGTGCGCCCATCCCAACATATCCACCCCCTATCCACCCCTTGCTATTGTGTTTTTTTAAATAGTTATCGCTTATATCTGGATTCATGTCTCTCCTCCTAAGACATACTGGTACTACTCACAAGAAAATCGTTTCTGTCCATCACGGAATATTCGTTCAATACTGGTTACCGTGTTGTTGTTTGGTTCTACCAGCATTACGTTATTGTTGAAGTCTTCTCCTCAAAGTAGTGTGCGGAATTATCTAGCGGAATATATGTTAAATGTTTTTTGGATGTTGTTCAGTGCTTATTTTGTAGTATATTCAATGCAAGATTCAATCTTCTCTTTTGAATATTGATTGCAGCAAGCCTAAGTTCATACCACGAGAGTAAGTTTACACTTTTTTAGCTGGAGATTTGGTTTTAGTAGTATATCTGCTATTTGCACTACTGCGATCACAGTATTTGTTTTAAAAGCGTAACGCTAGACCTTTTATACGACGTGAAGTGCGGTCTGTAGGTAAAATATTCGTTGTAGCACGGATAAGAATCAAACCTTGAGAGTAAGTTTACCATTATTTAGCTGAAGATTTGGTTGGTTTTAATACTATAGCCGCTACTTACAATGCCGCAATATTCGTTTTTGGATGTTGTTCACACACACACACACACACACACACACACACACACACACACACACACACACACAAACATTTACACAATATAAGGTGAGCTCGTTGTAGCAAGCATAAGAATCACAACTAGAGGATACACGATGATAATACTTCATGCAGCAAATGAGTATTCATGCTTATTCACACTCTTTTTTATGTAGTGAGCTGACAATGCACCAGCTGAGCTGCTAAGAATGGCAACTTTTCGGCAGACATCCAGTGTGTTAGTCTATGTGTAAAATTCCTCCACCATCTATTCCTGCTCCACCTCTACAGCAGGGATGTCATCCTACCACTTCCACAGTACAAGAAAACACACACACACACACACACACACACACACACACGCACGCACGCACGCACGCATTCGGTGCAGTGGAGCGTCTGAAACATCTAACAGACAGCCTAAACACAAACGATGGGGTAATTCCTGGCCGGTGCGTGCACGTCGGAGGGGTGAGCATCCTGTACATCAGTAGGCCGGAGTGCTAGGATGGCTGAGTTTAGGCAGGGACCCAATCCCATAGGGTGTAACACGGAAGCCATGCCCAGGGTTACGGGTAAAGACCTTAATGGCAACGACGGCGGAGAAGGAAGACTTCGGAACGGCGTAGCTGGCAGATGAGGCAACCCTCCTTTCTGGGGATTAAATGAGAAGGGAACCACTGTCTTGTGGCGGACGAGAAACTCGAAAGCCTAAGGGAGACGAACGTCGGACATTTGCCACGCCGGACATTTGCCAGGCCGGACATTTGCCACACTTGCCCCTTCGCCAGGTAGCTTGAGTAGCGGTCCCTCAGATAAGGGACGCCCTTTCTCGTACTTCTTCTGTCCGCTTTTAAACCGCCGTCTCCACACATCACTCGATACGACCAGTACGCAAGGGACCTTCTTTATCTTGGTGAAATACAGAGCTTCTTTTCCGAAATCGAAATATTTATAACTTTCGGGAAACGAAAGCAATACCGACGATTTTGTCAGTATGTAATTAGTACTGCCAAGTATAAATATAGATCCCTCTGTCTGAACGGTAGCTTCCTTTCACGCTTACTGATTGCGATAGAAACAGTCCATCGCCATAGGAGTAACAAGAAAGGAACGATGTAACGAGAATGCGAATGTATACTAATCATTTCTTTTTGATCACTGCATTTGTGCCTACTTTAATTACTACAACTGCATACTCCATATTAATTTACTCTCTAAAAACATTAGTTAATAAGGTGTAGCGGGTCAATGTTCAAAACATAATTATAAAAATATTCACGAAATATAGATAAGAACATCTATGATTGACATGTCATCCAAAGTCAACGTACAATTTTAAAAATGTTAGAAATAAGGAAATGAAGTAATACAGAAAGCTACGCTCGTAACGTACGTTGTTGTTCTACATTGTTTAGCTCTGGTATTGACAGGGTCACAGAGAAAGCGTCCTAGATTCTGGAGGACAACTTAAGGAAAAATAATATAATGTGTGTTCAAGCTAACAATCGACACTGAAGCAGATAGTTCCTGTGACTTAGCATGGGCAGAGGTTATATTCGACAACCGGAATAAATTATTAACTGGCTCCTTTTACCGACACCCTGTCTCAGATGAAACAGTTGCTGAAAAGTTGAAAGAAAACTTGAGTCTCATCACAAATAGGTACCCTACTCATACAATAATGGCAGTGACTTCAATCTCCCTTTCGTATGTTGACAAAAACACATTTTCATACCCTTCTGTAAATAGAAAACAACTTCTGTAATTGTTCTAAATGCTTTTTTAAAATTATTTTTAACAATTAGTTGACGAGGCCATTCAAATTGTAAATGGTTACGAAAACATACTTGACCTCTTAGCCACAAATAATCCTGAGCATCACGACGGATACAAGGATTAATGAACACTAAGTCGTAGCGAGGCTCACTTCCGTAACAAAGAAATTCAAAAACAACTGAACGCGAAATATATCTATTCATAAAAGCAGCTGAGATAGTCTCCAATCCTTCCAAACTATGTAAATCAAGACCATATGTGGCTTAAGTTCAAAGAAATAGTATCAACAGCACTCGAGATATTCATACCAAATAAATTAATAAGAGACGGAACTGATCCCTCCATGGTACACAAAACACGACAGAAAGATGCAGGAGCACCGCAAAAGACGCGTATAATTTAGACGAACGCAAAATCTCTAAGATTGGTGAAATTTTTCTGAGGCTCGAAATTTGGTGTGGATTTCAATGCGAGATGCATTTAATAGTTTCCACAACGAAACTCGCTCTAGAAATGTGGCGGAAAATCCAAAGAGATTCTGGTCCCATGTTGAGTAAACCAGCGGAAAGCCTCAGTATCTACCTTTACTGCGCGACAGCGACGGTAATGTTACTGCTGAGAGTGCCACTAAAGTGGAGTTACTAAGTGCATTTTCCGAAATTCCTTCACCAAAGAATTTGAAGTAAATATTCCAGAATTTGAAATGAGAACAGCTGCAAACATAATTTAGAAGTAGATATCCATGGTGTTGCAAAGCAACTCAAATTACACTGTCAGTGACAGAGGAAATGATCACATATCTTTTCAAAAAGTCTCTAATGTATAAGAAAAGTAGGTCTAATACATTTGTTTGTGAAGTTCTTTAGTAACAATTAATTTTCAGTAGTAAGCTCCTTGCTTTTACTGGCCTGTTTAATGATAATCAACAATTCAGTAAGAAATTTAAATTTTTAAAGGAATATATCTTAATGTACTTAAGTAGATTCTTCAACAAATGTTTGCAGCTAAACTTAAATAAAAAACATTTGAGGTGCCAAAATTGTCAACCTTAGGATCAGATCAGTTTTGGGATGTCAATTTTAGGTGCAATTCAAAGGTTCAGTCCCCCTTTTCTTTTACAAAAGCGTATACTATCAGTTTAACAAACCATGATATTTTAGGTGATAGTTGCGACTCTGAAGCTTCAGAAAATAATTTTAGAACTCGCAATTATTTAATAGTATGGCCACAATGTTGGAAGGTAGAAAAAGGTTATCTTAACGTGACAACAACAGGGATACTTTTGTGAGGCTTGAAACACTTTTTAATTTTTACATTAAAGGCTTATTCCCATCACACTTTGCACAGGCTTTGGACTGTCAAAATGATAGATGACCATTTACCATTCTGGCGTGTGTAAAATCAGCCTAAACACGCTGAACAAATGTACACTCTATTTACAATTACAACTTAATATTAGCTCCGATAGAGCTGCTTCAGTGTTTTAATAATTTTAACTCAGTAATCTGCGAGGACTCAGTGGTCTTCATAGTTTGTTAATACATTATTTTTAACGTATTTTAGTCCAGTTTATGAATATGGGCAGTGGCTTTCAAGCGAGGCCTAATGTTGCCAGTCTCATCATAATTCTTTACGATTCTCTCTATCCTGTCGTCCAGCTTCAAGTACTTCTTCTTCCTCTTCTTACCTTCAAGATTCATTTCCAATTTCATGTACATGCAGTTTGTGAGCTCTGCTTTCTTTTTCAAGCACTCCACCAAATAGTTGATTCTAGGGTGAGGGTTTCCAATAATACTATTTATTTTGTTGTGACACCCTTCAGCAGCATTCGTCGTTCGGTGCCTTATTCCGTAACAGTCCCACATTTCTATTAAGATATCCTCATTCTCTATCCTGTTATCCACAAAGTAGTCAAAAAATTGAGAGAACCTTCCGTTATCAGGAGCTTCTGCATGAATCTCACTCAATCCATCCATTGCTTACGTCCTCCGGTTTTACAAATGCCAGCGCTGCACACATGCTGACGTGAAGTCTTAAATCCTCGTTCTAGCGGTACTCCTCAGTTAGACTGAGAACTCGAATTCTTCTCCATAAACTCTTCTTCATATGGAAATAGAATCCATTTATTTCAATTGTAGGAAAAACTTGACGAATATCGCAGCTGTTTCAAAGTCCACCTTTACTTGTTTAGGACACCACTCAGGGACTGACTGCTTTATCAGACGAAACAGACGAACATATGTGTCTTTCTTCTTATTAGGGAGCAGTGCAAATATAGTAGGAAGAATGTTTGTTTCTTTAATCGGGCCTCCTAAGTCTACGGGTATGGTGTAGATCTGTGCAAACTGCTTGCTGCAGCTCTTAAATGTTCCATACATAAAAAAATGGGAACATGTTTTTAAACTTTCTTTCCCTTTGCTTCCACTAAAAATCATTATTCCCTCCTCTAATCTAGCGTCTTCCAGAAGAAAACTACTGCCCTCTCCCATTTTTAATAGATCTTCATGATGATCAATTTCTTAAGAGTTCTTAGGCTCTTGTTGGTTCCCCCTCGCTTGACTCCATCGACGACGCGTGGTTCTCTTCATAGATTCTGAATTAGGCATCACTGTAACAAAGTCATAATCTTTATTATGTAGATTTCCCATTTCATTCGCCGGCCAGAGTGGCCGTTCGGTTCTAGGCGCTACAGTCTGGAACCGCGAGACCGCTACGGTCGCAGGTTCGAATCCTGCCTCGGGCATGGATGGGTGTGATGTCCTTAGGTTAGTTAGGTTTAAGTAGTTCTATGTTCGAGGGGACTGATGACCCGAGAAGTTGAGTCCCATAGTGCTCAGAGCCATTTGAACCATTTGAACCATTTCATTCGCGTATATCTCCGATAACTGTGTAGTTTCTTCTCGAGACCTTCTCTTCGCGCTTTCCACTTGCTTTCTCACTTTCAGAGCCGCATCGTCAGGAGGCCCATAGAGATGTTCTAATAAGTTCAATATTCCTTCGTTCCTCGAAAACAGCTTTTCCTTGCAATGATCCGCTTTTCGGTGTAAGCACATCCATGTAACACCACCTTCTTTAGATTCCCTCTGTTTAAGATACGCGTAAGCTTTGTAATGAGCAGGAGGCCTGCCCTTGCTTGTTGTAATAACTTCCATACTGATGGTCACGTTAGGAACTTCGAAAGCAAACTGGGCGGGCGGGTGAGGAGGAGGAGGAGGAGGAGGGGGGGGGGGGGGCGGAGGCAAGGGACCCAAACCTCGGAGCAGGTAAAATCCTGGCAAATGTTCGGCGTGGCAATTGTCCGGCGTGGCAACTGTCCGGATACCAGGGAGACAACCCCAACAGAAAATCCTTTCTTGCATTAGGCCTAGCATGCCAGTAGGAAAGTCTTGATATATTGCTTTCAAAACACAAATGAGCCTCAGTACGAACCACTCAGGATTTAACCCCACTGTTTCTTCAAGAACTGGTGAGAATGGTGGGATCCCTGATGATATTCATCAGTACAAGAAGATGAAACCAAATGGACTAAAAAATAACCTTAATATTGGCACACTTAACATGGTAACCCTCAATGGAAAAATAGAAGAAATGACAGATGTAATAAAAGAGAGAAAGTTAGATATTTTGGGACTAGGCGAATCGAAGTGGAAGGGAAAAGGTGAAAAGAATCTGAGAGGAGGAGGAAAACAGTACAGGAGTGGGAATAACAGGTTTGGAAGAAATGGTGTGGCAGTGATGGTGAATAAGAATGTACAAAGCTGTATGGAAAGTGTGAGATATATATCAGACAGGATCATAATCTTAAACCTGAGATTCCAAAAAGAAGCACTAAAGCTATTCAGATTCATGCACCACAAATGGGATGTAGCGAAGAAGTGAAGATGGACTTCGAAAAGGAGTTAGAGAACCATATAGAGAGTGTTAATGTAGTGATGGGAGATCATAATGCGCAGGTAGGCAAAGAAAGAAAGGGATTTGAGCAAGTGTTGGGATGTTTTGGATATGGAGGCAGAAATGAAGAGGGGGAAAGACTCCTGGATTTGTGTCAGAGGAATGGAAAGAAAATAGCAAACAGCTGGTTTATGAAGAGAGAAAGTCATGTTATCACCAGATACAGTTGGGATGGAAGAACCAAGAGTGTAATTGATTATATTGTAGTAGATAGGGAATAGGGAGAGCAAGTAACAAATGTGAAGGTAATTCCAAGTGTGAGTGCAGATGCAGACCATAAATTAGCAATGGGACAATGGAGAATGAATCAGTGTGTGAAAAATAGAAAACAGAACAAAGTGATGAGGATACGTGACGGAAACTGAAGGAGAGTGAAAGTGCTGGGAAGTATAGAGAATTAATCACACAAAAATTTCCAAAAAAATGGAGTTTATTGACAGACACTTTAGTCGCAGCAGCACAAAAAGTATCTGGGAGAACATCTGGACAGGAAAAAGTAAGACAGACTAGTTGGTGCGATGATACCACAAGAAAAAAAGGAGCATGGAGACAGGGGTGGAAAACTAAAAATGACGAGGACCATAAAAGATATATAGAGGAAAAGAAGAAGTGCAAAGAAATAGTGCAAACAGCAAAGAAAAAGACATGGAAAGAGTTTACAAAAAACTTGAAGAAGATGTGAATAGCAATAAGAAAATGTTTTATAAAATGATGAAAAATAAAAGGAAGGCTTCTGAAGTACCAGTAAAGATAGAAACAGAGGATGGTACTGTGATTGAAGATCCATGGAATATAAAAGATCTCTGGAGACAACATTTTAAGAAACTGTCAAACGCTGAGGAGCAGGTGCACGAGGAGAAAGCAAATAATGGAGAAATTGAGAGAAGTTGGGAAGCAGAATTAGGACAAATTAAACGGGAAGAAATGGAAATAGCTGTGAAGAAGATGAATGGGGGGAACGCCCCAGAACCTGATCAAGTATCAGTTTATATGATAAAAGTAGCAGGACCAGTGGGAATGCAGTGGCTGTATAGAGTACTATGAAGTGTGCAGAGAAATACTACAATACCTGGCGATTGGAGAAGAGGAGACATTGTTCCCATTTTCAAAAAAGGCAGTAAAAGACTTCGTAAAAACTGCAGAGGAATAACCCTTATGAGTAATACAGCCAAGATTTTTGAAAGAATTTTACTAAATTGAATAAATGAAAAGATGGGAAAGGAGCTGAATGAAGAACGGCATGGGTTTAGGAAAGGAAGAAGCACGATCGACCTGATATTTTCTATCCGTCAACTGTTGGAAGAAAGTTGGGAGTATAACAAAAGGGTGATAGTGGTTTTTATATTCACAGAAAAGGCGTATGGCTCAGTTAACATGGAAAGACTCTGGGAAGAAATGAAGAAGATAGGTACAGAAGATGGATACATTAATGTAATAAAGACAATGAACAGAGGACACAATTGTAGAATTAGAACACCATTGGGGAACTCTGATAACTTCGAAATAAGACAAGGACTTAAACAAGGAATTATTCTATCTCCTGCACTTTTCGATGTTGTGATGGAGGGAATGAACAGGGCAGTTAAAGATATAGTAAAAGAAAAAGACAAAAAGATGAGTTTTGCAGATAAAATGGTAATATGGGGCGATAAAGAGGTAGATGTACAGTTACAACTTGATGCATGGAAGGAAATAATGAAAAGATATGTATTAAAAATAAATAAAGATAAGAGTGAAGTAATGGTATTTGGAAAAAACAAAGGGATCGGTGGGAATATTACTTTGAATGGAGAACCCCTCAAAGTGGTAGATGGTTTCATTTATTTAGGGAGTGAAATATCTAGAGATGAAAGAATAACCAACTAAATTAGTAGTAGGTTACTGAACGGAGGCAATTTCTACCAAACAATAAAACACCTCATTTTGAATAAGGAAGTTTCAGAAAAATCTGAACTCCTTATCTATAAGAGTTATTACTTCCCTGTTGTCACCTATGGAGGAGAAACATGGACAATGACAGAAAGTGACTTGAGCAGACCGCAAGCAGGGGAAATGAAATTTCTCAGAGCAGTTAAGGGAAAAAGAAGAATGGACAGAGTAAGAAATGTAGATATTAGAAAGGACCTTATACAAGAAAGTATGAGAGAAGAAATAAAAAAAAAAGAGATTAATATAGTACAGGCATGTTAAGAGGATGCGTGGGCAGAGACTCCCCAGAATTATGGAAGAACTAAAGGTGAATGGAAAAAGACCTACAGGCCACCCAAGAACACGATGGAAAGCGAGAGTGAGAATATCTGTGGAAAGGAGAGGTGTGACATCAGCAAGTGGAGGAAGAAAAGTGGTGGGAGGATCGAGCCAAATGGAGAGGACTCATCAGCATCCAGACACGGCAGTAGCTGGAGCGGGATCCGGATGTAGATTGATACATACGAGCCATCACCGCATGTATCAGTGGAGGCTACCGAATGTTGGCAGTGTTTCATGTGTATCTCAATTAGTGGGCAATGGACAGCCTACGCTTACAATTATGTGGGCAATGCTATTTGGATATTTTTTCTGCGTGAGACTTACTTAGCTGAGAACAATTCCCAGTGCATGTGTTGCACTATGATCTATTTTTTATGAGTGGTGATTTTTTTCGTGACTATATCGATGTGTAATTAGAAAAGTGAAGTATTTTCCATCAATTCTGGTAGCGTGTATTGCCCTTTCTACACATCAGTGATAGTTTCTTTATCCCTTCTTATCGTGTATTTATGTACAAGTTCCTCAGCAGCTGTTTAATTGTATATCGGTAGGAGGCTAAGTCTTAGTTTGCTGTCCTATCCCATCTTACCTCGTATCTGTGTACAAGTTCCTCTGCAGCTATACAGTTGTACATCGATAAGAGGCAGTTGTTCCGGCAGTGGCTGTATGACAGTACCCTACCAATTACGAGTGGCATGGTAGACTAGGGCACACAGCGAGTTGGACGTGTGCACGCATGTAAAGCAGAAAGAGGAACAAAACCCATTTCAATGTCCTTGGCTAGCACCATACACCAAAGCGAGCATCTCTTGCTCATTCAGTCTGGCCTAGTGAAACAGAATGAAGTTTTCTCCTGCACGGTGGATTTCTCGGCCATTCCAGAAAAACACGAACAGCTCCAGGACAGGCAGTAGTCTCTATGTGTTAAGGAATGCATCCTCAGTCCAGCTTGCAGCATCACCAGTATTTACTGAAAAGTATTCCACCTATGCTCATACATTATGACATAGTTCCATTCCTCACATAGGAGTCTGCAGATGCTGCCCTCACCTGTGAGCTTGCAGGTAAACACTTATTGAACTCCTCTCTGCCCAACACCAACATTTTGTCAATGGAACACATTTACTAGATACTAATTTAATTAATATTTATGTAAATAAACAATATATTGCTCGAATTTTGCCACCCATTTCGTTTTGTGTGATCCTTTTTTCATGAGGGAGTTTTTCTATTGTCTCAGCAATATTAAGCAGTTGTGTTTATTTGAATTTCAAGCAGCAAGGCTGTAGGGTAACTGTCACTTTGGTTTCGCCAGTAAAATTTGCAGAATTCTTCCAGCAGGATAATATACATATAAATCAATGAACACACTTACCAAGACACTACCTTCCATCCTTCCTCTCCAGCAGCTTAGCAGAGACAGAGTCTTTTTTCTGTCAACTCACAAGTGTCAGAGTGGTTGTGTAGTGGGCAGAGGAGGGGAAAGTGGGGAGGTAACGTGGGGGGAGGGGTCAACAGGGGTGGTGGCGTCATCAATGCAACATTGCCACTTCTACCCTCCATGGAGAGGACGTGGACGGCCACCTAGGAACAGTCGCCATCTTGAATAAACTGAAACAGCACCAGAAACCACATATCCCTCCTACTGTTGTGTACATAAACTATGGTTGTTACAATGCCACGTGGAAATGAGTTATCGTGTCATACAAAAGCAAATATTGGTGCATAGGACTCTGTAATCGTCAAATCACCTAATAGTTAAAAGTTGAACTGGCTCAGTTAAGGGATTTATAATTTTGTTACATTGGGCTCACAATATGAATGGAAAGGAAAAAATGGGCAAAGTAGAAATCTATCTGAGGTATCGACACGGTTAGTTCTGCGTAAAGTAAAGGCCACAAACCATTATTCTTCTCAACTTGTTGCTGATTTACAGTTGGCGGTAACTGCTTGATTTGTACCACCAATTTTATCAAATGAAATTGTCTTGTATTCAAGATATGACTCAGAAGCCGGATCTAACACCTGACCATAACCTGTGTAGACTGGACTTTGCTCCAAAATATATGTCATGGACTTCAGTGTGACTGGTATGATCTGAGAACAGAGCAGCAGGTAACAATGAGCAGAAAAAATACTTATACCAAAGAAATTTGATAGTGTAATAGATAACTTTGTCAGACCTCGCCCTTCGTCAAACAAATATAATCAAATCTAGGGCCCCGTCGCATAATTCATCATAAAAGTCGTCTGTCTTCTGTTCATTGCAGTGTGAAATATAGTCGCTTGGAGCGCTGGCATCGCTGCAGCTATTTGACGCCCGTAGTGTGTTTGTAAACTTGGTCGCAAAGTTTAGTTGGCGTGTTCCTTGGACTTTTTACAATAACCTTGCTTCTACAGGGGTGGGGGAGTGAGCAAGGGGCACAGTGCTCGTTATTAATCGTGTGCTGGTGGACTGGTGGGATATGCTGCGGGCGACTTCAAATCAATCATTACATCTGCAGCCACCCACCTCTACATCGGGAAACACCAAGGCAAGCCAGCCAGCAAGCCAGGATAAAGGACGACGCAGTCTAAAATTTAAAAAAAAGGAAATTCTTAGCTCTCCATTCTTGTTTGTCTATTTTTGAACTCTGGATGTTACAAGATAAGAAGTGCTTCATCTCTTTCACACTTTTCATTAATTTTGTGCTAGTTAGAACACTAATTCTATTTGTTAAATTATTCAAAAATAAAAATAGTGCCTATATAGTGCACTAAACATCTATTTATCTTCAGGTATTCCTTCTTCAGTGCTTTGTTAATAACGTTTCTGAAATTATTTTTATTAACGTGCGCTGTGGTATTCGAGCGCTGTATAACAAGTTAGAGTAGCTCTCTCCTGTAGCAAGAATTTAATTTTCTGTGGCAAATTCTAATTGTTTCCAAAACAGAGATGGGAGGAGTTTTCCACCAATTTTATATCATGTGACCAGTATAAAGTAACAGATCGACTCTCCGAAGTTGTGTGGGTAGGACCACATTTTAAGGTGGCTATAATTTCGCACCTTACAAGCACTCATCTACATACCTTTCCATGATTTGAAATGGGAATTAGGCATCGTTTGATAAGTTGTACATTCTATATAAGAAAATTTAAAGAAGACTGACATTGTCACGTACAGCTTGTAAATAGTTGTTATCGCTTATTGCATGAAAGGTGATGGATTGTCTTTATTGTCAGAATGGCGTAATGAATGATTGCCTATACTATCAGAGGCGGAACGCCATTCGAAATGAAATGGCAGGCGTTACTCAGGCCCTTGGTGGAAAAGCCCGCACAGGTGTGTTGGTCCAGCTTAACACAGGAAGTAGCCGAAGATAGACGGTCGGGGCACAATACAGCGGCGGCTGGCCGATATTGTGGTTGGGCTCGAAAGATAACCGGATAATACTTTGGAAACTCTGAAAATCTTGGACGCAGTGGAGAGGAACAAGGAAGCGTGACCTTGGAAATCACACAGGCTGGGGACTTTGATGATCAAACGTGCCAGTTGGACATAATTTGGCACGATATCCCTCAGGAGGACATCCAACAAGACTATCAATCAATGCCAATCCGGATAACTGCTTGCATTGGGGCGGGATGTACTTCGACAGTCGTGGACCATCTTGTACCTTTAAACAAAAGAAGAATTTCTACAATGTGAAATGTGATATTTGCAAGTAAGTGACTACGTTAAAATGTCTTAAAAATTTTACCTGCCTTGAAAATGGAAAGTTGTGTTAGTTTTCAGCAGCTTCTATTTGAAAATACATTTAACTTGTAAATGGTTTTGCATAATACTTGTAGTCGCTTTGGTGTCATATGCTGATTATTGGTGTGCAACAGAGTAATAATGTAAGAGATAAATTATTAAATACAGTACTAACACGATTCTCCCGACTGCAACATTTTTTAATTTGAATATAATATTTGTTCATAAATACACGACCATGTTTTACCTCAGAACATTTTCTCGTATTTGGAAAAACCACAGTTTGCGGAATAATTTATGTGATTTCAGAAAGAGACTGCACCACCCAAAAAGTGAATGCCCTCATTTAAAAATGGGGTACCAAAATATGTTACATTTGTATAAGAGGGTAGGTTGGAGGCGAAAGTCAGATAAGTGTTCTGAGGTAGAACACGCTCCTGTACTAGAGGGAGTTGTAGGAGGTACAAAATGCATGGGAAGTCGGAGGTATGGGAAATGTCCAACAAATAACTGAGGGCACTAGGTGTAAAAGCTGCTCTGAGATGAAGAGGTTGCCACAGAAGAGATATTCGTGGTGTGGTTGTCCGCATCAAACCAGTTAGGGGACTTTACGTTCTTATGTAATCAGGTATCAGCATACATATAATGAAGGAAATAATTAACACAGATGTTGACTTAATGCAATTTATTTACCGACCGGTTTGAGTCCAGGATCATGTTCACATTATTGTACAAAAACAAAACAAATATTGCAGTAAAATGCGGTGACCAATATAATCTGCAAGCATATTTTCATATTTTGTACTCTGAAGATTAGGACTTCCGTTTTTAACTTGTCTTTTGCGTAAGATGATTAGGACTTAACGTTTCTGTGTATGTTTGTGATGATATGTTCATCTCTTATAAGTGTAATAGTTAGAATTGTGTCACGCAATTTTTGTGTTAGTCTTACAGCATACGTTGGTTAATTTCACAACTGATTTTTCTTACTTAACATTTTATCCTCACATACTACTCACTTTCACTTACGTTTTTATGGGTATTCATATGTGAGACCAGTAAGACAGGAACATTGTACTATTTGTCACCTTTTACTGTAGA
This sequence comes from Schistocerca serialis cubense, assembly GCF_023864345.2. Taxonomy (NCBI): domain Eukaryota; kingdom Metazoa; phylum Arthropoda; class Insecta; order Orthoptera; family Acrididae; genus Schistocerca; species Schistocerca serialis. Next base: position 492,274,386 of record NC_064646.1, on the reverse strand, counting down.
TGTGTTGATGCAAAGTGGATTATCTTTGAACACTCAGAAAGTATTGGTACATATACTTATGTTAATGAAATAAGAATTACCTCAGTAACATTGTTCTAACTTTGAAAAAGGATGCCACGTTTATGTTACCACAGCATTTTGTATTCTGACATTTCTGTAGTTTTCTTCACTTTGTCTTAGGATGACACATCTTTATTGTAAATAAGGTTACACCTGTATCGTTGTTGCTGGTTCTGTTGTTGATTGGTCATATTAGCTACGTCTCTTGGATATAAGAAATTGCAGTTTTTATTTTCACCTTACCATAGACAGTGAAGATATATTGTGATGTTATTAGCTACAATTACAGCTCTATCACACATTTTGTATTTTGTTATAACAATTGTAGCTAGTGTGTACCATAGCTTGTGAAGATATATTGTGATATTATTAGCCATAATTACAGCTCTATCACACATTTTGAATATTGTTATGGCAATAGTGGCTATTGTTATAGCTCAATTTAAAAAAAAGACTTCTATTTTAAACTTTCACACATTTTACGTAACAGGCATTGTAGTAGTCTATTTACTATGTTTCGCATTTGACTTTTTAATCTTTGTTGTCTTCATGTATGTTCTATGTCTGTGTTATCTATGTACTCCAGGGTACTTGGTCATGATACTGTGATCATATGCTATTCTTCATCTGCTATTCTTCATTTGTAGTAATTACCGCCTGCATTTCACGTAGTTACTGTGTGCATAATTGTTCTGCTAAACGTAAATAATGTACCTTAGATTTCGAAAAGTGTATGATATGTGATGGTGATTTAATAACTGCATATTTGACGAAGTATCTTCTTGTGAATATTGTTTCCGTAATTTCTGGCCTTGAAGGTCGTATCGGTCACTGCATTTTCTGTAACTTTTGTTTTGTTTTTGTACAATACCGTGAAGATTGACCTGGACTGAAACTGATCCGTAAGTATATTACCCTACTGGCCATTAAAATTGCTACACCACGAAGATGACGTGCTACAGACGCGAAATTTAACCGTCAGGTTATATGCAAATGACTAGCTTTTCAGAGCATTGACACAAGGTTGGCGCCGGTGGCGACACGTACAACGTGCTGACACGAGGAAAGTTTCCAACCTGTTTCTCATACACAAACAGCAGTTGACCGGCGTTGTCTGGTGAAACGTTGTTGTGATGCCTCGTGTAAGGAGGAGAAATACATACCATCACGTTTCCAACTTTGATAAAGGTCGGATTGTAGCCTATCGCGATTGCGGTTCATCGTATCGCGACATTGCTGCTCGGGTTGGTCGAGATCCAATGACTGTTAGCACAATATGGAATCGGTCGGTTCAGGAGGGTAATACGGAACGCCGTGCTGGATCCCAACGGCCTCGTATCACTAGCAGTCGAGATGACAGGCATCTTATCCGCATGGCTGTAACGGATCGTGCAGCCAGGTCTCGATCCCTGAGTCAACAGATGGGGACGTTTGCAAGACAACCATCTGCACGAACAGTTCGACGACGTTTGCAGCAGCATGGACTATCAGCTCGGAGACCATGGCTGCTGTTACCCTTGACGCTGCATCACAGACAGGAGCGCCTGCGATGGTGTACTCAACGACGAACTTGGGAGCACGAATGGCAAAACGTCATTTTTTCGGATGAATCCAGGTTCTGTTTACAGCATCATGATGGTGGCATCCGTGTTTGGCGACATCGCCGCAAACGCGCATTGGAAGCGTGTATTCGTCATCACCATACTGGCGTATCACCCGGTGTGATGGTATGGGGTGCCATTGGTTACCTGTCTCGGTCACCTCCTGTTCGCATTGATGGCACTTTGAACGGTGGATGTTACATTTCAGATGTGTTACGACCCGTGGCTCTACCCTTCATTCGATCCCTGCGAAACGCTACATTTCAGCAGGATAATGCACGACCGCATGTTGCAGATCCTGTACGGGCCTTTCTGATTACAGAAAATGTTTGACTGCTGCCCTGGCCAGCTCATTCTCCAGATCTCTCACCAACTGAAAACATCTGGTCAATGGTGGCCGAGCAACTGGCTCGTCACAATACGCCAGTCACTACTCTCGATGAACTGTGGTATTGCGTTGAAGCTGCATGTGCAGCTGTACCTCTACACGCCATCCAAGCTCTGTTTGACTCAATGCCCAGGCATATCAAGGCCTTTATTACGGCCTGAGGTGGTTGTTCTGGGTACAGATTTCTCAGGATCTATGCACCCAAACTGCGTGAAAATGTAATGGCATGTCAGGTCTAGTATAATATACACTCCTGGAAATGGAAAAAAGAACACATTGACACCGGTGTGTCAGACCCACCATACTTGCTCCGGACACTGCGAGAGGGCTGTACAAGCAATGATCACACGCACGGCACAGCGGACACACCAGGAACCGCGGTGTTGGCCGTCGAATGGCGCTAGCTGCGCAGCATTTGTGCACCGCCGCCGTCAGTGTCAGCCAGTTTGCCGTGGCATACGGAGCTCCATCGCAGTCTTTAACACTGGTAGCATGCCGCGACAGCATGGACGTGAACCGTATGTGCAGTTGACGGACTTTGAGCGAGGGCGTATAGTGGGCATGCGGGAGGCCGGGTGGACGTACTGCCGAATTGCTCAACATGTGGGGCGTGAGGTCTCCACAGTACATCGATGTTGTCGCCAGTGGTCGGCGGAAGGTGCACGTGCCCGTCGACCTGGGACCGGACCGCAGCGACGCACGGATGCACGCCAAGACCGTAGGATCCTACACAGTGCCGTAGGGGACCGCACCGCCACTTCCCAGCAAATTAGGGACACTGTTGCTCCTGGGGTATCGGCGAGGACCATTCGCAACCGTCTCCATGAAGCTGGGCTACGGTCCCGCACACCGTTAGGCCGTCTTCCGCTCACGCCCCAACATCGTGATGCCCGCCTCCAGTGGTGTCGCGACAGGCGTGAATGGAGGGACGAATGGAGACGTGTCGTCTTCAGCGATGAGAGTCGCTTCTGCCTTGGTGCCAATGATGGTCGTATGCGTGTTTGGCGCCGTGCAGGTGAGCGCCACAATCAGGACTGCATACGACCGAGGCACACAGGGCCAACACCCGGCATCATGGTGTGGGGAGCGATCTCCTACACTGGCCGTACACCACTGGTGATCGTCGAGGGGACACTGAATAGTGCACGGTGCATCCAAACCGTCATTGAACCCATCGTTCTACCATTCCTAGACCGGCAAGGGAACTTGCTGTTCCAACAGGACAATGCACGTCCGCATGTATCCCGTGCCACCCAACGTGCTCTAGAAGGTGTAAGTCAACTACCCTGGCCAGCAAGATCTCCGGATCTGTCCCCCATTGAGCATGTTTGGGACTGGATGAAGCGTCGTCTCACGCGGTCTGTACGTCCAGCACGAACGCTGGTCCAACTGAGGCGCCAGGTGGAAATGGCATGGCAAGCCGTTCCACAGGACTACATCCAGCATCTCTACGATCGTCTCCATGGGAGAATAGCAGCCTACATTGCTGCGAAAGGTGGATATACACTGTACTAGTGCCGACATTGTGCATGCTCTGTTGCCTGTGTCTATGTGCCTGTGGTTCTGTCAGTGTGATCATGTGATGTATCTGACCCCAGGAATGTATCAATAAAGTTTCCCCTTCCTGGGACCATGAATTCACGGTGTTCTTATTTCAATTTCCAGGAGTGTATTTGTCCAATGAATATCTGTTAGTGATCCGCATTTCTTCTTGGTGTAGAAATGTTAATGGCCAGTAGTGTATATTGAAGTCAGAGTTTGTGTTATGCATTTCTTATATTAGTCATAAGACTGATAAGTCAGAAAAAGAAATGTGCGCACTCTAGGGTAATGAGTGTACAGAGATGCCAGCAACGTTTACGGTGTGGGGACAAAGTCTGCGCGAGCCAGTGTTTGAGCACTCGGCGGACGGGACGGCTAATTGCGTGTGTGTCGAGTGTATCAGCTTACCGACCCGCCACGACACACGCCCGCCTCGGCCAGACAGATGGGTGCGGCAGCGTTCCGTATTTGTTGTGCCTGGCGGGAAGCACTCAGCTGTCTGTCTGGCTGGCTGCATGCAAATCCGGCGTTTCGCAACGGGCAGTAACCTGAGCCGCGGCCGCTAGCGGACGGCGCGCTCTGGGTGTGACGGTGGACCGTCAACCAGCAGAGATGCCTGCTGATAACCCGGCCGGCGCGCGACCTCACGGGCGCACAGCGCACGCACACGCAGGCACACGCACTTACACATACACACACACACACACACACACACACACACACAAACACACTTGTACACTGCGTGCCGCTATTTCGACGGTACCCCAATGGCTGTGCTCACTTTCGCTAGAACTGCCTTGACACGTCAGAGAACCCGTACCCACTTGCCGCCCACTTTGTATGTAACTTATCTGCAGCGATGTATGGTTCGCCTTGTGCCTTGGCACACATTCAAGAGTGTGGCGGAGAAAGCGGAGACGATTTACACGCAGCCTTTTGTAAGGACTTCTGCGTACAAAGAAATACACTGAAGGGCCAAAGAAACTGGTATAGGAGAGTGTATTAAAATACAGAGGTATGTAAACAGGCAGAATACGGCGCTGCGGTCGGCATCGCCTATAAAAGACAAGTATCTGGCGCAGTTGTTAGATCGGTTACTGCTGCTACTATGACAAATTATCAAGATTAAGTGAGGCCTTAATAGTCAGTACCGATATTTCTGATGTTGGTTATCTTTGGTTGTGGGTTGTGTTGTGTTCATAGTTCCGCGTAGTCAGCGCATACACAACTTTCCCACTAGAGCGCGCCCCGCTAAGCACAACAGCGAAGGAGCAGTGCTCGTCCATCTACGCACTACGAGATGGCGCTGCCATAGAGACGGACCAAATTCTGCTTCCGCCGATCCACGTATTAATATGTAATGCAGCAAATGACATTGCTTCTAATGTAGAACCTTTTCTCCTCGCGGACCACACTCGCTCAGTGATACATGAACGCGCGAGGTATTATAACGAGTGTACAGACTTCCGATTAGTCGGTCTGCATTAGTCTGCACCAGTCTGTACCAGACTGCATTAGTCTGTACCAGTCTCTACCAGTTCTACATTTGTCTGTACCAGTCTATAGTCAAGTTTCAGTCTACACCTAGTAAGATTACCATATTCCTGTACATAGCCATGAAGATAAATGTATAGACACTTTTGTCAAGTATCAGAGATATATGTGAGAATAAGATTAATGTACCAATACCAAAGGAACTTCAGATCGTCAATTGTAAATAGCATCCAGAAACAAGTTAAGTAATTTTTATGCTTGTTATTATTTTAATAAATGTGTGCGAAAATTAATCAAGTTGTGTTTAAAGTTGGTTACCGTCAATCTGCTACTCTAAGCGTGCAAGTGGCATTTCTATCGTCTGACCTAACGGCAGAAGATAAACACGCTACGATAAGACCACGAGACATATTGCTGACACTCGCCTACTTCGTTAGAGCGACAAGTCAAATAATCTGATGGTGTGTGTACTGAAGGTCTTACAGTGCGCACACCACATGTTGACTCTGCGGTTACTTGTTCTGTGTGTAGTATATTCCTTGCACATTACTTCCTCCTTACAGTTGTGCCTTGAGAATGGCAGGGTGTGCTCCTGTCGAAATATCGGCGGTGGTCGACAACATCATCCGGTAGCAAACCCGTAAGTTATTTGAACAAGATTAAGTGTGTTTGAAAGTTGTGTTATAGTCGGCGCACGAGCAATGGGACACATCATCCGAGGTAGCGATGAAGTGGCGATTTTCCCGTGCGATCATTTCATGGGTGTACCGCGAATATCAGGAATCCGGTAAAACATCAGATCTCCGACATCACAGCGGCCGGAAAAATATCCTGCAAGAAAGGGACCGACGACGACTGAAGAGAATCGTTCAGAGTGACAGAAGTGCAGCCCTTCAGCAAATTGCTGCAGATTTCAGTGCTGAGCCATCAACAAGTAGCACTGTGCGAACCATTCAACGGAACATCATCAATATGGGCTTTCGGAATCCGAGGCCCACGCGTATACCCCTGATGGCACCACGACACAAAGCTTTACGCCTCCACTGGGTCCACCAACACTGACATTGGACCGTTGACGACCGGAAAGATGTTGCCTCGTCGGACGAGTCTCGGTTCAAATTATATCGAGCGGATGGACGTGTACGGGTATGGACACAACCTCATGAATCCATTATGACAATATTGTATAGCGAATTTCTTTTTATTGTATTACACAGCAAGCTGCAGGATTAAACCATTTATTTCTGTGATCTTGTCAATTTTGTCTGTCACACCAAGACTTCGAGCACCATGCTAGGACCAAAACGTCGAGCTACATGTTGATAGCGTAAATATTGTGATTGTATATTGACAGCTAAGTGATTTCATTATTTAGTTTCTGTATTTGTAATGACGTGTTTGTGACTACTTGATGTTCCGTTTGTAGTACTTTCGTGTCCACAAAATTACACCGAGATGCCGAAAAGCACTGTGTGGTTGTCGAGGCTTCATGCTGTCTGCATTTTATGTCATGTATGATTTAACTGTATTTGTTTCTATAATATGAACATTGCAAGGAAAGCGTTTCTGAAGAAGAGAAATTTGTTAACATCCAGTATAGATGCAAATGTCAGGAAGTTGTTTCTGAAGGTATTTGTATGGAGTGTAGCCATGTGTGGAAGTGAAACATGGACGATAAATAGTTTGCACAAGAAGAGAATAGAAACTTTCGAAATGTTGTGCTACAGAAGAATGCTGAAGATTAGGTGGGTAGATCACATAACTAATGAGGAGGTATTGAATAGAACTGGGGAGAAGAGGAGTTTGTGGCACAACTTGACTAGAAGAAGGGATCGGTTGGTAGGACATGTTCTGAGGCATCAAGGGATCATCAATTTAGTATTGTAGAGCAGCGTGGAGGAAAAGAGTCATAGAGGGAGACCAAGAGATGAATACACTCAGATTGAGAAGGATATAGGCCGCAGTAGGTACTGGGAGTTGAAGAAGCTTGCACAGGATGGAGTAGCATGGAGAGCTGCATCAAACCAGTCTCAGGACTGAAGACCACAACAACAACAACAACAATATGAACATGCCACGCGACAGGCTTCACTGCTCATTTATTGAACGATACATTGGAGGTACAGGGCTTCCTGTTGCTTTTTTAAGGTGGTTTTTAATTTTATATAATATTAATTTATAAGAATCATAACAAAATAACTGGAACCTTCTCTGATTTGGTTTATTTATTGAACGTCTACAGTGAAACATTCTTGGATACTTCGTTTGTCTTTATACTATATATGACACGACGCATTTATTTATTTATTTTTGTAACTATTACGACAGTGTGAGATTTTCACTCTGCAGTGGAGTCTGCGCTGATATGAAACTTCCTGGCAGATTAAAACTGTGTGTCGGGCCGAGACTCGAACTCGGGACCTTTGCCTTTCGCGGGCAAGTGCTCTGCCAACTGAGCTACCCAAGCACGATTCACGCCCCCTCCTCACAGCTTTACTTCCGCCAGTACCTCGTCTCCTACCTTCCAAACTTTGCAGAAGCTCTCCTGCGAAACATGCAGAACTAGCACTCCTGAAAGAAAGAATATTGCGGAGACATGGCTTAGCCACAGCCTGGGGGATGTTTCCAGAATGAGATTTTCACTCTGCAGTGGAATGTGCGCTGATATGAAACTTCCTGGCAGATTAAAACTGTGTGCCGGACCGAGACTCGAAGTCGGGACCTTGCCTTTCGCGGGCAAGTGCTGTACCAACTGAGCTACCCAAGCACGACTCACGCCCCGTCCTCACAGCTTTAGTTCCGCCATGTCTCCGCAATATCCTTTCTTCCAGGAGTGCTAGTTCTGCAAGGTTCACAGGAGAGCGTCTGTGAAATTTGAAAGGTAGGAGACAAGGTACTGGCGGAAGTAAAGCTGTGAGGACGGGGATTGAGTCGTCATTGGGTAGCTCAGTTGGTAGAGCACTTGCCCGCGAAAGGCACAGGTCCCGAGATCGAGTCTCGGTCCGGCACACAGTTTTAATCTGCCAGGAAGTTTCTTATTACGACAGTGCCTTCTGGTGGCTTGTTGTAAAGTCTATGATGTTCACTTATAAATCTCAGTATGAAATGAGCTTGTGTAATCAGTGCAACATGTAGCCGGCCGGAGTGGCCGAGCGGTTCCAGGCGCTACAGTCTGGAGCCGCGCGACCGCTACGGTCGCAGGTTCGAATCCTGCCTCGGGCATGGATGTTGTGATGTCCTTAGGTTAGTTAGGTTTAAGTAGTTCTAAGTTCTAGGGGACTGATGACTTCAGCAGTTAAGTCCCATAGTGCTCAGAGCCATTTGAACCTTTTCTTTTCTTTTTTTTGCGACATATAAGTTCTTTTATGTAACGGCTATTTTATGTTTGACTTGCTGATATAATATTGTTCACATGTTCATAAAATATCGTTCTATGATGTGACACGATATACGATGCATACGATCAGGATTCAGGGAAATGTACTGTAGAAGGTATGGTATGGTATAGTAGTTGCTTATGTTAAATTGTATTCCACTCTTTCACACTTGATACCAGTGCGCTTGCAGATGTTGATCTATGTTTTACAGATCTGACGGTGGCAACGCAGTTTGCTGAATCCGGTCACCGCAGTAAATGGCGTACAACAGCGACCTTGGCTGCCTGAAGTTGTACTTCTGTTTCTGCATTAATCCAGATCGCCCCCTAACTTACAATAACAAGCAGATATTGCATTGATGCCTTGGCCAGATCTGATGACCTGGGACGCTTTCGGGCGGCAGCTCCGGGCCCACACACCACCTGACCCCACCCGCCAGCGATTTACGGGAATTGCGTGAGCTGTGCGTAGAAATCTGGTCGCCCCGGAAACTTCACAAAGACTTGTGGAATACATCCCACCCAGGATGTCTTCTGTACTGTGTTCCAAAAGTTGATTAGTACGCTACTAAGCAAGTGGTGGTGCTGTTTTGGGTCATCTGTGGATGAAAAGATGAACTGAATTGAGGAACTCCGGCCGGTGTGGTCGAGCGGTTCTGGGCGCTACAGATGCGGTCAGAGCCATGTGTACGAATTGTGTGTGGTGAACCGAGTTGCTGAGCACTGATGGTGGTGTTTGAGAAGGGAGGTTCTGATACAGGAGATAATTGGTACGGTAAATACTCGATTAAACCTCATTAAGTTCGTCACAAAATTAATGAAGTATCAGGGGATAAGTTTTGAACTGAGGCAGGCTGATTGCCCAACAAAAAATGGGGGGAGAGAATAAAGCTGGAGAGTGGTTTCAGGATAATACGGTATATGACATGTTAAGGTCTTCCGTCGCTCGGCTAGTATCCTCGCTTTCGCCAGACAGAAGTACTCGCAGTAAAATCGAGCGCAGACATTGCGCGTGTAGCTGCGCTGTGTACACGCTGCAACCCGCGCCAGCCGATTTCTCCGGAACAATGACCAGCGAACACGCTTTCTACAAAGGAACCTAATTACCGCCGCTTCCTGATAATCGCTATCACCGACAGCGCCGCAGACGTGATTGAAAACATCCCGGTGGTGGCGGCGGCGGCCGCAATTAAAAGTCCCATCGCGATAAGCCGCCTGCTTTAAGATACTGGCACTCAATTTAGTCCGGACTTTCACAGTGTACACACAATAATACGTATCGCGGCGTCGTAATTAACATATTGCGCAAGTCGGAGGCGGCGCGACGTGTTAAGAAACCATTTCGCTTTTCTGTTGCTGTTTTTTATTGTTCAGCGAAGCGGTGCTGCGTTCAGCTGTTCGGCACGGCGAGTGTGTTATTGTCGTTTTAGGCTCTGGCCCGGGCTTTAAGGCGTATCGCAGCTGTTAATTAATTGCAGCCGTACGCCGGTTTAATTACACCGGAGAGACTACTCAAGGCGACGGAGTGTCGCCGTTTTCGGCGTACAAATCACTTGCTTGTGCAGCTGGTAGATCACCGCAGCAATATTTTTCTGCTGCACCGAAACGCAATACAGTCCATATTTCCCACCCCTTTCCACCCGTATCCACATAATTGTGCAGACACAGTCTTTTTTTTCCTTTTTCGCGGGCTGAGTAGTCTTTTGCGTTGCTTCCATTCGACCTGCAAGAATAATGCACGGCCTTCGCTACGCATTTCTCCTGTTTGTGCTGCCACTCGCCTCCATAGAGTGCTTTTACATGCACAGGGCGCTAGGAAGCTTTTGTAATACGAAGCAACGATAAGTCCCAGGAGGCTGATTGTTGCTGCGTTCCGAGAATACCGTGTACTTCACCAAAGCCGCTGTGCCAAGTCAGTCGGCGCAGTCGTTCACTAGAAGAGTCAGTTTTGAAGTGCTTGCTACGGCATCGCGGTCACGAAGTGAGATTCGAGCAGTTTTGCGGTACAACTTCGCGTGTTGACCAGTGACTTTGAAGAAATGACTATTGCACTCGGTGATGTTTTTGTCGATATCGTGCAACTATAATAAGGTAGTAGAGAGAATTCCAAAGAGGAAATCTCATTCTGGAGGACGCTGAGAGCGCAGGAATGCCACTACCATCATTTACAGAAGAAAACATTGATACTGTGAGTAAAATGCTCGACGAAGACAGGCGAGTGATCTATAAGCAGATAGAGGATACCTTAGGACTAAATGCACCAGCAATTCGTTCGATTCTGCATCGTCATTTGCAAGTAAAGGAACTCTTGGCCCTGGTTGCCGCATATACTGCATAGACTGACGGAACAGTAGATGACACGACGTGTGACTTGGTGCTGGGGGATGTTAAACAAGTTTTCTATGGGCAATTTCAGTATGTGAATAACATCGTGATAGGTGACGAGACTTGGCTGTACTATTACGACGTGGCGACTAAGACACAAAACAAAGTTGGAGTCTTTCAAGATGACAGCACACCCGTAGCTGTCAGAAAATCCCGATCAGTAAAGAAGAAAATGATAGCTGTTTTTTTTTTTTTTTTTCAAATCGAGTGGAGTTGTGGATCGTGTTGTTTTGGACACACGGAAGTCAGTCACAGCTAAGCGAGTAGTGCCTGCCCAAAGTCATCCAGTCTTTAAAGAACCTGCGAGCGAAGTCAAGAATGGACATTTCGTTCCTCCATCATGACAAAACTCACCGCGCCAAAGCATGCAACGAATATTTGTGGGATACAGGACTCTAACGTCTTGAGCACCCTCCTTAGAGGCCAGACCTTGTGACTTTGCACTGTCCCCGCATGTGAACTTGGAGCTGAAAGGAGAGCAGTTTTCAAGTGATGAGGACCTCCTGAGGCTTGAGACAACGACTGTACCTCACTCCCTGTAGAAAATGGAGAGAACTTCAGGGATTGGTTTCGGAGGATGGAGAGGCGTCTTCATTGTGGCGGAAATTAATTCGAAAAAAATTAAGTAAGTAAAGATGTACTGCAAAACTTTCCTAGTACCCTTTGTATAACTGCGTTTTATGAAGATGAAAGTATCAGGCCGTCTCCTGGTGTGGAATTAGGTTAAACTGAGTCGTTTCAACCATCTGATGGATATTGTCTGAAATGAGGTGTATAACGTTATACTATCGACAGTTATTACTTACGTCTATTCGTAGCAATTTGAGTGAAAATTGTGCTAGCACGATTGTGCGGATTACGTGTTAGCTGCGTAGCTTTGCCTTTGAATTGAACCTGTCAGTGCTTTGTTTACAGCTTTTTTTTTATAGGAAAACTTCCCTGGAGATGAGTTTGTTACATGTAAGTGTAACAAAAGATCAGGTTCGTTCATTGTTAGATTGATTGACTGGTGTTCTCTCAGTGTTCACTGCATTTCATCGATCTTTCAGTTGTCAGCTGATGCTTTCTGTACAGAGACTATTGCCGTGAATACCAGACTGCGAAAAAGAACACTATGGACCTTATAAATTTAGGATACCTCTGACTTGTAAAAACAGAAAGAGGGTGGTGGAAGAGTCTGTGGCACCATTAGAAATCAGTCAGGTAACCCCAAGAAACGTAAAAATCTACAAACATCATGGAAAGCCATGTCCGGGTGGACGAGTGACACGATGTGTGAGATCACTGTCACACAGTGGCTTACATTTTGTCACCGCGGACGTGTCAATGTGAGCACTGCAAAAGCAGAACTAAGAAAAATTGCATAAAATGCAACCAGTGCCTCTGTCATGTAAAGGGAAACCGTTGTTGAAAACACTTTCACAGAGAGTGAAGCAACCTTCACCATTTTTCTTTATTACGAAAGTTATACATTATTTGTGGTTATCACACTTTGTGTCATAAAATATGAGTGATAAACTACTGCCAGATAAAAGTAAAATAAGATGATGTTTTTATTCATTACTGTTTTTCGTAATATCAAATATCTTGCAGCAAGTGAGAGGGCAATTACACTGAAATGAAACCTGGCTTGCACCATCTTCCTAGTGCTTTTCCCATTAATGTATACTAAAACAATTTTTTTTACTCTTATATACTGAAATATTACCTGAAGTCAACTTCATACATCAGTTTATGAAAACAAGTGTTCTGGATGCGAAGAGGTAGGCAAAGTGCTCAGAAACAAATCAACGAAAGTTTGATATCATGGTCGTTGGAGATGCAGCAATTGATCAGATGTTGGAAGGACTGTGGTAAGTCCTCACCTGCGGTCTCGATTAACGAATCGTTCCGCCGACCACACCAGGTGGTTTAGGAAGAGCTCGTTCTGGTTGACTGGGCGACAGCATGAACACTTCTTCCAAACGTGATTCCAGTATGCCACTCATAGCACCATAGTCCTCGACCTGAATAATGTACGCTAAACAACAATAGTCACCTGTGGCTATGTTAGCTTCCATGGCAACTGCTCCGTAATACGTATGTTTGCAATTTTAGTAAAGTACTCCATGACCGTTTTTACCAAAATTATCCAGTAACTAATACAAAGAACCGTTAGATTGGAATAACTAATCAACGCCAAGAAATGATATTCATATTAGTACCCATGATTGTCAGCAGTTAATTATCGTAATTTACTCTTTTATTTTGATTGCATGGTGTATCTAAGCATGGAGCAATTTGGAAGCACACTGCAGCAATTTAGGGGGACCACCCCTGGTGGAATTCTCAGAAGGTGTCGTAAAGGCCGTAGCTCAGTACCACTTGCTTGACCAGAACACTGATTTCAGCCACAGTCTGTATGTGGAAGTCTTGCAGTTTACACAGGAAATGAAGTGGTTATTTGCTTCTAGCACGACGTTTTCGATCTTGGATTGCCATGCAGATATGTTATTCCATGTATGGACAAACATACGGAATGGCTTTTCCGATTGTATCGCACAATACATATAGCATATAATGTACTGCGCATGCTGGAAGTAAGACTGCGTCCAGTGAATGTAAACACAATTACAGTTATGGTATATATTTCAATACAATACTCGCTGAAGTTCATGTATTTTTGTACGTGGTGGAAAATACTTAGAGTTGAAATTGGCCAACAGCACAACAAATAAAGATTAAATATACAGCTTGACACGGACACTGTTTTCTTTAATGAAATTCTTGGAAGCTGTGGACCCGCATATGAATAAAATATTTAAAATGTAGGGAAATGTTTCTTTGGAGCATATTGGATGTCACAGATAACGTCTAGAAAATGAAGTTAGAACCCTCAGTTTGGGACCTCTCTGTAAGCGTGGGACGCCACCGAATGGTGGGTCCACAAAAACGAAATGTTTAGGAACATAAGAATTGCCAGGATTGGCTGACGTAAATAAACTGGTAGTTTACAGAAACTCGACAGTGGCGTCCTGGTCCCACTTCACCAGTCACAGAAAGAGGGATGGTAGTACGCCGTTTTTTTTAGCACACTTTACTACTTAAGAGTATGAAGAAAAACTCAGGGTTGACCTTCAGCATGTTTTAAGGAATTCTAACACTGGTCAGCGCTCGAAATAGCTGTAGCTCAGGAAATCTGAGCAAAATAAAGAACCCAAAACACAGAAATACGAGTTTTCCTTTTTAAGACTAAGTCAGCACAGATTTATTTCACACTTCGAAGTCTTCCCGTCTCACCACCGGGGCGATCTCCTCCGCTGGCTTTCATCGCTAACGGAGTCCATCACCACGCTGATAAGATGAGGTAGTTAGAAAGGTTTCAGGCTGACCACAATTTAGCCACAGGTGCAGCCAATGACTGATTCTTCAGGCGCTCCAGTTCCCTCCTACAGGTTGATATGCTAAGACCGAACCATGGCAGCGAGATGATCCCTGGGATCAGGAAAATCATTTTTGTAGCATTTCAGTAACGCCAAGCCTCACTCTAAAGACTTGCTTTCACATTTTACAGACCAACTTGCTTCCAATCCAACCACAGATGCAATGCATTCTCTTCTCTAGTACTATCTATTTTTTTATCGGCAATCATGGTACAATATCACGACTGCAGGTTCGTCATTTTGTATGTGGTTATTAGAACGTTACCCCATACCCTTTAGTCAAATGTGTCAAGGTTTTACTTTACAATTACTATCATGTGTCAAATGGCTTATGAGTCAGTTTAATGTAATGAACTGAGTTAATTGTGATTCTTGTTTCATTTAGCAGTCGTTGAATTCCTAATCCATTACTTTTGATTGTGTCTTATTAATTCATGTCAGATAACTGGACAAACTGGAATGCATTCAGACTAGACAACCTAATCATCCCCCCCCCCCCCCCCCCCACACACACACACATTTCTGGTTAGGATTCATTGACTCTCACGTAACGATTTGTAGTTTTTTCCGTTGTGGTGAGGTTGGTATATGTCCACTGTTGTTCAGCTGAAGAACCATTGCTGAAATTCGGATCGAATTTTATCTATTTGTGTACGTTATATGTTGTATGTCAGGGGAGAATCAAATTTTAGTGTAAATTATTCGTGAGGATTGAGAAATTTTGTGACAAGTTTAATAGTTTTTTCTTGAACATTAGGTGTGCTTGAAGTTTAGTAAATGTGTTAGGAAATGCCGATGATTACCAGAGCATGAGCAAGGAGTCTTGCACGGATGTTCAAGATAGAGAATGAAGTTCAGAGAACTTAGAAACATTAGACAGTGGTTTAGATATGTAGGAACAGCAAGAAAATATTTACAGTGTGACAGTTATTGAACTATATGAAAAAAACGTGAATTAGTTATACACTATGGCCTGCAAACACTTTATTCAACATGTAAACGTCACTACAGATATTTGGGATTATGTTATGACATGTTCGATATGCCTGCTATCATTGCGAATGACGAATAACGAAGTTCTGCATGACACGCTAAAGTGTCGGAACATCGATGCTATCGATGACCTCCTGAATGGCTGTTTTCAGCTCAGTAACGGTTTTGGGGTTATTGCTGTATACCGTGTCTTTATTATAGTCCCACAAAAAGGTTTTCACATGTATTCACATTCAGAGAATATGACGGTCAATCTAGGCCCACGCCAGTGGACTCTGGGTACCCCAGAGCGATACATTTCATTCTGTAGTTTTAGTCTGTAACATCTGGGGGTATAATTACATTAGCCTTCATGGGGGTACGCCTACTTTGTGTATTACGCGTGTGGCAAGCGCAAGGCGCCCTAGCTAATATGGTATTTGCTTATACAATTTTACACATCGGTACCATATTTCTCTAACACAGAATTACACGGCTATCTGATCATATAACTGAGAGAGAGAAATATTTTTTTTCACTATGTCGCTGACATATGTATAGTTAATTACACAGTTATGTTACTTCACACTTATGAAATTGTACCTTGTCCGCATTTCGGTAACTTCATATATTTTCGGAACCATTGGGATACTGTGAGAACTTCGAGAGATGCATTTTGTATGGGAACGTGATTTTTGAAGTACGTTTGAGGTAGATGACACTATTGAAACAAGCAAAAAATTTGTTTTAGAGGTTTCGAGATTAATTAAGGAACCTACGACGATTTTGAGATTTGATTGATCTGTTATGAGATGTTATTATGACGACGAAGTGTATTATGATGTTGAGTTATGTTTATGATGCTATATGAGGAATTTGATTACGTTATGTATTTTTTATGATGAAATATTTAAGAATTATCGACGAATATATATATGTGTGATGAGACACTGAATAATGAATAGGGGTTAGGGACTCTGATTTGTAAAAAAAATTTTGGAAACCAAGAATCGTACTTTAAGAGCTATGAAAGGTGTGTACATATGTGAATGTGAGTACCACGATGCTGACGGAAATTTTTGGACACTGTTATGCACGAAAATTCGTTTCTACACACTTCTGTAAATTTTCAACCTGTGAATTTTTTAAATTTTGTGTTAAACTGTTCTTGTAGCTCAAGCTGCTGTTGTAAATATTTCGGTAAAGAGTACATGTAACCTTGACGTAAAACTGCGCTGAGCTACATGCTAGCCACTTTGAAATATACCCATTGTTGTGTGGACTAGTGCCTCTTAAGCCGCTTTGAAGCTTGCTGTACTCCCACAAGCGCTCGCATAGCTGCAAAGAAGAGAGGCTGCTCACCTCGCTATCGACGTTTCTTTGCAGACTGCACCACAAACACGACACAGTATTACTTGGAAACATATGATTATACTTTGGAGTTTGTGCTTTGTGCTAATTACTGAAATGCTTATGAAGTGATGAGAAATATTCTAGTATCTTCACACCTGATTATGACAAGTATCTCTCTGCGAGAGTTGCGAGAATCTTTACTGAATTATTAAATAAAATAAGCAAATATGTACAAAGCATGAAAACATTATTCAACAGCCATATGGCATTTCATATCTAGTTTCTAGCTGCGCTGCAGCGTTGGTCTTACAAAATAAAATTTAATACATATGCTAATGTAAACACTTTCTGTCTATACATGCATTAAATAATTATCTTACGATCCACATTCTTAAGAAAAGAGCATTAGGAAACGAAAGAAGCATAAGCAGGAGAAGTGACTTGTAACATGAACTGCACACATAACTTTCTTTTCAAGGATTTGGTAATTTTTTGGTAGAATATGTTGTTGTTGTGCACCACTTTAGTGATGAGATGTGACGTAGACATTAACATGTGAATAGACATTTCCCTTATCTGCATTGCTGTCTTTACTGTAATATTTTTTCTGCTTGTGCTTTCTCACGTTTAGGTATAAGTTATTGCACTTGCTGCTGCTATTTGTCAGGCATTGTCCTACTACTCTGATAAGACAGTTTTACCGCTGATATATTTTTCTTGTTTGCTGCATATTGCCTTATATCAGTTGTAATGTTGCATTTGTTTTGCTAATTTAGATACACTGCTGCTTACTTTGCCAATTTGCATTTTTTGTTTTGTGCTGCTGAACTGCCTCTTTCCCTAGTTTATGTATCTGAGCCCAGCAGATTTAAGTTAGTGTAAGA
Organism: Schistocerca serialis cubense; assembly: GCF_023864345.2. Classification (NCBI taxonomy): domain Eukaryota; kingdom Metazoa; phylum Arthropoda; class Insecta; order Orthoptera; family Acrididae; genus Schistocerca; species Schistocerca serialis. The sequence continues at coordinate 492,256,909 of NC_064646.1, read as the reverse complement.
TGGGCTATGCTACACAGGAAAATGAGTTGTGATGAGATGGGAATAAATGCATTGAGAAGCTATAAGAAAAAGGTTTGGCCAAAAAGTACTGTATAATGAGGAACAATTATTTTGTTAGGTAAGATTTACTTGGAAACAAATATAATTCCAGAAAGCATGCTTAAATAGCACTTTTTTGGGAACATTGTTGAACTAAGAGAGATCTCCAAGAATAAAATGAAATTTTTTGTTGAAAATGAAGTGCCACAAGTACCGCAGTACCAAGTGTTACATTGAAAACAGACCCTGTCCATTTGTTTTGTGTTATTCCGCTGTGTGTCTACGTGTACCCTTGTGTGTTTGTGTTCTTCCTGTCTCTGTGTGTTCTGGCGCTGCAGTCCGGAAGCGCGGGACTGCTACGGTCGCAGGTTCGAATCCTGCCTCGGGCATGAGTGTGTGTGATGTCCTTAGGTAAGTTAGGTTTAAGTAGTTCTAAGTTCTAGGGGACTTATGACCTAAGATGTTGAGTCCCATAGTGCTGAGAGCCATTTGAACCATTTGTCTCTGTGTATTTACCTGATGAGATAAATTAAGTAGAATTATTTTTTCTTCCAATACTAAGCTGCATTCACTATGATGAGGAATACTGTTATCTTCAAATTAATTTTGTTTTGTAATATATTGTAAGATGGCAAGAACTACGCCCCTTACATAAAGTCATTAAAGATCACCGAACTCACGTTGAGCAAACAGTAGGGCTGAACAAAAATGACTGACAAGGCACAATGCATCTTGTAGAGGGTATAGTATGGACATATTGGAATAATTAATGTTGGGTGATGGTTTTAAAGTAATTCACACGACATGAAAACTTTGTCGAAATGCGTCGATTTACTGGAGGCTAGTTTATCCCAGGGATGTATTCAGAGATGACTGCGGCCGGATGGCAGCTGGGGAGCGGTGAAGGGAAGCGACAATGGGCAGCTTAGGGCGGCTCATACTCTGAGAAAGCGGTAACGGGGGGCGGCCTCCAGCTGCCTTAAGATGAGTGACAGTGAGGGGTTGGTTGACCCCATGTTTGTGTACCGGGAAGGAGACGGAAAATGGTACGCCTGTTGATAAATGTCTGTCATCCCGTTTTCAGTGAAACATGCGAGAAAACCGCGCAAAGCTACGGTGGAGCGGTCAACAGAGGCCAAAATATGCGTGTTCGTGACTATAGCAACTTCACGCTGAATTCACGGTCCGCAGAGTCAAGTAAATCAGGTGAAAAGCGACAGAATGAAATACATCGGCCTCCAATGGGGACGTAGGACCAAGGAATTTGAAGTCCTCTCCTGGGAGTCAGAATTTCGGAAAAATTGGTGTTTTATGCAGACGCTAACCTTGATGGGTGGCCTGGGAGGAGCTAAATAGCAGAAGTTGAGAGGAAGGGAAATTTTGTGGGAATTTGTTCACTTCCCAGAGCAGGCATTGATCGGCGCAGAGAAGCGACGCATAATTAACGCGACTTGCGCTGCAATTGGCGTAAGTGATTTTGCTGGAGGGGAAACCGAGGCGAAGAGCGAACTGGTAGAGGTCTTCCGTTCCCAGCTTGCCTAGAGTGTGGACGTGGCGTTCTTTACTCAGATTGCCTGAGAGACAGTGAGCATCTCTGCAGTTTAGGACTTAGGACTTAGCAAACGGAACGATTGAGCTTGTAGATAGAATGTTTTCTTTCAGGTATGTACTGAGCAAGATAGCTAGGAGTGATAGACGAGCACAGCCTTGCAGTACCACGAGGCCGGCCGAAGTCCGCACAACGACGCCGCTCTGCCACGTTGAATTCGGTGATATTGTGCCCTCTCCGGATTGAGTTAGGCCACGAATTTGTTGGATCACGTCCACAAGGGTTTCATGGACCGTGTGTTGTAGAATTCTTCTCGCACTTCGCATTAACCCGCGCCCGGGTTCCCGGGCTCGATTCCCGGCGGGGTCAGGGATTTTCTCTGCCTCGTGATGACTGGGTGTTGTGTGATGTCCTTAGGTTAGTTAGGTTTAAGTAGTCCTAAGTTCTAGGGGACTGATGATCTTAGATGTTAAGTCCCATAGTGCTCAGAGCCATTTGAACCATTTGAACTTCGTATTACACCTGGGTCAGTCGATAGGAATTAATTTTGGTTTATCGCGCTTTGCTCCACGTAAACGCAATTTATTCCCACTGCCTGTTAGGAGAGTCATGTAATGTGATGACTGAAGGTCGTGAGTTAAAATAAATTTGTGCTAATCGACTGCATCTGTTTTCAATCAAGTAGTTGAAATCCCAAATCATTTTCTTAGTTAATTTTATGTTCAACATTTGCATCTGGTGCTCAATAGTTGAATATAACATCAATGTGCAAGCCTTTTTAATTAAAAAGGGATCAATTCCGAATCAATTAATGTCAACACTGCCACCGCAGTTCAATCAGGAGTCACAGGGCCTTATTACTCTATTTCCGTTATCCGATATTACGGCAGTTTTGCACTCTCTGTTGATCAGTTAGTCAAAACCAGATACGTGACGGGTGGGGTGTTGCAGTATTCTTTGTTTTGGGAAGATGGTTAGGACATTATTTATTCTGTTATGTTTTCTTTAATGCTCATGTGTCGAATTAACGTTTCAGTGGATATTCTGATTTTTATTTATTTACTTATTTCACGATTCCTTTAATACTCATGTGTACGCTTATTTTTATTCTTTTGGTAAAGCCTGTATTACTACAAATGTTATGTGTATTATTATGTTCTTGATTGTTATGATGTTTTCTGTACCTTTGTAATTGTCTTCTTGTGTTGTAAAATTGTAATTGTATAGACACCAGTTCTTCAAGTTAAGTAAATAGTGGGCTTCATAATTCAGCAAGTCACTGGTTAACAACATTGCTGGTTCTAGGGATATTGCAAAAAGTTTGTGAGTGTACAAGTGGTAGTTTATGGACTTGCTATATTATCCGCAAGACTCTTCAATTGTGACTGTGCATCCACGCAGTCGCAACGGATGGCAGCTGCCCATCTCTATGAGGACTACAGTGGTTTTGCATCTATCGTAATCTCTACAAGGACTACAGTGGGTCTGCACCTTTGGTGGCCCACTACTACCATAATCTCTACACGAAATACTGAGTCTACTCTGTGGTGACCTACCAATGCTACCTATATTCTTCAAGACTTCGACTGACGCTAATGTGGGTTTGCTCTGTTGTGGCCCATTACCAGTCTTCATGTCAAGAGTCAGCACTTTGTGTCCGTTGGGAGGACAACTCTACTTCTTCAAGACTGCATGGAGATCCACTACTTGTCTGTGCATTTTCTTTTACTGCTCAGACTTTGTGCATAAAACTATCATAGACTACTCTTCTGATGTCATGGACTGTGCGACTGGTCCCAGTGGAGGTTCGAGTCCTCCCTCGGGCATGGGTGAGTGTGTTTGTCCTTGGGATTATTTAGGTTAAGTGGTGTGTAAGCTTGGGGACTGATGACCTTAGCAGTTAAGTCCCATAAGATTTCACACACATTTGAACATTTCTTTTTTAACTACTCTTCTGATGAATGATTGCGACTGTCTTTAAGGACTATGAGGTGATTTTTTTTCCTTTTTACCAACAGTATATTACTAATTATGTTCATTTGATCTATTTGAGGCCGGCCGCTGTGGTCGAGCGGTTCTAGGCGCTTCAGTCTGGAACCGCGCGACCGCTACGGTCGCAGTTTCGAATCCTGCCTTGGGCAAGGATGTGTGTGATGTGCTTAGATTAGTTAGGTTTAAGTAGTTATAAGTTCTAGGGGACTGATGACCACAGATGTCAAGTCCCATAGTGCTCGGAGCCATTTGAACCATTTTTTTGATCTATTTTATATTGTTACTATGAAAATTTTTTTAACAAATTGGTGTTGGCCACTGCCGAAACTACTACGCATTTTTTTTTGAAGGGTCAGGGGGGCTATGTAAGTAGGCTGTTCATGTGTTTGTATGTTGGCAGCGCTATGTAGTGCTCTGCAGTAATAACTCTGACAGAGCTGTGTGTTCTCTGTAGGAGACTCTGTGGCTGGTCAGACTAGCACTTGGAGGTGAACAGCCAGCAATGATGGGAGTTGGGAGCGAGTACTCAGCAGTGATGGAGTTAGAGGTTAATAATTACCAGTGTCATAGGTCTGCAGCATTAGCGCGAGCGGACGTCTCAATGTATTTCCGTCATTGAGATTTATTACTGATGATTATATCACTTTTTAACTGGTTGTCACCTTATTAAGGTAAAATTTCGTAAATACATTGTTTGCTCTGCAACTAAGTCTTTCCTCTGCTAACTACATGCTATTAGTAGTCAGAGCAGAATCTTTTATTTAGCTAGCTGTATTGGCGTTTGCTGTATGGCAGCAGTTCGTGTAATGAAGATTTTTGAGAGCTAAGTGACTTGCGTAATGTATAGGTTATTGGTAAGATTTCTACTAATTCAGGGCAGTTCTTTTGTATTAATTATTTGAAGTCAGGTTATCTATTTTTAAAGCAGTCAGAGCGCGTTATCCTTGAATATTGTGAGTAATTAATAAACAAGAAAATTTTGACTTCTGTTTGTCAGGGCAAATTCTGTAGGTCAGTGTTGAAATGATAAAGACAAACATAGACACATTTGCATTCAATTTCATTCAGAAGTTTCAGAATCAAATAATGTAGAAGTTTCACCCTCTCCCAGTTATTGCAAATTCAGTAAAAAATTTATATTAAGAAGTTTCATTGTCTTATAGGAGGATAAATGTATTACTTTTCAAGTAAAAAACAGTTTACTTAGTTTTTCCCTTCTGGTCCATTATTAATGGACTGTTACAGATGCCAGGTACAATGATGCATTTGTACATGAGTGTTGGAATGGGTTCAAAGTACGTAGTACCAGAAACGTCCGACAGATGTGACCAATCAGGAGGGTGAAAAGAAACAGCTTAACGGTGGCGCTGCTTATTACGTCAGATGAACTGCGGCAGCTGCAGCTCCGTAGGCAATCACTCCTTAAACCTGTGTAACTTCAGTCTTCTGGTTGCTACAAACCGCCCAGTGCGAACAACGAATGAGTAACTTTGCGATAACGCTCTTAATAGAAGAAAGAGGCCTGCGGCCGCGCTGTACATTGTGGTTTATGCATGGGCGCCAGTATTCAGATGCAAATTTAGTGGCCTGTAATTTCGAGTCCAATGTCGTCTCTCACACAATCGCAGATGGAGTCAGCGGGGCGGAAAGGGTGCGGGCGAGAAATATGGATGGAGTTTACTGCGCTCAGTACAGCAGAACCGTCAGCCACGAAAAAAAAGAAAAATCAAGATGCAGATTAAGTGAAACGTGCAGACTGCACTGCACTGCACGCGGCCGGCTCCAAGTCCAGGCGAAGCCACAACGCACATCAGAGGAGCACAGACGCTTTTCCGACTGCCGCTGATCACAGCGTAGCGGGGCCCAGCCTGCCCGAGAGCGTGTGAGACAGATGTCTTGCTGCGGTAAGAGCGCTGTGCGTTGCGGCAAACACCAGCGGCTGGGAAAGCGGACTCTAGCCTGAGCCATCCCGTAACGCATCCTCACTTAGTGCCCTCTGGGCCATTTCTCTGGCGCGTTGCGTATCCGGCGCTATCGATAGCGACTTGTATTTCTGTTTCCGTCTGGTTCGGCCTGCGCACGCGGTGAGGCGGCCGCTGCCCTGTGGAGCGTTTTTCGCGGGGGGCCGCGCGCGCTCGGCTCGGCTGTTGGATTCTCACCGAGCTGGTGCTATTTTGCCTTCAGCCCCGGCACGGAGGTGTGGTCTCGTTGTTGGCGGGCCTCGTTGATTTGGCCGTTGGGCGGTGTGGAGTGTTGGTGACGTGCTGTAGTGGACAACTGATGGATCCCCGCACGCGATCGCTCGAGGTTCTCCGCCTCTGAAAAGGGTGCCACGATATCGCTTGGGTTTCCGCTCCCGGGAGTTGTAAGGACTACAGGGCAGGCTTTCTGTGTGTTTGTTCTGTCCGGTCTGCGTAGCGGAGTTCGTTTTACCTTACTTCAGCTGTTGTTTATCTTTTCTGCATGATTCCGTTTTGGCCGGAGTCTAGGTGTCGAGTTTTCTGCTGGTGTGTACACGGTCGTCGCCCCCGTTTTCCCGCCCGGGGGGAAGTCGTATCTGTTGGTGGGAATTATTTGGCAGTGTATGTTTTGCATGGACCCGGTGTGCTCACGCGCCCTGATTCTGAGTTGAAATTACTGTGGTCAGGCTGGCTCAGTTGCTGGAGTGTGTGTTGTTGGTTTTCTGGCTTGCTGGGGACTGCGCACGCGCCTGTTCCGTTTTGTGATGAGGCAGCAGTCTGATATTTTTCTGTGTGCTTGTTAAGTTGCTAGCAATTGCTTTTAGCCTTGTGCTTGCTTATTGTTATTTAAATTGCTGGGCATTGTCATTTGCCTGTTCTTTTACCTTTATTTATTTGTAGTGTCAATTAAGCCAAAGACGATGTCCATGGTGCTAGCAATTGATTTTAGCCTCGTGTGTACTTAATCCTATTTAAATTCTTGGGCTTTGCCATTTGTTCGTTCTTTTACTCTTATTTATTTGTTGTGCCAAAAATGGTACAAATGGCTCTGAGCACTATGGGACTTAACATCTGAGGTCATCAGTCCCATAGAACTTAGAACTACTTAAACCTAACTAACCTAAGGACATCACGCACATCCATACCCGAGGCAGGATTCGAACCTGCGACCGTAGCGGTCGCGCGGTTCCAGACTGAAGCGCCTAGAACCGATCGGCCACACCGGCCGGCTTTGTTGTGCCAGTTAGCAATAAGATTATGTTAGACCTTGGTATCAGTCAACCTTATTTTGGCTACTAGCTCTCAGGTGCAATATTGCCGGGCCTATCCCGGATTTTGTCATTAATTGAGATCCTTTTATACTGTATTTTTAGTAGTATGTTTGGCAAGTGCACTTGCGTATGGTATTTATTATGTACCCCCCCCCCCTCTTCCTCCTTCGTGTAAAGTGATTTTGGTAAGATTGCTAGGTGGCCTGTGTTCTTATATTGCCTATGTAAGTTTGCTCGCTGCCGCAGTCGTAACATGTTTTGATCGGCAAGCGGCCCATGTTGGCTAGAGTTTGAATGTGGTCTGCGCTGTTGAAATCAGCAAACTTTCTGTAAGGAAGCAAATGTTGGGCTTTGCCGTAGATATATTTATTATTTGAGCTAGTCATGTATGTGTTGTTGTGTTAAGGGTTTTAGGGCATTTTTAATCGAGATACCTTTTGGAAATTTTATCACTCTTTTAAAGAAGTTATAGGAAGGAGTAATTTCGATTGAAAATTTAATTGTAAATTATACATTTGTGCTTCACATTATAAAATTTAACTGTATTAGGTGAAAGTATGTAGTTTAATGCACAATGATTATTTGTTAATGTATCAAATTGTAAACAGTTTTGTTTGGCAGTCATTCAAACGGCACAAATAAGTTTCTCTGTTCATCTGTGGCATATAACATTTTTATTACCTCATACTGTAAGCAGCTTGATTTGTTTGTGTCACTGTAATTTTTAAACGACAGTGTAATTTATTACAATTAATTAATTGTTTTGGGGAAATAAATCTTGAATTGTATGTCCCCTTTTCATTAACTGAATCCCATCCAAATCGTCCGCTGACCCTCAGAGGCTCAGCATTCGTTTGCTGGGTACGGGAATGGAGACGCTGGGGAACCCGAGCTGGCGCCTGGTTAGCGCCGCCAGTCCCCTGTCAACGTAATCCTGTTGGCATGCTTCAGCGATCATTGTGCGGCGCACGCGGTGGAAATTTGTGTGTCACTGGGGCCGGGGACCTCGGTTTGACAGCCTGGATCGTGAGGATGGTAAAAACCTTTGTAAAAGAAACCCTCAGTCTTAATGTGTGATGGGCTGGGCTGTTGAGGGGGAACAGTCTTTAGCGATCAAACACTAGGAAACATGCCGCACCTCAGCTGAATTTTTTCTTTTTTGTCTTGGAGTCGTCAATCTTCTGACTGGTTTGATGCTGCCCGCCACGGATTCCTCTCCTATCCCAACTAGCACTTGCTAACTTAAGTCCTCAGTTATGTACTGGATGTGTTCCACTCTCTGCCTTCCACTACAGTTTTTACCCTACACAGCTCTCTCTAGTAACATGGAAGCTATTCCCTCATGCCTTAACAGACGTCGTATCATCCTGTCCCTCCTTTTTGTCACTGTTTTCCACATATTCCTTTCCTTTCTGGATCTGCCCAGAACCACCTAATACGTTATCTTATCAGTCCACCTAATTTTCAATATTCGACTGTAGAAACACATCTCAAATGCTTCGATTTTCTTCTGTTCCGTTTTTCCCACAGTCGCCGGCCGGTGTGGCCGTGCGGTTAAAGGCGCTTCAGTCTGGAACCGCGTGACCGCTACGGTCGCAGGTTCGAATCCTGCCTCGGGCATGGATGTGTGTGATGTCCTTAGGTTAGTTAGGTTTAAGTAGTTCTAAGTTCTAGGGGACTGATGACCATAGCAGTTAAGTCCTATAGCGCTCAGAGCCATTTGAACCATTTTTCCCACAGTCCATGTTTCACTACCATACAATGCTGCTATGCTACAAACGTACATTCTCAGAAATCTCTTCCCCAAATTAAGACCTACGTTGAATACTAGTAGACTTCTCGTGGCCAGGAATGCCCTTTTTCCCAGTGCTAGTCTGCTTTTGATGTCGCTCTTGCTCCGTCCGTCATCGGTTATTTTGCTTCCTAGGTAGCAGAATTCCTTAACTTCATCTACTTCGCGAGAATCAATCCTGATGTTAAGTTTCTCTCCGTCCTCATTCCTGCTACTTCTTATTACTTCCGTCTCTTTTCGACTTACTCTCAATCCATATTCGGTACTCATTACACTACTCATCCCATTCAGCATATGATACAATTCTTCTTCACTTTCACTCAGGACAGTATTGTCATCAGCAGATCGTATCATTGAGATACTTTCAGCTTCAATTTTTATTCCACTCGTAAACATTCATTTCCATCATTGCTCCTTCTATGTATAGATTGTACAGTAGGGGTGAAAGACTACAACTCTGTCTTACACCTCCACTCTCATAATTCTCTCCTGGCTCTTCTACATAGTGTTTATTTCCCATCTTTCCTTACAGTTCACTCTTACATTTCTCAGAATTTCCAATACATTGCACCATTTAATGTTGTCGAACGCTTGTTACAGGTCGATAAATCCTATGAGCGTGTCTTGATTTTTCTTTGCCATCAGAACTGCCTGTCTGATGCCTTTACCTTTCCTAAACCCAAACTGATCATCATCTAACACAGCCTCAGTTTTCCTTTCCATTTTCTGTTTATTATTCTTGTCAGCATCTTCGATGTATGAGGTGTTAAGATGATTGTGTGATAATTCTCGCAGTTGTCGGCTGTTTCAATCTTCGCAGTTATGTGAATGATGTCTTCTCGAAAGTCTGATGGTATGTCGCCATACTTATACATTCTATACACCAACGTGAATAGTCGATTTGCTGTCACTTCCTCCAACAGTTTTGGAACTATGATGGATTGTTATCTATCCCTTGTGCCTTATTTCATTTTATGTCTTCCAAAGCTATTTTAAATTCTGATTCTGATACTAGATTCCTTACCTCTTCTAAATCAGCTCCTGTTTCTTTTTATGCCACACCAGACAAATCTTTCCCCTCATAGAGGCCTTCAATATACTCTTTCGACCTATCCGCTCTCTCCCCTGCATTTAACAGCGTGAATCCCACTGCACTCTTAATGTCACCACCTTCGCTTTTAATATCACCAAAGGTTGTGTGGACTTTTCTGTAGCATGAGTCAGTTCTTCCGACAATGATTTCTTTCTCAATTTCTTCACATTTTTATGTAGCCATTTCGTCTTAGCTTTCCTGAACTTCCTCTTTATTTAATTCCTTAGTGGCTTGTATTTCCGCATTTCTGAATTTCCTTGAACGTTTTTTTACTTTCTTCATTCATCGATCAACTGAAGTATTTCTTCTGTTACCCGTAGTTTCTTTGCAGTTACCTTCTTTGTACAGATGTTTTTCTTTCCATCTTCTGTGATTGCCTTTTTTATAGATGTCCGTTCCTCTTTAGACGTACAGCCTACTGAGCTATTCCTTATTGCAATATCTATAGCCTTGGACCACATGAAGCGTATATCTTCGTTCCTTAGGAACTTCCATATCCCACTTCTTTGCATACTGATTTTTCCTGTTTAATCTTTTAAACTTCATCCTACTCTTCACCACTACTATATTGTGACCTGAGTCTTAAACCTGCTGCTGGGTACGTCCTTCAAACCAAGATCTGATTTCGGAATTACTGTCTGACAATGACGCAATCTGACTGGAATCTTCCCGCATCTCCAGGCCTTGAACAAGTATACCTCCTCCTCTTGTGGTTCTTGAACAGAGTTTTCGCTGTTACTAGCTGAAATCTATTGCTGAACTCAATTAGTCATTCTGCTCTCTCATTCCTAGTACTAAGCCCATATTCTCCCGTGACGCTTCTTTTCCTCCTCCTACAATCTCATTCCAGTTCACCATGACTATTAGATTTTCATCTGCCTTTACGTACTGAATTACCCATTCAGTATCCTCATACGCTTTCTCTACCTCTTCATCTTTTGCTTACGACTTCGGCATGCATACCTGAACTATTGTTGTCAGTGTTGGTTTGCTGTCGATTCTGATGAGAACAACTCTATCACTGAACTATTCACAGTCACACACTCTCTCTCCTACCTTCCTATGCATAATGAATCCTACTCTCATGATACCATTTCCTGCTGCTGTTGATATTACCCTACATTATATTACCCTACATTCATCTGACCAGAAATTCTTGTCTTCTTTCCATTTCACTTGACTGACCCCCCACTATATCTAGATTGAGGCTTTACATTTCCCTTTTCAGATTTTCTACCTTCCCCACAACGTTCAAGATTCTGGCATTCCACGCTGAGACTCGTAGAACGTTATCCTTTCATTGGTTACTCAGTATTTTTCTCATTGTCACTTCCTCCTTTGCAGTCTTCTCCTAGAGATCCGGACAGGGGACTATTCTGGACTCTTTTTGCCAATGGAGAGATCACCATGGCATGTGCACTGGATACACGTTGTGTGTGTTTAATGCAGTGGTTTCCATTGCTGTTAGCATCCTCATTCCGTTGATCATTGCTAATTGTTCCGCCTTTAGGGGAGTGCCCTGAACCTCTGCCCTCTTTGACAAGGCCATGGGCAGGATGAGGGTGACTTCTTACGCCGATAGTCTTCGGCAGTTACTACTGATAACTTTTATTCAAAATTTAAACTGTGGCGGGATTCAAACCCAGGATCGAGGACGTTTTGATTACTAATCACTGATGCTACGCCTAGACCACAGGCACCCCAGTTCTTTATGTCTTACTCAGACAAGTGCACATCTGTTTCAGGGGACGGTTTGTTTCTCTAACTGCTCGTAGGATCACTATGTCGTGCACGACTTCTTTCGTACTTGCTCCAGACGGTTCGAGTAGTCCGTTAGTTAGTACTAACATCTATCCTAGAAAGCGAGTACGGGACGATAGTGCTCGTGAGCAATCTTCCTCTGACATTCAGACACTGTATTGTAAAAGAGTGCGCCCTGTGTTTCATAACGTCTTTCTTGTGATAAGGAGAGAAATACTAAGTTTGAGAACAAAAAGGTCTTGCTGGTTTGGCTGGAACCCTCAAATCTGTTAAACGGTTGCATAATGGTACATTGCTGATAGAAGCAGCGACATAAGAGCATGTTAACAACCTTGTGAAGTCCGGATTTTTGGATTATCCTACAGCAGTTGAACAGCACCGTATCTTAACCAGAGTCAGGGAGTGGTCACATGCAGTGACATCATGCATGTGATCATTTCAGAGCTAAACGAGGCATGGGCTGACAAAGGGCTCTTTGATATGAAACATGTAATCCCTTGTGTGGATGGAAAACTGGAAAAATCAGACTCATTTACAATGACGTTTGACTTGTGGTGTCACCGCCAGACACCACACTTGCTAGGTGGTAGATTAAATCGGCCGCGGTCCATTTAGTACATGTCGGACCCGCGTGTCGCCACTGTGTAATCGCAGACCTAGCGCCACCACAAGGCAGGTCTCGTGATACGAACAAGCACTCGTCCCAGTTGGACGGACGACCTAGCTAGCGACTAGATGTACGAAGCCTTTCTCTCTCATTAGCCAAGAGACAGAATAGCCTTCAGCTAAGTTAATGGCTACGAACTAGCAAGGCGCCATTAGCCTTACAGTGATTGTAATTAAAGTCTCCTGTGTATAGTCAAGAGCGATGTACCACAATGATTGATTAAAGATAAGTATTAATCCAGCTACGTACTTTTCTTCATAGCATTAATTACGTAGCCTGTTCCAGTACTTCACGCCCGTCTGCGTTAGTCTAGCGTGCATTTTCAGCCATCTCGACCTTCAAGGTGTTGGCCCAGCTGCCGACACATCATGACTCGCCAGCTTTGCCATATTAAACTAAATTTGTATTTTTAAGACTGAAATTCAGTCCTATGAGGTGTTTCAAGTGCCAGAAACCCAGGCACACCACTCTCACTACATGTGGGAAGTATGGTATAGCCGCCCATCCTCAGTATAAGTACCTGCCTTGATCTTTATGTCAACTATTCAAGTCTACATCCAGCTTGGAGCACAGACTGTGTGGTGTACAAGGAAGAAAAGAAATTTCAGGATTTAGACTAATCGCATATCTTACACTGAAGCGAAGAAGATGTACAAATCCCTTAAACCCCTATTTTTTCCACTTCATTTGCTGCAGTACTCATGAAGAAACCTACGATTTTGAGTGTTTCCACCCAGACATCAGCGATGAAAAATGGTTCAAATGGCTCTGAGCACTATGGGACTTAACTTCTGAAGTCATAAGTCCCCCAGATCTTAGAACTACTTAAACCTGACTAACCTCAGGACATCACACACATTCATACCCGAGGCAGGATTCGAACCTGCGACCGTAGCGGTCGCGCGGTCCCAGACTGTAGCGCCTGGAACCGCTCGGCCGCTCTGGCCGGCGTCACCGATGGACCCGATAGCAAGGAATGGTCTTGCAAGTGCAGCTGTGGCAGCGATGCTTCGGGTGGGACTCTCACTGTCTCCACACAAACTCCGAACGGTGGCCACTGCTTGCGCTCCCCCTGTTGACGCTACATTGGCAGGGCAGGGCAAGCGCTCTCACTGGGTTGGCGCAGCCTACCTCGTTCTCGTCGAATTTGAAGGGGAAGACTAAGGTTAAGCCCATTGTTAAGAAGGCAGAATCGGAGCAGATGGATCTTGAAATCCAGGAACACTCACAGGATGCTGACTCGGCCATGGACATAGAACTGAACCCTTGAATCCACTCAGTTCTCCACCTTCTAAGCGGGTTCTCCTAGACGGAGAGAAACGAGAGGAAAACAGAAACTTCCCAGATAAATGACTCCTGTGTTTCAGAGGAATATGAACAGATAAAGAACATACGTGGAGGAGCTGAAACTGTTGGCACGGAAGAGATCCCTCTGTCTGCGTCTACAGGACATACATTTTAAATGTAGTGATACCGCTGTGCTCAGGGAATACAGCTCTTATCTGAAAGATGACCTGAGTAGAGACATAATGATTTGGGTGAAATTGGGATGGGCGATAGCCGATAGTGCTGTAGGTGTATGGAAAGTTTAAATCTATCGTCGGCTTTGATGACTATTTGTAGTACATACGGCTCTGACGTCATATGATTGAAGCTCAAAATAGCTTTCAATTTCATTACCCGGCAACTACGCTGTTTATAATTTCATTTAGCATTTAGGTGATTGGGAAGGGGGCAGTCTGGACCCACTGGACCCCACCTCCCACACCCCCCACCCATTCTGGCTACGTTCTTCCATCGTTGCACAGCTGACGGACCACGGCCAACTGGTGTGGCATCTCTCCAAAAGGATTTTCCCGACAGTCGGAAGGTTGTAAGAAGCCACAGTGCTCGTCTGTGGCATGGTTGCCTGCTTGCTTCACACGTTTGCGCCACATTGAGCCTTCTGGATCTGATCATTCACTATTAAAGGGTAGAAACACATGGCGCTCGGCTAGGTACGTATGCCAAAACGCTGACTTTTGACAGACGGCATTGAAACCGTTATCAATACATCTACTATCCCCTAGGTCGGATATGCTGTCATCGGATCAAAATAGAAATTATCTTTCCAGGTGCGCTAGTATTTTTTCTGGCAGTGTACACTTCACTTTCGTACATATTCTAAATAAAACTTCTGATATTTCAGTCCCGATCTCATACTACTTTAAATGTACCTTGATGCACCTGCTTTTGCCTTAGAAGGGTGACATCACATCCATGGTGGTTCCACATCTTATATAATGATACTTGGTGTAAGAGGCCTCTTATATGACCATTTAAAAAAAGGGGAATGTTGACTGAATGTCTCAGAAGGCCGAAGGTTTCATGAAACGCATACCACCAGGGAGTCGTGTTGGCGTTGTTCCGGTGCGGTGTGACCTTTGTGCCTTCGACGTCAGTGCCAGCTTACGTTGCTGCACGTACGCGTTAATGAGATGCCACGCCTCACCACACGCCGTGTGCGACGCAAGGCCACGTCACGAACGGCATACTGCGTGGACTTAATCCCTCTCTCTCTGTCTCTCTGTCTCTCTCTCTCTCTCTCTCTCTCTATACTCCTCACTGTCGCCTATTCGTCACGAAAAACCGACGGGCAAGAACTCCGTCTGGCCATCCATATCGAGGCATTGTGCTCTCCTTATATCACTTCATGTAAATTCGGCGATGTTGTACCTAAGGACCTCGACATCGACGAGACGTTGGTCTCTAACCCATCATTTCCTACAACCACGTACAAACTGAAACCGAAACAGCTCCTGCTTTGAAAATCGCAGCATGCAAACTATGCAACAAAATACTTTTTTCATAAAGAAGCGAAGCAAAATCATTGTAACAAAACTACCGACCTTAAGGGGCTCCGGAACGCCCTATACTTGCAATGTTAAAATAACGCTTATAAATTACATCTTTCCTCACAAAGCATTTGAGGTAGGAAGTTGAACTTTTTACAGATTTTTTGTTGGAATATGGGCTACAACTTAACACAGGGATTTTACAAAATTTTAGTTCAATTATTAAAGATGATTTTTTTTTCAATTGTAATGAAAATTCACAACATTTTTTTGCAATTTTTTATTTATATATTCAAAAATATACAGTTTTTTGGAAAAAGGCTGTGTTAAATTATGCAGAAGGTACTGTGCAACATTTACTGAAAGTTTGAAACAAATATATTTGGAAGATCCTTAGAAAACATGTAATTAGTATGAGAAAATAAAAGTTTTGTGAATCGAGCGACAAAGATTGGATTAACTTTTTCGTGCATTCCAGGTCCATAGGATGGATTATCTTCATCCTCGGCAAACTCCTCCTCCAGCTTCCTCTTGTTCCGCCTCCTGTTTACTCTTGCTTGTATTTCTAGAATCTTTACAGCCCTGTCTGCAGCCCGAAGGCGTTCCTTGTCTAAGGCAAGCATCGCTCGTTGTTGTGTTCGTAGATTTTGCTACCATTTTCTTCAGTTGCAGTTACTGCAACACTGTTCCAAAAGGTGGCTTTATTATGGAGAGTTCCAGACCAACTTCACTACAATGAATACATCATACACAGTTTGAAAAAATTCCTTTGAGAACCGACATATCAAATATTTCATTCACATCCGATTCGGCCATAAAACATTCATAGTTTTCACTCATTGAACCAAGCTTTTTCTGTGAAGTATTTTTTTCCCACTTTGACTGCTATGGGCAGGTGTGCTTGAGAGGTTAGGTTCACTCACTTGGTTATCGTCTTTATTGTTTACAGTAATAACACATACCTTTGGCTTTCCAACATTTCTCCTTTTCTTAAAAGCCTTCAGAGGGTTTCTAATAACTTTACTTTTACTCATTATTATACTTCAACAAAACAGAGACTCAAGAAACAGAATTAATTACGATTATTTTCGAGATAACGACAGAGTAAATAAACATGAAACAATCGACAATCACACCAGCGATATATATTGAACCATCACAGGTTAGCCACAACACATACTTTATCTCACATCACTAAAATGTACCTGATGAACACGGACGTTAATAATAACACCGTTTGACAGCAGTTTAACAGCGCCACAGTGGGTCACGCCCATGTAGAACACATTTCAAAAAAAATTTAAAAATAGTTGTAGTCTTCGGAATTGAATAAATTATATATCTATTAAAAGGTAATAGTCTGCAGATTCAGAAAACGCAAAAAAGTAAAAATTGAACTTTTCATGATTTTGAGCCTTTCCGGAGCCCCTTAATAAATCCTGCCAAAGAGAAGATTTGTATGAAGATCAAGCAAACTAATAATGCAGTCATCCTGAAAATTTCTACACAGTATGACAAGGAAAAAATGACGAACAACAAAAAGATGCAAGAGACTCTTATGAGCGATCAGTGTAAGAAAAAGAGACCTTTAAAGGTACTTTACGACATCCCAGATGCAAAGACACTAAAAGATACAACATGCAGAACCTTCAACATTAACTGACCAAGGAAACCTCCGAGAGTGGCTTTATTGTACGATTGAGGATAGGACCAGTGGGAAGAGAAGTCGTTCTTGAAATTACAGTACACCTAGGTTAGAACAGCTGTCATGGAAAGGCAAACCTACGTTTATAGTATTTTAGAGAACGCTTTTGACAACGTTGACTGGAATACTACCTTTCAAATTCTGAAGGTGGCAGGAGTAAAATACAGGGGAAGATAGGCTATTTACAATTTGTACAGAAACCAGATGCCAATTATAAGAGTCTGGGGCATCAAAGGGAAGCAGTAGTTGGAAAGGGAGTGAGACAGGGTTGTAGCCTGTCCCCCAACATTATTAAATCTGTATACTGAGCAAGCAGTAAAGCAAACAAAAGAATATTTTGGAGAAGGAATTAAAATCCATGGAGAAGAAATAAAAATTTTGAGGTTTGTAATGACATTGTAATTCTGTCAGAGACTCAAAGGACTTTGAAGAGCAGTTGAACGGAGCGGACAGTGTCTTGAAGGAGGATATAAGATGAACATCAACAAGAGTAAAACGAATATAATGGAATGTAGTCGAACTAAACCAAGTGATGCTAAGGGAATTAGATTACGAAATGAGACACATAAAGTAGTAGGTGAGTTTTACTATTTGGGAAGGAAAATGAATGATGATGGTCGAAGTAGAGAGGATATAAAATGCGGACTGGCTATAGCAAGAAAAGCGTTCCTGAAGAAGAGAAATTTGTTAGCATCGGGTATAGCTTAAAGTGTCAGGATGTCCTTTCTTAAACTATTTGTGAGTATTGTAGCCATGTATGAAAGTGAAACATGGACGATAAATCGTTTAGACAAGAAGAGAATAGAAACTTTCGAAATGTGGCGCTACAGAAGAATGCTGAAGATGAGATGGATAGATCATGTAACTAATGAAATAAGGGGGTACTGAATAGAACTGGGGAGAAGAGGGATTTGTGGTACGTCTTGAGTACATGAAGGGATCTGTTGATAGGACACATTCTAACGCATCAAGGGATCACCAATTTAGCACTGGAGGGAAGTGTGGAGGGTAAAAATCGTAGAGGCAGAACAAGAGATGAATACGCTAAGCAGATTAAGAAAGATATAGGCTGCAGTAGTTACTCGGAGATGAAGAAACTTGCAGACGATAGAGTAGCATAGAGAGCTGCATCAAACAAGTGTCTGGACTGAAGACCACCACAACAATGAAACCCTCCTAGGAGGTAGATTTTAAGAACAGATGTTATAACACTAGAAAACAACGAAGAC
Organism: Schistocerca serialis cubense; assembly: GCF_023864345.2. Lineage (NCBI taxonomy): Eukaryota > Metazoa > Arthropoda > Insecta > Orthoptera > Acrididae > Schistocerca > Schistocerca serialis. The sequence goes on along the minus strand of NC_064646.1, from coordinate 492,239,016 downwards.
TCTAATGATATCATTAGGTAAATTCCATGCAAAAAATATAGATCATCGTCGAGTAGGAGATGGTATGTTCAAAGAGCGAGAAAGTATGTACCTTAGAAAAGAACACGTGACATAGACGGAAGTAGAGCTGGAAGCACCAAGAGATAAGCAGGAAAGAACTTTCTGGCGAAAATTCAGGACAGTATGCTACAAAAGAGAACCCAGAGCAAAGTTGGTGACAGAAACAGGAGTTTATACGTGGAATGCGACAGCACATAACCTCATTACAAGACTGTGGTGGCTACAGAAATAACAGAAAATTCGTCAGTGCAGGAAATGAATCTGCAACAAAAACAGTACGAGACTCAGTGCAGTTCGTGCAGGAAACTAAAAACCTGCTGCAGAGAAGCAGGCTGTACAACACATACTGGAACAGGTATGCAACGATGCTTACTACAGATTTCCGGAATCTGGTAAGGAATATGCACTAAACTGGAGACTGTATCACTTATCCGGTACCTGTTTTCATAGACAGAATCCATCTCAAAGTGAACAGTCTGGTGACAAGTGGAAAAACTGGAAATTCACTCAAACATATTTCTGCCAGAGGAAGTGAATTATTTTCCTCACATATGCTGTACGGGCACTTTGTGTTGGCGCATGGTTTTATAGTATTAAAGACGAGAATGACCAAATTGTCTGATATATACCCATCGTCCCTTATGGGGACAAAAATAGGACAGCTTAATGCCATGAGAAATGCTAGCGTATTCCATGAGGCCAAAAACGTGGCAGAGGACGTGAAGTTAGATACATTGTGCCAATGAGAACCTTATACTAAGGCAGGGAGGTCACTGGTATCCTTTCATCCCTCCCCTGTTCCGCCAACTTTAATACTTTTTGACGTGACCACAGCCTCGCATCCTGACTCGACAGACTCCACATATATGACGCTGCAGTCATACATCGTTCTCCGACGGTTGATTATTTTCCATTTATTTATTTTTTAAACTGCGCTGGAGGAGAGTACGCAGCCTGTTATCTCAAGAATAAAGCTACAAATTGTCTTGTCGGAGACGATCAGAGCCAGGTGCGCGTTACTGCTCATTGTGGCCAGTTTAGGGCTCTCTTCTGTGTACGGAAAGTGCCTTCCCAGTAGACAGCGGCTTACGGAAGTCGACGAGTCCAGGCCAGCCGTGTGTTTTTGTCGGCACAGACCATGTTCGCCTCTATAGCCTGTGTTAATCCACCGCGAATCCCTAGAGATTGATTGAACGTGAAGAAACACACGTTCCTATACGCAGCTGAGGCGCTGCCGCAGCAACGCCGTGCACAATGACAGAATTGGGTGTCTTTCATTCCACACTCTGTCATCCACTCAAATACGTCGATTCACCTTTGTGGCGTGAGGCGAAGGGTACGTCCAACGAGTGGGATACTACTATCAGTTAGCATCAACGTCTTACGTGTTAATCCATGGTCTGTAACTTATAAATCAAAAATTTCGGAAGATTCCCCTGCATATACGTAAACTTAGGGAAATTCTCGCTGCTCATTGTGGTAAAAGGTTGGAATCCTCCCTCCAACCGCACTTCCATATAATGTGCTGGGAAGAGGAGCGGACTTTTCGGGGTCCATTCGCTGTGACGGAAGCGTGTTGCCCAGCCACGGACAGAGAGGTGCCTGTAGGGCCCCCCTAGACAGGTCAGGCGTGCACTACACACCGGAAGCAGCTACTAGGGTAGCAGAGTACGTGTGGCGTGCACACGGGGGTTTTTTAGGTTAGAGGGACCCCCCCCCCCTTGGGCGAAACGATAAAATACCTGACGGCTTACCAGAGAGGACATTATCATCGTTGATAAAGAACGTCCGTCCTCAGAGACCAAAAACAGGAAAAGTTAACGTAATATTGGTAAACTGCAGGAGTATCCAGGGCAAGGTTCCTGAATTAGTATCTCTTATTGAAGGAAATAGTGCGCATATAGTATTAGGAACGGAAAGTTGGTTAAAACCGGAAGTGAACAGTAACGAAATCCTAGACACAGAATGGAATATATACCGCAAGGATAGGATAAACGCCAATGGTGGAGGAGTATTTATAGCAGTAAAGAATTCAATAATATCCAGTGAAGTTATTAGCGAATGCGAATGTGAAATAATCTGGGTTAAGTTAAGTATCAAAGGTGGGTCAGATATGATAGTCGGATGCTTCTATAGACCACCTGCATCAGCAACCGTAGTAGTTGAGCGCCTCAGAGAGAACCTGCAGAACGTCGTGAAGAAGTTTCGTGATCATACTATTGTAATAGGGGGAGACTTCAATCTACCAGGTATAGAATGGGATAGTCACACAATCAGAACTGGAGCCAGGGACAGAGACTCTTGTGACATTATCCTGACTGCCTTGTCCGAGAATTACTTCGAGCAGATAGTTAGAGAACCAACTCGTGAAGCTAACGTTTTAGACCTCATAGCAACAAATAGACCGGAACTTTTCGACTCCGTGAATGTAGAAGAGGGTATCAGTGATCATAAGTCAGTGGTTGCATCAATGACTACAAGTGTAATAAGAAATGCCAAGAAAGGAAGGAAAATATATTTGCTTAACAAGAGTGATAGGGCACAAATCGCAGAATATCTGAGTGACCACCATCAAACGTTCATTTCTGAGGAAGAGGATGTGGAACAAAAATGGAAAAAATTCAGAAACATCGTCCAGTACGCCTTAGATAAGTTCGTACCGACTAAGGTCCAAAGCGAGGGGAAAGATCCACCGTGGTATAACAATCATGTACGAAAGGTACTACGGAAACAAAGAAAGCTTCATCATAGGTTTAAGAGTAGTCGAATCATAGCTGATAAGGAAAAGCTGAACGAAGCGAAAAAGAGCGTAAAGAGAGCAATGAGAGAAGCATTCAACGAATTCGAACATAAAACATTGGCAAACAATCTAAACAAGAACCCAAAAAAGTTTTGGTCATATGTAAAATCGGTAAGCGGATCTAAATCCCCTATTCAGTCACTCGTTGACCACGATGGCACCGAAACAGAGGACGACCGAAGAAAGGCAGAAATACTGAATTCAGTGTTCCGAAACTGTTTCACTGCGGAAAATCGTAACACGGTCCCTGACTTCAGCCGTCGCACGGACGCCAAAATGGAAAATATTGAAATAAACGATATCGGAATTGAAAAACAACTGCTATCACTTAGTAGCGGAAAAGCATCCGGACCAGACGACATACCCTTAAGATTCTACAGTGATTATGCTAAAGAACTTGCCCCCTTTCTATCAGCAATTTATCGTAGATCGCTGGAAGAACGTAAAGTACCTAGCGACTGGAAGAAAGCGCAGGTCGTTCCCATTTTCAAGAAGGGTCATAAATCAGATGCGAATAATTATAGGCCTATTTCGCTTACGTCAATCTGTTGTAGAATAATGGAACATGTTTTGTGTTCTCGTATTATGACGTTCTTAGATAATACAAATCTCCTTCATCATAACCAACATGGATTCCGCAAACAGAGATCATGTGAAACTCAGCTCGCCCTATTTGCCCAAGAAATTCACAGTGCCGTAGACACTGGCGAGCAGATTGATGCCGTATTCCTGGACTTCAGGAAGGCATTTGATACGGTTCCGCACTTACGTTTAGTGAAAAAAATACGAGCTTACGGAATATCGGACCAGGTTTGTGATTGGATTCAGGATTTCCTAGAAGAAAGAACACAACATGTCATTCTTAACGGTTCAAAATCTGCAGATGTAGAGGTAATTTCGGGAGTACCGCAGGGAAGCGTGATAGGACCTTTATTGTTTACAATATACATAAATGACTTAGTTGACAACATCGGTAGCTCCGTGAGGCTATTTGCAGATGACACGGTTGTCTACAAGAAAGTAGCAACATCAGAAGACTCGTACGTACTCCAGGAGGACCTGCAGAGGATTAATGCATGGTGCGACAGCTGGCAGCTTTCCCTAAACGTAGATAAATGTAATATAATGCGCATACATAGGGGCAGAAATCCATTCCAGTACGATTATGCCATAGGTGGTAAATCATTGGAAGCGGTAACGACCGTAAAATACTTAGGAGTTACTATCCGGAGCGATCTGAAGTGGAATGATCACATAAAACAAATAGTGGGAAAAGCAGGCGCCAGGTTGAGATTCATAGGAAGAATTCTAAGAAAATGTGACTCATCGACGAAAGAAGTAGCTTACAAAACGCTTGTTCGTCCGATTCTTGAGTATTGCTCATCAGTATGGGACCCTTACCAGGTTGGATTAATAGAAGAGATAGACATGATCCAGCGAAAAGCAGCGCGATTCGTCATGGGGACATTTAGTCAGCGCGAGAGCGTTACGGAGATGCTGAACAAGCTCCAGTGGCGGACACTTCAAGAAAGGCGTTACGCAATACGGAGAGGTTTATTATCGAAATTACGAGAGAGCACATTCCGGGAAGAGATGGGCAACATATTACTACCGCCCACATATATCTCGCGTAATGATCACAACGAAAAGATCCGAGAAATTAGAGCAAATACGGAGACTTACAAGCAGTCGTTCTTCCCACGCGCAATTCGTGAATGGAACAGGGAAGGGGGGATCAGATAGTGGTACAATAAGTACCCTCCGCCACACACCGTAAGGTGGCTCGCGGAGTATAGATGTAGATGTAGATGTAGATCCAGCTTTGACCCACCGCGCTTGCTCAATTTTCTAGTAAATTTCGCATTTTTCGTTGTAATCGCAGCTCGATTCCATCAGCATTTCTTGAGAGGATGGTTTGGGATTTATCCTAATTACAATACCTTAACAACCACCTATTTCAACAACCAAATGAACAGTCAGAACCGAGAACTCATTTGGGTGTCTAGGGCACACTAATTCAGATATGCAAGGCTGAAGGATATACATGGCAGGGCAAACAGAAGTGGCCGGACGAGTGGGTACGATTGGACGTGAATGACGCGCACGTCACGTGTACGCTCGACACGTGATCCGTACGGTTCAGAGTGTAGTGAGGGCTGTGTCGGTGTGAGTGGAACAGTGCAAAGGGGCGATGGTACTCGCAGTGGAGCAGCGGGTGTACATTGTGGAACGTTATGTGGCAAGAAAGTCGTGGCACGGTGCGGTCAGTTGTCTGCTGACGAGTTTAATGGTGCCAAAATGAGAGCAAAGAGTTCAACGCAACGCTTAAACCAAAAATGGCGTCAGGTAGGATCTGTTTTGAACAAGTCAATAAACATTCTGAAACATATTTGCACGCCAGAAAATCTGGCTGCAGTTCATCAGAAAATGCTTCAGAGTCCTACATAATCAGACAACTGTCGCAAGAGACCAGCATATCAAGTCGTTCAGGCGAACCTGCATCTGGACGTGCATGCCTAGTGAGTGTGCTGTTTACTGCATAATCCAGCCAGTGGATGCTCCTCAACGCCTCCAGTTTTGTGAGTGGCTGTTCACTGAGATAATAATGAATGGCTCGGACATGGATCTGTTCTCTATGTCCGACGAAGCCTGAGTGTCACCTCACAGAATCATAACTTCTGGGCAGCATAGAATCCGCGTAACACCCACGAAACACCACTACATGGTCAGAAGGTTGGGGTCTGGTGTGCAGCATCTGCACGTCGCATTATTGGTCTCATTTTCTTTCATCAGACGCCGACTTCGGCGATCTACAGTGCCAACATTTTGAAATCATTTGTGTCAGCATTAACGGAGGAAGAAAACACCTACAGCTATTTCCAACAGGATGGAGGAACTGTCCATGCAACCGGTCGAACCTTGGAGCACATTCACCCAATCTTCACGCCCGACAGAGTTGTCAGCAAAGATCAGTGTGTTCGCGGCCCTAGCTGGCCACCCAGGCCACCCGATCTGTCAGCATGCGATTACTTTGTACGATTACTTGAGGATCCCAGAAGTCTAAGGTGTATCGCTACAGCCCACATAGTCTTCAACAACTGCGACAGAACATTTCGGATGACATTGCAGCAGTGCCAGCAGCGCAACTTCGATCCGCCTTCAGCACCTTGTTGACCAGGGCGCAGAAGTGCAGAAAATGAATGGTGGTCACTTTCAACATATTCTTTAGTAAGGCTAATACTGTATTTCCTTTCATGGCCGGTGTTTCTTTTTACCCTGGAACTCTGCTCGCCAGGCCACTTTTACCACTTTTATTCGCCCCACCCTTTACTTGTTTCACAGCTTTCTAAAACTATTATCATCCACGAAGTCCGACACAAAAGGATTTCAAGCCGCTAATAGCGAGACATTTCGTAAACTTTGTGGAGTCCAACGCCTACAGTTGCGGCCTTAACGGAAATGGTAAATATCGGCAACAGCTCACTTCAGTTCACAACTGCCACGAAGGCCACGAATGTCAATAGGCAGCCTCAAAAAACGGTTCAAATGGCTCTGAGCACTGTGGGACTTAACAGCTATGATCATCGGTCCCCTAAGAACTACTTAAACTTAACTAACCAAAGGACAGCACACAACACCCAGTCACCACGAGGCAGAGAAACTCCCTGACCCCGCCGGGAATCGAACCCGGAAACCCGGGCGCGGAAAGCGAGAACGCTACCGCACGACCACGAGCTGCGGGCAATATAGGCAGCCTCGCTCAATTTCCTAGCCTGAGCTGCGCAGCAATGAAATCCACATTGATATGTAGCGAGCAATATCTGCAGTAACATCAACCACATCAACAGCTGCCTGACTAATCTGTGCAGCACTAAAATCCACGAATATCCAATCAGCGCCCACAGCTACTCATAGCAAATCAACAGCTGCACAGCTGTTCTGAGCAGCACCAAAAACGTCTGGTAAATTTAAACAACAGACTGCTACAAAACTAAACAGAATGGTTGCGCAACTGGTCTGTGCAGCATTTCAGACCATATGTAAATTCAATCACAACTGGAACAAACCGAACGAATTCAATAACTGTCCAGCTGATCCGTGCAACACTTGTAACTGCGTTAAAATGTGAACACAAGTCGATAGACACTCAGGACAACCGTAAAAGAATTTCCTTCAAGAAACGGAAAAGCCAGCACTAAAACCTCGAGTTGGTCTACAGCACAGCCCAACGAAACACACCCGCCAATCACTTTCCGCCTCTGTGCTGCCACAGGGGCCCCACACGTTCCCTGCCCCACGCAAATGGGCATTGCCTGCTTGCACTTTGTATGACAGACCGAACCACAAGTCTTTCAAACTAAACCTCTAGCCGACGCGAGCCGAAGTGTGAGAGATACGCTCGCAGCAAGTGCCGTACGGCGCAGCTTTCACACTCTTCGCTTTCTCAGCAGTTCTCAGTTTGCGTGACCTGCTACACAAACTGTGTTGCCTCATTAACTCTATTATTTCACGGAACTTGAACGCGTTTACTTTGCAATTACTGCATAAATTAGGAGAGCTTATGTCGTTTGCCAAGCACTCTTCCAGACAGGTTTGAGGTATCTTGCAAAGTGCTAGGGCTACATTCACTATGTAGTTGAGCTTCTCGTGAACCAATATTTTCTGTAAAATTTACGAGAATTAATGTTCATTTCACTGACAACTGATTTCCAGCGATTTTAATTGTCCTTCCTGTCAATAAATCAGTTTTATTAAACACAGACCTACTTTGCATTTCCTGGCTACGTGACTCTTAAATAATGAACACAATGAGTCATTAACACATATAATTTGCTGTGTGACCGTGACGGCGTTTAGGTTTGCAAAGTAGGTGTCTACACTACGGGACAGTCAGATTTATTGGGAGAGATTAACATAGATTTGTTTGATCGATGTCTATCGAGAACTTCAATCGCTCGTATAGTATGTCACTGTTGAGTTCTTGCCAACGAGCGCCATACTCGCTAGCTGGGCATCGGAATGCTGAGTTCGTAAGTGTTGTACGTAGACACCGGACACCACTACCGAGCCCAAACATGACTCGGAGCTTAAACATTTCACACTGCTTACTCACAAGGGGAGCCCACGACTTTCGGATCACTGATTTATTTCAAACTTTGCACACTTTTGATAGAGCATTAGGACAACATATCGTGCAAGTAGCAAGGCGTGTACCACCTGGGCGATTTCAAGAAAATCACAAGAGAAGTATTACGCGTCAGTGATGTACTAGTGCGTTGACCGTGGATATAAGCTGGCGGTCGTGTGGTTGGCGTCTAAACTCCGCAATCAGTCGACCACTGGATCGAGTCCCCCTCATGTTTTTTTTTTAATTGTATTTTTTCAACAGTAGTCACATCATTTCGTACGTATTACATTTGTTTCCTAATTTTTATAATACTATGCGGCTTTGCCGTTCACCTTCAGACTTGTTCATATTTGTTTCGTAACGAACGAGAAGTTGCTTCTCGTGAAGACGCTTTTAATATACAGTTAGTCGTACATCGCCAGTTTTCAGCACCGATATTTACGAAAATGTTGCGTTCCGAATGGTTTACATGCAGATTGGACGAAAGAGAATTTTTTTCAAAATATCAACGAGCTTTACTTTTCCGTGGAAGTTTTGAAGATGCATAAGGGAAAATTGCGCTCTTTCCATGTAGTAGATGCCGTTTTAATTTATATTTTCCGTGTCTGTATGCAAAATATCAACCTACAGCTTGTAATGTCGAAAGAACATCCGACGATTAATCGAACATTACCCTCATATTCCGGCATTTTGTAACTCATTGTGTAACTAAATAAAGCTGTTAGACGTGGCCTTTCCAACCCTGTCCCTCGTCTGTGTCTCTGTATCGAAGCGCCCACGTACAAAACACTTCTCGGTACCTTACCCAATTTCACGTATGAGGGATTTAGGAAGTTACGACAACCATACATTTTCAGGAAAACTGAAAACATTTGGTCCTGTATCATTGTAAACATAACATTTGTCATGATAACAACCAAATGACATTGGAAATTCCATAAAAATTCATATATTGAAAAATATACAAATAAAAATAAATTAGTGGTGCTGGATCCAGCGATCCTCAATTACGTAGCTTTTAAATAAAAAAGTAAGAAAAATCCGTAATCGCTTATAAACAAAAGGGGAAAAAATTTTTTTTTTGTATGAGGCAGACATGAACCCACTTACTTTCGTTTCACAGCTCGCGACGCTATCTATTTAGCTACGACTGTCTTGCCTGTAGCGATTTTTTAAAATAAAAAAGGGAGTACAGCAGTTAGCTTCAGGCCGGTGGAGACAGGATGGGCAGGGGTCGAAACCCTAGGCCTGCCCCCCCCCCCCCCCCTCTCATCCCTGAACCACCACCTCGACTATTTGTTTTCAATGTGTGTGTGTGTAGAGCAGGAAAGCAGGTAGAAAAGAAAACATCATTATTCACACAACCTTGCTCTCCTAGGGATAAAGAAAATAACCAAACAACAAGAAACAAAATCGAAGCAACATGTCCATGGATCCTTCTAACCAGCCAGTAGGACTGGGAACATCTTCATGAAGCAAGGGTTCATACGGTTTTGTCACATGATCCGATCGGTTCTGTAAAATTGACTTGCACGCATTGTTAACTTCTAATACCCAGCACACCCCAACTGTGGGCAGGGTCCAAGATAATTAGCAAAGTATTGGAGCTAGCGTGGGTAGCGTCGTAGTCACGTCAATCGTCCCAATAGGGAGGTCAAAAAATCGAGAAAATGTTTGTCAACGTAACAGTATAGATACTAAATTATCAAACCCATGATCTACAGGGTGATTCTCTCAACCGTGTACAAACTCTTGGGACTGATCGATGACAGGATGCGGAACGAAAAAGGTCTAATGAACTTTTGTCTGGAAATGCGTGGTTTCCATGCTAGAGGCCATTTATTCAATCATTCGTTGTTACAGAGACTGCGGTCTAATATGCGCTGTACCATGTAGCCACAGTTATAGTATGTGTTGAAAATGGTTTCCATTCTATCATTCTGCGTGGTGTCTGTTTGTTCTAAGTCTTGTCTCCCTACCACTTTCGCGCAACGACGCTCTGAGCGTATTTTTTAGGGAGTTGACTACATCTACATCTACACCTACATTTATACTCCGCAAGCCACCCAACGGTGTGTGGCGGAGGGCACTTTACGTGCCACTGTCATTACCTCCCTTTCCTGTTCCAGTCGCGTATGGTTCGCGGGAAGAACGACTGTCTGAAAGCCTGCGTGCGCGCTCTAATCTCTCTAATTTTGCATTCGTGATCTCCTCGGGAGGTATAAGTAGGAGGAAGCAATGTATTAGATACTTCATCCAGAAACGCACCCTCTCGAAACCTGGCGAGCAAGCTACACCGCGATGCAGAGCGCCTCTCTTGCAGACTCTGCCACTTGAGTTTATTAAACATCTCCGTAACGCTATCACGGTTACCAAATAACCCTGTGACGAAACGCGCCGCTCTTCTTTGGACCTTCTCTGTCTCCTCCGTCAGACCGATCTGGTACGGATCCCACACTGATGAGCAATACTCAAGTAAAGGTCGAACGAGTGTTTTGTAAGCCACCTCCTTTGTTGATGGACTACATTTTCTAAGGACTCCCCCAATGAATCTCAACCTGGTACCTGCCTTACCAACAATTAATTTTATATGATCATTCCACTTCAAATCGTTCCGCACGCATACTCACAGGTATTTTACAGAAGTAACTGCTACCAGTGTTTGTTCCGCTATCATATAATCATACAATAAAGGATCCTCCTTTCTATGTATTCGCAATACATTACATTTGTCTATGTTAAGGGTCAGTTGCCACTCCCTGCACCAAGTGCCTATCCGCTGCAGATCTTCCTGCATTTTGCTACAATTTTCTAATGCTGCAACTTCTCTGTATACTACAGCATCATCCGCGAAAAGCTGCATGATATATATTGTGAAAAGCAATGGTCCCATAACACTCCCCTGCGGCACGCCAGAGGTTACTTTAACGTCGGTAGACGTCTCTCCATTGATATAACATGCTGTGTTCTGTTTGCTAAAAACTCTTCAATCCAGCCACACAGCTGGTCTGATATTCCGTAGGCTCTTACTTTGTTTATCAGGCGACAATGCGGAACTGTATCGAACGCCTTCCGGAAGTCAAGAAAAATAGCATCTACCTGGGAGCCTGTATCTAATATTTTCTGGGTCTCATGAACAAATAAAGCGAGTTGGGTCTCACACGATCGCTGTTTCCGGAATCCATGTTGATTCCTACATAGTAGATTCCGGGTTTCGAAAAACGACATGATACTCGAGCAAAAAACATGTTCTAAAATTCTACAACAGATCGACGTCAGAGACATAGGTCTATAGTTTTGCGCATCTGCTCGACGACCCTTCTTGAAGACTGGGACTATCTGTGCTCTTTTCCAATCATTTGGAACCCTCCGTTCCTCTAGAGACTTGCGGTACACGGCTGTTAGAAGGGGGGCAAGTTCTTTCGCGTACTCTGTGTAGAATCGAATTGGTATCCCGTCAGGTCCAGTGGACTTTCCTCTATTGAGTGATTCCAGTTGCTTTTCTATTCCTTGGACACTTATTTCGATATCAGCCATTTTTTCGTTTGTGCAAGGATTTAGAGAAGGAACTGCAGTGCGGTCTTCCTCTGTGAAACAGCTTTGGAAAAAGGTGTTTAGTATTTCAGCTTTACGCGAGTCATCCTCTGTTTCAATGCCATCATCATCCCGTAGTGTCTGGATATGCTGTTTCGAGCCACTTACTGATTTAACGTAAGACCAGAACTTCCTAGGATTTTCTGTCAAGTCGGTACATAGAATTTTACTTTCGAATTCACTGAACGCTTCACGCATAGCCCTCCTTACGCTAACTTTGACATCGTTTAGCTTCTGTTTGTCTGAGAGGTTTTGGCTGCGTTTAAACTTGGAGTGGAGCTCTCTTTGCTTTCGCAGTAGTTTCCTAACTTTGTTGTTGTACCACGGTGGGTTTTTCCCGTCCCTCACAGTTTTACTCGGCACGTACCTGTCTAAAACGCATTTTACGATTGCCTTGAACTTTTTCCATAAACACTCAACATTGTCAGTGTCGGAACAGAAATTTTCGTTTTGATCTGTTAGGTAGTCTGAAATCTGCCTTCTATTACTCTTGCTAAGCAGATAAACCTTCCTCCCTTTTTTTATATTCCTATTAACTTCCATATTCAGGGATGCCGCAACGGCCTTATGATCGCTGATTCCCTGTTCTGTACATACAGAGTCGAAAAGTTCGGGTCTGTTTGTTATCAGTAGGTCCAAGATGTTATCTCCACGAGTCGGTTCTCTGTTTAATTGCTCGAGGTAATTTTCGGATAGTGCACTCAGTATAATGTCACTCGATGCTCTGTCCCTACCACCCGTCCTAAACATCTGAGTGTCCCAGTCTATATCTGGTAAATTGAAATCTCCACCTAAGACTATAACATGCTGGGAAAATTTATGTGAAATGTATTCCAAATTTTCTCTCAGTTGTTCTGCCACTAATGCTGCTGAGTCGGGAGGTCGGTAAAAGGAGCCAATTATTAACCTCGTTCGGTTGTTGAGTCTAACCTCCACCCATAATAATTCACAGGAACTATCCACTTCTACTTCACTACAGGATAAACTACTACTAACAGCGACGAACACTCCACCACCGGTTGCATGCAATCTATTCTTTCTAAACACCGTCTGTACCTTTGTAAAAATTTCGGCAGAATTTATCTCTGGCTTAAGCCAGCTTTCTGTACCTATAACGTTTCTCATTGGATAGACAGAATTTTTGTAGGTGGAGCTTAAGGTGGTCAGATGAAAACACAGCCAGATAGTTTTTTTAAACCAACTTCAGTAATTTGTAGCAAGGAGAAGTTAGGAGATTTGAACCTGGGACCTGTTGCTGGTAAGGAGACGACAGACCACACATGATATGTAGAGTTCAGAAGAGTTCAGTGAGACTAGCGATGATATAACCAAATACTTAATGATTTCAGTGTCAGCTCCACTGCACTCCCTGTAAAAGAATCTTAATACTAACTAAATTTAGTGGAATGGGTTCAAGGCTTTCCTATTTTTAGTTAGCTGGTAAAATAAGGTCGAAAAAGCAGTTAAGTTTACCATTGGAAATTTTATTCTACTCACAAAACATTGTTTATAAATTGCACTATTGATAAAAGGAAATATTTTAATACAGGATGATAAAAACCAACTGCGTTCAACAAAAATGTGAAAGAATATTCCCTGAGTGGGTTTTCAAGTTCTACAATTGATCAAAGGATGACCTATGCCACATCACGTCTGTAATCTAGGTTTAAATTTAGTTTCACAAAAGAGAAAACTATCAAAATGGTCTACAGTGACCCTCAATTATCTTTAATTACTTATCTAACTTGTCATAAATTACAGTGGCTGATGTGCCTTCTCAATAATTATATAACAGAAAAATAATCGCGTTTCAGATTTTAACTTATGTAGCAAATGTAAATACCATGAGCTTCAATTGACGATCGACACTAGTATTACGTAAAAAGGGGATGTAACAGATGAGACTTCTGCAGTTCTGAGTGAAGCCCCACTCAAAAATACGGCATCGCGTGCATTCATTACCTTGTCGGTGTTCGACAGGGGGCAGCGGGCGGCGGGCGGCACAGCTCCACGCACCTCTCCGTCTCGTAAGCAACTCTGTCCTAACTTCTCCTTGCTACAAATTACTGAAGTTGGTTTAAAAAAACTATCTGGCTGTGTTTTCATCTGACCAATCAGGGTCTCAGTGTTTATCTTAAGCTCCACCTACAAAAATTCTGTCTATCCAATGAGAAACGTTATACTTTTCATGGTGGGGCAATGTTTTTAAGGTTTGCAGCGTAACAGAGACGCGAAAAAGTCTCACGCTAAAACTTGCAGCTGGTGTGGCCGTTTTAGTGTTATCGTAAGATCTATACTGTTCTTCTGGAGGGCTCTATCTTTTAACATGGGCTGGGGGGTGGTCCTGGCGGTTACTTTTCGAGGTGAGGCAATGTTTTTATCGTTTGCAACGTAACAGAGACGCGAAAAAGTCTCACGCTAAAACTTGCAGCTGGTGTGGCCCTTTTAGTGTTATCGTAAGATCTATACTGTTCTTCTGGAGGCTCTATCTTTTAACGTGGGCTGAGGGGTGGTCCTGGTGGTTGGCTGCCGACGTGGGTGTCCGTCCCTTATCGTAGGGCCTTCTAGCTTAACACGATTCTGCTCTCAGCTTCTGTTCTCGTTTCTTCCCTCGGAACTGCGTCTGTTTCACGGTGGGAAGGTATGACATGCATATAGTCGTTCTTGTGTTAGTCTGTGGTATTCCATTGCTCACTTGTTGACCGTATTACTTTGGTTAATTTGATGTCAGTATATATTTGGAACTATGTGACATACTGCCAGATTTGCTTATCATGTCAGGGTTTTCATGGAAGGTGTTGGATTTGCCTGACACCTTACATATCACCACCCTTCGCTCTTAATTTTTGCACTGAAGTTAGGCAATGATTGAATCGTTGTCTAACTCAGTCAAAAAATTATTCCTTTATCTAAATTTTGTGGCCTACTGTTCAGCCACATTATCCTGGTTCTATGCTAGTTTGTATTACTAATTTATATTTTTATATTCTTTCATATTATTCTCAAAAATATGTTTACATTGACCAGAGAAGAATATTTTTATGCTATTATAATTATTATTTTTTAATTGTTTTATTTCTTTAATTAAGTGTGAAGTTTGTTTTTTAAGAAGTTCGTTATTGAAAGTGAGGAGTCTTCCACCTCGATTTTCTTAGAAATATTTTTTTTTAATTTTTTTTGTAAATGTAATAATTAAGTAAAATCTATTGCTAACACATTTTCTAAATATCATGTACAAGTAAAATGTTTTTGTTTCTAGACACTCAGTTCAACATTGTTACACTAACAAATAAGAATTATTTCCAAGAATTGCTTTGACAATGAAATATACACACGCAAGTATTGAGATATTATCCTAACAAGTGGTACAAATATTTAAAAAAAGGGAAAAATCCAACTAGACAATTTTTTATTCCTTGCTTTTATAATGAGAAAATAAGTAAAATATAGTGATTCTTTTATTTTTATGAGGAGAAAATAAGTGGCATATAGTTTTAGTGTTTATTATGCCTTACTTTTGTCCTTTATATACTGTCCATTTTTGAACTAATGACTTATTTTTATCGGTAGTCTATTTTTTACTTAAGTCCATAGTCAATGAGTGTTATTTTGTAGTCTATTAGTTGTCTGGTGTGCTTAACTTATTTAGTTTTTCACACATTTCTTTTGCACAATTCCTACATCACATAATTTGACTTCACACATTCACGCAATCCTATGAATGTTTAAGCATGAGGTTGGCAAATGTTTTTGCGCAAAGGTGATGGACTTGAGCGAGATGGATGTGGGCAAGTATTTGATGTACAGCTTCATTCGTTGTTCCTTGTTGGCTTTGCAAGTGTGTGTTGCTGTTGTGATGGTCCCATAATGGAATGGAGCTGTGAGTACAGAATCTCGTGGTTTACTGGCTTTGTATGCGTGAAAGTCATCGTTACGTGTCGCTGAAAGCAGTCGTTTTTCGTTGTACTACTTCGCAGACGACTAGTTTACAATAGGATAGGGATTTGGGAAGGTATGTCATCTATTCTTCACGCATTTTCTTTCTTGGTCTCAATCTTGCGAATCATCAACCTCTGTTCTTCCTGCTTTTTCTCTGCTTCTTACTTGATTCCTGGTTCTTCTCTGGGCAGGATATGGAAGTATTTATTGATAACTGGTCGCTTTGAAGTTCTACTCTTAGTAACAGTTTGATAAATTGTTTGGGCTTGCCATTTTTTATTTGTGGAAGTTTTCTTTATTTTCGTGCATCAGCATGCTGTTTAATAGTAGTAGTGTGACTTTTACACTTTTTTTTTTGCCAGGGGTGGCTTGCCCAAGCGGTCTGCTCGTCGGGCCGTTTTTTTCCTCGCTCCACTGAGTGGGGGCGTCCTGGGGTTTACGAGCGGTGGAAGTCCGGTGTTTGCTTGTCTGTCCCTGCACCAGTCGCTGTCCTTTTCCTTCTCTCGACGCTTCTGCCTTGTAGGAATCGTGTCTTGCTAATTATGTCCTTTTCTTTCTTGATACTTCTCAAGTTGCAACTTGTGGGTCATTGCATCTGGTCCTTGCTGGAGTTTTTACAATGGTTCTTACAAAACGTTTTACTTATATTCATCTAACATATGTCTAGTACCTACATTGTTTTACGCCTTTTTAAAAAGCTTTACAGATTTCGGCGCCCTTTCCATGTTACAATTCTAAGATATTTTGAGTCTTAACTTCTACAAGAATCCTCAAATTCGTTTTTCATTTTTGTTTAGTGTCATAGTGTATAGCATTTTAGTATTTCATGCTGTTAGACAATCTACGCTTTATCCCTGCACCTTAATCTATGCTACTACTGGTGTTATTTTTGTTTTTGTTTTTATTGAAACTACTTTCTTTTTTCCACCTTCCTCTCTCTTCATTCTTCTTTCTCCTGACGATCTTATCTGCAACATAAACTTGAAATATTGTGATAATTATTTACCAGTAATAAAATTAATCTTCAAACTTTTTGATAGGCTCACATGGTGAAGTCCTAAGGTTTTGCCTGTTTTTGGGTTCATTAGTTCCACAGCAGTATCATGAGCATTCAGCTAATTATGACAGGTCCTTTGTATGCAGCGTAAAACTTATGTATTTTGTGTTTCTGTTTGTTGGAGAGATGATGTGTTTTTACAAATACTTTCTGGCCTACTGAGAATGTTCTTTTAATTGCTGTTGTATCTCATCTTTCTTTTCTTTTAATGGCTGCCTTTTTGATGTTGGAGAGTGCTGTTGCTATGACTAAATTGTGCTGTCTACGTGGTACAATAGGAAATCTAACATTTTCTCTAGTTATGTTTGGGGGTTCAATATTTTTGAGCACAGTAACTGGAGGTAGTAGTGTAGTGCAATGTTGCATTTCATTTATTACTTCTTGAAAATCTTTAAGGTATATATCCCAAGTGTTGTGTCTCTTGCCTGCATATAATCGGCATAAAGTGCCTATGTCCTTCATAGATCGTTGTGCTAGATTTACGCTAGGTTTGTACTTAGATATGTAGATAGGTTTTATTTTGTGTTGTTTTAACGTGTTCTGCCATTGCACTGATTCATATTGTGGGACATTATGCGAAATTATTCTTTCCACTCGACCTACTTGTCTGAGAAAATCTTGTCTAAATGCTTTACTTATAGTAAGACCTGTTGCCCATTTTAATGGTGTCAAGGTAACATATTTAGAAGTAAGTTCCAAAACGACAAATATGAAAATATATCCATTTTTTGTGAATGGGAGGGGCCCCATCAAATCTGTTTCAGCTATTTGTTTTAATTTTTTAGGGATTATTGGAAACATAGGTGATTTGGTTTGGAAAGTGACGTGTTTAGCCCTCATACTTTTTTGCATTTGACTAATACTGTTCTAATTCGTCTTTCCATATTAGGAAATTGGCTTGTTTGTTTTATTTTTAAAAAGCGTTTCTGTGGTCCAAAGTGGCCATTACTTAAATGTGTATACCATATGTACTTATTAATTAGTTCATCTGGGATATAAATTAACTATTCATTCGTTGCAACATTTCGTCTAAAAATAAAACATTGTTTTTTACGAGATAGTGCTGTCGAATGTCTGGAAAATCCTTAATTCTCCACTTGTGTTTGATTCCTTGTATTTCGGGATCCTTGTCCTGTTCTTTGCCTATGTTTTTCAATGCCGTCGTAATGTAGTTTTCGAAAGGTACTTGTTTCATATAGTACATTGTAAACTGGTCTTCTGCTGCTTCCAAACCTATGTTATTGGATGCACCCTGTGGACATCGTGACAAAGCATCTGCTAATACATTCGCTGGTCCTGGTATGTGTGTAATAGTGAAGTCAAATTCTTGTAGTATTAACATCCATCTGGCTAACCTCCCATGAGTTAGTTTGGCGGATAACAGAAATTCTAATGCTTTGTGGTCAGTGTATACTTTTGTTTTTCTTCCGAATAGGAAGTATTGAAAACGTTGAAAGCCCCACACAATGTCCAATGCTTCCAGCTCCGTGACTGAATAGTTTTTCTCGCTTTTTGTGAGTACACGACTGGCAAATGCAGTTGTTCTATATGATCTTAGCCCTGCCTGTTCGTATTCTTGGAATAAAACAACTCCTAAACCTGTTTTCGCGCTATCAGTGGCCATTCAAAAATTTTGTGTTAGATCAGGATGTGCTAAAATCGGAGCTGTTGTTAGTGCTTTTTTCACTTTTAAAAATTCTTCATTGGCTTGTTGATCCCATACCCATGGTGTGTTTTTTCCAGTCAATGCACATAGGCGTGGTTTTGCGAGAGAGTCGATCCAAATAAATTTTTTATAGAATCCGGTGAGACCTAGAAATCCTCTGAGAGTTTTCTTATTATATAGAGTACAGAATTCTTTGATTGCCGTTAGTTTTTCTGAGTCGGGCATTACCCCTTTCTCTGAAATTATGTGTCCTAGAAATTTGACCTCTCGCCTTCCAAATTTGGATTTTGTTATATTTACTGTGACCCAATGCTCTTTCATGATCTGTAAAAACTGATTTAATGTGTCGTTGTGAGGTTCCCAAGAGGGTTCTGCTATAATCACATCATCAACATAACAAGTAATTTTTTGTAAAATTTCAGGACTGAGTATAGTATTAAATCCCCTAATAAACGCTGCTGATGATATGTTTAAACCAAATGGCAATCGTTTAAATTGGTAACATCTACCGAATACGATAAATGCTGTAAATTTTCTACATTCTGGGGCCAATTGTATTTGCCAGAAACTACTCCATAAATCAATTGATGGAACTATCTGCACCGTGGAATTTTTGTATCAATTCCTCTAATTTTTCTGGGCGATCTGTCTCAATGATTATGATTGTGTTGATCTGTCTGGAATCAAGCACTAACCTGATGCTCCCATCTCGTTTTTGTACAATATGGAGCGGGCTGTTATACGTGGAGGTAGCTGGTTCAATAATATCATCATCTAACATTTTAGATACCTCCTGGAATACTTTATTCCTGTAGCTTAATGGTATTGTATAGGGTGGCACTCTAAATGGTTTGTGCTGTTTTAATTCAAACTTGTACTGAAAGTGCTTAATACTGCCAGTCTTAGGTAAAAATACCTCTGCTTTATCTCGTAAAATACCCTCTAATTCTCTTTTATTGTGTTCCGAAATACCTTGAACTGCTTGCAATTTTTCATTGATTTCTTTATAGACTTCTAACACGAGTTGAGGCGATTTCCCCTTTTGTGCATACCATTCTAATTCTTCATCCTCTTCATCTCGCTCATTCTTAATTCTTTGTTTATAACTGGTATTTATTCAAATTTTAACTTTTGCTCGGAGGGAAGTGTGACATTCCCGAATGTTACGCTACCTTTCCCCATATCTACACTCCTGGAAATGGAAAAAAGAACACATTGACACCGGTGTGTCAGACCCACCATACTTGCTCCGGACACTGCGGGAGGGCTGTACAAGCAATGATCACACGCACGGCACAGCGGACGCTCCAGGAACCGCGGTGTTGGCCGTCGAATGGCGCTAGCTGCGCAGCATTTGTGCACCGCCGCCGTCAGTGTCAGCCAGTTTGCCGTGGCATACGGAGCTCCATCGCGTCTTTAACACTGGTAGCATGCCGCGACAGCGTGGACGTGAACCGTATGTGCAGCTGACGGACTTTGAACGAGGGCGTATAGTGGGCATGCGGGAGGCCGGGAGGACGTACCGCCGAATTGCTCAACACGTGGGGCTTGAGGTCTCCACAGTACATCGATGTTGTCGCCAGTGGTCGGCGGAAGGTGCACGTGCCCGTCGACCTGGGACCGGACCGCAGCGACGCACGGATGCACGCCAAGACCGTAGGATCCTACGCAGCGCCGTAGGGGACCGCACCGCCACTTCCCAGCAAATTAGGGACACTGTTGCTCCTGGGGTATCGGCGAGGACCATTCGCAACCGTCTCCATGAAGCTGGGCTACGGTCCCGCACACCGTTAGGCCGTCTTCCGCTCACGCCCCAACATCGTGCAGCCCGCCTCCAGTGGTGTCGCGACAGGCGTGAATGGAGGGACGAATGGAGACGTGTCGTCTTCAGCGATGAGAGTCGCTTCTGCCTTGGTGCCAATGATGGTCGTATGCGTGTTTGGCGCCGTGCAGGTGAGCGCCACAATCAGGACTGCATACGACCGAGGCACACAGGGCCAACACCCGGCATCATGGTGTGGGGAGCGATCTCCTACACTGGCCGTACACCACTGGTGATCGTCGAGGGGACACTGAATAGTGCGCGGTACATCCAAACCGTCATCGAACCCATCGTTCTACCATTCCTAGACCGGCAAGGGAACTTGCTGTTCCAACAGGACAATGCACGTCCGCATGTATCCCGTGCCACCCAACGTGCTCTAGAAGGTGTAAGTCAACTACCCTGGCCAGCAAGATCTCCGGATCTGTCCCCCATTGAGCATGTTTGGGACTGGATGAAGCGTCGTCTCACGCGGTCTGCACGTCCTGCACGAACGCTGGTCCACTGAGGCGCCAGGTGGAAATGGCATGGCAAGCCGTTCCACAGGACTACATCCAGCATCTGTACGATCGTCTCCATGGGAGAATAGCAGCCTGCATTGCTGCGAAAGGTGGATATACACTGTACTAGTGCCGATATTGTGCATGCTCTGTTGCCTGTGTCTATGTGCCTGTGGTTCTGTCAGTGTGATCATGTGATGTATCTGACCCCAGGAATGTGTCAATAAAGTTTCCCCTTCCTGGGACAATGAATTCACGGTGTTCTTATTTCAATTTCCAGGAGTGTATTATCGCTTGTCTCTCATTTAAAAAATCTGCACCTATAATCAAATCTACAGTTAGTTTAGGTATAATCACGAAGTTGACTTCGATCTTTTGACCTTGACACAAAAGAGTTAACCTTGTTTGTCTCGTAACTTCCGCAGCATTGTTTCTAATATGACCTCTTACTTTAATCTTACGTGTTTTCAGAACTGGCAATTCCTCATTGGCATTACACTGCGTGAGTAAATTTTCTGAGATCGCAGTCAGTTCACTTCCGCTATCGATTACAATATTGACTGGGATATGCTTTACCATGGCTTTCACAATTGGTTGAATTTGAAAGGTTGGTTCTGTTAGGAATTTCCCTTGTGAATTCGAACTTTCTGTAGAATAAGCTTCGACTGCTACTTCTCTCTCTTCTATTTCCTCTTCTCTATTACTTCCTTCATTTACGCTTTCTTCAACATCCTCTACTTTTTCCTCATCCTCGTCTATCTTCTCCTTCTTCGTCGCTATTTCCACATAATCGCGTCTATATGGTTTAATTATCACTTCATAACTTCCTTCATTATATACGTTCGGTTGTGTGCCCACTAGTAACTTATTTTCAACTTCCGTCGACTGCGCATTATCCTCATTGAATTTGCTTTCCCTGGTTTCCATCTCAAATAGCCCTGCAATACTTATTACTTCGTCCTTTCCTCCTACATTCGTTGTGCATGCCTCTGGTAATTCATCTTCCTCGCCAGTATTCTCCCAATTAATTTCGTCCCAAGATGATATTGTTATTTTCCTGCCTTCGTTTTCATCTGGTCCCTGCGGATTTGTTTCTTCCTTCTTCTCTTCTCGTGATAAGGTATTTACTTCTTTGTTCAAGGTGCTGCAATCGTCCTGGGTCGGTGCGTCATTCCCTTTGGCATGGGCGCTTAGCTGTCAATTCGAACGTTTTTCGGGGTTTGGTGGTCTTACCTCCAACTCTTCTATCTGTATTCTCTTTTCTTGCTCCGCTTGCTGATATTGGTTTCTTTGTTGATAATTTGTCGGTCTATTGGCGCTCCAATACCCGTTCCGGTTGTCGTTATTCCCTCTGCAATAGTTGTTGCCGTTCTTGGGTGAATTGTAGTTATTGCTATATTCTCTTGTAAATCCATAACCGTTTCTTTGTTGAAATCTATTGTCGTTTCTTGGTGCGAAGTTATCGCGTGGTTAGTAATTATTGTTTCTTCGTGCTGTGTCTTGTGGATTCCACTGCTTTTTGCTTTCGTTTTCACGTGCGCTTCGTCTTTTTCTTGCGTCATCTTCCGAAAATATGAACTCTAGTTCCCTTAGAATACCTTTAAATGCTTCGACGTCATTGCCTCCGCGACCTACTAATGATTGCTGGTATTTGAAAGGTAACTTCATTGCGCATAATTTTATCAACTCTCCGTCACTGTATGGTACATCTAAGTATTGATTTTTCTTTGCCATTAATTCGAAAAATTTCACGGGACTCTTCTCTCCTGAATTTTCATAATATGGGTTCTGTAATAATTCGTCTTTCACTCTGTTCTGTGCTTCGCTGGACCAATATCGTGAGAGAAACTTCTCTGAAATCTTCGTACGATCGGCATGTCGCTGCAACATTCTGCATGGTTTCTGCGACTGTTCCTGACATGTGTGCACATATGAAGTCTAATTTGTGTGCTAGCGTCTAGTGTTCTGGGAATCCTACTCGGAATTGATCAATAAAAGTTCGTGGATGTAAGGAGTTTCCTTCTCGAAAGTGTTGAAATTTTCTGACTGTGAGGAAATGATCGTAGTCGTACTTCGTCATAGTTCCATATGAAATTCGCGATTCTTCACCACTTTTGTTTCTGATCATTTCTCCCGTCGTTCTTTCCGGTTGTGGTAGATCCATTGGATATTGCCCACTGTTACTTTCGCGTACCCTTGCGTAGTATCGTTGGAGTGGTACGCAATAATTTTTTTCCATCGGTTGTGAACGTGTAGCTGAATGCATTGCTCTGTACTCTTCGCGACCTGGCTTTCCATTGTCACGTATTGGTTCGATATCTTGTCTGCCTAACCTTGCCGCTTCATTGCACGATCCAGATTGCCTTGAAACATACATTTGTGGTTCTGCATGTAATTGTGGTGCCGTTTGTTCATCAAGAATTTCTAAACGTGTTTGTTGCGGTGCAGGCTGTCTGATTTCACATATGTTATTTTCCGCCTGTGATTGGAATCGAAAATTCATGATATCTTCGTTAATTGCTTGTTTTTCCGGTGCTGTTACAGATACGTATGTGGTTGCAGACTCAGTGCTTGTTCGATCCTGTTCACTACGCTCTTCAATGGTTTGCAACAACTCTGTTCACAATTTCTGAAATTGTTCCTTCGTTTCCACTTCTTTTTTGACTATGCGGTTATCATATCTTTTCAGCGCTGCTTTTGTGATACGTTTGCGTAATACACTGTTTTCATCAATTTCACGCGCTGTACCTGCTGCTTGTCTGGTAATTACGTTTATCTGTTTCTCTAGTTTCTTGACTTCTCCCTGGGTGTTGTTACGTAATGTTTTGATCTTGCCCTGAGTGTCATTACGCAATGTTTGTACGTCCGCTTGTACCTTGTCAATGTCTGTCCTCAATTGATTGTGACCTGTTACTAAGTTTCCTATCACTTCTCGAGATTCTTTTGCCTCGTCTTCAATATGACTTAGGTGTAACTGAATTTTTTTGTTTTGTTCTTTAATCTCACGCAATTGTCTCGTGGTTTCTGGATTCTGAATTTGAATTTGATTCGCTATTTCTTTATTTTGCCTTGTCATGGTTTCGGTAATTAGTTGTAATAATTCTGTCAGATTGGTGGGTCCTATTGCGTTTTCTTCCGACGTCCTACGCTCTGTGTTTTCGCCGAAGCGAAGGTTCGCAACCGATTGCATTGAACTGTGCGGTGACACGTTTCTGCTCGCATTCCTTGTACTCTGTGGTGAGGGAGCTCTGATTACTTGTACTATGGGTTCTACGTATTCAAGACGCAAGTTAGAATCCTCATCGACTGTCTCTCTACTTTCCTGCTCCTCTGTCGTATGCTGACTTACGTTTTCTATGCCTTGACGTACATTATCCTCGTTATGGTGCGTTATCTGTCCTATTTCTCGCGATACTGCATCGTCTGTTGTACTGTCCTCTATTCTCTGTCCATCTTCATGCTGGGTCTCTACCTCAATTCGATCAAGGTCTCGATCTGCCATTGCTAATCTTTCCGAATCCCTTATTTTCTGTTTTAAAAGCAATTCACGCCCCCTACTTCGCGTCAACATGCGCTCATACGATCTCAAGCGTTTCATAAACTTTTTGCACACACGACTTGACAATCCATTCCCTTACTTGTTGGGTCAGAACCAACTTGTCAACGATGTATCCGCCAACTGTGCGCTTCCATTGGAGAGAAAACTTAATTCTAACAATATTAAAATTCATAACTTAATTATGCTATTGTCTCTGCTAGAATGTCTCACGTTCTATTGCATACTTTCTTACTATCTATCGCTGCAGCTACTGTTTTCGACTATTTATAACTTCAGGAAAAAAAAATTTGTTACTGAAAGTTTTCAACGAGATATTTTTGTGACCTAGTTAGGCATGTGGTCGACTTTCAATCATAGTACTTTACCATCCTGGTAGGGTCACCATTCTCTAACATTCTGCACGGTGTCTGTTTGTTCTGTCTCCCTACCACTTTCGCGCAACAATGTTCTGAGCATGTTTTTTAGGGAATTGACTAGTTTGAACCTGGGACATGTTTCTGGTAAGGAGACGCCAGACTACACATGACATGTAGAGTTCAGCAGAGTTCAGTGAGACTGGCGATGATATAACCAAATACTTAATGATTTCAGCGTCAGCTCCACTGCACTCCCTGTAAAAGAACCTTAATACAAACTAAATTTAGTGGAAGGGGTTCAAAGCTTTCCTATTTTTAGTTAGCTGGTAAAATAAGGTCGAAAAAGCAGTTAAGGTTACCATTGGAAATTTTATTCTACTCACAAAACATTGTTTATAAATTGCACTATTGATAAAAGGAAATATTTTAATACAGGATGATAAAAACCAACTGCGTTCAACAAAAATGTGAAAGAATATTCCCTGAGTGGGTTTTCAAGTTCTACAATGGATCAAAGGATGACCTATGCCATATCACGTCTATAATCTAGGTTTAAATTAAGTTTCACAAAAGAGAAAACTATCAAAATGGTCTACAGTGACCCTCAATTATCTTTAATTACTTATCTAACTTGTCATAAATTACAGTGGCTGATGTGGCTTCTCAATAATTATATAACAGAAAAATAATCGCGTTTCAGATTTTAACTTATGTGGCAAATGTGAATACCATGAGCTTCAATTGACGATCGACACTAGTATTACGTAAAAACGGGATGTAACAGATAAGTCTTCGGCAGTTCTGAGTGAACCTTTACTCAAAAATGCGGCATCGCGTGCGTTCATTACCTTGTCGGAGGTCGTCAGGGGGGGCGGGCGGCACAGCTCCACGCACCTCGCTGTCTCGGAAGCAACTCTCTCCTAACTTCTCCTTACTACAATTTACCGAAGTTGGTTAAAAAAAAACTATCTGGCTGTGTTTTCATTTGACCAGTCATGGTCTCAATGTTAACCATAAGCTCCGCCTACAAAAATTCTGTCTATCCAATGAGAAACGTTATACTTTTCGTGGTGGGGTAATGTTTTTAACGTTTGCAACGTAACAGAGACGCGAAAAAGTCTCACGCTAAAACTTGCAGCTGATGTGGCCCCTTTTAGTGTTATAGTAAGATCTATACTGTTCTTCTGAAGGGCTCTATCTTTTATCATGGGCTGGGCGGTGGTCCTGCCGGTTACTTTTCGAGGTGAGGCAATGTTTTTATCGTTTGCAACGTAACAGAGACGCGAAAAAGTCTCACGCTAAAACTTGCAGCTGGTGTGGCCCTTTTAGTGTTATCGTAAGATCTATACTGTTCTTCTGGAGGCTCTATCTTTTAACATGGGCTGAGGGGTGGTCCTGGTGGTTGGCTGGCGACGTGGGTGTCCGTCCCTTATCGTAGGGCCTTCTAGCTTAACACGAGTCTGCTCTCGGCTTCTGTTCTCGTTTCTTTCCTCGGAACTGCGTCTGTTTCACGGTGGGAAGGTATGACATGCATTTAGTCGTTCTTGTGTTAGTCTGTGGTATTTCATTGCTCACTTGTTGATCGTATTACTTTGGTTAATTTAACGTCAGGATTTATTTGGAACTATGTGACATACTGCCGGATTTGCTTATCATGTCAGGGTTTTCATGGAAGGTGTTGGATTTGCCTGCCACCTTACACCATGTGCCTCAACGCATGTTCTTTCTCACACGTTCACATCGGCCTGGCTGCATCCGAACTAGAGATGGGCAAATTCGTTCATCCATAGGAACTAGTTCATTGGTGATCGATCTTTTTTGGGAACAATTTGCGAGCTATCAGGTCCGAAGGAACGGTTCACCAAGATGAATGGGAGGAGTGAGGAACGAATTCTAAGGAACGGTCTTACACAGTTCACTTTCTTTTTACTCGTTCACCATTCATTTGTGTATGGTATATGTTTCTTATGAAAAACTGGAAATTTGTGGCACAGGTGACCGAAGATGGAAGGTCCCAAGAGGGGGCACTTGCCTCCCCCCTGGAGTACAGAGTTTTTATTCATTACAGAACCCTCACACACCTGTGGAAGTAATTGCCGTGATCCTGCAGAACCTCATGTTTAGCCATCCGTATCGTTATGCGGGCTGAAAGCAAAGGGAAACTACAGCCATAATTTTTCCCGAGGGCATGCAGCTTTACTGTATGATTAAATGATGATGGCGTCCTCTTGGGTAAAATATTCCGGAGGTAAAATAGTCCCCCATTCGGATCTCCGGGTGGGGACTAATCAAGAGGACGTCATTATCAGGAGAAAGAAAACTGGCGTTCTACGGATTGGAGCGTGGAATGTCAGATCCCTTAATCGGGCAGGTAGGTTAGAAAATTTAAAAAGGGAAACGAATAGGTTAAAGTTAGATATAGTGGGAATTAGTGAAGTTCGGTGGCAGGAGGAACAAGTCTTTTGGTCAGGTGAATAGAGGGTTATAAATACAAAATCAAATAGAGGTAATGCAGGTGTAGGTTTAATAATGAATAAAAAAATAGGAGTGTGGGTAAGCTACTACAAACAGCATAGTGAACGCATTATTGTGGCCACGATAGACACGAAACCCACACCTACTACAATAGTACAAATTAATATGCCAACTAGCTCTGCAGATGACGAAGAAATTGATGAAATGTATGATGAGATAAAATAAATCATTCAGGTAGTGAAGGGAGACGAAAATTTAATAGTCATGGGTGACTGAAATTCGTCTGTAGGAAAAGGGAGAGAAGGATACATAGTAAGTGAATATGGATTGGGGCTAAGAAATGAAAGAGGAAGCCGCCTCGTAGAATTTTGCGCAGAGCATAACTTAATCATAACTAACAATTGGTTCAAGAATGATGAAAGAAGGTTGTATACATGGAAGAACCCTGAAGATACTAAAAGGTATCAGATAGATTATATAATGGTCAGACAGAGATTTAGGAACCAGGTTTTAAATTGTAAGACATTTCCAGGGGTAGATGTGGACGCTGACCACAATCTATTTGTTATGAACTGTAGATTAAAACTGAAGAAACTGCAAAAAGGTGGGAATTTAAGGAGATGGGACCTGGATAAACTGAAAGAACCAGAGGTTGTACAGAGTTTCAGGGAAAGCATAAGGGAACAATTGAAAGGAATGGGGGAAAGAAATACAGTAGAAGAAGAATGGGTAGCTCTGAGGGATGAAGTAGTGAAGGCAGCCGACGATCAAGTAGGTAAAAAGAAGAGGGTTAGTAGAAATCCTTGGGTAACAGAAGAAATATTGAATTTAATTGATGAAACGAGAAAATATAAAAATGCAGTAAATGAAGCAGGCAAAAAGGAATACAAACGTCTAAAAAATGATATCGACAGGAAGTGCAGAATGGCTAAGCAGGGATGGCTAGAGGACAAATGTAAGGATGTAGAGGCTTATCTCACTAGGGGTAAGATAGATACCTTTGGAGAAAGGAGAACCACTTGCATGAATATCAAGGGCTTTGATCGAAACCCAGTTCTAAGCAAAGAAGGGAAAGCAGAAAGGTAGAAGGAGTATATAGAGGGTCTGTACAAGGGCGACGTACTTGAGGACAATATTATGGAAATGGAAGAGGAGGTAGATGAAGTTGAAATGGGAGATATGATATTGCGTAAAGAGTTTGACACAGTACTGAAAGACCTGAGTCGAAACAAGGCCCCCGGAGCAGGCAACATTCCATTAGAACTACTGACAGCCTTGGGAGAGCCAGTCCTGACAAAAGTCTACCATCTGGTGAGCAAGATGTATGAGACAGGCGAAATACCCTCAGACTTCAAGAAGAATATAATAATTCCAATCCCAAAAAAAGCAGGTGTTGACAGATGTGAAAATTACCGAACTATCAGTTTAATAAGCCACAGCTGCACAATACTAACGCGAATTCTTTACAGACGAATGGAAAAGCTGATAGAAGCCGACCTCGGGGAAGATCAGTTTGGATTCCGTAGAAATGTTGGAACACGTGAGGCAATACTAACCCTACGGCTTATCTTAGAAGAAAGATTAAGGAAAGGCAAACCTACGTTTCTAGTATTTGTAGACTTGGAGAAAGCTTTTGACAATGTTGATTGGAATACTCTCTTTCAAATTCTGAAGATGGTTCGGGTCAAATACAGGGAGCGAAAGGCTACTTACAATTTGTACAGAAAGCAGATGGCAGTTATAAGAGTCGAGGGGTATGAAAGGGAAGCAGTGGTTGGGAAGGGAGTGAGACAGGGTTGTAGCCTATCCCTGATGTTATTCAATCTGTATATTGAACAACCGATAAAGGAAACAAAAGAAAAGTTCGGAGTTGGTATTAAAATCCACAGAGAAGAAATAAAAACCTTGAGGTTCGCCGATGACATTGTAATTCTGTCAGAGACAGCAAAGGACTTGGAAGAGCAGTTGAACGGAATGGACAGTGTCTTGATAGGAGGGTATAAGATGAACATCAACAAAAGCAAAACAAGGATAATGGAATGTAGTCGAATTAAGTCGGGTGATGCTGAGGGAGTTAGATTAGGAAATGAGACACTTAAAGTAGTAAAGGAGTTTTGCTATTTGGGGAGCAAAATAACTGATGATGGTCGAAGTAGAGAGGATATAAAATGTAGACTGGCAATGGCAAGGAAAGCGTTTCTGAAGAAGAAAAATTTGTTAACACTGAGTATAGATTTAAATGTCAGGATGTCGTTTCTGAAAATATTTGTATGGAGTGTAGCCATGTATGGAAGTGAAACGTGGACAATAAATAGTTTAGACAAGAAGAGAATAGAAGCTTTCGAAATGTGGTGCTACAGAAGAATGCTGAAGATTAGATGGGTAGATCACATAACTAATGAGGAGGTATTGAATAGAATTGGGGAGAAGAGGAGTTTGTGGCACAACTTGACTAGAAGAAGGGATCGGTTGGTAGGACATGTTCTGAGGCATCAAGGTATCACCAATTTAGTATTGGAGGGCTGCGTGGAGGGTAAAAAACGTAGAGGGAGAGCAAGAGATGAATACACTAAGCAGATTCAGAAGGATGTAGGCTGCAGTACGTACTGGGAGATGAAGGAAACTTGCACAGGATAGAGTAGCATGGAGAGCTGCTTCAAACCAGTCTCAGGACTGAAGACCACAACAACAACAACAACATCGTTATGCAACTGATCGCAGTGAAATAATATAAATTGGTGGACGAAAAACTGGTCCCGAGTATAGACTGCTTGCCAGTTAGGTAGGAATTGTTGACCGCTACGAGCAGAATAGATGAACATGTAATGATTAAGCAGTAAAGAAATAACAGACACGGCTTTCCGGGCGGAAAGGGAGCGCCTGGTCCACGAATCCGCCCGGCGGATTTGTGTCGAGGTCCGGTGAACCGGCCAGTCTGTGGATGGTTTTTAGGTGGTTTCCCATCTGCCTCCGCAAATGCGGGCTGGTTCCCCTTGTTCCTCCTCAGTTACAGTATGTCGGCGGTTACTGCGCAAACAAGTTCTCCACGTACGCGTACACCACCATTACTCTGCCACGCAAACATAGCGGTACACTCGTCTGGTGTGAGACGTTCCCTGGGGGGTCCACCGGAGGCCGAACCGCACAATAACCCTGGGTTCGGTGTTGTGTGGGTGGCGGAGGGGTGAGGTGGACTGCGGCAGTCGTCGTGGGGTTGCGGACCACTGCGGCTGCGGCGGGGACGGAGCCTCTCCGTCTTTTCTAGGTCCCCGGTTAACATACAATACAATACATACAAAGAAAAACAAATAAGCTAATGCAAACAGCAACTTCGAAACAATAGATGTCGATTGGTGGGCGACAATGAGCAGTCCAATAGTCGGAGCCGATTTTTCGTGCGCCACCCTGTACTACTAAAATAATGTTGTAGAAGCTATCGTAGTCTCTTTAAAAAATATGACGCCAGGCATTCGATTATGGAGCGGGGGCTTCATTCGATTGTAAGTCAGCCTGGCTTCCATAACAATGAACATGCTGTTTTACCTTACATAAAAAAAAGAAGACTGGATCTTCGCCCGTGGTCTAGGGGTAGCGTATTTGATTCATAATCAAAACGTCTTCGGTCCCGGGTTTGATCCCCGCCACTGCCTAAATTTTGATAAATAATCAGTATTGGCGGCCGAAGACTTCCGGCATAAGAAGTCAGCCTCATTCTGCCAACGGCCTTGTCAAAGAGGGCGGAGGAGCGGATAGAGGTTCAGGGCACTCTCTTGTCCTAGGGTTGGGAAATTGCCCCTAAAGGCGGAAGAATCAGCAATGATCAACGACATGAGGATGCAGAAGGCAATGGAAACCACTGCATTAAAGACACGTAACGTGTATCCACAGGACATGTGGCCTGTAATTGAAGAAGTGTCATGATGATCTCTCCATTGGCAAAAGATTCCGGAATAGTCCCCCATTCGGATCTCCGGGAGGGGACTGCCAAGGGGGAGGTTACCATGAGAAAAAGACTGAATAATCAACGAAAGGATAACGTTCTACGAGTCAGGGCGTGGAATGTCAGAAGCTTGAACGTGGTAGGGAAACTAGAAAATCTGAAAAGGGAAATGCAAAGGCTCAATCTAGATATAGTAGGGGTCAGTGGAAGGAACACAAGGATTTCTGGTCAGATGAGTATCGGGTAATATCAACAGCAGCAGAAAATGGTATAACAGGTGTAGGATTCGTTATGAATAGGAAGGTAGGGCAGAGGGTGTGTTACTGTGAACAGTTCAGTGACTGGGTTGTTCTAATCAGAATCGACAACAGACCAACACCGACAACGATAGTTCAGGTATACATGCCGACGTCGCAAGCTGAAGATGAACAGATAGAGAAAGTGTATGAGGATATTGAAAGGGTAATGCAGTATGTAAAGGGGGACGAAAATCTAATAGTCATGGGCGACTGGAATGCAGTTGTAGGGGAAGGAGTAGAAGAAAAGGTTACAGGAGAATATGGGCTTGGGACAAGGAATGAAAGAGGAGAAAGACTAATTGAGTTCTGTAACAAGTTTCAGCTAGTAATAGCGAATACTCTGTTCAAGAATCACAAGAGGAGGAGGTATACTTGGAAAAGGCCGGGAGATACGGGAAGATTTCAATTAGATTACATCATGGTCAGACAGAGGTTCCGAAATCAGATACTGGATTGTAAGGCGTACCCAGGAGCAGATATAGACTCAGATCACAATATTGTAGTGATGAAGAGTAGGCTGAAGTTCAAGACATTAGTCAGGAAGAATCAATACGCAAAGAAGTGGGATACGGAAGTACTAAGGAATGACGAGATACGTTTGAAGTTCTCTAACGCTATAGATACAGCAATAAGGAATAGCGCAGTAGGCAGTACAGTTGCGGAGGAATGGACATCTCTAAAAAAGGGCCATCACAGAAGTTGGGAAGGAAAACATAGGTACAAAGAAGGTAGCTGCGAAGAAATCATGGGTTACAGAAGAAATACTTCAGTTGATTGATGAAAGGAGGAAGTACAAACATGTTCCGGGAAAATCAGGAATACAGAAATACAAGTCGCTGAGGAATGAAATAAATAGGAAGTGCAGGGAAGCTAAGACGAAATGGCTGCAGGAAAAATGTAAAGATATCGAAAAAGATATGATTGTCGGAAGGACAGACTCAGCATACAGGAAAGTCAAAACAACCATTGGTGACATTAAAAGTAACAGTGGTAACATTAAGAGTGCAACGGGAATTCCACTGTTAAATGCAGAGGAGAGAGCAGATAGGTGGAAAGAATACATTGAAAGCCTCTATGAGGGTGAAGATTTGTCTGATGTGATAGAAAAAGAAACAAGAGTTGATTTAGAAGAGATAGGGGATCGAGTATTAGAATCGGAATTTAAAAGAGCTTTGGAGGACTTACGGTCAAATAAGGCAGAAGGGATGGATAACATTCCATCAGAATTTCTAAAATCATTGGGGGAAGTGGCAACAAAACGACTATTCACGTTGGTGTGTAGAATATATGAGTCTGGCGATATACCATCTGACTTTCGGAAAAGTATCATCCACACAATTCCGAAGACGGCAAGAGCTGACAAGTGCGAGAATTACCGCACAATCAGCTTAACAGCTCATGCATCGAAGCTGCTTACAAGAATAGTATACAGAAGAATGGAAAAGAAAATTGAGAATGCGCTAGATGACGATCAGTTTGGCTTTAGGAAAAGTAAGCAATTCTGACGTTACGGCTAATAATGGAAGCAAGGCTAAAGAAAAATCAAGACACTTTCACAGGATTTGTAGACCTGGAAAAAGCGTTCGACAATATAAAATGGTGCAAGCTGTTCGAGATTCTGAAAAAAGTAGGGGTAAGCTATAGGGAGAGACGGGTCATATACAATATGTACAACAACCAAGAGGGAATAATAAGAGTGGACGATCAAGAACGAAGTGCTCGTATTAAGAAGGGTGTAAGACAAGGCTGTAGCCTTTCGCCCCTACACTTCAATCTGTACATCGAGGAAGCAATGATGGAAATAAAAGAAAGGTTCAGGAGTGGAATTAAAATACAAGGTGAAAGGATATCAATGATACGATTCGCTGATGACATTGCTATCCTGAGTGAAAGTGAAGAAGAATTAAATGATCTGCTGAACGGAATGAACAGTCTAATGAGTACACAGTATGGTTTGAGAGTAAATCGGAGAAAGACGAAGGTAATGAGAAGTAGTAGAAATGAGAACAGCGAGAAACTTAACATCAGGATTGATGCTGACGAAGTCAATAATGAAGTTAAGGAATTCTGCTACCTAGGCAGTAAAATAACGAATGACGGACGGAGCAAGGAGGACATCAAAAGCAGACTCACTATAGCAAAAAAGGCATTTCTGGCCAAGAGAAGTGTACTAATATCAAATACCGGCCTTAATTTGAGGAAGAAATTTCTGAGGATGTACGTCTGCAATACAGCATTGCATGGTAGTGAAACATGGACTGTGGGAAAACCGGAAGAGAAGAGAATCGAAGCATTTGAGATGTGGTGCTATAGACGAATGTTGAAAATTAGGTGGACTGATAACGTAAGGAATGAGGAGGTTCTACGCAGAATCGGAGAGGAAAGGAATATGTGGAAAACACTGATAAGGAGAAGGGACAGGATGATAGGACACCTGCTAAGACATGGGGGAATGACTTCCATGGTACTAGAGGGAGTTGTAGAGGGCAAAAACTATAGAGGAAGACAGAGATTGGAATACGTCAAGCAAATATTTGAAGACGTAGGTTGCAAGTGCTACTCTGAGATGAAGAGGTTAGCACAGGAAAGGAATTCGTGGCGGGCCGCATCAAACCAGTTAGTAGTAGACTGATGACAAAAAAAAAAAAATTACGGAGAATGGGCACTCGCATGTATACTAACAAAAAAACTTGTTGTTTATAAATATGCCTTCTGCTGTTTATCGAAATAGTGAAGTAAGCTGATGTGCCTTTTTACTACGTGAAAAGATGTATGTATTACATATCATGTAATTTTATGTAATTTACGAAATTATAAAATACATTTTAACTATCACTCGTGGATGCTGAATAGAATACGAAAAGAACCGAAGTCCAGAGTTCAAAAAAGGTTTGAAACAGATCTAGAATGGGTATGCACAGCGAGCGAAAGGAACAACAACTGTATACTGAACTGACTACGAGCTGTCGCAGTGGCCTCGCGATGAAGGACGAGTCCGCCAGAGGGAAACAGAGACAGGGACCGGAACGGGACCGAGGCTGGAACGAGACCGGCCGACGTGCCGTTGTGGGAACGAGAACGACCGTTTCCCGTTCCCGGGAACTACAAGTAGAAAGCCGCGACCGAAGGGAACTATGTAAGACCGTTCCT
Source organism: Schistocerca serialis cubense (assembly GCF_023864345.2). Lineage (NCBI taxonomy): Eukaryota > Metazoa > Arthropoda > Insecta > Orthoptera > Acrididae > Schistocerca > Schistocerca serialis. The sequence continues at coordinate 492,204,671 of NC_064646.1, read as the reverse complement.
TAGAATCCGTTCCTCGCTCCTTGCATTCATCTTGGTGAACCGTTTCTTTGGACCCGTCAGTTCGCGAGCGACCCATCTCTGATCCGGACAGTATCAAAGGTAGCATGTAAATTCTGCTCCAGTGTCTTCACATCTGGAATGGGCTCTGCACACGCAGTACTTTCGAGATGGCCCCATAACCATAAATCGCAAGGATTTGAGATCCGCTGAAAGAGCAGACCATGCAACTTGATCCCCTCGTCTGATCTATTGACCAGTGAAAACACGATTGAGATGCGTCCGGACGTTAATGGCGAAGTGGCTGGAGCACCGTCATCTAGCAGCCACATAACCCTTCGAATCATCAATGGTACTTCTTCTAGCACGGGAGGCAAGAAACGCCGATAGTACCAGCCTGTAGGGTGACGTGGAAGGAAGACTGGTCCCAAAATACAGTCGCCAATTATCCCGGCCCACACTTTCCGGCTGTAGCAGTGCTGCACCGATACTGATGAAACATGCGGGTTCTGCGTACTATTTCACAGATGACTGCTATGAAAGTAGAAGATACAGCTCCAGGTAAAGATGGCCTTATCTGTGAATAGAATGGATGACACGAAACACAGAATCGTGGTTGTCTGGTGAAGAAAACAGTGACAAAACTGCTCCAGATACGGAAAGTCTGTCGCTAGCAAGCCCTGACAAGGCTGTGAGTCATAAGGGCAGCAACAATTATCACGTATAGTGTTCCATACGTCCTCCGGCTCACCCAGTACTGGTGCGTCATCTGCCTGGTACTGACACGACGGTCACTTTGCACAATGTCTGGTGTCCAAACATTTCGGATATGTCCTTCATGATTTCCTGCTTCCTGAAACTACCCTGTCTGAGACAAATGGCGAAACACTGTTACAAAACTTGTGTGCTTTGGTTGTTGTCCGTGGGTTCAAAAATGGCTCTGAGCACTATGGGACTTAACTTTTGAGGTCATCAATCCCCTAGAACTTAGAACTACTTAAACCTAGCTAAGCTAAGGACATCACACACATCCATGCCCGAGGCAGGATTCGAACCTGCGACCGTAGCGGTCGTACGGTCCCAGACTGTAACGCCTAGAACCGCTCTGCCACGCCGGCCGGTTGTTATCGGTGGGAATGGGTCTCCTAATGTTGCTGTTCGCTGCCTGTTGCCATTTGCCTTTCCATAAGTAAACACCATACCGGCAGGCTCTCGATTCGAATATACAGATGGGTCCAAAACAATGTATCCACTGTTTAAAAGTCCATAGCTTGCAAACTAATTGACGGAGTTGTCTCATCTTTGGTAGTGTAACAGTTTGTAGTTCCGGCAATCGCCACACAGGCGTTGTATTGCATTGTTTTGTTTTGTCAGATGACAGTCGCCAGATAGTCAGTGTTTTGTTCTTAGTTGCGCGAGTTTGCAGAGATGACTGTGGGGTCTGATGAATGAGGCACAGTTCAAACTCAGTGGTACAGTAAATCGCCCTTATTGCATCTACTGGGCCGCCGAAAATCCGAACATCCATGTAGACAAAGTCGTGAATTTTCCAGGAGTAAGTGTGTGGTTTGGGTTGTCTTACCGGGGCTTGATTGGGCCATTCTTCTTTGACGGCACAGTTACTGGTGAGGTGTACCTTCAGAAGCTTCAGACATCCATTTTACCTGCCACCCGAGACTTGTATGGAGACGGAAGAGTTTACTTTCAACAAGATTGTGCCCCAGCCTACTACCAAAATCGTGTTAGGGCGTATCTCGACGAAAATCTACCAGGAAGATGGATAGGCCGTAGAGGTGCTGTGTAGTATCCACCACGTTCCCCAGACCTAACTCCTCTGGACTTTTACCTGTGGGGAAACACTAAAGGACGTCGTTTATCGACAAAAGCCACGCACATTGGATGTACATTCATGTGCAAATATCCAACTGAACACGTTGCAGTCAGTAGTTCGTGCTGCAGTTTGGCGGCATCGTTTGTGTGTGGATGTTAATGGTGACCATTTCGAACACCTATAGTGATATCTTTAAGTTGGACTTTAAGCTACACTTTCACCATAAATGAGACAACTCCGTGAATTAGTTTGCAAGTTATGGACTTCTAAACAGTGGATACAATGTTTGGGACCCCCCTGTGTAGTACGTTTGTATACAGCGGTGTATCACATCCGCTACAAAGTGAGTTAGAAAGAGAAGTGAGTCGGACACAACATTACCAAATGCTACTGCAGGAGAGGGTGCTGGGCATGACGTATGAGGAACAGTACCACCCTCTAGGAGCAAGAAGGCATACTGTAACTGTGCCTGCATGCTACAGCGCTTATTAGACCGCTGTCTCTGTAACAAAATCTGATTGAATAAATGGTCTCTGGCATGGAAACGGTGCACCTCTGGACATAAGTTCATTATACCCTTTTCGTTCCGTATTCCCTTATCATCAGCCCCTAGAGTTTGTACACGGTGGAAAAAATCACCCAGTGTATCACTGCAACCGTCTCGGTGTGTGGATGAAACGTCTCATGTCTGGGATATGAAGGGATGCCGGAGTCACCGCTGTACTGGTCGTTCGTTAAATTAGGACCAACATCAGGCTGATCAACCTCTACACTTCCACAGCAGACCCACATTACAGACGGTGTTCACCTGTATCAGGCAGACAGCAGTGGGGACTTAACGCAGACTCTGCCGATGTATAAAATGGTGTCTCTGACGATTCATGCATTTGTGGTTGACCACCAGCTACCAGGCCGCTCTGCCGTCTGAATCGAGAAGGGCGCCAGACCATCGACCACGAACCTAGGGTAGGCGGCTTTCAATTGGATTTCGTGCATGGCCTTGCATCATGTGGTGATAAACATCACGGGCTGTCTGCTCACGCGGCGGGTCAGTGTTGGCATAATTGAAGTCCATAAAAAACACCTTAAGGTGAGATAGTGTCGGCGAAATATGCGCCACTGCAATTGGTGGTTCGTGACAGCCGGGGACCAGTTCTTCAATCAGAGCTCCCCTGGAGTGCGCTGCCGGTGATTCCACATCTTCATCGTCGTGGCGGCGTGTAAAACAGCGCGTTGACCATTTCGAGACCGCCCGTTGTGGTAGGGAGGTGTTAGAACGCTAACCACACGACTGCCGCCATCTCATGCACACTGCCACAACGCACCGGTACATCACCGAGGCATAAAACTTCTCTTGAGATTTCCTCGAGATCGCCTACGTCAGGGGTTCCCAACAAAATTTTCTCGAGGGCCCCCTCATCGAGCGTGATTGATACCTTGTCATATCACAGTATAGAGTACCTTAAAAAACGAAATGAAGATTCTTTTTATACCTTTTCTATTTTTGGTACTTAGAAAAAACATTGACATATTCATTATTGAAAAAATACTGAGCTTAAAAGTTTTTCAATTTGGCCATCATTGTTATTAACTAATTGCCTCTTATCTAATTCTAGTTTTGCGCTAGAGTGTTGAACCGTGTATCGACTCGTGCTACACCTTGTGTTTAGATTGCATTGGTTTTCATTTTCTTCCCCTGACATGTTTGTTTGATATGTTGTCTGTCATTAAGTGGCTGCTTGGTAGTCTTTTCCTTCTGCTATCGATATCTGCGTTGCTTCCGGGAACTGCTATGGAGGAAGTGAGGTCTTTGACCGGTGGTAACTTCGTGTGGTGGCGCGGAAGCAGGGGCGTGCGCTCACAGAGTCAGGTGGACGCGGGACGGCAGTGTGGCTCGCCAGCGCGGACCAGGCGTGGTCGGTTGTACCGAGTCGCCACGTGATGTATGTCGGTTGTGTGTAACGAGCGGGTCGAGTTGACGGAAGAGCTCCCCGCGGGATGGTTGTATACACAATCGCCCCACGAGTAGTTGCTGATCATTTCACCTTGGTGGGACGTTGACAAGCTTCTTTAAATCCTCCCTTTTAACACTGGAGTTTAAAGGAGACACCTAACATGAAGGAGCGGTCACTACCCGTCAACGTCGCAGAGAAGACGTGAACTCCGGTGACACAGCTTTTTGTCGCGCGACCGTGGCGTGTTGTGTACGCTGGCGACGCGTGCGCGGTCGGATGTGTGGATCCTTGCCATCGGAGGCCGTGTACTCTCTGTTCGAGCATAGTTGCAAGTTAAGTTCGTGGAAGGTTTAATCATTAGTAATAATTTTCTGTAACCAGCGCCTCTTCTGCCTTGTGGCCTCCGGCGACCGGGTTTCCTGTCCCTGTCACCGGTATAAATGAAGACAGTGATCTTTCCTCCTCCTCTCGTTACTGTCCGATGGGAGATGTATTTTTGGGCAAATTGTTTCGCTATTCTGTCGTGGGTAATGAGTAAACTCATGCTTCTTGTTGGTTGATCATGTGGTCGCTCGTTTAGGACTGTGTGGTGTAATGTTTCCTTGCACGAGGTTAGCTCTAATTCTGTCAGCAAGTTAAGCCGTCTTACAACAAAAGTCGGTGCAGTGACCAGCCTGAGAGTGGCAATTGTGTTTACGGGCGTATTTAAATTGGTCAGTATTCTGTCTAGCCTGAGCATCCCTCAGTGGGTGATTTGTGGCCGCCTTACACGGATCCGTCATATATGTTATGTACTAATGATATTACAGGACACTTTTGTTTAAATTTTTTTAAAATTCCTCCAAGTTTGTAAATTCGTTTTATTGCCATTAATCGTGTGTTTGCTGAGACCTGTTTAATTTTTTTAAATGGCGGTGTTGGTAGCTTCACTACCTCACCGTACCTTATTAACAAAGTTCTGTATTTACTTTAGTAGCCTGTTTACTAATGTCCTTTAAATTTTTTTAAATTGTTGTATTGCTATAAATTACTTGATTGCCGTTAGCGGCATGTTTAAAAGGCTGTTTATTGCCGTACTACTGGTTTCTGTAAGATACGAATAAAACATTTGTCAAAATCTCAACTCGACAACAAACTACTAGAAATTTGGCCCCGTTTCCCAACTTGTGGTGTGGCTTGTAGTAACCGTAACCACTATGTGTGTCAAGTGTACTTAGTGTCATTTGGCTCTAGGTAGACGCTAGAAGCAGAAGTTGGCGTTCGATAAAGCTCTGCTCATGCAGGAAGCGGCCAAAACAAAGTAAAAAATCTGTATCATACGAAATATATTCAATATATTTTTTATTCTAATAGCATCTTGCGGACCCTTCTGGCATAGCCCCTGGTGGTCTGCGGACCACCTGTTAGGAACCACTGGATTACGTAATACGACTTCCTACTTCCAAATTAACTTGTCTTAATGGTCTAGCAAAGTTGTACAAACTTTTGAAGTAAATCCGTTATCCGAACATCGTGGCCTGCCCTTGTCAGACCACGCCTTGCTGCAGGCCAAAGCGAACAAACGGCGGAAGAACAGGCACACCTCGGCTGGCTGAGGTGAGCAGCAGGTTTAGACAGTGCCACGCGGCGTTTCCAGTTGGAGCCGGATCGGCGATTCTCATTCAGGGACGGCGCGCGGCCCGGGGCGCCTGTCCTCTCGCTATCCCCGTATAAAGACATCGTGGTCGTTGCCACTTATCTGCCGCCACATCGCTACCAAGGCCGCGCGCCGCCAGTAATGTATTCAAATTGCGCTGTTTACTCACGCGCGTCGGCGCTAATCTCCCGCACGTCGCGAGGAGGCGCGCATCTCCAGCAAGTATCGACCGTCCGATAGGTGCAGAGCAGCCGAGGGCCGCGGGCCGCGGCCTGAGGTCATCCGACGTGATGCGACGTGATGTGGTGCGTACCCCGCAGTAACAAAGCGGCGGGCGCCAAACTCAGTGGCGGCTGCCAACCTCGGGTGCCGCCCTGCGCTTGACACTTTACGGCGTCCAGTGGCAGATACTTACGCTGCACACACCATTAGCGATTTAATTAACGGCATGCTACGTCAGCGGTCGAGACCATTTGCTCGTTCTTCGAAAAAGATAGAGAATAAGCTCTGTGGGAGCCATTTCACCGTACGTAACATGAATTGTAGTTATGAATTGTAATGCAGTATACGGTAGATTATACTGTAAAATAAACTCACCAGCCGACGTATCTCTTACTTCGAACGAAACCGTAGTTAATACTGTGGTCCATATTGCAACGGAATGTAATGCACGACTGAGACGACAACAGGTTTCATGTTAGGGTGTGGCAGCTTTGCTCAGAAGCGGTATGAGTGCTGGTAGAGAAAAGCAAAGAATCGGGCACTAAATATCTTCTTTTTTAGTACGAATCCTTCCGTCAGCTGTATTCGAAGATCTTCATTTGCTATCGATATCGGTGCTACAATATGCACTACTGGCTATTAAAGTTGCTACACCAAGAAGAAATGCAGATGCTAAACGGGTATTCATTGGACAAATATATCTTACTAGAACTGACATGTGATACAATTTGGGTGCATAGATCCTGAGAAATCAGTACCCAGAACAGCCACCTCTGGCCGTAATAACGGCCTTGATACGCCTGAGCTTTGAGCCAAACAGAGCTTGGATGGCGTGTACAGGTACACCTGCCCATGCAGCTTCAACACAATACCACAGCTCATCAAGAGTAGTGACTGGCGTATCGTGACGTACCAGTTGCTCGGCCACCATTGACCAGACGTTTTCAATTGGGGAGATATATGGAGAATGTGCTGGTCAGGAAAGCAGTCGAACATTTTCTGTAACCAGGAAGGCCCGTACAGGACTTGCAACATGCGGTCGTGCATTATCCTGTTGAAATGTAGGGTTTCGCAGGGATCGAATGAAGGGTAGAGCCACGGGTCGTTACACATCTGAAAGGTAACGTCCACTGTTCAAAAGGCCGTCAATGCGATCAAGAGGTGACCGAGACGCGTAACCAATGGCACCCCATACCATCACGCCGGGTGATATGCTAGTATGGCGATGACGAATACACGCTTCCAATGTGCGTTCACGGCGATGTCGCCAAACACGGATGCGACCATCATGATGCTGTAAACAGAAACTGGATTCATCCGAAACAATGACAATTTGCCATTCCTGCACCCAGGTTCGTCGTTGAGTACACCGTCGCAGGCGCTCCTGTTGTGATGCAGCGTCAACGGTCACCGCTGCCAAGGTCTCCGAGCTGATAGTCCATGCTGCTGCAAGCGTCGTCGAACTGTTCGTGCAGATGGTTGTTGTCTTGCAAACGTCCCCATCTGTTGACTCAGGGATCGAGACGTGGCTGCACGGTGAGTTACAGCCATGCGGATAAGTTGCCTGGCATCTCGACTGCTAGTAATACGAGGCCGTTGGGATCCAGCACGGCGTTCCGTATTACCCTCCTGAACCCACCGATTCCATATTCTGGTAACAGTAATTGGATCTCGACCAACGCGCACAGCAGTGTCGCGATACGATAAACCACAACCGCGATGGGCTACAATCCGATCTTTACCACAGTCGGAAACGTGATGGTACGCATTTCTCCTCCTTACACGAGGAATCACAACAACGTTTCACCAGGCAACGCCGGTCAACTGCTGTTTGTGTATGAGAAATCGGTTGGAAACCTTTCTCATGTCAGCATGTTGTAGGTGTCGCCACCGGCGCCAACCTTGTGTGAATGCTCTGAAAATCTGATCACAGCATCTTCTTCCTGGAGGTTAAATTTCGCGTCTGTAACACGTGATCTTCGTGGTGTAGCAATTTTAATGGCCAGTAGTGTAAAAGATATCGGCATTGGTATTATATGATTTCCCGGTCTACTTTGTGCCTACTAAAACCAAAAACTGGAGGATATGATGAGCACTTAAGCGTATGTTTTGAACTCCACAATAGACATCAATTTTTTGTGATGGGTTCATATGCTCTCACGTAAACCTCTGGAACTATACTGCGAGCAATACTTTACAATAATCCGCTATGCGATTGTACTTGCACTTAAACGCCCTGTACATAGACCACGAGCAAGGCATCGCTTGTGCATATGTCTTCGTGTAATTCATTTTATGTGGGGCGAAGAATAGAGTTATGTAAACCTAGTAGTATATCATAGAGTGATTTTGTATGGTCCACTTCTATGGCCTATATTTGGCTTGCATATAGTTTCTTGGGCGACGTTTTTCTGTCAGGACTTTAGAAATGGTTCTGTATTGATGAATAATGTGAACTACGTTTATTGTAAACCTATTTTTTTTAAAAAATAACAGTGAACTCGAGTAATTATAAATTCGCAGGATCACAGTGTACATTTCATTGCAAATTTTACTTTTTTAATGATATTGTATGCATTCAAAACATAATGTTATTTTAAATCTACGATTTAAAAAGGTAGGTAAATTATTTTAAAATGATTTTAATGGGACTGGAGAGAATTGCAGTGTGGCACATGTATTGAAGGTTATCGATTGTCGCACGCAACTATGTAAACTAGTGTCTACTTACTTACCTCTAAAAATATTATACTAAGCCGCACGGGGTTGCCACATGATCTCTGGCGTCTTGTCACAGTCCGTGCGGCTCCCCCCGTCGGAGGTTCGAGTCCTGCCTCGGGCATGGGTGTGTGTGTCGTCCTTAGCGTTAGTTTAAGTTAGATTAAGTAGTGTGTAAGCTTAGGGACCGATGACCTCAGCAGTTTGGTCCCATAAGACCTTACCACAAATTTCATTTTATTATACTAGCTAGGTCCCCACTGTGGTGTCAGGTAATCAGAATATGCTGAGGCCTGAGCACATGTTATACATTTTAATTGTGTGGCATTTTATTTATATCACGGTGTTGTTTCCTGGCACTTTTACTACAAAAAATGGTTCAAATGGCTCAGAGCACTATGGGACTCAACTGCTGTGGTCATCAGTCCTCTAGAACATAGAACTACTTAGACCTAACTAACCTAAGGACATCACACACACCCATGCCCGAGGCAGGATTCGAACCTGCGACCGTAGCAGCAGCGCGGCTCCGGACTAGAGCGCCTAGAACCGCACGGCCACCACGGCCGGCACTTTTACTACAGATTGACACAACATCACTATGTGACTTTCAGTGTTGTAAAAAGCATATATGTCTAATAATGTTACATGGTTCGTAATAATGTTGCACTAGTGTATACAGTGGTTTTATGAAATCGTATATATTTGAGCGAGCTTCGCTTGGGTCGTTCGTTTTTGTAATTTTAAGATCCGATGACGGCAGAGTAGATCTGTCGAAGCAGATAATAGTAATAACAAGAATTACTAGCGATCTTGGGGAACTTGATTCTTCAAGAATAATATTAATTCATTCCTATAACAGTCCTGTTCCAATTCTTCTTATTTCCAAGATTGCTAAGAAAATAGAATGGTGAATTCCGCCTTATTCTAGACACGTTTGGAGTTTTGTTTTAGTCAGCCATGTTTGAGCACATTTTGCTATCTTCAGTGGGTTACTTTATTTCCTTTCTGTAAAATTGTTGTGGGACATTAACGTTTAGAGAAAACATTTGGTATAAAATATTAGCATTTGTGAATGAAGTGAATGTTGTCAGATATTATAAATGGTTTGTTCACAGCTCACAGTTGAGATATATATTACTGGGCTGATAGATTGTATGTTGTTTATTACAATATGTTTATGAATGTGGTTTTATAGCTTATTTGGAAAGAGAGTGGGTGTATGCATTAGTTTACGTACTCGACATGAAGCTATTGAATGTTTATGTTGGTAGCTGTAAGTCTGCAACGCAATCTACGACTTGTCATCTGCAAACAGCGAAACGTAATTTTTATTTTTGTTTATTATGCATTTCCGAACGAAAATGAGTATTTATCGCATTATTTTGCGTGTCATTTACGGCTTTGATGTTCTGATGTTTGTCTCCTTTGCTTGTGGTGTGGTAACACGTTGATTTCTACCACTTTTGTCGTTTCACAGTCATTTTCTGAGAGCTTTCGAACTTACGCAGTGTTTTCGCCGCCATTCTGAACACTTCTGCGGTAGGGTGGCGGGTCAATCGCTTATGTTAGATCAGTCATGATTATTAATATTTTGAGATGAATTGTCTTAAATGCAAGAAACAGATATACAGAGCGTTAGTACTGATTTTGTTATCATAAACTGTGAGCAACGTTACAATTATCGAATATCAAGTGCTGTTTTACGAACTAGGCAGTCGTGTGGGATGTTGTGTAACATTACATGTAGCAGTGCTGTGGCATGAGTTGCACCGCTAAATAAACGATATACATCCTTCAAAACAAATCTAAGTGTTCTGTGCCGAAAAGTAGACCCTGTTTTTTCACTCTTTCAATAGTTGCAGTACCAGTTCATAAATGGAAACACGACCCAACGTGATATTCTGCAGCGAGAGGAGCATTCGAATTCAGAAGAGGAAGGTGAGCTACTGAACCCAGCGACGCTCAACTGATGCTGTGCACCACAAGACACTGGGGCACATCATTTAGACAGGAGGTGTCCATTACTGATATGCGCCAGCAGAGAACCGCAGACAACTGTGTGGCGCATGTAACGCAAACGCAAACGGCTACCTTTGGAACCGTACCGGCTGCAGTTGTTACGTTTCTTGACTGCTCGGGGCAAGGAACTTTGCTCTGTCTTTCGCAGTGGCTGGACGAATACGGTTTTGCACAGAAATTGGTTCAAATGGCTCTGAGCACTATGGAACTTAATATCTGAGGTCATCAGTCCCCTAGAACTTAGAACTACTTAAACCTAACTAACCTAAGGACATCACACACATCCATGCCCGAGGCAGTTGCACAGATACTGAATTTCAGTGACGAAGCCACAATTCATGTGTCTGGAAAGCTGAATCGTCATAACATGGGTGTGTAGGTTACGGAACTTCCACACGAGATTGTAAAAGACGTCGTCATTCGCCTAAAGTTAACATCCTTTTTGCCATGCTCTCTTCAAAAGTTTGTGCACCATTCGTGATTACAGAGAACACTGTTACAGGTTTCGTGTACGAGGACGTACTGCAGCAGTGGCTTACGCCACAATTATTGCAAGGCAGTGTGGACTTGATTCTGCAACAAGACCGTGCCCCACCATACTTTTTTCAGACGTTCTTGAGTACCTCAATGCTGAACTGCCTCTGCGTTGGATTGGACGAGCTTCCCATTGTGACTGTCATCTTCTTCAATGGCCCCTACCGTCACCTGATTTAACTCTATGCGATTTCATTTATGGAGGATTGTCATACATTGTGTGTTCAACTGCTTCATCTCAAACAGTTGTAAGGATAGATGTTTAATGTAGTCACTGATATGGACCATGTCGTGCATGACCAGAGTTAGACTACCCTGTTGACATTTACCACATTAGAAGTACTTCCCATATTGAGTGACTGTAATGTGAGTTAAAAACTTGGAGGGGTGATATGTCCACTGATATGTCTCTGTTTGCAGTTTCTGCGCAATCGTGTTCTGAATTCCTGGAGATATTTATGAATGACTCTGTATGCTTGAAGAAACACTTTAGAAAGCATAGCGGAACATCAAAAATTCGTGGAAAAATTTCATCTTCTAATCATTATAGTTGTAGAAAAACTGAATTCTCTGATGCGCTGATATGAAACTTCCTGGCAGATTAAAACTGTGTGCCAGACCGAGACTCCAACTCGAGACCCTTGCCTTTCGCGGGGAAGTGCTCTACCAACTGAGCTACCCAAGCTCGACTCACGCCCCGTCCTCACAGCTTCACTTATGCCAGTACCTCGTCTCCTACCTTCCAAACTTTACAGAAGCTCTCCTGCGAACCTTGCAGAACTAGCACTCCTGAAAGAAAGGATATGCGGAGACATGGCTTAGCCACAGCCTGGGGGATTTTTCCAGAATGAGATTTTCACTTGCCCACGAAATGCAAAGGTCCCGAGTTCGAGTCTCGGTCTGGCACACAGTTTTAATGTGGCAGGAAGTTTCAATACAATAGGAGTTTCATAAACTTTTTGCAGACTTTGAAAGGTGGAACTGTGCCGGCCTGCGCCACCGCCAGCATACCGGTTGGCGCTAGAAAAACATTATATAGCAGGCTCTTAACTAGGCGCCCCTATGACAAGAGAAGACCAAGACGCGCCCCTAGGCCACACGTCAATACTGCGCCCTCGGTAGCGCCGCCGACAGATCCGTCAGCACCTCAGTTCGTCTCATCGGGACTCAGATCGCATTGCACCTCAATACGTCACAGTGATAGTCGTCGCCTCGCACCTTAGCTAGCTGGGAGGCAACGTTGGTCTTTGTATATATAGTCGTGATGTGGATACGGACAAGATCCGAGAATTAGTACATGTTGTTGGATTGCATTTAATCACAGAACTTCAGACTGGACATAACTGAAGTCCTCAATTTCTTCCTGTAATAAAAGAGCTGACAAGTGCGAGTATTATCGCACAATCAGCTTAACAGCTCATGCATACAAGTTGCTGACAAGAATAATATGCAGAAGAATGGAAAAGAGAATTGAGGATGTGCTAGATGACAATTAGTTTGGCCTTGTAAAGGCACGAGGGAGGCAATTCTGGCGTTGCGGTTGATAATGGAAGCAAGAATAAAGAAAAAAGCAAGACACGTTAGTAGGTTTTGTCGACCCGTAAAAAGCATTCCACAATGTAAAATGGTGCAAGATGTTCGAAATTTTGAGAAAAGTAGAGGTAAGCTATAGAGAGAGACGGGTAATATACAATATGTACAAAAGCCAAGAAGGAATAATACGAGTGGACCAACAATAACGAAGAGCTCGTATTAAAAAGGGTGTAAGACAGGGATGGAGTCTTTCATCCCTGTTGTTCAATCTGTACATCGAAGAAGCAATGATAGAAATAAAAGAAAGCTCTATCGAAATTCAGGGTGAAAGGATATCAATGATACGTTTCGCTGATGACACTGCTATCCTCAGTGAAAGTGAAAAAGAATTGCAGTATCTTCTGAATGGAATGAACAATCTAATGAGTACAGAATATGGACTGAGAGTAAATCGAAGAAAGACGAAAGTAATGAGAAGTAGCAGAAATGAGAAAAGCGAGAAACTTAACATCACGATTGATGGCCAGGAAGGAATTTCTGGGAATGTAAACCTGGAGTACTGCATTGTATGGTAGTGAAACTTGGATTGTGGGTAAACCGGAACAGAAGAGAATCGAAGCATTTGATATGTGGTGCTATAACTGAATGTTGAAAATTAGGTGGACTGGTAAGGTAAGGAATTAGGAGGTTCTAGGCAGATTCAGAGAGGAAGGGAGTATGTGGAAAACAGACAGTGACAAGGAGAAGGGACAGAATGATACGACGTCAGTTAAGACACCAGCGAATAACTTCCATGGTACTAGAGAGAGCTGTAGAGGGTAAAAACTGTAGTGGAAGGCAGAGAGTGGAACACATCCAGTAGGTAATTGAGGACGTAGGTTTGCATGTGCTTCTCTGAGATGAAGAGCTTGGCACAGAAGAGGGACTCGTGGCGGGCCGCATCAAACCAGTCAGAAGACTGATGACCAAGAAAAAGTATATTTTCAACAGTTGTGTATTTTGTGTTGCAGTGATAGGAAACCGACCACCCACCTATTATCCAGCCAGGAATCACAAAACATTACAATAGGGCACAGGCATAACAGGAACAATGCTGTAATTACTCGTATTTATCCAAGTGGGACATCCGACAAGACTTAAAAAAAGTATAGGTCTATCAGTCACCTTCCTGAATACCCAAAATCTCACTAGAATTATGCTCATCTGCGTAAAAGGAAGTATTATAGAATTTAAAGGAGCAAAAGAAGAATCCGGCTTAAGTAGCGGTCCGTTTGCAAGTCATGAACGACAGTACAAAATTAAATGGTAGCGCTCTGTCTGAAATTCATAGACTTTGATAAAGGTTTTGATTCAAAATCATCAAAATCTATACTAACAACCCTTGCAAACCAAGTAATTGGTTCAATCTATGTCAGTATTCTGAAGCATACGAACGTCAGTACAGATCAGACAAATAAAGGTGTTTGATCTAGAGTTATACTTTCTGATCGTATATTAATTGCTGTTGTAATGAAGTTTACTGCACCAAGAATAGATGATACACCTGCTAAGTGAAGTGAAAAAATAGCTAGGTCTACAGATGCCCCCCCCCCCATGTGCGATAGCTCCTGCAAGAGGAGGGTAAACTGTTCATCCTGTACCAGCACCGTTATCTACTATAGAAGATGTAAGAAGAAGGGTAAGTGAAGGCGGTAGTAATCAAAAACTTATATTATTTATTCGTGGGAACGCTATATCTGGTGCACCAATTATTAATGGTACGAGTCAATTACCAAATCCACCAATTATAATAGGTATTACTATAAAAAAAATTATTACAAATGCGTGGGCTGTAATAATGACATTATAAATTTGGTCATCTCCAATTAGAGATCCTGGTTGACCAAGTTCAGCACGAATAAGTATTCTTATTGATGTTCCTACTATTCCTGCTCACGCTCCAAATAAGAAGTATAAAGTACCAATATCCTTATGGTTTGTTGAGAATAATCATTTTTGCGGTAAGATGGCTGAATTTAAGGTGGTAGACTGTAAATCTACTTATGAGATGTTTCTCTCTTACCATACTTCAGGTCTTATATTCAATTATGATTCTAGACTGCAATTCTAGAGGTGTAAAATTTTACTAAGGCCTAAAAGATTATTCTTTTAATTATAACTTTGAAGGTTATTAGTTTGCTTAACTTAAGTCCTTAGTATAATGAGATTAAGGTTGATGTTGAGATTAATCCTATTGTTGAAATTATTACTGTTATAGGAAGAATAATTCTTGATTTTTGAGACTTTATTTTTATAGATCACGAATTTTCTGTGTATGTATAATTAGGGCTGAGAATCTAATACGTATATAATAATAAAGTGTAATTGTAGTTAATACAACCATAATTGTTATAATAGTTGTTATGTTATTTTCCATCAATGATTGTATTACAATTCATTTTGGTAGAAATCCAAGAAATGGTGGTAAACCGCCTAATGATAAAAGGGATAAAAATATTATGAATTTAATTTCAGTTTTTATATTTCTGGCTGAATAGATCTGATTTATAAAAAATAGATTTATTTGCTTAAATAATAGGACCATAATTAATCTTAATAGTGAATAAATAATAAAGTACAGTTCTCAAATGTTTTCTCTAACTGTTAGGGATCTAATTATTCACCCTAAATGTCTAATTGAGGAATATGCTAGAAGTTGTTGTAGCGATGTTTGATTTAAACCACCTATTGCCCCATTAATATTCTTAGAATAATAATTGTTCAAATGAAAGTTCTTAGTTGAATACAATAAGATAATACTATTATTGGGGCAATTTTTTGTCATGTTATTAGTGTTAAACAGTTATTTCATCTTGAAGCTCCTATTACTTCCGGAAATCAGAAATGAAAGGGTGCAGCCCCAATCTTTAATAATAATCTAGATCTAATTATTATTGATGGAATAAATTCTGTTTCTCATCCTATTGGATACTTTATTTGAATCAGCAAAATTGAAAATAATAGTATTGTCGGTGCTATTGCTTGGACAATAAAATATTTAATTGATGATTCATTTATTATTATATTTTTATTTCTTGTTAGGAGCGGAATAAATGAAAGTAAGTTGATCTCAAGTCCTATTCAAACTCCAAATCAGGAGTTTGATGAAATGGACAGGATCGTTCCTATCATTAATGTTGATAGGAAGAGAAGTTTTGTAGAGTTGTTGGTCATTAAAAAGGAGAGGATTGATACCTCTATAAATGGGGTATGAACCCATTAGCTTGTTTAGCTTACCTTTTTACATTAAGGTGTATGATGCACGTTAGTTTTTGATACTAAAGGAGGTAGTTTAATTCTGTCTTATGTAACTTTTAATGAAGGTAATTTTATTTACTTGATTTACCCTATCAAGGTAATCCTTTAATCAGGCACTTCATTTATATTTAATATATAAATTAAAAATTTTTTTTAGAAATTTGTTTATGTATTATTTTGGTTATTTCTAATTAATTTATCTCGGTTAGGATAATCTGAATATATATTATATATAGTAAATAATTTATATTAATATATTACATTTAATTAAATTTAAATACTTATAATATTTTATAATTATTAAATGATTATTTTAATACATTTATTTACCTAGGATTATAGCTACTTATGTTTTTAGCTTAAAATAGGTTATTATATTATAAATTATATAATAAGATGTAAATTAATATTAAATATTATTATAATTGGATATAATAAATATAATTAATATTATTAAATATAAAATTTTATATTAATATAAATAATTATATTAATTATAATAATATAATTTAATATATTATCTATAATTAGATTATTTAACTAATTAATATTTAAGTTAACTTAATATAAAGCTAATTTTATATTAATACCATATTACATTAATTTACATAATTATATCAAATATATTTATTATATTATTTAATCTTTCTTTATTATTAGTGAAAGGAAAGATTAAATAAGAAAGAATATAATACATTTATCGGTATACATGTTCCATATTAATCTTTATTTATATATAATAGAGAAGTTGTTGTGGTCATTCTAGGGTGCGTTTCTTTTTTTTTTTGTCATTTTTGTGTTTCTTTTCTTTTTTTTTCTTTAAATATTTGAATCCTTTATTTTTTCTTATTTTTATAAATTTTTAAATTTCTTATTTTGTTTCCAAAAGTTTTATTCTTGCTTATTTATTCACTTTTTCTTTGTATTATATGTAAGTTTTGTTAAACTAAATGTTCTATTTTGCAGTAATCTGATTTAATTATCAAGTGATTTTGGATTTAGCTATTGATTTAGTATCGGCATAATTCGTGCCAGCAGCCGCGGTTATACGATTGATACAAGTGAATATTATTGGTTAAAACAGTTATTTATATTTTTAGGGTTAAAATATAAATTTGTAAGGTGAAATGTTAAAATTTATTTATAGCTCTTTTTATGAATCTGTGAAATTTGAATAATAAACTAGGATTAGATACCCTATTATTTTAAATGTTAATTATATTTACCAGGGTACTATTAGTTAAGGTCTTTAAACCCAAAGAATTTGGCGGTATCTCATTCCATTCAGAGGAACCTACCCCGTGATTGATAATACACGATTTACTCTACTTAATTTATTTGTTTGTATATCTCCGTTATCAGAGAATCTTTTTAGAGCTATAATTCTCAAGATTTATAATTATAAAGTATTTCAGGTCAAGGTGCAGCTTATAATTAAGAGGAGGTGGGTTACAATAGATTTTTGTTTATAACGGATTTGATGGTGAAATACTATTAATGAAGGTGGATTTGATAGTAATTTAACTTATTTAATTTAACTGATATTGGCTCTGAGGTGTGTACACATCGCCCGTCGCTCTCATTATTGATTATTCTATTTTATTATTTTAATTTAGTTTCAATTTACATGAGATAAGTCGTAACATAGTAGATGTACTGGAAAGTGTATCTAGGAAGAGTTTCAAGATATAACTTATTAGTAAAGTGTTTCATTTACACTGAAAATTTTTCTGTGCAAATCAGGATATCTTGATTATTTATTTTATTATATTTATTTTTTGTTTATTTAATTATTTAATAAAAATAATTTTGTCGAATTTTGTCTTAGTATATTTTGTAGAATTGATTTTTTATATTATAGTTTATTGGTAATGTAATTGTTTTATGAAATATTATTTTAAATTTTTAAAAGTAGATTTTATTTATTGTACCTTTTGTATCAGGGTTTATCAAAATTTTAGTATTTACTTTACTTGTCTCGATTTGGGTTGATTTATAAATAATTTATAGTTAATGTATCATAATTATTATTAAATTATTTATAGAAATGAGATGTTAATCGTTTCCCAAGGTATCTAGTTTCTTAAGAAAAAATTTAATTTTTTGAAGTTAATTGTTTTTATTTAATTTTTTAGGTATAAATATTAACTTATTTATTCTTTAAGGGATAAGCTTTGAAGTTAATAACCTATAATTTGTTTTATAAAATATAATAGTAAGCTTTAAACCAGCTATCTCTAAGATTACGTTTTAGTTCATTATTTTTATTTTTCTCACGACAGTGAGAAATTTTGAATTGAAAGAGAAGTCAGGTGGGGATATTCGGTATCACCAAAACTATTCTCATGCGTCATAAAGAGAAGTTGTCAGGTCCTTAAACTGGGAAAAACGGAGACAGAATTCACATTTGTAAAAACTGACGGGCAGTGTTTTAAGTAGGCTTGAAAATCATATGAACTAATATATAACTAGCATTTAGAAAATGTAATAGGCAACTGAATAATGAAGCCATAGAAACAGATGATAAACTTTAACGTTTTAGACAGTTGAATACCGTGACTGGATAGTTAGAAAATCAAATAAATTGAAGAAGAAACTTTCTTGTATGGTATGTATACCCATAAACCTCCAGTCTGTTTTAAAAAAGGGAACATTAGTATTAGTGTGTGTTACCGGTTGTAAGTTACAACATCATTGGAGGACAGTCTCTCTTGTGTAGCTGGATTCATGATTTCCTTTTACAAACGTAGTAATTGGCAGCAAGACATGTAGTGAAACCCAGGTGATATCTGAGGTTATGTAGGTCCCCTGCTGTTCCTAACTATGTAAACACCGAGCGAGGTGGCGCAGTGGTTAGCACACTGGACTCGCATTCGGGAGGACGACGGTTCAATCCCGTCTCCGGCCATCCTGATTTAGGTTTTCCGTGATTTCCCTAAATCGTTTCAGGCGAATGCCGAGATGGTTCCTTTGAAAGGGCACGGCCGATTTCCTTCCCAATCCTTCCCTAACCCGAGCTTGCGCTCCGTCTCTAATGACCTCGTTGTCGACGGGACGTTAAACACTAACCACCACCACCACTATGTAAACGATTTTGGAGAGAATCTGCCCTAAAGTTATCTTAGATTTTCTGAAGACGATGCTCTCACGTACCGTCTAATAAAGTCATCAGAAGACCAAAACGAACTGCAAACTGATTTAGAAAAGACATTTGGATGGTGTAAACAGTGGAAACTCGCCCTAAACAATAAAACTTGTGAGATCCTCCACAAAAGTACTAAAATTTCAGTTACACGATAAATCAAACAAGATTATCGATTCAAATAAATGCCTAGCGATTACAACTATGGAAAACTTAAATTGGAACCAACACGTATAAAATGTTGCGGAGAAGACGAACCAAAGACTACGTTGTTCTGGCAGAACACTTACAAGAAGCAAACGCGGTATAGAATCCTTATCATATGAGATTGGCAGATGACGTCGAAACAGTTCAAATAAGGACAGCACGGTTTCTATCATCGCGAAGTAGAGGAGAAAAAGTCACAAGTATGACGTGCCACTTTGGGAGGCGGTCACTGAAATAAAGGCATTTTTCTTTGCAGCAGAATCATTTCACGAAATTATGGTCACAAACTGTTTCCTCTAAATGCCGAAACATTTGTTGATGCCTCCCTACATAAGGTGAAATGATCACTGTTATACAGTGAGAGAAACTGGAGCTCGCAAGCAAAGGTTTGGAGGTTCATTTTATCCACTTGCTGTTCGATAGTGGAACACTCGAGCAATAGTGTGAAAAGGGTTCTATAAACACCCTGACAAACAAGTGTGAACTGAAGAGTAGTCATATGGACATAGAAGTGGATGAAGAATAATGAGACATGGACTTTGAAATGAGGAAACCTTGAGAGAGGACAAATTACTCTCTCAGCTATTTTTCATAAAGATTTTGTTACAACGTTACGCAACTTGTGCGACACTCGAGAAAGTTAACGACCTGAGCAGCCGTTGATGGAGCCAGGTAGGGCGCTAAAAGCATGAGGTATTTTTATGGTTGTTAGTTCAAATGGCTCTGAGCACTATGGGACTTAACATCTGTGGTCATCAGTCCCCTAGAACTTAAACCTAACTAACCTAAGACCATCACACACATCCATGCCCGAGGCATGATTCGAACCTGCGACCGCAGCAGTCGCGCGGTTCCGGACTGAGCGCCTGGAACCACTAGACCACCGCGGCCGGCTATGGTTGTTAGTTCGTAGAAACGGCATGTTTGGAAGTTGAAAGCAAGTGGCAGCGACCTCACACCTCAGTAAACCTTGCCAATCAGGCCCACAGCCGTATATGGCCGACAGAGCACCCACTAGTCGAGATGAGCCTCCAGCAGGACAATGCCCGCTAACCCGCATCGGAGCCAGCCAAAGGCTGGGCTGGAGGCAATGGACCGAAGGGACGTGTCTACACAGTGGAGTCATAAACCAGGCATTATGGGCTGCGCCACGCTTAATAAAAATTTACAAGTTTTCATGTTCGCCGAAACTGCAAATAGGCCTGTGACCCACTTCCATCAGCTGCCTTTATCGTAAAAGAAATTCTGGCATTTGGGAAACGTTTAGAGATAGAATCTTTAGTACACCTCATATCTAGGACTAACTTTCTCCAAGGCACAGGCAATTTAGATAAAGATCTGTAACATTGTATCTGCTCGCTTGTTGCCATGGGAAGCGACACGACTTTGGAGAGAGTAAATTTCTATCCGTCTGCCTAATCGCTAGATCACGAGATTGTGCATTTCTTTCGTCGCTGTAATCGATTCACAGGTCCCGCCTTACGTCTCATCTCTGCCTCATACATCCTACCAGCTGCAAGTTACATCGCTGCACGAAACAAACAGGGTAACGTAGTACTGCTCTGGCCTTGTCTGGGCGTGCAAATCCCAATCGCCACTTGCTCTCAGCTGCACCCATATAGACTTCTGTAGATCATCAGTCAAAGTCTGCTCAGCGTCAGAACAATTCAGATCGCATCATACACATTTTCAGGGCCAAAGTACTTGACTCACTTTTTCCACCCAGTATCCCTGTACATTGTGGCCTTAAACAGCCTGTTAGTTGTTTATGAAATTCTAATATAACTTTTTTCTTTGGTCATCAGTCTGCTGACTGGTTTGATGCGGCCCGCCACAAATTCCTTTCCTGTGCTAACCTCTTCATCTTAGAATAGCACTTGCAACCTACGTCCTCAATTATTTACCTGACGTATTCCAATCTCTGTCTTCCTCTACAGTTTTTGCCCTCTACAGCTCCCTCTAGTACCATGGAAGTCATTCCCTCATGTCTTAGCAGATGTCCTATCATCCTGTCCCTTCTCCTTATCAGTGTTTTCCACATATTCCTTCCCATTCCTTACCTTATCAGTCCACCTACTTTTCAACATTCGTCTATAGCACCACATCTCAAATGCTTCGATTCTCTTCTCTTCCGGTTTTCCCACAGTCCATGTTTCACTTCCATACAATGCTGTAGTCCAGACGTACATCCTCAGAAATTTCTTCCTCAAATTAAGGCCGGTATTCGATATCAGTAGACTTCTCTTGGCCAGAAATGCCTTTTTTGCCATAGCGAGTCTGCTTTTGATGTCCTCCTTGCTCCGTCCGTCATTGGTTATTTTACTGCCTAGGTAGCAGAATTCCTTAACTTCATTGACTTCGTGACCATCAATCCTGATGTTAAGTTTCTCGCTGTTCTCATTTCTAATACTTCTCATTACCTTTGTCTTTCTCCGATTTACTCTCAAACCCTACTGTGTACTCATTAGACTGTTCATTCCGTTCAGCAGATCATTTAATTCTTCCTCACTTTCACTCAGGATAGCAATGTCATCAGCGAATCGTATCATTAATATCCTTTCACCTTGTATTTTAATTCCACTCTTGAACCTTTCTTTTATTTCCATCATTGCTTCCTCGATGTACAGATTGAAGAGTAGGGGCGAAAGGCTACAGCCTTGTCTTACACCCTTGTTAATACGAGCACTTCGTTCTTGATCGTCCACTCTTATTATTCCCTCTTGGTTGTTGTACATATTGTATATGACCCGTCTCTCCCTATAGCTTACCCCTACTTTTTTCAGAATCTCGAAAAGCTTGCACCATTTTATATTGTCGAACGCTTTTTTCAGGTCGGCAAATCCTATGAAAGTGTCTTGATTTTTCTTTAGCCTTGCTTCCATTATTAGCCGTAACGCCAGAATTGCCTCTCTCGTCCCTTTACTTTTCCTAAAGCCAAACTGATCGTCACCTAGCGCATTCTCAATTTTCTTTTCCATTCTTCTGTATATTATTCTTGTAAGCAGCTTCGAAGCATGGGCTGTTAAGCTGATTGTGCGATAATTCTCGCACTTGTCAGCTCTTGCCGTCTTCGGAATTCTGTGGATGATGCTTTTCCGAAAGTCAGATGGTATATCGCCAGACTCATACATTCTACACACCAACGTGAATAGTCGTTTTGTTGCCACTTCCCCAAAATTCTGATGGAATGTTATCTATCCCTTCTGCCTTATTTGACCGCAAGTCCTCCAAAGCTCTTTTAAATTCCAATTCTAATATTGGATCCCCTATCTCTTCTAAATCGACTCCTGTCTCTTCCTCTATCACATCAGACAAATCTTCACCCTCATAGAGGCTTTCAATGTATTCTTTCCACCTATCTGCTCTCTCCTCTGCATTTAACAGTGGAATTCCCGTTGCACTCTTAATGTTACCACCGTTGCTTTTAATGTCACCAAAGGTTGTTTTGACTTTCCCGTATGCTGAGCCTGTCCTTCCGACAATCATATCTTTTTCGATGCCTTCACATTTTTCCTGCAGCCATTTCGTCTTAGCTTCCCTGCACTTCCTATTTATTTCATTCCTCAGAGACTTGTATTTCTGTATTCCTGATTTTCCCGGAACATGTTTGTACTTCCTCGTTTCATCAATCAACTGAAGTATTTCTTCTGTTACCCATGGTTTCTTCGCAGCTATCTTCTTTGTACCTATGTTTTCCTTCCCAACTTCTGTGATGGCCCTTATTAGAGATGTCCATTCCTCTTCAACTGTACTGCCTACTGCGCTATTCCTTATTGCTGTATCTATAGCGTTAGAGAACTTCAAACGTATCTCGTCATTTCTTAGTACTTCCGCATCCCACTTCTTTGCGTATTGATTCTTCCCGACTAATGTCTTGAACTTCAGCCTACTCTTCATCGCTACTATATTGTGATCTGAGTCTATATCTGCTCCTGGGTATCTGATTTCGGAACCTCTGTCTGACCATGATGTAATCTAATTGAAATCTTCCCGTATCTCCCGGCCTTTTCCAAGTATACCTCCTCCTCTTGTGATTCTTGAACAGGGTATTCGCTATTACTAGCTGAAACGTGTTACAGAACTCAATTAGTCTTTCTCCTCTATCATTCCTTGTCCCAAGCCCATATTCTCCTGTAATCTTTTCTTCTACTCCTTCCCCTACAACTGCATTCCAGTCGCCCATGACTATTAGATTTTCGTCCCCCTTTACATACTGCATTACCCTTTCAATATCCTCATACACTTTCTCTATCTGTTCATCTTCAGCTTGCGACTTCGGCATGTATACCTGAACTATCGTTGATTCTGATTAGAACAACCCGGTCACTGAACTGTTCACAGTAACACACCCTCTGCCCTACCTTCCTATTCATAACGAATCCTACACCTGTTATACCATTTTCTGCTGCTGTTTATATTACCCGATACTCATCTGACCAGAAATCCTTGTCTTCCTTCCACTTCACTTCACTGACCCCTACTACATCTAGATTGAGCTTTGCATTTCCCTTTTCAGATTTTCTAGTTTCCCTACCACGTTCAAGCTTCTGACATTCCACGCCCCTACTCGTAGAACGTTATCCTTTCGTAGATTATTCAATCTTTTTCTCATGGTAACCTCCCCCTTGGCAGGACCCTCCCGGAGATCCGAATGGGGGACTATTCCGGAATCTTTTTCCAATGGAGAGATCATCATGACACTTCTTCAATTACAGGCCACATGTCCTGTGGATACACGTTACGTGCCTTTAATGCAGTGGTTTCCATTGGCTTCTGCATCCTGATGTCGTTGATCATTGCTGATTCTTTCGCCTCTAGGGGCAATTTCCCACCCCTAGGACAAGAGAGTGCCCTGAACCTCTATCCGCTCCTCCGCCCTCTTTGACAAGGCCGTTGGCAGAATGGGGCTGACTTCTTATGCCGGAAGTCTTCGGCTGCCAATGCTGATTATTTATTAAAATTTAGGCAGTGGCTTGGATCGAAGCCGAGACCGAAGACGTTTTGATTATGAATCAAAGACGCTACCCCTAGACCACGGGCTCTCCCATAACTTATATAACTTTGATTATGTCTGCCTTAGTTTCTTTTTGGGGAAAATAAATGTTGTTAGTAAACTAAATTTTGCTTACCTTCTCAATCAATGACTCTGAGCGCTATGGGACTTAACATCTGAGGTCATCTGTCCCCTAGAACTTAGAACTACTTAAACCTAACCAACCTAAGGATATCACACACATCCATGCCTGAGGCAGGATTCGAACCCGCGACCGTAGCGGTCGCGCGGTTCCAGACCCTTCTCAATCATATCAGCACTTTTACATAGTTATCCCAAGGGTGATCTTTCTTTGTGTACGACCCTACCGGAATAACTTCCATTGTGTACGACTCTGCCACCATAACTTTCATTTTGGCGTCCCCTGCCAGGATACGTTTCATTTTGGCGTCCCCTGCCGTGATAACCTTACATTTTGGCGTCCCATTCCAGGATAACTTACATCGTGGCGACCCTGCCAAGATACCTTTCATTTTAGCGTTCCCTGCCATGATAACCTTACATTTTAGCGTCCCCAACCAGGATAATTTACAACCTCTCTGAAACTGATAGCTACTCAGCGAGAAATATAGATCATGCTGGGATTTACTGGGAGAGACATGGAAAGAAACCAGTGGATCAGGGAAAAGACTGGAGTAGAAGGCATAATTATGACTGTAGTTGAAACAAACTCGTCATTGTGGGCTGGTTGTGTAAGTAGACGAATTGATGATAAATGAACCAAGGATTTTCTTTACTGGACTTCCAAGACATACAATGATTTAATGGAAGGTGTCAGACAGCGTACAGAGCAACATAGATACTTTTGTCTCGAAAAGTCTGAAGAATGTCTTTATTCAGCAGTTGGTTTTGAAACGGCTCATGATATACATGTATATCATATTGCTGCTGTGGTAGCAATACTGTGTCCTATCTTACTTGTGTGTGTGTTTGTATGTGTGTGTGTGTGTGTGTGTGTGTGTGTGTGTGTGTGTCTGTGTCTGCGTGTGGTTTGTGGGCTTTCAACGATGATTTTATCACCGCCCATACCAAAATAAGTAGAAATGTATATGGTTAAAACATCTGACCTCTTAAGAAGAAGTAAGAGTCAATCTTACCCATAAAATACCTCTCACTCTCACCATCACCTTCATCCGCACATTCACACTATCTCATTTCGTTAAAGGTGCCTTAAATTTGGTCAAACGTTCCATACCCTCTATTAAGGTTCAAAAATGCCAGAAGAAAGCTAATATAACGACACAGAGATATACGGATGGCTGATCACTTACAGGAAAAAAACATAGATAAACCGGACACTGTGAAAGTAACACATTAAAATGAAACTGCTCACTAATATTTTGGCAAGTCATCTTTCCAGAGGCCGTTGCGTTACACTGGTAACCACATACCGTACACCCATGCGCCAATAGTCATGGGATACCTCCTAATATCGTGATGGACATCCTTTGGTCTGGCGTGGGGCAGCATCTCGACTTAGCATGGACTCAAGAAGTCGCTGGAAATCCCCTGCAAAAATATTGAACCGAGCTGCCTATACAGCTGACCGAAATTGCGACGCTGTTGCCGGTGCTGGAGTTCGTGCATGAACTGACCTCTCGGTTATTGTTCATGAGATTCAGATAGACCGATCTGGGTGGCCAAATCATTCGGTCTGATTATCCAGAACGTTCTTGAAACGTGTCCCAGTGATATTGCGCATTGTCACCCATAAAACGTCCATCATTATTTGGGAACATGAAGTCCTTGAATGGCTGCAAATGGTCTCCAAGTAGCCGAACATAATCATTTCCAGTCAATGATCGGCTCGCTTGGACTAGAGGACCCATTCCATTCCTTGTAGACACATCCCAGATCGTTGTGGACACACCGTCATTTCCCACAGCTGCTTGTTGACAACTTGGGTCCTGGGGCCTGCAGCACACTTGAGCCCTACCACTAGTTCTCACCAAATGAAATCGTGACCCATCTGACCAGGCCTCAGTTCTCCATTAGACGAGGGTCACGAGCCCAGGAGAGGCGCTGCATGCGATGTGCTGCTAGCGAAGGCACTTGCATCAATCGTCTGATGGCGTAGCCCATTAAAGACGAATTGCGCCGCATTGTGCTAGTGGACAGGTTCGTCGTATGTCTCACATTGATTTCTGCGGTTATTTCATGCCATGTTGCTTGTATGTTAGCACTGACAATTCTTCGCAAAACGCCGCTGCTCTCGGTCATTAAGCGAAGGTTGTCGCACAGTGCGTTGTCCGTGGTGAGAAGTAATGCCTGAAATTTGGTATTCTCGGTTTCACCTTTGACACTATGGATATCGGAATATTGAATTCACTAACGATTTCCTAAATGAAATGTCCAACGCATCTAACTGCAACTACCATTGCGCGATGGAAGTCTCTTAATTCCCGTTCTGCGGCCATAATGACGTCGGAGACCTTTTTACATGAGTCACCCGAGTACGAATGACACCTCCGGCAAGCACTGCCCTTCTATGCCTTGTGTAAGCGATACTCCCTCCATCCGTACATATGTGATGTGAACATTGCTATCCCATGACTTTTGTCATTTCAGCACAAATAATGGGAGATGCGTAAGGCATTGTTAGGCCGCCTGGAGATAAGGATTCAAGGGAAATCTCCTATCTACATCTTCTATATCTCTTTCACCCCATTCTATCGTCTTATGTCTCTGCTCGATGAGAATAACTCACAAGCTGCAAGAACATAACGAGAAAATTCCCGACTAGCAATAGGACTGACATTCATAAAAGAAAAATATGTTTACTTTCATATACATAGTCATTACTATTATTATAAGTATTATCATTATTCTTGATTGTTATAATTATTTTTTTTATTTTTATAATTATCATTGTACTACTGTTATAATCTCTATTTTTTTTCTTTAACATCAATACTGTATAACACGTTATACGTCCTTAATGTTCTGTAGAAACTGTAATTCGTTCAATCTGAGTATGCCTGGTTAGGTGTAAGAGAGGGCCTGAAGGCCCTAATCTTGCCAGGTAAAATAAATGCATAAATAAATTAATAAATAAAGTACAGCCTAATGATAATTTTTTTTTATATCTGGATTCCATTTGCGTAATGTGTCATAAGCACAGAACTACCGAAACTGTGAAATAACTGAAGGCAATCCTTGTACGTTTATACGCTGTTCTCTGGAAGACCCACGTGTGTACTAACTGCAGGGAAACAAATGCCGCGTGGTACCGATAAACTACAGGGCTACCAATGCGCGGGTATTATGTAGTCGTCTCTGAGCTTAATTAAGCCTCTGAAATACGATCGCGATTGAGTTAGATTAATTCCGCCGACCATTTACAAAGTAAGAGTTGCAATTCACTATGCGTCCGAGCTAAAGGGTGAACCCGCGCGCTTATCTTCCCAACGTAACTCGTTGCTCGTTAGGTCCACTGAAAAACGAACCATTCCAGTGTGGAATCTACTGGTACTGGGGCGATGACCGCAGTGGCTTTGGACTCAAAGCTACGTACGTGTTTTCCTCATCTCTCTGCAGCGAAAATTGTTTCTGTCATCCTTTGATTAGCCCCAGCTACACAGTGCTTACTAAAACACAGAAATATTTTAGTGTTCACTTCAGAGATCTCCTTCGATCTCTGCATTGGTAGCCTGCATAACTCAACATGGCAGCTCGTGGACTGTAAAAGGATTCCGCACACATTTCACACCCAGGATGCACATTATACGTCTACGCTGATACTCTAGAAACCACTGTGAAGTGCATGGCAGAGAGTACTTCCCACTGTAGCACTCAATGAGATTTCCTCTCGTTACTTTCGCGAGTACTCCGGGAAGAATGAGTGCTTAAACGAGTCTGTGCTTACTTTAATTACGCGCTCTTGTATTCGCAGCCTGTACTGGAGCGATACGTATGTGGGTATTGTAACTTCTCAAAGTCCGCACTTATTATGGGTAAGTTAGAAATATCTACCGATTTGGAACAATTGAGTGAGAGCATTATCGCATTGAGGTCTATGCCGATTCTGGACCAGTTTTCACCATATATCGTCGGATTGCTTACATGTATATACATGACGTCATCATGCCCGTCCCGTCTCCTAAAACTCGCCCCCTTTCTAAGCCATGACCCTCCTCCTTACTCTCACCTGTACCCTTCCCTCACCACCTCTCTCCCCTCCCCCTTTTGCGATATAGTAAACACACATATTTACCCCACTCAGAGTTTATTGCCAGATCATAAAGTCAAATCACATTTCTTAACTCCTCCATAAGTCGCACCTCTTACCCCTTTTCTATTGTTTTATGGAAACTGGGCAGTCAAGGAGCCTTCCACGGTAATAATGGGTGGGGCATCTTTTCCCAGTAGTGATGACAACGGCATAATGTCTGCATAGTATTGGAAATAATGGGGCCACGGCCTACGTCAGTTCATTTTCCGGACCACAAGGGCCGAAAACTGTGGAACATTATACTGTCAGTAGTTTTAGAGAATATTATTGATTTATTCTGCCAGATTTTTTGTTCTCGATACACCTATTGTGAGCAACGTGTGCCTAAACATGTGTGGTTTAACCTTATGGTCAACAATAACCAGATGGTAGAATACGGCTTGAGTAGGTATTATTTTACATTTTGAAGTTATGCAATAAAAAGAAGGTTTGAAGTTGTTAACACATCTAAGTCAGTAACCTACTTTTGTTTTTCTATATTTAAAAATGAATCTTCGGTATTCCTGGACAAAACTTAAAACAGTTTGTTTACTTATGTACACTATAATTTTTCGCTAGTAAAACACTATATTCCATGTAAAATACTCTGGATTTTGATTAGAGTATTCTCTGCATGTGGGGCAGCATCTGCAATTGCAAATTTTGTTCAAGGAAGGGAAGGTACAGAAAACGAACTGCACTACTGACCATTAAAATTGCTACACCAAGAAGAAATGCAGATGATAAACGGGTATTCATTGGATAAATATATTATACTAGAACTGACATGTGATTACATTTTCACGCAATTTTTGTACATAGATCCTGAGAAATCAGTACCCAGAACAACCACCTCTGGCCGTAATAACGGCCTTCATAGGCATGGGCATTCAGTCAAACAGAGCTTGAATGGCGTGTTCAGGTACAGCTGCCCATGCAGCTTCAACACGATACCGCAGATCATCAAGAGTAGTGACTGGCTTATTGTGACGAGCCGGTTGCTCGGCCACCATTGGCCAGACGTTTTTAATTGGTGAGAGATCTGGAGTATGTGCTGGTCGGGGCAGTAGTCGAACATTTTCTGTGTCCAGAAAGGCCCGTACAGGACCTGCAACATGCGGTCGTGCATTATCTAGCTGAAATGTAGAGTTTCGCAGGGATCGAATGAAGGGTAGACCCACGGATCGTAACACATCTGAAATGTGACGTCTACTGTTCAAAGTGCCATCAATGCGAACAAGAGGTGACGGAGACGTGTAACCAATGGCACCCCATACCATCACCACGGATGATACGTCAGTATGGCGATGACGAATACACGCTTCCAATGTGCGTTCACCGCGATGTCACCAAATACGGATGCGCCCATCATGATGCTGTAAACAGAAACTGGATTCATCCGCAACAATGACGATTTGCCATTCGTGCACCCAGGTTCGTCGTTTAGTACACCATTGCAAGGGCTCCTGTCTGTGGTGCAGCGTCAAGGGTAACCACGGCCACGGTCTCCGAGCTGATAGTCCATACTGCTGCGAACGTCGTCGAACTGTTCGTGCAGATGGTTGTTGTCTAGCAAACGTCCCCATCTGTTGACTCAGGAATCGAGACGTGGCTGCACGATGCGTTACAGCGATGCGGATAAGATGCCTGTCATCTCGACTGCTAGTGATACGAGGCGTTGGGATCCAGCACGGCGCTCCGTATTACCCTACTGAACCCACCGATTCCATATTCTGCTAACGGTCATTGGATGTTGACCAACGCGAGCAGCAATGTCGCGATACGGTAAACCTCAATCGCGATGGGCTACAATCCGACCTTTATCAAAGTCGGAAACGTGATGGTACGCATTTCTCCTCCTTACACGAGGCATCAGAACAACGTTTCACCTGGAAACGCCGGTCAATTGCTGTTTGTGTATGAGAAATTGGTTGGAAACTTTCCTCATGTCAGCACGTTGTAGGTGTCGCCACCGGCGCCAACCTAGTGTCAATGCTCCGAAAAGCTGATCATTTGCATATCACAGCATCTTCTTGGTGTCGGTTAAATTTCCCGTCTGTACACGTCATCTTCGTGGTGTATAAATTTTAATGGCCAGTAGTGTTATCATCAAATGAAGTTTTTGGAAGTTTATTAGGAATGGCACGGCACACCAAGTGTCATTTTAGGGGAAGAGTTAACATTACATAATTTGCTACACTATAGAAATATCAGAGATGTTATTGATCGACTAATATAGGCCGGCCGAAGTGGCCGTGCGGTTAAAGGCGCTGCAGTTTGGAACCACAAGGCAGCTACGGTCGCAGGTTCGAATCCTGCCTCGGGCATGGATGTTTGTGATGTCCTTAGGTTAGTTAGGTTTAACTAGTTCTAAGTTCTAGGGGACTAATGACCTCAGCAGTTGAGTCCCATAGTGCTCAGAGCCATTTGAACCATTTGACTAATATAGTACTTTTTTACTTTCAATTTTAGGCCCAGTTGAACATAACATTTGTTCTTGTCTAAATGACTAGCGAACACGGCAATGCTTCGCAATTCCTAAATATACAGGGTGGTCAGAATGACTTTGAAAAACTTGTAATGGTGTTGCAGGGTAGGTTCTTCTGAGAAATAATTGTGAAGAAAAAAATTAGATACGTTACGCAGTTTCCCAGTTAACTGGCTTTGCAGTTAGCCAATCAGGCTGTTGTGAGCGAAGATTTAATCGGCCCATCTGGGACAGGTTGCCAAACGTGTATTTGTTTGGTTTCCTAGAGCCGAATAAGTGAGCGAACAGAAATTGGACATGGGATGGTAGCAAGGAACACGAGCCGAAGGGTGAGCAGTCTCGAGCGCTGCCATCTACGCCATGAGAACAACCGACACTAAAGGAATCCGACCGACGATTCTGATTCTGCGGTAGTATTTTAATCATCATAAATACAAATTTCCTTTCTCCTGTAAAGCAGACGGCAAGGAAGAAAACAAAACCACAGACTGTTTTTGTACAGAATTTCTGTTTGAAACTATACACAAGGCGAAAAAATATTGAAAGGGTACAGTACCGTCCGACATTGAAAATAGGTACGACATTCTTCGTTATTCTTGTCAAAGCAACATTTTTTGTAATAATAACTCAATTTCACTTAATACACCGAAGCCGGATACCAGTGCAGGAAAGAATGACAATTTATTTATTTAATTGATCACATTTGCACTCCCACAAAACAAATCCCTACACCAAATTTGGTGAGATCTGCGAAATGAATGAATGTATGGTCGTCTGCTAACCGCAGATAGTGAATGTGCAGTATATGATCATCTTTGAGACGGTCCTTTGGTCACCTTTGGTGGAACCAAAGAGATGAAATTTACCTGAGCTTTGAGCGGCTGAAATATGGCTGACCAATACGGTTACATGGTGCGCCCCCACCTCGACGGATGTGCGAGATGACCTGAAGAACGGCCATGTTTTCGGCACTCTGCCGCTGGATCTAAAGTTGCAAAGACCTGTCTTAGGTGTGCTCCGTAAAGACAAAAGGGTGGAGACATGGTATGCATGTGAAATACTTAAGAGTAGTTTGGAATAATAATTTCTCTATTTCAGGAACTTTTGTGGGGAGAATTAAATGTCAGGCAGGTAATATTAAGGGGATCGTAATAATCTTCGAAAGTGACCAACGGTCACAATGAAACCACGTGTAGCAATAAGTTGAAATACTTCCGAGTGCTTAAGTTAAGCTGAATTACTAGCGTGTGTACTACAACTTGGAAATATTTAAGAAATGGCGTGTGCAGGACTTGAAATTAGAAACGAGTACTTCCACGTGGCGAGTACTGTGCGAGT
This sequence comes from Schistocerca serialis cubense, assembly GCF_023864345.2. Classification (NCBI taxonomy): domain Eukaryota; kingdom Metazoa; phylum Arthropoda; class Insecta; order Orthoptera; family Acrididae; genus Schistocerca; species Schistocerca serialis. The sequence goes on along the minus strand of NC_064646.1, from coordinate 492,172,488 downwards.
CTCAATCTGTGTATGAGACAAAGGATAAAGAGAAGTACTCGTCCATGGTATCAGTTGAGGACTCGCGTGTGTGATGAATATGTTCTTAATATTACTTTGCGTGTTATGTTTCCGTGTGACGCTTGATTCAAACTATAATACTCTGAGAGAGAAGCAAGGTGAGTCAACCGTCTATCCAGCAACGCCACTTGGCTTGAATTGCACAGGAAGACGTGCATATATCCTCCAGAGTTCGTAGTAGGAAAGAAAAGTTACGAAGTGGGGCAGTGTCGTGTGAAACTGGGATGAATACTGATTGAAGTGGGAAAGCTGAAAGTGATGTGATTATAACGTTGTGACTATTCTTTGTATTGTATGTTGCCAGTGTGATGTATTTCATGAAATTTAAGTATGTGTGGTTGGGAGAGTAACAAGATAGTTTCAGAGGCAGTGGGTTATGCATGTTCCTTTTTGTACCACTCGGTCTGGAGGAAATTTTTGTGATGATGGGTGTGAGAGTCGAAGTGTGAGATATAGCAAAAGATCCACCATCCTATCCAGAAAGTGCACTGTTGCGTTAAATAATTACGAGACCATAAGGTAGAGAATCATCAATGTAAAGCAATGCCCACTGGGCGGAATTTCTCATGTGTCATTGTTGTAGGCTATAGAATTTGTGTGTTTAGGTTATAGAATTTATCGGAATAAATAAGATAGTGAAAAGAAAAAGATTGGTGGCCTTTTCCTTCGAATAGTATGTTGCCATGATATCCAGAATTTATAATGTGTGCGCCATTCATATTCAGTGCGATGTCCACGTGTTGATCAAAGCTGTTGTGTACGGAAGAAAATGTGGTATTGCCAGTGCGTAGTGAACAGTCAAAGTTGTGTAAATTACTAATAGTCAGAAGTGCGTTATCCGTTTCCGTTGCGTAATATTCAAGCAGGAGAATAATTTGTAACTAAATTGTGAGTACTAGAGCTCATGTTACTCGATAAATAAGAATGAATCCACTCGCTTGGCAGACCACTCATCTTGCAGGCCTGACTGCTTGATGCCACAGTATGAGCAGGGCATGTGGGTGCCTCTCATAATTTCGACCCTGCCAGGATTTTGCTGTTAGGGTTTGCTGTTAACATTTTTTTTTTTTGATGGGATATATTGTGATGGCGCTAAGAAGTAAAATTTTTTGTTTGCAATTTCTTTCTGGATTGGTGAGGATCTTTTATTTTGTAATGTAATTCATTGCTACGTCGTCCAAGGCTGGAAGGTCGTTGTATAAATTTTTTTTGCGTAATGTCTGTAGTAACTAGGTCGCAGTCGAAAAGTGTAGTCACTATGGAGAATAGTGATTCAGGGGTGAACGTAGCAGTGCAGCATGAAGTAGGTGTCGACCCTGGGTTAATGAGCGAGAACGGCAAACACTCGGAAGGGGCTGAATTGTTCAGCAGACCACGGCTAGGTGATCCTTTAAGCGGTGGGCTTTGTCCACAACCGGGTGCTTTTCCTGACGACACGGACGAGCCTGGACTAGGTCGAGTACGCAGTGAAAGTGTAGCTACCCTTAACGAAGCTATGGTTTCTCAGGAGAATGAGGTGAGCGCACCAAAAGTACCAAATGACATTGTGCTGCTGCAGTTTTTACAGAGGATGGTTAGAGATAATAAGGAAAGATTGGAAGTTATGGATAGAGATTATAAGGAAAGATTGGAAGCGAATAAGGAAAGATTGGAAGTGAGGGATAAAGATAGTAAGAAAAGATTGGAGGCAATGGATAAGGGAAATAAACAGGTAATGAGGAAGCTACTCTCAGTTATCGATCGCCTGCAGTTAATAATCGGTTAGATGAGGGGGAGAAGAATCTGGGTGCGTTGAAGCAAGTATGTGACGCCGTGAAAGAAAAAGCCAATAATTTGGAGGTACGAGTATTTGCAATAGGAACGTAGGGACGTGTTGCTGGATGAGCGAATCAAAGAGGTAGTGGTCAGAATGAATAAGATTAGTGCAGATGTAGAAAAGATCAGTATAAGAGGTGAGACAGGCTCTGACAGTACGCAGCGAGAGGTTTATGCCCGCCAGGAGGAAATGCAATCACTATTACAGCTTAAAGAGGCGCAATTAGAAATAAGTAGGAAACATAGGGAAGAACTAGCACAGTTGCAATTAGCGTGCAGTAGCGGAGGTGACACACCACCACATAGATTGCAGACGGAAAGTGAGATAAATTCAAAAAAGGAAAATAGAAAGAGGAAGAAGAATTCAGAGAGTCAGAAGAACGGTTGTGTCGGATAAAACAGGTGGCAAACCCAACTGGGTATAGTCCAAGGCTGTCTCAATTTCAAGATTCATTACCTTCATCGTGGGGACCGCTCCTCAAAATGTAGTTTGTGTGTAACCATTTGAGGGACTAGGCTAGAGCGAAAATGCAGGAAGTTATTAGAGACTGTAGTAGCTACAAGATATTTTGTGACAAGTTTTTAAATGAATTCTGGTCGAAAAGTAAGCAGAACCAGGTTTCGCAAAGCATATTGATGATGCCAAATTGTAACGAAGGTGGTATAAGAGATACAGTGGCGTGCTATCAGGAAATGCTGAGACGAAATAAGTATTTGGATGTGCCATACGAACCTGGGGAGCTCATTAGGATCTGTATAACGAAGTTGCCAGTGAGATTGCCCAGAGATATAGCGATAGCAGGCAGAGGCTTAGACGATTCTGCGTCATTTCAGCACTTGTTACAAGAATTGGGTAATGAGAGCAACATCGTGAACGGAGACACGACTCATAGGCAGACAGAGTCGAGGGTAGGAACGGCAGAAAGTATCAGAATGACAGGAGAGCATGGAATCCTGGCATTTCTTTCTTGTCATAATGGATTGATGGATAGGAGAAACTTATCCAACATATCAGCCCTTAACATCTTGCCTTAAAACACATGCCGCTGGCACTGAAAATTGCCTATGTAGCAGACATACTCTACTGATATGTAGGAATGCAAATACCTTACTTCTGATCATAGAATAAAACACCAGTAATGACATCTGTTAGGCTGGTCTCTCAGAGCAAAATTTGCAAATTTTTATTTGGAACACTAAAGTAAAAGGACTATTACCTCAAAAAACCAGTTGCTAAAAAAATGTGTTATGTAATAATGCCAATGAGTCCAGTTTAATTAGTGTGATTTGACTATTGCAGGTACTTAACACGTAATGTAAAAAGTCAACATTGTGATCTGTATGGCATGGGGTACATTTATACTGCTGTTACACGTAACATCAGTAATGTGGTTGAAGTTTTTAAATTAGATGCCATCTACTCTATAGTATGTCATTGTCGTGGTGACAGTTATAATGAAGTGCTGCGTATGGTTGGTCGGAATCTGGTGTTAGGGAAAGAGGCCACTAGCACCAACGTTTCTAACACTTGTGCTGTCCCTTTCTCCCAGCTTGTATATTCTCTGCACACATTTAATTTTCATGTAAGCACAGATTCCTATTTAGCAAATTCTTTACTGTTTATAGTGGACCATTCAGAGTGAGGCAGATTGTCCAGGAAAATGCTGTACTGATTGAGACGATCAAGGGAAAACAATTGCGTGGGCCTCATCACATTTCTAACATCAAATTATGGAAAAGTTAAGGATAGATCGAAAGTAGGCAGGTTATGGTAGATAGTCAGTGTATTTATTTGTGGTGTGTAACGTTGTGCAGGGTAAAATTGAACATAAGAATTTTCAGGTGGGATGTCAGGAAGTATGACGGAATAGACTGGTCGAATGAGTCATGAACAGGAGTCGACAGAGTGGTGTATGTACGTATTTTTTGTCATATGAATAAGGATCAAGCAGAAACGACATGATGATTAATGAGTGGATAAAGATGGTAGATAGTGAGAGAAGCGACATGATAAATAGTAGTTGATAAAGGTGATATTTAAGGAGAGAAGTGCGACGTGAAGCAGTGTGATTAATAAAGAGAGATTCGACGTGATGAAACAGTGGTAAATGAAGGTGAGTAGAATTAATAATGTGGCGATGTCTTAGATGTATGTTACAGAGAGGCCTGTGTATGCTGCAATCGAGATTGATGCGAATGGCGAAGGAAGACCAGGAAATGATGGAGTAATGGACGGATGGAGAGCCGAAATACGAATGAAGAAATGAGGACAACTGCACAACGTGGAAGGACATAAAGGGAGTATGAGATCCAGATGGTGAACGTTGTGGTATACTGACGTAAGATGTAATATAAGTGTAAATCTAATTCTTACCATAACATTTGCAATATTACAAAAATAATATTTTTTGTTGTTGTTGAAGCCTGGTACCAGTATAAGTAATCAAAATGGTACCAAGAATGTGTACAGTTATTTTTCAGGATGAATAATTTGTATATTTTTTGTTCTTAGATGAAATGTCGCAATTCTAAGTTGATATTTAGCAGGATGAATAATCGGTAAAGTGAATGCAGAGGTTTGCCGATGGAGAGAGGTGCCAGAGTGAAAGGACGAATTCGGAGACTGGAATGCTATCTCCGAAACAACTCCATGTGTTATGTGGGTGAGTATAAGGGAGCAAAGGTATGGTATGTTGTCGTGAGTGTGGTGGTGTTAAGGTTAGCTGACTTCTAGACCTATTCTGTTGATGTATTAACGGAGTGAATGAGAAGGAAAATGTGATGTCTGGTGAGTGAGAGTCGTAGAGAAGTGCGATCAATGCGCACACTCCTGTAAAGGGTATGCTACCGACCCATAACTAAATCATTATTGTGCTTTATCATTTGATTTGGATGAACCTCAATGGCAGGTCAGGATGTGACATCATGTGGATGGTACATACATGTCCTAAAAATGTCATTATATATAATAAAAGGTAAAATATGTAAAGAGATACTAATTTATGTCTGTCACAAGCACAAAGGTGTATTGTATGTTGTAGATTTAGAGTCATCAGTTTCTAAAATGTTTATTGTGTTAGGATGTTAAAGTAGTTTACTATTTAACATTGTGTGGTAGGTAATTGTGAGCTGTATAGATTTTTTTTTTTTTTTTTTTTTTTTTTTTTTTGTTAGAACACTTTCAAGGGGTATTAATTTCAGTCAGTCACAAGCACAAAGGTGCATTGTATATTGTAGTTTTAGAATCAATAGTTTATAATATGTTCACTGTGATAGGATATTAAAGTAGTTTACTATTTGATATTGTAATTATGAGTCGTATAGATTGTTTCTTATTCCTTTTTTTGAACACTTTCATGTTTTGTATGAGGGATGACAGGTACAATCAATAGCACAAGTGTGGGTTGTATATAGAAAAGGGATAAACGTTGATGTTGTATATGTAGAAAACTAGGGTGTATGATTTTATGTTTTTTAGAACAAACATTCTTTTATTACCAATGTATCTAATAGATCATACATCTAATCAATGAGTATTTAAATAATGTAAGAATATCCTTTTGTCTGTAAAGTTGCGAGATGCACGGAAGGGTCTGACTGATTGGGTGTCGTAGCGCTGAGGTGCCCACGCAGAACGCGCCCGTACCTAAATAAAAATGAAGGAGGCCAAGCTGACGTCGCCATGGGAGAGGCGATAGAGCCGCAGCGCTCCCCACTCCACAGTCGGTCAGGGTACACTCCACATGCCCACTACAACAGGTCAACGGTCTTTGGCGACACGCAACTACCACTGGCCATTCATAAGTTCCGCCACCCTTACGACTGGGGACAGTATCCCGCGGAGGCAACAGCGGGTGGTTTTTTCTGCTCAACGGCTCGCATGGCGGCGGCGCCACGGCAGAATGAACGACGCGCGACAGAGTCCGGCGGGCATTTTTTAACAGCAACTATTAACTAGTACTGGGTTGTGGAGCCGTGAAACAAGATGACTGCGCGTATGTCTCAATAAGGTGGAAAGTGAAGGACTGGTGTTTCCACGTTGTGAGTGGTGGAAAAGATTTTGTCTTTAGCAGACAGGACGATTGTTTTGTTTTGTCTTGCCCACTGAACGGTGGGATCCATAAACTTTTGGCAGTGACTTGTTAAGTGTGCTTTGTAAATTGCACGTGGGACGCTTGGTATACTTAAAGAGGACAGTTGTCGTTTGGTGGATAATTATTGTATGAATGCAAGAAACTAAAGTGGGACATTGACATTTGCATTTGTAGTAGGAGACATTTCTTTAATTGGTGTGGGAATTAGTGCTGTTTGTTGGAACTTACGACTTTTAATTACACCATGAACTGAAAGGACAGAACCGTGGGTAATAGTAGTTGTAGGGCCATTTCTGGACGATCAGATTCGTATGGATGGTAATCTGAGAGTGACTATCACATTTGTGTTTGATGTGAGATACAGTTTACTGTTCAGTGCGTGTTCAAAATGCCGATTTGAGTGACCCAAAGACTTTCGTCCGGGTGACCATGGGAGAGCTACGACACAGAGACAGGAAAACTATCAGCAACTTTTTGACCCCAAGGAAATCACACAATGAAATGTTTCTGTGTGACTCGCAAGATAGGGAATAATGTATTTGTATTTGTAAATGTGTAAATTTTTTAAAATATGTTTTATTCCTGAAGGGATGGCAAGTGTAATTGTATTTCATTAACATATGTTTTTAGAATAGTTAGTGTGTATATTTTGTTTGTTCTTGGTTATCAAGTTCACATAGCATGTTTATTAGAATATTTGGCACAAGGATACTTTAATTATTAGCCAGTGGCATAATACGAACGTAGTGGTTCTTGTTGCATTGGTCAGTGAGGTTGTCACAGGGGACAAGAGTTTGCATTGCACAACAAATATCGGAATTAACTGACGCATTTTGATGTCGTGGATAGTAATAATCTAGTTGGTGTGTTGAATGAAGCCACGTATTCGCATTATCACAGTAGTGATTTTTCACGTTGAAGTGTAACGGAGGCTAGTCGAAATGCAAGTTCTTGTCGTCTAAATATGTAACAACAGAGAAATGAGCAGTAGAGTAAAATACGAGAGCTACTGGTGGATTCAAGCACTTATTGCTAAACTATTTACTGCGTGTATTGATCAAAGTTGATGGACTGACTAGCTCAACAGCAGGTATTTGTACTGGTGGACAAGGATAAGGTTAAACTCACATTCGAGTAGTGGTGGTAATTGCTTAAGTGATGATAGTTAATGAGGTATGACATGATGTTTTACACAGACTATATTACGTAACCAGTATGTAACTTGTGGTATATTTCATTGTTTTTTTTCTCAGTTTTATTTCTCTGTACATTTTAGAGTAATGGTATGGAGCCAGACATTCCACATGTAACTAGTGTACGCAATTTTTTTCTTTTGTTTATTTTGTTTTGCATATAGACATTGCTGTGTAAAGATTATTACCTCATAATTTAGGAATGTCAGATTACTTGCTCTGTGTTGGGACAGTGAGCTATTTAAAATTTTATGAGTACAATTAGTATTTTTTGTATTTGTTATAGAATTAGTGAAGTTTGGATCACTTCTAAAAGTAACAGAGATCCTGATAACTAAGCAAATTTTATCTCACCATTATTTTTTATTTGTATGATGTAATGTTTTATTTGTCATTTGGATTGCTGTAAATTTGTATGTGTTCGTTACTCCGGATTGTGGAGAGTACAATAATGCAACAACTGTGTCAATAATTTGGTAAAGTAACTGCATTTGGTCTTCTATTTGAGGTCACCAGGGGCTAAGGTCTCCTCCTGGTTATTATGATGACTTGCTACGTTTGTTCTATTACAGCTTTCTTAAAAAAATGTTCGGAACTACCCTCGCATTGCAAGGATAGTACCGTGCCATTTTTTTCTGCATGGGTAGCCGGTGGTGAAAGGGTACAGTACCGCCCGACACTGAAAATAGGTACGACATTCTTCGTTATTCTTGTCAGAATAACACTTTTTGTAATAATAACTCAATTTCACTTAATACACCGAAGCTGGATACCAGTGTAGGAAAGAATGACAATTTATTTATTTAATTGATCACATGTGCACTCCCACAAAACAAATCCCTACACCAAATTTGGTGAGATCTGCGAAATGAATGAATGTATGGTCGTCTGCTAACCGCAGATAGTGAATGTGCAGTATATGATCATCTTTGAGACGGTCCTTTGGTCACCTTTGGTGGAACCAAAGAGATGAAATTTACCTGAGCTTTGAGCGCCTGAAATGTGGCTGACCAATACGGTAACATGGTGCGCCCCAACCTCGACGGAGGTGCGAGCTGACCTGAAGAACAGCCATGTTTTCGGCACTCTGCCGCTGGATCTAGTGTTGGTAAGACCTGTCTTAGGTGTGCTCCGTAAAGACAAAAGGGTGGAGACATGGTATGCATGTGAAATACTTAAGAGTAGTTTGGAATAATAACTTCTCTGTTTCAGGAACTTTTGTGGGGAGAATTAAATGTCAGGCAGGTAATATTAAGGGGATCGTAGTAATCTTCGAAAGTGACCAACGGTCACAGTGAAACCACGTGTAGCAATAAGTTGAAATACTTCCGAGTGCTTAAGTTAAGCTGAATTACTAGCGTGTGTACTATAAGTTGGAAATATTTAAGAAATGGCGTGTGCAGGACTTGAAATTAGAGACGAGTACTTCCACGTGGCGAGTACTGTGTGAGTCTCAATCTGTGTATGAGACAAAGGATAAAGAGAAGTACTCGTCCATGGTATCAGTTGAGGACTCGCGTGTGTGATGAATATGTTCTTAATATTACTTTGCGTGTTATGTTTCCGTGTGACGCTTGATTCAAACTATAATACTCTGAGAGAGAAGCAAGGTGAGTCAACCGTCTATCCAGCAACGCCACTTGGCTTGAATTGCACAGGAAGACGTGCATATATCCTCCAGAGTTCGTAGTAGGAAAGAAAAGTTACGAAGTGGGGCAGTGTCGTGTGAAACTGGGATGAATACTGATTGAAGTGGGAAAGCTGAAAGTGATGTGATTATAACGTTGTGACTATTCTTTGTATTGTATGTTGCCAGTGTGATGTATTTCATGAAATTTAAGTATGTGTGGTTGGGAGAGTAACAAGATAGTTTCAGAGGCAGTGGGTTATGCATGTTCCTTTTTGTACCACTCGGTCTGGAGGAAGTTTTTGTGATGATGGGTGTGAGAGTCGAAGTGTGAGATATAGCAAAAGATCCGCCATCCTATCCAGAAAGTGCACTGTTGCGTTAAGTAATTACGAGACCATAAGGTAGAGAATCATCAATGTAAAGCAATGCCCACTGGGCGGAATTTCTCATGTGTCATTGTTGTAGGTTATAGAATTTGTGTGTTTAGGTTATAGAATTTATCGGAATAAATAAGATAGTGAAAAGAAAAAGATTGGTGGCCTTTTCCTTCGAATAGTATGTTGTCATGATATCCAGAATTTATAATGTGTGCGCCATTCATATTCAGTGCGATGTCCACGTGTTGATCAAAGCCGTTGTGTAAGAAGGAAAATGTGGTATTGCCAGTGGGTAGTGAACAGTCAGAGTTGTGTAAATTACTAGTAGTCAGATGTGCGTTATCCATTTCCGTTACGTAATATTCAAGCAGGAGAATAATTTGTAACTAAATTGTGAGTACTAGAGCTCATGTTACTCGATAAATAAGAATGAATCCACTCGCTTGGCAGACCACTCATCTTGCAGGCCTGACTGCTTGATGCCACAGTATAAGCAAGGCATGTGTGTGCCTCTCAATATGCATGGGAAAAGCAATTTGTGTAACGGACGATTTGCACCCTTTTCTATCGCAAATGAAACTCACTGCAGGGAAGAAAAAGAAACTGCATGTTTTCACAGCAAAACCCACCAATTTCTTTGTCACAGTTGGTTTTCATAGAAAACCTGTATACTGTCGCTTAAAAAGAAAGTAACCTATGCCAGTCAGAATGTTTGTTAAAGTACATGTAAAAATATCAAGCAAATTCATCAAGAACTATCTGAGATTTTTGTTAAGATTATATTGAAATATGTAGCCTGTTTCCATTTGAATGTTCATTAGATTATCATGTAAAAATCTGTAGTAGATCAGTTACAAACTTTTCGAGTCTTTTGGCAATACTCTGTATACAGGGTGAACATTGATAAAACTGACAAACTACAGGGACGTATTCCTGACTGGAAATGGAGGAAAAAAATGTGCTGTGAACAGCTGTCTAGAAGTGGACCGTGTGCGCCCAACGGCGACATATCGTTTTGGAACACAGTACAGAGCTGCACTGCATCCACGCCACAGCAGATGTTCAAAGCGGCCTCAAAGGAATGCAATGCACGCGTTCACACGTTGCATCATGGACTGCCGCACTCTTTTGCACGTTGCGGCCTTTCTGCGAACACCATCACAGGCGTTGATGATCTGCACGTCAGGAACTGGTTTAGCATACACAACAGTTGTCAGATGCCCCCAAAGATATAAAATCCGGGAGGTTTAAGTCTGGCGATCTAGCAGGCCATGCTACAGGGCTTCCGCGTCCTCTCCAACGTCACGTTAACATGTTGAGGTGTCGCCGAACTGTAATGCGGAAATGAAAAATGAAATGATCGTATGGCATTTATTGAGCGGGATATCCCCTTTGGGAGTGGGGTGGTACTCCGTCATGCAGAAACCGCATAAGCTGACATATTGCACCTTCTCAACCAGCCCAGGTACATTCCTCCGTTAAGGAGTTGTGGAATAGAAATCAGTCCAAGTACACCTACATCTACATCTACATAAATATTCCGCAAGCCAATGTACGGTGCGTGGCAGAAGGTAGCCCGTATCTCTTTTCCTATTCTACTCGCAAATAGAACGAGTGGAAAATGACTATCTATATGCCTCCGTATGAGCCCTAACTCCTCTGATCTTCGTGGTCATTACGCACAATGTATGTTGGCGGCAGTGGAAACGTTTGACAGTCAGCTTCAAATATCGGATCTCTAAATTTTTTCAAGACTGTTTCTCGAGGAGAACGTCGCCTTCCCTCCAGGGATTCCCATTTGAGTTCCCGAAGTATCTCCGAAAATGTTACGTACTGTTCAAACCTACCGGGAACAAATCTAGCAGCGCGCCTCTGGATTGCTTCGATGTCTTCCTTCAATCCGACCTGGTACGGGTTCGAAACACTCGAGCAGTACTCAAGAACAGGTCGCACCAGCGTCGTATATACGGTCTCCTTTACGGGTGAACCACTCTTTCCTAAAACTTTTCCAATATACCGAAGTCGACCATTCGCCTTCCCTACCACACTTCTGACATGCTCGTTCCGTTTCACATCTGTTTGCAACGTTACGCCCAGATATTGAAACGGCATGACTGCACGACACTAGTAGTACTGTATCCGAGCATTATAGGTTTGTCCTTCCTATTCATCCGCATTAATTTACATTTTTCCACCAACTGGAAAGTTTGTCTAAGTCATCTTCCTGTAGTCACTCAACTTCGACACCTTACCGTACACAACAGCACCATCATCAGACAACTGCAGATTGCTGCCCACCCTGTACGCCAAATCGTTTATGTACATAGAAAACAACAGCGGTCCTATCACACATCCCTCGGGCACTCTTCACGATTCCCTTGTCTCTGATGAACACTCGCCGTCGAGGACAACAAACTGGTTTCTATTACTGAAGAACTCTTCTAGCCACTCACACATCTGTGAACTTATTCCATATGCTCATACCTTCGTTAACAGCCTACAATGGAACACAGCGTCGAATGCTTTCCGCAAATCTAGAACTATGGAATCTGCCTCTTGCCCTTAGTTCGCAGTATAGCATGTGAGAAATGGCAAAGTCGTAGGACCCTCTTTGTAAAACCGAAGTGGGATTCCATCTGGACCTGGTGATTTATTCGCTTTCAGTTATTTCTCTACGCCAGGGATGTTTATTACTATGTCGTCCATACAGGAGTATGTTTCATGGTCAAGTGACGGTATGTTAGCACGATCCTCCTGTGTGTACGATTTCTGGAACGTGAATATTAAAATTTCGGCTTTTGTTTTGCGATCTTAAACTGCCACACCGGACTGGTCAGCAAGGAAGTGAATGGCAGCCTTATATCCGCTCAGCGATTTTACATAGGACCATAATTTTCTCGGGGTCTCTGCCAGATCTTTTGCTAAGGTACGACGACGGTAGTAGTTTTATGTACTCACCAAAAATCCCTGGCCACACATTGATGCTGAACCAATGCGAATCAGACGCTCAACCATTCCCCGAGGGTTGTCTGTAGCCCACAGACGACGATTATGCAGACTGATGATCGCAGTTCCGCTAAAGTTTGATGACAGAAATCCCAAGTTTTGGACTGGTGCAAAATCCTTCCCGCAGAGTGAAATCCGCACTCGTTACCGGTGATAGGGATAGTAGCGGGTGTCATGCAGGATATCCGTAATCGTAATCTCTCTTACATCACTTCGGTAGGCCATTCGCCTAAAGCTTGTATTATGGTTCATCTTAATATCCTGTAGACCCCTGGCCCTCCAAATCTGATGTACGCACAGTTCGCCGCCTCCCTGCTCGTTCGTCTGTCTGAAAGTATCCATGATTACACAAACGGCCAAAAAAGGGGTTGTGGCTGCTGTTTGTGAGAGTTCTTGTTTTGATATAGCCATGCTGCTTTACGACCATTTCCGTCTGCTTGTCCGTTCGGAAACACCATCTCGGCCTCTTCCGGACATGAATACCAAACCATTCTGCTGCTTACAATTACACAACGAACACACACCACGCCGTCAGAGGGACTCATTCTTCAGCGCCATGTACCGTGGCGACGATGCATTTCCGCATTTCCGGACACATGTTCACAGAAACTTTTTTCCTCCATTTCCAGTCATGAATCCGCCCTCCACTTTGTCGGTTTCATTAATGTATTTCGCATCATAATTCGGAATAACACAAGCAGGGTAATATCGTATTTATCCTCCGAAAGCGGGCAAGCGACTTTCAAGTAAAATGCCTCCCGTGTACGGGAATATACACTACTGCCCATTACAATTGCTACACCAAGAAGAAATGCAGATGATAAATGAGTATTCATTGGACAAATATATTATACTGGAACTGACATGTGATTTCATTTCCACGCATTTTGGGTGCATAGATTCTGAGAAATCAATACCCAGAACAACCACCTCTGGCCGTAATAACGGCCTTGATACACCTGGACATTCAGTCAAACAGAGTTTGGATGGCGTGTACAGCTACAGCTGCCCATGCAGCTTCAACACGATACCACAGTTCATCAGCAGTACTGACTGGCGTATTGTGACGAGCCAGTTGTTCGGCCACCATTGACCAGACGTTTTCAAATGGTGAGAGATTTGGAGAATGTGCTGCCCGGGGCAGCAGTCGAACATTTTCTGTATCCAGAAAGGCCCGTACAGGACTTGCAACATGCGGCCGTGCATTATCCTGCTGAAATGTAGGGTTTGGCAGAGATCGAATGAAGGGTAGAGCCACGGATCGTAACACATCTGAAATGTAACGTTCACTGTTCAAAGCGCCATCAATGCGAACAAGAGGTGACCGAGACGTGTAACCAATGGCACACCATACCATCACGCTGGGTTGGCTCTGAGCACTATGGGACTTAACATCTTAGGTCATCAGTCCCCTAGAACTTAGAACTACTTAAACCTAACTAACCTAAGGACAGCACACAACACCCAGCCATCACGAGGCAGAGAAATCACGCTGGGTAATACGCCAGTATGGCCATGACGAATACACGCTACCAATGTGCGTGCAACGCGATGTCGCGAAACACGGATGCGACCATCATGATGCTGTAAACAGAACCTGGATTCATCCGAAAAAATGACATTTTGCCATTCGTGCACCCAGGTTCGTCGTTGAGTACACCATCGCAGGCGCTCCTGTCTGTGATGCAGAGTCAAGGGTAATCGCAGCCACGGTCTCCGAGCTGATAGTCCATGCTGCTGCAAACGTCGTCGAACTGTTCGTGCAGATGGTTGTTGTCTAGCAAACGTCCCCATCTGTTGACTCAGGGATCGAGACGTGGCTGCACGATCCGTTACAGCCATGCGGATAAGATGCCTGTCATTTCGACTGCTAGTGATACGAGGCCGTTGGGATCCAGCACGGCGTTCCGTATTACCCTCCTGAACCCACCGATTCCATATTCTGCTAACAGTCATTGGATCTCGACCAATGTGAGCAGCAATGTCGCAATACGATAAACTGCAATCGCAAAGGCTACAATCCGACCTTTATCAAAGTCGGAAACGTAATGGTACGCATTTCTCCTCCTTACACGAGGCATCACAACAACGTTTCACCAGGCAACGCCGGTCAACTGCTGTTTGTGTATGAGAAATCGGTTAGAAACTTTCCTCACGTCAGCACGTTGTAGGTGTCGCCACCGGCGCCAACCTTGTGTGAATGCTCTGAAAAGCTAGTCATTTGCAAATGACAGCTACTTCTTCCTGTCGGTTAAATTTCTAGTCCGTAGCACGTCATCTTCGTGGCGTAGGAATTTTAATGGCCAGTAATGTATATAATGGATACGAGTACAGGATGTAAACATATGTTTGAGGACGTTTAGAAGTTTGGGTCTGCTCGTGAGTCGTGTTCGGATTGGCAGATGCTAAGGGACCGCTCGCGATGAGCGGGAAATCCCGGTTCGATTCCCAGTCCGGCACAACTTTTCGTTGTCGTCATTCCATTATACGGCTGAGGGTTGCCCACAATCACAACTGCGAATACATTTCTTGCTTTCCATTTAATCTTCGTGTAAATATGGATAGATATGTCACAGATTTCTGACTATTCTTTTTATATGTGGATCCCATAAACGTGTTGATGAAGAAATGTATTTAATTTAATCACTGTTCTGTTCGACCTCTTCACTTACTTTAACTTGTAGCTTTTTAATCTGTGTCCGGGAAGATATAAGCAATCAGGCCAAAATCGTAACCAGCGTACTACTCCAGTCAGACACCGTTAGTCGGAGTGAAATTTTGTGCAAATTCCTCATTTTATGAACTATGCATAGCGCCGTAATTTTCGCGTTATCCACTTAATTTAGATGTCAGTTTTTAAAGACGTGGCCTTTTCGTTTTTAGTTTTGTAGGGTTGAGGGAAATTCATCACCGCGGAGTTTTGCACAGTCTCCGAGCGGATTTTGCGAAGGGAACTGCACGCAGTCGTCGTTTGATGTATCTCGCAAGCGGCCAAAACTCACAGCGGCGCATGAAGCTGCACTTCTTGAATGCGCCAGTCGATACAGAAAGTGGACAGTGGCTCTTTTCGAAAAGACGGAAAGCGCCGGTGCAGAGGTGGCCCCGTGAGTCGTTAAACCTGCAGGGTGTACAGGGCGCGGTTCAGGACGTACGTGATTCTGTGGTGTTTGGGGTGTCCTGTGGATCCATTCGTGTTATTGTGAGCAAGTATTCATTTTAACATTATCGATAACCTAGTGTTGCTCTCTCATCTGTACCTTCATGGTCGGTGCGCCGCTTCCAAGACGGCGACAGCCGTGTGCACACAAGCCGCCTGCCGCATCTTCAACGTTCCACTAAATTGACCGATCATAAACCAATAGAAAACATCAGGCAGTGTATGCGAGAGGTTTGAATGTACAGGGTGACAACAACTGTAGAACTATATGAAAAAAAGCGTAAATTAGTTACAAACTGTGGCGTTGACACACTTTATTCAACATGTAGACAACACTACAGATATTCGGATCTAGGTTAGGAGATGTTCGATATGTCTGCCATCCTTGGCGATGGAGTGGGGCAGACGAATATCGAAATTCTACGTGACCCGCTGTCGGAACATCGATGCTGTCGATGACCTCTTGAATGGTCGTTTTCAGCTCACCATTGGTTTTGTGGTTATTGCCGTACGCTTTGTCTTTAATATAGCCTTGCAAGAAGGAGTCGCATGTGTTCATATCGGGAGAATATTGCGGCTAATGGACGCCCATGCCAGTGGCCTCTGGGTACCCCAGAGCTAGAATGCGGTCCTCAAAGTGCTGCTCCAGGACATCAAACACCGTCCTGCTTCGATGGGGTCGAGCTCCGACTTGCATGAACCATATCTTGTCGAAATCAGGGTCACTTTGGATAGTGGAGGTGATATCATCTTCCAATACCTTCACGTACCGTTCGGTAGTGACCGTGCCATCAAGGAATATCGCACCGATTATTCCGCGACTGGACACTGCACACCACACAGTCAGCCGTTGAGGGTGAAGAGACTTCTCGATAGCGAAATGCGGATTTTCAGTCCCTCGGATGCGTCAGTTTTGCTTACTGAAGAACTCATCCAAATGAAACTGAGTTTCGTCGCTAAGCCAAACTATATTCACACCAAAGTCCTGTTCGTAAATTCTGTGGACAATGTGTTGGAGAAACACAACCGCTGCTTCACGGCCCGAGCCTTAATGGCTGATGGGTTCGAATTTTGTACGGGAGAGAGACAGGTCTTCGACAATAGCGGGGTCTCCCGGTTGATTTCCACCTGTATCACAGCTCGTCTCGTTGTTTCCCTGAGGCTGGTTTGAAACACAGCGCGTGTCGTCTCGATGCTTTCAGGCGTTCTCGCCCTTTTTGGACGACCGATATTGCCAACTATGTCATCACGAACACTGCCCGTTCTCTCGAACTTGCGAATGACATTCTTGATTCTTAGCACACTTTGACAGCTTGTCTTCAACTTGAACTCGGTCGCAAACTTCGAGCCGCGGCTGGGCTGTTATTGCTTTCATAGTAGGCCTTCACAAGCGCTATACGCTCAGGCACGCTGTACCGTGACATTTTCACGTGCAAATGGCCGACATCAAGAAGGCGCGGGCGCATGCGGATACGAGTTCCCATCATGCCCCGCGGTCAACCGTGCAGTTTGAACGTCCTAAAGCAAACCGTTCAGAAGTTATGACGATCGACCTCGCTTCCCGCACACGGGGTCCCGGGTTCGATTCCCGGCGGGGTCAGGGATTTTCTCTGCCTCGAGATGACTGGGTGTTGTGTGTCTTTCATCATCATTTCATCCTCATTCACTCGCAAGTCGCCGAAGTGGCATCAACTGAAAAAAGACCTCGCAATACGGCGGCCGAACTCCCCCGCATGGGGCCTCCCAGCCAACGGTGCCATGCGATCATTTAATTACATTTCATTTTTTTTATATAGTTGAATAATTGTCACCCTGTACAAGGATGTCTGTCATTGTTGATGGGTTAGTTGATGTGATGTATGTCATGTATGTGGCACAACATTTCTCTGACCATTCTTGTTTATTCGTAAAATTTCTCTGGTGTTTTCGATTAACTGGGGTGTTATATTATTTATCATATGATTTTTAAACGCAGTGATAAATAAAATACAAACAGTAGCGCATGTAATTTGAAAATAGGCATTTATACTTTTAATAAAATCTGGTGCGTCTTTCATTTCCATCGGAAATCGCTTAAGTTCGATGATATTCCCCAGTGGAACATTCTGAAACTACATGACGAACCGTTTGTCTGGCTGCTCCCCAGTGATGTTTACTGACGGAGCCTTATCCGAAATATAAATAGCATCCGCGCTGCCATGATGGGTGCGTCTTAAGTTAAGCATTGTCCATATTCTGGGCGATCGGTTGAAGGCAGGGAGTTTCTTTCTTACGCAGGGAAATTTCGTTTCCGTGAGTCCGTTAACTCAGATTTGTGCAATTTAATGGTTATTTTCATGTACGGTTCTCTTTAAACGAAACCGGTTTCTTTCAATAATAGCCGCGTCTGGTTGCACAGGGAAAAATGGTTCAAATGGCTCTGAGCACTACGGGACTGAACTTCTAAGGTCATCAGTCCCATAGAACTTAGAACTAGTTAAACCTAACTAACTTAACGACATCACACACATCCATACCCGAGGCAGGATTCGAACCTGCGACCGTAGTGGTCGCGCGGTTCCAGACTATAGCGCCTAGAACCGCTCGGCCACCGCGACCGCCTTGGACAGGGAGTCATGGATTGCAATGTATGCGTTTCAACTCATTGAGAAGAATTGCTTTTCGTTGAAGGCCAGCGGACAGAACATTACTCAGTATGGTCACCCATTCAACGGGGTTTGATCTTCGTGTACCAATGATAAGTCTCATTTTGTTGTTCAGCGGTGCGTCGAGCATTTGTATGTGTGGGGTCTTGAGCCGTACAGGAGCACCGTATTCCGCTGCAGAGTGACTAGTCCAAGTACCAAAGCGTACAGAGTTTCAGCTGTGGAGCCCCAGATTGTGCTGCACAGTTTATGCAGGAGTCCCGTTCAGATGTTTTGAGAGTGTATAGCCGTGTTGCATACGCTAGTGCGGATACTGCTTCGCTTGTGCATGACGTTTTCTTCTGGAGATACAAGCCCAGCCACTATGTCATATCATAGAGGGTCTGATGATGACATAATACAGTGCCGAAACTGGTTGCCTCTGGAATAAATCACAGACGCAAAAAAAAAGGTGTTGGCTTATTTATTGCTGTCTTAGGTGTTTACCATGTTTTCCTTGTGCAACAGTGTCCAGTACAATGCAATCCCCGAATATATTGGGTGCTTATTGTGGTGAAGTAGTCTGTCACCAAAATGGACCTGGAGCCGTCTATTTTCCAGTCTACTGCACAAATGAAAGCAAGCAGTCTCTGTCCGGGTGTTTCGGTTTCAGTTTCATTACGCAAAATTATGTTCCCATTATCGCCAGATGGGATGTTAAGATGGCTTCCTTTTCTTCAAAATTTCGGTGTGACCACATCCAATATAGGTATGTCGGAAATGTGCTGAGTAAGCAGGCGTGAGGCGAGAACAGATCGCTGAAGCTTGTTATTAATAAGTTCGACTGTTTTTGTGCACGGGATTATTTGAATCAGTTTTTATTAGACTGATTCAAATAATCCCATACACAAAAACGGCCATGTCTCCACTCTGTATCGTAAGCTGGTGAGAGATATATTAATGCAGTTAATATTTTTCAATTCGTATGAAAGTCTGCTTCTGTGTATGTCGTGAGTGACATTATGTTGTCTGTACAGTTTCTTTCTGGGTGAAGCTTGGAATTTTCTCTACTACGGCGGAGATTTTTTTTGTAGACGATTCTTTCAAGAAGGGCCATTAGAGAATAGCATTTTGACTGTTTGCTTGGTTTCCCTGGCGTAATGATAGCGACGACGTTGGACTTCTTCATTTCGTTCGGAATTCTGTTTGTCTTCGTGACTCGCTCAAGATCTCTGCTAGGCATTTTCGGGTATATTTTTCAGAAGGGACGCGGAAGGAAGAAAAATAACACGTGATGATGAAGCGAAGAGAATCCTGAGAGCAAATTAGAACAGGCAAATAGGGCATTCCTGGGAAAAGGAATAGTATTGCTACTAATTTTCGGCATTAATTCTAGGAAGAGCGTACGTTTTGGGCTCAGCGTTGCATGGAAGGAGCGGGAAAGAGGAAAGTTGAAGCGTCTGATATGTAACGCTTCTGAAGGATATTGAAGATTAAATGGGCTGATAAAACAAAGAATGTTGTCAGCAGAATCAGTGAAGGAAGGAACATACTGAAAACATTGACAAGAAGAAGGGAAAGGATCACAGGAACGTGTTAAGTCATCAAGTAATAACGCCTGTAACTGTAGAGTGTAGAGGATAGAAACTGCAGGGGAACACAGTAATTGGAATACGAGTCACCAGTCTTCTGACAGGTTTGATGTGGCCCTCCACGAATTTCTCTTCTGTGCGAACCTCTTCATTTCAGAGTAGCACTTGCAACGTCCTCAGTTACCTGCTGGATGTATTCCAATCTCTGCATTCAGTTTTTGCCCTCTACTGCTCCCTCTAGTACCATGCAAGTCAGTCCCTGATGTCTTCACAGATGTCTATCCACCTGTTCCTTCTCCTTATTAGTGTTTTCCAGATATTTCTTTCCGCTCCAGTTCCTCGCAGAACCTCCTGATTCCTTACCTTATCAGTGCACCAAATTTTCAACATTCGCCTGTAGCACCACATCTCAAATGGTTCGATTCTCTTCTGTTTCAGTTTTCCCACAGTCGATGTTCCACTACCACACGATGCTCTACTCCAGACGTACATTCTCAGAAATTTCTTCTTCAAATCAAGGGCCATGTCTGGTACTACTAGACTTCTCTTAGTCAGAGATGCCTTTTTTGCCAGTACACAATCTGCTTTTGATGTTCTCCTTGATCCGTACGTCATTGGTTGTTTTGCTGCCTAGGTAGCAGATTTCCTTCATCTACTTCGTGACCACCAACCATAACAATAAGTTTCTCGCTGTTCTCATTTATGCTACTTCTCATTACTTTCGTCTTTCTTCGATTTACTCTCAATCCATATTCTGTACTCATTAGATTGTTCATTCGATTCAGCAGATCGTGTAATTCTTCTTCACTTTCATTCGGTATAGCAATGTCATCAACGAATCTAATCATTAATATCGTTCCCTTCCCCCTGAATTTTAAACCCAGTCTTGAACCCTTCTCTCATTTTGTCATTGCTTCTTCATTGTACAGATTGAACAGTAGGGGCGAAAGACTACATCTCTATCTTACACCCTTTTTAATCTGAACATTTCTTGGTCGTCCACTCCTGTTATTCCCTCTTGGTTCTTCTGCATATTGTGTATTATCCATCTCTCAGTACAGCTTACCCCTATTTTTCTCACTATTTCGAACATCTTGCACCACCGCCCTGGCTGGCTGCGGACGCTGCGTCGGCCTCAGAGGTTCGAACCAACGCCCGCCGTGGACTGGGGTGCTGTCACCCCATGTGTTGCTGCATGTATCCCAGCAACCAAGTCATTAAGGAGGACATACGATGCAAGTGTCAACACTGAAATGAATAGCTTGGTGCGGGAGAGAAGTTTGTGGCGAGCCATATCATACTAGTCAGACTGATGAGGCTAAAAAAAAAAAAAAAATAAAATAAACTGAAAAGACGGTAGCCGAGTTTATCGGTCAAGGTAACCGACGTCGGACGGTCGTTTATGGAATCGAGATCCGTTTTTCTGTCGCCTATGATCCGACAGGTAGAGGATGGGCTGCGACAAAGAAGTAAAAGAAATGCTTGACATGGACTTGTGGAGGTTGCGTGCCCGCTCGACCACAGCTGTGCAATCCTCGCAGATGCTGGCGCGAAACAACTGAAACAACTGCACTTTCGAGGATTTCAGGATTCTGACGCAATACGAGAGATTTATTCCATCGTCGATAACTAACGTTGTGAGCTGAACGCACGTACAGAGTCAGACGCCTGGCTGTGGGCAACGTGAAGAATTCGCTTAGCGCCGCAAGCTCCCGTAGACCGACCCGAGCGGAGGTAAACTGTGTACTCATCATCTGCACGGACCTCTGCCCAGCCGCCGAGATGACAGGCGCCGCTGCGGCATCACCAGCCGGCTCGTCGTCCGCTATCCTCTTAACGCGCTGGTGCGGGACTCACCACGTCTTCCGCCCACCTCTTTTTCCCAAGCAGGCCTCGACGCATCCACTTATCCCCGGCGTCCGCTGCAGCATATACGTTTAATCCTCTGACGGCTGTCGCGTCGCGAGCGCCTCTAGCGGGGCAACGCGGGAACAGGGGACAGGTTGCAGGCTGGCCTGCGACGATCCGATCCGACCCGCTTCCCATTCAGCGGCCGACAATGGCGCTATCTGCAGGCGCGCACGCCGCTGGCTGCTGGCTGCTGGCGCGGGATCAACTGCCGCCATTGTGCGCTGCAATTGGCACAATTCTGGCAGGCTCTCTCTGTGTGAGGCCGGCTACCGCGCCGCCAACTGCTGGCCTCCCGATGACGTGCCGCTCTCTAAACTGTGGGGCCACTGCATACGATTCGTCTCTTGGCATCTTCTTCTGCATATTGGTATCCAGAATTTCATCGGTTCGAGTTAGACCTCTTCCCTGTTCACTAATCTTTTGCCGATCTCCTATTTACTTGCACTAGTGAGCCACAAAAATTATGATCACCTGCTTAATAGCGTGTTGCTACTCCTTCGGACCACAGTAGAGCAGTAATATGGCGTAATGTCAAGTCCTTCTTGTGGTTTCGTAAGTATGTGGCGCCTAATAGCATTCCAGATATGTTAGATCGGTTTCTGATCACGTGAATCTGGTGTTTAAGACACCAAAGTGGGTTTCCTTTCGTGCTCCTCAAACCACTGTAGCATGATTCTGACTTAGTAATATGGACTGTTGCCTTGGCCGTCAGGGAAGACATCGACGATGAACGAATGCAGATGGCCGACAGTAATGTTCGTTAAGCCACAGCTGAAGTGGCAATAAATACGATTAGACACCTACAGTAAGGTAAAATATATTTATTTAACTAGGTGAGTGCCCACTGTTGCCCACCCATGTATTTACTCCAGTTCTATTAGCCCATCCTTCCTCATCTCTTTGTCCATCTCCTCTGCTCTCCACTCTGCTCCATCTCACCCCTTTTTTTGCCCACCTCCTCCACCCCCACTCTCCTCCTATCTCTTGCTTTGGCCATCTGCTACAACCCCTCTCTACGTTCATCTGTTCCTCCCATCTCTGTCCATCTACTTCTTCCCTCTCCATCCCCATCTCTCTGTCCACCTCGCCCTCCACCTTCTCTGTTAGTCCATCTACTCCTGCCCCCTCTCTCTGTCAATCTCCGCCTCTTTTCTCCCTCTGTCCATCTCCTCTTCTCTCTCTGTCGCCTCTCTATGTTCATCTGTTCCTCCCATCTCTGTCCATCTACTTCTTTCCTCTCTGTCTATATCGTCCTCCACTACCTGTCTAACTCTACTGTTCCTCTCTCTCCTCCCCACTCCATTTATACCCTCCTCGACCTCCCCTCACTCTCACTATCCATCTCCTCTTCCCCTCTGTCTCTGTCCATGTCCTGTCCATGTCCTGTTTATTCCCACATCCCCATGTCCACCTCGACCTCCTCCCTTTGTCAGTCTCCTCCTCGTTCTTCCCTCTGTCCATCTCCTCTTCCCTCCTCTCTCTGTCCCCTCTCTATGTTCATCTATTCCTCCCATCTCTGTCCATCTGTCTTTCCTCTCTGTCCATATCATTCTTCACTACCTAAGTCTCCTCTACTGTTCCTCTCTCTCCTCCCCACTCCCTTTATACCCTCCTAGACCTCCCCTCACTCTATCAAACTCCTGTTCCCCCCTCTCTCTGTCCATATCCTGTTCCATTTATCTTTTTATTCCCACATTCTCATGTCCACCTCGCCCTCCTCCCTCTCTCTCAGTCCATCTCCTCTTTCTTCCCTCTGTCCATCTCCTTTTCCCTCCACTCTCTTCAGAGGTTCCATGCCCTCTTTTGTATGTCTCCTCTCATTTTCATCAACTTTATTAATGTTCTATGTCATTGCATGGTAGTAACAGACCGAATAAGGTTATTGTAATGAGAGTATTTGTACTGACAGCTCTAAAATACATTTCACTTGATTCCTATACATGTTGGGTTAGTTCCCTGAGTGGCTAGTGCGAGGCGAGCATCGGAGGACGCGGCAAACTGCGTTTCCGGTTGGGGACTGCACTTCCCTGAATTCTGAGTGGTTCGTACAATAGGCTTAAGCGCGTGGTGGAACGACTGACGTCGGTCGAGTTTCGCCTATTGTATGCAGGGTGAAACGACCGTGTTTACCATTCCGGCGCGTCCGGAACGAAGATTCCTGGCACGGACTGACTGCAGTGTCCTCTTGATTCAGAGAAAACTTGTGGACTGTGCCCTGCTGAGTGCGACTGTCTGGCACTCGATGGCCGGTGGTCTAGGCAGGTTGTTTTCGTAGCCGGTCAAACGGCAAGTTCAGTGCCCTCAGCTGAATAGCAGAGGCATGATTGGTCAACTTAAACTGAGGCTAGCTGACGTCATAAGGCCCTGCTCGAAATTGGAGGGAACGGTCACTATCGTCGCGAATGATGCTCTGAGACAGTGTGGGGAAATTCAGAACTGAATGCTGATTCGCAGTTTTCGAGGAGAGTAGGGAGTAGAGCAATGTTGGCTTCGCTCTTGCGTTGCGCGGGCAAAGGGATTTGGGGTCTGGTCTTTGTCGGAGTCGCACGGTCTTGCGACTTGGACGCTCATTTTCGGAAGAACTTAGAATTCTCGGCCAGCCTTCGCGGCCAGGGGTTGACACAGAGTCGCTGCACGGTAGAAGTCCGTGCCTACATCATCAGGACGCTGCCTACCGACGACGTGCTCCAGATTTCAGTACTGGTACAGTATTTTGCGGCTCCGACATTGTAGGACCTTATCAATTTTATACTGAATCCCTCAGCAGCACGCGCGCTCGCTTTGCTACAAGTCCACCTTGCTTGTTTCTGCATGTGATCCAATTTGAGCTCTCACTACCAACTGCGATACTGCTATATAGTCGGGAGATAAATATTCGATTCATTTGGACCTCCAGTCATTATCGTCGATCTATTGCATCATAGAAAGTAGGAACCGCTTGTTCTCGAGCCAACTGTTATTCTCATAATATTTCAGTATACCCTATCCTTTAACCTACTGTGTGTATCGACAATCTTGTGCATTTATGTTCTGATATATAATAAATCTCATTGTAATATTTAATCTGCATATCATTTCGTAGCTATAGGCAGATTCCCATTTCCTGTTGTTTATTATGGGAAACTTCTCTTTTTTTAGTAGTTTACGGCCGGCCGGAGTGGCCGAGCGGTTCTAGGCGCTACAGTCTGGAACCGCGCGACGGCTACGGTCGCAGGTTCGAATCCTGCCTCGGGCATGGATGTGTTTGATGTCCTTAAGTTAGTTAGGTTTAAGTAGTTCTAAGTTCTAGGGGACTAATGACCTCAGAAGTTAAGTCCCATAGTGCTCAGAGCCATTTGAACCATTTTTTGAGTAGTTTACGATTATCATTAAATTATTGTGAGTGTGTACTGCTTATTTTAGCAGATAGCAGGGTCCACTATCATTTTTTCTGTTACCGTTGTGCGCACAATTAATTAGCTGGTAGATAAGGAAAGGGTCGAGTGCGTGTCTCGTTCTCACGCAAAATTCGCCAGAATTAAAGAGGTACAAACTCTTCTCCACCCCGGCACCTCGCACTCTGTCCATCTCTTTCCCTTCCTCTGTCCATTTGCGTCCACTCTTCAATCTGTCCATCTTCTCCTTCGCCAATCTGTGCCCATGATTTTCTTGCCCCTCTCTGTCTATCACTTCCTTACCCTTGTCTATCCACATAACACCCACTCCAATAGGTGACTGCTGGTTCTCACACCTACAGTGCTTCTTTCTACATGGTAAGGAACATGTGTACCATGTTCGGTTGAAATCGATTCAAGGCTTTAGGAGGAGCTTTTTACTCGCAGCTTGGCCAGGGTACGCACATGTCAGATATAGTCCACGTAATTTTAATGAATCTCATACATACCTGTGCACATTTCATCTGAATCTGTAGCTAATTTTGCCCTGCGGTTACGTGTTCGTACAGCTCAATCTTTCGGAAATCGTTAGGGGATTCAATATTCTGAGGTCAACAGAGTCAAGAGCGTGCCGTGCAGGGCAGCCGCGAGGGGATATCGCCTGCAGCGGTCGCTGTATGCCTCGCGTTCAGAGCGCCCTCGGGCTTGCAGAGGTCCCGCGTCGCGCCTGTGAAGACCACTGCCGGACAGAGGAAGTTGGGTTGTTGGGTTGTTTTTGAGGGAGGAGACCGGACAGAGAGGTCATCAGTCTCATCGGACTAGGGAAGGAAGGGGAAGGAAGTCGGCCGTGCCCTTTCAAAGGAGCCATCCCGGCATTTCCCTCGAGCGATTTAGGGAAATCATGGAAAACCTAAATCAGGATGACCGGACGCGGGATTGAACCGTCGTCCTCCCGAATGCGAGTCCAGTGTGCTAACCACTGCGCCACCTCGCTCGGTACAGGGGAAGTAAAATTTCATGAGTGAAAAGAAATTTTGCTAATGAATTTTTACTCGCTCTGTGGTCCTAAGCAAGTTTGCCCGTGTGTGGGTGAAGGGATAAGCATAAACGTAGTACGCCAAACCTCATGTTCGGCGAAATCCAGCAACACTGGAGCCAGCGCAGCGCTGAGCTACAGTCAGTTAAAAGAGAGAAGCTTCGGGTGTTTCTTAAGACCAATGCTCTCTTCGGCTCTGTTCCTCATCCAGCACGAACCTACTGCTAGCAAAAACGAACTCGTTTAACAAGTGTGTGTAGGAACCGACATGTCATACAACGATTTTGTAAAGATATGCGCAGATTGCCTGAATCACACGCAGTACGCTTTTCTTGTTATTGGTAAATCAAAGAAACTGGATGACAGTAGGAATAAATGGAACTTCCAGGAGTTTATATATATGTGATCAAAAGTATCCGGTCACCGACAAAAACATACGTTTTTCAGATTAGGTGCCTTGTGTTGCCACTTACTGCCAGGTACTCCATATCAGCGACCTCAGTAGTAATGTGAGAGAGCAGAATGGGGCGCTCCGCAGAACTCACGGACTTCGAACGTGCTCAGGTCATTCGGTGACACTTGTGTCATACGTCTGTACGTGAGATTTCCACATTCCTAACTATCCCTAGGTCCACTGCGTCCGATGTGATAGTGAAGCCGAAACGTGAAGGGACACGTACAGCACAAAAGCTTACAGGCCGACTGACAGAGACCGCCGACAGTTGGAGAGGGTCGTAATGTGTAATAGGTAGACATCTATCCAGACATTCACACAGGAATTCCAAACTGCATCAGGATCCACTCAAAGTACTATGACACGCGGGAGGTGAGAAAACTTGGATTTCATGGTCGAGCGGCTGCTCATAAGCCACACATTACGCCGGTAAATGCCAAACGACGCCTCGCTTGGTGTAAGGAGCGTAAACATTGGACGATTGAACAGTGGAAAAATGTTGTGTGGAGTGACGATCACGGTGCTCAATGTGGCGATCCGATGGCAGGGTGTCGGTATGGCGAATGCCCGTTGAACATCTTCCAGTGTAAACAGTAAAAGTCGGAGGCGGTGGTGTTATGGTGTGGTCGTGTTTTTCATGGAGGGGGCTTGAACCCCTTGTTGTTTTGCGTGGCACTATCACAGCACAGGCCTACGTTGATGTTTTAAGCACCTTCTTCCTTCCCAATTTTAAAGAGCAATACGGGGATGGTGATCGCATCTTTCAATACGATCGAGCACCTATTTATAATGCACGGCCTGCAGAGAGTCCTGATCTGAACCCTACAGAACGCCTTTGGTTTTTTTGTTTTTTTTTTTTTTTAACGCCGACTTCGTGCCAGACCTCACCGACCGACATCGATACCTGTCCTCAGTGCAGGACTACGTGAAGAATGGGCTGCCGTTCCCCAGGAAACCTTCCAGCACCTGACTGAACGTATGCCTGCGAGAGAGGAAGCTGTCATCAAGGCTAAGAGTGGGCCAAAACCAAATTGAATTCCAGCATTACCGATGGAGATCGCCACGAACTTGTAAGTCATTTTCAGCCATGTGTCCGGATACTTTTGATCACATAATCTATAAATTCTTCTCGCTCCACGTACGAAATAACGCAGATGAATATTTGAACAAAAGAAAGTTTTCTAAGTCGAATTAAATTCATGAAAGATGAGTATTATAAATAAGAATTGCGGCAAGACGTACGAAAATATAAAATAATGAAAAGGAAGAAATTAAATCGAAGTGAATACGTCAGAATAATTAAAATCACATGGGCAAAAATTCCAAATGAAGAAAAGTATAAAAGTAATAAAATATGAGAGGAAATAAAGAAGGTAATACGATGATGAAAATGAGGCGACGTATGATTAGAAACGAAAAATAAATGTAAAACAATTAATTGAATAAAGTCAATTGTGTAAATCCAGGTATACTGCACTCGACGAGATTCGAACCCACAATTTTCAGCATATCAGGCAAACAAATTAATCACTAGGCTACGTAATTGTTTTAAAAGTAAGTGCTATTTTCGAAGCTGTTGTTGTTTTGTGGGAAGAGACCAAACTGCGAGGTCACCGGTCACGTCGGATCAGGGAAGGAATTCGGCCGTGCCCTTTCAAAGGAACCATCCCGGCATTTGCCTGGAGCGATTTAGGGAAATCACGGAAAACCTAAATCAGGATGGCCGGACACCGGATTGAACCGTCGTCCTCCCGAATGCTAGTCCAGTGTGCTAACCACTGCGCCACCTCGCTCTGTTTCGAGGCTGTAATGAATCATAAGGGCTTCTGAAATTCCTTGTGATAGGTGGCATCCTAACCGACGACAGCGTACAAATCGTTTAGAAAAGTCGATCCTACCCCTGCGGATTTTCCGTTGGAAGTGTTCACCCTAAATTAATTTGGAACAGAGCCGGCAGTTGTGGCCAAGTGGTTCTAGGAGCTTCAGTCTGGAACCGCACGACCGCTACGGTCGCAGCTTCGAATCCTGCCTCGGGAATTGATGTGTGTGATGTCCTGAGGTTAGTTAGGTTTAAGTAGTTCTAAGTTCTAGGGGACTGACGACCTCAGATGTATCATAGTCCCTAGAGCCATTTGAACCATTTGTAAATTCACTGTTTCTTTTGCCTCGGGAACGCTGACAGCTTTATCAGCCAGTTAGCAGTTATAATCGTACAACGCAGATTGGAGAGAATGGGTGGAATGCGGGTCGGCCTGGAGAGCCTCCAGGAGTGCGTAAGCCGGGGCAGGCAGTCCAGCGCCCCTAGATGGCCGCCGCCGCCACGCCGGGCGCCGTGTGATGGGGAGGTGGGAGGAGGGAGTGCCCGCTGTCGCTACTCGCCTGTCCTGGCCGGCTTTGGTCGGCCGAGCGCAGAGCTCAATGACCAGGCACGCACCCACATGTCAGCTGGGTCGCCACGTGCGATCGTCATGGAGGCCGTGATCTACATTGCTCGAAAATAAATTAGTACACCCATTTAGAAGTTTCCTAGATTTATTGCTGCAGCAGCGGCATAAATAAAATACTACAAAAAGGAAAACACAAGATCTTGTATAGACATACCTGAGGCTTAACATCGTCGTGGCAACATGAGGTCCTCAGCAACCGCCTAGAGCCTAGACCAGGACCGGCCGCCCGTGCCATGCTTCACTTGGGCTGAGTGTGCGGGCCGCGTGCGAACCTAGGCTCCTCGCGTCTTGGCTCGGCTAGTCCTTTTCCTCAAGTACTCCGTACAGCGTGAAATTTCATTGGTACTGCGACGTGGCATTTTTCGGTCGCCACCACTTTCTTCAGTTCGTCAGGATCGGGGTGTCAGCAATCTTTTCCTTTTGCTATTTGTTGGTTTTTATGATAAACGTCTACAGATCCAGTGACTGCACAAAAAGAGATGGTCTTGCGATCTTTCGCCACAAGGCTATAAACACGAATGGCCATGTCAGAAAAGAAGGATGAGAATTCTCAATACAAACTGAGGAGCCAAAGAAACTGGTACACCTGCCTGTTATCGTCTACGGCCCACTCCGCGAGCACGGATAAGCGCCGCAACACGACTAATGCCTGAAGTAGTGCTGGGGAGGATTGACACCATGAATCCTTCAGGGCTGTCCATAAATCCGTAAGAGTGCGAGGGGGTAGAGATCTCTTCTGAACAGCAAGTTGCAAGACATCTCAGATATAAGCAATAATGTTCACGTCTGGGGAGTTTGGTGTCCAGCAGAAACGTTCAAACTCAGCCACTCCGTAGCAATTCTGGACATGTGGGTTGGTCGCATTGTCTTGCTGGAATTGCCCAAGTCCGTCTTAATGCACAATGGACATGAATGGATGCAGGTAATCGCACAGGATGCTTACGTACGTGTCACCTGTCAGAGTCGAATCCAGGCGTACTAGTGGTCCCATATCACTCCAGCTGCACACGCCCCACACCATTACAGATCCTCCACAAGCTTGAACAGTCTCCAACTGACATGCAGGGTCCACGGAGGTTGTCTCCATACCCGTACACGTAAATCCGCACAACACAATTTGAAACGACACTCGCCCGACCACGCAACATGTTTCCAGTTATCAACAGTCCATCGTCGGTGCTGACGGACCCAGGAGAGGCGTAAAGCTTTGTGTCGTGCAGTCATCAAGGGCACAACAGTGGGCTTTTGGTTCCGATAGCCCATATCGATGATGTTTTGTTGAATGGTTCGAACGCTGACACTAGATGCCACAGCATTTAAATCTGTAGCAATTTGTGATTTATGTCGGTGCGAAATGTAAAATATAAAACCATGTCGTATGCAGTGCGATTGAATCGCAATTTAAATGCGGCTCGTTCCCAGTTTGATCTCTTACCCCTCCTCGTGCTCAGACTGTGTGGCGTGGCGGTGGGGGAAATAAGCAACAATGCTGAGCGCTTTGCTTGGCACTCGGGTATCTGGCAGCTCAGTGGCCAAAATCATGGCTGCCACTGGCCTAGACGAACTGAGCTGAAACGGCGCTGGCGCCGATAAGCAGAACCTGTGCCACGGAAGGCAACATCGGAATACAGTCGTAAACAGTGGCAGAGAAAATTGGGCAGCAGCTTTACATATAACTTTTCATGTGATAAATCTTAGCTATATTTATATAAGATTTTATGTTTTCCTTTCTCCAGTCGTTTTATTCAGACGACAGTCTATTTTGTGTGCAGCATTTTATATAAACTTGACTTATTGTACAATCATACAAGCTCTTCTCTGAAATTTATTTTACCTTTCCAGTGCGCACGTAGCGTTCACCACCAGCACATATCAATTGTATATGAAGACAGTGTTTGTTCCCGAAAGAACAGATGCCATTGGTGACCGTACAGCTTCTCTAGAATGAAATGATAATTAAATCGATACCCTAGCTGCGAACAGGCGTTGAAATACATCATTGGGGACATGTTGCGGCTCGGGTGTAGATTTAATTATCATTTCCTTCTAGAGAAGCTGCACGGTCATCAATAGTATCTGTCCTTTCGGGGGCCGGACGGAGTGGCCGTGCGGTTCTAGGCACTACAGTCTGGAACCGAGTGGCCGCTACGGTCGCAGGTTCGAATCCTGCCTCGGGCATGGATGTGTGTGATGTCCTTAGGTTAATTAGGTTTAATTAGTTCTAAGTTCTAGGCGACTGATGACCTAGCATAGTGCTCAGAGCCATTTGAATCATTTGTTCTTTCGGGAACAGATACTACCTTCATATACAGTTAAAATATGGCCACCCGGCCACTGACCTTCTTGTGCGAACGCACACGCTATACCCCAACTCGTACGGTACTTGGTAGATTAATCTGCCACGTGTAATGAGTGTGATGGGAACGGGCACGGTAACTCAGCGTGTTCGGTCGGAGAACAAGGCAACGAACATAAACGAACAAAAATTGGGTTTAAAAATGATGGATAGAGCGTCTGCCACGTAAGCAGGAGATCCCGGGTTCGAGTCCCGGTCGGAGTACATATTTTCAACATGTCCACAATGATGTATTTCAACGCCTGTTTGCAACTATCATTACATATCAATTGCTTTATTTTTCACATCCATTAGGTTTACCATTTTATCCTTATTCTAGTTTATCGGGACGATGTTCACTATATTCTGATCTATTTTAAACTGAACAACCAATATCTTGACAATGGGTCCAAGAATGTTGTGTCATTTATTGATTATCGTTTGGAATAAATTATAAATGTGAACTTTTTCTATATAGCTTCACATATAGTAAAACTACATGTTAATCGAAACAGGATTTTCATTTCTACTCTTGTTTACATACCACTGTATCCCTGAAGATGTGGCATTAACGCCACGAAAGTCGTTGAATCAGAAATAAAGATTTATCGTACAGCTGAAGCGGTATTATTCATCATAGCTGAATTCTACAGCTGTCGATGCTGACGATACAAAACTTGTTGCAGAGTTCTCAAATGTATCGTTGGCTGGTTTTCTGCGGATCGTCTCACCCTCAATTTTGAAAAGACACAACATATTCAGTTCTGCACGTCTAAGGACACCACACCAATGATAAATGTGACACATGGTGAGGCAATAATAAATATAGTGGAAACTTCGAAATTATTGAGTGACCATACTGACAAGAATTTAAACTGGAATATTTACATTTTGTAACCTCTAAAACAACATAGTTCAGCCACATTTGCACCTAAAACTGTCGCAAATCTTGGAGAAAGACAAATCAGTAAGTCGACGTATTTTGCATACTTTCGTTCAATAATGCCATGTGGAAGAATGTTCTGGGGTAACTAATTTTTAAGAAAGAAAATTTTCATTGCTCAAAAATGTGCTGTACAAATCTATATTTACATTTACATCTACACTCTGTAAACCTCCATGAGGTGCAAGGCAGATGGTACAGTTCATGCTACCAGTTATTATTGTTTCTTCCCATTCCATTCACATATATAGCGTGGGAGGAATGATTGTCTAAGTGCCTCTGTGCAAGCCGTGATTATTCTAATATTATACTCGCGATCCCTATGTTAACGATGCATAGGGGGTTGTTGCATATTCCTAGAGTCATCATTTAAAGCTGGTTCTTGAAACTTTGTTAATAGACTTTCTCGGGATGACTTACTGCTATCTTCGAGTGCCTTCATGTCCAGTTCCTTCAGTATCTCCGTGACACACACCCACGGATCAAATAATTCCATCACTACACGTGTTACCTTTCTCTGTGTACATTCAATATTCCCTCTTAATCCTATTTAGTATGGGTCCCATACACTTGAGCAATGTTCTAAATCCGATCATGCGAGTGACTTGTAAGCAATGTCCTTCGTAGACTGATTGCACTTCCCCAGTATTCTACCAACAGACAGATGTCTACCACCTACTTTACCCATGACTGAACCTATGTGATCATTCCATTCCATATCCTTACTTAGTGTTACACACAGATATTTGTATGAGTTTACCATTTCCAAGAGTGACTCACTGATTTTATAGTCATTCTCCTTGTGAAGTTTACAGTATTACATTTCTGAATATTTAAAGCAAGTTGCAAATCCTTGCACCACTCTGAATTATTATCAAGATCTAACTGAATATTTATTCAGCTTCTTTGAGATAGTACTTCATTATAGATAACTGTACAATCTGCAGAAAGTCTGAGGTTACCATCAATATTTTCTGCAAGATCATTAATATACAGCATGAATAGCAAGGCTCCCAACACACTTCCCTGGGACACACCTGATGTTACTTCTACATTTGTGTGGTGGGATCACTCATGGACTACTGATTCCTGTAGTAGTTGGTGTTAGAGCTGCACATTTTTTAGATGGAAGTCAGCTGATAGGTATACCTGCATAAAGGAAGTCCCTCCAACTGAGGGCTCACCTTCAGATGACGTCATGTTTCCAAGAGTTGAGGGAATTGGCATATTTCATCAAAATATAAGAGGCATTAGAGATCTAGTTAATGAACTGCTTATAGATGTTGACTCTGAAATTATTGGTATGTCGGAGCACCACTTAAATAATTCGACAATTCAGAGGCTTCTTTAACCAGGATACAGATTAGCTGGTTGTCTTTCAAGGTGTGATAGTGGGACTATGTACATAAAAAAAGGTACTGCATTTGAGTCCATAGACGTATCAAGGCACTGCACTGAACAAATATCTGAATGCTGTGCAGGGGCAGTTGAGTTTAGTGAAACTAAACTTCTAATTGTTGTTGTTCTCAAGCTAGAGATGGTTCTCTATTCACTTTCTAGGAAGTACCAGAAATTGGTTATATGTGATAACTACAATATAAATTTTGTATTTGATAGTGCAAGTGAAACGATGTTGGTAGATCTCCTATATTCATATGATCTGATACAGAGTGTGTTTTTTCCAACTAGGATGCAGGGGAACAGCAGCACAGCCATAGACAATATTTTTATTCATTCTTCATTACTACATGGGCATTTTGTTAGTAAATGGTGACTGGCCCTTCAGACCATGACGCAAAAATTTTCACACTAAAAGGCTTTTGTACTCAAGCAAATGTCACATATAAGTACAAACTATGTAAGAAAGTTAATCCAACAGCAATAGAGAGTTTTTTAAATCTCGTCAAGGAACAGGAGTGACAGGATTTATATAGTGCCAGTAACATAGATGATAAATATAATGCTTTCCTTGACACATTTCTCATGCTCTTTGAAGGTTGCTTTCCCTTAGAACGTTCCAAACGGGGTACTAGCAGTAATGGGCAGCCTGGGTGGCTGACTAGTGGGATAAGGATATCATCTATAACAAAGTTGAAATTGTATCAAAATGTTAGAAGTAGTCACAATCAAGCTTCAGTAGCCCATTACAAACAGTATTTTAAGGTGCTTAAAATATATTTAGGAAGCAGAGAGTATGTGGTAGGCAAATAGAATAGCTTATTCACAGGATAAAATTGAAACAATAGGTCAGTTGCAAAGGAAGTGTCTGGTCAGCAGCACAGGGTCGACAATATAAAGTCAGTTCATAGTGAAAGTATTTCAGTTAATGATAAATCAGATATATGTAGAATATTTAACAACCATTCTCTGAGCATTGGTGGTGAATTAAATAAAAATTTAGTTTCTACAGGGAATCATAAAACTGTCTTGGCAAATGACTTTCCGAGATTGATGTCTGGCATACTCCTCTGTGATACAGACGAGATTGAGTTAATAATTAGATCACTGAAGATTACGGATCTCGTGGTTAGATGGAGTGCCTAGCAGAGTATTAAAAGTATTGTGCTGCACTTGTTAGACCTGTATTTAGCCATATTTGTAATTTTTCCTTTAGGAATGGTTAGTTTCCCAAACGATTAAAGTACTCAGAAGTAAAGCCGCTTTATAAAGAGGGAGAAAGGGATAATACAGATAATTTTAGACCTATTTCTATGCCATCAATGTTTCCTAAAGTTGTTGAAAAACTTGTATATGTAAGAATGATTGATCATTTTATACCACACTATTTGCTATCAAATTTACAGTTTGGCTTTAGAAATCGTTTAACAACTGAAAATGCTATATTCTCTTTTCTCTGTAAGGTACTGGATAGGTTAAACAAAAGGTTTTGGACGCTTTTTTATTTAATTAAGGCATACAGCTCCACAAGTTGAAGCATTACAGAATATGGGGAGTAGCTCACAATTGGTTCACCTCTTACTTTAGCAACAGACAGCAAAGTTTACACTGTTGAGAATGGCTGTGATATGGGGCCTGAGTGGGGTACTGTCAAGTGGGGGGGGGGGGGGGGGGCGCCCCAGGGTTCAGTGTTGGGGCCACTCCTATTCCTTATTTATATTAATGATATGCCCCCTAGTATTACGGGTAACTCTAAAATATTTCTGCTTGCTGATGACACTATCTTGGTAGTAAAGGATGTTGTGTGCAACATTGGCTCAGTTTGAAACAGTGCAGTTCATGGCTAAGTTCAAGGCTTGTAGAAAATGAACTAATGCTAAATCACAGTAAGACAGTTTTTACAGTGTCTAAGACACAATTCAGCAAAACCTGATTTTTCATTTCACAGAATGGGCATATGATTAGTGAAACTGAACAGTTAAAATTTATAGGTGTGTTGTGGAAAGCCCACATTCAGGATCTTGATCAAAGACTTAATGCTGCCATTTTTATTATCTGAACAGTATCTTAAAAGACTGATCGTTTGACACGAAAAATAGTCTACTTTTCTTGTTCTCATTTGCTTATGTAATGTGGTATTATATTTTGTGGTAACTCTTCCAATTCTAATAGGATATATTTGGCTCAGGAACAGGTAGTGTTGTAAGTTTGAGAACATCTTGTCAACACCTGTTCACATGTCTGGTTAATTTGACATTGGCCTCTCAATATATAGTTCCTTATTGTCATTCCTTGTTAATATTATTTGATTATTCCCAAGAAGAACAAGCTTTCGATCAGTTAATATTTGGCAGAAATCAAACCTGAATTTGGATCAGTCTTAATTAACTCTCATGCAAAAAGGTGTGCAGTATACTGTTGCATCCATTTTTAATAAGCTACCATTCAAATTCAAAAATCTTAGCAGTAATCCACACACTTTCAAATCAGAACTGAAGAGTTTCCTCATGGCCCACTCCTTCTATTCTGTCAAGGTGTTCCTTGAAAAATTAAGCTATTTCTTGTTGTATTGTTGACTGCATTTTCTTAAAATTATGGACTGACATTTTTCAGGTTCATAAACATTTTATTTTCATCTGTTATTACTTTTATCTCGTAATTTCATGTACTGACACATACTATGACATTGGAGGCTTCCTCCTCAATTTGGTCCTATGGAATTTGAGATGTAAATAAATAAATAAAATTTGACAGTGGCGCTCCATCCAAGATAACACGTTGTGTCCTCCCTACCAAAAATTCCCCTATCCAGCCAGAAATTTAACTCAGTATCCAATAATGGAGTCACCGCCAACTTGTCTCAGTCCTGCAGGACATATGCCAAGAAGTTTTTCCCCTAGAAGAAGACGGATTTCTGCCCTTGTATAGGCATGATGAAGAAGGTCTTGGGATTCATCAGAACATACAATGCCCGGCCACAGCCACAGCCACGTGCCCATTACACTCATAGTTGCTGATGTCATGGTGTTAACACTGGCTCATGCATGGGTCATTGGCTTCAATGGCCCATCATTAGGAGTGTTTGGTACAGTATGCATTCAGAAAAACTTGACAGACTTCACCATCTGTCCTGTTTTACCAGTCTGCCCAGCCTATGATGTATGACATTTGTAATGATGGGTGGCTGCCCAACCCATGACATCTGGATGTGGTATCACTTTGATTTTGCCATGTGTTGAAGACACTCACCACAGCACTACTCAAACAACCACAAGTCGTGCAATCTCCGAAATGTTCATGCCCAGACTCCAGGTCACACAAGTTCCCCTTGGTGAAACTCAGATAGATCACATGCCTTCCCCAGTGTACACATTACAGTATGCTCACTGATATTACATGCACCATGCATATGTCTGACTAGCAATCATTCCTCGCCAGGTGACGCCAAAAAAATTGGCATGTATAGTCAGCTCAACTGCAGACTTTATTATGGAGGAGATTGTAGGGTGGCCCATGAATAGAAAGAAAATGGGCTCCCAGCACCTAGTTGGTGTGCAGTCCCATTTCCTTTATACAACGAAATGAATTCCAAATCAGTTTCAAGGACACTATTCTTATTTCGACAAAAATAAAAAATATCTAAATTTCATGAACAAAAACGAAGAAAACAGAAAAATTATAAATTTTAACTGACTATAAAATAAATAAAAATCGGAAAACATTATAAATTTTAACTGAATATGAAAAAGGATGAAAATCAGTTAATCATAAATTTCTTAACTGAAAAACCAAACATGAAATACAGTTTTAAATTTTTTTGAGATTACATTTGTTAGATATAAACATATTTTTTCTTCTAATCCATTTTTTTATATATGGATGGAAGTCATTCAATCTAAGATTTGTAAAAATCGTAAGGTTGAGAACTGAACCGATAATTTTACTTCACAGAAGTATACAAAAGATCGCTATAGAATAATGTGTAGACCTTGTTTAAATGAATATCATAAAAATATCCAACAAAAATCAATTTGTCTATGTGGAAAATATGTTTGTAGATGTTATTAAAAAAATGTTTAAAATGGATTCGAAGCGAAGAACAGTCGAAAAAATTTTTATCTTTTGAAAATGATGAAAATATAAAAAATGATGAGTCTGCTTTAGTTATCACAAATAAAAAAACTGTATAGATTGTCAAGAAATTAAAGATTTCGATTGTTTTTATAATAATCCAGCAGCTAAAGACAGCTAGTCAAATAAGTGAAAAAATCTGTACTAGAATATAACAGAATTTTAAAAAAATTATTCTATAGAAGTAGGTGATTTTAAGGCTTTGGAAGAGTTAGAAAATTATAATATGAAAAACATTTTATTAAGAATCAACAAAAATTATTTGGTAAATCTATAAAAATGTTAATTTAACATTGAGATATATGATAACAAGATTTTTCAAATTTTATTGATGTTACAAGCTTATAAGGAGATTGTGATGGTTAGGAATATACCTATGGAATCATAGAGCGTATAATTGATACCTATTTTAGTGGAAAACATAAATATACTAAATGCGAATTTTGTAGAAATTAAAAAATACAAAATTTCCTTACTTGTACATTATATAATACCTTTGCTAAGCAATCATTATTGAGTAATGTCCATATGGTAATACAGCTATTTTATTCTCTAAAACATATCTTTTATTATCATGAGGACTTTTTGTTGTTCTCATCAGAACAAGTTTCATCTTTAAAGCCTTGTATTGAGTCCATAGCTGTAAATTGTTCTTTATTGTTAAATAAGCAATGTTTATGATCTTGCAAACATATTTTATTTTATCCAGACATTTATTTACACCTTTTGATTTTTTCTTCCTTATTATGAACTTTATAAACATGCATAAAAATGTATGCTTATAAAGTTGTTGATAAGGAAAAGAAATCTATATACTTCTTTAACCAGTCAGACTGTTTAAATTTTAAAATTTTATTAATTTTTGTTATTTTCTCGTGTAGAGACAGATTCAGTTTAAGATTTCTATAATGCACAGCATAATTATGTTTATTAAAAGTAGTTCCCAATTGCCAGCCAGGGTGGCCAAGCGGTTCTAGGAATTGCGTGACCCTTATGGTCGCAAGGTTCATATCCTGCTTTGGGCATGGATGTGTGTGATGTCATTAGGTTAGTTAGGTTTAAGTAGTTATAAGTTCTAGGGGACTGATTACCTCAGATGATAAGTCCCATAGTGCTCAGAGCCATTTGAACCAAGTTATCAATTTTTATCGTTTGTTCCTGACAAAATTTTCCTTTTTTGGGCTACTGATAAATCTTTATACAAATCATGTACATTTCTTGGATATTTTAATTCTACTTCAATAATATAAGCAATCTGAGAAGTGCCTGAAATAATAAATAAATAAAAATTCATTTAAAACTTGAAAAATGGGTTGAATAATAGATTTTGTACAAATAATTTTCACTTATTTTTTTGGAATTGAAGCTTTTCTTGTTCAACCAATTCACGTGCACCATATGGTAAATGTTGACTCTCAGCGTGGCCTTAAAGATTATTTGCACCTGGATACACCAAATAATTTGATGTCTGTCTTACATCATAATGTTCCACATATTTATTTTTTCCTTTAAGATATGTTTTACAAAATTGGGATATACTGTCTCTTATTTCTTTTTCAACCATTAAAATGATACCACAGTCATGTAATAATTGAACTGGTTGTTATTTACTAACTGTAGTTATTTACTAACTGTAGTTATTTTCAACATTACATTAAAAGGAAAACCAGGTGCTGTGTAGTACAAAGGTAGATGTGGCCACTAACCCACCTTGGGACAATCATGCACCAGCCGGGGTTCGTTTCCCAGCCTTGGTACAAACTTGTACTTGCTGCTTCAGCCTGTATACAGAAATGCCATATCTGTATGAGACCATTAAAGTCACTGAAATTGTGTCATTTCATTTGTATAAGTACCTGCACCTGGATTTCAGGCTGGATCCCCTACTACCATTTGATGCTGAAGGGCTATTCTGGAACATGGAGAGCCTCAGTAAGTTTGTTCCAGTGTAAGGGAGAATGTAAAGTAAACTGAGGTGGCAATGAGAACTTAGATCGAGGGGGGAGGTGTGTCACAGTAACCAACGCAATTTTGTGAACCACTGCGCCCACCCATGTGGCTTAGTGGCTAATGCACGTGCATTATGAGCAAGATACTCAGGTTCGATTCCTGGCCTTGGTACACATTAAAGCTCACCACTTCAGTCTATATACATAAAAATCACATATTAGGCCAGTGAAGTCTCTAAAATAGAGTCATTTCATTTGTATAAGTACCTGCTCCAGGTTTCAGGCTGTATCCCCCATTTACATTTGGTGCTGAGGTGATATTCCAGAACATGGAGTGACTCAGCAATTCTCTGTGTATCGGGGAATTTGAGGTACACTGGGGTGGCAATGAGAATTTGGATCAAGGAGGGAGGTGTGCCAGATTAACCTGTGCAGTTGTATGAACCACTGTCCCAAGGTGGTTTTGGAGCTAAAGGACCTGCCTAATAAGATGGATGCCTGGGTTTGATTTGCAGCTGCGATAAAAATTTTCAATCACTGTTTCAATCTATATAGATAAATTTCATAGCTGTATGGGATCAGTAATGTCTCTGAAGTTGTTATTTCATTTGAGTGAGTTTATATTAATTTCAGGATTGTATTTCTCTAACAGTTTACTCGTGGTGTTTTTCCTCCAAAATTCTGCATCATCTGAAGGTGCTGATTTTTCTTCTCCTGAAATCAATTTAAAAATTATCCCACGCCTATCCTTAAATCTTTGCAGCCTTCTGTTATTTGCCTTAAAATTACAATCGGAAAGAAACTTAGAGAAATCCAAGGCTTCTTGACCTGCCAACAAACCATTAATTGTTACATTCTGCACAAGGATCTCAATAAACCACCGCAGTGTAGAACTGTTCACATCATCAGCAGTAGCCATCTTTATTCTTGTTCTTGTATGGTTAAATTTGCCACCTACAAAACTTTATTCAATTTCTTTTCGTTTTTTAAGGAAAATATCTAATGTTGATTGTGCAAGTCCATACTTCCTCATCTTGTCTACCTGTCTCATGCCTTTGGAAGCCTCCATTTTCGTCTCTTACATTATTTGTTTCCGAGTTCCAGCCATTGTCCAAACCTTAACGAAGTCCAAAGCGTTTACATCAACTAAAAACATTCACAGATTTCGAAAATTCCCAAGATAAGCTGAGTATGAGCCCAACAAAACACTACTGTCTGCTACTGAAGCTCAACAATGGACAGACTTCACTAGTTCAAACAGAGGAGGTCTTTGACAATTGCTGCTCAGCACAGCTCATCCACTACTGTACGCTATTCCCGTTACCACTACAATAGATACAGTACTGTAGTACATAGTGAAGCTTCTGGAAATAAAGTGCCTTAAGTGTAGTAGCTAAATAAACGATACCTAAGCCTATAGTGAGCTTCTTAGAGGTAGGGCATAGTAAATTCCTCGAAATTTTGTCTTCATTATAACAGGGTGTTTCTAAATTTATTTCATCATTGTAATGAGGGGTAATTAACATGCTACATATAGGAAATCAGCCTGGCCCATATGAAATTATCGCTGTACCTGGGTTTATCGTTTTCTTGGTAATCGTTATCTAGAGGTCTGACTGTATACAGTTTATAATCTTTTTCAAATGCTTTTTCAACTAAATAATAATTAACTGTTACTGTAGAAGTTTAGTTTCAAATATTTCATTGTTAATTTCAATATTAAAGAAGTAATCATTCTTGATTTTCTGTTTCTTATTGAGTGTTTACTTATAAATATAATTATATTATATTTCTTTAACTTATAATATCCCTTTAAATTTTCTAGTTTGTAATAATCATGAAGATCATTTACAGTGAAGTTACTTTTAAGTGTTAAGGTGTTTTAGTGAATTCTTGATTGTAAAGGTTATTACTATTATTTGATTGTAATTTAGTTTTAAATCCCTTCTCTATGAAATTGCAACATACATTCATCAATTAGCTAATATCTCTTTTGCTAGATAATTTTAAATTCATTATTGAGTTTCAAACAAATTCCTTTACCATATCTAATATTTTTATATTCAAAGTTCCTAGTGTTTCATAAATAATTTAATTATAGCTCACTGAAGCTTTAAAACCAATTAGAATTTCTTTTTATTTCCATTATAACTTATAAAGAGAAAATTATAATTTTT
Organism: Schistocerca serialis cubense; assembly: GCF_023864345.2. Classification (NCBI taxonomy): domain Eukaryota; kingdom Metazoa; phylum Arthropoda; class Insecta; order Orthoptera; family Acrididae; genus Schistocerca; species Schistocerca serialis. The sequence goes on along the minus strand of NC_064646.1, from coordinate 492,130,785 downwards.
AAAACATAAATTTTTTAAAAGAAACTGAAAAACGAAATGAATACTAAAATTTGGTATGAATAATTTATAAAGAAAAAATTATTAGAATTTAAAATACAAAAATTTGAAAGACTTTTGAGAACAAGTTTTTCAATTTATGAATTCCAAAGCATGAATCTCATTACTTTGATATTTTTTCAGTCCTTTATGTTTTAGTGCAATATTCATGTATTCAAAGTAATTGAAATCATATTCATTAATTACTTTATAACATCAGTCTAGCAAAATAATTTAAAATTCATTATTGAGTTCTAAATGAAGTTTTTCGCCACATCTAGTATTTAAATATTTATAGCTAGTAATATTACATAAAACATTAAATCAAGCACACTAAAATTTTAAACAAATTTTAATTGTTTACATTGTTGAGCATCTTAATAAATGGCTTCATGTATATATATATATATATATATATATATATATATATATATATATATCCTTACTTGATATATATATATATATATATATATATATATATATATATATATATATATATAACAAGTAAGGAAAATTTAAGTTTTGAATATCATTGCAGATATTATAATATATTAGATGCACCAGAAGTTTGTTTGTAATAGTTTTTTTGATTAACTTCAATAATTTGATCATTATAGCTTAAAACGTTTATGATACTATCTTTTATACCATGTATAATTCACTCTCAGTGATAATTTTATTTAAAATTGTATCTCTTTTAATGTCAGTCATTGGTTCTTCTGAATGAATAAAATTTTAAACTTCTTTAAACTACATTGACCAGTAGCAATTATTGTAGTTTCCTCATCAAAATACAATTTACTAGTTTTTAAGTACTATTTGCCATTAAAAATGAAAAATAGAAACCAACTACTGCATATTTTATAACTATGTCTTATAGCAACAGATAATCTTTTTTGAGAAGAGATGAATTACTTTTTAATTAAAATAGGATATTCACTTAATATAAATAAAAATTATTTAATTAAATGAAAACTGATTTGGAAACAAAAATACGAATTCCAAAAAATAAATTCAAAAATACACATTGCAAACTTCTAATGAATTCTATTTGATATGCAGTAGTGGGACCAAGACCATGTGGGAAAAAAATTAATGATCGATAATTATGTTTTAGCTCCAGGATTGTTAAATTGGTGTAAATTATTCATTTCTTTTTTATTCTGAAGGTTTAGATCGACCAAAATACCCAGAAATTTACAAAAAGATGAAGAAATGGGAAATAGGTGACAATCAGTCTTCAGGTTGCATCCAAATTATAAAAATATTGCTACTTTTATTGAATATAATGATGAAGTTATAGCATCATATGAATGTGAAGATGTAAGAGTTATTTTATTAGGAGATTTTAACTTGAAAATCAAGATATAGTAATAGAATATTTTACTAGAGGAAGACATAAAGGAATAGATTGTTTTAATTTAACCCAAATGTATTAAAAAATACCAACAAAATTAATTAGAGATGATTTTCATTCTATAAATATTTTTAGACAAGATCATACAAATTTAAAACAGATATGTCATGAGTTTGTTGGTGGTGATTTAAAATCTGTTGGTTTTTAAAGAAATGTGTACTATACGTAGGAACAATGAAAAATTTGGATTCATTATGATAGATATGAGTAAAAAACCTACTGAAGGGTAATACAGACATCGACTGAAAAAATTTTTACAACATAAATTAAAAAAGTTAAAGATTTTATAACAGAATAATAGTTAACACCATTTCTAACAACATAAGCAAAACAAAGAATGTTAAAGAATTTTTTAAGCAATATAAATGTTAAACATAAACATTAAACATTAAAAAACAAATGATTAATGTTGTTATCATTATTACATGTTTGAAAAATCCGACTCAGAATTTGTGAAAATAAGTTGAAAAATAGAAAGATCAAGGAACAATTAAGCGAGGAATTAGAAAATAAAAAAAATATGAAAAGTGTAAAAGAGAAGATCAACCTATTACTGATGTAACTAAAAAGTAGGTGATGTATTAAAAGCAATTGGAGAAAATAGAGAAGTTTAAAAACAGATCGCTCCTTATCAGCAACATTATTTTAAAAAAATTAACGATATTTCACCAATTAAACTTTCCCTGCCGGCGATTTCCAATAGCACGCCTGAGCTTTAATAATGTTTCACAGTATCTCTCAGCATTTATTGTCATTCCTCTTGGCAGAAAGTCCAACAGCAGGAAGTCTTTCTGGTCCCAAAAACTCTTGCCCATGATTTTTCGTGTCGATGGTTCTTGTTTGAATTTTCGTGGCTTCGTCGAGGAATTTGATTGATGCAGCTCACTAGATTGACATTTATTCTCTGGAGTGTAGTGCGCAATCCACGTTTCATCACCGGTCACATTGTTACTCAAGAAGTCACCATCCCTGTGATAGCGCTCCAAAACATGCAAATAATGTGCCAATCCCTTTGTTTTGTGTTCTACTGTCAATGTTTTCGGTATCCATATTGCACACATCTATTTGTAGTGACATTTGTCAGTAACAATATGGTATACTACTGATCTTGAAATTTGTGGAAATTTCGGATGCAATTCGTCAATAGTGAAGCGCTATTTTGGCGAACTGATTCTTCAACTTTTTGCGTCAAGTCATCATTTATGACAGTAGACCGTCCAGATCGTTCTTAATCACGAGTATTTGTCCTTCATCCATTAAACAGCCGAAAACAATTGCGTACATTTCCATCATTCATACATTTGGACCATAAACTTCAACAAGGTGCCAGTGAATTTTAGCAGGAGGAATTGGTTGTACGGTTATACTTCGTTTGTCGCCATGTCAATGAGTAATCCCGCCGATTGTGAAGTGCGCTCAGTTATTCCGTTCTTAAATGCAAAACGAACACTGGTAGAGGTGTGGAACGTATTGGCGGCTTAGTGAGAGACTGGCCAAGAGCGGTCGACCCTAAGTGGACGTCACGTGACAGGATGCGCGGACTCGACGCGCTAGCGATGCTTACTTCAAAAGTGACCCTCGCATAGCATAGATGTTTGAGACTTAAACGGGTCTCTGTTACCATACACACTGGCGGCCTAAAGTAAAGCAACAAATGGAAATTTTGCAAGGTTGCGTTTATTTTGCCAAAAAATGATATAAATAGGAGATAGTAAAGTAGAAACAATACAAAGAATACAGAACGTAATCAACTGCAACGTGGATAACGGTAGACATAAGTGTTCTTCGTTTTTCTCCAATTCAATGGATTTGCACACACATTCTGACAATGGCCAATGAGCTCAGTATGGGGTATGACCACCTCTAGCACCAGCACAGGCCTGACAACGACGGGACTTGCTGTGAATAATGTCATCAAGCTCATTTTGAGCCAATAACCCCCATTCTTCCTGCAGAGATGCTCACAAGTCTTGGAGAGTGATTGGTGGATGCTGTCGTAATTCAACCCGTCTTCCTAGTGTACCCCAGACATGCTCTCTGGGATTCAAATGGGGAGAGCGAGCAGGTCACGCTAAGCGTGCAATACCTTCCGTTTCCAGAAAAACGTCAACCACCTGTACTCTATGACGTCGAGCTTTATCGTGCATCAGTACCAAGTCTGGGCCCATAGCACCTCTCAACACCCGCGCGTGTGATCCCAAGATATGCACACAATATGTGACAATAGCTAAATCTTGCTGATTCACCCATACAGTTGCATGAAGGGTCAATATAATCCCTGCCCACATCATTAGGGATCCTCCTCGACGTGGGTCTCTTTCCACAATGTTTGGGTCCGAAATGTTTTCCGTATCCCGTCCAGATGTGAATCCGTCTAGAATCACTCTGCAGACAAAAACGGGACTCATCTGTGAAAAGAACATCGGCCCACCGTTCAGCTGCCCAGGTGGCATGTTGACGGCTCCACTCTAAAAGTTCCCATCTGCGAAAAAGCTGCAGAGGTAAAAAGACAGCAGGTCTCCAACAATAAAGGCCACTCAGCTGAAGCCTTCTGTACACCTTTTGCCTCAATATAACACGTCCAGATGTTTCCACGAGGTCAGATGCCGGTCGCAGTGCAGTACTAGGGCGGTACCGTCGTGCCCTTGCAGCTAAATAACGGTCCACTCTTTCTGATGTCACATGTGGTCGGCCCTATCCTGGCCTCCAGGATACAGTTTCGGTCTCTATAAACTGTCACCTGATCCGAGAAACAACAGAACGATTCACATTAAGCCAACGGACCACATCTGTTTGCGACTCCACTGCTTCCATTCTTCCTATGGCCCTGCACAGCAGAGAGTCTTCTAGACGTCCTCTCTGTGCCATACTGCACCGTCTGTGACTGTGTACATAGCGATGGTGGATGTGAGACTACCTCGTAAACAGCACGCCACTCGGTGGGTGCCCTGACGTCATTGCTGGCGTGGTTGTCCGTTGATCAGAATGCAGAACACGGTCGTACGGACATTTGTTGACCATTGGTGTAATTATATCGTGAATTAGACACAGGAGGAGGAAATAGCAATTTGTTGCTTCAGTTTCCGACACTGGTGAAGTAGCATTTGGTTAAGTAAAGTAGGTTCTGAGTTCCAGTCTTAAACGGTTCGGCCCAACCGACCGCCGTGACATTCTCTGGCAATGGAGTCCTCGGAAGCGGTATGGATGGGTACGTGGTTAGCACACTTCTCTCCCGGTCGTTATCAGGTTTGGTGACGTTGGAACCGCTGCTAAGCGGTCGAGCGCCTCCTCAGTTGGCCTCACTCGGCTGAGTGCACGCCGTAGCAGTCCTCCCACCAAGGAAAAATCCCTGGCAGTAGCGGGAATCGAACCGGGTTCCCCGTACAGTAGTCACCCGCGGTGACCACGCGGCTGCAGAGGCGGGCAGTATTGGCAATCAGTGGTTCCCAAAATGGAAAGGCTGCCCAAATTTTGGCACGTACCGAAGAATATAGCTACGTCAAAATAACGTCCTGCTAAAAGGTTGACTGCGGACATCGCATCACACACATGAAATGATCATTATGTAGCATTCAGTCCCTAGCCACCGGTGTTACATTTTAGTTACTGTGTCGACGTTGCTGATTGTTTCTCATGATAAGATCCTTCTTTATTTTGGTGTCACGTGGACATTAGCTTCGCAGTAAGTAACCTCTTCTCCGGTACATTTTGTGAAAGTGGTGCGCACTGCTCGTAAGAATTTGTAAACGTCATATCTCATCCAGGGAAGAATACTTCTTTATTACAACCGGTTTCAATACTCAGGTCTTAAACCAGTTTACAACGGCTTAGATGGCAATATTAAAGCTGTGGCATCAAATAAGACGACTACTTGACAGCTCTGACGCTGGATGGAGCTTATTCTACTTTACGCCGAAAGTTTTAATACGCTGTTGTAAATGGCTTTATGCAACCCGATGATTTTCTACAGATTGAAACCGGCTGCAGTAAAGAAGTATTTACTACTGGCTACTGGCGGGTGAACTGTGGCGTTTCTTTAAACAGGCTACAATCGCCAGTGAAGCAGTCGCGTTGTGATGTACAGTACCTAGCATACAATAATACTGACGCGTGTGCGCTGTTCGTGTGCTGGTTATATGAGGGTCGACCTTCAAGCAGCGAACTACTGCTTTTTTTTGCGAGACATAAACTCTTCCTGCGACGGCCGTAATGTGCTGTGGTATGCAGGCAGCGTCGATAGGCCGCTTACAGGTCCCAGGCTCCCAGGCCGCTGGCTCGTTTGCACGCTTCAGTATTCATCGCCCCGCTGCGTAGTTTCTGCGCCAATTTATGACCGCAACAACAACAGCCTGAAACTTTGCACCAGCTAAGCGTTGCTTTTTATTTGTTTTAAAGTCTGATTTAATACTGTCCTACGGGTCTTGATACCTTGTACTCTTCTTTTGATCTCAGCGTATCTGTTTTACTCAACGTCGTCGATAATGGGTTTTCCATACTCTAATCTTTATCCATCCCTGTATTTTTCTCTCTACAACTCCTTCCAGAATCAAATTAGCTGCTGTGTGAACCGTGAAAATTTACTTTCAAAATCGTTTCTTAAAGAATTTACTTTATTTACAAGCGATTCATCAAGAACATTAACACACTATGTGAGTGTGGAAGTAGTTGCCAAGGAGTAACTGATGGAAACAAACTAAATTTCAACCAATGGAAATTTTATTCATAAAAGCCTTTTCAAAACAGATTTAAAATTTATAAGCAAAAAGTAGCCTCGAAATATCAAGTTACAATTTAACAAATGTGAATTTTATTCCTAAAAGCTTTTTCAAAACAGTTTTAAAATTATAAGCAGAAACGCACCCTCGAAATATCAAGTTACAATTATTCAGAGGCAGACTTTTTTTTTTATTACAGTAGGAGCCTTTGGGCTGAGAAGCTTCCACTCACTTTCAACACGGCCGTAGTCACGACCGCTCACTACACTAAAATTTTTGACAACTCACACAAACACATTAACTATGCACCGGGTAAGAGGGATGGAAATGGTACAAACACTCACACTAAGAACTTATTTTCCACCAAAAGTGCAATTTGTTTTTAAAAGAGCTCTTACGGTGAAAGGGTGGCAACTTTATAAAAATGACTATTTAAATAAAACCCATGAAATTCAGACATACATCAAGTGTACAACATGCTCTACATTACACGTATACCGCCTCGCAAGATGATAGGCAAGATAAAAACATATTTCAGGAATTCGTCCCTTACCTTAATTCTATAAATTCGTTAACACCGAATCCGACAAACATGACAGAGGAAGCTAATAACGTATGGCAGATTGACCGGGGGGGGGGGGGGGGGGGTTACTAAACAACCCGAACCGCAGATTGCTCTAAATCTCCCCAATTCCACAAGGGAAAAACGGACCACCCAATTCACAATAAGCACCTTCCCGCGGGTGGGCAAACGGAGAAGAATGGTGGGCCGACCCCAAAACAAAGCGGCTGGTGACCTCACCAAGAAAACAAGTAGAATTTAACAAGTCAATGAAACAACATATCTCCAATCACTTCTAATAAACTGCGATTTCTGGCGCAGCACCCCTAACGCTCTCCCGAACCGTCCGCTGCCAGCCGCCTCAACGGACGCAGGAAGGCGCGCCGATCTCCCGTCTCACGGCGTCGCAGCTCGCCCCGGCCAGCCCGATGTCGTGGTTCCGCTCCTGTTGCTCTCTTGTGAACCGCGAAGCCACTACCCCTTCGTATACGGCGCTGCCCACTGGACTCACGTGGGGACCTCACATGCGCCGACGCTCAAGGCGGTCAAGTCATCTCGTGTCCCAGTGCGCGACCGACCAACCGACCGATCCAACCGCCAATGACCGTTGCCCGAGCAACTCGAGCAGACTGGCGGCCTAACGCGAGTGGCAGGACTCTCATTTTATGGCTTGTCCTTCATCCATTAAACAGCCTAAACCATTTACGTACATTTCCGTCATTCATACATTTGGACCAAACGACAGACATACTCGCACTCCGACGACAAACAGACACTGACCGCCCCACACTGAGCCGGCTGACCAACTGACTAGACTCGCCTCGACTGACCGAATCTCCTCTACAGAGCTCATAGCGCCCCTTAGATGCTCGTGAACAGGCAACCTTTCCGGTTTCCCACCAGAGGGAGACACCAAAGCTGCAATTACCACAGCGGCGCCACCGCTAGAAACGGAGGCCTACAGCTTCACACAACGCGCTGCGGCGCGCTCTTCAAAACAGGAAATTTTTTTACCACGGTTCACTGTGGTTGCTGCAACTTGTGTGTTACCTAATAGTCCTCCAGGAAAGTTCCCGCGCTCAAATTATTCTTGGAACTGAGAGATGACTGAACCCCAAATGGAAAGCTTTGAGATATTTAGCGACTCGTGGAACGCATATCGGAAAGACAGATTAAAGGCCGCAGGAGGGGTAGTTTTCATTGCAGTTGACAAAAATATTGTGTCTTTCAAGGTCGAAGATGGTTTGACAGTAAAGTTATCTGGTATTGTATAACAGGTGTAGAGGAAACGTAGTTAATTGTTGTGTGTTTTTACCGGCCACACGATACCGCTGTGGCAGTTCTAGAGTCATTTAAAGAAAATCTACGGTCAAGAGCGCGTAAACACTCAGATCATGCAATATTAGTTGGAGGCGACTTTAACTTGCCGAGTACAAACTGGGATATCTATGGATTCATTGCGGGGGGACTGACAGACAGTCATGTGAAATACTTTTGAACACGTTTTCTGAAAATGCTCTTGAGCAGATAGCTCGGCAGCCCACACGAAATGGGAATATCGTATACCTTGTAGTTACAAATTGGCCGGACCTTATCGACAATATCAGTAAAGAAACGGGGATTAGCAATCATGATGTCATTATAGAAATTATGATTACTAAAGTTAACAAATCAGTCCAGAAGGCTAGGGGAGTGTTTGTGCTAGACAGAGCAGATAAGCAGTTATTAACATCTTACTTCGACAGAAAATGTGCGTCACTTAGTACCAGTAAGATGGATGTATAGGAATTATGGACAAAGTTTAAGCACATAGTAAATCGTGGTCTGGAGAGTTACGTGCCTAGTAAGTGGATGAAGGATGGAAAAGAGCAACCATGGCTTAATAACGGAATTATTAGGACGCTGAGGAACCAGAGGCTGCAGCACTCTAGATTCAAAACGGGACCCGCAAATGACGACAAGCGAAGATCAGTAGAGATTCTTGCGCCTTTGTGAAAAGATGTATGCACGAAGCATACAACAACTACCACCGTCACACCTTAGCAAAACATCTGGCAGAAAACCAGAGAAAATTCTGGTCGTATGTAAAATCGCTAAGCGCATCTAAGGCTCCCACTCAGTCCCTTGTCGATCAGTCTGGTGTGGCAGTTGAAGATAGCAAAACGAAAGCCCAAGATTTAAATTTCACTTTCAAGAAATCGTTCACGCAGCAGAACTATACAAACAGACCGTAATTTGACCACCAAACAGACTCCCGTATGGACGACATAGAAATAAGCATCCCTGGCATAGAGAAGCAACTGCAACATTTGAAAAAAAAAAAAAAATCACCAGCTCCGGATGGAATTTCAGTTCGATTTTACATAGAGTATTTTGTATCGTTTTTGCCACTGTAGAGTCTTGTACCAGGGGAATCAAGGATGTTGTTTGATGGCCGACATCCTCTTTCTACAGCAAAACTGCACACATGTATTAAGAGGGTACTTTATTAACCAGAACGGAAAGCTACTTATCTTTAAGCTAGCTCTTCCATAACTGTCCACGTTAGCCTCACTGATGGTGAAGTAGAAGTTGCGCTATGAACACCACATTCTCATAGCTGGTGACGTGAACTGATAGACACCAGCTAGAATAGTGACTGAGCTAGTAACTGTGCTAACTGTCTGACTGGGGTAGTACCCGAGACTGACTGGGTGACTGCCTGGCCGTCCAGTCCGCGACAGCGATCTACACACCGGTGGTCAAGGGGGCGTTGGTAGCGCGTTGCTTGCGAGCCTGTCTTTGGCCCCTCTCCTGATTGGTGCACTTGATTCAACGGCTGTTATCCATCTTCTTGCAACCTCTTTGCCGACTGGTGCGCTGGCGGTAGCTTAACGCCAGCGCAGAGTACGCTACGGCATTGGCCCCTTACCTAGCTTGCATTTATCGTGAATCTCTCGCCAAGCACAAAGCGACTGAAACAAAGCGCAGGTGACACCACTACTTAAGAAAGGTAACAAGACGAACCCGCAAAATTACAGACCAATATCCCTAACTTCTGTTTGCTGCAGAATCTTTGAACACGTTCTCAGCTCGAATATAAAATAGATTCTTGAGGCTTAAGAAGCTTATGCCCAAGAATCAGCATGGTTTTAGAAAGCATTGCTCGCGTGACACTCAGCTTGCCATTTTCTCGCATGGTGTATTCAGAATTATGGATGAAGGGCAACAAACAGATTCCATATTTCTAGATTTACAGAAAGTATTTGACACGGTGCCCCATTGAAGCCTGTTAACGAAGGTACGAGCATATATGTTCACAAATATAAGAGTGGCTCGAAGACTTATTAAATAATAAAACCGAGTATGTTGTCCTCGACGGAGAGTGTTCATCAGAGACAAGGGTATCGTCAGGAGTGCCACAGGGAAGTGTCCTCTACACACATTAATCATTTGGCAGACAGGGTGGGGAGCAGTCCGCGGTTGTTTACTGAGGATGCCGTGGTGTAAAGTAAGATGTCGAAGTTGAGTGGCTGTAGGAAGATACACGGCGACTTAGACAGAATTTCGCCGGCCGAAGTGGCCGTGCGGTTAAAGGCGCTGCAGTCAGCAACCGCAAGACCGCTACGGTCGCAGGTTCGAATCCTGCCTCGGGCATGGATGTTTGTGATGTCCTTAGGTTAGTTAGGTTTCACTAGTTCTAAGTTCTAGGGGACTAATGACCTCAGCAGTTGAGTCCCATAGTGCTCAGAGCCATTTTTTTTTAGACAGAATTTCCAGTTGGTGTGACGAATGGCAGCCAGCCCTAAATGTGGAACAATGTAAGTTAATGCCGATGAGTAGGAAGAACAATACTATAATGTTCGGACACGGTATTACTAGTGTCCAGCTTGATACAGTCAAGTCATTTAAATATCTGGGCGTAACGTTGCAAAGCGATATGAGGTGGAACGAGCACGGGAAAACTGTGGTAGGGAAGGCAAATGGTCAGGTTTATTGGTACAATTTTAGGCATGAGTGGTTCACCTGCAAAGGAGATCGCATATTGGACGCTCGTGCGACTTATCCTCGAGTACTGCTCGAGTGTTTGGGATCCGTACCAGTCGGACTGAAGGAAGACATTGAGGCAATTCAGACGAGGGCTGCTAGATTTGTTACCAGTAGGTTCGAACAAAACGTAAGTGTTACGGAGATGCTTCGGGGAGTCAAATGGGAATCTCTGGAGGGTAGGCGACGCTCTTTCCGGGAAAAACCATTGAGAAAATTTAGAGAACCGGCATTTGAAGCAGATTGCTGAACGATTCTCCTGCCGCCAACATACAAGTACTGGAACTTAAATAGTGACAACTATTTATTCACAACCGATACAAAAGAGTTACATGTTTGCACCTGTTACTGTTCTTCAAAGTAGTCAACAGCGTTGTGTAGGACCCGCTGCGAGCGACGTGGAACGCGTAATATACCGTTAGCAGAGCCTGTTCTGTTGATGGTGCGAATGGAGGGGTCTACTGCCTGTCGAATCTCTGGAACAGGTCTGATACAAATGCCACGAAATGGCTCCTTCATCTTCGGAATCAAATCAAAGTCACACGGACTTAAGTCTGGGGAGTATGGTGGATGGTACACTTCTCAGTCACATCGACCGAACAGAGCAGCCACAGCTTGCGCTGTATGAGGTCGCGCATTGTCTTGCAAAATGATGGGTGGGTTGTGCAAAAAGTGTCGCCGCTTCTCTCGCAGAGTTGGTCGCAGGTGATGCTCCAAAAACGAACAGCAATACTGTGCATTGACGGTCTGCCGTGGAGGAACGTAATGCGTTAGGTAACACCATCACAGTCGTACACGAGAATCACCATAACTTTCACCATACTGGGGCTCTGACGCACTTTCGGCTTTCGCGGCGACCCATAATGACGAAATTCATTGGATTGGTGCTTCAGTTTTGTCTCATCCAGTGTTACGATACGGCGTAAGAAATCCTCTACTTCGCGCTCATAGCGCTCCAAGTGCGTCTCAGCAGCGTCGAAACGCATCCATAATTGCATTTACGTAAAGTCATGCGGAACCCATCGTGATGTAATTTTTCGCATGCCGAGGCGTTCCTTCAGGATGCGAAGCACAGTCGTATGCGCTAATCCGGTTTTGTGGGCGAGCTCAGGAATCGTATGGCGTTGATCACTGTCCACTAACGCGGCAACAGCATGCACTTCTTCTTGAGAGACGCTGGGACGATCTGCCTGACGCATGTCTGCCACAGTTCGCCGACCTTCGTTGAAGGTTTTTACCCAACGTGCCACTGTTCCGTACGGCAATGCCGATTCCCTGCACGCCTCTTGAAGACCTTGATGACGCTGTCGTTCTATACGACCTGTGGAACATTCAATCTCGATCCAACTCCGTTGTTCCTGTTTAGAAAACATAGTGACACCGTTACGTTAGACTGATCTCTCACAAGTGACTGTTTCCCTCCACAGTGCGCACACCGGTGAAAGGAGGCAGGTGAGTCCATTAGCTTGGAGGTAAGGTAGGTATGTCAACAGCGTGTGCTCTCAGCGACAATAGTAGATTCCATTGCATAGTGTCCACACAACAGTGTTGCCACTATTTAAGTACCAGGATTTTCTCTGCCTCGTGATGAATGGGTGCTGTGTGACGTCCTTAGGCTAGTTAGGTTTAAGTAGTTCTAAGTTCTAGGGGGCTGATGACCATAGATGTTAAGTCCCATAGTGCTCAGAGCCATTTGAACTATTTAAGTTCCAACCTACGTACATCGCGTGGAGAGACCACGAAGACAAGAGACGAGAAATTAGGTATCATACGGAGGCGTACAGACAGTCGTTTTTCCATGCACCTTACGGTGGTTTGCGGCGTATCTATGTAGATGTGGATGTAGTCGTCTCTTTTATGGAAGGATACTCTATAAAATTCTTTCCTCTGCTAATCTTTTTAGTGCCTTTCTATGACATTTTTTACTTTGTCTGACCACTTAATTTTTAGCACTACTTTCATGCCATCACTCTTCAGGGGCCGGCTGGTGTGGCCGTGCGGTTCTAAGCGCTTCAGTCTGGAACCTCGTGACCGCTACGGTCGCAGGTTCGAATCCTGCCTCGGGCATGGGGATGTGTGTGATGTCCTTAGGTTAACTAAGTAGTTCTAAGTTCTAGGGGACTGATCACCATAGTGCTCAGAGCCATTTGAACCATTTTTTGAACTCTTCAGAGTGTTTTTAGTTCTTGTAACCCTCTGGCTGTTGTTCACTTTATTACTATATTACTATAAAGTAAAGCATGCTACGAACTGTAGTAGGCAGCTGCGACCGTGAAGCGCAATTGTCATCTGTACACGCCACCGGTAATTGCTGGGCGCCATTATCGAGCTGAAGCAGCATCGGCAAAGCAGTTCTACATCGATATTGCACACCTGAAATTTTTATAAGAATAAAGTGTATCTCATCAACGTAATTACTAGGCAGTAAGCAAGGTTAAAAATCTAAGAAAAAGTATTTGAACAGCCTGGATCACTTCGTGCGATATCACGCACTTACGAACAGTACACCCCTGGAGTGATCCGGCCTGCAGCGAGCTGCGTTCAAATTTAGCCGGTCAGCCACTATCGTTAATCGACGGGCAAGGCAGTTAGATATCGCTTTTGGTCGGCAGCCTGCAGAAAACTATTTCGTACAGCGACTATACGAGTAATGCAGATCAGTAACATGGTAGTAAAGTTTTTAATCTGTTGTTCATTAGTGTGTGAATACTTTAGTTAATACATTATTTTGCGTGTTAATCTCTAGCTAGCCTATTCATGTGAGCACACGACTTTATAATGAGTGCGATTTTTTTAATTTTAACCATTGTTAACTACTATAAAATAATTGGCATTCCTTTCAAAACTTGGACCACGTAACTTAATAGTCTGCCTGAGCCTGTACGTCCGGTCACATACAGCAGCAGTCCACTTCAGCTAAGAGTATCTCACGAAGTTTCGACATCTCGCCTTTCACTGCGCTGGACAACTACTTGAAGACGCCATCTCAGTACAAAATACGGAAGTTTTCTATCTGTTCCGGCGCGTTAAGATGCTACTGCGCTCCCAATTAGACTGCAGTCTCGGAGGAAATGAAGCCAACTCCGTGAAAGGTACAGATTATCACTCGTTTAATAAATATTAATCAATACAATTTCATTAAAGCGTCACATTTATTCAGGACAAGACGGTCTACCACAGGATAGGACGGTCTATCACAGGTTAACAATTCAATCTTCATACATTGTGTCACATTAGCATAAAGCCAAATACGAAGAAGGACAGAAATGTAATCAAAACAAACCCCCAAATCTGAGCAGAGTCTATTCTCATACGTATAGTTCGCGACAAATTAAAATACAATTCTCATTCAGAGCTGGCTTGATCCTTTATTCTAATGTTTTCATAGCTTTGACATGTGCAGTACTGATAATATTCTGGACATATACTAAGTATAGAGGTAAAAACGCCTCTCTCTGTACAGATTGGTAAATATCCAATTGTCAGTGCAGCATTGTGCCTGGTAATGTTTTTTTGTTCCATCTTAAAAGTTAGAAAACGTGTGTTATGTTCAACTAAATATCTACCTTTTAAGGCCTCCGCTTATCTAGAGTACCTAAATATTATCTTCACCTACATAACAGTATTATTCCCTAACTTCGTTAAGGCACCTTTCTTCCTTGTGGATCAGAACTCTGTAGTTACCATGGCTTAACCCGGTTACAAACTAACTTCAAGGTTCCAGTTGAACATAAATTTATACATAAAAAATTAAGGCTAATTAATTATAAAAATATTTCTTTAAATCTGGATGGAAGGGTACTCCCTTGATTTTATCACCTTTGTGATGGGCCAGAAGATAGTTCCCCCTACGTAGTGCTCGTACGATCCTATAAGGTCAGCATACAGAAGTTGCCACTTACAGTAGTTCCTCTCGTGCAGAAGCTATGATTTGAACTGCATTCTTAAAAGAATGTAGTCTGCTACCTGGCATGTCTGTATTTGTCTTAATTCCCTATAGTAGTGTAATATATGTAAGCATGTCTGTTGCGTGAGTGAAATTAACGGTTTCCTTAACTTTTCCTGCCAACGACCATACTGCAGTGGTAACATCTGTTGCCGTCAGATCACTGCAGTTAAGCGCTGTCGGACGTGGCTAGCACTTGAATGGGTGACCATCCGGGTCTGCCGAACGCTGTTGGGAAGTCGTGTGCACTTAGCTGTTGTGAGGCCAATTGAGAAGCTACTTGATTGAGAAGTGTAGCGGCTCCAGTCACGCAGTCTGACAATGGACAGCACAGCGGTGTGCCGACTATATGCCACTCCATGTCCACATCCAGTGACGGTTATCCGCTTAGAATCACTCGATGGTCGGTCGGTACCGTTGGACCATCCGAGGCCTGTTCGGACGGGCAAAGCTTCCCCTCCCAGAAACATTCTTCTGTGCATACTCTGGGCAGTGGATCTATCCATTCATTATTCTCTCTGGATTTACTTATCAGATCAGCTGGAGTAGATTGTGTGCATGCAAAGGAAGATTATTTTCTATCTGTTCAAAAAGTTCCAAGTACTCGACCCACTTTGTTTGGTGACTGTATACGTACGTCGTAATGAACCTATTGAAGTCTCTAAAAACACTTTCGCATGCGTTTCCTTCTGGCAGAAAGAGTGAAATTAATATCTGTTTAATACCGTGCTCTCGCAGAGATGTTTTCCAAGTGTGACAAGTAAAGCTAGATGATATGCTAGGTAACAGCGCGGCAGGTTCTCCAGTTACTAGAATGTAATAACTTACTATTTTCTTGATGACAGCAACCGCTGCTGTTGATTTATTAGCGCATAACTTAACATACTTAGTGAATGTAGCTTATAATCCAATAAAATAATTAACCCAAACTCGAAGACCGATAACGTCCACGCAGACCATCTGAAGTGACTGTGCTGGTATAATAGCGTGCAACTCTGCGTAACGTGATTTGTTAGTGAGTATAGATTTTTGACAAATAAGAGAGATTTCTAGCAGTTGCTGTGTTCGCTTGCTCATGCTGGGGAAATAACAGTATGAGTTAATTATCTGTACACTCTTAGATGCTCCATAATGTCCCCAAGCATTATGTTTACAACAGATTAATGTATCTTCGTAAGTGCCACGCCTATTGTCGACATATTATGATTTCGTCTATAGAACAGGATATTATTCTGTATGATGTAGTAGTCGTTCATTTTGTCTAATGGATCTTATGGAAGCAAATGAAAGCTATGTTTCTATCCTCTGCTAACGATTGTCAGCGTTCTGTAATTCAGTCACGTTCTTTGCACAGGTCTAAGTAATACTGACGATAGTATCTATCCTACACTAAAGGAAGCCGATAATCATTCGTTTGTTCAACAAGCTCGTTATATTCACACAAACCTTGTGGTAACCTTTATAACGCATTTGCTACAATATTGTCTCTTCCAGATATGTAAACGATATCGTAGTTACACTCTTGAAGAAACAAAGACCAGCACGATAAGTGAGTGTACAATAACTTGCATGTCATGGGAGAATACAGCATTTGATGGTCACAACAGAATATAATTTTCTTGCCATAGAGTAGTAGTTGAATTTTCTAAGTGCCCAAAACATTGCTTAAGTTTCTAGCTCAGTAGTGAGGTATGAGCGTCTGCATTAGGATAAGATGCAACTAGCAAAACTTACGACTCCTGTTTATAGTTTTCCTTCTTCTTGAATATGAAATAGGAAAACTCCTAATCCCGAAAATGATGCCTCGGTAACAAGACAAAAATCTTTATTCGCGTGAGGATGATGCAGAATATCGGAATTTACTAAGGCTTCCTTTAATGCATCATATTTGCTGTCACACTCACCCTTCCAAAGCCATCGTGCATTTTCCTTTAAAAGACCTAGCAAGTCTGAACTGCTGATCAGGTACGAATCTACGAAAAAATGAGCATAAGCTCAAGAACGGTTTATGTTTTTCCTTAGTACATGGTTATGGAAAATTTTTGATGGCACTAAACTTGTCAGGGACGGGTGTTATACCGGTAGAGATAATAATACGACCAAGAAATTTAATCTTTTCCCAGACAAACCCAGATTTTTGTAAATTTAAAAATTTGTGTAACGTCTTTTCTAGTAGCTGTATGTGATCTACCCAGGTTTGTGTAGCTACGAGAATATTATCAACATACAGATAACTTGGTCCCAATACCATAATCAAAAATGTTCAAATGCTTGTGAAATCTTATGGGAATTAACTGCCAAGGTCACCAGTCCCTAAGCTTACACACTACTAACCTAAATTATCCTAAGGACAAACACACACACCCATGCCCGAGGGAGGACTCGAACCTCCGCCGTGACCAACCGCACAGCCCATGACTCCAGCGCAATACCATAATCAATGAAGTTATGAATGTTCCTGAGCTTACATTTAAGACAAATGGCAGTACACAGAACTGATAGCTTCTGCCAGCGAAAATAAAAGCTCTGTGTTTCCTACATCCTTCAGTTAGTCTCACCTGCCAGTAGGAATTTAACTCCAAACAGTTTCTGTAATAGCTCTCACACATTCTCTGGGCGAGTTCGTACAGGAATGATAATTTTGTTAATTGCCCTCGCGTCCAAAACCAAATGAACCTTGCCTCCAGGATTCTCAACAGATAACAATGGACTACAATATGGAACATTGATTGTTCAGTTATGTGCCATTCTAGCATCTGTTTTATATGGCTACTAACTGCTGCTTTCTTAGACCATGGATGGAGTATGTATTGTAGCAATAAATCTCACGGCGGCAGACATTCATGTGATATCGAAAAGTGCTTAAGATACCAGGATTTGTGCTAACCACACCTTCATATTTCAACAATAACCTTTGTAACTCATTACGTTACGATGAATCAATACTGGTAGATAGAGTCACTTTTTTCATTATTTGTGTCTCTATACCATCAATTTGACTAATTTGTGCAGATGTATTACGCGTGTGTTTTGTTTTGGTATTAATTAAATTAACTTTCATCCCTGGACAGTACTTACCATGGTTGACTTTTGTTTGTATTAGATCTGTTATGATTCTTTGGTTATCAGCATTCAAATAGTTCTTACTTGTGAAAGAGTCTACTACTGCGTTCTTTTCATGCAAAATGTGTAGACTCAAAATATAATTGACTATTAGTTCATTTGTGTTTAAGAAATTTTATTGTATTACTACATTTCCTAATCTTACTTCTACTTGTGCCTGGATCCTGACATTTCGCAATTGAGCTCCGATGGTACATACAGTAGCAATCTATTTGACCTAATAATATCTAATGAAGTTCTGTAGTCTCAGTGCAAATGAGGTCAACTCCGTGGAGACCATGGTGACGTATGTAGGGTATAGGTTATCGCTCATTAGATTCATTAACGTGGTTTCAGGATAGCCTCACGTTTATTCCGGATAAGAGAATCTATCACATGATAGAACGGTCTATCACAGGTTAACAATTCATTATGAAACTAACTAGTTTCATTCGCAGAATTCGCTGTTGGATAACAGTAAGTTGGATGATGTGTGACTGTGTGAAATTGCAGATAATTAGCGTAAAATATATCGCAGTGAAAAGCAAAAAAATCTGACTTTGAATTTAAGGCAAATCAGACAGCAGGCTCTAAAGTAAATAATTAATCAGATAATAGCATGCAGGTAGTGCGTACTCATGACATCACTGAACTTATGCTTCACAGCGGAAAGGTAAAGCTGAAACATAAAATACGACCATACAAATAATTATTGATACAGGACAGGTATATAAAGTAAATATAAGCCCAAAATTTGCCAAAAATGTGGAAATTATTAGCAACTAACTTAAAAGTAATAACACGGACGTCTTTCTTTTAAGGCTGCTAAAGAAAGATAAGTGTGAAGGACTGGAGCCTGTTTCGTCTGTTTAAAACAAAAACGAGGCGATTTAAATGACTACATACATACGTAAGTGATGTTCTCGAAATCTAATTGATAAAAATATATTATAACGGCAACATCTAGCAACAAAATAAATTGTCTAACACGCTACGCGTTACTTGTTGTTACCTTAGTGGAAGCGTATCTCAACGTCGACAACCATGATGAGTATGGGTACGTCTAAAGTCACCAATATCCTGTTTACCTGCCGCCCACCCCCCTCTCCCCCCGCCGCCCAGAAGGGAACCAATGTACCAGTCCAATACTGGGATATGTATTCACCTAGTGGGACGTGGGGTAACCGCTTAAAAACCACAGCCAAGCTGGCCACCACACCAACCCCTGTTCTTAATCTGCCAGTCGGTTTCGAACCAACGCCTTCGCATCTCCCCGTCCCGAAAGCGGCGCTTTAACGTGTGCAGCTAACTGGGTGGGAACTGTCTTAATGTCTTCCAGGGTCAACAAAAAATTTATTTTCAATATTTAGCGTATTTAATGACCGAATTTAAAAAATTAAAATCATGTCATACTCTACTCATTAAGATAAAGGTTTAATACAACAAATCAAATATTAAAGTTAGAAAATGTAGATAAGGTGACCAAAGACATGGGATAACGATATGTACATCGACATAAGGAAAAAACGGCGGTGCATTGGACGAGCTGTCATTTGTAGTCCGGTGATTCACGTGAAAAAATTTTCGACGTAATTGCGACCATACTGCGGGAATTAACAAACTTTGAACGCAGAAGGGTACTTGGAGATAGACAAATGGGACATTCTGTTTCGGAAATCGTTACACAACTCAATATTCCGAGATCCTCAGTGTCAAGAATGTGCCGAAAATTTCAGGCATTATCTCTCACCACAGACAATGCAGTGTCCGACGGACTTCACTTAACGACCAAGAGCAGCGGCGTTTGCGCAGAGTTGTCAGTGCTAACAGACAAGCAACACTGCATGAAATAACCGCAGAAGTTAATGTGGGACGCACGATGAACGTATCCGTTAGGACAGTGCGGCGGAATGTGGCTTTAATGGGGATATGGCAGCAGACGACCGATGTGAGTGCCTTTGCTAACAGCACCACATCGCCAGCATCGGCTTTCCTGGGCGCGTACCATATTAGTTAGACGACAGGATAACCGTAGCCTGGACAGATGAGTCCCGATTTCAGTTGGTAAGAGCTGATTGTAGGTTTCGACGTGGTGCAGACCCCATGAAACCATGAACCCAAGTTTTCAACAAGGCATTGTACAAGCTGGTGGTGTCTCCATAATGGTGTGGGCTGTGTTTACGTGGAATGAACTGCGACCTCTGGTCCAAATGAATGGATCATTAACTGGAAATGCTTATGCCCGCCCACTTGGAGACCATTTGCAAACCATGGGAGGACGGATGATTGGGTTTAACGTCCCGTCGACATAGAGGTAATTATAAATGGAGCACAAGCTAGGATTGTGTCAAAGATGGTGAAGGAAATCGGCCGTGCCTTTCAAAGGAACCATCCCAACATTCGCCTGGAGAGATTTAGGGAAACCTGGATGACTGGACGCGGGTTTGAACCATCGTCCTCCCGAATGCGAGTCATGGACTTCATGTTCCCAGACAATAACACGTCACTGGACCACGACTTTTCGCGACTGATTTGAAGAACATTCAGGACAATTCGAGAAAATGATCTGGCCACCCAGATCGCGCGACATGAATCCCATCGCTCATTTCTGGGCCAAAATCATTTCGTCCGAAATATCCTGCACCGTCTACACTTTTGCAATTATGGACGACTATATGGACGCTTCGTTTATTATTCTGCAGGGGACTTCAAAAATGGTTCAAATGGCTCTGCGCACTATGGAACTTCACAGGTCATCAGTCCCCTAGAACTTAGAACTACTTAAACCTAACTAACCTAAGGACGTCACACACATCCATGCCCGAGGCAGGATTCGAACATGCGACCGTAGCGGTCGCGCGGTTCCAGATTGTAGCGCCTAGAACCGCCCGTCCACTCCGGCCGGCTGCAGGGGACATCCCTGCCGCATCCAGTTGCTGCCCTACGCCCAGCAAAAGGAGGTTCAACACGATATTAGGAGATATCCTAATACTTTTGTCAAAAGGGTGTATTTTTAAGCGCCGTAAGTAATGGCACGCAGGTCACCCGTGTGCATCGATAGAATGTTCAAAAAAAAATAATGAAAGACAAAAAATATACCGTTCAATTCATTTTCGTCTGCAGTAAAGCAGAAATATGGTTATTCAGCATAATGGTAAAAAATATACTGTGTTCATTTATCTCATGCTGTTAACACAAACTCTACATATTCTTTATATTTTTACTACGATCTCGAAACATCCTTTTCACCAGCAGTTTTTCTGTAATCGTGACATTTGTAGAGAGGGCAATAGATGTTAAGATTGCTGAAGAAAGCAAGTGTAAAATACAGATACATACAAGTGATACTGAGATTCTATACTAAAGAAGTGGCTGTAATTAAAAATTTTCATAGGGAATAAAAAGAAAAAAAATAGAAAAGGCATGAAACAAGGATGGGCTGTCACTCCTCTTACATTCAGTGCTTACATTGAAGACTCTGTAGAGTTCGCGAAAGAACTGAGGTGAGGATAAAAAATAATGGACAGAAGGGAGACACGCTGCGTTACGTAGACGAATTTGCTGTGATCATGGAGACGAATTAAGATATAGAGAAATTCTTTATCACAATGGAAGGATTCTCAGTAATCAGCCTAGTTGAGGATAAATAACAGAAAGGGTAAAGTGATAGTATGCAGCACTAAAGCATAATATGAAACTAAGAATGGAAGTTGAAAAGGAGGAATTAGAAGCGATAGAGCAATTTACGTAATCGGGAAGCAGGATAGCAAGAGATGGTAGAAGGCGAAAAGAAATTATGATCAGAATACAGCAGGCAAAATTTGGATGTAATTTGAGAAAGAACTGTCACTAGCAAGATCATCAGTCTGTACATAAGGCAACAGATTGTGAAAGCATTTGTTTGGAGTATGAAGTTATGAGGGTGTGAAACTTGGATATTAAGAAAACAACAAAGAAGATGGCAAAACGTTCTGGATATTTTGTGCTACAGAAAGATGTTGAATACCGCTACGGTCGCAGGTTCGAATCCTGCCTCGGGCATGGATGTTTGTGATGTCCTTAGGTTAGTTAGGTTTAACTAGTTCTAAGTTCTAGGGGACTAATGACCTCAGCAGTTGAGTCCCATAGTGCTCATAGCCATTTGAACCATTTGAACCAAAGATGTTGAATATCAGCTGGAGAGACAGAGTTACCAGTGAAGAGTATGGGGAACAGGATCTATGCAGAGACACATCGAAACAAGAAGAGACAAACTTGTATTACACAGTTTAAGACAGAATAATATCATTGCAACGACGTCACAATGAATCGCCGAGGAGTATATTCTGTAAATGGTGTAGGGTGTGCGGTAATGAAGAGGAAACACACAGAAAAGTGGAAAGGCGTCCTACTGAAAATCAACCTAAGGCCTTAACGCTAAAGAAGAAGACGATGTTTGTGCAATTTTAACTCCATAATTGCCTTTGAACTAAACCGGCCGTCAATAAAGAATAATTTAAAGAGCACCTTACGGTGTTATCTAATGTCATATCTAAAGTTTTGTACCTTCTCATTTCCTGGACGTGCCTGTGTTCCCTTCCTGTGGCCACTGTCCACGACAGGGCCGGTTTCTGAAGGAAGGAGGCTTTCTGCAGCCTGGAGTTAATGCGCCGGTCTTAACTTACAGAACTTACCGAACAGAAAGCAAAAACTTGTGCTGAATAACACAAATAATGTTGGGAGGGTGGTAAATTCTAGTGACTGGGGAGTTATCAGAAAGGGAGTCCCACAGTGTTCAATTTTGGGTCCTCTACTGTTCCTTATTCATGTGAATGACCTCTCCCTTAACGTTCAGCAAACAGAACTAGTACTTTTTGCAGATGACACGAGTGTTATAATAAATCCCATTCCAGAAAAAGAACCTGAATGTATTGTTAAGGATGTCTTTCTAAGAATTATTAAGTGTTTCTCAGAAAGTGGACTCTCCCTTAATTTTGAAAAAACTCACTATATCCAGTTCTTTACACTGAATAGAGTCATACCGACAATTGATGTAGCATATGAACAGGGCTCAGTTAACAGGGTAGATTTCTCCAAATTTTTGGGGGTTCACGCTGATGACAACTTGAACTGGAAGAAGCATATTACTGAGCCTCTCAAACAATTAAGTTCAGCTTCTTTCGCGCTTTGTGTAATCGCTTGTCTTGGTAATAAACAGATCAGCCTCCTAACATACTTCCCATATTTCCACTCAATAATGTCTTATGGAATCGTTTTCTGGGGTAACTCACCACTTAGACATAAAGCACTGATTGCACAAAAGAGAGCAGTGAGAATAATTAGTGGCGTTCACCCAAGTACGTCATGTCGGCACCTATTCAAGGAGTTAGGTATTTTAACTGCATCATCAGAGTGCATACATTCGCGAATGAAATTCGTTATAAATAATCCAACTCAGTTCGCGAAGAACAGTGATGTTCGTACGTACAATACTAGAGGAAAAAATGACCTTTCCTACGCGTTATTGATGCTGGGAGTATATTACTCAGCAACAAAAATCTTTGATCATTTGCCCAATAACATAAAGTGTCTGGCAGGTAGCAGATCAAATTTTAAATCTAACTTAAGCTCATTTCTTTTGGACAACTCCTTCTATTCCATGGACGAGTTTCTGTTTCAGAACTGGTAAAAAAAGAATAAAAAATAAAAATTTGTACATCTAAATGTAGTTGCATGTGTAGAACTAAAAATTTCAGTAATATTAATATTAGCACTATTCATTCGTGTGTATATATCGTGTAATTTGACTTGTTCCACATCATATCGATAAAGTAATCGTGAAAATGATCTATGGAACATAACTACACCAAACTAAACTTGCCTCATCCTCCTGGAAGGGGAGGGATCTAGCTTTTCGATTGACCTGACAGTTTGAAAGACAAAACATCTTGACATATCTGCGCTTTTTTACTTTTTAATATTAGTGCCCGTGTCAAGTTAAGTAACACGACTGATGACGTCATCCCCCAGAAAGGAATCCACTCCCAGAAATTGTATGCCGCCAGAAAACAATTTTTATCTATAACATACAAGCTCTTCAGCCATATGATATTATATGTTGTTTACTATGCTGGCGAATGTGGATTTCGGTCACGTGATTAGCTTATAAATTGCAAGATGTGAGTATGCCGACATCTTGCAGCTAAGAGCGCTCACTGCGCGAGGCAAGCAGGGTTAACTCGTAAAAAACTGAGATTATTTCTAGATGTTTTGGTTTAAATGTATTTCAAGCCGTCAGACAAGTCGGGCCGACGTAGATTTTTGTTAACTCGGATGATGACTGATCCGCTAGAAGTTTCTTTATTGCCTTTTGAACCATGTTGCCTACAACGTGGCGAAGGATAAAGCTTTCTCAGAACAACAGGATGAACATTGTGTACCTTCTTACAAAATTTGAACTGATTCGCCCAAGTGTGAAACATACAAATGGCGCGCGTAAAAGCTCAAAAAAGGTGTTGTTTGCACGTAAAATCCGAATGAAGGTAGATTTTTGAAAGGGAGTTTCCAATTTTATCGTAGGATTGCATATTATTTGAATCACTTTAAACCGTTTCCGCGCGTTTAATTAACGTACTAATAAACTATTGTATATTGACAACGGATACAGAATATTGGATAAAAAAATTAGTTTTGAGTTTGTCCATTTATCCCCATTCGTGCAAAATTTCAATCGTGCAGGTTTAAAGTACGGAAAAGACACACATCAAAAACCTCCCAGAAAAACGTCTTCATTGCATATATCTGCACATTATATCCGAACGGTGCACATGCAAATGGTGCCATTATGTAAGCCTTAATTTCAACCCAATTAACATATTTTGCAAAAGGAATTAATCGATGTGCATAATTTGCCCAGGCGCCAGCTCCTGTTGATCTTTCAAACCTTGCTTAATATGCTGCAACATAATTGTAACAAGACAGATGTTAGAATGGCTACACAAACCGTCGCTGGTCCGGGCTAAACCAAAAACTTTTCACCACATGAACCAAGCGGAAACAGGTTCAAAAATGGTTCAAATGGCTCTGAGCACTATGGGACTCAACTGCAGTGGTCATCAGTCCCCTAGAACTTAGAACTACTTAAACCTAACTAACCTAAGGACATCACACACATCCATACCCGATGCAGGACTCGAACCTGCGACCGTAGCAGTCGCACGGTTCCGGACTGCGCGCCTAGAAACGCGAGACCACCGCGGCCGGCGCGGAAACAGGAACCGAACGTCAAGACACCCCTAAACCGCGATTCAGTTCATGGCCATCTCAAACATATCTGTAACAGCACTTCCACGCTGTAACGACAATGTCATGGAGTGGTACTAGTAGGGTTATGTATGTTTGGCATACTATTGATATCTAAGTGATGCTAAAATTAATTAAACTGCGACAGCTGATTGATTTATGACCTGAACCTATTGTTCTACTAACTGTTTTTCGTGTAATCCCTCACCTTCCCCTTAACCTATTGTTATGCTAATTGATTTATGACCCTTGGGGATAATCTATTCTTGTGAGAAAACTCCCACCCTATCCATCTTCCCCTCCCACTCCCCCACCACTCTGGGAAATCCCCAACCCCCCTCGCTGATTAAAGCACACTTTTCACACAAAACTAATTGACTAATTAATTACCTCCTCCACTCTGGGAAATCACTCACCTCTCCCCTCCATTCCCTCTCTGCCTTCCCCCTTCCCCATCTGGTGGTAGTGGTAAGGTTTTGTGGGACCAAACTGTAGAGGTCATCAGTCCCTAAGCTTAGGCACTACTTAAACTAACATACTCTAAGGACAACACACACATATGCCTGAGGGAGGACGCGAACCTCTGACAGGGGAAGCCGCATGGACCATGAGAAGGCACCTAAGACTGTGTGGCTACCCCGTGTGGCCCTCATCTGCAAACTGGTGGGAAAAAGAGTTGATCTGTGCTTGAGAGGAAAGATCTCACGATACGAATTTTTCATTGGATCTCTCTACTTGATGGGAAAACCTCACGTCCAGCAACTACATGTCGTAATTACATAATTACACTGCTGCAGATTGGAGGTGTTGTCTTGTTGGAAAATTATCATGTGTGTGGTCACCTTGATGTTCAAGGTGTCTCAGTGTGTGCTGAGCTGGTGGAGTGAAAGTATCCCACAACAGGAAATTCAACTACATTGCACAGGGCATAATAATATACCGTTTATGTGTAAAGTTCAGTTGGTATGCTAATTCTCAGGGGTTGGATCTCTTTATTTGGCAGGAAAAACTCAGCATTCTCTAATGTTTATTTAATTTTGGAAGATGCAGGTCTCGTAAAATACGTCAAGATGAAGTAATTACATGTGTAAATAGTCCGCTTTTTCCTGATCACGCAAGGAACACCATCACGAAATCAATGTCAACATAAAACACTCCTCACACGTAATTACACTATTACAGATTGCACTAAACATATCTGGCAAAAAAAATCTCCTGAACGCGTCTTTGCGTGCACTGCACAGCGCCACACGCACCAGACTTCTGGCAGTGCTTTGAGTCCTGAGTGCTGGACTGGGAGGCACCAATTGCGTGCAGAGGAATGTGTGACATCGGATGTTGGCTGCCTTTGGAATATGATACCACACTCACTTCCTGTTTTGTTCCCAAACGCACACCTTCCACGCCAGGTCAGTATAAGCAGCTGCCTTATGTGCTCATCCTGGTATGCAGATATTGACTGATCTAGTTCAGAATATCACCAGCAGAGGACGCTGGGAAAAGCAACCTCCCCTACCTTTCTCCCTCGCCCCTCCAGGTACTTCCTGTTGGACAAAAGATCAGGTTGACTGTAAGTATGTGATACTGACAACTGGAAAATTTCTCTCAAAACACTTTCTCTCTCTCTCTCTCTCTCTCTCTCTCTCTATCTCTCTCTCTCTCTCTCTCTCAAGAGGTTACTTCCCAACCATTGCGTCTGTCATGTGCCACCGATAATGACCCTAACCCCTCTTGTGTCCTGAACATTTGCGCTACCTCCACTCAATCAAACTGATTGACTAATTAATTAAATTGATATCCTCTGTGTGGGGCAGTTTTTCTTTGCTTCCTATTGGTAGATACGGAGACTGGCATTTTTCTTGGGAAATTCTGGGGCTATCTGGGATTGGATCCCGCAACTGCCCTGTCCCGTTCTTTATTCTTCTGGATATTTCTGGTCACCTGTCGGTGGATATTGGCACAGTTCGCTCGTTTGGCGGGAATTCCATTACGACAAGCGCGAACGCTTGCCTTATTGCATCTCCTCAAATTTTCACATAAAAATCAGAGAATACTCGCAACATACGCGATCACAAAGGCTGTGCAACACGTATTCAATATTATACTTTCAGTATAGGAATATTGTACCTTCAGTATAAAATCCAGCCCTCACTAGATTTCTTTTTTCTATCCTTAAGGTTTGGGCTTGGCTATGATGAGTCAGTCAGTCGCAACATTGCCTTTCATATACAGAGATAATGTTCAGTCATCTAATGGCGATGAAAAGCTTAGACTTTCCAACCGTTTATTCGGAGGTTCTTTGTTTACCAATAAATCAGCTGTTCTGCAAGGATGGCAATATTCCCTCACTAATTACTTATTGTCTTAAGCAGTAAGTAACATCGTGCTTTCACATTGTAAATACACCATTTATGTATAACAATAACGCTTAAACGTATAAAAACGATTACTAACTAATGTAAACTGTTTGACATACTGACAATTTACGTTGTTTGATTAAATTTCTCAAGAGTGTTAACAGTACGTGAAAGATTGTTCCCTGTGTTAGCATACTACCTCTGCACAAAATTTTTCTTTATGCAACTGAAGGTGTGCTATTATGAGAGCAGTCGAATTTTGCTTCGTGCGTGCTTTTAGGACGAGGATTCAGAGCAGAAAAGTGAATACTGAATGGGAAACAGTCTCGCATCGTTAAAACACAAACGATAGGTGGTGGACACGCATCGGCGACTGAATATTTACAGTATTTACTCAATAATAAAACTATAGAACAAGTAGCCTAGTTCAAGTATTTTGGATATGACATCTCATATGATGAAGAGATGGATATACAGAAAGACCAGTACTTGCCACACAATAAGGAGAATACTTAAGAGTAAAACGAAGAAATAGACACAACTGAAATTTTATATGGCGGTTCCGCCTTTATTATTTGAGGAGGAAAGTCGGAAGCTTAGAAATAAAGATTTACGGTAACTAGAAGCATCAGCAATTCAGGAAGGCTGTGAGGGACCCACGTGTATTCAGGGGATTCTTTGATGACACTGATCAATATTTAATCTGCAGTGAAATTGGTATTGTGAGGCCGAAAGTGCAGGAGGTCAGGCTCATATGTAGGAGGATAAGAGTGGAGAAACTTCAGGATAAGGAAATGAGGCACAAGTACATAACAGTGATCTCAGAAAGGTACCAGTTAGTTGAATGTAGTCAATTACAGTTATTGGAAAAGGAATGGACAAGGTACAGGGACACAGTACTAGAAGTGGCTAAAGAATGTCTTGGAACAGTAGTGTGTAAAGGTAGGATGAAGCAAACAGCTTGGTGGAATGACACAGTCAAGACAGCCTGTAAAAGGAAAAAGAAGGTGTATCAAAAATGCCTACATACTATAACTCCGCTAGACAGGGAAAGTTATGTTGAAGAAAGAAACAAAGCCAAACAGATAATTGCAGCATCCAAAAAGAAATATTGGGAAGACTTTGGAAATAGCTTGGAGACTTTGGGTCAAGCTGCTGGGAAACCATTCTGGAGTGTAATTAGCAGTCTTCGAAAGGGAGGTAAGAAGGAAATGACAAGTATTTTGGACAGGTCAGGAAAACTGCTGGTGAATCCTGTTGATGCCTTGGGCACATGGAGGGAATATTTTAAAGAGTTGCTCAATGGAGGTGAAAATACGATTAGTAATCTTTCAGATTTCGATTTACAATGGGATAGGAATGATGATGGAAATAGCATCACATTTGAGGAAGTGGAGAAAATATTCAATAGATTGCAGTGCAATAAAGCGGCTGTGGTGGATGAAATTAAGCCGGAACTCATCAAATACAGTGGAATGTCAGGTCTTAAATGGCTACACAGGATAAATGAAATGACGTGGGAGTCGGGACAGGTTCCATCAGACTGGGAGAAAGCAGTAATCACACCAATCTTTAAACATGAAAACAGAAAAGATTGTAACAACTACAGAGGTACCTCTTTAATCAGCGTTGTGGGTAAAATCTTCTCAGGTATTGTTGAAAGGGAAGTGCGAGTATTAGTTGAAGACAAATTGGATGAAAATGAGTGTGGGTTTAGGCCTCTTAGAGGTTGTCAGGACCAGATCTTTAGCTTAGCAAATAATGGAGCAGTGTTATGAGTGGAACAGGGAATTGTATCTATGCTTTATAGATCTAAAAAAGGCATATGACCGGGTTCCTGGGAGGAAATTATTGTCTGTTCTACGAGATTATGGACTAGGAGGCAAACTTTTGCAAGCAATTAGTCTTTTCATAGTCAGGCAGCAGTTAGAGTTGACTGTAAATTGAGTTCATGGTTGAGAGTAGTTTCAGGGGTAAGACAAGGCTGGAACTTGTCTCCACTGTTGTTCATATTATTTATGGATCATATGTTGAAAACAATAGACCGGCTGGGTGAGATATGTGAACACAAAATAAGCAGTCTCGCATATGCGTATGACTTAGTTGTGATGGCAGATTCGATTGAAAGTTTGCAAAGTAATATTTCAGAGCTAAATGAGAAACGTAAGGACTATGGTATGAAGATTAGCATCTCCAAAATGAAAGTAATGTCAGTGGGAAAGAGATATAAACGGATTGAGTGCCAAATAGGAGGAACAAAGTTAGAACAGGTGGATGGTTTCAAGTACTTAGGATGCATATTCTCACAGGATGGCAACATCAAAGAAAAACTGGGAATGAACTCTATAGATGTAGCAGTCAGAGCGAACAGGCTTAGATGGTGGGGTCATGTTACACGCATGGGAGAAGCAAGGTTACCCAAGAGACTCATGGGTTCAGCAGTAGAGGGTAGGAGGAGTCGGGGCAGACCAAGGAGAAGGTACCTGGATCCGGTTCAGAATGATTTTGAAGTAACAGTCTTAATATCAAGAGAGGCACCAATGTTTGCACTGAATAGGGGATCATGGAGGAATTTTATAAGGGGGGCTATGCTCCACACTGAACGCTGAAAGGCATAATCAGTCTTAAATGATGATGATGATGATGATGAGAAGCATCGGAACAGATATTTCTAGAATCTGTGAACGGCTGCTCTAAGGGAAGATACAATTAGAAACGGAGTAATAAGGGGAGGATGGAGGATGTGATCGATAACCCAAAAAACAAGTCAATACAAAGGAAAATGGAGAGAATGTGTATTTCGTACGTCCCCAGAAAGACTGCCTAAACTGGCAGTGGATTAGAAAGCGTGGCCCGAAAGAAGTGTGGGAAGCCCGAGGATGAGATAGTGACACCGGAACAGGTCCTACGCCTAACCCTGGAGTGGCTGTCCAGTCGACGCACGGAAACTGGTGCAGGAAGCCCGTGGGTGGTGCGGCGTGTTGGGAGGACGTAAACACGTCGCAGCTGGCGGCGTTTTAGGGAGGGACGCGGCCCGCCTCGCAGCCGTGGGCGTCGGCGGTCGCCGCCTGCCAGCCTGGCCGTGTGCGGAGACATCCGGTGGATGCGGGCGCGGCCGAGCGGGCCCTCAGTCGCTAATATAGAGGCCTCGCTCTTTACGAGCTCACCAGCCGACAGCGGCGGCGGACACACGCACGTACACACGCACAAGCAGAAACCCGCTACGGACCTCTCAGAGGCGTGGCGCCGCAGTTCTGAGTCGTCTCGCGGTGACGAGTTTTACGTGGTCTATTTGAAAAGAGCAAGATACACTGCAGCGCCACAGAAACTCATATAGGCATGCGTACTCAAACACATCTACATCTACATATATACTCCGCTAGTCACCAAGCGGTGTGCGGCGGAGGGCACAATTCTCCCCCCCCCCCCTGTTTCACTACTGGCGATTAAAATTGCTACACCGTGAAGATGACGTGCTACTGACGCGAAATTTAACCGACAGGAAGAAGATGCAGTGATATGCAAATGATTAACTTTTCAGAGCATTCACACAAGGTTGGCGCCGGTGGCGATACATACAACGTGCTGACATGAGGATAGTTTCCAACCGATTTCTCATACACAAACAGCAGTTGACCGGCGTTGCCTGGTGAAACGTCGTTGTGATGCTTCGTGTAAGGAGGAGAAATGTCTACCATCACGTTTCCGACTTTGATAAAGGTCGGATTGTAGCCTATCGCGATTGCGGTTTATCGTATCGCGACATTGCTGCTCGCGTTGGTCGAGATCCAATGACTGTTAGCAGAATATGGAATCGGTGGGTTCAGGAGGGTGATACGCAACGCCGTGCTGGATCCCAACGACCTCGTACCACTAGCAGTCGAGATGACAGGCATCTTATCCGCATGGCTGTAGCGGATCGTGCAGCCACGTCTCGATCCCTGAGTCAACAGATGGGGACGTTTGCAAGACAACAACCATCTGCACGAAAAGTTCGACGACGTTTGCAGCAGCATGGACTATCAGCTAGTAGACCATGGCTGCGGTTATCCTTGACGCTGCATCATATACAGGAGCGCCTGCGATGGTGTACTCAACGAAGAATCTGGGTGCACGAACGGCAAAACGTGATTTTTTCGGATGAATCCAGGTTCTGTTTACAGCATCATGATGATCGCATCCTTTTTGGCGACATCGCGGTGAACGCACATTGGAAGCGTGTATTCGTCATCGCCATACTGGCGTATCACCCGGCGTGATGGTATAGGGTGCCATCGGTTACACGTCTCGGTCACCTCTTGTTCGCATTGACGGCACTTTGATCAGTGGACGTTACATTTCAGATGTGTTACGACCCGTGGCTCTATCCTTCATTCGATCTATCCGAAACCCTACATTTCAGCAGGATAATGCACGACCGCATGTTGCTGGTTCTGTACGGGCCTTTCTGGACACACAAAATGTTCGATTGCTGCCCTGGCCAGCACATTTTCCAGATCTCTCACCAACTGAAAACGTGTGGTCAATGGTGGCCGAGCAACTAGCTCGTCACAACACGCCAGTCGCTACTCTTGATGAACTGTGGTATCGTGTTGAAGCTGCATGGGCAGCTGTACCTGTACACGCCATCCAAGTTCTGCTTGACTCAATGGCCAGGCGTGTCAAGGCCGTTATTACGGCTAGAGGTGGTTGTTCTGGGTACTGATTTTTCAGGACCTATGCACCCAAACTGAGTGAAAATGCAATCACATATCAGTTGTAGTATAATATATTTGTCCAATGAGTACCTGTTTATCATCTGCATTTCTTCTTGGTGTAGCAGTTTTAATGGCCAGTAGTGTAGTATATGCTCTACATCTTCGGTGAAGATCGGATTTCGGAATTTAGTGAGCAGCCCCTCCCGTTTAGCGCGCCGTCTGTCTGTAAGTGTGTCCCACTTCAAACTTTCAGTGAGATTTGTAACGCTCTCGCTATGGCTAAATGTACCAGTCACGAATCTTGCCGCTCTTCTTTGGACCTTCTCAATCTCTTTAATCAGTCCCAATTGGTAAGGGTCCCATACAGACGAATAATACTCCAAGACTAGACGAACTAACGTATTGTAAGCAATATCCTTTGTTGAAGGTCTGCATCGCTTCAGAATTCTACCAATAAACCGCAATCTAAAGTTCGCCTTACCCGTTACTTGTGTAATGTGATCATTCCATTTGAGATCATTTCGAATAGTCACATCCAGATGCTTGACAGATGCTACCGCTTCCAAAGACTGGGCATTTATTTTGTACTCGTACATTAATGGGGATTTTCGCCTTGTTATACGCAGTAGGTTACACTTACTAATATTGAGAGATAAATGCCAGTCATTACACCACGCATTTATTTTCTACAAATCCTCATTGATTTGTTCACAACTTTTCGTGTGATACTAATTTTCTGTAGACTACAGCATCATCGGTAAACAGTCTCAGGCCACTGTCAATACTATCAACCAGATCGTTTATGTAAATCGTAAAAAGCAGAGGACCTATTACGCTGCCATGGGGCATACCTGAAGTTACGCTTGTTTCTGTTGAGGTCACCCCGTTCAAGAGATACAGAAATATGTAAACAGACAGAACACGGCGCCCGGGTCGGCAACACCTATATAACACAACAAGTGTCTAGCGCCGTTGTTAGATCGGCTACTGCTGCTACAATTGCAGGTTATCAAGATTTATGTGATTTTCAGCGTGGTGTTATGGTCGGCGCACGAGCGATGGGACACAGCCTCTCCTAGGTAGCGATGAACTACGGATTTTCCCGTTCGACCATTTCACGAGTCTACCATGAATGTCAGAAATCCGGAAAAACATCAAATCTCTCACATCGCTGCAGCTGCAAAAAGATCCTGCAAGAACGGGACCAACGACGACTGAAGGGAATCGTTCAACCCGACAGAAAAGCAATCCTTCCGGGAATTCCTACAGATTTTAATGTTGGGCCGTCAACAAGTGTCAGCATGCGAGCTACTCAACGAAACATCATCGATATGGGCTTTCAGAGCCAAAGGCCCACTCGTGTACACTTGATGACTGCAAGATACAAAGCTTTAAGCCTCATCTGGGCCAGTCTACAGCGACATTGGACTGTTGATGACCGGAAATATGTTGACTGGTCGGACGAGTCTCGTTTCAAATTGTATCGAGCGGATGAAAGTGTAGGGGTATAGAGACAACCTCTAATCCGTGGCCCTGCATGTCAGCAGGTGGCTGTTCAAGCTGGTGGAGGCTCTGTTGGGCGTGTGCAGTTGGAGTGATATGGACCTCTTATACGTTTAGATACGACTCTGACGGTGACACGTATGTAAGCATCCTGTCTGATCACTTGCATCCATTCATGTCCATTGTGCATTCCGACTGACTTGGGCAATTCCAGCAGGAGAATACGGCACCCCACACGTCCAGAATTGCTGCAGAGTGGCTACAGGGGCACTCTTTAAACACTTCCGCTACCCACCAAGCTCTGCAGACATGAAAATTATTGAGCACATCTGGGATGCCTTGTACAGCGCTGTTCAGAAGAAATCTCCACCACCTCGTACTCTTACGGATTTATGGACAGCCTTCCAGGATTCATGGTGTCAATTTCCTCCAGCACTTCTTCAGACATTAGTCGAGTCCATGCCACGTCGTGTTGTGGTACTTCTGCGTGCTCGCGGGGGCCCTACACGATATTAGGCAGGTATACCAGTTTCTTTGATTGTTCAAGGAATATAAGACAGACGAAATACCCTGTAATAATGTAATAATTCCAGTTACAAAGCAGACAGATATTCGCACGTATCAATACCACGGTGCCTCCATTATAAAGAAGGATATGAATACAACCATCAGTCGCAATCCCACTGTTTTTACTTATTCTTGCATACCCAGACTTCTGCTACAAATACTACTTGCTGAAATACAAGGAAATTACGGAATCGGAACTGATTTACTTAAAACAATAAGTAAAACACCACGTTTCCCAATAGAAATGGTCCATTTTAGTCAACACACCAATTGAGTGAGTTATAATCTAACAGACTTCCAGAAACACATGTCACCGTACTACTTTACTGGAGGACAGGCAGAAGGACACTGATGTTATTGTTTGCAATAAGTACAGCGGCCTCTTTTTGCGTCATGTAATTAAGTAACGGCCTCTATATTCCAAAAACTAGCTTCCCCAGTTCCTTTCCCATTCAGCAGTTTAAAGCCCTTACTGCGTTAAATAAAATCAGCAAGTATTTTAGCATATAACCTTCATGATATATCAAGAAACGCCGATTTACAATTTGTTTACTAATACGTTAGTGATGAAGCGATCCACCAAACCTTATGCATAAGACCATTAATTGGTTTACTGACACTGTCCATACAGGAGGCTTGTAGTGAAATTGCGTGCTTATGGAATATCGTGTCAATTACGTGACTGGGTTCGTGGATTCCTGTCAGAGAGGTCACAATTCGTAGTAATTGACGAAAAGTCATCGAGTAAAACAGAAGTGATATCTTGCGTTCCCCAGGGTAGTGTTATAGGCCCTTCCTGTTCGTTATCTACACAAACGATTTGGGAGACAATCTGAGCAGCCGCCATAGGTTGTTTGCAGATTGCGCTGTCGTTTATCAACTAACAAGGTCATCAAAAGATCAAAACAAATTGCGAAACGCTTTAGAAAAGATATCTGGTGTGAAAATTGACAATTGCCCCTAAATGACGAAAGGTGAGAGGTCATCTACAAGAGTGCTAATAGGAATACAGCTGCGGGGTGTGGGATCCTTACCGGATAAGACCGACGGAGTACATCGAAAACCTTCAAAGAAGGGAAGCACGTTTCGTATTATTGTCAAACAGGGGAGAGAGTGTCAATGAAATGATACAGGATTTTGGGTGAACATCATTAAAACAAAACTGTTTTTCGTTGCGGCAGGACCTTCTCTGGCACTTCGGTTACACAATAAATCAACCAAATTTGAACGCTGTAAATTCAACTAAATACCTAGGAATTACAATTACTAGCAACTTAAATTGCAAGGAACACACAGAAAGTGCCGTAGGGAAGGCTAACCAAAGACTGCGTTTTATTGGCAAGGCACTTAAAAATGTAACAGATTTACCAGGGAGACTGCCTACACTTCGCTTGTCCGTCCTCTTTTAGAATACTACTGCGCGGTGTGGGATCCTTACCAGATAAGACTGACGGAGTACATCGAAAAAGTTCAAAGAAGGTCAGCACGTTTCGCATTATTGCCAAATAGGGGAGAGATATAGGATTTGGGGCGGACGTCATTAAACCAAAGGCGTTTTTCGTTGCGGCGGGATCTTTTCAGGAAATTTCAGTCTCCATCTTTTCCTTCCGAATGCGGAAGTACCTCGTTGATGCCGACCTATATAGGGAGAAACGATCACCATAACAAGGTAAGGGACGTCAGAGCACGCACGGAAAGATACAGGTGTTCTTTTTTTCCGCTCGCTATACGAGATTGGAATAATAGAGAATTATTGTGAAGGCGTTTCGATGAACCCTCTGCCAGACACTTAAATGTTATTTCTAGAGTATCCATGTAGATGTAGATACAACTATCCCGTACAGAACAGGTGCATTACTTTCGTAATAAAAATTAAAACTTTTTGTTTTACCATCGTCTTGAAAAAATATAGCTACACACCAGTCGGAATTAATTTTGGCGAGTGGCTTCATCACTAACTTATGAATAAACGCATTTTAAATCGGCTTTTCTTGATGGATTGTAAAGGTGACGTGCAAATACACATGGTGATTTTATTTAATACAGTATAGGTATTAAACCGGTACATCGTAAGGGATCTGCGTTAGCTAGTTTTCGGAATATAGTGAGGTATTACATACACTACATGACGCAAACTGAAACTGCTGTAATTGTTGGTAACCACCAACTCAGTTTCCTTCTGCCTGTACACAAGTCGTATGATGACAAGTACTGCTGGGAGTCTGTTGGGTTATAACTCACTGAAATGGCGGGTTGACTACAAGGGATCATTTTTATTGGGTAAAGTGCTGTATTACTTACTGTTTTATGTAAATCGGTTCTGATTCTGTAATGTTCTTGCATCTTAGCAGTGAGGATCGATATTTCTTGCTGAAATCTGATGCAAGAATAAAAATAACCATTGGGATTGCTACTGATTGCTGTATTCATACCCTCTCTTAGAATAATGTACAGCCGGTGTGCACAAGGATTCCGTATCCAGTCAATGTCGGTGTTCGTACATACAGTTTAATGAGTCGTGGTTGAAAAACACTGACACGAGCTACTGACAGAACTTCAATTTCTAAAAGATATATAGTTCCTTAGCTCTCCTGAAAAAAAAAAACGAAAAGAAAAAAGAAAAACGGCCGTTGTTTTTGTATTGAGCGACTCAGTCGCTCCTGTTTGTATGCAGGGTGCAAAGCGGTGTTGACGAAAACCTTTGAAAGTGGAACACGAGGAAAAGGGAAGGTACAACTTGCAGCAGTGGGTCACCGTGTGAGCGACTGTACGTCTGGCTGCACCGTGTGATGCATGTTCAGAACAGTTTGTGTCCCTGTTTCCAGAAGTATCGAATGGCGGAGTTTTGCAGCTTCATTACTGCGTCGTCAGAACATCGAGCGCGCTGTGTGTTTGTGGAAAGACTTGCTACGATCTCATGGTGACCGGGTTAGCCATACACCTGTTGCCGCACGTTCCTCGCATTCAGTAGCATTCAATTTTTCCCAACTGGGTGACTTAGCATGTAGCAGAGTCATCTGTGACGGGTAGAGAAGCGGCAGCCACTGCCTGTTTCGTCGCGTGTCGACACATCTCTGTTGTACGCTGTATACACTTGTTTCGTGTATCCGATGAGGCTAAAGATTGGATACGTCACATACTTACACACAAATCCCCACATCTTCTGGTTTCTTCGTACGCTATCGAGTTTGTACGATACAATATTCACTTCACAGTCCGTGTAGCTAATTCGAACCACTCATCTTGTGAATGTAGTTCTTATTTCCGTGGTTGCTAAGAAAATTGGCGGAAATTCCCTCATAATTCGGTACCGTAAGTCTGAAATGAGAGTCAGAGGTCAGATGAACTATATAAAACCTTTAAGGTTCGTCGACAACATCGTGATACTGTTACAGACGGCAAAGTATTCGGAAGACCAGTTGTGTTGTATCCACGGACCCAACCAACCAACCAACTCGCGCACGCGCGCCCAGACCGTGACACCGCTGGCCACAGTTCCTGTCGCGGCCGTCGGCGTCTCAGGGCGTTACCGCCGGCGGAAGAGGCCGCGCCATGGCTGAGCTCGGGTACGCAGCGCCCTCTGCCTTTTGCATAGAAGGAGCAGCGCTGGCCCCGAGACGGACAGTCTATTGTCGATTGTCTATTGCTAGCCTTTCGTGGAGTTTATAGCGGAGCCATTGCAGTGTGGTATTTGCTATTGCATTCGACTAGGCACAGAACACGGATTACTCTTGGATATTACTTGGACTTGTATTGCTGCTGCACGTTTCGTCAGAAATAAAGATAACTTATCTCTTCATTTTAGCTGGCGCAATTCTTGTCATTAATTATTTTTCGGCCAACAGCAATAGCTACATCCTGGTCACTACCAACGCTTTATACAATTTGTGGTGGCTGCCCCAAAAATACCACCGAGGACCTTGGGTTTGGGAGCCGTCACAAAAGTGGCGACGAGGATTTTGGTGAAGCGATCGGAATTTGCCTCCCGACGCCGCTGTCAACCCCACTCGCCTCATCGTTAGCTTTCCGCTTGTGCACCATTTACAAATTGTTTCTTGCTTGCTCCTAACCAAACTAACAGAATTGTTTGTGGACATTTTTTCATTACAGTGTGGAGCGCTTCGCACATTTGTTTCATTTGTTGGTATCTCGTTCTCAACAGTTGCATTGTACTAACATGGCTACTCCCGCGCCTCCACCCACTGCTCCTACCAATCCGGCGGAAGCGTATAGTGCATGCACAGTCACACTGGAACATATTTTGCTTTTGCAGACGCAGCAGATGACACAACTCCTGTCTGGCGTGCAACAACTCATAGCAGCGCAGCAGCAATCAACGTCCCCTGCTGCTGTCAGCACAACGGACCGACCAACCTGCACGACACCGTACAGAGCCTTGAATCATGAGGACGAAACTTGGCAAGAGTACAGGGCTATTACAAATGATTGAAGCGATTTCATAAATTCACTGTAGCTCCATTCATTGACATATGGTCACGACACGGTACAGATACGTAGAAAAACTCATAAAGTTTTGTTCGGCTGAAGCCGCACTTCAGGTTTATGCCGCCAGAGCGCTCGAGAGCGCAGTGAGACAAAATGGCGACAGGAGCCGAGAAAGCGTATGTCGTGCTTGAAATGCACTCACATCAGTCAGTCATAACAGTACAACGACACTTCAGGACGAAGTTCAACAAAGATCCACCAATTGCTAACTCCATTCGGCGATGGTATGCGCAGTTTAAAGCTTCTAGATGCCTCTGTAAGGGGAAATCAACGGGTCGGCCTGCAGTGAGCGAAGAAACGGTTGAACGCGTGCGGGCAAGTTTCACGCATAGTGATGTGAAAGATTCAGTGTTTAAACCTCCTCTACCGAGAAACGTGCCAGAACTGAGAGCTCGCATCAACAATGCTTTCGAACTCATTGATGGGGACACGCTGCGCCGA
Source organism: Schistocerca serialis cubense (assembly GCF_023864345.2). Lineage (NCBI taxonomy): Eukaryota > Metazoa > Arthropoda > Insecta > Orthoptera > Acrididae > Schistocerca > Schistocerca serialis. The sequence goes on along the minus strand of NC_064646.1, from coordinate 492,091,629 downwards.
GTGTGGGAGGAACTTGATTATCGGCTTGATGTCTGCCGAATCACTAAAGGGGCACGTATCGAACATATGTGAATGCCTAAAAAAACTTTTTGAGTTTTTGTATGTGTGTGCAAAGCATTGTGAAAATATCTCAAATAATAAAGTTATTGTAGAGCTGTGAAATCGCTTCAATCATTTGTAATAACCCTGTATACGGCCTTACTCGAATCGCACATGGCAACACACCAATACCCAGGTCAACTAAAACTTTCTTTTCTCTTGGCCTCCGCCGGTGTTAAAGTGTACCGTTCATTGGAAAAACTTTTCCCGGCCTCCCGACCTGAACTTTTGCAATATGAACAGTGCATCCAGGCCTTATCGCAGTACTTTGACTCGCAAACTCTAGTTGCTGCGGCCAGATTAAGATTTTTTCGCTATCGCAAACAGCCGGCTCAAACTTACAGTGGATCACCGACCTTAAGGGCTTAACTCGTGACTGTCGTTTTGCGTGTGACTGTGGAAAACTTTTTGCAGATCATATGATTCGTGACGCAATAACTCAGAATGTGCAAGACATTCACGTAAGGGAACAGATTTTGCGGATCCCCGATCCCTCTCTAGACCAAGTCGTAGTAACTGTCTTGGAGAGTAGAGATGCATGTGAAAGTGCTCAAAACAGTTTTGACTTGCCTACCGTTTGTCGTGTGCCGGACGGCCATTGTGTACAACAGACCGACCGTCGTCGTGCGAAGTCGCTGCGCACACCGCGTGCTCCCAATCGGCAAGGCGGAAGTAGCTCGCGTCCCCGCCAACAGCCTTTGCGCCAAAACAGACAGTTTGCTTCTTCGGGGGCATCTTTGAAATCGTGCCCAAAGTGTCATGTGCGTCACAAACGCGAAAATTGCCCATAGCGTAATTATTCTTGCTACAGTTGTGGACTGGTTGGACATGTACAATCCGTGTGCCAACACCGTAAACGGAACTGAATTGTTTTTCGTGTATCTGGACACGCACATTCTGTTCATGCTATTAGTTCTAAAGACAACAGTGTTGAAGACAGTGTTCTAGCAAATGGTTTGCATAGTAGTGTCCATGTAGTTAACAGTGCTTTGCCGCCCTCTTTGCAACACCGGGCGAACAAATTGTACATTGAGTTGCACATTGCTTCACGTCGTGTGAAATTTCAGTTGGATACAGGCTCTTCCGTTACGCTGATATATAGCCGGGTGTATGAATTGCTAGGAAAGCCTAAACTTGCTCAGCTTTCTGCTCCGCTTACGGCATATAGTGGCGAACGTATTGTAGTACTGGGTACATGCAGCCTGCCAGCACAATTCCATAATGTGACCAGGACAATTCAGTTGCTTGTTGTCGCCGCACGTTCGTGCGAAAACATTTTTTGACTAGACTGCTTCGATTTGTTTGGTCTCAGCATCCAAGATCATGTGTTAACTGTTAGTGAATGTCCTACTCCTGATGCTGTTGTTCCTCTTTGTGCAGAGTTCCCCGATTTGTTTGGCAGTGGTTTGGGCTGCGTACGTGATTATGTTGCACACGTCACGCTGAAGTATAACGCCCGCCCACGTTTTTGCAAAGCAAGACCGGTGCGTCACGCATTGCGCGACAGAGTCGCAGAAGAACTCCGTTCTTTGCAAAATGAGGAAGTCATTGCGCCCATTAGTGCCAGTCAGTGGGCCTCCCCTTTAGTTGTACTAAAGAAACCCAATGGTTCCTTGCGTTCGTGTGTGGACTTCAAGAGTACAGTGAACCCACAGACAATTGTCTATAGCTATACCTCTCCCTCGCCCTGAGGAATTAATGGACTAACGAGGCATGGGCCGACACTATTCCAAGATAGATTTGCGGGTTGCGCATTTGCAAATTCCTTTAGATGAACCATCCCAGGACATTTTTGTGATCAACACTCACTTGGGTCTCTATAAATATTTGCGCCTCCCCTTTGGTAGTTCCTCCGCTCCTGCAATTTTTCAGCGGTACTTGTCGCAACTGACTGCCAAAGTACCTTTTTCCTCAAATTATCTGGACGACATAGTGGTTGCCGGTCGTACTCCAGAGGAACACTTGCAGAATTTGCGTCGCTTGTTTACAGTGTTGTCGGAAGCAGGGCTCAAAGTGAACAAGGAAAAGTGTGTATTTTTATGGTATGGAAACAGAATATCTTGGACATGTTATCAACGCACAAGGTGTACGTCCCTTGCAGTCGCACCTTCCTGCCATTACCGGCCTTCCTTCGCCTAAGAACTTGTCTGAGTTGCAATCTGTGTTACACAAGATCACTTATTATCATAGGTTCATACCCAATGCCGCGCAAATAGCTGCCCCCCTTGCACCGATTACGTCTGCGCAACGTTGCGTTTGTGTGGTGGGCCGAATGCCAAGCGGCATTCCAGAAACTGAAAACAGCACTGTTGAGTGATCGTTGCCTTGTACATTTCGACCCTTCTAAACCAGTTGTTCTTGCTGTGGATGCTTCATCCTGTGGGTTAGTTGCAGTGTTGTTGCATCGTGTCGGATCAGCTGACAGCCTAATAGCTTTTGCTTCGAAATTGCTCACCACCACACAACAGAACTATTCCCAAATTGAGAAGGAAGCCTTAGCCATCATATATGGAGTAACGAAGTTCCATGAATACTTGTATGGGAGGAAATTTTTTCTCGTGACGGACCATAAGCTGTTACAGTCGTTGTTCCATCCTGCAAAGCCGGTCGCCCACCGTACCGCTCAGAAATTGCAACGGTGGGCCTTGTTATTGTCAAATTACCAGTATGCAATTTTGTATCGCCCCCCATCTCGCCATTGCAATGCGGATGTGTTGTCTCGTTTGCCAATCGCCCACGACACAGCTTTTGATGAATTGGACATTGCTTGTTGTCACATCGACTCTCAAGACAGTGTCGTCGCAGTTTTCCTCTGGACTTTCACAAGATTGCACGGGCCACAGCTTCGGACGCTGATTTGAGTGAACTTTTGCGTCTTTTTCGCACGGAATGGCCCCGTTCACCGAAGAACATTCCAAATCCCGTCGTGCGCCGTTACTTTGCTCAACGCCACGACCTGACAGTGCATCGTGATGTTTCGCTCCTTCGCTCTCCGTCGGGACAAACTCGTGTGGTGATTCCTACGTCTTTGCGACGCGAAATTTTGCAATTGCTACATCAGGGCCACCGGGGAACGGTACGCACTAAGCAACTTGCACGCCAGCATTGCACATGGCCAGGAATGGACAGAGATATAGAACAGTGAAACGCTGAGTGCCCCTCGTGCATCGACCACCAGTCGGCCCCGCCCCAGTAGATTTGTTTCGTGACCCACACCCTCTGCGCCCTGGCAGCGCGTTCACCTCGAATTTGTGGGCCCATTCTGGGGTACTCGATGGATAATTGTCGTGGATGCCTATAGCAAGTTTCCTTTTGTCGTGGCACTGAACAATATTACTACTCAGAGTATCATCCACGCACTCTCGTCGATCTTTTGCATTGACGGTTTGCCTGAGCTGATTGTCACAGACAATGGACCCTCTTTTGTATCTCGGGATTTTGAACAGTTTTGTGTTGATAATTGTTGTGTACATAGTTCCGCGTAGTCAGCGCGTACACAACTTTCCCACTAGAGCGCGCCCCACTAAGCACAACAGCGCAGGCGCAGCGCTCGTCCGTCTAGGCAATACGAGATGGCGCTGCCTTAGAGACGGACCAAATTCTGCTTCCGCCGATCTGCGAATTAATATGTAACGCAGCCAATGAGATTGCTGCTAACGTAGAACCTTTTCTCCTCGCGGATCACACTCGCGCAGTGATACCTGAACGCTCAAGGTATTATAACGAGTGTACAGACCTCCGATAGGTCAGTCTGCATTAGTCTGCAGTCAAGTTACAGTCTGCGCCTAATAAGATTATCATATTCCTGTACATAGCCATGAAGATAAATGTATAGCCACTTTTGTCAAGTATCAGAGATATGTGAGAATAAGATTAACGTACCAAGACCAAAGGAACTTCAGATTGTCAATTGTAAATAGCATCCAGAATCAAGTTAAGTAAGGTTTATGATTTTTATTATTTTAATAAATATGTGTGAAAATTAATCAAGTTCTGCTTAAAGCTGGTCACTGTCAATCTGCTACTCTAAGTGTGCAAGTGGCATTTCTGTCGTCTGACCTAACGGCAGAAGATAAACACGCCGCGATAAAATCACGAGACATATTGCTGACACTCGCCTACTTCGTTAGAGCGACGAGTCAAATAATCTGATGGTGTGTGTACCGAAGGTCTTACAGTACGAACACCACAATAATGGCATCGCTCATCTCACAAGTGCTCCTTTTCACGTTCAGTCCAATGGCGAGGCTGAGCGGTTTGTTCGTACTTTCAAATAACAGATGAGCAAACTTCGCGCCAGCCACACGAGAGACCAAGCTTTGTTGCTCTTCCTGTCATTATATCGTTCGCTGCCTCACGACGGCCCATCGCCGGCAGAGTTGTTCCATGGCCGTCATCACCGACCTTTGCTCACCCCGCTGCACCCGCCCCCGCGAACGCCAGCGCCGCTGCGGCCGCACGATCGCTTTGCGCCTAGCACTCCAGTGTATTTCAAGTTGTTTTCAGGCCGCCGCCGCTGGCAGCAGGGTACCATCGTACGGCGATTGTGGTCCCATATCCGTCTTTTGTCCACCCCACTTGGCTTGCAGCGCCGCCACCGCAATCAGCTGCGGCTTAGCCACACTCGCGATACTGCCGCGGACCTACATGTTGCAGACCCACGTGCAGCCTCGCCCCGGTTCCTGGATGGCGGGCGTCCCTCGCCGCCCCCCTAACCTCACTACGTTGGCTCCCCATCGCCTCACAGTAGCCACACCCCCCTTCGTCGTCACGCCCTTGCAGCACCTGACGTCTTGGTGGCCTTTCAAGGGGGGAGGAACGTTGTATCCATGGACCCAACCAACCAACTCGCGCAGGCGCGCCCTGACCGTGACATCGCTGGCCACAGTTCCTGTCGCGGCCGTCGGCATCTCAGGGCGTTACCGCCGACGGAAGAGGTCGCGCCATGGCTGAGCTTGGGTCCGCAGCGCCCTCTGCCTTTTGCATATAAGGAGGAGCGCTGGCCCCGAGGCGGGCAGTCTTTGTCGATTGTCTATTGTATTCGATTAGGCTCAGTACACGGATTACTCTTGGATATTACTTGGACTTGTATTGCTGGTGCACGTTTCGTCAGAAATAAGGATAAGTTATCTCTTCATTCTAGCTGGCGCAATTCTTGTCATTATTTTTCCGCCAACAGACATAGCTACATCCTGGTCACAACTCACGCTTTATACAATTTGTGGTGGCTGCCCGAATAATACCGCTGAGGACCTTGGGTTTGGGAGCCGTCACAAAAAGTTGAATGGAATTGTTAGACACCTCAAAGACGTCATAAGATGAAAATTAACGAAAGTGCAATGGAGACCATAACAATTTCTAGACAACGGAAGCGGCATGCAAGAAAACTCAGAACAGTGTGAAGTATAGTACGTGGTTGGATATACGAGGGGTATTCTACAAGTAATGCAACAAATTTCTTCCCGGGCAATTTCGCTTAAAAAAAATGTAGAGTTGTTGTGGGACTCTGTGGAGTACTCCCGCTTCAATGACTAAGCAGAGATCAGCTAGAACATTGTGACCGCCGACCTGCTATCGATATAAACCCGTCCAGGCTATAGTAGCGTCACCTGGCGAGGAATGACTGGTAGTCAGACCCAAGCACGGTGCATGTAGTACCAGTGAGCGTGCCGTGTGCGTGTAGAGTGCGGAGGGCACGTGATCTAGTCGAGTTTGTCCGAGGGCAGACCGTGATGGCCGGGAAGCTAGCCATGAGCATTTCGGAAACTGCACGACCTGCCGGCTGTTAGAGGAGTACTGTGGTGGGTGTCTTCAAGAGGCGCCGAAACCAAAGTGAAACCACGTCCTGACGTCGTGGGGTTGAGCGACCACCCCTCATTACAGATGTCGAGCGTCGTAGGCTGGGCAGACTGGTAAAACAGGACATTCGGCGATGCATGCACGTGCCAATGTCAACACCACGACGTCGGCACTATTACAAGAATGAGCACGTGACCATTGCCGCTGACGTTGGCGCAGTAGCAGAGCGTTGCATGGTCTGACCAATCCCGATACCTTCTTCATCATGCCGATAGGAGTTCGCGAATACGTCGTATTCCACGGTAACAGCTCACTTGCACTGCTGGTCAGAGACAAGCTGGCGGCGGCCCCATTCTGCTCTGGGAAACATTCACGTGGCCATCCATGGGTCTAGTGGAGCTCGTGCAAGGCATCATGACGGCCAGAGAGTACCGTACATTGGTTGCATATCACGTACAGCCGTTCATGACATCATGTTTCCCGACGACAGCGGCATTTTTCATGAAGATAATTCGCCATGTCACACGTCCAAGAGTGTGATGGAATGGTTCGAGGGACATAGTGGCGCTTCAGTTGATGTGCTGGCCGCCCCAACTCCCCAGATCTGAACTCGATCGAACACACGAGAATCAGATGACTTGTGTGCGCAGATTGAAACGCCTGCGCTAGCAGGACAGAGTGGGTTAGGTTGTGGAAAGGGGCCAAAATGAGTTCTTGCCAGTTGCACTCAACATACAAACTTTATTTATCAACACACAACATCACAACAAGGATGCAAGACACTTAAAACTTTAATCGACCTCCCTTGATTAACCTTAGATCGGCTGTAGGCCACACTCAAAATCCAAGACACAGGGCCTAAGCAAGAAATTGAAATACAAGGTTCTTAAAATATTTCATGCCAAAGGGCAAGACAAGAACATCGATTTAAGAGAAATTAAAATTCAGCTGAAGGCCGCACATCAGCAAATAATATAACGGCTTGAGCCCTAAGAGAAAGGATTCAATTTTTAAAATGAGAAGGTTACACCATAAAACATTTCATATAAAACTGAGTATAACAATCTCATGCCTTAAGGGCAAGATATGAACATTAACTTAAGAGATATTAATACTCGGCTGAACGCCACATATAAACAAAATGTTTAACTGCTTAAGGGTTAGAAAGGAGTTTCAATTTAAAAAGCAGAAAGCCTTATCTTAAAACACCTCATAAAAAAATTCGGCTGAAGGCCCCATATAAAAGATAAGAACCTCATGTCTTAAGGGCAAGACAAGGACATTAATTCAGGATATATTAAAACGCGGCTGAAGGCCACACATTAACCAAAATACTAAAACTCAAACAGTGGAGTTACTATGTAACAGACACGGAATGGCGCTCAGAAGTTTCCAAGGGTTGGCCTGGAACTGTAACTCTAACGCCCGTTTAGGCGAGACAAGCAGCCTGACCAACAATCTCTTAATCGGAAGGCAACCCATCTGATAGACAGCCAGCGAACCAACCAACTGCCTGATTTCGGTCACCAGACAAACGGCACTACAACCAAAATGCCAGCGAGGCAATGAGACCAGTAACACTCGTCTTCAAATATTGGTGTGTTAATAAGACAAGGCACATTAACTACTGACATAGATGAACATCGCAACGATGTGGAGGACAGCATCAACACAGTAAGAAAACACTCACTCGCTGCTCTGTCGCAACCGACCAACTGGCTACTGCAGTACGCAGACAGCATTTAAAGCACTGCTCAGTGGGACTGACACAGGGTACACAGTATTCCACGAAACACTGCCACTAGAAACTCGAACAATCGTAAAACGAATCACTGATGAACAACTAGAACACATCGCAGGCGGACACATACACCAAACCGAAAGACAGTCGGTGACGAATCACACGTCGTCTGACCAGACGACCGACCAATAACCAACCAAGGCTGTCGCCACTCAAACCATGTGTGTCAGCAACGGTAGGACGAGACCTGACTATCCGGAGCTGACTGCAGCTTCAACCCGATGTCCGACTGGAACTGGGAGACACGGCGATCCGGGGACATTGGCTAGGACCCGATCATGCAGATGTAGCTCTTCCCATTGGCCACGACGTCTCCGCACAAGAAGGAACAGAGCCACGTCCAGCAAGATGACCCAGTGACGAGGCCCAGAAACGGTGAGAGACCAAACACACGTAGCCCAAAGAGGCGACCAACTGAACGACCGACCAACGGTCGATCCCGCTGCCTTCTCCTTCCGAAGGACAGTTCATCACGTGTCGCGAGTGGTCGGCGAGTACTGGCTGTCCGCGCCTCCCTAGCGCTCCGTCCCCGACTGGTGCTACGTCCCGGCTGCACTTCCGCCGCATTCCAACTTCAATCCTCCAGGTCCGATGTCCCCTCACGACATACGACGACTGGGAAGTAATAGCCGTCCAGCAAAGATAATACGGCAGGGCCAATATCGATAAGCGCTGCTGCTGCCACTCACGGGCAGGAAAGACAGTAATTCAGTGACGCCAGTAATTGAAATTAAAATGACGAGGGGCGGTACGATAAAAAAAAGATGTTAAATAATGGATGGCACGAACATGAGCCACGCACGCCTCACAGGTGTGGTGCCAACTCCCTCCATGCCACGACACGTCGCTGCTGTTATCCGTGCGAAAGGTGAAGTTACCAGCTACTAGGTATGTGGTCATAAAGTTCTGGCTGATTCCTGTAGTTTCATGAAGTTCCGATAGTTGGCGACGCTATACGTAACCTTGAAACTGGGGTCTATAACTGAGGTACGTACCAAGCAGATAGCTGTCACTGAGTTTCTTTTGTGGGAAAAGCACAGGACTGCAGAGGCGCTTTCATATTACCTACGAAGACATGACAGTGAACAAAAGCACGGTGAGTCGTTGGTTGAGGCGTCTGTCATCATCGCAACAAGGTCGTGCAAACCCTTCCGAGGCACAGTTACTAAACTCAGCCTTCTGAAATGCCTTCACAAAAGAAGACAAAGTAAATATTCCAGAATTCGAATCGAGAACAGCTGCCAACGTGAGTAACGTAGAAGTAAATATCCTCGGAGTAGTGAAGCAACTTAAATTAATTGATAAAAGGCAGTCTTCTGGTCCAGACTGTATACTAATTCTTTTCTGAGTATGCTGATGCAGTAGCTCCATACTTAACAATCAAATACAACCGTTCGCTCGACGAAAGATCCGTACCCAAGTACTGGAAAGTCGCAAAGGTCACACCAGTATTCAAGAAAGGTAGTAGGAGTAATCCACTAAATTACAGGCCCATATAGTTAACGTCGATATGCAGCAGGATTTTAGAACATATATTGTGTTGGAACATCATGAATTACCTCGAAGAAAACGGTCTATTGACACACAGTCAACACGGGTTTAGAAAACATCGTCCCTGTGAAACACAACTAGCTCTTTATTCACATGAAGTGTTGAGTGCTATTGACAAGGCATTTCAGATCGATTCCGTATTTCTGGATTTCCGGAAGGCTTTTGACACAGTACCACACAACCGGCTCGTAGTAAAACTACGTGCTTATGGAATATCGTCTCAGTTATGTGACTGGATATGTGATTTCCTGTCAGTGAGGCACAGTTCGTAGTAACTGACGAAAAGTCATCGAGTAAAACAGAAGTGATTTCTGGCGTTCCCCAAGGTAGTATTATAGGCCCTTTGCTGTTCATTATCTATATTAAAGATTTGGGAGACAATCTGAGCAGCCGTCTTCGGTTGTTTGCAGACGACGCTGTCGTTTATCGACTAATAAAGTCATCAGAAGACCAAAACAAACTGCAAAACGACTTAGAAAAGATATCTGAATGGTGCGAGAAGTGACAGTTGACCCTACATAACGATAAGTGTGAGGTCATCCACATGAGTGCTAAAAGGAACTCGTTAAACTTCGGTTATACGATAAATCAGTCTAATCTGATATCCGTAAATTCAACTAAATACCGAGGTATTACAGTTACGAACAACTTAAATTGGAAAGAACACATAGAAAATGTTGTGGGGAAGGTTGCGTTTTATTGGCAGGACACTTAGAAAAGGTAGCAGACATACTAAGGAGACTGCCTACACTGCGCCTGTCCGTCCTCTTTTAGAATACTGCTGCGCGGTGTGGGATCCTCACCAGGTAGGACTGACGGAGTACATCGAAAAACTTAAAAGAAAGGCAGCACGTTTTGTATTATCAGCGAAATATGGGAGAGAGTGTCACAGAAATGATATAGGATTTGAGCTGAAAATCATTAAAAGAAAGGCGTTTTTCGCTGCGACGGAATCTTCTCACGAAATTCCAGTCACCAACGTTCTCCTCCGAATGAGAAAATATTTTGTTGACACCGACCTACATAGGGAGGAACGATCACGAAGATAAAATAAGGGAAATCAGACCTCGTACGGAAAGATATAGATGTTCATTCTTTCCGCACGCCATACGAGATCGGAATAATAGAGAATTGTGAAGGTGGTTCGATGAACCCTCTGCCAGATACTTAAATGTGATTTGCAGAGTATCCATGTAGATGTAGATGTAGATGTAGATATAGATCTCCCACGTGCCAGTCGGCCGCACACAGCTGTGACGCCTACAATGTTGGAACGTGTGGACACTTTCATTGGAGGTGATGGTCGGATCGCATTTAAACTTATCGCTGCTCAACTGGAGGTCTCTGTAGGGAGTTCTGACACAATCGTCCACAAGCAGTCGGTGTACTCAGAGGTGTGTGCCTGCCGGGCTCCCCGCGGCATCACAGAAGAGCAACGAAGGACCTCCTGTGCGGATGTGCCTGAGCGTTACGAGGCTGATAGTGACAATTTTTTGTCGAATGTCCTCATTGGAGATGAAACATGGGTTCACCATTTCGAACCGGAAACAAAACGGCAGTCCACGGAATGGAATCACACCATCTCTCCTCCGAAGAGAAAGTTTAAAGCTGCACGCTCAGCCGCTAAATTTCTTCTGGGATTCTAAAGGGATTGTTCTGTTTGATGTCCTCAAACTCTGAAGGGTATTGCCGTAACCTAATGAAAACGACTTCAGCGTGTTCGTGGCCACAAAAATGAAAAAGAACTTCTCCATGACAACGCAAGTCTACATACGCGGGAGGAGCTCACAACACTTCATTGGACTGTTCTTCCTCATCCATCCTACAGCCTGCATCTCGCACCTTCAGACTTTTGTCTGTCCGGCTCAATGTAGGACGCACTCCGCAGGAAGCGGTACATGGATGATGGGAACGTTGTTGATGCGGGAAGGCGTTGGCTCCGACTTCGACCAGTAGTGTGTGGCATGCGGGATTTCAGGCTCTCCCAGGGAGGCCGTCGCATTGGACTCAGATTATATTGTAAAACACCTGTTTGTAGTTAAAGGAGCAGGGAATAATGTGGCGTACTGGGATCCTGAATGAAACCAACCTTCTTTCAAAAAAGAAAATATGTTGTTTTACTTAGTGGACACCCCTCGTAGTACCATCAACGAACAGTAGTTTTTCCGCCAGCAGCGCTTCAGTTACAAAAAAATGGTTCAAATGGCTCTGAGCACTATGGGACTTGCCGGCGGAAGTGGCCGTGCGGTTAAAGGCGCTGCAGTCTGGAACCGCAAGACCGCTACGGTCGCAGGTTCGAATCCTGCCTCGGACATGGATGTTTGTGATGTCCTTAGGTTAGTTAGGTTTAACTAGTTCTAAGTTCTAGGGGACTAATGATCTCAGCAGTTGAGTCCCATAGTGCTCAGAGCCATTTGAACTATTTGAACTGTGGGACTTAACATCTCAGGTCATCAGTCCCCTAGAACTTAGAACTACTTAAACCTAACTAACCTAAGGACATCACACACATCCATGCCCGAGGCAGGATTCGAACCTGCGACCGTAGCGGTCGCGCGGTTCCAGACTGAAGCGCCTAGAACCGCTCGGCCACCAAAGCCCGGCATTTCAGTTACACCATGGGTGTAGTGAGGTCTTGGGGCCAGGGTCCAGCTGCGCTATGTGATTGGCCAGAGATACCCTCTTCGGCAACTGCAGATTGCCACGACTTGTGGCTTTTAAGAATGTTTCATTCTGCAGAAGACACAAAATTAATCTTCTAGTTGTTTACGTAATGACCGCTGCCACCAGCGGCATTTTAGTTTCGTAATGGGGAGCTCGCCTTAATTCTTATTTATTCGTTTCGGAAATTGCGCCTTAGCTCCACTCCATTACCATTCCCTGTTGGTACGCCCCGCCTGAACACTGTAATTTTTACATACGGAAAATGAGTTCCCACATAATTAGCATGCATGCGGCCCGAGCGCGACGGGAAATTAGGCGGCGGCTGATGGTACGCGTGTGTCCAGCAGACCGGCACACCCCACCAACGCCCCCATCAAGGAAGGGCTGAGCCTGGGCTGGCGCCGGCGCCGGCGAGGCAGTCCGACGGCGAACCGTGACGGTGCGCCGAGCTCGCTACAGGCTGCCGTCTCCGGCTAGAGGAGCGTCGGCACGAGCAATGTGTGGCCGCGCCAGTGCTTCCGTCAACATTGCTGCAATGTGCTTCCAATACTGCAATATAGCTGAGCAATACTGCTAATGTTGCAAGTAGTTGCCGTAGTACGTCCGGCGTATTGTCAGTGTTGCGCTTCAGCGGGGATGAATATTTCGTATGGTCGGCTCATGTCTACCCGCGATACATGGTTACGTGATTATTTTGAAGGTTGTCCATTCAGCGAAATACCAATGGGCTTCAATTATGAAAAAGTTAAATTGGAACCATCACATGGCTAATACTGTAGGAAACGCGTATCAAAGACTACATTTCAAAATTTTGTACGTGGCTGCACGTTCAGAGACCGTCAATAGTTACAATTGAAAGAAAACAGCCCTCGGTCACTATTTTTAACAAATTAACCGGGTTTCAGCTCTGCTAGGAGTGTCTTCCTCAGAATTTAAATTAACCGTGTAAGTAACGAGCAGCCCTTAGTGGCTCGCCATCATAATTTTTTATCTTAAATATCTGTGTGACTAATGCCCTTTTGGCATATTTATTATTTTATATATGACATATAAGTACTGCCAGTCAGCCAGTCTTTCACGATGATTCTGTACTTACACTCTGTATCATACGTTTTTAGTAATAATTCTGTGACCATGTTATAGACCATTCTTTGATTTAAATTCTCAGGAAGACACTCCTAACAATGTTGAAACCCGGTTAATTCGTTAAAAATAGTGACCGACGGCTGTTTTCCTTCGATTGTGACTACATTTCATATTCAGAACACTTACAATTAGGTCACAAAAGTCATGGGATACTCCCTAACCTATTGTCGGACCACCTTTCTCCCGGCGTTGTGCAGCATCTTGGTGTGGCATTGACAAGTCGTTGGAAGTCCCATTCAGAAAAATTGAGTCATGCTAACTTCGAATATGTTGACAGTGCAGAATTTCATGTGCGAACTGACCTCTCGAATCTATCCCATAAATGTTATATGGGATTCATTTCGCGCGATCAGGATGGCCAAATCATTCACTCTAATTGTCCAGAATGTTCTTCAAACCAATCGCGAACAATTCTCGCCTGGTGACATGACGCATTGTCATGCACAAAAATTCCATTGCTCTTTGAGAACATGAAGTACATAATTGGCTGCAAGTCGTTCCCAAGTGACCCAATATAACCATTTCCAGTCAATGATCGATCTACTGTACCAGAGGACCCAGTCCATTACATGAAATCACTGCCCGAATCGTTATGGAGCCACAATGCGCCGTTGACAAATTGAGTCCGTGGCTTCGTCGAGTGTGCGTTGCTCAAATGGTTCAAATGGCTCTGAGCACTATGGGACTCAACTGCTGAGGTCATTAGTCCCTTAGAACTTAGAACTAGTTAAACCTAACTAACCTAAGGACATCACAAACCCATGCCCGAGGCAGGATTCGAACCTGCGACCGTAGCGGTCTTGCGGTTCCAGACTGCAGCGCCTAGAACCGCACGGCCACTTAGGCCGGCAGTGTGCGTTGCACTCGAACCCTATTACCAGGTCTTGCCAATTGGGATTGTGACTCGTGTCACCAGGCCACAGTTTTCCAGTCGTCTAGGGTCCAACCAATAAGGTCATGAGGCCACGAGAGGCGCTGCGGCCGATGTCGTGCTGTTAGCAAAGGCACTCGTGTTGGTCGTCTGCTGGATAATAACCACAGGCAGTATCCATTATGACCAGTGACAGCCTCGTTAATTTCTCTCTTCCCTTGCCTTCCTTTCATTACGTTGACGGCCTGTCGTTTTCTTTAGCTGTGGATTGATTTTTGTAGCTGGCACGACACAAGGGACTTTACTTGAAGGAATTGGGAGATTCATAAATTCGTTTAGAACAAAAAGCTGCCATTCAGAGCCGGTAAGTAATACAGAATTCGCTCCATCCCACTACTCACAGCAGACGACAAAGCTGGTGGCTATCTCCCATGAGAAGACACTTGTTCGAGACACTGGAAGGAATTCTTTTAGGAAAGATAAAGATTTAAGCCAGGTGTATCATTCAAAACCGGTAGTATATGAGAATTGTTTGTTTTCTCGGCAGCCACGCCACAGAAGAACGTTCATTTCACATTCTTGCAACTGTTTTTCTGACTGACTCATAATTATTTCTGTAGAGTGCGCACTTAGTGTGCCTGGGTGTATGCATTTTGATTCATCACCGTCAGCCAGTATCATAGACATACACTAGAAGAATGACTCCGACAATGTCCTCGAGGCTTATGCAATAGGCCAGCACCCGCCTAACGGCGAGGCAATTCCTGAGGGTGGAGTTAGTAAGCTGGAGAGACGTCGGCAGAGGGACTGAAGTATCCAATGTTGGAGTCATTTCTGTGTCCCATGGCTAGTGTGAGAGTCCAATAAACTGGCAGTATCATAGATGTACACTAGCAGAATGTCTCCGACAATGTCCTTGAGGCGTTTAGTATAGGCAGCACCCGTCTGATGGAGATTTAACTCCTGAGGGCAGCATTAGTGTCTAGGAGAGATTTCGGTAGAGAGCACGTAGTATCCAATGCCGAAGCATTTTCTGTGTCCCATCGTCAGAGTGTGGGTGCAGGGCAAAAGAAAAAGAACAGCAGTGCATCGGTTACAAGCTACTGGATTCCCTGGAGGGGTTCCATGAGGTGACCGTAGCTGCGCCAGTATCATAGGTGGACACCACAGGAATGACTCTGACAATGTCCACGAGGCGTATGCAATAACGCAGCACCTGCATAATGGCGAGGCAGTTCCTGAGGGCGGAGTTGGTATCTTAGATGTCACTAGAGAGCTTGTTGTATCCACTGCCCAAGCAATTTCTGTGTCCCGTCATCACGATGGTAACAATAAAACGTCAACGGTAGATGGATTACAAGTTACAGGTCACTGAGGAGAGGTTCCATGCGCTGACCGTAGCCAAGGCAGTATCATTGTTGTACACTAGCAAAATGATTGCTGCGTGTCCTCCAGGCATATGCAGTTGCTCAGCACATGCCCAATCCGAGGCAGTTCCGGAGGTTAACGTTAGAGTCGTGGATTAACTTAGACAAAGAACCTGTAGAATGCAATAGCGAAGCAATTTCCTTGACCGGTCGTCAAACTGAGGGTGCAAGGGTTACAATAAGCTGGAAACGGTGTACTGGACACCCAGGAGATGTTCCACGTGGTGACCGCAGCTGCGCCAGTATCATATATCTACACTAGCAGAATCACTGCGAAATGTCCTCGAGGGTTAAGGAATACCGCGGCACCAGCCTAATGGCGATACAGCTCCTGAGGGCGGCATCAGTCTCTTGGACAGACGTCCGCAGAGAGCCTGTAGCCGGCCGGTGTGGCGGTGCGGTTCTAGGTGCTTCAGAGCGGTCGCAGGTTCGAATCCTGTCTCGGGCATGGATGTGTGTGATGTCCTTAGGTTAGTTAGGTTTAAGTAGTTCTAAGTTCTAGGGGACTGATGACCACAGATGTCCCATAGTGCTCAGAGCCATTTTTTGAAGAGCCTGTACTATGCAATGACGAGGCAATGTCTGTGTGCCAGTATCACAGATATACACTAGCAGCTGGTCTCCGATGATGTCCTCGAGGCTTATGCAATAGCGCAGCACCTGAGGGAAGAGTTAATGTCTTAGAGAGGCGTCGGACGACAGCCTGTAGTAACCACTGCCGAAGCAATTTCTGTGTCCCATCGTCGGTGTGAGGGTGCGAGGTCTACAGGAAAGGGACAGCAGTGGATCGGTTACAAGCTACTGGATTCCCAGGATGGGTTCCATACGGTGACCGTAGCCGCACCAGTATCATACATGTACACTACCAGATTGACTCTGACGATGTCCTCGAGGCTTATGCAATAGCCCAGCACTCACCTGCAGGCGAGGCAATTCCTGAGGGCGGCGTTAGCGTCGCTGAGAAGCATTGAGAGAGGGCTTGTAGTATGCAGTCGTGAAGCAATTTCTCTGTGCCATCGTCAATGTAAGGGTGGGAGAGGCACAATAAACCGGCCGTGATGCATTGCTTACAAGTTACTGGTCACTCAAAAGAAGTTCCATGGGGTGACTGTAGCCGTGTCAGTAACATAGATATACACTAGCACGATGACTCAGACAATGTCCTCGAGCCATATGCAATAGCGCAGCACTCGTCTGATGGCGATTCAGCTGCTTAATTGTCTTGGAGAGATGTCAGCAGAGAGCCTGTACTACGCAATGGCGAAGATATTTCTGTGGCACATCGTCAGTGTGAGGATGCGAGGGTTCTAATAAACTGGCAAACGAGCGACGGTTACAAATTAATGCACACTCTTGAGAGGTTCCACACGATGACCATAGCGGCGCCACTTACATAGATATACACTTGCAGAATGACTCCGACTATGGCATATGCTTTCTAGGACATTGTCTTAGTCATTCTGCTGGTGCACATCTGTGATACTGCCACGGCTACAGTCACCACACGGGACCCTTCGTGTGAATCCAGTAGCTTGTAATCGATGCACCGCTGTCCGTTTTCTGTGACCTTCGTACCCTCAGGCTGACGATGGGACTCAGAAATTGCTTCGCCATTGGATAGTAATGGATGAGCCGCGCTGCAGCTCGCGTTGGTTCTGTTTGTAGGTTTCCGTCCTCTGTTGGAGGCCAGACAGTAACGTTTAGTTGACATGGTTGCTTGCGTTTGTTTGTCTTCTTCTCGTGTCGACTGGCGCCACTCGGTTTCGCAAGCGTTGCCTGTCCTCAAGTGGCAGCAGCGGTGGTTATGGATATGTAGTAACTGTTGCCCTATCTTTGGGGTGACGTCGTGTGAGTGTGCCAGTTTGGTTGGGGACTCAGGAGGAGCCAGGTCCGCACAGTGCGCGAGCACGCCGGGACTGCTGGCGGCGCGCATGGACTGGCGGATCGAAGGCCTGTGGTCACTTCGTCGTTAACCGGATACGGCAAGCTTTGAGTGCATTTGGATTCAAGTAGAGAGACCTCCACCACTGTGAGATCTTGCGATTCTCCAGTGACTTGGGTTCGTGTTGCTGGTCGTGGTGTTGCTGAAGCAAAGTGCAGCGGGTGGAGTGCTTGGGGAAGGCGGATCTGATTAGCTTTCCTGGACTTCTAATTACTATTTATTGCGTTCAGAAGAGGCGTCGTGGAAAACCATCACCTAATCCACGACCCAACCAAAAGGGTTGAAGGCTTCAATCTCAACAGGAAACACTGGTCGGCTCGAAACAGGTTTCGCACGGGAGTTGGACGATGCAGACAGCAAACAACCAAATGGGGCTGTACAGACGATTCGTGTTGTGACCGTGGCGAGGTACAAACAATGGACCAACTTCTGGTTTGTAACATTCATGGTTTCAGAGACGGCTCTCTGACGTCGCTCCACAAGTTAACGGACAATGCCAGGAACTGGCTCCATAATGTTAATGTTACTGTGTAATTAATTGTCTTCAATTTATGTGATTTTTGTTCCGTTTAATGTAATAATGTAGTTTCCCTGACATAATTGTAATGTAATAACTGATATAATTTGTTTCCACATTGTAAGTTCCAAACGTTTATTGTGATTTGTATTAATCTTATCTGTTCTTTGTAAAATGTATCTGGCAGATCGAACGAGAAACATAAATATTGTGTTCAGTTTATTACTATTTGTTAATTTCAACCAGCGGTATTTTTCCTGCCTCGTGGCCGCTAACGCCCCAGTTACCTGCCCTGGGGGTTAGTGTATGTAATGGCAGTGTACATTTCCTCACCGTGCCGCTGCCGTGAGGCGTGTAGTTTTGACAGCTTTCCTGATTGTAGGTTGATTGGCGATTCTTCTACTCTGGTGGTAGTGATTCCTTTCTCGTTCCGGGCGCTCTAAGCACAGTATTCTCCGGATAGAGTGCAGACCGCCGGTTCCCACTTTGGCGTATTTTTACATCTTTGCATTTGGTTTATTGGACGTCAGGTAGCCTCGGCAAGATTATCATTAAACATTCGTTAGACTACCACTAGTCTGAGTTACCATCTTGTGAAGTGAATGCAACTCTTGGCTGCCTAACTCATCGCCCGCAAAAGTGTTTTTTGCCAGACATACTCAGAGGCCAATTCCTGGTGCACCGTCTGTGACTGGCCCTTGTGTTTTATTATTGTATTTGCTGTTTATTGTATGTTTCTAAAAGATTTTATATATTTGCCATTCTTCGCGTTACAGCAGATTTAAATGATTGTGCTACCAACTTTACCATCATTTTGTCTCACCCGTTTGGCGATCAGTTGCCTGCCCTTTTCAATTAACCTTTGCTATTGCATTGCAGTTTTACAGTGTGATTGTTAAATTTTTATAATTGCCGCTCTTGGCGTTAAAGGTCTTCAGCCGTGACTGTGGTTACTTGCCTTAAAATTCTAATTGTGATCAGATTGGCTTGTTTTTAAAGCATTATTTGCGGTGTCTCAACTTCATGCTCATTTGGTAAATTGTAACGCACTGAAAGCACTACTAATCACACAGTTGTTTATTCTTTCATTAACGACGTGTGATATCTTCATTTATTGCTGAGTCCGGAATTACCATTTAAAATGTGTATAATTTCAAAAGGAAACCAATAGTGACTGATTACGGCCCCTTTCACAATCGTAACCGAATCCTGCCTTCCATGACAGCCAGGTTTCAGTGGCTCTCTGCCAACATCACTCCAAGACAGTAATGCTGCCTTCAGGAGCTAAATCTCCATCAGACCGGTGCTGTGCTGTTGCATATTTCTCGAGGTCACTGTCGGAGTTATTCTGCTAGTATGTATCAGTGATACTGGCGCTACCACAATCACCTCATGAAACCTCTCCTGAGTGTCCAGTAACTTGTAACCAATGCACCATTGCCAGCTTCACGATTGCATACTACATTCTCTCTGCCGACGTCTATCTGAGACACTAATGCTGCTCATCGGAAATGCCTCGCCATTGGGCGGGTGCTGCCCTATTGCATATGCCTCGAGGGCTTTGTCGGAGTTATTCTGCTAGAGTACATCTACAGGGTGTTACAAAAAGGTACGACCAAACTTTCAGGAAACATTCCTCACACAGAAAGAAAGAAAATATATGTGGACATGTGTCCGGAAACGCTTACTTTCCATGTTAGAGCTCATTTTATTACTTCTCTTCAAATCACATTAATCATGGAATGGAAACACACAGAAACAGAACGTACCAGCGTGACTTCCAACACAGGAAATGTTCAAAATGTCCTCCGTTAGCGAGGATACATGCATCCACCCTCCGTCGCATGGAATCCCTGATGCGCTGATGCAGCCCTGGAGAATGGCGTATTGTATCACAGCCGTCCACAATACGAGCACGAAGAGTCTCTACATTTGGTACCGGGGTTGCGTAGACAAGAGCTTTCAAATGCCCCCATAAATGAAAGTCAAGAGGGTTGAGGTGAGGAGAGCGTGGAGGCCATGGTATTGGTCCGCCTCTACCAATCCATCGGTCACCGAATCTGTTGTTGAGAAGCGTACGAACACTTCGACTAAAATGTGCAGGAACTCCATCGTGCATTAACCACATGTTGTGTCGTACTTGTAAAGGCACATCTTCTAGCAGCACAGGTAGAGTTTCCCGTATCAAATCATGATAACGTGCTCCATTGAGCGTAGGTGGAAGAACATGGGGCCCAATCAAGACATCGCCAACAATGCCTGCCCAAACGTTCACAGAAAATCTGTGTTGATGACGTGATTGCACAATTGCGTGCGGATTCTCGTCAGCCCACACATGTTGATTGTGAAAATTTACAATTTGATCACGTTGGAGTACATACTGACGAAACTAAAATGAGCTCTAACATGGAAATTAAGCGTTTTCGGACACATGTCCACATAACATCTTTTCTTTGTTTGTGTGTGAGGGATGTTTCCTGAAAGTTTGGCCGTACCTTTTTGTAACATCCTGTATAATAATGGCGCGGCTACGCTCACTACATGGTACCGCACCTGAGTGTCCAGTAACTTGTAACCTATGCACTGTTGCCGGTTTATTGTAACCGTCGCACCCTCACATCGACGATGGGTGCTGCGATATTCCACAAGCCACGAGGACATTGTCGGGGTAGCTCTGCTAGTGTATAGCAATGGTACTGATGCGGCTACTGTCAACGCTCGGAACCCCTCCTGGGTGTCCTGCAGCTTGAACCGATGCACCGCTGCCTGTTTTCTGTAACCCTCGCAGACTCACACTGACAGTGGGCCACAGAAACTGATTGGCCATTGGTTACTACAGGCTCTCTGCCGACGTCTCTCCAATGCTGTCCCTACGAACTGCCTCGCCATTGAGCGGGTGTTGCGCTACCGCATATGCTTCGAGGTCATTCTTGGAGTCATTCTGTAAGTGTATATCTATGATTCCGGCTCGGATATAGACACCGCATGGAACCATTCCTGTGTCCAGTAACTCGTACCCGTTGCACCATTGTCGATTTTTTGTACCATGCGTACCCTCACATTGACGACGAGACACAGCGATTGCTTCGCGATTGCACACTACAGGGTTATTATAACCCTCGTACCCTGACCTTGACAATGTAACACTGAATTTACTTCGCCATTGGTTACTACAGGCTCTCTACCGACGTCTCTCCAAGATGCTAACCCCGCCCATTGGTATTACCTCCCTATAGGCCGGGTGCTGCGCTATTCCATAAACCTCGAGTACATTGTCGAAGTCATTCTCTTACAAGGGAACCTCCCCATCGCACCCCCCTCAGATTTAGTTATAACTTGGCACAGTGGATAGGCCTTGATAAACCGAACACAGATCAATTGAGAAAACAGGAAGAAGTTGTGTGGAACTGTGAAAAAATAAGCATAATATACAAACTGAGTAGTCCATGGGCCACATAATCAACATCAAGGAGCACGGGAGCTGAGGAACGCCGTGGTCTCGTGGTAGCGCGAGCAGCTGCAGAAGGAGAGGTTCTTGGTTCAAGTCTTTGCACAAGTTAAAATTTTACTTTCTTTATTTTTGCATAGTTATTATCTGTCCGTTCGTTCATTGACGTCTCTGTTCCCTGTAATAAGTTTAGTGTCTGTGTTTTGCGACCGCATCGGAAAACCGTGCGATTAGTAGACGAAAGGACGTGCCTCTCCAATCGGAACTGAAAACATTTGATCGCAAGGTCATAGGTCAACCGATTCTTCCACAGGAAAACACATCTGATATATTCTATACGACACTGGTGACGACATGTGCGTCACATGACAGGAATATGTTGTCGACCCACCTAACTTGTACACTTGGCGAATGGGTAAAAAGATTCTTCTACCTTGCCCGATTTAGGTTTTCTTGTGGATGTGATAATCACTCCCAAAAAAGTGATGAAAACATAAGAGTTTGTCACATAAACTGAAAATAAAAAATTAAAGTTTTCACTCGATGGACGATTTGAACCAAGGAGCTTTCGTTCCGCAGCTGCTAACGTTACCACGAGACCACGGCGCTCCTGCAATCCCCGTGTCCTTGATGTTGCCTATCTTCCCATGGACTACTTAGTTTGTATATTTTGCTTATTTTTTCACAGTTCCACACAACTTCTTCCTGTTTTCTCAATTGATTTGTGTTCAGTTTTTCAAGGCCTATCCAATGTGCCAACTTCTAACTAAATCTGAGGGGGGTGCGATGGGGAGGTTCCCTTGTTAGTGTGCATCTGTCGTACTGGTGCGCCTACGGTCACCGCATGGAACCCGTTCTGGGTGTCCATTAGCGTGTAACCGAGGCACCGCTTTCCGTTTACTGTAACCCTCGCACCCTCACACCGACGCTGGGACACAGCTTCGCGATTGCAGACTACAGGCTCTCTACCGACGTCTCTGCGTGACGCTAATGCGGCCCTCAGGAACTGCCTTGCCATTGGGAGGGTGCTGGGAAATTTCATAAGCCTCGAGGACATTGTAGCAGCCATTGTGAGCTAATATCCCAAAAATATTGGGGCTCACATGAGCTTACTCTTCGTCAAAATATTTTGGCTCAAACTCATCTAGGGGTTGAACCCCACGTGTCATATTACACGCCCCAAATTAGACACTTGTGACCCTTTGGTTAAATTGTCTGGCTGATGTCAAGTTTGCGAAATTGTATGAAACATACAAAATTAATATATAATAACAGTACTAATAATATCTAGAGCTAAATTAATGACCCGTAAATGACGTAAGCGACACAACTACGATTTGGCTAGAATAATATTTATTCAGAAAGCAAACTAATAGCGAAAGTGGTCGTATTTAGAGTTACTGTTACACTCGAGCGCTTTTCCATTTGACATTCGATCAATCACAATCTCATCGCGAAATACAAGTCCAATACCCCACGTCGTTATCTACGCGAAAGTTCAAGAGTTCACACCAGGCGCGCGGCTGCTCACCACTCAGAGACTACAACATTTGTCATTTTAGTCATGCACTTTTACATGAAATGTCGGTCGTTAAGATTGACCAAAGCGTTCAGATTTTAGCATTCGGGTCTTTGTTACAAAACTTGCTAATTTCACTTTAACAGTATATCCTAAACTATTATACATATGATCAATTTTCGACTTTTATTGGGGCACCATGAAAATTTAAGAATGATGGCAGATCAAAATACCTGTGGCTTCATTCCCTGAATTACTACACAATTAAATAGTTTTCATAAACGTTTCCCTTCATGGCCGATCTTAGGTCTGCCATATTTAACACTGCTACGCCTCCCTGGGCACAAACAGCTCCTACGGTGTTTCCCTATGACGTAGGTTCTCGTCTGTCGCACCCGCACACTGCAGCGCTTTGGCCTGATCAGTCTGGCCTCATTCAGCACAACAGACGCCTGTGAATTTCCCCATCTCGTAGCGAATCTGCGCTCTTTGTGACACACGGTCCTGGACGATAGGATTCGTTTCACAATTGCTGGAAGGCTGTCTCTTTCAGCCATATACTTAACTCACACACCTCCACTTCATAACATGTTGGCGTGCCATATATGTTATGAAGTAGCACCCAAATTTACAAAACAGAAATTCGTAAGACAATAACATAAAATATCCTAACCACCAGATCAATAGTGTAATTATTTGTAGTGGTGTTGATGTAGCAGCCTTTAAATTTAAAGGAACTTATATCTAACATAAATAATGAAGTGTGGCATATTAATCAAATGCCAAATAAAACTATACATTTATCAAAATCGACTGTTTATTGAAATGCCACAGCACTCACTTTCAGAGAACTTTTTCGTCACAACGAAGTCTCCAGTGACGCTCCACAGATTCGGAGCCGACAGCCCCGCCGAAATTCAGTATGGCTCTGCATTCCATCGCCATCGTTTTGCGGGAACAAATCCGTTAAAATTGGAATCGGGTGTAAATACCAGAAAACAAACACTTTCCGAAACCACCCAGGATCTGCACTGAGAACTTCCCCCAGTGTAATCGATACAAACATGTCTAAACTACACAGTAAACCATTGGTTTACAGCGTTTGCAAGGTGCTCGTAAATTCCTCAGTGATTCTGACACGTTATTCAAGTCCCACTAGAGACATGCATCTCGTGACAGATTCCCAATCGACTTCATCGACAAATTAATACCTTCTTTTAATTAAATAACTCCCTTAGAGTCAAAACTAACAACAAATATAAATTAATTTCACTCCTCGTCTAATTCCGTGCAGTGAAGTTGCGTACAGAAATCTTTAGTCCATACAACAATAAATTATTCCCCCCAAAATATTCTCAGATAAATACATAAGCATACGTCTGTCTTCCTAGGTAAGCATTATTAATTTTCATTTTCCATATTTCTCCGATCTCCATGCAATCAAATTTGTGTGATCGTAACTTATTAATTTGGAAATTACAACAAACACAAGACCATCCAAAACCTTAGGCCTAACACATACATACACATAAATAAATCCCTTATATACCCCCAAAAACCTCATTTATACGCATACTGTGCATTGCTTTTTGACTTCATACTATTCACCAAATAATCGAGTTCTCCGACCTCCTCGCAAATGTGCGTCTAAACTATCTCTTTATAACTGCACGGACCTAGTGCCAAAAAATCCTTAAGCAATGAAACAAGGAACAAGCTACAATAAATTCTGAAATAAAACATTGCAAATTACCCCTCCAAACAATCTTATAATTTAAACACAGATACACTTATTTCTTAACCTCTTTTCCCCTTTTCAATGTAGAGTCTTAATTCTGTCACATTTCATAATCCTAGAAGTTTTCCTGAAACAGGGTATATGAGTCGGTAGGCATTAGGGTGCGGATATTATGCCACTAAAAATGGCCCATAATACAACTCAAATAACTTTTTCATTTGATCATACAATGTAAGCTTCCACGGCCGGTATTGTCTTCACTTAAAACTTCCGGGCTGATAGGCCGTGGTCGAAGTATAAAACTCTCCCCTGACGTTTCGTCTCCGCTGTACCTCCGAGGTCTCCCGCAGTCGGAGATGAAACGACAGGGGAGAGTTTTATACTTAAACCACGGCCTATCAGCCCGGAAGTTTTAAGTGAAAACTTTTTCATTTCTCCATCTACTTCGCTGGACTTCTCTTCCCTAAGTACTAGGACTTTGTCTCCTATTTCGTACTTAATTTAATGCCGTTTCTTCCTATCCGCTGCTAACTTCTCCATACGGGATTTTACCGCCTGCTCCCTCTCAGCGGCCGACTCAGCTTGGCACTGCGGTAACTCTACAGATTCCGTTTCGGTTTGACTTCCGTCATCACCTCCAAGGGCGAATATCCACTTGTGTTACTTTTCACCATGTTTAGAACGTCCTTAAATGAACGTAAGTATTCTACACCCTTCGAGTGTCTCTCAGTCGCGTAAGTGCGATACAGTCGTCCAACTTCTCGCATATACCACTCGCAAACGTTACTCGCCCGGTGGTACACGGATATTTTAATGTGTTTTATACCGTGGTAGTTCATCAATTTTTTCCAAACGTTTGATGTAAACCGAGATCCGTTGTCAGATAACCGCCTTTCTGGTATGAATACGTTTT